>NC_135884.1:13867791-15138458 GCF_964194155.1 Cetorhinus maximus | reverse complement strand
CTCTTTATATACACACTAATCAATACCCAACACCTGTTCACCTTATTACCTTAAACCACCACGTATTTAACATTCATCAACAGAAACTATTAGATACTAACAGTAACTTCCCTACTCTGCTATTTTCCTCTGGAAATAAAGCCTAGTGCGTGGTCTGCTTTTTTTATGGCCTTGCTAACCTGTTGTGCAACTTTCAGTGACTGACGTATTTGTACTCTGAGACCCCACCTAGACTTGCACCTTTCAAGTAATAAATGATCTCCCTATTCTTCCTACCAAAATGGACTGCCTCACATTTTTCTGTGCTGAACTTCATTTACTAATTATTTGCCATTCTGCAAGTAGACAAGGGTCCACGGGCGGGATGAGGTTTCATGAAGTTTTTATAAATTAAGTAAAGTTTTCCATTAATGTTCCTTGACATGTCCCGGCTCATGTGACACTGTCACATAAGGGGACATGTCTTATAATATTTTCTTATCTATATTTAGCTTTTAAAAACTGTAACTAAAATCTTACATTGATGGCCTCTAGTTTTCTTCCCTGCAAGTGGAAAGTCTCTCTCAGTGTCTATCACAACAGTCCATAATCTTAAAGATCGCTATTAGACCATACTTTCCATGAGAAAAAAGACCCACTCTGTTCATCTTTTCCTCAAGCTTCTCATACCATTCTTTTAATTTTTTGCACCCTCTCCAGTGCTTTTAAAACTGTAACTAAAATTTAAAATGAAAGAGCGCAGGTCCCAACTCAGGGAATTCCCCCCGCCCCCAAGCCCGCACAGGGAGCGCACAGCGCTTCCGGGTGTGCATCACGCTGGTTGGGCCTTAATTGGCCCACCCACGTAAAATGGCGGCACGGACCCGATCGGGAGCACCGATTGGGTTCGTGCCCGCCCCCGCATAACCACCCCCCCCAACCCCGACGGGAGGAAAATTTTGCCCTGGGGTTTACTTCTAGAGGAATGGAATTGAAATTAGAAAAGTTATGCGAAACATGTATTGAACCTTGGTTAGGCCATACTTGGAGTACCATGCACAGTTCTGGTTGCTGTATTACAAAAACGATCAAGAAGCACTGGGGAGGGTGCAAAAAATTAAAAGAATGGTATGAGAAGCTTCAAGAAAAGATGAACAGAGTGGGTCTCTTTTCTCATGGAAAGTATGGTCTAATAGAGATCTTTAAGATTGCGGACTGTTGTGATAGACACTGAGAGAGAGTTTCCACTTGCAGGGAAGAAAAATAGAGGCCATCAATGTAAGATTGTCACCAAGAATTCAAATTGGGAATTCAAAAGAAACTTCTCTACCTAAGGACTGGTGAGAAAGTGGAACGGTACTGAGGGAAGTGGCTGAAGCAAATATATGTGCGTTTAAGGGAAGATTAGATAAGCATGTGAAGGAGAAGGAAATAGAGGGTTATGCTGATAGAGTTAGATAAGAAGCATTAACCCTGTCATGGTCTGGTTAGGCCAAATTACCTCTTTCTGTGCTGTGTATTCCAAGTAATTTAACATAATTATCATATATAATTGCTTCTTACGTATTGCTTGCACTGGAAGAAACATTTGAAATGTATTCCTTTAGAAGTAGCAGGCCAAGATATTTAAAATCTATCAGTGCTATCAAATCTTCCACAGAACCTTGAGGAGAAAATTCTGGTCTGCATGGACTTTTAGTCGGGTTTCTTAGTTGAGAAACAATTTTGGAGATTGATGGAAATAAAGAATAGTCATTACAAATAAAGAACAACCATTTAATAAGCAGCATTTTAATCCACAAGCATGACATTCACCATAGCTTTAATATTAACCCATGACACATTAGATTTGAAAGTCATGATTTTTATGTAGCTGGGATTGTGGCATTAATTCAGCAAATCAATTTTATTTTGTTTCACAGCTGACTCTGATATATCTTCCAGAAACAGCTTAACTTATATTTATAGGCCTCTGGTAGGATTTCCAAGGCCACTGTGGAGTCTACCACAAAGAGAAGGGGCAGAAAATTACTGCTGCATTATTATGGTGTCTGCAATAGTTTAAAGAGACCGGTTGCCAGGCAGAAAAACACGAGTCAGCAAAACCTGCTGGTGAAAGGGAGAGTGTGTTATTCACATCGCCAGTAAATTGCACACCATGTTGTGGGCTATTTAACTTCTGCATTGAGCTCCAACAGTAATAAAACATCAAATGTTGTACACAGGTGTTATTAATGTCCAATGTTGCAAGTAAATAAGCAAAAGTACACCATTCTGTCTTTAGTAGCAGCAGAAAATTCCTCCATCGCTAGATCTGCAGCTAACTTCCTGCTCTGAAAGAGACATTTGCCTAATGTGCGTCCTCCTCTTGCAGAACAATATAGATGATCTGTCCCCTTCTAAATAAAGGGAATTTATTAACTAACATTGCAGTGTGGCATGAGCTAAAAGTTATTTTTGTACTATTGCTATATAATAGTATTGAATTTCTAATAGGCTATCATTTAGAATAATAGATGTCACTAATATCATTGTCAGCCTTTTGGTGATCTAGAGTTGTTTACTTTATGGCTTGCTCTCCTCTTCTGGTGAAGGCACGGGCATAGATCTTGACTTTGTGCAGTAGTGGAAATAACAATCAGAAGATTAATGGTCACCTGCATTATACTATCGCACAGAGCCAGGATCTATCTTTCATTGGTGCAGGAAAACTTCCAGAACTTCACTGAAGTGGGCTTTCTTCATCTCTGAGTGAGATAGTGATCAACAAGTTATTTTACCAGAAGAAATTCTTTCCCTCATCTGATATTAACACACAGGCACAAATGTTTGAGTCATAGCCATAGCCTAAGCTAGGTTAATTGTAGCACCCCAAATGCTGTTCTGGCTGAGGCCAGATAACTCAGCACAGAACAGGAATCAATCTTCAGTCCTTCTTCGCTGCATACCTATACAATGGATCTAGAGTGTTTGATTATTTGGTGTGATATTTCTTTGGTTTCCAAATGTGCTTTTTTTGGTTCATATCTTACAGAATGATCTATTTGGGAGATCTTCAGTTGCTGAGAAAAGAGCCACAGTCATGTTATCAGGTCTCACACTACTCGCATGCACTTTATTTTATCTCTCCACCCATCTAACCATCATATGGGGGGTAGAATTTAAAGCAGCATCGGCCTCACCAGTGATCCACAATAAGCCATTTATTGTGATTTGGAACACACCTACTGCAGGATGTAAGACTAAATTTAATGTTGATTTGGATCTGAGTGTCTTTGATATTGTTGAAAATGAAAATGAGAGCTTTGTTGGGAAGAATATTACTATATTTTACAAGAACAAATTGGGGCTCTATCCATACTATACCGATGAGGGGACCTCAGTGAATGGTGGTCTTGTGCAGAACGCCAGTCTATCCAACCACCTCACGGTAGCTGAAGAAGACATTGTCAGTTTACTGGACCAAGACTTCCATGGTCTTGCAGTGATCGATTGGGAAGAGTGGAGACCACTTTGGGAACGTAACTGGGGACATCTACATATCTACTTGAAAAAATCTAAAGAACTAGTAAGAAGCAAATACCCACATTTACCTGAAAGTGAGATTCTCCAGATTGCCAAGAAGGAATATGAAACTGCTGCACAGAATTTTATGAGGCAAACACTAAAACTAGGACAGACTCTGAGACCAAAGGGTTACTGGGGCTTTTATAAATTTCCAGATTGCTATAATTACTTTAAAGAAGACACGCCAAACAAGTACACAGGTCATTGCAATAAGGAAGATATCCCTAGAAATAACCAGCTAGCATGGCTCTGGAAGGTGTCGCGATGCCTGTATCCCAGTATCTACATCCCTGAGAAGCTAAAATCCTCAAATAATGTTCAAAAGTTTGTTCACTACAAGATTAAGGAGGCTCTCCGTGTTGCTGCCCTTGATCCAGCCAGTGATGCCCTGCCTGTCTTGGTCTACTCCAAATATTCATACATAAAAACACTCGACTTCCTTACTGAGGTAAGCAAGATATTGTTCCAAATTAAATCAAATTACATAAATGGCATTCAATAAAATAATTTGGTTTGTTGCTATCATGGATTGCAAGACTCTTGATTTCAGTCCTAGTTTCAGCTGTTTTTTGAATTGGGCTTTCTTCGTGCTGTCGGTAGGTGAAGCACAGGAACAAGCAGAGATGTATTATCTAACTAACAAAAAAAGCAACAAATGTCCATCTTCAATACTCTTACACCATATACCAGCTGGACATGAAAATGTCTGGGATTGTTCAGCCAGCCTTTAAATGGAGCTCTAAGCTCTGGAATTCCCTCCTTATGACCTCTCTTGCCACTCCATAAAAAGATGCATTGTAAAATAAAGTTCTTGAACCAGTTTTTGGCCACCTGACCTAGTCTTCCTTATTTGCTCTGTGAGGTGCCTTTCATTGTGTTAAAAGTGCTATAAAACTGCAAGTTATTGTTTCAGGAAACTTGTACAAGCTGGCCATGTAAGGAAGGAATTTGAGCTAAGATATGTTGCTATTGAAAAATATTTATTATTATAGTAGCTTAAAGATTATACACACAATTTGAAAGGAAAGGGGCTGGATTTTATGCTGTGGGCAGTGCCCCTGACCCTGGTATAAATGTTAGGAGCAAGTTCACCCCTGCTTTACCAGGCTCTCCGTCAGCCATTTACAGGGGGGGGTGGCGGGGTGGGGGAGGTGTTGGAAACACAGGGATGGAGAGAATGGGGCTGGGCCTCCAATGGACACAGGGGACCATTTAAAGGAGATGCAATGCCCCTTGCCCAGCCACCAGATTGCCCTGTGTAACCTGCCAGGCTGCACACTTGGTGTGGGCCTCGCCTGCCGCGAGTAAAATCACAGCAGCGGTGGGAGAGTCTCAAATGGCCCATAGGCGGGCAGGCTTCCCAATGCCACCCCTGCCATTGGTAAAATTGTGGTCAGGGTGGGCAGGTGGACGCCCAATTTTATGCCCTGTCCCCTCTTGTCCCACCTGCCAACTCACTGCTGGGGTGGAGGGGTGGGGGTGCTGCTGGATAAACCCAACCCAACAAAAAAAATCCATCTAGTTGGAGCAATGAGCCCTTTAGAACAATGTATTCAAACATTAATACATTGTGAGGTAGATTTCCCACCAGAGTTATGCTGGAGAAATTGCTTCCAAGCTGTTCCTCCCCTCTCCTCCCATCTTCATTACTCTCCACCACTTCTGGTATTTACTCCAGAAGTAACGGGAAATATACAGTTCCGCAGTCAATAAATGTGGAGCCATGTTGAAATCTTCCAGCTCTTTCACAAGTACTAGCAGCTGGTATCAAGGCAACATTCGCAGACACCTGGATTGATGTCACTGCCCACTTTCTGATAGGTAATGGTATGTGGCAGAGGATGAAATGAAAAGCTGAGGAAGGGGAAAAGATCTTAAAGGAATCAGAAGGGGAGGGCTTTAGCAAGGTGGCAGTATTCAAACCTTGGGGAGTATTAGGATGTGGGTTCACACCTACACATGCACTCACTGTGAGATTTTTCATCTAATATGAGCTGTATTTGAGACATGGGGAGACAAAAGAGAAAAGACAAACTAACCTTGAGGTGCTTTTGAGCACCACCCACCAGCTGGCTCAAGATCACCTTTAGTCAGCATGAAGGGGGATTCTCAATTTTATTGGTTTTCAATATTGCATGTTGTAATTACTGTAAAGTCACATGGGAAATATTTTTATCTTCTAATGAGTTGAAACCTGGCTCAAACCATCATACCTAGCATCTATATCTGTCTTTTTCCAGATTGACTTGGTACACACCATTGGAGAGAGTGCAGCCATGGGGGCCTCTGGAGTGGTTCTATGGGGGGATATGGACTTTGCACACACCATGGTGAGTATGTCATTCCCAGACATGTAAACACATTCAGTTGATGACATGTAACAATTGGCTGTGAGCTGGAGACAATAGTCTATGATGACCCAACCCTGTAACTTCGTTGTATTAAGTTATTCCCACCTTCTGACAACTTTCTCAGATAATCCACTGGGACCTGGTCATTGTAGTGTGGGAATATAAACCTGTTACTTCATGGCAGAACTCATTAGTATGCCTAGATCCCTTGTTAATTTTACTACATTTTCAAGAATATGAAGATGCTGAATTGATTCTTAAACTCTCTTAACATGTGTTTGTACTTTTTCTATTAGGAGCGCTGTGAGGCTCTGAAGGATTACATTGACAAGGAGCTTGGAAGATACGTTCTAAACACTACTACAGCTGCCATGTTGTGCAGCAGGGTTACATGCAGTGGCCATGGACGTTGTGTGCGGAAGGACCCTGAATCCAGAACTTATCTACAGCTTGATCCCAGAAGCTTTGAAGTGCTCTCTATTCTTAGTTCCACAGGATCTGTACTAACAGCACGTGGAGAATTGCATTCTGAAGATGTGCAAAGCATGAAAGAGCAGTTCACATGTCAGTGCTACAAGGGATGGATAGGGTCCCATTGTCAGGAAAAATCAGGCTTTTAGATTGGGAATTGGGAGGTATTCTTTCTTCCTCTTTTTTCATTATATTTCAACAGAAGGTACTGATTCACACTTGAAATCCTCAGGTACTACATCTGAATGGATATTCTTATATTAGACGAGAGTGAGTGTTTCAATAGGCTAATTCAATTGTTGCATTCCCCATATAATGTCTACACCTGTGCACTTTTCAGTGGATAATCACAAAACAGCAATTAAGAGTTGGTACTGTGAAGTCAACGTTTATCCCTGGGAGTCAACCAACAGAGTGCACTAGCTTCTAGGCTGCCATGATTTTGGGGCCCGGCCTTACCTATATTTAGCAGGTTCACAGCAGACGTCAGATCTCACCAATCATTGGCCTCAGGAATGAGAGCTAATTGGAATGCTGGCAAAGACCCATTGGTAGGTGCTCAGAGGAGAGAGGGAGTCAAAGCCAGGATCGGGAGAGGCCAGGCCAGCAGTGCACTATAATATTTCTGTGGAGCCAGGAAAGCACTCCTGTTACCTCTTGACTCCACAAGTGAAATCAATACCTTTATGCTCTGAATGCCAGTACTCGTGGGCAGAGAGTTTTCATGGTACTTTACATCTATGTGTTCCATAAAATTGCAATCGAGATCCTAACTGCCATTTGGGTTCCAATTTGCATGGGAAAAGGCCTATCTCTGTTTCAGCCAGACTCTTCAGCACCCCAGTGATAAGGAGACCAGCCTAGCCCCTTCCCATCCTATTAATACTGATTTTCCCCAAGTGAAAATTGGTCCCCTTAGACGCTTTTTTTCTCTCATCTCCTGTTGTAACTCCATCACCACCATCCTACCTGAATCAGCTAAAACAGCTTCAGGAATTGAAACCTATTGTAAGAATATTGCCAGGCCTCAGCCAGATATTTACAGTATATCGCTAAATGTATTACTTACAGCATTTCTCTATTTTACTTTACTCACCAGCAAGTACTTAATTTTCTGTCATCACCTTTACAGTCTCAAATCCCAAGAATGGCATCAAAACTGCAGATCCAGGATCTGCTCCTTTTTAAAGCATTGAACACAAAGGTCAAGATTGGCTGTGTTTCTTCTATCTAGTTGAATAGTCTGTCAGTACTCACTGTAGACCCCTTCATCTGAATAATATCCAATTGGGCAAGATAGCTTCAGGACCCATGGAACTGATTGTACCTCAGCAAGGAGTCAGAGCTTCCAGCAGTAGGGATGGACAAAATTGGCAGAGAAAGGTAATGGATATGTCAGCCTGATAGAAAGTATCCATGTGAGCAAAACCAGCTAATGTGTAAATTTTTAGTCTTCATGACGATACACTAAAATTTAGTAATTAAGGGAACTATTGCTGAGCTTTTAGACACTCAGCCTTGGCAACAATATGCGCCAAAATTGTACCCCAGAAACCCTGCTATTGTGTTTCCCACAGGAACATTTGTTCTGCAACACATGCTATAGCCTGAAATTAGTCATTTTGGGTGTGTGCCTGTACGGCACCCACACCAAGGGCAGGGTGGATTAGTTACACTGATAACTAAGTGGCTAAACAAATTGCTATAGGATCCTAGTGTCTGGAAAACTGGCACTGAGACCTAGACCCAATGAAAATATAGCAATAGTTTGTGAAAAAGCCAAGGAAATATTGTTATGATCTTCGTCATGACCAATAACTTTTTTTAAAAATAAATAAATCTGAAATCCCAATTATTTACTGAAGGAATTAAGCCACAAGATTCTACAGTTTAAAACAAAAGAATTTTAACCACACAGGAGTCAAACAAAGCAAACACTAAATAGTATCTTAGGTAACCACCTATACTCTAAAAACCAAAATCAACATAAGTTATACATGAACTAACACGCAAATTGCGGTCGATTATAAACTATAAATTACACATAAATGTGTACAACAGTGTTACAACTAAGACTGACCTTACTAATTGGCTCAGCATATATGTCATCAATCTCATTCACAGAGTCCTTCAAAACTCTGTCTTCCTCACAGAGTTTCAGCTCCTCTTCTAGGATTTAGCCTGACCCCCAGCTGACAGCAGCGCACAACCAATCCGAGTTCCCCAGGCACAGTCTTCACCAAAAGTGGCACATGTCTACACAACCTCCTCAACTCTGCTTACGATGGTCTGGAGGGCGTAGATCTATGAATGCTATCTTCAAGTAACAGAAACAGCCGCAGCAACTGTATGTTTGCGCATTCTCAGCTTCTGGATCTAACCTCCATCTTGTTCAGCCTGCTAGTACTGCACGACTGGAATCAACATTTGAGCTCTGATGGCTCTGTGTACTTTTATATGGGCTGGGATTTTCTGGTCCCACCCATGTCGGTTGCTAACGGCAGCAACCATCACAGGCGGGAACAGAAAATTTGGAGAAGCAGCCAAAAGTCCATTGACTTTTGGTGGGACCGGAAAATCCTGCCCATGGTTTCAACCAGTTTCAGTCTCCTAGAAGTTTTGCTTTCCAATCTCAATTTCAGTCTTAGCTTCCCTAGAAACTGGAAAGATCAGTTTTCTTTCTCAGTTTCTCTTTTCAATTAGGGTCTGTCTGAAAAATACAAGCTTTGAAACCATGTATTCCATCACAATATGGAGACCTGTTCTAAATCATCCACCTGTGTCATTGTACAGCTCACAACTTGGAGTTGCAGAAGAGTCTGGCCTTCCAATGTTTCCTCCCTTCCTCCTCATGTACATCTTCCAACCCTCTCAGCCAATAGTGACATAGAATGGGGAAAGCAAAGAGAATAAACATAATAAAATACCTCTGACTTGCTGCATTCCAAAGTTGCTAAACTTTTCCTTAATATGCCAAAACACTCAGTGCATAATGAAGTTTTTACTTAATTCCCTGGAAGTGTCCGCCTCTAGTTGTCTTTGAGAAGGTGCTGGTGAACAGCTTTGTCAAATACAACTGAGTGACTTGCTCGGCCATTTCAAAGGGCAGTTAAGAGTCAATCACATTTCTGTGGGTCTGGAGCCACATACAGATCAGACCAGGTATGGTCACCAGATTTTGTTTCCTAAGTATATCAGTGAACCAGATTAGTTTTTGCAACAATGCAGAGTTTCATGGTCACAATTACTGATATGTAATTAATTGAATTTAAATTCCCCAGTTGCTGTGGTGGAATTTGAAGTTGTATCTCTGGATCGTTATTCCAGACCTCTGGATTACTAGACCAATAACACAAACACTATGCTACTGTACTCATGGCTACTGCATCACTTCAACATAAAAATGGTACATTGACTTTTTCTTTCTTTTACTTCTCTAATTATCCTCAATTGCCAGGACAGAGGGATAGGGTAAAGAGGTCTTTGATCATCAAGAGCTAATATAAGTGATCAAAAATAAAGATACATTATCTTAATGTGGTTTATTACATTCCTTTGCAAGCACCAGTGTTAGCACATCTTGTATCAATAAAATAGTAAAAATTTTGTGTTCATGGCTTTTCACATGTAAAAGCTGGTTACCAATCTAGCTTGAAATAGATAGGGTGAAAGCCACCTCTTTCTCCAATCTTACACCAATAAATTTGATGTAGTATCAATCCAGTCTACAGACTAGAATTGCAGAGTTCAGGATTAGTGGTCAAACCACACAACAGGTGCAATAGTGTGTGATCTTCCACAATTGGACATAAATCACATTCTAGTAGCAGTGCGAAGGAAGCCGTACCTCGTGGCCGCTCCATATCCTCACCTCTGAATCACAAGGTTCTGGGTTTAAGTCCCATTCCAGGGCTTGAGTACAGAATCAAGCCTGACGCCTCAGTGTAGTACAGAGGGAGTATTGCACTGTTGAAGGTGCAGTCTTTCGGATGAGACGTTAAACTGAGGTCCCACCTGTCTGGGTGAATGTAAAAGATCCCATGGCACTATTTTTCAAAGAAGATTTATGGGAGTTATCCCCAGTGTCCTGGCCAATGCTTGTCCCTCAGTCATTCTTTCAAAAAGCAGATTGTCCGGTCATTATCACCTCACTGCTTCATTCATAAATGTTGGCAGAATACGAATGTTAGTCTGTGATGCCGACCCAAAAGAAACAAAGTGCTTATTTCCACATATAAAAGAAAGCTCGTGTGAACACAGATAACTCTAACAACAATCAGTACAAAAATTCATTATGGATAATAAGTGTGCTCCAGAGTACAGCCTTACTGAAGTCCTGTCTGGGCTCATTACCTCATCTTCAAAGCACAAGCCTTATACATGTCTGCAAGGGTCATTGGCCCCCAAAGTTGCAAATGGAAACACTCCATACAAATAACAGTGCAGGACATCTTGCTGCCTGATGTCAAAAGTAATTTGTTGAGTCAGTTACCTAATCTATTTATCTGTTGTGCAATCAAAGCTGTTTTTCCTAAACCTTTGATTCCTTATAGTATTATTTTTCAATATTCTGTTGATCAGATTCTTACAGTGTACTGCAGTTATACTTGTGTGGAGACTTCTTTGCTGCACCAATGCAGAAGAGCCAGAAGTGACAGAATACAGTTGCATGGTGTAATTCCTCACACATTGAGCCTCTGGTCACACCAGTGCTGCTTATCAGTTTGGTGTTAAGAGGAGTCTAGGTTATCCTCTGCACAGTTGGAAAGTTACAGACTGTGTCAACCCAGGGCTGCCCTAGCAGCCAATCCCAAAACTGTATTGAAGGTGATCTAAGCAAAGCTTGTCCACTTGCTCTCTCAACTGCATAGGTACACCACAAGAAAGGGAAAGGGAAGAAAAGGAGTGTACAAAAATATAGGCTTAGAAGGGGACAAACAAGGATTATGATCAAAAGGGTTAAATAGCTAAAGAAAGCTTCAGCTGAAAAAGTTTCGTAAAATAAACTGCGCAAAAGGCTTAAACGTGTTTTTAGATTAATGGTTACAGGGTAGCAATAGGCTTAAAAGCTAAGAAAAACTGTGAGGTATCTTATTGCAAACAAAAGAAAAATAATTGAGTTAAAGAAGTACTGTTGCAATTAAGATACTCATTTTGCTGCAAATGTTTTGCGGGTCTCTGCTAGTTTTCCAATATTAAGATTCGCTAGAATGCATTTTACTATTAGGATTTACTGTACTTTATTCTCATTATTTCTTTATTAAAATTAGTAAAAAGAATGATGTTTAGGCTTGAATTTCTTTACAGTTAGAATTTTATCAGTTTCACAATCTATAGGATGAACCTGCCCAAACAGGCAAGTCTGAATGAGTATCAACATCTCAGATTAAAGAAAAATAATTGTTGCAGTATTAAAGTGTCACCTGTTGTAGCAAATGCTGTAAGCCAAAAAGAGGAAAGCATTACAACATGAAAATGTCAATAACAACATCTCCATTATGTACACCTTAGCCATAGTCATCTACACTAGGACATCGCAACCAAGCGTAAAGCTTTCCATCATGAGCTGTTCTTCATTCTTTCCGGCTGAAGAGCAAAAGGGAAGGAGAAATTAATGGGCTGGAACAACAGTAGCGATATGAGAAAGGGTGGGCAGGAACATTTAGGGTATAAGTAGGGAACTCAAAATTAACTCAGGGTGGAGCATTGAAGGAAGGGCACTAGATGACTGAATATGGACAAAATTGTAGAGGGTGTGCAGAATGGAGTCACAGCTTCTACCCAAAGGACAATGGGTAATATAATTTGCAGTTGCACATCCAAAACTGCTTTCTAAATACTGGAATCTCCTAATTCTTACTTGTGCCAAGTCATAACAATGACCAATATGGTGTCAGTGTTAAACAATTGAACAGTGTATCCAAGAGACGACAAGAAGGAATTGAAATTTCAAAGAGCTTAAAATAGTGTGCTGTTTATACATTGTAGCATACTGAGAATGTGTTTGATCAGCAGTAAATTAAAGCAAACCTGGTGGAACAACGATCTACAATTTAAAATGAAGCCTGATGGCTTTGAATTTTTAACCCATGGTGTTTGGATGCTTATCAATAAACATTCTAAATGGAGAAGCAAAATGGTGTGCGCATGATACATACAGTATATTGGGAATCGTGACATGTTTATAAAGGCAGGCTTGGTAGCAGGCAGATACTGCCAAGGGAGAGTACATTTTTAAACTCCCTATTATGTTGTTTGTGGTTTTTTTGTGGTTTTTTTGAGGTGTAAAGTGTGGTTCAACTAAACATGAGCCACACTGCGATGAGGTCAGTGCTGCTTGGCTTTTGAATTGAAAGCATTCTGTGGTGAACTTTGACCTGTAAGGCTAAAGTCAGACAGGTTTTGATAATGTTACTAACGGAATGATTTGCTCTTTCTGGTCGATATAACATTTGGAGGTTGGAGCCACAGAACCTTAAAGCACATTAGGAGATTATTTGGACCACTTTATCAATGCAAAAACTAATCCTGCACAATGTTATATGTTTTTTAAAAAATAATTATTGTTGGTATCCTTTGAGCAACTTAATATATCTCACCACAATCTTGCAGCTGTTATGTACACAGTTATATCCTGCTTTTTAAAGATTGAGAAGTTTTGACATTGAATACCAATCACACCAGAACAAGTGACTCTGTGCCTCCAAATAAAACTAAACCCAAACAGAAAATTAGAACTAAGTCGATGTTACAAACCTAAGAGTGTTAGGACAGTTTCAAATATTTCCAAATGGATGAAGATATTAGTTATTCAACTTGTGACAGTAAAACATATGAACATTATTATGAAGGTCAGTTCATCAAGGTTTACAAAACAAGATGTTGTGGCCAAGCACAAAAAAAGACTTGCATTTATGTAGTGACTTTCACTACCTCAGGATATCTTAAAGCACTTTAGAGCCAATTAAGTACTTTTTGAAGTGCAGTCATCTGTAATGGAGGAAAATTGGCAGCCTCATTAAAGTACACAGCCAGTCCCACAAGCAGCAATGTGATAATCACCAGATCATTGGTTTTAATGATATTGAGGGATAAATATTGGCCAGGGCACCAGGGAGACTTCCCTTTTCATGCTTGAAATAGTACCATAAGAACATAAGGAATAGGAGCAGGAATAGGACTATAAACATCCTAGGAATTACCATTGGCCAGAAACTGAACTGGACCAGCCATATAAACACTGTGGCTACAAGAGCAGGTCAGAGGCTGGGAATTCTATGGAGAGCAACTCACCCCCTGATACCCCAAAGCCTGTCCACCACCTACAAGGCACAAGTCAGGACTGTGATGGAATACTGTCCACTTGCCTGGATGAGTGCAGCTCCAACACTCAAGAAGCTGAACACCATCGATGACAAAGTGGCCTGTGTGATTGGCACCACATCCACCACCATCAACATCCACGACCGACGCACAGCGGCATCTAGTAGATGCACTGTAGCAACTCATTGAGGCTCCTTCGACAGCATCTTCCAAACTCGAGACCTCCACCACCTAGAAGTTCAAGGGCGGCAGATGCAAGGGAAAACCACCACCTGTAAGTTCCCCTCCAAGTCACACACCATCCTGTTTTGGAACTATATCTCTATTCTTCACTGTCAATGGGTTAAAATCCTGGAACCTCCCCCCTCCCTCCCTAACAGTACTGTGGGTGTTCCTACAGCACATGGACTGGAGCAGTTCAAGAAGGTTGCTCACTACCATTTTATCAGGGGCAATTGGGGATGAGCAATAAAAGCTGACCTAGCCAACGATGCCCACATCCCACGTATGAATAAAAAAGTTTCAGGTCCACTCAGTCATTCAATAAAACCATGGCAGATCTGATCGTAGTCTCTATTCCACTTTCCTGCCTGACCCCATAACACTTGAACCCCTTGTACATCAAAAATCTAATATATATTCAATGTCCCAGCCTCCACGAGGTACAGAATTCTGGAAATTCATGACCCTATGAGAAAAGAAATTCCTGCTTAGATGAGAGACTCTTTATTCTGAAACTGTGTCCCCTAGTTCTAGATTCCTGCACAAGGGGAAACATCTCTCAGCATCTACCCTGTCAAGTTCTCCCAGAATTTTAATTTGTTTCAATAAGATCACCTTTCATCTTCTAAACTCCAGTGAGTATCGGCCCAACCGGCTTAACATTTCCTCATAAGACAATCCCTTCATCCCTGAAGTCAGCCCAGTGAACCTTCTCTGAATTTCTTCTAATGGAATTACGTTCCTCCCTAAATAAGGAGACCAAAACTGTGTACAATACTCCAGGTGTGGTCTCCTCAATGGCCTGTACAGTTACAGCAAGACTTCCCTACTTTTATAGTACATCTCCCTCCCAGTCAAGGCCAATATTCCATTTGCTTTCCGAATTACTTGCTGAATCTGCATGCTACTTTTTTGTGAATCATGTTCAAGGATATCCAGATCCCTCTGTACTGCAACGTTCTGTAGTTGCTCCACATCTAAATAATATTCAGCTTCATGAGTCTTTTATGTCCACCTTAGAGGGTGTGTAGGTTCTCAGTCTCATCCAAAAGCTGGCACTTCTTATAGTGCAGCGCTCCCTCAGTATTGCACCAGTGTATTACCTTTGCTTTTGTACTCAAGTCCCCAGACTATGACTCTGAACCTACAATCTTCTGACTCAGAGGCAGGTTTGCTACTGCTGACCCATGGCTAAGGATAGCTTCAAGGGAGAAGGAACATTACAAAATACTTTGTGCCTTCAAACTGATCCAAAGTCTCATCAAGACAGCTTTTTGTATTCATTCATGGGATGTGGGCATTGCTGATTAGGCCAGCATTTACTGTCCATCTCTAATTGCCTTTGAGAAGGTGGTGGTGAACTGCTTTCTTGAACCACTGCAGTCCAGGTGGTGTAGGTACACCCACAGTGCTGTTGGGGAGGGAGTTCCAGGATTTTGACCCAGTGACAGTGAAGGAACAGTGATATATTTCCAAGTCAGGATGGTGAGTGATTTGGAGGGGAACTTCCAGGTGGTGGTGTTCCCATGTGTCTGCTGCTCTTGTCCTTCTAGATGGTAGTGGTTCTGGGTTTGGAAGTGCTGTCTAAGGAGCCTTGGTGAGTTCCCGCAGTGCATCTTATAGATGGTAACACTGCTGCCACTGCGTGTCGGTGGTGGAGGGAGTGGGATGCCAATCAAGCAGGCTATTTAATCCTGGATGGTGTCGAGCTTCTTGAGTGTTGTCGGAGCTGCACTCATCCAGGTAAGTGAAGAGTATTCCATTACACTCCAGACTTGAGCCTTGTAGATGGTGGACAGGCTCTGTCAGGAGATGAGTTGCTCGCTGCAGGATTCCTAGCCTTTGACCTGCTCTTGTAGCCACAGTACTTTTTTGGCTTGTCCAGTTCAGTTTCTAGTCAATGGTAACCCTCAGAATGTTGATGGTGTGGGAAATTCAACGATGGTAATGCCTTTGAATGTCAAAGGGCAATGGTTAGGTTCTCTCTTGTTGGAGATGGTAATTGCCTGGCACTTGTGTGGCACTAATATTACTTGCCACTTATCAACCCAAACCATAATGTTGTCCAGGTCTTGCTGCATTTGGACATGGACTTTTTCAGTGTCTGAGGAGTCGCAAATGGTGCTGAACATTGTGCAATCATCAGCGAACATCTCCACTTCTGACCTTATGATGGAAGGAAGGTCATTGATGATGCAGCTGAAGATGGTTGGGCCTAGGACACTACTCTGAGGAACTTGCAGGGAACATAAATGCAGACTGTAAAAGCTTTTATAAGCATGTATACAGTCTGAAACAGGAAAATTTATAATAGAAAACAAGGAACTGGCAGAGAAATTGAACAACCACTTTAGTTCTGTCTTTGCAGAGGAAGACACAAATAACTTTCCAGAATTACTAGGGAACCAAGGGTCTAGCGAAAAGGAGGAATTGAAGGAAATTAGTATTACTAAAATAATAGTGCTGGAGAAATTAATGGGACTGAAAGCCAATAAAATGCCAGGGCCCAATAATCTTCATCCCAGGGCACTAAAGGGGGTGGCCATGGAAACAGTGGATGTGTTCATTGTCATCCTCCACAATTCTGTAGATTCTGGAACAATCCCGGCAGATTGGAGGGTGGCAAATGTAACCCCACTATTTCAAAAGGGAGGGAGAGTGAAAACAGTGAATTACAGACTGGTTAGCCGAACCTCAGTAGTAGGGAATATGCTAGAGTGTATTATAAAGGATGTGATAACAGGACACTTAGAAAATATCAACAGAATTAGATAAAGTCAAATGTATTTATGAAAGGGAAATCATGTTTGACAAACCTTCTGGAGTTCTTTGAGGACGTAACTAGCAGAATAAATAAGGGAGAACCAGTGGATGTGGTGTATTTGGATTTTCAGAAAGCTTTTGATGAAGTCCCACCTAAGAGGTTTGTGTGTAAAATTAAAGCACATGGGATTGGGGGTAATATATTGTCATGGATTGAGAATTGGTTAGCAGATAGGAAACAGAGAGTAGGAATAAATGAGTCTTTCTCAGAGTAGCAGGCAGTGACTAGTGGGTACTGCAGGGTGTTATGACCCCGCAGTTGGTAAAGCTGACTTCTTTAAAAATCCCGGAGGGAAACTTTAAACAACTGTCATAACCTATATTTTAAGTGATATGTTTGAGATGCAACTCTAAATTCAGGGATCAGATCACCAGTTCTCAAGAAGTTTTATATGAAACTAAATGAAACATTTTATTAATTTACACAAGTTAAATATATACACATAGCTACAAATTACTGCAATCATAACTTTTAACAAATTCCCAAACTGATCTCCATTAAGGCAACAGCAACCCATTGACTTAACCAGACACCAGGCAAAGCATTTTCACCTTACAAATTCAAAATGAGGTTCCTTCCACTTTGGTTCCTGTGTAGATAGATGGAGGCTTACAGCTACTTTGATCTTACATTGCATCTGCCCTGCACACACAAAATTGCTGAAGTGATACTTTGCCCATCTCATTGAATGTAAATTCTCATTGTATCACCAGTCTCTTTGAACTCCACCTCTTCTAACAAAAAACCCCTTTCATTGTATCAATTTTATTAGTCTTCTTCTTATCGTGTCCACAGCCAAAACTGGACACACATTTTTGCGCCTTATTGTTGAATTCGGCAAGATCTGCAACAGTGCAGGGTTCCTCTAGCGATAGACATTGCAGGAGATGTTGCATAGTCTGTGGCTCAGTTCCACATTCACAAGTTGTCGGGCAGGTTATATATCCCCATTTGCTTAGTGACACCTTTGAACGACCTACACCAGTCCTAAGTCTGTTAAGGCACTTCCAGGTTGCCCAGTTGCAATTAGCTCCTGGGGAAGGCTTTCATCTGGTAGAATTTCCATCGCTGGGGGTTGTTCGAGACTGGCGAGCCGGTCTTTCCACAAGGTGATGCGGACTTCAGATGGGGTTGATTGTAATGGAACAACACTGTTCCCGAAGCTCTTCCCTGACTTTAGGCGGCTGGGTGTAGGTGTATGACCATGTAGAGGGTGCCTCTCATCTGATGTTTGACGGAGTTGCTCTTTCTTGCTGGCTACCGTTCTTCTTATATCAGGGGGAGCGATACCCGCCAGGATATATAGGCTGTTGGTGTTTGTTGGTTTTAAGCAACCTGTGACAAGTCGGCAGCTTGCATTCAGAACGGCATCCATCTTCTTAGCATGAGTAGATCTTTCCCATGCAGGGCAGGCGTATTCGGCAGTGGAATAGCAAAGAGCAAGTGCACTGGTTCGCAATATTTTCGAGCTTGCTCCCCATTTTGTGTTAGTGAGCTTATTCAGGATGTTGTTTCGTGCGCTCACTTTTGCCTTTGTCTTTTTGATGTGGTTCTTGAAGGTGAGGCATCTGTCAAGGGTGACTCCTAAGTAGATAGGGTGCTCGCAATGCGTCAGTGTTGCTCTGCACCAGGTTACTTTAAGCTGGCGTTTGGCTTCACGGTTTCTGAGGTGGAATGCACAAACTTGCGTCTTTGATGGGTTTGCGCGAAGGTGGTTTTCTTCATAGTAGGATCTTAGTCCCTCCAAGGCCACAGAAAGCGTTTTCTCCATGGTGTTAAAAGCAGTCCTTTGGGCAGTGACGCATAAGTCATCAGCATATATAAAACGGCATGTGACACCGTCTATAGGTTGGTCATTCGTGTAGATGTTGTACAGCAGCGGTGAAAGCACGCTTCCCTGAGGAAGACCATTCTTCTGAATATGCCACCTGCTGTGCTTCCCACCTAGTTCAACATAGAACCGGCGATTTTGAAGCATGCTTTCTAACAGCTCTGTTAAGTGAATATCTTTTGTCATCTCTAGGATCTTGCAGAGAAGACATCTATGGTTCACTGTATCGTATGCTACTGACAGGTCTACAAAATCAGCACCTGTTATCATCCCTTGCTCAAAATCATCTTCGATACATTGTGTGAGGTTGAGCAGTTGGCTTGTTGATTTGCCGGGGCGGAAACCTGCTTGCTCTGGAATGATCTTCTCATCTACAGTTGGTGCTATCCTATTGAGTATCAGGTGTTCAAACAGCTTATTGGTGTGGCAAAGCAGTGAAATTGGCCGAAAACTCTTAGGATCTGAGGGATCTTTTCCCGGCTTTAATAGTGCTATTACATGTGCCTTCTGCCAAATATTAGGTAGCTTGTGTGTTGCCAGACAGTGGTTGAACAATTGTAGGAGCCATTTCTTTGCTTGCTGTCCAAAATGCTTTATCTGCTCCGTTGCTGTGTTGTCAAGTCCAATTGCTTTCCCGTGTTTTAGACTACATATACCCGTTTCCAGCACTTCCATGGTGCATGGTCCAGTGAAGACAGGGTCATTGCTGTACTTCTTCCTATCTAGTTGTGCTCTTGGTTGTTTCTTGTTGATTTTTCCATTTAGGAGCAACTGGTGTGCAACTTGGTTTGCAGACACATTTGGATGTTGGGCAGCTTTCTTGGGATCGCTTCCAAGTTTGTGTATGAGAGACCATGCCTTCTTGCTGTTTTTTGTAAAATCTGTTGTCTCTATCAAGGTGTCCCAGGTGTTTTGATGCTCTTGAGAGATACTTAACATCACCCTCTCACCGGTAGATATTGTTTCCTCTGAGAAGGGGTCAGATTCAAACATTGAGACATACTCCCAGTAGAGTTCAGCATTCTCTTTGGTGAGACCAGAGATGTAGTGTGCTCTACAACCTCGGGGGATCTTCCTTCTGGCTGTTTTCTGGACAGCTTTTGCAAACAGGTTGTAGCACTCAGGTAATGGTTTAATGCATTTGAGCTTACGGTCAAGTGCTCATATGAACCCATTCCAATCGGCCTTCTTGAAGTTGAAGAGCCTTTTGAATGGTATGACGGTTGGTAACACTGCTGCATTTACCTGGATACCAATAGGACGGTGTTGTGTCTGTGGTATTGGGTCTGTGACAAGCTTCTTGCAGAGGTCAGCGATGTTGTTGCTGACAATGGCAAGATCTGGGTTATAACTACACTTCCAGCGGGCACTGTGGAAGGAGGCTGGCACTTTAGGATCGTGGATGAGACTAAGCTGGTTAGCGTCCATCCATTCTTCGACTGCTTCTCTGTCGTTGTTAGACTCCTTGTACCCCCATTGGGTACTGTGGCTATTAAAGTCTCCAATGATGATCTGCGGTTTACTGTGCAGGTTGGGTACAGGGTTAGAGAAGCTGAAACCTGTGCCAGGTGGCTTGTTCACTGAGGTCACTACTACTTTGCTCAGCTCTACAGTTAGAATTTTGATGTTGTCCTCCTCTGTTTTAGAAGTGGCTTCTACAACTGAACCAGCTCTAACAAATACAGCACTGCCATATTGTCGATGAGGTCTTTCAATAACCAGGAACATTCCTGGTATTTTTGGGCGGTTGTTCTCACTTCCTCTGTGTGTCTCCTGCAGGCAGAGGACATCACACTGCAACTTATTGCATAATGTAGCGAGGATGTTTTGTTTAGCTACAGAGAACCCTTCAACGTTAGCAGATATAACAGTCAACGCCGGTCTTGAAAAAGACCCGTGTTTCTGACATCGACGACTTCCGTCTTCAGGCATGATGTTGGTACTTGACCAAATCAGCGGTACGAAAATGTTGTATACACTACTTGCTGTGCGTGGTGGTGGTAGAATTGGTTGAAACAGGGCCGCGACGTGAACGCTTCTACCTTGACCCCAATTTTATTAGTAATCTAAACATATTGCTTGGTCTCTGCTAGCTAGGTGCCAGAATTCACCCCACTTCTTGAATACTGTATTCAGAAAATGCAAATGCACTTTAGCTCTCTTACATCTCAAAACTAGTACACATCAAAGCACCCAGACTAGCTGGCTTTAATCCAATTAAGACACACCCACAGACTAAACCTCTATTTTAAAAGAAAAATATTTTCCAATAATATATATATTAATAGCTTCATGACAAGGGATAAATGCTTGGGACCAGCTATTCACAATATATATCAATTATTTAGATGAGGGAACTAAATGTAATTTTTCCAAGATTGCTGACGACACGAAACTTGGTGGGACTGTGAGCAGTGAGGAGGGTGTTAAGAGGCTTCAAGGTGATTTAGACAGGTTAAGTAAGTGGCCAAATACATGGCAGATGCATTATAACGTGGATAAGTGTGAAGTTATCCACTTTGGTAGGAAAAACAGAATGGCAGAGTATTATTTAAATGATGATAGATTGAGAAGTGTTGATGTACAAAGGGACTTGGACGTCCTTGTACACCAATCACTGAAAGCAAGCATGCAGTTGCAGCAAGCAGTTAAGAAGGCAAATGGTATGTTGGCCTTCATTTTGAGAGGACATGAGTACAGGAGCAAGGATGTCTTACTGCAGCTGTACAGGGCCTTGGGGAGACCACACCTGGAGTATTGTGTGCAGTTTTGGTCTCCTTGCTTAAGAAAGAATATACTTGTCATAGAGGGAGTGCACCAAAGGTTCACCAGACTGATTCCGGGATGGCAGGATTGTCGTATGAGGAGAGATTGGGTTGACTAGGCCTGTATTTGCTGCAGTTTGGAAGAATGAGAGGACATCTCATTGAAACATATAAAATTCTGATAGGGCTGGACAGACTGGATGTAGGTATGATACTTCCTGTCTGAGGGGGTTCTAGAACAAGGGGTCACAGTCTCAGGATACAGGGTGGTCCATTTAGGACGAGATGAAGAGATACTTTTTCACTTTTGGGGATGGTGAACCTATGAAATTCTCTACCACAGAGGGCTGAGGAGGCTAAGTCACTGGATATATTTAAAAAGGAAATAGATAGATTTCTGGACTCTAAAGGTGTCAAGGGGTATGGGGAGAGTGCAGGAGTATGGCGTTGAGATAGAGGATCAGCCATGATCAGACTGAATGGCGGAGCAGGCTCAAAGGGCCAAATTACCTCCTCCTGCTCCGATTTTCTATGTTTCTCTGTTTCCTGCAGTGTTGTCCTGGGACTGGGAAGATTGACCTCCAACCAGCACAACATCTTCCTTTGTGCTAGATATGACTCCAACCAGTGGAAAGTTTTCTCCCTGATTCCCATTGACTCCAGTTTTGCGAGGGCTCCTTGATGCCACACTCTGTCAAATGCTGCCTTGATGTCAAGGGCAGTCACTCTCACCTCACCTCAGGAGTTCAGCTCTTTTGTCCACATTTGAACCAAGGCTGTAATAAGGTCAGGAGCTGGGTGGCCCTGGCGGAACCCAAAGTGAGCATCAGTGAGCAGGTTATTGCCAAGCAAGTGCCACTTAACAGCACTGTTGGTGACCTCTTCCATTACTTTACTGATGATCGAGAGTAGACTGATGGGGCGGTAATTGGCTGGGTTGGATTTGTCCTGCTTTTTGTGTACAGGACATACCTGGGCAATTTTTCACATATCTGGGTAGATGCCAGTGTTGTAGCTGTACTGGAACAGCTTGGTTAGGGGCGCAGCAACTTCTGGAGCACAAGTCTTCAGTACTATTGCCGGAATATTGTCAGGGTCCATAGCTTTTGCAGTATCCAGAGCCTTCAGCCGTTTTTTGATATCACATGGAGTGAATCGAATTGGCTGAAGGCTGGCATCTGTGATGCTGGGGACCTCTGGAGGAGGCTGAGATGGATCATCCACTCGGCACTTCTGGCTGAAGACTGTCTCAAATGCTTCAGCCTTATCTTTTGCACTGATATTCTGGGCTCCTCCATCATTGAGGATGGGAATATTTGTGGAGCCTCCTCCTGCACTGAGTTGTTTAATTGTCCACCACCATTCATGACTGGATGTGGCAGGACTGCAGAACTTAGATCTGATCAGTTCGTTGTGGAGTCGCTTAGCCCTGTCTAACACTTGCTGCTTATGCTGTTTGGCAGGCAAGTAGTCCTGTGTTATAGAATGACCAGGTTGACACCTCATTTTTAGGTATGCCTGATGCCGCTCCTGGCATGCCCTCCTGCACTTTTCATTGAACCACGCTTGATCCCCTGGCTTGATGGTAATGGTAGAGTGGGGGATATGCCGGGCCATGAGATTACAGATTGTGTTCGAGTACAACTCTGCTGCTGCTGATAACCCACAGCGCCTCATGGAGGCCCAGTCTTGAGTTGCTCGATCTGTTCGAAATCTATCCCATTTAGCATGGTGGTAGTGCCACCATTCTGCTTGAGGGTACATGAGGGTATCCTCAATGTGAAGCCAGGATTTCGTCTCCACAATGACTGTGCGATGGTCACTCCTACGATACTGTAATGGACAGATGCATTTGCAGCGGCTAGGTTGGTGAGAATGAGGTCATGTATGTTTTTTGCTCTTGTTGGTTCCCTCACCTCCTGCCGCAGACCCAGTCTAGCAGCTATGTTCTTTAGGACTTGGCCAGCTCGGTCAGTAGTGGTGCTACCGAGCCACTCGTGGTGATGGACATTGAAGTCTCCCACCCAGTGTACATTCTGCACCCTTGGCACCCTCAGTGCTTCCTCCATGTGGAGCACTGATTCATCAGCTGAGGGAGGGCAGTATGTGGTACAGCAGGAGGTTTCCTTGCCCATGTAATAATCTCAGGATTACTACCTGGGCCACGGGCAAACAGGCATAGGGGAAATAAAGTCAAGCAGTTAAATGTGTGGCTCAAAGATTGGTGTGGGAGGAATGAGTTTCAATTCATGGGGCACTGGCACCAGTACTGGGGTAGAAGGGAGCTGTTCCGGTGGGATGGGCTGCACTTGAACCATGCTGGGACCAGTGTCCTGGCGAATTGAATAATTATGGCTGTAGAGAGGGCTTTAAAATAAATAGAGGGGGGAGGGTTTTAGGGAGGGTTACATAGGCTTACAAAGCAAAGGGATATGGCAGTATTGCAGGGCAGCTATTTAAGTAATGATACCTAGAGTGTGACAGGAAGGGACAGAATGTACAAACATAGAAAACAGCAGCAAATAGAGTTAAAGGTGGAAAAAATGGTAAAAAAAAACTAAAATTAATGGCTCTATACTTAAATGCACGTAGCATTTGGAATAAAATAAATGAATTAACGGCACAAATAGAAGTTAATGGGTATGATCTTATCGCCATTATGGAGACATGGTTACAAGGAGATCTAAGCTGGGAACTAAATATTCAGGGGTATGACTTTTCAAAAGAACAGGCAGGAAGGAAAGGTTGGTGGGGTAGCTTTGTTAGTATGAGATGGAATAAGTATAATAGCAAGAAATGACCTTGGATTGGAAGATGTTGAATCCATATTGGTGGAGGTAAGAAATAACAAGGGGAAGAAGGTAGGAGTACTCTTTAGGCCTCCTAACAGTAGCTATACTGTAGGACAGAGAATAAACCAGGAGGTAATGAGGGTATGTATAAAAGGCAGTACATTAATCATGGGTGACTTTAATCTTCATGTAGATTAGGAAAATCAAATTAGCAGAGGTAGCCACAAGCGAGAATTCATAGCGTATTCGGGACAGTTTCCTGGAGCAACATGTTGTGGATCGAACCAGGGATCAGGCTATTTTGGATCTGGTAATGTGTAATGAGGCAGTTTAATAAATGATCTCAGAGTATAAGATCCCTTAGGAAAGAGTGGCCACAACATGGTAGAATTTAGCACTCAGTTTGAGAGTGGGAAACTTGGGTCGGAAACAATTGGGCTAAACTTAAATAAGGGAAATTACAAAGAAATGAGGGCAGAGTTGGCTGGAGTGGACGGAGAAAGGAGTTTAGCAGAAAATGGCAGACGTTTAAGAAAATAGTTCATGACTCACAACAAAGATGTATCCCAGTGAGGAAGAAGGATTTTAGGAAGGGGATAAATCAACCATGGTTAACCGAGGAAGTTAAAGATAGTATCAAATTGAAAGAAAAAAACATACAATGTAGCAAAGATTAGTGATAAGCCAGAGGATTGGGAAAGTTTTAAAAACCAACAAAAATTATCAAAAAAAATAAAGAGGGAGAAAATAAACTTTGAGGGTAAAGTAGCAAGCAATATGAATACAGACAGTAAGAGCTTCTTTAAATATATAAAAAGGAAGAGAGAGGCCAAAGTGAACATAGGCCTCTTAGAGAATGAGGTGGGGGAAATAATAATGGGGAACCACGAAATTGCAGAGGAGCTGAATAAATACTTTGCATCAGTCTGCATGGTCGGAGACACAAATAGCTTTCTAAAAATATTAAATAATCAAGGGGCAAAAGTGGGGCCGGGGAGGAAATAAACACAATAACTATCACTAGAAAAAAAGCATTAGGGAAACTATTGAGGCTAAAGGCCAATAAGTCCCCTGGACCTAATGGGTTGGTTGCATCCTAGGATATTAAAGGTAGTAGCTACAGAGATAGTGGATACACTGGTAGTAATCTTTCAAGAATCCTTAGATTCTGGAAAATTGCTAATGTAACACCCTTATTCAAAAAGGGAGGGAGATGAAAAACAGGTAACTATAGGGCAGTTAGCTTAACATATGTCATTGGAAAATGTTAGAGCCTATTATAAAGGATGTAATAACAGAGCATTTAGAAATGCATAATATAATCAGAGTCAACATGGCTTCATGAAAGGGAAATCATGCATGACAAATTTATTAGAATTATTTGAGGAGGTAACAAGCACAATAGATAAAGGGGAACCAATAGATGTTACCTATTTGGATTCCCAAAAGGCATTCGATAAGGTACCCCCTATAAGGCTATTTAATAAGATCCCATGGTACTGGGGGTAGTATATTAGTGTGGATAGGCGATTGGCTAATTAATCGAAGACGGAGAGTTGGGATAAGGGGGGCATTTTTAGGATGGCAACCTGTAACTAGTGGAGTGCCACGGGGATCAGTGCTGGGGCCACAATTATTTGCAATATATATTACGACTTGGATGAGGGAAGCGAATGTACTATCGCCAAGTTTGCAGAAGACACAAAAATAAGTGGGAAGGCAAGTGGTGAGGATGACACAAAGAGTCTACAGAGGGATATAGCCAGGTTAAGTGAGTGGGCAAAATTTGGCAGATGGAATATAAGATGGGAAAATGTGAGGTTATGTACTTTGGCAGGAAGAATAGAGGAGGCTAATACTATTTAAAAGGAGAAAGACTGCAGAAAGCTGCAACACAGAGGGATTTGGGTGTCCTAGTGCATGAATCACAAAAAGCTAACATACAAGTTCAACAGGTAATAGGGAAAGCAAATGGAATGTTAGCCTTTATTTCAAAGGGGATGATGTATAAAACTATACAAGGCATTTGTTAGAACACACCTAGAATACTGTGAACAGTTTTGGTTCCCTTATCTAAGGAAAGATATATTGGCATTGGAAGCAGTCCAGAGAAGGTTCACTAGGTTGATCCCGGGTATGGAGGGATTTTCTTATGAGGAGAGGCTGAATAGGTTGGACCTGTACTCATTGGAGTTTAGAAGAATGAGAGGTGACCTTATTGAAACATAAGATTCTTAGGGGGCTTGACAGGGTAGATGCTGAGAGGTTGTTCTCCTTGTGGGAGAGTCTAGGGCCAGAAGGCATAATCTCAGAGTAAGGGGTCACCCATTTAAGACAGGGATGAGGAGGAATTTCTTCTCTTAGAAGGTAGTGAATCTGTGGAATTCTTTACTGCAGAGGGCTGTAGAGGATGGGTCATTAGGTATATTCAAGGCTGAGATAGACAGATTTTTAATCAGTAAGGGTATCCAGGGTTATGGGGAAAAGGCCGGAAAGTGGAGTTGAGGATTATCAGATCAGCCATGATCTCATTGAATGATGGAGCAGATTCGATGGGCCGAATGGCTGACTTTGGCTCCTACATCTTATGGTCTTATGGCTTAATTGCACTGTTGATGTCCCCTTCCATCACTGTTCTGATGATCGCAAATATACTAATGGGGCGGTAATTGGCTGGGTTGGATTTGTCCTGCATTTTGTGTACAGGATGTGCCTGGGCAATTTTCCACATTGCCAGGTCGATGCTAATGTACTGGGACAGCTTGGCTGGGGGCACGGCTATTTCTGGAGCACAAGTCTTCAGTACTATTGCTGGAATGTTATCAGGACCCATAGCCTTTACAGTATCCAGTGCCTTCAGTCATTTCTTGATAACACATAGTGTAAATCGAACTGGCTGAAGACTGGCATCTGGGGACCTCAGGAGCAGGCCGAGATGGATCATCCACTCAGCAGTTCTGTTCGAAGATAATTGCAAATACTTCAGCCTTGTCTTTTGCACTGATGTGTTGGGCTGCTCCATCACTGAGGATGGGGGTATTTGTGGTGCTCCCTCCTCCAGTTAGTTGTCTGTCCACCACCATTCATGACTGACTTTTGTCTTGTAGATGGTGGACTGGCGCTGAGGAGTGAGAAGGTGAGTTATTCGCTGCAGAATTCCAAGCCTCTGACTCTTGTAGTTACAGGATTTATATGGCTGGTGGCCCAGTTAAGGGAGGCCTTGTGGCACAGTGGTAGTGTCCTTACCTCTAGGCCAGAAGCTTTGGGTTCAAGTCCCACATCAGGACTTGATCCTAAAGAAGGTGTGCTCATAGTGTGGCCAAACAGATTGATTATCAGACTGTAAGTCCTTCCAATATGCCTGATGTCAGGCAGTAAGAGTGGGAGAGTTGCTTATTCAGCTATACTGCAGAAGGCAAAGGCAAACCACTGCAGGAGTTTGCCAAGTATAATCATGGACCAATCCAATGGAAGTGTATAGTCACCAACACCCTGTTAGGGCATGGTGCCTGAAGGAAGAGGTTCAGTTAAGTTTATAGTCAATTGGGATATTGATGATGGGGGAATTGATGGTAATAATAATGAATGTTAAGGGGAGATGGTTAAATTCTACTTTGATGATGATGGCCATTGCCTGTTTCTGGACAGAAATGATGGGCAAAATGACAATAAGGGATAACAAGAGAAAAAGTTAGTTTAAAAAAAACAGGCAACAGGTGGGCGGAAACTACCAAAGTTTGGAATCCCACATAGTCCCCGGCACGTGACATGTTCCCGCCCTCGCTTGGCGCCGGGGGAGTCACGTGGTCCCGCTGCCCGCCAGGGCCGCGAGAGCGTCAGCCAGGATTGTGAGTCCGCGCCTGCGCCACGCGAGCGGGGCATGCCGGGTGATGTAGTTTCTCCCCGGGGCCGCGGCCGCTGTCCAGGTGGGAGTTCCGGCGCCGGCGCGGACTACAACTCCCGTCAGAGCCCGCGGCGCCGGCCGGCTGGAGAGCACAGTGTGGGAGTGAGAGGAAAGATGGTGGAGGTGTGTGCCTGGTTGTCCCGTCATCATAGCCAGAAATTCCGCAATATTAAGCATTGTAACCAGCGTGGCCGCTCATCTTTAACAGCTCTCGATCGTGTCAAGCCCACTAACCGGTCCCAGAGGCGTTTGCCTTCTGTTGGCTGATACAGGGCCCCGCCAGCGAGAGAACCGTCCCGGCCGAGTCAAAGCGCCAAACACCAAGAGCGGAGATGCCGAAATCCCGGGGCCGGACTGGCCACAAAAAGGGTGAGGGCCAGGCTCGGGGTTCATTAGGGATATAATTCAATGTGTACCAGGGCTGAAAGCTGGGGTCAGGTAGGTATGTTAACGGGGCGAGGGCTGGGATCAGGGGGTTCAGTAACTACGGGGTTGGGGGTGGGAGGTTGGGGGGTGGCGTGAGGGGTAAGATCCAAGCTCGGGGTTTGATATCAACTGTGGATGAGAAATCCCTGGTCTGGGTTAGATATTTACCGAGAGTGAGAGCTGGGGCCTGCGCTCCATGTGTGTGCACCTGGGGGGAGGGGAAGGGGGATGGGGTGAGAGCCAGGGACAGATTGGGCCATCACCCTCCCAAGTTCCCCTCCAAGCCACGTAGCATCCTGACTTGGAACTATATCGCTGTTCCTTCACTGTCACTGGGTCAGAGTCCTTGAACTCCCTCCCTATCAGCACGGTGGGTGTACCTATGCCACATGGTCTACGGTGGTTCAAGAAGGCAGCTCACTACTGCCTTCTCAGGAGCAATTGGGAATGGGTGAAAAACGCTGACCTAGGCAGTAATGCCCATATCCCAAGAAAGATATTTTAGAATCTGTATGTAATGGACTGAGAGCTGGGGTTAGACTTCAATATGAACTGGGGTCAAGGTTTGATACATACCAAGATGTCGGGGTGGTGAGAGCTGGGACCAGAGTTCAATAGGCACTCGTGGCAAATGCTGGGGCTAGTGTCGGTGTAGCATTATGGTCAGAGGTGAACTGGGGCCAACAACTGACTTGTAACAAGGTGATCAAAATATGCAAAGACTTGTATTATAGAGGTGGGAAGACGAGTCCTAAATGTCATTTAATATAGCCAATGCAGAGTCATGGAATAGGGAAAGGATTATTTTTAAAAAAGCAAAGTAAGGTAAAAGTATGACATTCTACTGGTCATAGGAAGAAACTTGCTTTTATGTAGCACTGTTTGGTTTTGAAGTGTAATCAGTGTTAGAGTCAAGGGAAACATGGTGTCCAATTTGCATATAGCAAGGTCCTACAAATGCAATCAAATAAGTAACCAGGTAATAAAAGCAAAATGCTGCTAATGCTGGAAATCTGAAATAAAAACAGAAGGTTCTGGAAAAACTCAAGGCCTGGCAGCATCTGTGGGGAGAGAAACAGAATTAATGTTTTGAGTTCCAATACCTTCGGAACTGGAAAGAGGTAGAAATGTGATGGATTTTGTGCTGTTGAAAAGGTGGGGAGGGGCAGGTGGAGCACAATAGAAGGTAAAGGGATAGGTTAGGTTAGAGGGCAGGAGAGATTAAATGACAAAGGTGCAATGGAACACAAGACAAAGGGAGTGGTAATGATAGTATTAAACAGTAAAGCTTTGGTCCAGAGTAGGTGTTAATAACAGGATAATGGTCAGCGCGGTCTGAAAGCAAAATAGCAGAATGTGTTAATAGCAGAAAAAGGGTCAGCACTGTAAATAACCAGATCGTCTGTTTTAAGGTGTTGGGTTCTTTCCCACACAGGGCCTCGGCTTAATGTCTCATCCAAAAGATAGCGCCTCTGACAGTGGAGCACTCCCTCAGTATTGTACTGCGCTGAAGTGTCAGTTTGTATGATGGGCATGACACTGGAAGGGAGTTTAGATTTACTATTGGAAGGGTAGACCACTGAAGCTATTAGCACAGTGCATGGTAGCAGTAAAGAGAGGACGTAGGTCCTTGGCAAGTACAGATAAAACACAGGAAAACCTCAGGAGGTAATTGTGTTGTATGGAACACTGCTTCAACACTACTTGTGAGCTACATGTACAATTCTGGTTCTTTACACTGAGAAGGTATGTACCCACACATTGAAGGTAGTGCAGTGAAGGGCTGTTAAATTACCTGGATATGGTACTTGAGTTATAATGAGATGTGTTTATATTTGAGAGGGCTTTAAGGGCAATATGATTGAACTATTCAAGATCCTCAGGGATATCGAGAAAATAAATGACTTTTAATACAGTCACATATTCTACAATAAGACCTCTAGCTAGAAGAGGAACATGATAATAAGTATTGACATTGAGCTAAGCAGAGGGCTGCGAATTCTTTGTAATTAATTCTAGGATAGATGCTTAGCTGGCAAGACCAGTATTTATTGCTAATCCCTAAATGTCCTTGAAATGATGTTTGAGTAGGTTTCTTGAACCACGGCAGTGTTGTGTGGTGAAGGTGTTTCCACAGTGCCATTAGGTAGGGACTTTTGTGATTTTGTCCCAGTGAAAACGATAGAATCGTGGAATATGACCACGTCAGGATGATATGTGGCTTGGAAGTACTGATGATTCCATGCACCTGCCTTGACCTTCTAAGTGGTGAGGATTTGGGAAGTCCTGCCATCTTAGTACAGATCGCAGTCGTACACTGGTGGTGGAGGGATTGGATGTTTAGGCTGGCAGATGAATTGGCAATCGAATGGAGTTTGTTGTCCTGAACGATGAGTGTTCTTGCAGCTGCCCATGTTGATGAGCCATTTACTGCAGCCTTTGACTTGTTTCAGTGATCATGCCATTTATGTGGCTGGTGCAGTTAAATTTCTGGGCATTGGTGACCTCAGGATGTTGAAAGTGTGAGTTTTGATGATGGTAATGTCATTGAATGTCTAGGGTAGGTGGTTAGGTGCCCTTTATGGCGATTATCATTGCCTGGTACTTGTGTGGCACAAATGCTCTTTTTCACTTATCTGCCTAGCCCTGGATGTTGATCAGGCTTTGCTGTATACAAGCATTGATTATCTCACAAGTAGAACTGAGTACTGTGCAATCATCAGCAAGCAGCCTCACTTCGTGCAATATTGGTGAGTACATGTCATTTGATCATTAGAAGCCATTATCATTATGATAATGGCTTCTTGCATCACTTGCTAATTAGAGCAGGCTTAAAGGGTGGTGATTGGCCGGTTGAATTTGTCCCGCTTTTTGTGGACAGGATGTACTTGGGCAATTATCCATATTGGGTAGATGCCAGTGTTGTAGCTGTATTAAAACAGTTTAGCAAGGGGCATCATTAGTTCTGGAGCACATAATATCAGCATTACTGCTAGGATGTTGTTGGGCATCCTAGCCTTTACAGTATGTAGTGCATTAGGAATACTGTCTGTACTTTAGGACATATAGTGACAGGAAGGAGATTAAAACGATGGTGTTTGATGTAGGTTCATCGAGTTGATCCCTGGATGAGAAACTAGTTATTAGGAGATGGTAGATTTAAAAACAGAAAGAAATATCACTTGCACAGCAACTGTTTGTATATGCAGGACATCCCAAAGTGCCTATTAACTTTTTTGTGTATTACTGTTGCCACAGCCAATTGTGAGCAGTGAGATCTCAGAAACAGCAAATGAAATAGATGACCAGGTAGCCTGTCTTATAAAAACAAAAAACTACTGCGGATGCTGGAAATCCAAAACAAAAACAGAATTATCTGGAAAAATTCAGCAGGTCTGGCAGCATCGGCGGAGAAGAAAAGAGTTGACGTTTCGAGTCCTCATGACCCTTCAGCAGAACTTCAGCAGTTCTGCTGAAGGGTCATGAGGACTCGAAACGTCAACTCTTTTCTTCTCCGCCGATGCTGCCAGACCTGCTGAGTTTTTCCAGGTAATTCTGTTTTTGTTTTAGTCTGTCTTATAATGTTGGTTGAGTGATCATTGCTACCTGGGACAATAGAAAGACTCTGTACTCTTCCAGTATTTCATGGGACCCATCTGAACAGGCAAAATCAGCCTCTGGGCCATCTGACCATAGGAACAGGGGCAGAACTGTTCAAATTACCCAACAAAAACCCATCAATCTCAGGCTTGTGAGTCAGTTGACCCAGCATTCACAGTCTTTTAGTGAGAAATTTCAGATTTCCAACGCTGTATGAAAAGGTGCTTCCTGATTTCAATCCCAAATGGCCTGATTTTAAGATTATACCTATTTGTTTTGAGCTCCTCTACCAGAGGAAATAATTTGCTTGTGGCTTATTCTCTTTAAACAGCTCGATTAGATCACTTCCCAACCATATCTCAAAGATACACAGTAAATTTTGTGGCACTTCACCAACTGGAATTCTTTCATAACTGGAATTTCTAACAGCTTGATTTTTTTAAAAAGCCGATCACTTTCAGTGTTCAGAAAATGCGTACTTTTTAAAAAAAAACTAATGATACTAACATAGTAAATCTGCAGAAGTTGTTCTTAGCCTTTACATTGAAATTATTAAATTATTGGGTCATTTTTGGTTATTGTGCCTGAACAAAGATATACCACACCTTACTTTGTGTCTGGAGTAATGTAACTCTCCGTTAACTGACACCACCTATTCCCTGAGCATGCTGGATAACAAAGATTTTACTGTATTGGGCTTCAAGGGGGTACAACACAGATTAGCCAGAATGATGCGTGGATGTAATGGTTTAAATTATGACAGATTGCATAGTGTTGCCTTGTATTCCTTGAATGTGGAAGATTACGGCGTGATCTAATTGAGGAATTTAAGGTGATTTAACCAAATAGATTGAGAGAATATAAGAAATAGAGTAGGCAATTTGACACATTGAATCTGCTCTGCTATTGAGCAAGATAGTGACTGAACTTCTGCTTCAACTCCACCTTCCTGTATTTCTCAATTCCCTTTACACCCAAAAATCTAACAACCTCTGTCTTGAATATCCTCAATGGCTGAGCATCTGCAGCTGTCTGGGGTAGAGAATCCCAGAGATTTACAACCCTTTGAGTGAAAAAAATATCTCCTCCTCAGTGCCAAATGGCTGTCCCCCTTTTCCGAGACTATAACCCTGTGTTCTAGATTCCCCAACAAGGGGAAACATTTTCTCAGCATCTGTCAAGCCAGTTAAGAATTTTATATGTTCCAATGCGATCACCTCTAACTATTCTAAACCTTGAGAAATACAGACCTATTCTAGGTAATTTGTCCTTAAAGGGCAATCCCCTCATTCCAGGAACCAGTCTGACGAGCCTTTGTTGCACTCTCTGAGGCAACTATGCAATTCCTTAGATAAGGAGACCAAAACTGCACACACTATTCCAGGTGTTGCCTCACTGTTACAGTTTCTTGTTATCCAAGCTCTGTGTAACAAAAGCTAACATGCTATTTACCTTCCTAACTGCTTGCTGTTATTACAATTGAGATTATGAACATGCATTCGAATTAGGAGCAGGAGTAGGCCACTCGAGTCTGCTCTGCCATTCAATAAGATTATGGCTGATCTGATTTTAGCCTAAACTCCACATTTCCTCCTATCCCTGATAACCTTTCACCCCCTTGCTTATCAAGAATCTATACCTCTGCCTTAAAAATATTCAAAGATTCTACTTCCACCGCCTTTTGAGGAAGACCGTTCCAAAGGCTCATGAACCTCAGAAAAAATTTCTCCTCATCTCAGTCTTAAATGGGCGACCCCTTATTTTTAAATAGTGACCCCTAGTTCTAGATTCTCCCACAAGAAGAAACGTCCTTCCCACATCCACCCTGTCAGGATCTTATATGTTTCAATCAAGTTGCCTTTTGCCCTTCTGAACTCCAGCGGATACAAGTCTGTGATGTAAGCTTGGATACAAACTTATCCAATCTTTCCCAGTAAGACAACCCTCCCATTCCAGGCTATGGCCTAGTAAACCTTCTTTGAACTGCTCTCAACGCATTTACATCCTTCCTTAAATGAGGAGACCAATACTGTGCGCAGTACTCCAGATGTGGTCTCACGAATGCCCTGTATAACTGAAGTATAACCTCCCTACTTTTATTTCCAATTCCCCTCACAACAAACAATAACATTCTGTTAGCTTTCCTAATTACATGCTGTACTTGCATACTAACCTTTGGCAATTCATGCACTGGGGCACCCAGATCCCTCTGAATCTCGGAGCTCTGCAATCTCTCACTATTTAGATAATATGCTTTTTTTATTCTTCCCTCCAAAATGGATAATTTCATATTTTCCCACATTATACTCCATTTGCCAGACCTTTGCCCACTCACTTAACTTATCTATATGCATTTGTAGCCTCCTTATTAATTGGTTTATAAGATTATATTTTGGAACTATGTCTTTAATTTAGGGTAAAATGAAGGGGTTCATGTGATTTGTGCTGAAGTCTGTCTGACATCTGTCTGGGTGGTTTGATTGTTAGAGATTAAAGGGGACCCAAATTGTTTTACTGGGAAAAGGGTACAAGGTGTTTACACTTGGAGACAATGGCAGCAGACTGCATGCTAATAGACCGTGAATCTCCAAAGTCCTAGAAAAGTGCTGAGAATGTCGGGCTGTAAACAGTTGTGCTTTAAACTATACATTTAGTTCCAAGATGTAAGAGAGTTGGACTCTTGTGGATAGTTAAATCAGTATTTTTACCTGGATACAAGGCCGATGTGATTCATGTTGCCATACAGATGGGGTTTGAGAGGGTAAGAGTTTCTAAGATATCCCTGAACACTCACAGACATGGATATTCTGCCAAGGTCCAAGAGCAAGAGTGCAGCATACCTCTATGGTTCACGGCACTGGAAAAATGAAATTGAAAGATTCACCCAGCTTGCACTAGAGGAAGGATTTCCTGTAATGCTATCACTGTGAAGGACAGTTCTGGTGTTAGAAGTTCCCAGGCTGAGAAAGGAAAAGAACAGAAATAAACCCTCAGGAGCTAAGAATCATTTTAGACTGATTTCAGAATATCTCTTTGAAGGACAGTGTAATGTGTACCTATGAGGTGTGTTTTTTTTTTGGTTGTGCTAAAATAACGAGGGTATTCTGTTCTGGGGTTTAAAGTACAAAATACCTGCAAAGATAATCAGTGAATAACTTCACACTCGTCGCATTGTATTCCATCTGCTATTCTCTTTCCCACTCATCTAGCCTGCCTGCTTCTGTTGCCTCTTTGTCCTCCTCACCATTTACTATGCCAGCTAACTTTGTATTGTCAGCAAACTTGGATATATGATACTTAGTCCCTCTCCTCTAAGTCATTAATTACTTCATAGATTAAAAATACGTGAGGCCCAAGTTCTGATCCTTGCGGTACTGCACACGTCAGAGCCTGCCAACCTGAAAATATCCCCATTTATTCCTACTCTTGTTTCCTGCCCTTTAACCAATCCTCAATCCATGCTATTATCCCCAATCCATTAAATCCTGATCTTGTATAACAAGCTCTTGTGTGGCACCTTATCAAATACTTTTGGAAATCCAAATACACTACATCCACTGGTTCCCCTTATCCATTTTATTATTTACATCCTCGGAAACCTTAACAGGTTTGTCAAACACTCTTTCCTTTCATAAATCTGTGCTAACTCTGCTTAATCTGGATGGAAAGTGGCAAACCTGAACGTTTAACATCCGGCTCTTCAGAGGTAATATGACGAAGCACTTCTTCACACAAAGGATATGGAAATGTGCAACTCCTTCCACCCACTCCTGCCCTCCCCCCCCACCCCCTCAAAAAAAAAGCTTTTGTAAATTTTAAAACTGAGATTAATAAATATTTGTTAGGCAAAGGGTATTAAAAGTGGCTAGATGGAAATGAGGTCCTGGCCTAACAGAATGGTAGAACAGGTTAGAGGGATTGAATTATTCAATTTCATTGAACCCTGTTCTCCTCTGATTGTTGTGCTGTCCTGATCAAACCAAGCTACGAGGCATTCCTTCACCACGGTTGAGAATGAAAGCTAATATTTCCTGCTCATGTGCAACTGACTGGCTGGTTGCTGAGGTCCACTGAAGAAACTTTGGCACACCGCAGTCAGAGTGGGGGGTGGGGGCGTTGTTAAAAACAAGGACAAAATCAACTTGAAATGGTCATTCTAATGCGGTGGTATTTGCCTTTTATTCACACACAAAACCATATGCACATTTGGTCACCTTAAAAATGTACTTGTCTTTTTCAGGTAGAAAGCAAGGCAGATAGATATTGCTGCTGGCTTATGCCAGTGAAGCTCCCTTTAAAATTAACTTTGTGAAATGACTGCATAAAGGAATAATGTAACGAGGTGTCACTTACTGACATTTTTGTTCCTGAAAAGTTACTATCACTGAGTTTCTTGAAAGATGAAGTGTAAAACAATGCAAAATTAATGGAAATGGCCTCGGTTGTAAGACTACATTTTGCTGGATGCCAAAACACCAGGTGTTTGGCAGGACTTTATCCCAATTCATATGGCAGTGTGCTGGGAACCTCCGTACTTGCCCTCTGTCTTATGTATAATCTGCTTGATGACAGCAATAGTGTGTGGAGATGGGTAACCTTAAATGATGTGCTCTAACAGACAGTCACCCCAATCCAGAGAGGAATAGCATTGAGATTCAAGGATAAGGATAATCTGATGTCAGTGGTAATGTTTATTTGATAGAAATCTAAGGGATAGATAAGTTGGCATGAGTAAGAATAAGTCGATTATCATTGGACAATTGCCTGGAATTTTTATTAACATCTGTGTTTGCATGGCATGTATCGTAACTGGTAGAAAAAAAAAATGAGTTCTGTACTGCATTGAGGTTTTGTAAAAAAAAAGTCAGTTAACATTTAGAAATAGTATTTTAATGAAATTGTTATTTAGCTAAATAGTGAACATTTTGGCAGTGAGGGGAAGAGTCACAAAATGTTTGACTTTTAAAGTGGTTTTCCAACTTTGTTTCTTAACAGGTTCTTTAAGACATGAACTACTACAGCTGAAGGTTTCAGCCAGAGTAGCTCAGCAGAAAGGTACTTGTCATCATCTGTAGTCTGCATGATGCATGGCCACTGTTGCTTCCTTCACCATTTTGCGGGTTTGGAAGAATTGGTGCTCCTGCTCTCTTGGATTTACAGCAAATATTAAAATATAAAGCTGCACAAATCCCAGTGGCCTAGTGTGTCAAGGTACGATTCAGTGTAATACTAAGTTCAGTTCGTATTCTGTTATCTGATCTCAACCCAGCATGTAGTTGAGTGTGATAATTGACCTTGGGGCTGGAAAAGGGTAAAATCAGCTAGAATTCCTGAGAACAATCATTATCCACTGACATCAGCTGGTAAATGTGCCCATGTGCACAATGATTTCAAATAGGATTGATGTCCTCCTAAATAATCTGCTGATGTTTGCACTCTAGGCTTTCATGAAGGATGGGTGTTTGGATGAAGTACCGCAATGGGGGGTTGATAATAGTGGTACAATATTGTTTGTATGAAGTGGACAGGGGTGCAAGTATAAAACCTTTTTGGATTATTTTGCTGCCTTTCCTGTTTTATTAATCAGGCTCAAACTTCATCTGGCTTCTTGGCCCGTTTTTGCTGTCTTGTGTGCTCATTCTGGTTAAGGTGTTGTTAATGTCATCTTGCTGAAGCTGTTATGTATTGTTAACAAGCCAATTCACAAATGCCACTCCTCCATTAACTGAGCTGTAGCCCACCGCTCGAACATCAAGAAGAACAAAATAAAACTAGAGAGAGCAAATGAGGAAAGTGGTATGTGGAGTATGATGGAGAAGCACAGAAAACCAAAACTTATGCAGGACTTAGTTCCTGATCTCGAAAGCAAAGTCAATGATTAGAGGTGTTTAGTTCTCAATATTATTTGCCCTGTTGTGGGACAGCGCATGAGGAAACCAGTTCATTTTCCTCCTCCTTTGTGCCCCCTCTCAGGACAGAGGGAATATTGTAGGAGAATCATTCTGGATGATTTTTCTCACCTGTCATCTGCATGTTCAGCAGCATTGGTTTAGGCCAACAGCAGGTTGTCATCTTACCAGCAGATGGTGTGTAACATCAATGCCCAAGAGAAACTGGGAGATACTTTTCTCCTAAATTGGTAATGTAGGGGGAGTTCTATGGACATGAAGAAGGGTCTCAGCAGGGGAGCCAGTGAGAGACCAGCATTTGCTCCTTTGGGAAAGGCCTGCTGAATTACAAGTCAATCAGGGCAACTAACAGGCCATTGGCAGACCTTCCAGAAGATCAACACCTCAGGCGGAAAGTCCTGCCTGCCAAGATAGCTGGCAGCCTTTTTCCTGGGCAGTGCCTCCAGGGAGGAGTGACCTAGCCAAGAGGGAAGTGACGGCAGGAGATGTTTCACGGGATTTGGGTTGTGGAGGGGTGAAGGGGGTTGGCAGCAAAGGCAGGGGATGGGTCTCAGTGGGCACCTCCTCCTCAATGCTGGGCCCCTCAAGCACTGAGTGACTTTGAATGAGGGCCCTCTGCCCCGGGAGACCACAAGCAATTCGCATAGACCAATCGCTCCCCACATGGCAGCAGGATGAGGCTCTTAGGTTGGCATTAATTTCTCATTTAAGAGCCTCAATTGGTAGTAGTAATGCAGGAAGGCCATGGGCGGTAGTCCAAGGGCCTTCCTGCCATAGACTTGATTGGTGGGAAGGTGGCAGGGTACCCACCTGCCACACTCCCCGATTAAATGCTTTCCTGCCTCCAAACTCACCACAGGGAGGGCATAAAATACTGCCCATAGTGCATGAAAATAGTGGAGTTTAAATCTGCATCTGTAGTGCTCTATGCAGGAACATTCAGTGTTTGCTCTGCTGACTAACTAGGGGAGGGCCTCGTAAGAGCCACATTGCAGCCAAATCCTCCTCCTCCACCCAAAACTAAGTCCAGACTACTCCCCACCCCACCCCACTGCCTGCTATTATACAAGCCTGGCAAAACCCCAGGAGTGAGTTGTAAGAGAACCATCCAGGCTTGCCCTGTCATTTACTATCTATTGGAACGTAATGGATTATTCCGTGTACTGTGCAAACTTATGTTTCACTTTTGTTAGTTAATTTTGCCTGTTCCCAAACAATGATGATATTCCCAAATAATGTGACAACATACGATCTATGGACTTTAAATACAAATGCAGAGTGCAATAGACCTTTCATTCTTATTCTGTAAATTAAGGAGACCTGTATTTTGCAACGTAATGTAATTATCTGTGTGCTGAAATGTTCATAATTGTGCAACCCTTTTATTATTTTGTACTTTACTTTAATTGTCTACAATTATTTTATGAATTATGATTAATGATTTTATTCGTGTCGCCATCACCTTTCGGCATGTGCCACCATAGTGATTTTTTTCAATTAACCTATCAATGTTCTGTATTCACCTATTTAAAGTACCTTTCATATGCTGGCGCCTTATCTGTTATCTCCATGGCAATGTGCTGAATTAATTTTATTTGGAGATTTTATGCTGTCGGTATTTTTAATATAAAGCTGCTTCTGGTCCCCCATTTAGTATGGAGTGTAGATTGTTTTTGATCTGAGAAAACAAGAAATGCATATCTCCTAGGTCCAAACCTGTGAAGATGCTCTTAGATCTCCTTTGTGCATGATGTGGCTCACTAGACGGAGTGTTTCCATATATGTAAAGGCCCTCAGTTTTTTCAAATTGTTTGGCTTGTCCATGAGGGAGGAGGACAATGGAGATTTTGCAGTCTTTCCTTCCTGCTTACGTGTATTTATATCAGAAATGCGCGGGTCAATTAAGGTATTGTTAGCTTAGAATTTTTGCTGCACTGCTCGGAACTGAAGGCCGTATCTGTTCCACAGCCATGGGATGCAGCAGTTATCAAATACTCAGTTTTTGATGTCAGACTATGTTGTGATGGAACAGGACCAAATTGAAAGGTTGGAGCAGGCAGTTCCATTCAGCTGTGTGCAGAAACCTTCTAGTTATCACAACTCACGTTCCATATCATCCACCATGATGTGAAAACTGTAGGTTAATGTTTTACACTGCAATAACTCAGAATTGCTGCTGATTGAATGAATATACAGTATCAAAACCAAACTATGCCGCCTCCTGATCAGGTGGCAATTTATTTCTGTACTCTGCAGTGGGAAATTGAAGGTATATTGGTTGATTAAAATAACATCTGCAAATCTCTACTGTATAACAAATACAAATAAATTATGGAATAAACCTCACCTTTATCTGCTAGCCTGCAAGGTGCTTCATGTACTTGAGTAAGAGAAGGTACTTGATGTGCTAGAGATAAATATTTGAGAGATTGAGTGCTGTTCAGTGAAAATATTTGTGGTGTTAGGTGAACTGATTTTTCTTTAGTTCTCACCAACAACATATACATGTTTTTGTCAAAAAGCTACCGGGTATGGGAAGTCTCCGTGTTGCTGGTCTTTAACCTTGACAGAATGATTTTCTGCTTATTTATTACAAGGTTGCCTGTGTTACTTTTTAAAATGTTGCGTACATCCAGTGCAATTCTGGAATGTTTGTTTTCTTTATAGATCAGTGCTACAAAGCCTGGCTTGTTAAGGAAACAGGAAAATTTATAAAGATTGAGTTAAAACCTTCTCTGTGTGCAAATCCAGACTCCCCATTGTGCCTTTTAAGCTGTGGTGTATACACATGTAATGTGTTCCCTAAACATAGTATGAACGAGCCAAACCACTCTCTAATAGTGTCCATCGAATTGCTCTGGAGAGAATACAGAGATTTACAAGAATGTTGCCAGGACTGGAAAATTGCAGGTATGAGGAAAGATTGGATAGGCTAGGGTTGTTTTCCTTAGAACAGAAGAGGCTGAGGGGTAACCTAATTGAGGCGTACGAAATTATGAGGGACTTACATAGGGTAGACAGGAAAGACCTGTTTCCCCTAGCTGAGGGGTCAATTACCAGAGAGCAGCGATTTAAGGTGATTGGTAGAAGGATTAGAGAGGATATAAGGAAAACTTTGTCACCCAGAGGCTGGTGGGTGTCTGGAATTCACTACCCAAATTGATAGTTGAGGCTGAAAAGCTCAACTCATTTAGAAGGTGGATCCTGTATCTGTACCTAAAGTGCTGTAACCTGCAAGGCCTCAGACCAGGTGCTAGAGAGTGGGAATAAACATGAGCTGCTAGTTTCTTTTTTCTCTCTTTTGGGTTGAATAGCCTCCTTCTGCACCATAACCTTTCTATGGTTAATTATATCTTTGAGGAATATCTCTGGATTTTGATCTGATACTGAAGCAAATATTGATTTTTTTTTTTTGGCATGAATTTCCAGCCCAGCAGTTTTTTTTCTATGCTTACAGGAACATAGGAGTAGGCCATTTGGCCCATCAAGGCTGCTTTGCCTTTCAAATAGATCATGGCTGATCATCTACCCACTTTCCTGCGCTATCCCCATATCCCTTGCTGTCATTAGTATCCAGAAATCTATTGATTTCTATCCTGAAAAATGCTCAATGATTGAGCTCTCTCAGCCCTTGGAGTAGAGAATTCCAAAGATTCTCCACCCTCTGAGTGAAGAAATTCCTCCTCATCTCAGTTCTAAATGGCCTGTCCCTTTTTCTGAGACTGTTCCCTCTGGTTCTAGACTCATCAGCCAGTGGAAACATCCTATCTACACATACCCTTTATGCCCTGTAAGAAGTTTCTAAGTTTCAATGCGATCACCTCTTCGGAATGAGCGCAAAAGAGCGCACTCTGACAGTTGGGGAATTCCTCCCCCCGCCCCCCGCACAGGAAGTGCATAGTGCTTCCCGCTGGGCGGGCCTTAATTGGCCCACCCACTTAAAATGGTGGTGGGGCCCGTTTTGACGGTGGTGATTGGCTGCCCGTCTGCCGCCGAGCCGGTGGGGCCCGCCACCCATCAAGGGCAAAATTCTGCCCCTTGAGTTTGATAACATTCTAGTAAGTCTGCGCAACATTGCTCCCAAGGCTTGCGTATCCTTTCTGCAGATGTGGTCTCACCACAACTTTGTATTTATATTGCAAAGCTTTCTCCCTTTTATAATCTAACCCCCTAGATATAAAGGCTAACATTTCATTAGCCTTTTTGATTATATTTGGTATCTGGCCAGCAGCTGTACGAAACAGCAAAGTGAACATGAACTTCATTTGGTACGATTTATCATTATTCACAAAGCACTTTTCTCCTTCCTGTCATCCTTCCTGCTGCTCATTTTAGTTTTTCTGTATTCTAGGCTACATTTGAGATAAGCTCCCAGTTATGAAAGGGGTTATTGTTCCAGTTCACTATTTCAAAGCTCCTTATTAATGCCAGAGATTTAATTTTCAAAAGAGAATTGTAAGCCAAATGTATGGTGCCATGAATATTTTAAACACTAATATTGCCTGTTTTTGTTATGAAGTTGTGCAGGACAAGTACGTTTGTATAGTGGGGATAGGCTCCATAAGTTGATAGGCAGCACCCTTGCAGACTATCAGGATTTAGAATGGCATTGGTGAAGGCCTTAGAACTAGTCATGCATTGTAGATGAAATGATGTATACTCTGATAAAAGAATGAATATGTTTCATAACATAAGGTTTGATTCAAAATCACATGGTGGGAAAAGGTTATCAAATGATTGTTTTGAATATTGCAGGAAGAGTGAATTATTGTAGCACAGAATAGAAGGGATTGTTATTTAGGTGTAGATCACAAACTTGCTGCCTTGGCATTGTCGAATCTGAACCTGAGATAATGCAGGCTTTTTCCACCTCTACTAATAAGAATATAGGAAATAGGAACAGGAATAGGCCATTCAGCCATAAGACATAGGAGCAGAAGTAGGCCATTTGGCCCATCAAGTCTGCTCTGCCATTCAATGAGATCATGGCTGATCTGATAATTCTTAACTCCACTTTCCATTATCCTTAATTCCCTTACTGATTAAAAATCTATCTCTGTCTTGAATATACTTAACGACCCAGCTTCTACAGCCCTCTGCAGTAAGGAATTCCACAGATTCACTATCTTCTGAGAAAAATTCTTCCTCATCTCTGTCTTAAATGGGCGACCTCTTATGCTGAGATTATGCCTTCTGGTCGTAGACTCTCCCTAAGAATCTTATGTTTCAATAAGGTTGCCCCTCATTCTTCTAAACTCCAATGAGCACAGGTCCAACCTACTCAACCTCTCCCATAAGAAAATCCCTCCATCCCCGGGATCAACCTCGTGAACCTTCTCTGGATTGCCTCCAATGCCAGAATATCTCCCCTTAGATAAGGGGACCAAAACTGGTCACAGTATTCTAGGTGTGGTCTAATGAGTGCATTGTATAGTTTTAGCAATTATTTTTATACTCCATTCCCTTTGAAATAAGGCTAACATTCCATTTGCCTTCCCTATTACCTGTTAAACTTGTATGTTAGCTTTTTGTGATTCATGCACAAGGACTCCCAAATCTCTCTGTGCTGCAGCCTTTCTCCATTTAAATAATATTCAGCTCCTCTATTCCTGCCAAAGTGCATAACATGACATTTTCCCACATTATATTCCATCTGTCAAGTTTTTGCCCACCCACTTAACCTGTCTATATCCCTCTGTAGACTCTTTGCGTCATCCTCACCACTTGCCTTCCCACTTATTTTTGTCATCTGCAAACGTGGCGATAGTACATTCACTTCCCTCATCTAAGTCATTAATATATATTGTAAATAATTGTGGCCCCAGCACTGACCCCTGTGGCACTCCACTAGTTACAGGTTGCCACCCTGAAAATGCCCCCCTTACCCCAACTCTCTGTCTTCTATTGGTTAGCTCATCCTCTATCCATGCTAATATACTACCCCCAACACCATGGGCACTTATCTTAAGTAGCCTCACGTGCGGTACCTTATCAAACGCCTTTCATATTACATCTACTGGTTGCACTTTATCTATCCTGCTTGTTACCTCCTCAGAGAATTTTAATAAGTTTGTCAGGTATGATTTCCCCTTCATGAAGCTGTGCTGACTCTACTTGATTAGATTGTAATTCTAACTGCTCTATTACATCCTTTATAATAGACCCTAACATTTTCCCAAGGACAGATGTTAAGCTAACTGGCCTTTCGTTACCTGTTTTTTTGTCTCCCTCCCGTTTTGAATAATGGCGTTATATTGGCAGTTTTCCAATCCTCTGGGACTTTTCCAGAATCTAAGCATTCTTGGAAGATTACTACCAGTGCATCCACTATCTCTGAGATTATGCCTTCTGGTCCTGGACTCTCCCACAAGGGGAAACAACCTCTCAGCATCTATCTTGTCAAGCTCCCTAAGAATCTTATGTTTCAATAAGGTTGCATCTCATTTTTCTAAACTTCAATGAGTACAATCCCAACCTACTTATCCTCTCCTCATGAGAAAATCTCTGTAGCTACTTCCTTTAATATCCTAGGATGCAACCCATCAGGTCCCCTCGGGCCCCTCGTGTCTGATAATCTGATCTGATTGTAGCCTTGACTCCACTTTCCTGCCTGACACCCAATAACCCTTGACTTTCTTGTTGGTCAAAAAATCTGTCAGACTCAGCCTTGAATATATTCAGCCTCCATTGCTGTCTGTGGAAGAGAATTCCAAAGACTAATGACCCTCTGAGAGAAGAAATTCCTCTTCATCTGTCTTAAATGGGTGACCCTTATTTTTAAGCTGTGTCCCCTAGTTCTAGATTTTCCCATGAGGAAACATCCTCTCAGCATCTACCATAGCAAGCTCCCTCAGAATCTTATGCTTCAATAAGATCACACCTCATTTTTCTAAACGCCAATGAGTGTATGTCCAACCTGCTAAACCTTTCCTCATGACAACCCCTTCATCCCAGGAAACTGCCAAGTGAACCTTCTCTGAACAGCCTCCAATGCATGTGCATCCCACCTTAAGTAAGGAGAGCAAAATTGCACACAATTACTCTAGGTGTGGCCTCACCAATGCCCTGTACAGTTGTAGCAAGAACTCCCTACTTTTATCCTCCATCTTCCTTGCAATAAAGGCCAACATTCAATTTGTCTTTCTAATTACTTGCTGTACCTGCATGCTATCTTTTTGTGGTTCATATACGAGGACACCCAGATCTTTCTCTACCACTGCATTCTGCTGTCTCTCTCCATTTAAATAATATTTTGCATTTCTATTCTTTCTGCCAAAGTGAATAACAATGCCCACTCACCCAACCTATCTACATCACTTTGCAGACTCTTTGTATCCTCCTTGTAACTTGCTTTCCTACCTATTTTTGTATCGTCAGAAAATTTGGTTGCAAAACAGTCAGCCCCTTCACCCAAGTCATTAATGTAGAATGTAAATAGTTGAGGCCCCAGAACTGATCCCTGTGGCACTCTATTGGTTACAGTTTGCCACGTTGAAACTGACTCCTTCATCCCAACTCTGTTTCATCTTAGTTAGCCAATCCCCTGGCCACACCAATATATCACCGCCAACGCTATGAGCCCTTACCTTGTATAGCACCTAATCGAATGCCTTATAGCAATCCAAATACACTACACCTACTGGTTTCCCCTTTATCCACCCTGCTTGTTACATCCTCAAAGAAATTTCATAAATTTGTCAAACATAATTTTCCTTTCAGAAAAGCATGTTGACTCTGCCTGATTGTATTATGATTTTCTAAGTGTTCCAGTACTACTTCCTTAATACTGGTTTCTAGCATTTTCCCAATGACAGGTATTAGGCAAACTAGCCTATAGCTTCCTGCTTTCTGTCTCCCTCTTTTCTTGAATAGAGGTGTTACATTTGCTGTTTTCCAGTCCACTGGGAATTTTGCAGAATCCAGGGAAGTTTGGAAGATTACCACTAATGCAGCCACTGTCTTTGCAGCCATCTCTTTTAAGATCCTCAGATGCAGGCCATCATATCTAGGAGATTGGGCAGCCTTTAATCCTATAGTTTTCCCCAGAAGCTTTTCCCGTGTTATCCTGATTGTTCCTTCTTCCCTTTTGCCTCTTGATTTTTCTATTGTTCTTGTGCTTTTTGTGTCTACTGTGATACTTGTTCAAGTTTCTGCCAACGCTTTGTTTCCCATTATTATTTCCCCAGCCTAATCCTCTAAGGGATCAACACTTACTTTTGCTGTTCTTTTCCTTTTTCTATATTTGTAGGAGTTTTTACTGTCTGTTATATTTCTTGCTAGTTTTCTTTCATACTCTAATTTTTCCCTTTTTTCTTTTAGTCATCCTTTGCTGGCTTCTAAAAATTTCCCAGTCTCCTGGCCAACCACTAATCTTCGCAGCATTGTAAGACTTTTCTTTCAATTTGATTCCATTCTTAACTTCCTTAGTTAGCCACAGATGGTGCATCCTTCTCATAACACTATGCTATTTTAATGCGAGTTAGATCTAAGAATTTGATAAAAATATTAAAAGCATTGTTAAATTAAATCTATTTATATATAGATGTATTGATTCAGTACAGGTTATTTTTATTAATGTTTAAACTCTTGTAAATTACACAAGTGGTTGCCAGCACATTTAACAAGACATTCAAACATTCAATTCATATTGAGTGGGTGTTAGACAATGGCTGTGGCTTACCTCACGCCTCAACTGATTGGATGTAACAGGAATGAGGAAATGGTTGATAAGTAAGCTCTATGATTTATGGGGCTGCTTTCCTTGCCAGTATGGGCAGTAAATTGATGAGCCCCAGAGGCAGTTTCAGAGATTGAGTGTCCTGATTGGCAGAAAGATCTATAGGCAATTCAGGAGTTATCCAGCAAAGGAGCAATGCTGAGAATATTCAACAGGACTGGCAGAATCTGTGTAGAGAAAAATAGCGTTAACGTTTCGGATCAATGACCTTTCATCAGAACTGGGAAATTTGGGAGAGGTAGTAAAATAAAAGGAAAACCCAAAACCAGTGGCAAAAAAAGAAACAAATTGGGGCAGAGGTTATGGTCTGCAATTTTTGCACACTTTGGTTTGGAATGGTAACTGTTTGTAATTCTGCCATTTACACTTCCTCTAGGCATATTGTTTGTTTCTCTACTTGCCCCCTTACCGCTTCATTTTCCTTGCACACCAACCCTTTTGCCATCTATCTCTCAGCTGCGTTTGCTGCCAGTGCGGTGCATGCGCAGTTGTACTGTTTTACTCCATGGCATCATTGTGAGCGACAGAGATCAGAATTAACATCAAATATACTTTGAAGTTCCTTAGATCCTCATGGGCCAAAAATTTTTATTTGTGATGAAAAATAAATTAACATAGTGTGTTTTTAAATTAAAATGGTGGTGGTCATCCATCTCGTAAAGTAAATCTCTATGTAATCTCATCACTTTCTAAATATTAAAGCATCAATGTACTTTTCCATGAAACAATTCAAAAAAACTTGCAGATCAATTTGAAAGCCTTCAGATATTGAATAAACAATCCTCCAATTCAGCATATAATGCTGTGTTGGCTTAACTATAGGTTATCTGGGAAGTTCGTGCATAACCAGATGGTAAAGAACCTAAAAACAAGAATGTATAAATTTAGGTTCTTAAAGATTTGAATGTAATAGTTTCTGGACTGAAATTGTTCAGTTTGAAAATCTCCACAATAGTTTTTTTTTAAATGGTTTGGCTGGCATTGTCTCTCCGGCCAGTGGGCTGTACATGTGCGGCCAAATGCGCGTGCTCAGCTGGGTATCAGCAGCCATCTTACAGAGAGAGACAGTGTTATCTCTCCTGCCCTCCAACCAATCACAGCCCTTCTCTTCTGTTCTTTCCTCCATCCCCTCCTCCACTTCATTGACTGTATGCCTTTAAAGCCTATTACATCTTCTACTTTTCCCGTTCTGCTGAAAGGTCATCGACTTGAAGCATTAACTCTTTTTCTCCTGCTATAGATGCTGCCAGATCTTCTGAGTATTTCCATCATTTTCTGTTTTGGGTTTAGATTTCCAACATCGGCAGTATTTTGCTTTTGTCATCTAGCAAAAGTTCCCCTCCCACACTCAAAAGTTTGCTAGTTACGAGTTGCTATCTAAGTGTCATCTTGGGTCTCCTGGTCTTGTATGATGGAACTTATATTTTCAAAGATATTAAAAGGAAGAAAAACATAGTTCAATATAGCGTTTTACGTGTGCATCTCAAATGTCTGAAAGGTTTTTGCATGCCATGGATTGCAAATTCATGTATGGTACCACACAAAGCAGTGCTTGCACAGATACAAATTGAAGTTAGTCACACTACAGCACTGTTACCTTGGTGCAGGAGCATAATTCACTTTACTATACTTTGTCTGCAGGAGGACGGAATGGAATTAAAGGGGAGACTCCGGCCAGCGATGATGATCTCGCCAGTGAAGTGCTCAGCCATTGCAGCAGTACCAGTGAGTCGGCCAGTGTGCCCGAAGAAGGTAATAATGAGATGCATTACCTACAGTGTTTGAAATTCCAAGACCCGGTACATAACTTAGATTTGAAGCAAGGTCTGAGCCCTTAAGGTTTAGGAGTGTGCAAGTGCACCATCTGTATGCCTGGGACTTTGCAAAATCAGATGCAGGTTGATAACTTTGCTTTTATGCTTAATTATCATTGAGAAGAGGAAGAATTATCCCCTTCCCCTTTAGAAGTGCTAACTAGAGTTGCATTTGTTTCAGGAGATTAGAAAAACTGGAGAAACGTTAATTGTGGTTAACCTACATGACGTTTTAGAAGTGCTCCAGAACTCACTGCATCCCTAGCCACGCATGTATGGCAAATTTCCCAGGTGTGACTTGTTTACAGAAAGCAGGATAGATTTCTATTTGATCAATTACTGCCCTATTAGTCTACCTTTAATCATCAGGGAAGTGACAGTAGGAGTTGGTGATTGTACTATCAAGCAACTCTTATTCAGCAATAGCCTGCCCACTGATACACAGTTTGTGTTCCACCAGGGCCACTTGACTCCAGACCTCATTGTAGCCTTTGTCCAAACATGGTCAAAAGAGCTGAATTCCAGAGATGACGTGAAAGACGTTAAAGTAGCGTCACGGAGCCCTGGCAAAATTGAAGTCACTGTGAATCAGGGGGAAAACTTTCCACTGATTGGAATCATATCTAGCACAAAGGAAGGTAGTTGTTGTGGTTGTTGGAAGGCAAGTCATCTCAGGCCCAGGACATCACTTGCCAGTATAAAAACAAAATACTGCGGATGCTGGAAATTGGGGGAAAAAAACCCAGAAATTTCTGGAAAGACTCAGCAGGCCTGGCAGCATCTGCAGAGAGAAAAGCAGTCAAAGTTTCGAGTCCGTACGTGCTGAATCTTTCTGGCGTTTTCTGTTTTTTTTTTCAACACTTGCCAATGTTACTTGCTGCTCATCAGCCCAAACCCTGAATGTTGTTCAGACCTTGCTGAATCAGGGCATGGGCTGCTTCATTATCTGATGAGTTGCAAATGGAATTGAACAATTGAACATCAGCAAGCATCCACTTATGACGGAGGGAAGATCATCTGTCGAAATACTTCCATGTTATTTGTCTCAACCACTCTTTTTGGTAATGAGTTCCACATCCTGAGCACTGTGATATTTTGCAATTGTGTGCTGCACTGCCCTTGAGAGTCAAATATCCTGCATAGTATCATCTAAGTGATGATCAACTTTCAGTGGCAGGTTCTGTAATATGTTCTTTTGTTGTTGAAAATTTTGTGTGTTTCTCTTTCACGTTTTTTCTCGCTAATGTCCCAGAAGATGGGGAAAAATTGGCAAATAACTGTTTTCTTTTTATTTTTTAGGAAATGAAGCCATTAATGAACAAATGGCCCAAGACGAAGCTGAAGATAAACTGAAGGAATGTATTGATAAAACAATGGATAAAAGGTAAGGCAGGTTTGAGAGCATTGCATTTGGCTTTCATAGCTAAGAGTTATTTTTCTTTTTTGTTACATTAATCCATTTTTTATTTTTAGTGCAAAAACAAGACAAAATGCCCTTGAAAGCCTCAAGTTAGCATTTTCTTCCAAAATCCTGACAGACTTTTTGGTGGAATGGAGAGTCACCCTCACTGACTGCTTGGAACGCTGCTTAAAGAAAGGTGCGTGTATCTTGATAAACTGAAGTAGAAGGTTCAGAGATATTCAGCTTGAAGAGATGGCTGATAGATCCTTACCTTGCAGGACTGACCTTGAATACGATGAAATGCTTGTAGCTCTTCATCCTCACCAGAAGAGCTCAAATTTCGCCATGGTGAACTACAGTTAGATTTGAAATAAAAGTGAATGTACTGGACACACTCAGTAGGTCAAGCAGCGTTTGTGGAGAGAGCAATGAAGGTAGCATTTTGCAATAATAATCAGAACTGGAAGATGTTGGCAATGAGCAGTTCTTAAACAAGTACAGGGCCAGGAAAAGAAGAGAAGCGAAAGGTCTGTGATAGGGTGGATGGCAAGAGGAATTAAATGACAAAAGGGACAGAGGTGCAAGACAGAAGGAACTGATAATGGGACAAACATGGAAGAGGCTCAGAAGTGGTGTAAATGGTTACATAAGTATCCACGGGGAAAGACTGATTAAGTTCTAAAACAACTTTAGTTTTGTATTTACTTTTATTTTTAAAGGAAAGGGTGAAGAACAAGCCATTGCAGCTCCTGTCATATCCTTACTATGTATTCAGCTGGGATCGTGCAAAGAAGGTGAAGATGTTTTCAAAACGCTGAAGTCTGTCCTGATTAATATCTTTACTGACAAATCATCTAGTTTGGCTGCCAGACACAGTGTAAGTACTTTATTTTCCAAGTGATGCACGTCCAAACTTCAGTACTCAGCCCTTTAGGCCTGAATGAGATCGGAAACCTGTTAGGATCTGCAAAACTGTTCCTAAATATTTTTAAAATAAACACTAAATTACATTTTTGACATTAGACCTGCGCTAATGAAGTATCTTTAGGAAGTGGGAGTGCCTCATATTGTGGGAATATAACCATGCCATAAGAAATTTTGGGTGACAAGACAGATATTTGTGGTATTGTGCATAAACAGTGCTGCATTTGGTCTTCAACCCCCATGTTCCCTTAAAGTCTAGGACCGATCAGTCGATCCATATCCAAAGGTTCTTTTCCTCTCATTGCCAAAGTTGGGACAAAGACATCGGCCTCTCTATAGCAGTAGACAGGATTAGGCAAATGGAACCAAACATTCTGTTTAATTTGACTTTCCCAGATTTTTGTTTCTGTTTAGGGTTCCCAGGAGACAGGTACCAGCACGAATCGACAGAATTCCAGAAAATGCTAAAGGGCTGAATTTTCTGGATGACGTGCGGGTGGTGGGCCCCGCAACGTCAGTGCTTAAAATGGTGCGCGCTCACGTTGGGCGAGTGTCCCGACGTCATCACGATATTTATCTGGGCAGGCGCACGATGAAGTGCGACGCGCACCCACCATTAATTAAAGGGCTTGTTAAGGCCCTTGACTCGGCAATCAATGACTATTTTGAGGCGCCCGTGCGATCTTCAGCTCAGCGCACGGGCACAGCAGGCAGCCGGGTAATTGGCTTTTTAACAAAACTCATCCACGGGCGGGGTAGGTGGGCTCAGTGGGGTTGTCAATGTTTTATGTGAAGTATTTATTGCAGCAAGTGTTTTAAACTTGCCTGTGTGATCGGTAGCAGTTCAGATCGATTTCCAGCAGCGTCCTCTGTACTTTGAAGCTTCAGCTCAGCAGTCAGTAATCTTTATCGGGCCTGCAGCTTTCCGGAGGCCTCCATTTAGCCTGGGTATGGGTTCTGACATCTCCACTGGAGGCAGCTCCTCTGAGGATGAAGAGAGGGCTAGAATAAGGAGGAGGCCAGGAGTGGACAATCAGCCTCCAGGGGAGCCACCTTTGGGAGGCCAGGCACAAGGGGTGCAGGCTCAAGAGGTTGTCCAAGGTGGAAGGGGCCGCAGAAGACGCCACTATCCTGCTGCCAGGGTATACAGGTGGTGAAGCAGCTACCTCAATATAACTGAGGTGCAGTGCCGAAGGAGGCTCCGACTGTCAAGGGAAACAATCAACTACATCTATCAGATGATTGGCCCTGAGATATCTCCTAACTGTGTGGGCGGACACCCCATGCCAGCACCTCTGAAGGTCACAGTTGCCCTCCACTTCTATGCACCTGGCTCCTTCTAGGGCCCGGTGGGTGATCTTTGCGGTGTCTCCCAATCAGCTGTCCACACTTGTGTTAAGCAGGTTACAGATGCTCTGTTCAGACGTGCATTGACCTTTATCCACTTCCGCTGCAACCAGGCAAGTCAGGCACAGCGAGCCAGATGCTTCATGGCCATTGCTGGCTTCCCCCGTGTCCAGGGTGCTATAGACTGCACACGTGGCCATCAAGGCGCCAGCAGGTGAGCCTGGTGCCTTCGTAAACAGGAAGGGCTTCCACTCCATGAACGTTCAAATAGTGTGTGATCACAGGATGCAGATTCTGCAAGTTTGCAAGGTACCCAGGCAGCTCCCACGACGCCTACATCCTCAGACACTCCCAGGTGCCGGGGCTCTTCAGGGCTCTGGCTCGGCTGGATGGTTGGCTGGTGGGTGATGAGGGCTATTCCCTCAGAAGGTGGCTCATGACGCCTCTCCGCTATCCAAGAACAGAAGCTGAGGAGCACTACAATAGGAGCCACGGCTCCACAAGGGCTGTGGTGGAGAGAGCCATTGGTCTTCTCAAGATGCGCTTCTGATGCCTGGACCGCTCAGGGGGTGCACTTCAGTACCCCCAGATCGCATCTGTGATAGTGGTAGCATGCTGTGCTCTGCATAATCGCTGGAAAGGGGGGATGCAGTTGACGATGAAGACCTTGACGCAGTGGATGCAGCTGCACACAATGAATCCAGCAGTGGCTCAGAGGATGAGGAAGCACAGGGCGATGATATGGGGCAGCGCGCCGACCTGCAACTACACCAAGGAGGCAGGGACACCCGGGACAATTTAATTCAACGAACTGTCAGCTAGCACCACGCACATGGATCAGCAGGACCAGCATTGCCTGGCGCATCCATACGCGGCACTTAAGTGCTACATCTTCCACTTCTTCAGCTGCAACTAAGGGCTTAGTACATAAACATCAATGTCCACTCAAACACTCATAATATGCCTGTGAAACAGACAAATGCAGCACAAAAGAGACACCCTCAGCCATGGTCACAAATGTGGACTTTATTGCCATCCATCAGATGGTGTCACCAAAACATGACAAAACGTTGCTCTGACGTTCACAAAAATAAATTTCCCTAATCTAGGGGAAACAGAAAAGCACCATTGAGAAACCCATGGAGTGCCTAACGTGCCTTATGCTTACGTTTGCGGGTGCCTCGTCTTGGTGCCGCCCCATCGCTCGGAGTGGCTGGTGAGACAGCCTGCTGACTGTGCTGACCCCGCCTGGGAGGGAGTGGCCAGTTCCAAAACTGGCACCTCCCCAGTTGTCGCAGCCTCAACGGATACAATGGTCACTGGCAGACGGGCGGAGGAGCTGCTGCCCTCATCTGGAGCGCCCTGAGAGGAGCTCGTGGAGACGAGAGGCAGCTGCTGCGCTGATGTGAGGTCACTTTGGACCTCCCTGGATGGGCATTGAGCTGGGACACTTGGTGCCCAGAACATCTCCCACATTGCCAATGACCACCTGTGGCCATGAGCGCTGAGAGGGCTTGCAGGTCCGAGCGTAACCCATTCAGATGCTGATCAATCTGTTGGAAGCTCCTCTCCATGAGAGTCGCCAATCTCTCTATGGAGGAAGCCTGATGCTCTGACATGAGGTTCATGCCATCGCTGACATCGCCTGGATTCCTCCACCACAGAGATCAAGTGAAGCATACACTCATGCAACTCGGCCGCATGTCCTGCAGTTGCTGCATGGTGGACATCTCCAAAGGCATATCATCACGGCCCAACTCAGCATGTGCCTGGTCCCCCGCAGTCATCTGGCTGCTGGCGCCATCGGCACTCTGTCCGTGCCATCTCCTCCAGCGATTGTGAAGTGCCCTCTCCACAGTGCCCTGGGACACCAGCCGGCATCATAATCCCTGCCGATGTGGTAGTCGCGCTGGTGCCTAGCTCGCTGAAATGATGTGACGTTCGTGACAATTGATGCCCCTCGGGTGTGGAAGGGGGACTCTGGACGTCCTCCTGTTGGTCATGCGGTGGTGATGCTGAAATTAACAAGGACAGTGCATCAGTTAGTGTTCAGTCAGTAACACAATTCATCCCTTTCCCCCCCCAGGCTCATAATGCGCTCAACCTTCAAGAACCTAAGGAGACGAACATTTGTGGGGTGGTAAATGGATAAGTGAGAGGTTAAGCACTTAGGCAAGACAAACAAGGTATGGGAATACAGGAGAAATGGTAGGACCGTGGAAAGTAAGGACGATTACAGGGACCTTGCTGGGCAGACCCGTTAAGGTAGTAGAACAGAAGCATAAGGCGTTTAACAAGGTAAAAACCAGACTTGCCTTTATTAGCCGAGGAATAGAATGTAGGAAAAGGGAGATTATATTGCAAGTGCAGGAAACACTGTCGAGGCCACAGCTACACTTCTGCGTTCAGTTGTGACCTGTGCTTCATGGGAGGGATGGCATTGGAGTGGAGAGAGTGCAGAGGCTCCTGACCAGGATGCATGCTGGCCTGGAGAGTTGGGAGTTATGAGGAAACATTGCATACACTTGTGACATTTGCCATGGAGCACAGGAGATTGACAGGTCACGTTATTGACCTTCATGCCGTTATGAGGGGCATAGACCGGGTAGACAGAAGGCAACATTTCCCCTTGGTGGAGGGATGACTAACATGGTGGCATTATTTAAGTTGAGTGCCATGAGGTTGACAGATGAGGTGCTGAGGACCTTTTGGACAGAGTAATGTGGGGCTTCAAAAGCTACGGCTACCTGCTGGGTTAAATGGCCAAGGCCGACATGGTACTCACCCTTCCAGAGCGCACCAAATCATTGAAGTGCTTGCGGCACTGGGCCCTTATTCGATAGACAGCATGTTGGGAGCTGACCACCTCCTGCCAGGCCTGCTTGGTGACGTGGGGGGCCCTCCTCCTCCCTTCCTCAGGAAACAGGACCTCTCGACGTGCTGCCACCTCCTCGAGAAGGGCAGCAAGGCAGGCATCAGAGAAGCGAGGGGTACATTGGCCCCCCGCTGGCCTACCCTGCAGCCTGCCCTCCTTCTCTGGCCTGCCCTCCTCCGGAGCCTGCTGTGCAGACCCCCTGCAGCTGTAGCTGGCTGTGGTCATCAGCCTAAAGAAGGCTGCCTGGCCTTTCTTTATACAGACTGCCGGTTCCCCATTGGAACCGGCGGTCTGTACACGCCCCCCGCAAATTTGAAAATCCCGCTCTCCATGGGAGTGTGAAATGCGCTAGGTGGGCCTTAATTGGCCCGCCCGCGCACAATGGCGATGGGCGATTGGTTCAGGCCCACTCACCCAACGAGCGGAAAATTCTGCCCAAAGTTGTTTTTGTCATGGGCATACAAAAAAAATAAAAAGCTGAGCATGTCTTATTATTTGGTACCTGCAGTGACCAATCCCATGGTCATCAGCAGCCGTGTACAATGCAAGCAAAACAGGATCAGAGGACAAAGCACAAATTGAATTTTAATTTAACTCAGACTCATCTGTACCCTATCCATCTACATCAACCTATGGAGTGTATCATGTGAATCAAAATCAAATTAAGTGCCTCACACGTGGGCCACCATAACTGCATCAACATCAGCTAAACCTATAAATGTACAAAATGCAATAGAACAATATCTGATGCTTTTGATTGATTTACAAAATTCTTGTTCCTGACCATGAAACCGTGATTGCGCAAACATGCCTCTTATCAAGCATACATAAAGAATAGCTTATAATAAGGTAGCTGAACACAAAGTTAAAACTTCCAGTTGGATTTTGTAGAGCAAATATCAGCATCAATCTGTACTAATAAAGCATGAGTCCTACATGGCTCAAAGGACCAAATGATTTTGTATGAAGCTAGGAACGAACTGCACTGAACTGCCAAGATAATGCAACCTGGCACCCTTTTATGCCCGAGTGACTGATTTTTAAAAAATAGATATCAGAAGAATGACAACAGATACTGACACTACATGTATGTAAAGGAAAGAAGATGAAATATAATTGATTCAAGGATATAGCTATCATTCCCCAGTAGCACAGGTTCCCCTTGACTTATTTTTAAAATGGCTGGAAATAGAGTTTGGTGCCAATATGGAATCGGGCTTGTTCTGCTTTATGGTATAGAACTGTTGATATATTAAAAATGGCAAAGGCCCATTTGATCAATGCTGTTTGGCTGAATTAGTATGTTTAGTCAGCTAGTGTTTTACAACTTTCAGAATCGGCTATGGCTGTAAAACTGTTACTGTACAACCATTGTTAAATATGTAATTGGTCCAAAGCAGTAAAATTATTGAAAGCTTAAATATTTTTCCTCCGTTGCTCTACATATGGTGAATCTTTTGCATAGCTCTAAATGTAAAGGTTTCAAAGCATCTAAGCTAAGGTACAGTTTTACTAATTTCGACAGATACTAAAATGAGTATTGGGCTAAACCTTCACCCATCCAGCCTTTCGGTTGGGAAATATGTTTGGCTAAGTGTAGCTTAATGTCTGTTTTTGCTTCTGTTTAGTGCGCCACTGCTCTGGGAATATGCTGTTACATTGCTGCTAATGAAGCAGAGGTGAGTCTTGATTTGCTGGTTAACTTTCTTTTTCTAAAAGAGTAGACACTTGTTTTGGCATTTGTTCAATGAAACTGATGGCATACTAAATCAATTTGTTAATGTATAGTACTGTGCTGTGGTGCTCATTTTGAGGCTCAAGGCCCACTGCTGATCCTAAAAGAAATTAATTCCTGTATGTGTGAACCTCGGACCGTAGTAGAGCCAGTTACTTTATCCAGCTATGGAAGTGGCATCTGTGGAATGCAGTTAATCAGGGTTATTATAGACTGTGTTAAATTTGTTATCCTAGAGTTTTGCCAGATTATTCTGGGGATCAGAGAAATTTTATAGCACTTTGGCTTGTTCCTGCTAAATTGAGTAGAGCCCACCTTGGGGCAAATTGTATATGGTCTGTAAAAGGAATTGATTTAAATAATAAAGTCTGAACCATACGCATAAAATGTTGGAAATACACAGGGCTGTTGGCATCGATATCGGGGAAGATAATTTAACTTGGTCTGCTTATCTCAGTCATGAATGTAGGTTGCAAATAGTTGGGGTCCCAACACTAATCTTTACAGCACCCCACTAATAACAGTCTACCAACTGAAAATAACCTGTTTTATTCCTACGTTGTTTTCTGCCCTTTAAACAATCCTTGATCCATGCTATCATATTACTTCCAAACCAATGAATTATCACCCTCTGTGACACCTTGTCAAATGCCTTTTGAAAATCCAAATATATACATCCACTATTTCCCCTTTCTCTACCCTGCTCATTACTTCAAGAACGTCTAATAGAATCGTCAAACCCGATTCCCTTTTCATAAACCATTTTGACTTTTCCTGGTAATGTTGTGATTTTCTAAGTGCCCTGTTGCCACTTTCTTAATAATCAATCCAGCAGTTTGCTGATAGCTGATCTCAGGCTGACTGGTCTGTAGCTCTTTGTTTTCTCTCTCCCTCCTTTCTTGAATAATGGTGTTAGATTTCCTACTTCGTAGTTCACTGTAATTGTTCCAGAATCTAGGAAAGTTTGGAAGATCACAAGCAGTGTAGATGTGTCTTTTAGAACCCTAGGATGTAGGCCATCAGGTCAAGAAATTTGTTGGCTTTTAGTCTAATTTCTCCAGTATTTCTTACTTAATATTGCTTTAAGTTCCCCATTTTCATTAAATCCTTGGTTTCCGACTATTTCTGGTACTTGCTTTGTATCTTCCACTGTGAAGCAATAAGCAAATGACTTCTAATTTTGTGAGCTCTGTGATAGTCTGACTGAATGCTGCATGTAATCCTTTGGTTGGATTTGCTGAGGAGGTATCCTACATCAACGCTGATTAGTTTGAAGTAGCTATATGTTGAAGAGCATTAGTTACTATACACAACATGAGACATCTAATTCCTATCAATCCACCATGAAAGATGTTTACTCTTATTCCTATATATACTCCTATTTCAGGATATAGTTGGAATCCAAATTGCATTATTGAGATGCATCAGTGCATCATAGCTGAAATTAATCAATACTTGGCTAGTTTAGTGGCTTGTATAAGTTGCTAGTGATTAGAAGAAGTAATTCATGAATATATTAATCTGTAATAAAGATTTGTTCAAAACTGCAGTTAATCATTGAGTGTTCTATTTGTGGATTTTTAATACTTCACAAATGGCTAACACTGAAATTCTGTTATTGTGCAGGAATTGTCAGTGATTTCAGCTGATCTTTGCTACTATCAGCTTTTAAATATTTGGCTTCTGTAAGACTACAGGAGATGATCAAAAATATGAAAAGTATTGAACAACCAATTGTATGAGCTAAACTTTGGGTTGGGTTGTGAAAAGCAGAACCTTTAAAGATTGAAAGTGCTCCCTACACCAGAGTTCCCCTTTATGATATATGGTTTGTGCATTCACATCAGAAATGGACATATCACACTATAAATGTGTTTCATAAGCCTCCTTGTTTACCTCTAACTTTTTTTTACATGTGTGTTTATCAACTTCAGGACCTTGTATCTTGCCTGACATGTTTGGAGAGTGTCTTTAGTGCTTCATATATAAAGGGGGATGGATCAGTGCCCTCCCACAATTCACAGACTCAAGTCCTTCACTGCAATGCTCTCCAGTCCTGGTCCTTACTAGTTACTCTCTGTCCACCCTCCAGAATTCAAAAGCTGTTGGAAAAGTAAGTGTAAATGATTACTGATATAGGTCTGTTACCTGTAGTTGCTTCTTAATGTTTTATTTTAGTACCTGTTTATGGTAAAGACAAGTTAAGTGCCTGCAGATTGATCAGTAATACAACTGTAAAGGTTTTAAAGGAAAAATACCATTCTGTGACTTTGTAAGGAGCTCTTTTGAGGCTGCTCAGAAAATGCTGTCAAATCACCCTTTCACATATTTTATTCTAGGGGGAAGTAATTTCAGTGTAAATCAAACTCTTTCTCTCCCCTCCCCCCCAAGACCTAAACTCCCATCCTTAGTTAGTGAACCAAAACTAATTAAGATCTCTACAACACCTTGATAGACATCAGAATTTGGATTGTTTATTGCAGCCTTATGACATTGTGAAAAGATCCAAATAGCTGATGTTACAGGCAGCCAACTGCTCAGTAATTTTTAATTGAATTCTTGTCAAATATGCTCTTTCCAGCCTGAGCAACTTGTCACTGTTTAACTATGTAAATGAGAGCCCAGTCCAGGTTTTTACCAATGCTGCAGTACAGCTAGCCATTAGAAAGTGAGAGGGGAATGCCAAGGGTGAGTCACCATCATTTTGGTAACCATCAGGCACTGACACGAACTTACCTTGCCAAAAATACCTCAATGGTTAATACAGTTGTCCAGGAGGGATTGCCAATTTCAGAAAGAAAAGATGAAACAACCTCGGATCACTTCAGAAACTTGAAATTAAAATGCTGCTTTTGATTTACCTGCCTGCTCGCATCTGATCTGCCACCCTCCCCAATCCCCATGAGAAGATGCATAAGCTCAGCTGTTACCTCAAGCTGAAATTAGAACATCGCCCTGTTGAGTCTGAACTTGTGTCCTGTTACTCCTATGGCAAAGCCCATTGTGGCCAAGATGAGCTGTATGTTCAAAGAAAATCGGATTTCATTACATTTAACATAACTTTCCTTTTAATGTTGATCTGACAGAAATGTACTAATGAATTGTTAACTATATTTTCCAGTCATCTGCCCAAATTACCTGACCTCCTGTGTAGTGATAATGTGACCTTGCGAATAGCAGCTGGGGAAGCGATAGCACTTCTGTTTGAGTTGGCACGCAAGACTGATCAAGTAAGAAGCCCTTTGTGTTGTGCACTTTCCTGCAGAGAAATGACACTATCACTTCTCAATGCAAAGAATTCGCTATTTATTTGCACAGAAACGTATTAAATTTTCAAAGATTCAGGAGTTATTCTTGTCACTATTCTCATCCTTCTCCCCATTGCGTATCTTCGATTGACAAACGTGTCTTTGAGGGAATTGAAGTCCAACCTTTGCGATTTGAGTTTTTAGATGAAGTAACACTCTGCCTATCTGCTACTCTTAGCTTATTTACTTTCCTGCCCTTAATTTTAAGTCAAAAATAGTGACATGACTGTTTCCTTTGTCATTGATTTAATATTATGTAAGCAATCGCACAGGTAAAAGTCCTCTTGATTGATGTCACTGGAGCATTAGCCAGTCTTCATGTTTGTCCTACAGATAATTATTGAATTGGGCACACCTTTGTGTTAAAATCAGGCTTTCTTATACCTCTGGATTGAATGCATGTTTGCTCTTTTGAAAGCTATTTATTAAGCGAGACCTAGGTTGCGCTCCTAGGTTTGAATGTCAAAAAAAATCTGCGGTGCAGCAAAGTGTAAATTACCGACTTGGATTTTATGATCATTCCCATTGGAAACATATAAATGTTCTGAATGGTTCTGTTTGGTCTGGTGCTGGCTGGAAGTTCCCAGGTTCAATGCCCCATCTGCATGTGTCATCATAATCATGATCCTTATCCTTATTTAAAGCTAATTGAAAAAAACTGAACTGGACAGTTATTGCAGACTTGTGTAAACTAGCAGTTAGACTGTGCAGCCTCAATATATCAAATTGATGTATGTTTGGAGTGCTTCTCTCTCTCTTTGTGATAAATGTGTTAAGTGAATCTGAGAACTCTGCACTTGAATCTGGTAATAACTGATCCAGGTAGCGTTGAGTCCTATTACGAGAAAAAAGTTTTTAACAACCATCTACTCTGTCAAAATTGAATCTTGATGACGATGTACGTAAAATCCACTTCGTTTTGCTCTGAAGGAATTAGAAGTTTTCTGTTATCTGATCTCGTATGTCTTGCTGTTTTATTTCAAAGGAGTTTTTGTATGATGACACTGATCAACTTTGTGAAAAGCTGAAAGCATTGGCAACTGACAGTAACAAATACAGGGCAAAAAATGATCGGCGAAAGCAGCGCTCCATTTTCCGAGATGTCATGCATTTCATTGAGGTATGTTATGTTCAAATTGTCTTGAAGACAGAAAGATAAGTTCAACGTTTTACAACCAACAAGAATGAGTGCAACACAAAATTAATGGAAAACTTGTAGAAGCTTAGACTTCTCACCATCAAGATACTCATGCCAAAACTTTATTGTCTGATTACGTTAATGCCTTTGTATGGATGAATTAAGAGAGGCAGTGTTGAAGCTTCAGTGAAATTTGGTGGGGAGGAATTAGCTTTGTACAATCTTAGGCAGTAAAATGTCTATTAGTTTTTTAAAAAATTCCATAAATCATCCCAATTTTTTTTTTTAAATACTCACTGATACCTTCATGGATAAATATGCCATGTGCAGTGGTACTAGGCTGTGGAAACCATTTTAGCCAGAAGGCAAGTTCTGTGCTCACTGACAACAGGAAATCTGGAAGAATGGATTTCCCAAATGATCTGCTCCTCCTAGCCCACCAGCAGTGTTGTAAAGACACTTTGTAGATTCAGAACCCTTCTCGCCCCCCCTTTCACCTGCCAGGTTTCCTGAGGCCTGGGAAACCCAGCTGAGGTGAGTTAAAAATAGAATTACTCTTCAAATACTCTTTAATGTCTGTCTTCCCATTTTATGATAGTTAGATGACCAAGCCACCTCCCTAAGCAGGTTGCCCACCTCTGTTAAAACTGGAAGCAGACGAGCTGGGTTCCTGTTGATTTTTTAAAAATGTTAATCTTTGACCTAACTTATCTGTTTTTAGGAGTTAAAATTCGGCCCACAGTGGCGGTTGTTAGAGCTTTCCTGAGTTAGAGAATTGTGGCGGGTTCAAGTAAAAATTGTGCTTGTAATCCAGAGATAAAATAAACTGGTGTGTCCCATACTAGCTTGCATGCTAGGTCTTCCTTCAGAACATGGGAGGCTTGAACTTGCCTAAGAGGTGTCCCAAGTTAAAGATACCCAGATAGTCCAGAAACATAACTATACAATTCAGTTCTGTCCTAAGTTAGGTGCTGTAAGTGCGCTGCAGTTTGTCTTGAGCATTTTATATAAATATAAACCAGTACTGAATGAGCACTACACCGTTGAGTGCCAACCCACAGATGGGGTATTAAATCAGATAATGTGCCTGAGATAAACAGAATATAAATATGTTTTCTTTCTGAACTGCATACCTTAGCTTATATAGGTTCACTTTACCACTTTAAAATGCTCTAGAACTGTATGCTGAAAAATGGCTATAATTTGATTTACTGCATGAAGTATAAACAAATAAAAAGCCAGTCATGATAATACCACTGATTACTAAACGATGAATGCATCTGAGTGGGTGATCACCAACAAAATCCTGGTGCTAATTATTTACAGCTTGCGTTATCAGACCATTAATCATTACATAATTTAACCAGAATAACCAAACAACACTGGTAGGCATAAGCATACTTCACGTATACCTGCTTTGGAGGTTGCAGTCCATTATTAAAGTACCTGTGCCTCCCAGACTGACTGCTGAAAACATTTTATGAGTACAAAAATCCATTTTTGATGGCTGGTTTTGGCTGACCCATATTGCCTCAGTAGCTAGCTTTCAATGCACTCTGATGGAAAACTGTAACTGACAAGAAAGTAAATAGAAACCAGATGGTGGGTGTTGCTCATAATCCTTTTAAGGAACTGGCTCAAAACTACTGGTATTTGGGCTTGAGGGTGGTTGTGGTTGTCCACTTGGTTGTCCTGCGTTAGCCTGTTTGAACTTGGTTGTGTGTAATTTCTTAATTACAAAACTGAGTTGACTTTTTCATGGGGCATTAAATCGAACTATGTTGCAAATGAATTCACTGTTGAGCAAAACAGATATTTGCTTCAGATCTAGTTGTCCTGTACTTGAATCGATAACACAAGGTCCTGAAAAGGCCTAGGAAAAATGTTCAGTAGTCATGAATTTGATACCTGTGTGATCAGTTGTGTAAAGCATTTTTGAAGATGCAAATTCAAATAGACCTCTTGAACAAGCTGATTTATTTCTTGGTGTGATCACAAACTATGTGCATAGCTAACTGATTGGGGATTTATTTGTTTCTTGAATATAAAATGTTTATTGGAGTGATAAGAGTGATTAGAAAAACTCCTGACTGAGCTATGGTAGCCAACTGGAAAAACTTAGAGCTTTCCATGCTAGTGAGATTTTTTTTTTTAGGACTAATCACACTCAAATGTCGCTGAGTGACATTATAACTCGGCCAAATTGGATGATAGATGTCAGGAACTTAGTTACAAGCTTATAATTCTGTAAAATGGCTTTGAACACATACTACATGAAGCTAAGTTTGATTGACTTCTGAACCCCAGTAGGAGTCAGAATTTATATTAAACACTACTGAATACTTGGACTATGTTTCTGCTATCTGCAGGTGTGTTGAGCTTTTTTGCACTGAAGAAGCAATGCACTTTAAAAGATGTTGACTAATTCATCTTAAACATAAAGTAACCATGACAAGCTTGTCACTTAATTGATCATTTGCCAGAAAAACGGTTTACCTCAAGTAGTATTTTAATTTTAGAATATGTCTCGGTAATTGCTGTTCTCGGGGAAATTATTGTAAGTCATTTGTAGAAGGACAGGACAGTTATGCATATGCAAACCTGATCCATGTGCTGCATTGATTGTACTTTAATATGGAATCAAAAGTAATTTATAAATGACTAGTTTCTATTTCTTTGTAGGATAAAGTGTGTCCAGAGGAAACAATCAAGTTTGGGATTGAGTGCCTTTACATAGATACTTGGGTCAAAAGAAGAGTCTATGATGCCTTCAAGGAGATTCTTGGATCTGGTATCAGACACCATTTGCAGGTAAAAAAGAAAGGTACATGCAGAACAAATTAAGTAAAGCTGACTTGTTTGAAACAACTCGCTATGATCAATAACTATTGGGATATGCATTTTGACATGGATATATGTGCAGTTTCAAGCAAAGAATTATAAGCAGGAACATGCTAACTTTTCTCTTCCATACTCCTGCCAACAGACCTAAAGGCTGCAACACAGTTTAACAGCCCTTTGAGATTAGAAATTTTGACCCCTCTGCTGCTCTAGCTGGTATCATCTGACTTAGCACTGGCCAAGTCAGACTCAGGACCTTTCTACTCTGTCTGGTTCAGGACTATATCATTCTGACATTGTGGGGAGAACGCCACCAATTTTTTTGCTAGTTGAGACTTGATAGTAGGTGTAAGAAATTTTCTCTTGGGCCTTTGACACTGGTGCCATTGAATTGGCTGCTGAGACTGCTGTAAGCAGCAATAGTCAGGAAGCTTTTTTTTTGTCAGGAGCAGGTGGGTTCTCCTGAATGGTGGGAAATCACACAATCTTTGTCTTGCCTTCTCTTCTTTTCCCTTCTAAAAAAAATCCCAAAGCTTTTCCACCTCAAACTGTTTGAACACAGAGGTCAGCGGTTTGTTCCATAGTGGTGTTCTCAGAGATGATCCTGAAGCTTGAAAACTGCTGAACCAATATGCAAAAATACACAACACATTATTCCAAAGGCACTCTGTACATGTCACATTATAGTGTACCAATTTTTAATTTTAGAATCTCTTTTTGACAAGTTTTTGATTTCAACTCCTCATTCAATTTTGGTTATTTTTTTTTGCTTCCAAAGCATAATGAATTACTGCGGGATATCTTTGAACTGGGTCCTCCTCTAATGCTAGATACTGCTGCTATCAGGGCCAATAAAATTTCAAGATTTGAAAAGGTAAGCACTTTGGATTTCTCTCTTGATATTTAAATATAACACATCCCACATATTTAAGTATATGGATCCAATTTGAAATGCTTATAGTATTGGGTTTTTTTCTCATTCTCCCTCTTATCCGATTTGCAAAGTAGATAAGAGATGAGCATGAATGAGTCATATTTCCCTTACCTTGGGGAATGGATTCACTGTGATCTAGAACTGATCATACTGGGAATTTTGGCCAGTAAATAGTTGACCAGGTGGTCTTGAGACTTGAAATTTGATTCAAATTTAGAAATATTCTCATGGATTAGAAATTGCATGCGAGAACCATAGTGATTTTCTGACTGCTCTTCCTCTCCTCTCCCCCTCTTTGTGTGGAGGTGCCTCCTATGCATTCGTTGTTCAACAATTTAAGGGCTGCATCTTAAGTTACTACCCTCTGCATCTAATTTGCAAGGTTTATAATTGGGATGTAGTTTGAATTATTAGCTTATGGTTTCCTTTTGTCTTTTATATTTTAAAGTGTTGTAATTAATTAGGCCACTCCACACCTTTATTGAAGCTAATTGTCTTTGTGAACCTGTTTATTGTAAATTCTTGTTCTTGCCCCAAAGGGGTTTGATGCTGGAACACAGTAAGAATTACTTAATTATGCATCCATATCCATGTTTGCATTATTTTAAGATGTTTCCATTCTGGTAGAGTCCTATTCAGTTGAGGTCTGCCCCATACAAATGTGTTGACTAGGTGAATGTACAAACTTGCTGTTGGGGTTTCTGCCACTCCTGCATGAAATTGACCTTGAAAGGTGTGCTGGTTTTGTGGCAAACTTGGGAAATGAAGTGTCTTACAGGGCATGCTTATACCACCTGTTGCCATCTTCTGATGAGTTTTGGCGGCTGCTAGCATGAACCTGTCATTTAAGGTTTTCTTTTACTCATAATGCTATCGCAATTTTTATTATATTTATTTGTGTCTGTTGTTAGAGAGTAAGAGTAATTTGTTGATTTACATCTTTCCTGAAACAGCATCTGTACAACTCTGCGGCATTCAAAGCAAGGACTAAGGCAAGAAGCAAAGTCCGGGATAAAAGAGCTGATGTACTTTGAGAAACCAAAACAGGCATCATGTCAGAACTCTTTCTGTAAATTTAATGTCCCTTGTCACTGTGATATAAAGTACACTCAACAGGGTTTTCTGAATTGTGTAAACAATCATGGGGCCTTTTAATTTTGCGTACATGCACAGTTCCCCTTGCTGTGTTTGCTTTTTATTTGATTGTTATTTTGCAAAATCAGCATTTTAAATTGTATAAAAAGTATATAATTTGTAGGGTCGGTTCAGAAAAAATGTGTTACAATGGATTGATCCAGCCATCAGATTAAGGAAATTAACGTGATTGTCTCCACTTGACCTTTGCCTTGCAGAGTGAACTTGTAAATTTAGTCACTTCATTCAAAATATATTATGGTGAAATTGATTAAATATTTCAAATTAATTTAATTTTGCAAAAAAAAAAGAAAAGCACAAAAATAAGTGGGTAGTCTTTTGTAATTTTCTACCTACATTTTGTACCACTATGTTTCTCCTTTTTAAATAAGAATGAGTAGTCACAGTGAGAGCTGGGACTGGAGTTGGGTTTGGAAAAGACTGAGTGTATAGACTCACCTCTTTGGATGTGGTAACCAGACATTATATAATACCTAGGATTTTGATTTTGAAATGGAAAATCATTCCCCTCTGGCTGCCTTCTATTACACACCGAGTCAGTACAACTGATGTCCTGCAAATTTAACCTCACCTCCAGATTTTCCACTTTTCATGCCATTTAAAGTAGATGAGACCATGCAAATGATCTCTGACATTGTAATTCCTAGGGCCTCTCTAGATAGTTGAAATCACATGGTACAGTAGAGACCATTTACAGCTGAATGTACGTCATTTTGAAAGTACATGGTTTTGGTATTTGTGGGACTTGTCATGACTCCATGCATCCCTTTTAGATTTGTGCTCTTTCTTACCAATACGTATTTGCAGTACAACATTTCCACACTAGGTCTGTGACACTTCAGTCTTAAAATTATTTATTCAGGGCATACATTTACAATAGACTTGAAGCTGAAATATTGTAAATTCAATTTATATGAAAGAATTGTTGAAAAAAAATGTTTTCTTAAACCCCAAACATTTCAGTTTAATTTAAACCAAAGGATGAAACAACGTTGCTTTAATATGATTGCTCTCTTTTTAATTTTATTTTTATGAATCACTGAAACTTCCTGGAGCCTCTATCCCAGCCTCTGGCTGGGAGAATTCCACAGGTTTTTCCAGTGTTGCTCCGTGGCCATAAGGATTTTCTGAGTGCTGACTGAAGTTGATTCTCCTCTTCCCCTTGGTTCGTCACATGTTTAATCTCAGTTCAGTGCTGCACTCAAGCACCCAGCTGGCAGTGGTGTTCTTTCTTTGGGCAGTGTGGGTATGAGAAGGAGAAAAACGGAGAAGAGTTATGTTACACCAATGCTGAGATTAACTATATGCTATTATAACTATTGATCCTGGGACTCCAAATCTGTGATATAGTATACTCACATATGAAATCAGTCAGTCTCTTTGCTTATGCTTTTGTCTATTAACCCCATATTTTCTATAAACATACTATGGAATTACTATTACTGACATTTGGATGTTGATCTTGAGAGTTTGTTTTCACTCTGTCTGACAAACTAGCTGCAAATGTTTTGACCTTGGAAGCCGTCTTACCCTGATGCAGATGGCATTGAGTTATTGCCTGACAATTCTCAGCTGATGACTATAATTTTGTACTTTTGCTCAGGAAACAGAATTGGCATACTAATTTTGTACAATTTTTTTTCTCTACCTTGCATGTTTGGTGCTGCCCAGTTGTAGGCTAGAGCACATTCTATGTCCCATCACCCTCATTTCTCCCATTGCCAACTTGAAAATGCCCATTAAAAAAGTTTTTTGTTACCATAAACCAATATTCATGAAAAGAAACAGGTTCATTTTCACACATTGGCAACTAATCAGAAAGAGGGATGGAGATTATTGCTCTCAAATCAAACAGTGGACCCAGAAGATGTCATAGATGTCGCATTTTTAAGCCTTTTTAATTCCATTGTGTCTGTAAATGGCTATGTTTGACAGTGATGCATGTAAGCTTCAAACTTATTCTTGATTTGGCAACACCCAAATGTCAGATGGAACAAATGTTAAAAATGAATCTCTCCTCTGCCCCAGTAGATTGGAATCTAGGTAGTTGGCCTTTATCTCCCCATCCTGGAGGATTGGATTTGGAGTTCCTTGGTGCCATCCCCCTCAGCCATCCTGGGTAGATTGAATCTGAGCTACTTGGTTTCCACCAAATTTGATGAGTCTGTCTCTAGCTGCTTCAGACAAGTCATACTTTTATGCAAACAGTTTTTAATAACTAAATCCTTTTCCAAGTCCCTCTCTCAAGAATAAAGAAGGATTTTTGTGTATGTGCCTTTGCATCATGTATGCTGTATCTAGAAGAGCTTATTAAATATTGCAAAAGTAATGACGTTTTCTTTATCTTATTGCTTGGGTGTTGGGTGGAGGCTTTGGAAGCATGGGAGGGTGGCAAGAGGCTGGCAATAAAAATAGTTTGGAAAAGGGATTTTTAAAGAAATTGTCTTTTAAATCAAAATAGAGGGGAAGCCTTTCAATTATCAACATGGATAGTAGTCATTCCAAAATTCAAAACCTCATTTTCCAATTGGGTTTAAATCACTTGGAAAAAGCAAACTGAGATCAAGTTCAACTGAGAAAAATGTGTTCCTGATAATTTTTTTGCCAACAGATAAACTGCAGCTGCTGCTAATCACAGGTGTTCCTCAGTCAACCATTTATAACAACATGAGCAGTAATTAACATTTCAAATGCAAGATTTGCTTGAAAGTATGCTTTGAGAATTCAACCTGCTTCAAAATATTTTTGAGTCAAACTCAAATCCTCAGGATTTTAACATTTATATCAGCTCAGATACCTAAGCAAGGCAAAACTGCTCATGCACAGATATGATAGGCAACTCTCATGAGACCTTGAAGCTTTAGTGAAAGGCACTAGTACACTCAATTCACTGGGTGAACTAGACTAATTTAATTGTTTTCCCTTTTTTTCGGTTCTAACTATTCATTTAGGATTAATTGTTTTCATAAGGTCTTAGTTGCACACAAGGCAGGAGCCTTACTTTTGATTTATAAATTCTGTAGCTCTAGGTCGGATTTGCTGTTGTTTTACTACGACCAGCAAAGTGTGATTGTGAAGTACTGGCATACAAAGCATGACACTATGCAATGCCAATGTTTATGCACAGTACGTTTGCTGTATGAGTATGACCCTGAGGGGTCTTGACAAGGTGGATGTGGAGAGGATGTTTCCCCTCGTGGGAGAATCTAGAACTAGGGGCCACTGTTTAAAAATAAGAGGTTGTCCATTTAAAACAGAGATGAGGCGAAATTATTTTTTCTCAGAGGGTTGAGAGTCTTTGGAACTCTCCCTGAAAAGACGGTGGAAGCAAAGTCTTTGAATATTTTTAAGGCAGAGGTGTATAGATTCTTGGTAAGCGTGGGGATGATAGGTTATCGGAGGTAGGTGGGATGCAGATTTGAGGTTACTATCAAATCAACCATGATCATCTTAAATGGCGGAGCAGGCTCGAGGGGCCAATTGGCCTACTCCTGCTGCTTATTCATTTGCTCAAGCAATTTTCTCATGATGTTAAAAATGAATCAGAAGTGAACTTCATAACTTAGTGGATAGAAAACCATGCCGAAACACTGATTCCATGTGCAGTTGGAACCGGTATTGCATCACATTGAATTTTCAGAAACCTTTGAGTTGGCTTATTTTTGACTGAAAACTGTTCAAAAATAATTTTAAAATGTGTAATTGTTGTCAAACGCCAATTAGAAAAATGTAACTACAAATCAAACGCATCATGCAGTCGACCAATAACTAGTAACCTGACCATAGCAAAAGTGAAAGTATTCGGCCCATCGTGGCTATGCCTGCTGTTCGAAAGGCCCCCATTCAATGACCACTCCACCACACTTTACCTGTAGCCCTGCACATTTGTTTTTTTTTTCCTTTTCAAGTATAAATCGACTTCCTTTTTGATATTGTGGTTTCAAATGCAGCTGTCGATCTTCGCTCTTGCTATTTATGATTTCCCCCTCAGCTCTTCCTTTGGGTCGTTGTTGCTGAAGGGTCGGCTGGTATTTTCTACCTGTTCAGCTGCCCAGTGAAAATGTGCTGCTTGGCAGGATGGCGGCAGCTGTCTTACTGCCTCAACCCTGCGCTATTCACAGCTGCACCATTATCTGAAGTGCCTTCAGTGTAAACTAACGGGCTATTTTTAACTCGTTATGTTCGGATCACTCCTATTTTAGAAGAGAATTTATTTAGTAAGTGAATGTGAGTGCTGACAGCAGACCTTTGTCACACAAAAAAAAAAGCTCTGAAAGATCCCAGGCGAGTTTCATTCCATGGGCTGCTTCTGGGTCTGTTCCTTCCATTCTGTTAGCATTGCAGAACTACACAGTCGACGAGGGGAAGAAAATGTAAAAGAACGCCGTCTCTGATCGCTGGTCGTGAGAATAGATTTATCCTGGCGCTTTTAATCCAGGTAAGTGATTTTGAGTTTGCAAATGGGAGTTTGCAAGATGAATTGTTTCATAACAGCAATTTAGACTTTTACATATGGACATAGGAGCAGAAGTAGGTCAGGAATTGATAATGCAGCACCCACATCAATTGCACGCGTGTTTACATATATAATTTGGTAAATAATTTAGAACCAGATTCAGTGGCATGCCAGCACATGTTGATTCACATGTAAATTGTGAAATTCTCTTTTGTAACATGGGAGATCTCTTTAATTGTTGCTACGGAGTGGCTAAATAAGTACACGTGTACTGAATAGACCATGCGGCGTGGTCCAGTCCAAAACTACACAAACCACTGAACCAGTGAGTGATTAAATTCTTTCTCCGTGCTGTGTTAGCTGATCTGAGCCAGTGACAGTGCCTGGGGGCCACAACTGGGGCCCTAAAGGTAGCAAATATATATTTAAAAAGGCTGGTATTTATAAATCATTTTAAAATCCTCCCTAGTTCCATATTGTTAGACAGAGACGCTGGTGTTAGGTGAGGCTGGGATCTTACTCTTGTGCCGCGATCAGAAACCAGGTTTAAATTGTAAATTGACCGCTTAATACTTGTATTTATATGCATCCCTGTCAAACTGGCTATTCTGCAACCCAACGTGTTACAAACAACAATGAGCCAAGTACTGAAGGAGCATTGAAACCGTACCCCTGGGATAAGCCAGCACCTTAAGGAGAGGAAAGGAGAAAATAAGAAAAAAAATCCAAAACTTTAAATACCTTTTATTTCAGGTCTTGTACTCAAAGGTTTAAAGCCCCATTGGCTGTTACCTTGAGTGTGAAAATATAAAAAAGGACATATAAGAATGACTCTGTAATTAAGCTCACTGTGCATAATAAGCATGTGATTCGCTATCACCTTGGATCAATCTTTTAATATACTTACATGGTTCTTTAATACGCTTATTAAGAAACCTTTTTAACCGGGCTTTTTAGTCCTGCCTCCTAATATCTCTACCTTTGGCTCATTGTCACTTCTCGTTGAATCACACTTTTGTGAAGCACTTTAAAGACACCGTGTTTTATCCCGTGCATTTATGATTAGATTTTACCGAAGGCTTTATTTTCTTCTGTTTCCCCACGTCTCAAGCTTGGTTCCATTTCTATTTTGCCTCGTTTATTCGTCTGTTTCTGGCTCGCGCCAACATGGTTAGTTTCAACGTAGACCCGGGTGAACGAAGCGCAGAAGTACACAATTCTTCATAAAATGGGTAGACTGATTCGTAACATATTAATACTGCAGAGCAGTTCATAATTTCGTATCTGAGCTAAATTCCGTTCAGTGTGTGAGAGCCATTGCCAATGAGCAGAGAGGCACTCGTGCAAATCAGTAAACCTGGCTGTGTCTATTGGCAGGGAGATTACTTCCTCTGGGGCCCCCTCTAAGCAAACAGAAGGAGCAGTTCTACCTCATTAAGATCACTGTTGTTGCAACAGCAAAGCTAAATGCATTATATATATATATATATATATATATATACATATCAAGGCCCATTCAGATGAAGTAACAATCCTACGATCTTCCAATTCCAGCTTCTAGTTTTCAGGATGTTGGCCTTAGTCATGTTCTGACACCCCGATCTAGTTTCCTCTGGATAAAGAACGACCTCTAGATCTGCATCCTACGTTTATCTTCACGTCATTGGGTGTGAGGAATGGAAATATGAACTTTCTGGTACAGTAGAAGATTCTCTTTTGAGACAGGAGTTAAAGGTATATTGTTGGGGTAAAGTGGCGATGACTTTACACTGCACCTGAGCTGCAATCCGTTATTGGTTCTGATTCCTCAAAGTAGTCTCCCCTCGCCCAGCCCCTTTAAATCTGTGATAAAAACAAAAAGCTAAAAGCTACTGTGGATGCTGGAAATCCAAAACAAAAACATAATTACCTGGAAAAACTCAGCAGGTCTGGCAGCATCGGTGGAGAAGAAAACAGTTGACGTTTCGAGTCCTCACGACCCTTGGGTGCTGAGTTTTTCCAGGTAATTCTGTTTCCCTTTAAATCTGTCTCCGTCACCACTTCCAAAAAACAATCCATAGCCCTCTGACCTTGCAAACTGCTTCCCTGCCTCCTACCTTCCATTCCTCTCCAAATTCCTGAATGTGTTGTCACCTTCCAAATCCTTGATATCTTTCCCGGAACTCCATTTTTGAATCCCTCCAATCAGGTTTCTGCCTCTACAGTATCACAAAGGCTTATTAAATGACATTCTATGTGACTGTGACAAAGGTAAGTTATTCGCCTTTATCCTTCTTGACCTGTGACCACATCCTCCTCCAACGCCACTCCACCATTTTCCAGCTGAGTGGGACTGCATTCTCCTCGTTCCATTCTTACCTATCCAGCCATAGCTAGACAATCACCTGAAGAAGACTCATACAGACTTGAAACGTTATCTCTGTTTTTCTCTCCACAGATGCTGTGTTAGACCTGCTGAGTTTTTCCAGCATTTTCTGTTTTTGTTTCAGATTTCCAGCATCCGCAGTATTTTGTTTTTATCGCCTGCAATGGTTTCTCTTCCCGCTCCCGCACAGTTACTTCTGATGTCCTCCAAGAATCTATCCTTGGTCCCCTTCTATTTCTCATCTATATGCTACCCCTCAGCAGCATCACCTGAAAACAGAGTCTGTTTCCACATGTACACTGATGACACTCGGCTCTATTTCACCACCACCTGTCTCATATCAAAGGTACCATGTAAATACAAGTTATTGTGTGGATGGGATATTCCCATGTGCTGTAGTATTTGGGTATTATTGGCACTTAATGGAAAATAGTTTTTAGCTGTGAAATGTACTTTGGATTGGTGAATTCTTCGATGGCTTAGTTGGTAAGTTCTACACCGTACAGCGCACTTATCTGTAGAGTGAGTTAACTGATCAGAACTGGATAGCAGCAATACAATTAACCTCAGTGCCCCTGGATTAGGGGGAAAGAAAACAGCACTGAAGTTAGCTCACTACAAACCAGCGAGCTAAGCTGGAAGGAATAGTAGTCAGATGAGGAGACGTATAGGCTGGGCTATGTTACTTCCCATTCTCAGTCTGGGCTCGTTCATCAAGATTGGCTGTTTGGGTGAGTTATAGAAGGACGGCTAGCAGCTGTGAAATTGCACCCAATCATAGGTCGGAGAGATGGGGGAAAACAGGAATTCAAAACACGGAGTATTTGTTACCACTAATTTAGCACTGATTTAATCATCACTTTTAGGCATTGCAGACTATAAATATAAAATATTCTCTTACATAGGTAGGCAATGATTTGCAAAATAAAACTTTATCACATATTTGGAAAATGAGGAGAGTGTTGATTAGCAATAATATGAGAATTCTCCACTGTGTATTACATCACATGTACAGCATAGAAACAGGCCATTTGGCCCAATGTGCTGGTGTTTATATTCCACACAAGTCTCATCCCAGTCTTACAGCTTATTTTCAATTCTTTACCTCTCATGTACTCATCTAGTTTCCTTTCAAAAACACCTGAGCTATTTGTCTCAACCACTTCTGTTGTAGTGCGTTCCACTTTCTAACCACACCAAATAATGAAATTTCTCTTTATTTCCCTAATGAATTTATGAAGAACTGCCTTGTATTTATGGCCCCTAGTTTTGGATTCCCCCACAAGTGGGAACAATTTCTCCACTTTTGCCCTGTTCAACACATTAATCATTTTGAAGCATTCTATCATGTTACCTCGAAACCAAGTTTTTCTAAAGAAAAGAGCCCAACCTGTTCAGTTACTATAATCTCTCGATTCTTGCACCATCCTTGTAAATCCTTTTTTGCATTTTTTTTTCCCCAATGCTTCTGTCTTTTTTGTGATATTGAGAATTCCAATGCATAAACCAGGCAAGTGAGTGCAGCACATTAAAATCTGGTTTAACCTAACTAAATAAAGTGCTCTACTCCATATGAGGATTAGAGAATGGATGGAGAAAATTTCACCAGCTACATCATGCTTGTGTAGTGATGACAAAAAGGGGACAATTTGAGTTTATTTGAAAGGAATTATCAACCCTCTACTTTGTTTCAAATGTGGTTTAGGTTAAAAATTGGTACCACGTTTCTTTCCCCTCCTTTAACTGCCATTGTTTCTCTCTTCCTCTCGAAGGTCACTGATCCTTTGCAGCTGTATCGCTCTACAACTGCTTGTTAACCTCTGCTAATTTTTGCAAATGAACATTTTCTGTGCATAAACCCAGATAGTTAAGGTTGTTTGAGCACCGGAGCCATCATAGCCAAGTCCAGTCCTGTCTTCACCTTGTGGTGTCTACGCACATTCAATTCTAGCCAGAGTCAGGAATTTGGAATTCTGTTGACTTGCTTTCTATTCTTTCAAGGGATGGGAACATCGCTATCTAGGCCAGCGTTTGTTGCCCATTCCTAAATGCCCATGAGAAAGTGGTGGAGGTGCCTTCTTGAACAGCTGCAGCCCATGTGTTGTAGGTACACACATAGTGTTGTTAGGAAGGGAGTTTTGACCCAGGAAGAGTGAAGGAAACAGCGAAATAGTTCCAAGTTAGAAATGCTCTTTTGAGAAGGAAATCTGCCACCTTGTGACTACATGTGAGTCCAGACTCAATTATGTGACTGGCTCTTAAATGCCTTCTGAACAAGGGCAATCAGGTTGTGCAATAAATGCTGACCTAGCCAGCCACTCCCACATCTCATGAAATGAAAAAAAGGATTTGAAGGTGCTGTTATAGGAGCCTTGGCCAGTTGCTGCGGTGTATCTTAGATCGTGCATATGAATATCACTGGTGGTGGAGCAAATGAATGTTTAAGGTAATGGCTGAACTGCTGGTGTGGTGGGCTTCTTTGTCCTGAATGATGCCGAGCTTCTAGAGTGTCGTTGGGGCTGCAATCATCCAGGAAAATGGAGAGTATTTGATCACACCTGACTTGTTCCTTGTAGATGGTGGACAGGCTTTGAGGAGTCAGGAGGTGAGTTACTCGCCACATAATTCCCATTCTCTGACTGGCTCTTCTAGCCACTAGCTGGTCTATACAGTCATCATGGCACAGAAGGAGATCATTCAGTTCATCGAGAATGTGCTCACTCTCTGTAGAGCAATCCAGTCAGACCCATTCCCCAGCTCTATCACTATAGCCCTGCAAGTTTATTTAACTAGTGCCTATGCAATTTCCTCTTAATCATTGACTGTCTCTGTTTTTACCACCATCACAGGCAGCAAATTCAATATCATTACTACTCGCTTCTCACATTCCCCTTTATCTCTTGCCCAACACATTAAATCTGCCTTTTAAATCTGCCTCCTCTCGTCCATGTGTCATCAGCTAATGGGAACTGCTCTTCTTTGTCTACCTTTATCTAAACCTATCATAATCTTATACACCTATATCAGATCTCTCCCCAACCTCCTTTTCTCCAAGGAGAACAATCTTAGCTTCACCAACCTAACCTGGTAGCTAAAATCCCTTTTCTCTAGAACCACCCTGACAAATCTCCTCTGCACCGTCTAAAGAACCTTCACATCCTTCTTAAAGTGAGATGACCAGATCAGGACACAATACTCTAGTTGTGGCCTAACCAGAGCTTGAAAAAAGGTTCAGCTTTTGTATTCAATAGTGTTATTTATGAAGCCAAAGACCTCTTATGCTTTGCTGGCTACTCTTTCGATATGTCCTACCACATGAACCCCAGGTCCTCTGCCCCTGCATACTCTTTAGAACTATGCTATTAAGTCTATATTCCCTCTCCCCTTTCCTTCTGACAAAATGCATCACCTCACACTTCCCTGTATTAAATTTCATCTGGCACTTTAATGCCCATTCCATGGTGTCCTGTTGCAGTCGATTGATATCATCCTCACTGTTTGCCACACTTCCAAATTATATATCAATCAAGACAGTGATCCTAACACTGACTCTTGTGGAACACCGTTACCCTCCTCTGGTCTGAAAAACAACCATTTACTCTGGCCTTCTGTCCTTAAGCCAATTTTTTGTCCAAGCTGACATTGATCCTCCTATACAAGAGCCTCAATTTTGTTAACTAGCTTTTTATGCTACTTTCTCAAATGCTTTCTGAAAATCCAGTTCAACACCATCCACTGCATTCCCTTCATCAACCTTCTCTGTTATTTAATTTAAAAATTCAATTAGATTTTTCAAATATAATCTGACTTTTTACAAATCCACACTGGCTCTCCTTAATTAACTCCAACCTCTCCAGGTGCCTGTAATTTTCTCCCTGATTATTTTCTCTAAATCCTTACCCACCACTGACATTAAACTGGCCAGCATGTTGTTAGTAAGAATGTCCTTGCACAATTTCTTGAACTAGGATGTCACATTTGCCACATTCCAATCCTTTGGCACCTTCCCCATATCTAGGGAAGATTGGAAGATCATGGCAAGCCCTTCTGCTATCTCTACCCTCACTCCCCTTAGCGACCTGGGGTGCAAGCCATCTGGACCATAAACCTAGCATAAACCACTCTAAACATAGCCAGTCTTTCTAGTACATCCTCCCTATCAGTTCTCACTCCATCCATTACCTCTACCATTTTTGCTTCTACTGATATTTTGTTAGCTCCTTTTCCTCAGTAAACGCTGATTCAAAGCACTCAGTGAGCATTCTAACCTTGCCCTTTGCCCCTAAGCATACATCACCAGTTAAGTTTATTCTTTGCCCAAAGATTTACTTTATTCGTAAGATTTGTAAAAGTATATTACAAAACATTGTGAATTGAAAGTGCAATAAAATTCAACTTTCCTGAACGGCCTTGACAAGGTGGACACGGAAAGGATGTTTCCTCTTGCGGGTGAGTCCAGAACTAGGGGGCACTGTTTTAAAATGCCCTTTTAGGACAGAGATGAGAATTTTTTTCTCTCAGAGGTTTGTGCGACTTTGGAACTCTGCCTCAGAAGGTGGTGGAAGCGGGGTCATTGAATATTTTTAAGGCAGAGGTAGATAGATTCTTGTTAGGCAAGGGAATCAAACGTTACCGGGGTTAGATGGGAATGCGGAAATCGAAACACAAGAAGATCAGCCATGATCTTATTGAATGGTGGAGCAGGCTCGAGGGGCCGAATGGTCTACTCCTGTTCCTATTTCTTATGTTCTTATGTACTCCACAAAGCATGTTCCATCTGAGGTGTCTGAACACAATTTCCATATACTTGATATTCACAATGTACATTCCATGGTAGGCATACAGCCAGAGTGATTCTACACAGTTTCTAGCCCCCAAGTGCACCATGATTGAAAGACCTTAGACAGTGACCTTTCCCCATTGTGCTTCTGTGGCGGCTGCTCCAAGCTTTAGTGTATGCCCCTCCACATAGTCCTAGACCTTGACCAAGGCTGGAACTTGGTCGAGGATGACTCTTTGCACAGGAAGACCAAGGAGTGTCATTCACCGAGTTGATGGTCCTCTAGACACAATTGATGTTTATCTCGGTCTGCATCCCTGGGAACAGATTGTGGAGTACAGAGTCCTGCTTGAGATGAACCTCGACGAAAACCACTACATCTCTCTCCAGACCCTCTTTGTAAAGGTACATTCCAGAAGGAGATAGACAATGGCCTCTTCACCAATGCAGCCACCACAAGGGCAACCTGCAGAGGGGGTGAGACTAAGTTTCTGGTCACCCCAGACTGTTGATGGTGGGGGATTCAGTGATGATAAAGTTGTTGATCATCAAAGGGAAATGATTAGATCCTCTCTTGTTGGAGACACTTACTACCTGACACTTGTGTGGCATGAATGTTACTTGCCACTTACCAGGCCAAGCTTGAATGTTGTCCAGGTCTTGCTGCACATGGGCATGGACTGCTTCAGTATCTGAGGATTTGTGAATGGTACTGTATACTGTACAATCATCAGTGACCATCCCCACCTCTGACCTCATGATGGAGGGAAGCAGCTGAAGTTGCTTGGGCCTAAGACACTACCCTGAGGAACACCTGCAATGACTTACCCCTCCTAGATCCATTGTTAGAGAACTCTGCATTGACTGGGGATCTAACCTGAACTGTTCATGATAGTTTTTGTGTATTGAAACTATTCATTACTTTAGCTGAGTCACGAGGGCAGACTTATTGATCTTCTGTTCGTTGTTAGAAATAATATTGAGACATATAACCACATTTTTGATTAAACATAGTATTAATATTAAAAAATATTGTTATAAATTATAGCATTCAGTGGTCTTCACCTCCTTAAATTCACACATACACCTAAATAACTTTAACAGCCAATAACCTTCATCTCCCTCCCAGCAACTGCCAGGAAATATACAAAACCATACAAACTAAGAAAGCAAATGAAAAGTTATTTTTAGCTCTAACTAGGAGAGACAGCAACTAACATTGGTATACCAGCAATAAGGTAGAAAAAATAAATCCCCAACTTCCTTCACTCCACCATTGTTGGCCTTGCCTTCAGCTGAATTAAATTCCCTTTCTAAACCTCTCCACCACTTACTTTAAGACACTACTTAAAACTTTTCTCTTTGTCCAAGTTTTGGATCACCTGTCCTGATGTCTCCTCCTTTGACTCAATTTTTATTTGATTACACTCCAGTGACCATTGGAACATTTCACTACATCAAAGGCTCTATATAAATGTAAATTCTTGTTGGTATAAGTGGAAAGATGAATGCCAGGGCAGAGAAGGAGAGACTAGAAGGGGGTGACCAGTGTTTGGTCAACGAGACGGATCTTAAGGATAGTCTTAAGGGAGAAGTGGGAGGTTGAAGGGTTTAAACAGCAAATTTAAACAGCAACAAGGTCCAGTGAACTGAAGACATGGCCAATAGTCGAGAATCCTCTTTGAATGCAGAAAACAATGGAGTCAGAGATTACCTTTCCCACCGAAGATCTTTTCTGCCTCCCTTACCGCCATCGCAACCAGCCCCCCTCCCCATCCCGCCCATACCATCCTGCCCACTACCCGCCAAAGTTGACTATCTGGATTTGTGCATACAAAACCATATGTGACTAGTGATGATGGTCTTGGACTTGTTCCAACTAGTGCAATATGTGGGAGGTGAGAGTGACTATGGCTAGGTTATGAAGTGGCAAGCTTGGTGTCATGTTGGAGAGCTGCTTCATCCACTCCTGTCTGCTGGTCCAACAGCAGCCCCTCAATCATCTGGATCAAGCACTGAGCTCCTTCGCGTAAGCTCAGTAAAGACTCTCTGCTGTGCAAGCAGCTTTCACTGTGCTTTAATCCCTTTGTGAATGACAATGGTGTTTTTGCTCTTGTTTTAATGCAGATATTGAAAGTGGCACCTTCCAGTTCAGTTAGATCCTCAATGCAGAGCGACAGTGACCCGCAAGAGATTGTACTCCATGTTGTGGGGTCTATTAATGACTTACATCGCACCAACTCCAGCCTCGAGGTCACTAAGTCTTATTCAGGTAACTGCTGTGTTGACAATCTGTGTTTTAAATATGTCATCAATTCAAATCAATGCATCTGTAATAAAGTGCTGGATAAAAGAATTTGCTTCAGAGATTAAGACATGCGTTAAAGGAATGGCTACAGACAGTAAGGTTGACAAAATGTAGCTCTGAGACATAAAAAAACTCTGAGGGGAATTGCAAGTGGACAGAGACAGGTTAGGGGAGTGGGCAGGTATATGATCAATGTAGATAAACAGATACTACTTTTTGAGAGAAATGAAATATATCCAAAATGGTGCTCTCAAATGTTTCATATAAATTTCAATGGAGTGATGGAAAAAAGTGCTCTAAGGATACAAAAACCTATATTTTAAAAAAGGGTAAATAGCACTGTAGACTTTACATAAATTAGCACCGAGTGTGAAAGCAAGGAAGTGATGTGCAAAAAATTGTGCAAACTGTTGATGAGATCACAGTTGCAGCATCAGATTTTAGACTGGATATCGGAAGCAAGGGCAAGGAACATTAATGATCTACTGGAGTGATAACAGGGATTAAAGGAAATAGTTACCTGAAAGACCTGAAAAACAGTGACCATGTTTTCCAGAGCACGGTGGGGTGGGTGATCTAATTAAAATATTCAAACGTTTGAAAAGGCTTAAGCGTTTATGTGTTTTATATAGTGTGTTTCAGAAACTCAGGTGTGTTCCAAAGTGCTTTATGAAGCATCTTTGAAGTTTAGTCACTGTTGTAATGAAGAAAATTTGTAAGCAAATTTAAGCACTGCACAGTCACACAAACAGCAATATGATAATAACCAGATAACTTGCTTTTAGTGATGTTGTTTGAGGGATAAATATTGACCATGGTACCAGGGATAGCTTCCCCGCTTTCCTTCAATATTGTGCCATGGGGTCTTTTATGTAACCTGGGAAAGCAGATGGAGCCTTGTTTAATATCTCAACTGAAAGACAGCACTTGTGCCATTGTAGCTCTTCCTTTGTACTGCACTGACATGTCAGCCTAGACTATGTGCTCTGGTGTAGAACTTGAACCTACAACCATTTGGCTTAGGTGCCCTCTGTTTTGGTGACTCTGGATAACTGTGCAGCCCATCTGCCTCCATTTCGCTTCTGTGTTGGAGCCTTCAGCTTACTTGGCCCTGTGAACTGGATTCCCTCTGTCTTTCTACCTTTCTCACTTTCAAAAGCCTGTCTCTCTGACCATTCCTTTGGTTACTTCCCTTGATGCTACTCAAGGGGAGACGGTGGCATAATGATAATGTCACTGGACTAGTAATCCAGGGGCCCAGGCTAATGCTCTCGGGACACGGGTTCAAGTCCCACCATGGCAGCTGGTGGAATTTAAACTCAATTTGAATGTAAATCTAATCTTAGTGATGGCGACCACGAAACTACCATCAATTGTTGTAAAAATCCATCTGATTCACTAATGCCCTTTAGCAAAGGAAATCTGCAATCCTTACCTGGTCTGGCCTACATTTGACTCCAGACCCACAGCAATGCAGTTGACAGTTAACTGCCCTCTGAAAGCCACTCAGTTCAAGGCATCGGCAACAAATACTGGCCTTGCCAGTGACACCCACATCCTATGAAAAAATTTTAAAAACTAATAAAAATCAGCATTCCCTTTCTCTCCTTTGTTTAGCACCTTGACACGTTTACAATGTTGAAGGAGCTGTGTAAAGACAAGGTGGCACTTTATTATTTCCAAAGAAATCGCCCGAAATGTCTGTTGGAAACCATTCCATTCAACAGGTAGATTTCGTACAGAAGCATCGCTCAGCTGTTTGGAGAAAAGGATCGCTATTTTTAAATATTGTTGCATTATTCACTATTATTGCATTATCATTATTGCAGGTCAAACCAGTTCGAGGCCTTCAACCATCTTGATTGCTCAGGAGACCTCGGCAAATGGGCTGGTGACTGCTTCTTTGCTGGAAGAGAGAGAGCGTGATCCAGCCTTCAGTCATTTGGCCGATTCAGTCCGAGAGTCCCGAGATCAATGCGAGTGCAGCTGCGTTTGCTGCCAGTCTACCAGCTGTGATAAAGTTTTCTATGCAGTATTAATCACGCTGGTGCTGGTCAGCATTGCCATTGGAATGTTCACTGTTTACTATACAGGTAAGTTTGAATTGTCTGATCATTTCTCTTCAAACTTGATCCATGTCTTGGCCATTATTGGAAGCTGTGTGTCACCTTGCTTTGCACCTCTGAAGGATTGTGCTTGTTTTTGATTCAGCCTTCAAGAAATCACTCCTCTTCTCCTTCTTAGGCAGCCCCTCAGTATCAAGGGTGACTTTCTTTCACTCTGGTTTGGTGGGTTCTGAGATGGCTGATTTAGTCCAATGTGTGATCTGCAGACTCTGCCACATGTGGGGCAGGTGGTGCTTGAAGGTTTGGATAGTTGAGTTGTTTGGAGGTTTGTGCACCCTCTCCCACGCCTCTGCTGTTCCCGATTAAGATCCCCAGTGTGTTCGCTGCCTTCCCGAATGAACCTTCTGCATTTTGGTCGGTCACAAGTCAGGGCCCCCCACGAGTCGACAGGGATGCTTGAGCTCTTCAGAGAGGCTTTGAGGACATCCCAAAAGCATTTCCACTGTCTTCCTGAGAGTCTTTGAATATTTTTTGAGGCAGAGGTGGATAGATTCTTGGCAAGCAAGCGGGTGATAGGTTATCAGGCGTAGGTGGGATGCAGATTTCAGGTTACTATCAGATCAGCCATGATCTTACTAAATGGCGGAGCAGGTCAGGAGGCTGAATGGCCTACTCCTGCTCCTTGACCGTATGACTGAGTTCCAAGCAGAGCAGTTGCTTTGGGAGTCTGGTGTCAGGCATCCGAATGACCTGACCACCCAGCAGAGCAGGTTTTGAGTGATTAGCACTCGAGCACCTACCAGTACTGTAATCAGACTGAAGCTCTTGTTTTTTCTCCCCCCATGACCAGGTCCCCAGCTATCCTCCATCTCAATGAAGTCAAACACATAATTTCAAGTCAGAAGGTGTGTTTTGATGCAAGATTCAGTGACATAGAGTTTCTGAAACAAATAGTGTGCTTCTGGGTGGCTTTAGACCTACTACCTGTGAAATAGAGAGGTTATTTTTTTACTGGACACAAGTTGCTTTGCTTTAAAAAGCTGCAGATTCCATTTTAAAAAAAAGCTTTCCCAAATTTGTATTTGAAGTGAAAACAATGTAAACTGGGTGCGGAGCATAGACAGTGGCGTGTGCATGATGGTCACAAACTAATGACATGAAGAAAGTGTTAGGTTTCTGACACCCCCACATGCTCTACCGGGAGCTGTTAGCACTCATATTGAACTCCAAGCCCTGGGCTTAAAATATGCTTCTCCAGTGGGAGTTGCACATTTGACACTGGAGCCTAATTAGTACTGTGGATCGCTAGCGATACTCGCTTCAGTATCGCATCCTAATTGGAAATAGTGTCAGCATTTGGTGTCAGCATTTACGTCGGAATGAAAAGTGTTGCAGCCTCTGCGGGTAGATGCAGACAAAATATTCTTAACGAGGGTCAGCATGTTGGTTTTTAAGTTTCAATGGCCCAGTGTGATAGGATGTTGGGTTTGTGCTAGCAATTCCCCATAAGGCTCAGTTCCTCAACTCAGCTCTTGGCAACGAGGAAGAATCTAACAAACGATTAGCTACTTTCTTCCAAGAAGGGAGGAAAAGTTCAGGAGAGGAGTGACTCCAGCCCACTCCCACACATCATCTACCCAACAGTATCAAGTAACATTAGCAAAGTCTGGGGAGCTGTTTGGCCAGTTCGTCCTTTATGCTAAGTGCAGGAGTGCACGTAGTCCAGGAGAACTCCACAAAGGAACGGAAGAACTTTTCTAATTTCCAAGAGAAAATTCTGAATATGCGATATCTGATCGAAGCTAATTTTTTTTTATTAACCTAAACAGAAAAAATGAACAAAGAGCTCGCAGAGATTTCCCATCAGTTGGATTCCTTGGACCAGAGTGTGAGGCAGGTGAAATTTACAAACTACCTACTACGAAATCCAATGAATGTGACAGAGAGCATGGACGCAGCAAGAATACATGGGTTACATTTCGAAGAGAGCACAACTCCCTTGAAAACATAATTATGATGTGAATTGATTGCAACAAGGGGTTCCTCTAATAAATGCTTTGGCTATAGATTGTGTGCTGAAGCTGCACATTAAATAAACACAAACATTAGACGGATATCTCTCCATCTCCATGTCCATCACACGCTCTGTCTGAGAGGTTGGTGAATATAAGTGGAACATAGAAACGTCATTGGCTTCAATAATAAAAACAGAAAAGGCTGGAAGTACACAGCAGGCCTGGCAGCATCGGTGGAGCGAGAAACAGAGTTAACATTTCAGCTCTGTGACCTTTCATCAGAACTTCACTTTGTTTCCCATTTAACATGGAAAGCAGGACCATTGACTGCTTCTCCACACACATTACACATGATTCCCACATGCATAGATATTAAAAATAAAAACAGAAATTGCTGGAAATACTCAGCAGATCAGGCAGCCTCTGTGGAGACAAACAGGAGTTTGTCCTTCAGGTCAATGACCTTTCTTCAGAAGTGGAGATGTCAAAAGATTAACAATTTTTAAGCAAGTACAGTTAGGGGTGGGAGGAGGTAGGGTTGGGGTGGGGCGGGGGGTGTTGGAGAACAAAGGGGAAGGTCCATGAAAAGGTAGAGTTTGGAAGTGCCTAAATGACAAAGAGATCAAACCATATGGCAAAAGATGGTGATATGGCACTTGCAAAGAAACAAACAATAGGTGCAAAGGAGGTGTAGATGATTATGACAAAGTGGCCGCGGAGGAGGGAAACAAGGAAAATCTAGCACAGATTATTCTCCCCCCACTCCACCCCATCCACCTTTTTACTGTCTCGTTACTTGCTTATTAACTGTTGCATCATTAACGTTTTCCAGTTCTAATGAAAATTTACAGATCTGAAACCTTAACCCGGTTCCTCTCTTCACAGATTCCGCTGAACATTTGTAGCATTTTATGTTTTTATTTCAGATTTCCAGCAAATCGGTATTTTGTTTTCGGTTCTAGATTATTAAACACGCGTATGACATCTGTTTAGAATTTATTAACATTTTTGTCAAAAGTAACCTTTTGTTAATGGTTAACAGTGTTTTGCAAATAAAGTGCAGAAATTGCACATTGTAGTGTCCAGTTTTGAATCTTGCAGGAGCAGAGGAAGTTCTTCAATGTGACCCTATGACAGGGCAACTCTTTTTGTAATTCAAAACTTCTTTTAAATAAATTGAACATTCCCACTGATCACTGCTCTGTTGCCATGAGTACTATGGCATGTTTCATAGTGATGCAGCATATAGAAATGCATGGTACATTTTAATAATAAAACAGGGGGTCCAAGTTGGAAGTCAGTTACACCCACATGCAACTTACACGCTGAATGTTATAGCACTTCATGTTGCAAATGACGTAAGGCAGTGAATGGACCGGTCATTTAAGAGATGCTATTGTAGGAACATTGGAAACTTTTTATCTTTGTGGACCATCTATTGGAATAGCACTGAGTCTCATGGGTCATGTATAAAGTTTACAGCAATGTTTCCATTGATTTGCATATATCTCAAACACCATATCTGCTACCAGGTCCTAGTTTTCTGATTCAGGGCATGTTGAGGTCCTAATGTTGTGAACAGTCATTTTGGACCTGTAAAATTAAACACAACAAACCAGATAATAATAAATATCTATACAAATAGAACTGAATTGCCAGGGATTCATGTACCAGGTTACTAAGGTATGCAGGCTGCAGGTGACTATGCGCTGTAGTTTGGACATCCCTGACTCATTGTATGTAAAATGGAGATGTTAATGGATCAGTGTAAGGAACTTTGTCACCGTAGTTCATACTTGTGTGGAATATTGTGCCCTGTGAATTTTTGCATTTAGAATGGTTGGTTTATCAACAGTTCCGAATCAAGGTGGTCAGTTATGAAATCACAACGTCCTGTATCAGCCAAATATTTTTCAATCCGTTCAAATCCTTGATATGACATAATATTGAATAGTTGGCCCGTTCTATAATCTTCTATTTGACACAATATACATCAACAGCCAGAAACCATACATTACCTCTATTACAGACTGGAGGATGGGCACATGTCTGAGATATAAAGATGGATTTGGTCAGTATGTAATCACTGGCTACTTCTGTGGTGTATAGCGCCGGTGTTTGTGACATGGAGCCTAGTCTGATTTTGGTTATCGAAAATCTGTTCTGCATCTAACATTAAGATAGGAAATAGCTCAGTGTGTTTGGTACCAGTGCATGACGAATTTCTAATCTCAGATTTGTCATTGGGAGAAGGTTGAACCAGGACTGTTTATATGTCATAGTTGGTAAAGTTGAAATGTTGACACACGAGGTCAGAGCATGAATAAAGTGATTAGACTGTAAGGGTGTGACTTTATGCTCATAATCCTCCACGTTTAAGATCCTGATCTTAATCATGCTAATGAAAGGAAATGTCAAGTCAATCCAGGGTTTTACTACACACTGGGGGATGAGAGTAATTGTAAAATCATCCCTGAGTTGCTTTTCAAGTATGTGTTGGTTTATTAGGCTACTTCTGTCATCAGGGAATGAAGTTAACCAGCTATATACTTTTGGAGTTGGTGTATTGCTCACAAGACTGTTTGGGGACAAAAATAAAAGGAGGTTTATCCTTATATACTTTATTTTTTGAAGTGGTATTGTAAAGATCTTTTCAGTGGGTAGCTTATGCTCTGAACCTGAGAATGGTTCATTGGCCAGAGAGAATCAAATTCATTGAGGATTAAGTATTCTTACTTTACTATCACCATGCTCATGCTCATGCACCTGCACTGCCCAGCTAGTTGTGAAACAGCAACCCTGGAAGATATTAATCCCAATATATGATCTAATTTAAAATAAATTAGCAGTTCTCCCATCAATGCTGAAATTCACAATAACACACACACATACATAGAGGTACAATAATACAAATGCAGCAAAGATCTGAGTTCATTATATTTTAGCCATCAAGGGGTTCTGTACTGTACGTAAACATCCTTTGTAACATGTGCACTTTGAAAAAATTCATTCATGGGATGTAGGCGTCGCTGGCTAGGCCAACATTTATTGCCCATGCCATTTAAGAATCAACCATATTGCGGTGGGTCTGGAGTCACGTATAGGCCAGGCCAGGTAAGGATGGCAGATTTCCTTCCCTAAAGGGTATTAATGATGGGTTTTTACAACAATCAACCATGGTTTAATCATTAGACTTTGAATTCTAGATTTTTATTGAATTCAAATTCCACCATCTGCCGTGGCGGGATTCGAACCTGGGTCCCTAGAGCAGTACCCTGGGCCTCTGGATTGTTCCCCTCCCCCCGTCCCCCTCCCCCCATCTGCTACAGGGTCATCTGTTACCTGTTCCCTGATGTTCTCTCTCACAATGCTACTCTTGTTCTGCTATTATCACATTCTGCTTTCTTACCTTTTTGCCACTATCAGCACCTTTTTTAGCACTAACCACTACCATTAACACTCACTTTGTCCTTTAGTTAATAACACCTTTGTCCCCACTTATCACTGGCCTTCTATCCATCTCAACCTGCCCCACCCCCCCTTAAACAGTATAAATTTCAGCTCACTTCCACTTCTTTCCAGCTCTGAAGAATACGGACTCGAAACATTAACTCGGTTTCTCTCTCCACAGATGCCGCTAGACCTGCTGAGTTTTTGCAGCATTTTTTGTTTTTATCTCTGGATTACTAGCCCAGCAACAATACCACCTCCTCCCTTGTCAGCATTGCTCCTTCTATACTGCGTGAATTATTGCGTGCTTTTTCTTGCCAAATTTATTTGCCATTTTCCTGTTAATCTGAGGCCATTGCATATGCAATTACACCCAACAATGAGTGACTGAAATGCCATGCACATTACATTGGCTAATGCAGGATGCTGTTCGTCTGCATTTAATGTCAGCAAGGCCTATTGTTAGTTTAGAATTTAGAATGGAACAGGTGAGCAAAGAATTCTGTGCAGCAGTCAGCATGACACAGAATTGAAAGCACAAAAGACTTCCTACAATTATCCTAAATGCTCATTGAAGGTCAAGAAAGAAATGTATTCCTTGAGTATTGCACGCATAATATGCGAGGGGATAATCTTTTTGGTGTGGTGCATAGTGTTACATTATTTTCTGAATCCAGTCATGATACCGCTGATCAGAGCAAGTCATGCTCCGAGATTGGGAATGAGTTGCGGACGTGCACTGAACTTACCCTTTCATAAGTCATCTATTTCCAGTGAGGAAGGAATAAGAAAATAGGGGCGCTAAAGAAAAGCTACGCTAGTTACACTACAACTATGTGTGGATTGCTGTGGGTATGGCAACCACCTGTCTTCTGCTCAGCAATGACAACCATTGCAGACAGTGGGGATTCATGCAGCTCCAATGCACCATTTCAGCTCAGAATCCACAGTAATGTGTTTGGAAACTATAAATGTTCTGCTGAATTTTCTATTTTCTATCAGGCCTTCAAGGAAAGGAGAGCAATGAGCTGAAGCTCTTCACATCTGGCTTCATTGTGTATCCTGGTGTTTTCACTAATGAGTTACGAACGCTGAGAGTATTTGTGGAGGTACAAGGATGGAGCACTGTTCAATAGTCAAAGTAGAATTTAGTAGTTTGTGTTTGTGTGTTGGACAGGAGGTGCCTCTAGTAACTCAATAAGTGCACTTGGTTACTACCAAGCCACATAGATTGGGAAAATAAAAATACCTGGAAAAACTCAGCAGGTCTGGCAGCATCTGCGGAGAGGAACACAGTTAACGTTTCGAGTCCGTATGACTCTTCAACAGAACTAAGTAAAAACAGAAAAGAGGTGAAATATAAGCTGGTTTAATGGGGGGTAGAGCTGGATAGAGGGCCAGTGATAGGTGGAGATAGCCAAAAGATATCATAGACAAAAGGACAAAGAGGTGTTGAAGGTGGTGATATTGTCTAAGGAATGTGCTTTTTAAGGGTAGAAAGCAGGACAAGCAAGGTACAGATAGCCCTAATGGGGGTGGGGTGAAGGGATCAAAATAGGCTAAAAGGTAGAGATAAAACAATGGATGGAAATACATTTAAAAATAATGTTCCAGTGAAGCTCAACGCAAACTGGAGGAACAGCACCCCATCTTCCGACTAGGCACTTTACAGCCTTCCGGACTGAATATTGAGTTCAATAATTTTAGATCATGAACTCTCTCCTCCATCCCCCACCCTTTTTTTTCCCCAATAAATTATATAGATTTTTCTTTTCCCACCTATTTCCATGCTGTTCTCGTCGCATTCTGAGATCCACACTCAGTGTCATGCGCCGCCATATGAATACACTCGACCTCTCCCTCCAGCAGCACCGCCGCACCCTATTTCTAAGCTGCTCGTGCCCCCAGTTTCATTTTATTCTTCGTCTCATCTGATGCCTCAACAAGAAACTTTGTCTCTTTCTTTCAGGAGCAAAGGAACACAAGCTCCAACAACTCATCGACACCAACACCCATCCAGGACCCTCCACCCCTGCATGTCCCTCTGTTCCCATCCCGCCTTCCAATCCCAGCCCCGGCCGTGTATTCAGCATACCCCCTGACCTTCCCCTCTCCGATGCTGAATGTTCAGTGCTCAGCAAAGGACTTAGTTTCATACCCTTGCGCCCTCATCTCATTGAATTTCGGGCTTGGCACGATGCTGAACTCTTCTTCCGCCACCTTCGTCTCCGTGCTCACTGCTTTGGGCAGGAGTCCTCTCCCCGTTCAACGGATCCTTTTACCCACCTCCAATATTCTCCCTCCACCTGGACCCCTCCCTCTGGATTCTTACCTTCTCTTGATCTTTTCATTGAGAACTGTCGGTGTGACATTAGTCGTCTCAATTTCTCTGCTCCTCTCACCCACTCTAACCTGTCTCTCTCTGAACTTGCTGCACTCTGTTCTCTCAGGTCCAACCCTGACATTGTCATCAAACCTGCTGACAAGGGTGGTACTGTTGTTGTCTGGCACACTGACCTCTACCTCGCAGAGGCTGAGCGTCAACTCGCAGACACTTCCTCCTACCTCCCCCTTGTTTCCAGGACTGTTACTGACCTCATCTCCTCTGGAGATCTTCCTTCCACACCTTCCAACCTGATAGTCTCCCAACCTCGGACGGCCCGCTTCTACCTCCTACCCAAAATCCGCAAACAGGACTGTCCCGGCAGCCCGATCGTGTCAGCCTGTTCCTGCCCCATGGAGCTCATTTCTTGCTATCTTGACTCCATTCTCTCTCCCCTTGTCCAGTCCCTTCCCACCTACATCCGTGATTCCTCTGACACCCTACATCATATCAACAATTTCCAGTTCCTTGGCCCCAACCGCCTCCTCTTCACCATGGACGTCCAATCCCTCTACACCTCCATCCCCCACCGGGATGGTCTGATGGCTCTCCGCTTCTTCCTCGAACAGAGGCCCAAACAATCCCCATCCACCATTACTCTCCTCCGTCTGGCTGAACTTGTTCTCACACTGAACAATTTCTCCTTAAACTCCTCTCACTTCCTCCAAATAAAGGGTGTGGCTATGGGTACCCATATGGGCCCCAGTTATGCCGATCTCTTTATGGGGTATGTGGAACATTCCTTGTTCCAGTCCTACTCCGGCCCCCTTCCACAACTCTTTCTCCGGTACAGCGATGATTCCTTCGGTGCTGCTTCATACTCTCGTCTGGATCTGGAAAAATTTATTAATTTTGCTTCCAATTTCCACCCCTCCATCATTTTCACATGGTCCATCACTGACACTTCCCTTCCCTTCCTTGACCTCTCTGTCTCTATTTCTGGTGATAGACTGTCCACCAATATTCATTACAAGCCTACCGACTCCCACAGCTACCTCGACTACAGCTCCTTACACCTCGCTTCCTGTAAGGACTCCATCCCATTCTCTCAGTTCCTTTGCCTCCGTCGCATCTGTTCTGATGATGCCACTTTCCAAAACAGTTCCTCTGACACATCCTCCTTCTTCCTTAACCGAAGTTTTTCACCCACAGTGGTTGACAGGGCCCTCAACCGTGTCCGGCCCATCTCCCGCGCATCCGCCCTCACACCTTCCTCTCCCTCCCAGAACCATGATAGGGTCCCCCTGGTCCTCACTTATCACCCCACCAGCCTCCGCATTCAAAGGATCATCCTCTGCCATTTCCGCCAACTCCAGCATGATGCCACCACCAAATACAACTTCCCTTCACCCCCCTGGCGGCATTCCGCAGGGGTCGTTCCCTCCGGGACACCCTGGTCCACTCCTCCATCACCCCCTACACCTTAACCCCCTCCCACGGCACCTTCCCATGCAACCGCAGAAGGTGCAACACCTGCCCCTTTACTTCCCCTCTCCTCACCGTCCAAGGGCCCAAACACTCCTTTCAAGTGAAGCAGCATTTCACTTGCACTTCCCTCAATTTAGTCTACTGCATTCGCTGCTCCCAATGCGGTTTCCTCTACATTGGAGAGACCAAACGCAGACTGGGTGACGGCTTTGCAGAACACCTTCGGTCTGTCCGCAAGCATGACCCAGACCTCCCTGTCGCTTTCCATTTCAACACCCCACCCTGCTCTCATGCCCACATGTCCGTCCTTGGCCTGTTCCAGTGAAGCTCAACGCAAACTGGAGGAACAGCACCTCATCTTCCGACTAGGCACTTTACAGCCTTCCAGACTGAATATTGAGTTCAACAATTTTAGGTCATGAACTCTCTCCTCTATCCCCACCCCCTTTCCGATCCCCCCCCCCTTTTTTCCCAATAATTTATATATATTTTTCTTTTCCCACCTATTTCCATTATTTTTAAATGTATTTCCATCCATTGTTTTATCTCTACCTTTTAGCCTATTTCAATCCCTTCCCTTCACCCCACCCCACCCCCACTAGGGCTATCTGTACCTTGCTTGTCCTGCTTTCTACCCTTAATTAGCACATTCCTTAGATAATATCACCACCTTCAACACCTCTTTGATCTTTTGTCTATGACATCTTTTGGCTATCTCCACCTATCACTGGCCCTCTATCCAGCTCTACCCTCCCCCCCCTTAAACCAGCTTATATTTCATCTCTTTTCTATTTTTCCTTAGTTCTGTTGAAGAGTCATACGGACTCAAAACATTAACTGTGTTCCTCTCCGCAGATGCTGCCAGACCTGCTGAGTTTTTCCAGGTATTTTTATTTTTGTTTTGGATTTCCAGCATCCACAGTTTTTTGCTTTTACATTAGATTGGGAAAATCTCAGGTTCAGTTTCTGATCTATGCTGATCTTTGTTACTTCAATGATGGGCATGATATAATTTGTTTCAGTATCCCCTTGATGGAGGGGGTGATCAGCCAGGATCCTACTCATCAGATTACCCATTCCACAGTGAGGTGCATGTCATAGGTAAATCTGAAAAAAAACAAGAATTGCCAAGGCTTGTTAGGAGGAGATGGAAAAGGCAGATAAAAAGTATCAGTTACCACAAGACAGACAAGTGACTGATGAATGACTTAAAGCAAGATTTTACTGTGATTGGTGGGCTAATAGTTACAGTAGGCTTTCCTAGAATAATAATTTTAAGAATGTGGGGTCTGTCTTTGTTGATCCAGCTAGGGTTGGACACATTCCTCGGGCCGTTTTTATACTTTATATCTTCATGGGACGTGGATGTCACAGGCTAGGCCAGCACTTACTGCCCATCCATAATTGCTCTGGAGAAGGTAAGCTGCCTTCTTAAGCCACCACAGTTCATGTGTTGCAGTTACACTCTCAGTGCTGTTGGAAAGGGAGTTCCAGGATTTTGACCCAGTGACGATGAAGGAATGATGATGTATTCTTAGGTCAGGATGGGAATGGCTTGGAAGGGAACTTGCAAGTGGTGGTATTTTCATGAGGCTGCTGTTGTTGTTCCATTCGACTGGTAGATGTCATGGTTGTGGAAGGTGCTGTTGCAAATCCTTGCCGCGCTGGAGGGGGTGCCAATCAAACGGGCTGCTTTGTTCTGGTTGGTTTTGAATTTCTTGAGAGTTGTTGGAGCTGCACTCATCCAGGCAAGTGGAGAGTATTCCATCACATTCCTGACTTGTGCCATGTGAACAGGCTTTAGGGAGTCAGGAGGTGCAGAATTCCAGGCCTCTCAACTGCTTTTGTAGTCACAGTAATAATTTGGCTGATTCGGTTCAGTTTCTGGTCAATTGTGACCCTCAGGATGTTGATGGTGGGGGTTTCAGTGATGATAATCCCCTTGAATGTCAAAGAGAGATGGTTAGTCTCTCTTTGATGTTATTATATGGCACATGTGGCCTTTATGTGTTCAAGCAAAATATACACATCATAGACTAGAAAGCATAGAGTCATAGGATCATCATGGAACAGAAGGGTACCATTCCACCCAACGAGTCCAAACCTGAATGTTGTCCAGGTCTTGCTGCATGTGGTCAGGGATTACTTCATCACATTGTCCTTCAGCTACAACCTGCCACAACACTCCTGTTATTCTTTGTAGCCAATTGAAAAGTGAAAAGACGGCATTGCTCAATTGGGAGGTTCTTGACTGTTAATTAAAGAACCTTTTCTTTCCAAATCTAAAATTTTTAATAACTAATGAACAAAAATGTTAAGAGAACATTTTAAAACCAAAATGATTTTAATACCCCCATGATTTTTCTCTTAGGTTTGCTCCTAGCAGTGTACTGGAAATTAATCCTTTAATTCCAGAAGGTTTGGCAATCTTATACCCCAAAGAGAGCTCTGACAGTTTCAGGAAATCGAATGATCTCCAAGTTGGTTCAAGGCGGGTTTGTCAACCTCAGCCGCTAGGGGTGGGCTGTGCCTGTGTCATAAGGCAAAGGCTGAGAAGGCACGCTAGAAACGGAGAGGGATAAAGCGGGGGGAATGTAACAGAGAGAGAGAGAGGAAATCGGCAGCACAGAGAAACAACCGAAATAAAACAGGAACCAACACAATGTCCGGTCCAAGAGGAGCCCAACATGGGACTGTGCTGGAACCTCCTGAAGGAGGCTGGGGATGGGTCATTGTCTTCGATCTCTTTGTGGTGAGTGAAAAGTTTTAGAGCGAGAGGATGAATGGTAGCAACTACCTGTTGCAATCTCAGGAATTGGGTTGCAAGGCAGCGGATTACACTGAGCCTGTTCTCAATGGAGTGAAGTTTCTGCGCTAAAAACAAAATGCGGAGGAGGGTTCTCACTCCAGCAGAGAATTGTTTCTGGGGAGAATTTATTTAATGTCAACTGTGCCTGGAAATAAGAGCCTGGTGGAGATTGCGGGATGCTAGTTTTCCATCTGAAACAAAAGTGAAACTCTGGAATAAGGAGGCTTCCCTGTTTTCGGGTCAGATTCGATGATTAGCAGCAGAAGATGAATTCTAAAATGAGAGTTGGGATGGAACGAGTTCTCCGGTGTAAGGCTTTCTCAAGTTTGTTGCGCTTGGCATAGCTCTGACATTGCGGTAGTTCAAGTTGAATGAAGTCACATAAAGAGGAGTTAAGTGTATACATTAATGTAAATAATTGAGGTGCTAATGATGTACATCAGTTCTCTTAGTAATGTACTTTGTGAAGACTGTTGTAAGGGATTTTTTTTTCATTTGTTTTCTGATGGGTAGCTGAAATTGACATGACTACACTTAATGTCAAGTTGCCTTGAAACTCTTTCGAGTTATCAACAGTCACAGATTGCAACTCTTTCGAGTACAATCGCAGTACTTGGTTTCCAGGAGTGGGACATGAACCCGCAACCCTCTGATTCAAAGGCGAGGGTGCTATGAACTGAGCCACAGCTGACACCTCTTGCCTTGCCTTGAAGGTGGTCGGCCTATTCCTGGCGATTGCTTTACAGCTGGCTGGCTGGCATTACAGGGCATTGACAGTCTCTAGTCCCCAAATTTGGCTCCCCAGCGCCCGTAGTTTCCGTGCTACAAGTACCGTTCCGCTTACACCACCAGGAGACAATGTTGGATGTTGGTTCACCAGGAGACAATGTGGGCTGGAGGGAAAATGGGATGTGGGGCGGCGGGATGTGGCTCAGGTGGGGACATAACCAACATCTTCAGTGGTTTCAGCCACGTCACTGACCACAGCCTCAATCGTGGCCATTTCAATGATAGCAGGTACCCTCTGCTCTCTGAGGGTGAAGACTGTGCCCGACCCTGAGGCCCTGCGGCTGCTGGTAGTGTGCCCCATTGTCCTGCAAGAGAGGGAAGTGTGCCAACGAGTGCGATATAGTATGCCTGGTTGATGTGCCTGCCATAGTTCTATAGCTGGCAGTGCATTCACATTGAGAGATTTGGGCGTGAGGCGTGTTGCAGTGCTAAGCATTGAGATGAGGCTATGAGTGTTGGGTATGAGTTGTGCTTTACAGACAATGCTGGTAGATGAGTGATGGAGTTGTGGTGCATTGAGCTGTGGGGGACGCTGCTGGTGCAGTTGTTGGCATATGGCATTGGAAGATATGTTCACCAACTTGACCTCTCATGCGACATCACAAAATTTCTTCCTGCAATGCATCCATGTCTTCAAAGGCTACATTGTTGGCATTCACAGCAATTCACTATCTGCTCCCACTGTTTTCTCAGTGCCTGTCTGGAGGGCCTCCTGGCCCTTGTGGGAAGACAGCCTCTCTCCTCCTGTCCAGTTCCTGACCCAAGACCTCCAGTGCTGCTTCAGAGAATCTTGGAGCACATGCCCTGCCTTTTTGGGCTTTGTTCAGAGACTATTCTTCAGCTTTTTCCAGCACTTGCTGCAGCCAGAATGCACCTTCCCTATGAGAGGTGCAGCCTGGCTTTAAGTAGTGCAGGCTATCTTTAAGTACTGCTAGCAGGAGGTATTGTGGTGCAGTGGGTGGTGTTCTTCCCTCTGAGCCAGAAGATCTGGGGTCGAGTCCCACTCCAGGCTTTGATGGCCGGTATGTTCACATCAGGCCAAGCAGTTTGGTTATCAGCCTGCAATTCCTTCCAGTATACCTATGGAAAGCAGGAAGAGCAGGAGATCCTGGTCAGCCAGAACCGTGTGGTAGCTGCAGTCTCCCCACATTAAAAGGCTTCATGTGCAAGCTCTTACCACGTGCTACTCTCTGTTTCAGGTGTCCCCCTCACTTTGAGGGACTGCTAATGATGGTAATGAAATGCTGCCAGCCTTACAATGGGCCCCCTGCTGAGGTGTACAGCCTGGGCTGCACACCGACATCATATAAAATATCAGGCAGCACGAATGAGTGGATATGAGTTAATTACCCATGCCCTGTGCTTATTTTTAAACCTTATCCGAACTTTCCCCCAGTTCGCGGTGCATCAGCAGCTCCTGATGATCGACGCAATCTGCATATGTACACAGCTGGCTGCAGGACTGGTGTCAGTAGTCACTCAATTTTATGAGATATGAGAAGCCACCATATAAATTCAAATTTCTTTTGTTCCTGCTATACTCTATGGTTTCTTTGCTGTACATTGTTGCTGAAGATTGATTGTGCATCTAATCTATGGCATATCTGGTCAAAGCGTACTTAATGCTGACAAAGGGTATAAAGTAGAGAAGCAATCCATTCGCAAGCATTGCTGTTTCTCAATAGGATGTGTACATTTTGCTCTTAAGCAACTTCAGCTTTGTGTAAACAGAACTGCAGAACACAAGGTGTAAGGATATTAATGAATTACATCCACTTTAATTGCTTAGATAGCTCCACTGGTAACCAATGCAGACAGAATGAGTTGATAGGCTTCCTTCTTTACTTAAATTCCAATGATTTTATACCCGGTGTTTATAAGTTTCACCTTAGCTATGAAATATTTGGTGTTTCACTCTAGTTACGTCACGTGAGTTCATTGACACGACTCACACATTGATCCCTTGCTCATGAGTTGCTTAGTCATTCTCACCCATTGGAATAGAATCCATCCCCGGTGTGGTTTACAGCATCCTCTTAATAATCCCTTTATAACCATAAAATTATAAACATTTTACATCATTCCAGTGATACAATAAGAGGTAATATTGCAGATAGTATGATTTGTATAGCTTTGGTATTAGAAAATAAGCAGCAAATGATATGAGTCTTGTCAGAGTGGAATGTTAGACTGTGTTTCACATAATTTCCCTAGTGAAAAAGGATCCATGAGCAGTCCCTTTATATTGAACAGTGTCATAATGAGGGGCATGTTGTTTTATTTCATTAATTTATGGGATGCGGGCATTGCTGTCTGGGCCAGCATTTCTTGCCCATCCCTAATTGCCCTTGAGAATGTTTTATAGTTTCTCTTAAAGGGAACTTAACAACATATGAACTTAGGGTAAAAGCTGTTGGAGGATGCATACAAAAGAAGACAATGAACATTTTCATTTGTTACAATTTACCATATTGCCTCCATATCAAGTTGATGAACTCCAAATAATGTGGAGGTTTACATAAGGTGAAGGAGATGATATAATAAAATTCATCTGAAGCAGAGGAGACAATCTGTGCAGTCATCACCTCTCGAACGAGCATGGAATTATTCTATTCTTTGTTGAGTAGCAATATTTTATCTGAGTGCCAAATTTCCTGCCTTATTGTTTCTGAATTGGTTACAGCTGAACTTTAATTATATTATGTTTTGGAGGCCATTCAGTTGCTTTTTATGTTGCTCAGGATTACATTTATTGTTCAGATTCTCTTAGCCTAGCTCCGAGGGAATCCAAGAATGGATTTTCTTTTAATAAATTATTGGGCCAATTATTGTGAATCTGGCCAATCAATTCTGCAGCTTTGAGTTTAGACACTACTTATTGGTAATTTGTTTGGACTAAGTCATAGTTGTAAAGTGAGTTCTCTCATGACTCATCATTTCACTGATGGTGGAAAATTCCCATATATCATTTAAGTTTAGAGAGTGGTGTACTCCCCTTGTGACGTTAATAGAAGAAGTTATTTAAAAACCCACTCAAGATGATCTCAGCCAGCTTGAGCAGCTAACTGAGATGGTCAGTCACTTGCCTGTTTTGTACTTAAGACTGATTGAAAATGTTAAGAGTATAAAAAGTTCAATTTTTCTATGAGTTGAGTCTCTTGGAAGAGGCATCTCAGATGGAACATAAGGTGTGATAACTAACCTTCAGCTTAGCATTTCCCTAGTGGTTGAGGTAAAAACAAAAGCGACTATAAATAGTTTGGCATCATGTTTGGCACCACTCTGCATCTCACAATCCTCTCTAAATGGCCACAGTGACATATGCAAAGACATTATGGCCAGGATTTTGCAGTAGTAATGATATCGATGTTGACAGTGTTCACCGTCATCACTCCATTGAAACTGACAGCAACCTCTGGAGTCCACAGTGGTGCAGAATAATCCAGAGATTCAGAAGTTGCAATCAGTGATCCTACACTTCTCCTGTGGTGTTCAGGTACCCCTTCAGAATGCAATTCTGGAAATCAAAGGAATTGACAAGAATTTTGACTCATACGGTGGCTTACCACCACCTTCTCCAGGGCAATTAGGGGTGGGCAATAAAATTCTGGCCTAGCCAGTGATGCCCACATTCTGTGAAAGAATTTTTACAAATGCTGTTAATCTCACTGCAAAAAGCCTTGAAAAGTCACACCTTGTTGAATGAAGTGAAACTGGGTTTTTAACAGTGTACTGACTTCATAATTACTGCTAAACACATTCACTGGCCCTGAAAAACTATTTTTATATTTGTGGAACGTCCAGTTTCTCCATGATGATAAAAAAAATCACAAACTGTTAAAAAAAAGTTTTTAAAATCTATTTTTTTAAAAGTTTTTTTTATTTTAGCTTTAACTTAATAAAATCATTATTTATTTTTCTATCTCAAAATTTAAATTAAAAGTGAAGGATTTTAAGTACTTTTAACTTGTTAGTTTGCAGCGTAAGAAGGGTAACAATCACAGGCAGTGGTCAAAACCACCTGTATATGGATGCGGTCAGCACCTTCAGCTCGAACCCACTGTCAGAACACGGGCTGATGAGCATCTGTGACCCATTTGAACTAGCCTCGGAAGTCGGAGTAAGCTGCTGCAAGAGCCAGGCCATCTTCTTTGTTCTACTGAAAGGTCGACGACTTGAAACATTAACTCTGTTTCTCTCCACAGATACTGCCTGATTTGCTGAGTATTTCCACTTTTATGTTCTTTGGACTGCGTGATCTTTTGTCCTCTTCACTGTATGGTCCAATTACCTGAAGGTGCTGGGAATATGGTTCAAATGGCCACAGTGTGCACCAAAAACTGGGAGGAGTGGATGGGCAAAGTAGAGCAGAACCTGGTCACGTTGGAGTGACTCTTTTTCTCTGTTGTGGGTAAGAACCTGGTCATCGGGTGCAAGTTACTCTCGGCGTTGCTGGATGTTGTGCAGGTCTGGCCCATGCCCAGCCCTGCATCACTGCAGTCGCCAGAGCCACCTTCCACTTTATCTGGAGATCCAACATGCATCTTGTACAAATCTCCAGATAAAGAATTGAGAAATGTACCCAATGTTGCCCGCATTATGAGTGACTACATCAAGCTGTGTGTAGACCCTCGATATACAAACAACAAATGCTGAGCCTCTGTCTGCTGTGAAGGATGGTTCTGGCCACATTGCCGTGGAATGCTTCATTTAGTATCACCTGCCCCTCTTGGAAAAGTTTGTGCCGAAAAACACTTTTGACCACAAGTCCATCAGGTAATGGTCCACACATAATGTCCCTGAGGCCTTGTGGGAAAAGGAGCTGGTGAATCCTGTCAGACGGGGCTGAATTTTGCCCCCGTCGGGGGTTTTGTGCAGGGGTGGGCGGGAGCGAGCGTGAACCCTATCGGCATCCCCGATCAGGTGCGCGCTGCCATTTTACGTGGATGGGCCAATTAACGCCCGCTCAGCGTGACGCTCACCTGGAAACGCTGAGCGCTCCCTGTGCGGGCGGGGGAGGAATTCCCGAATTCCCTGAGTTGGGGTCGGAAAGAGTGCAGAAATCTCCCTGAGGCATAGAGGTGCCTCAGGGAGATTTGTTAAAGTTTTACACATCAAAATAAAGAAATTAAAAACTTTTAAAACATGTTCCCTCATGTGATAGTGTCACATGAGCTGGGACCTGTCAATGAATTTTTTTGAAAATTTTTATTGAATTTTTAAACACTTCATGAAACCTCATCCCGCCCGTGGACGAGGCTTCATGAAAAATTCAAAGGCCACCTGGGCCCTTCGCCTGCCCGCCAACCTTAAGGTTGGACGAGCAGCTCATTTAACTATTTTAATTAGCTTTTAATAGGCCTTAATAGGCCTTTGACAGTTCGGCAGGCGTACAGCTGACTTGGCTGCTGCCCGCCGAACTGAAAATCTAAATGACGTGGTGATGGCGGGACGCACACCCAACGTCACCTGGTGTCATTTTATGTGTCGGCGAGTGGGCCCCACCCCTGCTCACTGAGCAGAAAATTCTCCCCATGGTTTTTTAAGCAGACTGTCAAAGTCATCTGGTAAAATGCCTCAGCACCAGAACTTTCAAACAAGCACCAATCCATAGCCTGGTTGGTGGTGAGAAGGGCCTTCCTCATCAGATCCTTTCTGCATTCTCGGAGTCTCACCCTCTCCACACGTTGCCCTCAAAACAGCTGCAGAGGGGAAGAGACAGTTGCCCATCTCCTTTCGGAATGTACCTTTGCAAAGAATGTCTAGAAAGAGATGCAGTGGTTTTTTGTTGGGAATTCAGCCCTAGCAGCTCTGTAATGCCAGACTGTGTGCTCCACAGTCTGTTCCCAGGGACACACACTGAGACAACTACTGCTGGAGGAGCATCAGTGAAGGACGCCCTTTGGTTGGCCTATAACCTGTTGGTCTTCCAGTGTAAAGAGCTGTACACGGCCAAGTGTTGCAAACTGGCATGTTCCAGGGTCCTGACTACGTGCTGCAGTGAAGCTTGATGCAGCCACCAAAACAGTCCAATGGGGAAAGGGCCCTCTTGCCATAGCATATTGAGAGACTAAAGCCCATGCAAAACCCCTTAGGCTGTATGTACCTGTTCGCAATCTGCATTGTAAGTGGTGTAAGGCACTCTAGATGGCCATGTACTGAATTTAACCAAAATGATCTGTATTGCACTTTACAATCTGCCACACCTGAAGTGTATTGCAATGTACCTTTATAAATTTTACGAATAAATTTTATTTTTGTGATAGAACACACATATTTGCAGCAGAGGAATAGAAAGAATCTGAAATGAGAGAGAAATTTCAAGAAGTAGGACATGGAAATAATAACCTCAGTCTGATTAGCTACTCACAGGCAGTCTGTCTGGAATGATGATTCCCTGAATACCTCCCCTTTCCTCTTCCTCTCCCTCCTCTTGAGGTGCTCGGCAAAGGCCTGGTGACGAGGCCTGTGCCCTCGGCAAAGGCCTGTGCCCTCATGAGAGTCAGGGTACGGCAGATCACTATGAAATCAGAGACACACTCTGGCGAGTGTTGTTAGAGCTCCACCTCCCCCTCCCCCATCCCAACCCCAACCCACCCCTACCTTTCAGCCCAGGCAGCAGAACGGCAAATGCATGATGTCCCTGGTGGCAGCATGGCTCTCATTGTTGCGCACTGTTCCGTGTGGTCAAGTAATGGAGGGAAGTCATAAGCCGCGTGTAGAGCGCAAAACCCTTGTCATCAAGCAGCCACCCTCCGGTTCATCATCAGATATGGCAGGAATAGCTGGGTGTTGCTGGATGAAAGCATCCTGGCTGCTGCAAGGATCGCAGGCATTTGCTGAAATAATGTAGTGTGCACAGTCACAAACCAGCCAAATGTTAAGTGAGTGGAACCCAGTTCTGGGTCCCTGTAGAGACGTGACACTCGCAGAATCTCTTTGAGCAGTCAATAGCTCCTGCACCATTTGGAGCCTGGCCACTCTTGCAACATACTGTGAGATGTTGGTGATGTCTCCAGTCTGCAGGGACCTGAGGTGTAGAAATTTAGGGCGACAGTGACCTTGATAACCACTGGCAGTGCCATCCTCTCCCTGCAAGTCTGTTTTGAGGAGGTGGCACAGTTCAGTGATCATGTCCTTGGTGAAGCATAGCCACTGCAGACATTGCTCCTGGCTGAGTGTGGGAGTGCTGCTCTCTCAATGCCTTAGTTACATAGGGCCTTCTGTTGAGAACCCTCCTCCTCCGCCCTTTGTGCACAGCTTATCCTCTCTGTTGTCTGCCTTCCATCTCCTTAATCTGCTGTAGCACAAGACTGATTGAAACTATAGCCCTCATGAATGAGAGCAGGCTTTATGCTCAGCAGCCATCAAACTCCACTGAACTCCTTGAAATAATTCAGCACCACTCCCTTCTTACCCCAACAACTTCCTTCTTACTCCAACAACTTCCTTCTGACTCCAACAGCTTTCAAAAGCTCCTCCAACAACACAGTAAAGAGTACCTCCACTAACTGCAGCTGCAAAGAAAATCAAAAGCACTTCATCTGAAAGTCCATTGCTGATGCCTTTACAAAGCGCTAGTGGGATGGTTCCTCATGCAGCTGGACGCATATTCAGTTGAGAGTGTTTAAAAGAGGCCGTTAACAGGACCTGTGGAGTCTAAAATGGCAGGCCTGGTGCCAAATCACCGTTAGATGCTGAATGACATCACGATCTGCCCACCCTACATGCTTTCACTGTGTGAACAGCATGACCACACTAACGCCCTTTCAGTCATGGCTGGCTGTGACATAAGTGGTCAGAAATTGGTCAGCCACCGCTTTCAGCACCTCCAGGCTCCCGTAGCGTCAATACCTGCAGTGCTAGAGAGCTCAATTTTAGACCCTAGTGTCTACCCTCATACCCCACAAAGCATTACTACTTTCTCACCAAGTGCGAACAGTGGTAAGCATCACTGCTTAATAACGAGTGATAAAACAGATTTACTAATTAGCAACTCCAGCACCACATTTGCAATGTTTTCTTTTTTTGAAGGCAGTGTTTACTTTTTGACAGTGCACTGCAGATTGTTTAAAGCTACATCAGAATAATTTAGTCGTAGACCCGGAGCTGGTGCCCTGCAGGAGACACAACAATCACACAGGTCGGTTCTTGGACACAAAATTGACTACACAGATTTTCCCCTCTCCCTTGTATCTGATAAAGGTTGTTAGAGTTAATTGCTTTCTCTCCGGAGAGATATTGCTTATTTTCAAAGCCTAAGTAAATACTTAATTATAAATTGCTTTGATATAGTATGGCCAGACATCAGGCAGGGATTCATTTAACATTTAGAAGGTGCTTTGTTAATTTTTACTTACATAGGATATATGGCACAGCAACCGGCCCACCTCGATTTTATTTTCCACTCGAGCCTCCTCACATATTTTCTCAGTTAAATCTACCATTGTAACCCTCTATTCCCTTCTCCCTCATATGCTTGTATAGCTTCCCCTTAAATGCTTCCACACTATATGCTTCAGCAACTCCCTATAGTAGTGAGTTCCACAGCCCCACCACTCTCTGGGTTAAGAAGTTTCATTGGATTCCCTATTGGCTTTCTTCATGGCTATCTTATATTGTCGACCTCTAGCTATGCTCTTCCCCACAACAGGCAACATTTTCTCTGTATCCACTCGATCCAGGCCTTTCATCATTTTAAAGGCCTCAAATAGTCACCCCTCAGCCTTCTTTTTTCAAAAGAGACCCAGCCTGTTCATCCTTTCCTGATATTTATGCACACACATTTCTGGCATCATCCCTGTAAATCCTCTCTGCACCCTCTTCAGTGCCTCTATGTCCTTTTTATAATACGGCGACCAGAACTGTATGCAGCTCTCAAAGTGTGGTCTTACCAAGTTTTGATACAGGTTTAGCGTCACTTCCCGAACTTTTCAATTCCATCCCTCCAGAAATAAAGCCTAGTTCTGGGTTTGCTTCTTTTATGAACTTGCTAACGTTTGGCGCAACTTTTAGTGATTGTTGTATTTGTACTGCAAGATCTCTTTGTTACTCTTCCCCACCTGTACTTGCACCTTCCAAATAATAAGTGACTTCCCTATTCTTCTTACCAAAATGTACAGTCTCCCTTTTATCTGTGTTGAACTTGGTTTGCCAACTATTTGTCCATTCTGTAAGTTTATTAATGTCTTCCTGTAATTTGTTGCAGTTCTCCTCAGTATTGACCATTCCCCCTGCAATTTGGTGTCAGCTACAAATTTAGAAATTGTAGATTTGATTCCAAAGTTCACGTCATTAATTAAATTGTGAACAGCTCTGGCCCCAGCACTGATCTTTGAGGAACACTTTGTCCAACGTTCTTCCACTGTGAATAACTACCCTTTTATTTCCATTCTCTGCTTTCTATCTTGAAGCCAGTTCAATCAATTCTGCCACTTATCCCCTGACTCTGCATTCTCTGACTTTATTTATTAATCTAATACTTATTGAAGGCTTTTTGAAAATGCAGGAAAGCACATCTACTGCATTATCATTATCTACTCTCTCCGTTAAAAAATTCAGTAAGATTGGTCAAGCAAGATTTACCCATTTGAAATCTATGGTGACTATTCATTGTTTTATTTTTCCTTTCTAGGTGTTCTTCAGTTCTCTCCATTAGTAAGGATTCCATTATTTTTCCCACCATTGATGTTAACCTGACTGGTTTATAATTCCATGGACCTTTTTCGTCACCCTTCTTAAATATAGGAATTACATTACCAGTCCATTAATCCTCTGGCACTACACCTTTTTCTAATGAGTTATTAAATATATGTAGTAATGCCTCTCCCACCTCTTCCCTTTTAAAATACATGGATACAATCCAGCCGACCAAGGTATTTATTTTCTTTGAGTTTCATTAGTTCACTCAATATATCCCCATTTTTATTTTAAATGCATTTATCTCATTACACATCTCATCATTCAATGTCATGTCTACCTGATTTATCTCTCTGGTGAATACTGAAGCAAAATGTTTAACTATCTCTACCATCTCTCTATTATACTATACTATCCTTGCACTCCCTCAGTGGCCCTATTCCCACCCTAATCTCCCTTTTTATTGATGTGCCTGTAAAATATTTTACTATTTTAGAAACATAGAAAATAGGAGCAGGAGTAGGCCATTCGGCCCTTCGAGCCTGCTGCGCCATTCATTATGATCGTGGCTGATCATCCAACTCAATAGCCTGCTCCTGCTTTCTCCCCATATCCTTTGATCCCTTTCACCCCAACAGCTATACCTAACTCCTTCTTGAAAACATACAATGTTTTGGCCTCAACTACTTCCTGTGGTAGCGAATTCCACAGGCTCACCACTCTCTGGGTAAAGAAATTTCTCCTCATCTCAGTCCTAAATGGTCCACCCTGTATCCTCAGACTGTGGCCCCTGGTTCTGGATTCCCCTACCATCGGGAACATCCTTCCTGCATCCACCCTGTCTAGTCCTGTTAGAATTTTATAGGTTTCTATGAGATCCCCCCTCATTCTTCAGAACTCCAGTGAATATAATCCTAACCCACTCAATCTCTCCTCATATGTCAGTCCTGCCATCCCAGGAATCAGTCTGGTAAACCTTCGCTGCACTCCCTCTATAGCAAGAACACTCTTCCTCAGGTAAGGAGACCAGAACTGCACACAATATTCCAGGTGTGGTCTCACCAAGGCCCTGTATAATTGCAGCAAGACATCCCTGCTCCTGTACTTGAATCCTCTCACTTTGAAGGCCAACATACCATTTGCCCTCTCTACCGCCTGTTGCACCTGCATTTGTTTTATGTTCCTTGATAACCTAATCTCATAGTTCCTCTTTGCCTTCCTACTTTACTTGTCTGATTTCTCTCCTAATTTCTTTCTATTCTGTACCCTCCTGTAATCCTGTGCTGTCTGTGTACTTACTCTACACCTCTTTCCTAACCCTCAAATGCTCCCTTACGTCTTTGTCTATTTTGGAGTCTCACTAATGTTTAGTTTGTTCTTGAATGTTGCTGAAATGAGAGACATGTTGCCAAAGCTTTTCATCTAGCACTTATCAGGACAAACACAAGAATACAAAATTTCAAACATTTTATATTACAGAAGAGGGCTGTGATTGGTTGGCAAGACGACTCTGACTGACCAAGGCATTGCTGAGGAGAAATCAGTGGGGAACCATAGATTCCCCAAAAGCTTGTGATTGTTTGAAATTTTGTATTCTTGTGTTTGTCCTGATGAGTGCAAGATGAAAAACTTTGGCAACATGTCTCTCTTTTCAGCAATATTCAAGCTCTGTACTACCAAGCAACTGTTTGTTCTTTCCTTTTAACAGAATATATTTTCCTGCACTCTGTCAAAAGCTGTTTTAAATGTTTCCCATTGTTGTTTTACATGATTGTTTGCCAATATTGTTGCCAATTTTGTTTTCCCAACTTCTAATCCTGTTGGGGCTTATTTGACTTGAGAAAAGTATATTGAGGGGTGCAGGATCGAGAATTGTACATGAAAGTAAGAGAAATTCTCTACTTCAGAATCAAAGGTGTGTGAGGCATCCTTCCTTGTGGTCAGTACTGAGCCTGTAATCATTAACCACTGCAGAGTGTATGATACTTGTTCGTGGTAACAATCATTCAACTCATTTGTTAATAAGTTCCACAGAGTCAGTAGTCATGATCACTGGCAACTGCATGACAAGGTGAATATCCAGGATGGCATCTGTACTCATTTAGCTAAAACCTCTGGCTGTTGATATGACAAGGAGGAATGGAGGGGTTCTGAAGAGACTTGAGCTCCTGGCCTCCTTAGCAATTATAGAATGGAGGAAGATTTCAGCCATTCTGCCATGAGGAAGAACAGTAAAAGCAGGAGGTTGGTCACACAGGATCACTCCTTTGGATAACGTTGAGCCTGCTTTAAGGACATCGGCAGAGAAGCGAGAGGAGGTTGCTTGGTTTATAGAGCAGCATGTAGAGAAAGTTTAGGTAAAACACACAAAGGAAGTGGAAAGTTGGCTCACCTGAATTGGTAATCAGGGGATCATAATCTCAGTGTGGACAAAAACAATGACATTATCTTTCTTGTTTAGTTGTTGGTAGCCATTTGAAGGCACAGCTGTTACTGCAGCCGGACATACAGATTAATAATAGTGGCGAAAAATAATCATAGACTTTGAAATTAAGAAGAGTGGCAACCCTGAGTAGGAGCTGTTTGAAAATAGACCAGAAGCACTGAGCAGCTGAGTCTATGAGCAGGGGGAGAGAAAAGGAAATGCAAAGTGATGGCAGGGTGAGTTACCAGTAGATATTTAATCCAGCTATAACTTAAACTAGACCGAGCAATTAATTAAAACATTTTAATATATGTTAAGTTGATTTATTACTTTAATTAATTAAACAAATAATAATTTTAAAATTATATAGGAATGGCAGTGCATGAGGTGTGCCACAACTGCAGCATGTGAAAGTTTGTGGAGGGCATTATGATGCTGGATAACCACATTTGCAGTAAGTGTTAACATCGCGAGGAGCTTCAGCTCAGAGATGTTGAGCTGGAATCTGAGGCGCAGACATTGTGGGGCGTTGGGGAGGGGGAGAGTTATTTGGACGCTTTTGTTTCCAGGAGGCAGTCAGTCACACCCCTTAGATTCGGTAGTCATGCAGACCTGGTTAGTGGCACTCCTCAACTGTCAAACATCTTCTGGGCCTTTTATCCTGCCCTGGATCGCGAATGATGCAAAAATGCGAAGGCCGCCTGGCCAATTGGCCTGTGCGCCAAGCGTGAAAGTGCGCAGGCACTAAAAGTCCCGGTCGATTGGGGCTATAATTGACTTAATTGGAAATTTGATTGTCAGCGGGCATGCTTTCCACACCCACGCACGCCCGCCAACTGTGATTTGGCATGATGTTGGGACGCCCACCCAACATTTTCACGCATGATTTCACGCTAGTTTGGGTTGGCCGAGTGTCCGATCGCGGCAAGGAAAATTCCGACCCAGGATTCTGAAGGAACTAGGTGAAAACTTCGCAGGCGTCCAAATTATAATCCTCAAAAGTTTTTTTCAATTTGGGAACCATTACTTTAGATTGAGGAATTGTGCATGTCACTGCGTTATTTAAGACCGGTGACAGAAGAAAACCGGGGAATTATAAGCCTCAGTTTAATATCTGTTGTCGGAAAATTGCTAGAATCCATAATTAAGGATAGGACGACTGAACGTGTGGAAAGTTTTCGGTTGATCAGAGAGAGTGATCATTGGATTTATCAAAGGTAGGTCACGCCTGACAAACCTAATTGAAATTTTTTTGTAGAAGCGACTAAAGTAGGGGAGAGCGGAATGCCTATGGATGTTATTTATATGGACTTCCAGAAGGCGTTTGATAAAGTCCCTCATAACAGACTGTTTGCTAAAAGTTGAAGCCCATGGAATTGACAGCAAATTATTGACCCGCTTCGGAAATTGGCCGAGTGGCAGGAGACAGAGTCCTAGGTTTTCGTCATGACGAAGAGCCTCTCCCGTCGTGCTGAAAATCCCGGGAGCGGCCAGAAATTCTAAGTCCTGTCCCCAAACACGGCATGTTGCATTTTCATGGGAGTGGAGTAGGGGCAGGGTTTGTGCATGCGTGGTTTATGGAGGCAGCTAGCCATTTAACTTACCAGCTGCCTCCCCTGAGGTGGATTTTGATAGGCCAGGAGAGTGAAACTCAGAGTATGCAGATTAGATCGGGTAAGAGGAGGTCTGAACTTGTTGGTTCGTTTAGATCGCCAGGGTACCCCTTTAGAGAGGTAAGGTGTCCCTTTGGATATGGTCCCAGGACACCTTTGGGAGAGGTGAGACACCCATTGGTAGAGGTAAATCCTTTTGGGATTGTTAAAATAAACATGATTGTGTGCAAAAAGTGTATAAACTTATTGGAACTGCCATGGAACTGTCCAGCTGCCAAAAAACTATCAAGGAATGGTCCAGCTGCCAAAGAAGTGCCATGGAACTGTCAAAGCTGCCAGGGAACTGTCAAAGTGGTCAATGAACTGTCAAAGTATACTAGGTGAGTTGGCATGGAGGATGCAAGAGCAAAGGGTGATGGCTGGGGGAATGGATTGGCAGAGATGGCACTGTTGGCATGGGGCTATAAAGGGCCATGGGGATGTGGGGGGCACAGGGGGGTATGAGAGGCCATGGGGGTGGGTAGAGGGACATGGGTTGGCATAGGGGGTATGGGGGGGCTATGAGTGTTGAGTGGAGGGCTTGGATTGGCATTGGGGTATGAGGGACCTTGGGGTTGGGTGGGGGGCATGAGGCAGCATAAGTTGGCATGGATAGGGCATGGGGAGAGTATAGGGGGTGAGGGGTGGTGAGGGCTGGAGGACTGTTTTTTGTTTTATTCTTTTTTAAAAATTTAATTCAATGTAGTGGCAGAGCAAAGAGGCAGACCTTCAGCCCAGCCTTCCTCCGCACCTTGTAGCCTTCTCACCCGTTCCGGCAATGGCGGGCCAGGCTTCGATTCCAGCCCACCACTCCCCCTGCCCACACCCCCCAGAATGAAACTCTGACCTGCAGGTGACTATTTTTAAAGGCCGTGTTTGCAGAGCCAGGAATTGTCCCATCTCTGCACACCCAACCTGGAAGTGCAAACCTGGGCCAGAGCGTAGGGATAATGGGTAGGGACTCTAAATGGCAGGATGTGACTAGTGGTGTCCTGCAAGGATCTGTATTGGGGCCTCAACTATTCACCGGGTTTATTAATGACTTAGATGGTGGGATAGAAATTAAAATATCCAGGTTTGCTGATGGCACAAAGATAGGCAGTATTGTTAGCAGTGTAGGTGGAGGCATCAAATTACAAAGCGATATTAATGGAGTAAATAAATGGGCAAATCTTTGGCAAATGGATTTCATGGAAGGAAATGTGAGGTCATCCACTTTGGATCTAAAATCGATCGATCAAAGTACTTTCTAAATAGTGAAAAGGTGGCTGGGGTTTGAGGTACATAAATCATTAAAATATCATGACTAGGTACAAAAACTAATCAAATGGGCGTATGCTGACCTTTATATCTAAAGGTCTAGAATACAATGGGATAGAAATCTTGTTCCAACTCTCCAAAGCCCTAGTTAAACCATATCTTGAGTAATGTGAGCAGTTCTGGGCACCACACCTTAAGAAAGATATATTGGCCTTGGAGGGAGTTCAGCATAGCTTTGTCAAAATAATACCTGGACTCTCAGGGTTACTTTATGAGGAGAGGTTACACAAACTAGGGAAGTATTCCCTGGAATTTAGAAGGCAATGGGGTGAATCGGTCAAACTTTTCAAGATATTAAAGGGAATAGATAGGGCGGATAGAAATAACCTATTTCTGTGGATTTCAGAGTCTAGGACTGTGGTGGGGGCATAGTCTAAATATTCGAGTCAAACCTTCAGCAGTGAAATTAGGAAACGCTTCTACATCCATTCCAAGTTTGGAGCCCCTTCTGTAAATAGCAATTGAAGCTTGATCAGTGGTAAAATTTAAAACTGAGGTTAATAGATTTTGATTATCCAAGGGATATGGGGCAAAGGCAGTGAGGGGAGTGAGGTCACAGATCAGCAATGATCTCTGAATGGCAGAACAAGCCCGAGGGGATAAATGGCCTCCAGTTCCTATGTTCTCATGCTATGTGAAGGTTAGTGTATGGGCATTTTATGTTACTTTATGTTTTTCTGCTTTTTTTTAATGCAGTCATTAGCCTACTTAAAATAAAATCCAACACAGAAACTTAGTATTAGTTCACTAATGATTTGCATCACAACATAATTTATGTTAAAGCAGGTTAGCTGCTGCCTCAAAATAGAAGATGAATGAATTTTATACAAACGTGTTGAGGGTTGATAAGATGATGTTACACAGTATAATACCAAGGCCATAGAACATACATCGAAAGAAAGATTAAAAGTAGAACATTATGTGAGGAATTTCTTACTCATTACCCGGAGTTCCGGCATTCGTTTTGATATCAAGGAGCACAAAACAATTCATTGAAGTTGTAGAGGACCAAGGTCAACTCGTGTAGATGTAGCAAATCAATGTTTACTGTGCCTTGTATCACTGTATACCTTGACCAGTTTCTTCTTCCAAAGCAAAGCTATCCAAACTGCAGTCTGAAAGCCACATGCAGCTCCCGAGCCCTGTCACGCCAAGTTTATTTGGCCTTGGCATGCTATGATCTTCCTGCAGTGCCACTTTACTATTTGCTGCCTCATCACCTTGCAATTTTAAGGGCTCAGAGGTCTTGAAAGCTGTTTTACCGCAATGGTGAATTTCTCTTAAACCAGAAATGCCACTGTCGATCAGCGTAAACAACTTGTGATACTTACACAACACAATGAGTGCACTGAATTAAGCTTTATTCTACACATAGCCTGAGGTAGATACATGAGCAGCTGCAAAACTCAGTGCTTCGACACTCTTGCTCTAGAATTCTTGATTGGCAACATATTTGTGTTACAGTGAATGTCAAACCAAATAATACTTCCGTATGGAAAAGGAAGGCGGGTTCATGTGTAGGAGTGAGGGTTATGTGTAAGGGTAAAGCACAGCCTCCAGCAGTTGCCTTCTCCAGAAACGACTTGCGGTTCTTAATGCACTTACATGCTGTGGCTCAGTTTAAAAAAAAATATTCATTGCTGGCAAGGCTGGCATTTATTGCCATTCGTATATGACCAGAGAAGGTGGTGATGGACCTTTTACTGGAACCATTGGTAATGATTTGATACATTTTTGCGTGGCTTGCCTGCACCACTTCTGAGAGCAGTTAAGAGTCAACCACGTCGGTGTGGGACTGGGGTCACAGGTAGGCCAGACTGAGTGAGAACAGCGGGTTTCCTTCCCTCGAGGACATTGCTGAGTCAGCTCTGTTTTTACAAGCTTCATGGTCACTTTTACTGATACCAACTTTTATTTACAGATTTTCCATCAACTGAATTTGAATTCTCAAACTGCCATTAGTACAAACCTTAGGATTACAGGTAGAGTACCTCAGATCTGGCTATCCGAAAACCGGATATTTTTTTTTTGTTCTCCAGTGAACCTTGACCCTACCGACCCAGCTCGGGAAAGTTCAGGGAGTTGCTGATTACTGACCAGTTTCACTGGCCTGACGTTTCCCATGCTCCAGTGAACGTTGACCCTGGTGCAGGTGTGGCAGAGACAATTGAACTCACCCAGGGAAAACAAGGCTCTTGCAGAATCCAAAATTTAGCTATGTATTGTACTTGAGATCAGGACATGTGCCTGTTCTTGCTACAGTAAAGGACACCTGTATTGAATTTTGATGTCATTAAGGCTACTCAAATAGAAGCCCACTGGCTTAAATTTCAAACATTGCACGTGATTCCCAAACTCCTTTAAGTTCCATGGACACTGGTTGCCTTCTTACAGCTGGCCCAAGTCAGTTCAAAGAGAGTTATTAAAGAGTACTGTACAATCTTGAATGAGTAAGAAACAGTTTCCAGTTACAGCTACAGGGTATTCTTAACATCATTTTAGTTAGATTGATCTTTTCTCACTTTAATCAGGGTGCGCTGGTGTAGGGGAGTGGGGAAGACATGAAAAAGTTATTGAATCCAGTGCATGAGAAGTGAATTAATACCAGCAGTGACATGACCATTAAGCTAAAGGCTTTGCAATTGGTTTTCCTGCACCCGCTATTCACTGAAATAAGGTTTTTGAATTAAGCTGTTCCGAATTTTTTCCCGAAAACCAGCAAGTCCCGAAATCTGGGATGGACTTGGTCCTGAAGTTGCCGGTTTTGAGGTATTCCTAGGGCAGAATTTTACATCTCGCGGGCAGGCAGGTGCGCACCTGACCCGACTGGGCATGAAATCACGCAAAATGACGTCGAACGATGTCATCCTGCATGCGAACAATCTTCAGGTCGGTGGGCACACGCAGGTGTCGGAGCTGCCCAATATCGATTAAAAGGCCACACAAGGCCATTAAAAAGGCAATTGATCCTGATTTTACGTTGCCCATGCACTTGCGCGCTCGTCGCACGGGCAAAACGGGCAGGCGAGAAGCTCACTTTTTACAAAACCTCATCCAAAGGCAGGATAAAAAGGGCCAGCAGCATTGCCAGTGTGAGTAGTGAGGAGTTTAGGGGATAGTTTGCTGTTGGCTGCTTATTTGAACTTGACAGCTTCAGCTCCATTTGTAGCTTCATTCTTAGCATTTCCAGTGTTCATTTCAGGACTCATTGGTGTCTCCAAGGCCCTCAGAGAATTTAGACCATGTGGACCCTTCCAAGTATCAGACAGCCTCCCATTACATGGATTGTGGTCTCTGCTAGAAGCACCTCCTCTGAGGAGGAAGAGAGGGGCAGAAGGGAGAGGAGGCCACATGTCCCAGTGCAGCGTCCAGGGGAGCGGCCTATGGGAGGAGAGGTGCAGGCACAAGGGGCGCAGGATCCAGCAGGTTGTCCCAAGGCGTGAGGGGCCGCAGAAGACACTACTATCCTGCAGCCAGGGTTTACAGGCAGCGATGCAGCTACCTTAATATGTCAGAGGTGCAATTCTGAAGGAGGCTCTGCCTCTCCAAGGAGACTGTGACCTCTGTTTGTCATTTGATTGGGCCCAAGATCACCTCCAGCTGTGTGGGTGGACACTCCATGCTAATGGCTCTGGAGGTCACAGTGGCCCTCAATCTCTATGCCTCCGGCTCTTTCCAGGGGTCAGTAGGGGATCCATGTGGAGTGTCCCAATCAGCTGTTCATAGTTGCGTCAAGCTGGTGACAGAAGGTCTGTTCAAGTGGTTAATTACATTTATTCATTTCCCTATGGATGAGGCCAGCCTGCTCTTCAAGCGAGTGTGAAGTGCCCTCACCACTGTGCACTGACATTCTAGCAGCCAATCTAACGCCCACCCAGGCACTGGTATCAGCGCTGGTGCCTGGTTCAGAAAGTGGGTGAGACGCAGGTGCATCTGAAGCCTGGCAGTCCTCTGGAATCAGGGATAGCTCTTCGGGGTCCTGCATTCGAGTGCGTGTTAGCGAATCTAATGGAGAACATTGACATGCCATTGATTTAAGTCATCACACTGTCACTGTGCATGCCATGCGCTCTGGTGAGACAATGGAGATCTGCATCATGGTGCCATCGTCCTTCAATGATCAATGGGGACTCCAGGTTTGAGGCTCCCATTAATGCTGAGACTACACAAGAATGTTTGCACAATCTGACACTCTCACCTCTGTGCACTGCACTCTTACCTATGTCAGAGACCCCGCCTCGCCCCGACCGGCTGACAGAGGTGGGCGGCGGCTCCCCAGCTCTAAAGCATCCATTTCAAACCTGGTCATGATTAGGAGGTTGAGCTGGCCTCCACCTGTCCATGACCTCTCTGCTTGGTTATGGCTCATCTTCTCCTGAAAGGACAGAGGAGCATTGATTAGTCCACTCTCTACCTGCAGCGCCATTGCAGCCTGGCCAACCCTACCTGAGGAACACCTCGCAGGGCACATCCGAGTTGTGGCCCTTGAGTCGCAAGGCACTCAGTCCAAGCAGCCAGGGCTTCACCCCCTTGGCCAGCTCCGGCGTCATTGACAGTTGGCACTCAGACTCAAACACCCCTGAGCTCCATGGGGGTACGCCAGCCCTTAACACTGTACCACACTGATCCATGCCAACACTACTCACCCTTCCTGAGCGCAGCAGGTCGCTGAACCTTTTGTGGCATGGCACCCATGTGTGCCACACGACATCGTGGCTGCTGGCCTGCACTGCCACCTCCTCCCAAGCTTTTTTTGGTCTGTTGTGGTGGCCTCCTCCTGCCAACCCTGGGAACGAGGGTGTCCCTCCTGGCACCCACCTCCTCCACAAAGACCACGAGGCACTTGTCTGAAAAACAGGGCCTTCCTGCCTGACGTCTCCAGCTGCTGTTGAGCCCATTGCTCCAGTCTCCAGGACGCAGAATGATTCCCCTCCCCCGTCGCGCCAATTTTAAACCACCCGCCGGGTCACCATTGGGCCTGGCACCCCACAGGCCCCCAGCCCAGCCCTTCCCAACCATTGTGAAGACGTGTTTCACGCTGGGCAAGCCTCAATTGGCTAGCCAGCGTGAAATTGCGGTCACTGGCCGATCGCGGTTGGGGACCTGTTTCCCGGCTGCTCCCGGGCCCGCCGATCGCGCCCGCCAGCCAAGGGTAAAATTCAGGCCCCAGTATGATCATCATTGCACTAACATACCTGATCCCCATCTGACTGTGAACATGGGATTCATGGGATAAAAATATTCACTTTGCCCCCAGTTGCAATAAACCGGGAACTCATATCAGAATTGCAGATTTCGAGCCTGTGATTTTGCATCTTTCAAAGATAACTGAAGGAAAGCCATGGGATGGGAGTTTGCACGTTCCCAGTATATGGTCATAGCATATGCCAGGATGGAATGCGGTGACCTGGTCATCCCCATGTGTGATGGATGCAGGGCCTTCTCATGCTTCAGTCAAGAACATTTCTGTGGTACTCTTGCATTTTTGATCTCAGTAAACTTGGAAAATGCACCGATTTATATTGAGACATGAAGCAAACCTTTTTTCTCCTTGCTGGATTCCAGAGTGAGACCAGAGCCAGGTTGTCTATGGTAACAATAATTTATCTGATAATTGAGAAAATAAGGGAGGTGATGACTGTACATAAAAAATTAATTAGTGACGCAAGTTCGCTTTATCTTGGACATTGCACTTTAGGGAGTAATTTAAAGAGATTCAGTTTTATTGTTCACGCTTTACGCCTTCAGTAAACTGAATGACGTACCTGATGTGAAGACCCAGCAAGGGATTCTGCTTTAGCATCATAGGACTTGGAAACAGGAGTAAGCCATTATTTAGCTCATTGAGCCTAATCCACTATTCAATGAGATTATGGCTGGTCTGTGAACTAACTCTGCCATTTAGAAAGTGCTGTGATCAACCTGATCTATCTGTTTTAGGACCAAACTGTATGACCTCCCACTTTTGCCCACGTTGAAATCCATGTGTCACAATTAGCTCCATACACTTAATCTATTAGTGTTAGTTTGTAATTTTATTTTTCCATCTACACTGCACACAATGCTTTGGTGTCATCGGCAAACTTGAATATGTTGCTGTCTATCCCATCATCTAAGTCATTAATAAATGAGGTGAAAAGTTGAGAGTCTAACAAGGAGCCTTCTGGTGCACAGCTAGCCACATCCTGCCACTTAGAGTACCTGTGCTTTATCCCTACTCTGTCTCCTATTGCTCACTCAGTTTCCCAAACAAGTCAATCATTTTCCATTAATTCCATAAGATTCAGCTTTAGCCAACAGTCTCTTATGAGGGTCTTCATCAAATACCTTCTGGAAGTCCATGTAAATAACATCAACAGACCTTTCCTCTGTCCACAACTTTACTCACCTCTTCAGAAAATTCTTTAGGCATAACCTACTCTTTATAAGTCTGTGCTGGTTCTCTGATCAGCTGAATTTCCAAGGTATTCATTCACCCCATCCATAATTACAGCCTCCAGGCGTAGTATTTTATTTTTATGGAAGGGTTTAGCACTCTGCCACCTGAAGAGTCAGCGGGGAATGCACCCATGCCAATCACGGCAGCTCCGCAGCCACCTAATGCCCTGAGATCATTAATTGATTGGAGGCTGGAGGAAGTCCCGCCTCAAAGAGCGGCTGACCAATCTAATTGGCCACAGCTCGATAGTCCCACCTTGAGCGGTGTCTGCTGCTGGGACTACAAGCTGTCTACAAGCTGGAGCCCCCAGGACCAGGGAGTTGCAGGGTCTCGCAGCAGGGATGGGAGAGGAGGCCGGTGGGTGGTGGAGAGAGGTGGGTGGGGGATGACTCTCTAGATGCTCCCTCCCTACCAGACCAGGTAGGGAGGGAGCACCCAGAGAGGGGAGACCTTGCAAGTCACCCAATCTGGAAAGGGGGCCAGTGATGGAGGTGCACCCCTCCACTTTCCTGACTTGAGACCTAAGCCAGATGATCAGCTGAGCTCATCCCTCAGTCCTTGACCACCTTGCGCTGACTGAAAAATTGCAGCCAAGTGGGAAGCACCCCTTAAGTGGCCACTAATTGGCCAATTGAGGGCCCCAGCTGGGTTAAAGGTGGATGGGCTGCCCTAGACCTTGCCCCCCCACCCAATAAATTTGTGGACATGTTGGGGGCAGGCAGGAAGCTGGTAGGAAGACCACCTGGGGAAAGTTATGTGCCCTCTGCCTGCAAACCCCGCCAGCCGGGGACTTTAAAATTCTGCCCTAGTCATTTCTCGTCAACAGATGTTAGGCCAACTGGTCTATAATCAAAGTGAAGAGAGACAAATAACTAAGGGACACAGTGGTCCTGCTTCTTTATACCTATTAGGGAAGATCTTTAGGAATCATTGTCCATAGAACTTTCAGTCAGAGCCTGTGACCAAAACGTTATTGGAAAAAATGCTTATTCTGAGAATGTAGAGGAAGTATTGTACTGCTGCACTCTGTGTGTTTTCTGACTGTGTAATTATCATGAGTGAACGAGTGATGTGTGCTCTGTCGGAATTCAGCTCCTTGGGCTCCTTCTCAGCTGTTTCACCCTGGGCTGTTTTCTTGGCAGTTTTTATCAATGGTGGTTTGTCATTGTCTTCCACTGTCAGAAGCAGGGCGAGGAGACAGGTCTCAAGTCTACCTCACCCGCAACAGGAATTGGACCCGTGCTGCTGGCTTTATTCTGAACCACACACTAGCCATCTAAGCCATCCAGCCCTCCCCCGCCCCCGCAAATCTCTTAAATATTAATCAATTTGACAACTGTCTTAGCCCGAACATAGCGGGCAGAATATTATGTTCCCTCTACCGTGGGTGGGGATGGGTGGGATGTGGTGTAAAATTCGCTGGTTAGCCTTCCCACCCGTTTCTGACCTGTCCACAATTTTACGGGGAGGGGGTCAGGTGAGGCCATTCAATGGCTAATTATTGGCCACCCGAGGACTGCTTCTCACCTGGTCACGTCTCTGGTCAGTGGGAGGAGCTCAGGGCTGGTGGGAGGGGATGCCTAGCAGATCACCCAGCTCGGACTTCGGCCAGGAAAGTGCAGGGGTGGAGGGGGGGGAGGGCCTCCATCACTAGCCCCCTTTCCAGATCAGATACCTCCATCCCCCCAGGGTCTGCCCCCTCCTGACCCTCCCCCCATACCCCAGGTGCTCCCTTTCCACCTGGTCTTGCCATCATGACCTGTACCCCCACCCCCTCCCCAGGCTTCTCCTACCCTGCCATGAGACCTCCACACTTACCTCTTTCCTGGCTCTGAGGCTTAGAATCTGGGGACTGTTTGTAGTCAGAACAGTGGCCGCCGCTCTCGATGATACTGCTGGGACTATAGAACTGCCGGCCAATCAGATTGGCCAGCAGCTCTCTGAGGTGGGGCTTCCAACTGAGTGAGGGGTGGCAATCTCATCTCTAGCCAATTAACGCTCCATAGAGCATGAAATGGCTGCGGGGCAGCTGACATCGGAGAGGATACATTCCCTGCCAACTCTATAGGTGGCAGGTTGGGAGACCCCGCCACTCACAAAATTCTGCCCCATGGGGATGTAATTTACCTCCTCCCTAAATAAAAGGAGGACACGGTGAGCCATCTAACCCCATATAGAAGGATAATTGCTACCTCTGTTATACAGGCTTTCACATCAGAAGATACCTAAGGATATGCATTCTAGTTCACATGAGATGCAAATCTACGTATGGTTGTTAGCTGTTGACATGGGATTGATTAAAAGTTTGAGAGAAAGTCCAAAGTTTTAACATAATGGATATATGACCTTGAACTTTGTAACATCCATGACATTTTTTGACTGCGTGTTACATATGACTTTAAGCAAGAAGATAAAAGCAAAATACTGCGGCTGCTGGAAATCTGAAACAAAAACAGAAAATGCTGGAAAAACTCAACATGTCTAACGTCATCTGTGGAGAGTAAAACAGAAACGTTAACTCTGTTTCTCTCTTCACAGATGCTGTTAGACCTGCTGAGTTTTTCCAGCATTTTCTGTTTTTGTTTACTGCAAACAATAACCTTGTTTTAAAAGCTTTTTGGGAATATATCATATTAGAAAAAGAACTTATCATAATTTAAGGCAGTGGATATGGTCTCCCTTTCTTAATGGGACAATTTATGCATGACATTCAATTCTTGTCAAGCTCTCAGTTTTGCCACACTCTGTTCCAATCCCTTCATATTATTAGGTTCTTGGTTACAGCATTATCTCTAGGGCCGTGCCTCTAGCTAAGTTGTTCCAGTACAGCTACAACACTGGCATCTACCCGGCAATGTGGAAAATTGCCCAGGTATGTCCTGTAATCAAAAAGCAGGACAAATCCAACCCGGCCACATCAGTCTGCTTTCCATCATCAGTAAAATGATGGAAGGGGTCATCAACAGTGCTATCAAGTGGCACTTGCTTAGCAATAACCTGCTCACTGACGTCAGTTTGGGTTCCGCCAGGGCCACTCAGCTCCTGACTTCATTACTGCCTTGGGTCAAACATGATCAAAAGAGCTGAACTCCCAGGGTGAGGTGAGAGTGACTGTCCTTGACATCAAGGCTGCATTTGACCGAGTGTGGTAACAAGGAGCCCGAGCAAAACTGGAGTCAATGGGAATCAGGGGGAAGACTTTCCGCTGGTTGGAGTCATACCTAACATAAAGGAAAATGGGTAGTGGTTGTTGGAGGTCAGTCATCTCAGTTCCAGGACATCACTGCTGGAGTTCCTCAGCGTAGTGCCCTAGACTCAACCATCTTCAGCTGCTTCATCATGACTTTCCTTCCATCATAAGGTGAGGATGTTCGCTGATGATTGCACAACGTTCAGCACCGTTCACGACTTCTCAGATACTGAAGCAGTATCCATGTCCAAATGCAGCAAGACCTGGACAGTTTCCAGTTTGGGCTGACAAGTGGCAAGTAACATTCGCGCCACACAAGTGCCAGGCAATGCCATCTCGAACATAAGGCAATTTAACCATTGCCCCTTGATATACAATGACATTACCATCGCATAAAACTTACTATCAACATCCATTGACCAGAAACTGAGCTGGACTAGCCATATAGATACTGTGGCTACAAGAGCAGGTCAGAGGCTAGGAATCCTGCAGCGAGTAACTCACCACCTGACTCCCCAAAGCCTGTCCACCACCTAGAAGGCACAAGCCAGGAGTGTGATGGAATACTTTCTACTTCCCTGGATGAGTGCCGCTCCACTGACACTCAAGAAACTTGATACCATCCAGGACAAAGCAGCCACTTGATTGGCACCCCATCCACAAACATTGACTTCCTCCACCACCGACGCACAGTAGCAGCTGTGTGTACCATCTACAAAATGCTCTGCAGGAACTCACCAAGCCTCCTTAGACAGCACCTTCCAAACCCACGACTGCTATCATCTAGAAGGACAAGGGCAGCAGGTAGATGGGAACACCACCACCTGGAAGTTCCCCTCCAAGCCACTCACCATCCTGATTTGAAAATATATCACCATTCCTTCACCGTCATCTGGGTCAAAATCCTGGAAATCCCTCCCTAACAACACTGCGGGTGCACCTAAAGTACATAGACTGCAGCGGTTCAAGAAGGCAGCTCACCACCACCTTCTCAAAGACAATTAGGGATGGGCAATAAATGCTGGCCTAGCCAGTGATACCCACATCCTATGATCGAATCAAAAAAAGTACATTCCATTCACATTATGGAGCTCTCAGTTATAAGTGTATTAGTCTTAACTCACAGCTTTCCCACAATAATACACTGTGGGAAATTCCTCACGGCTTCTAAGGAGCATGTTGCAATATCAACAGAGTGCGCAATGTGTGACAGATGCAGCAGAGGAGGTACCGACCCAGTATTTTTGCTAGAGTGACAGCTTTATATTTCATTATTGCAAAATCACTTCACAGTTGACATAGCTCTGGACTTGTTCACTCATTAAAAAAACATAAACGCTAAAGGGCAGACATCATAAATCTCTTGCTTCATAATACGATAGCGGGGGGAGAGGGGGCACATGTTGACTCTTTTGAATAAAAGCAAAATGCTGTGGATGCTGGAAACCTGAAATAAAAACAGGAAGTGCTGAAAAAACTCAGCAGGTCTGGCAGCATCTGTGGAGAGACAGAGTTACTAGGCGGAATCACCCGTGCCCGCTGGTGCCAGGAGTGCTCGGCGGTGTGAGCGGGCAATATGGCAAGAAGGCCAAAAATCGGTTTCACGACATTGTGAAACCAGTTTGCGATTGTCCGCTCAGCCTATTGATGTCGGGCCGCGTTTCCCGCCATCGGACATCGGGAACCTCTTTGTAATGCATCTCCATATCATTATAAGGCTAGCCCGCCGGAATCACCCTCCCGCGCTGGATTGGCCGCCCACGCCAGCATGATTGTATGCTGACATGTGACATGCACCTGGTGAGCTGCACATCACCCGGGACTTCGAGGTTTGTTTGCCTATCTTTCTTTGGGCAGCAGTTGCAGTCATCAGCGCCAAGCTTTGCAGACAGCACCGCATCACTTTTAGAGGGGCTCACAGGCAGATCTCTACCTACCAGACCAGCCATAAGGCGGGGGTGGGTTTGTATGGCCGCAGGAAAAGGGCTTGCTTGGGGAAGGGGGAGAAGTGGCCTCAGGTAAAGGAAGAGGCTGCAGGGTGAGGGCTGCACTGGGGAAGGGGGTATCCCAGGGTTTGTGTGAGAGCACATGTTGATCTGTACAAGTGGCCTCAAGATGGTGAGGGCTGAGGAGGCAGTCTCCAGAGGAGATGAGGCCAGATGGAGATGTGAGGTTATGTGTGTGAAGGACTGAGTGGTGATGTTCCTTGAGCTGGCAGTGAGTGAGACATCAGTGAATGTGTGATGGCCTTGTGAATGTGTGAGTTCAGAGTGATGAGATGGTTGCCTTACCCTAGCAACTCGGATGGGATCATTCATACTTTTTCTGCATTGGATGGCCATTGCTGCAGCATTGGCACTGATCACCACTGCCACTGCCTCCCAAGCCAGAGTGGTAATGTTGTTGCCCCTCCTGTGGCCAGAAGGGGGGCAGAGGACACCATGGCGGGCCTCCACAGTGTCCAAAAGGTGCTCGAGGGACGTGTCACTAAGCCTGGGGTTGCGTTCTTTTTGCCTTTTGGGGCCATGTCTTACTTGCGGCAGTCCTGGGCTGGAAGCACCGGGAGGTGTGCACGCGGCTGTACTTTAAATATGGCGCCTGGCGTGATGAAGCGGCGAGGTGATGGCGCGCCGGGCGATTCGGAGCCCATCCGCCATGGAAACGGCGTATTTCCCGGGAATGCATTATTATTGAGGTGGGTTTGGGACAATATGGCGTGAGAAGCCACCATTGTGGCTGGCGGGTAAAACGTTTTACCCACCTGCGACTGTACTTAGTGCAAATATGGGATGATTCCACCCAATGTTTCGAGTCCAATATAACTCGTCTTCGGAACTGAAGAGAGGTGGGGATGTGATGGGTTTTATGCTGTTGAACAGGGGAAGGGGCAGGTGGAGCAAAAGAGAAGGTCAGTGACAGGTTAGAGAGCGGGGGAGATTAAATGACAAAGATGTCATGGAACACAAGGCAAAGGGAATGGTAATGATAGTATTAAAAACACAAAGCATTGGTCCAGAGTAGGAGTTAATAGCAGAATAAAGGTAAGTGCTATGAGAAAGCAAAAAACATGAGAACATGATACAGACTGGCACTTAGAGAAAAAAAAATCAAAATGAAGGACAGAGTTCATGGTCTGAAATTGTTGAACTCAATGTTGAGTCCAGAAGGCTGTAAAGATGAGGTGTTTTGTGCTCTCATCTGGAACTGGAAAAACTCACCAATTTTGCTTCCAATTTCCACCTCTCTCTCACCTTCACATGGTCCACCTCTGACACTTTTCTTCCCTTCCTTGACTTCTCTGTCTCCACTTCTGGGGATAGGCCATCTCCCACTATTCATTACAAGCTCACCAACTCCCACAACTAAACCTCCTCACACCCTGCTCCCTGTAAGGACTTTATTCCATTCTCCCAGTCTCATCTGTTCTAATGATGAAACCTTCCACAATGGTGTTTCCAACACGTCTTCCTTTTTCCTCTGCTGAGGATTCCCCCCCTACTATGGTTGACAGGGCTCTCAACTGTGTCCTACCCATCTCCTGCACCTCTGCCCTCAATCTTTCCCCCTCCCTTACGTTAGAAGGATTTGCAGATTGAATCATAACCTATTTAGCCACATTATGAACATATCTTCTTTGCCCATCAAATCCTGGTGTGGGACTTGAACTGAGAGCTTCATGGTTTAGAGGCAGGGATTCTACCTAGTGCGCCATAAGACCTCCAGCAATTAAGCATATAGAATAATTATTAGCAACAACCCTTGTCCCAAGCACTACAGATTGTGAGGGATAGCAGCAAAAGAAATTACATTACAGTTTGTGTCATCACACCCGTGCAGTGTTCTTTCTAAAAACTGAACAGTTGGAAATATTACACATTTTTCTTCCACAAACATTGTGCAAAGTTTTGATGTTTAAAAAAATAATTTCTCCCACCCTCTCCTGGCTTCATGGTCTGACGCAGTATTGAACTATGCAGATCAAAATGTCACAGACCATCACTAAGAAATAAAGACTTGCATTTATATAGCACCTTTCATAACCTCATAACATCCCAAAGCACTTTATACCCAATGGAGAACTTTTGAAGTGAGTCACTGTTGTAATGCAGGAAATACGGCAACCAATTTGCACACAGCAAGCTCTCACAAAACAGCAGTGCGATAACAACCAGGTAATCTATTTTAGTGATATTGATGGAGCCATGAAAATTGGCCAGGACACTGGGGGGTAATTCCCTGCTTTTCTGTGAAGTTTTGGTATGGGATATTTTGACATCCAACTGAGACCCTAGTATAATGCCTCATCCAAAGGACAGCACATCTGTTAGTGCAGCACCCACTCAGCACAGCACTGGAGTCTCAGCCTGGATTTCTTGTGCTCAAGTTTCAGGAGTGAGACTTGAACCCACAAATCTTTGGGTTACAGAGACAAGAGTGCTGCCTACTGAGCCACCCCTGACTGATTTCAACTAAATTGGCCAGAGGATCACCACATTTATTTTTGTGCGCAGGACCTGGGCTAGGGAGGGGAATAAGCCACGATTCTTGTTCCTGACTGCTGTTGGAAAAATGCATTTGCATGGGCATTGCGTAAAGACTGCACAATGCCGTTAAATAATATTCTCCAGTAAAGGATCTCCACTTTCCATCTTCTCTATGTAACCCTCCTTCAACTGGGAGGTTTTCGAGAGGCAGAGTTTCTGATATGTGAAGTCAATGCTTCTCTGTATTGACTGAATGGAGACATTCTCCACTGGATGGCAAGGCCATTCTGCTAAATATTTTCTGTTGTTTACTTCCTTGCTTTGTTCAACTGAATGCTCCTTTATCATGAGACGCTTCATGAAATAAGACAGCTAAGAATTGCAGTATTCACTTACAGGGAAGTAGCCACACTCGAATGATACAGATGAAATTGGAATCAGGTTCTGAATGAAAGTCCCACCTGTGTAGCACTAGAGCTAATAGTCCTGTGAATGGGAGCTCCTGGAGATTTCTATCATTGACAATTGACTGGGGCAGGGGAATGGCATTCCTGATATGTGTCATATGTACGGGACTCCATCCTCAATCAGGACATCCAGATGCCCACAAGGAACATAAGTAACAGGCAGCCGATTCAATATTGCCCATTTTACAATACCACCAACTGTCATAGAGTTAAAATTACTGTCATAGAATGTTTTTGTACCTTTCATCGGAAAGTTTATATCGTAACTTAAATACAGTAACCAGACTTTGTGTCGAGCCTCCAGGCAATGCCGCATTACCAGAGCTGGGATATAAAGTCATACTCTGGTTTCCAGGCCTCACTTCCAGAGGTGGGCCATGAGTTTCTGCTTTGGGTAAAATCAGTGATTCAGGTGCAGATTGTGCTCGAGTGTGCACTAGTTTTTTAAGATACATGTTTTTTTTTGCTCCGGTTCCCGTTCAAACCCATTTGGATACCACCAGATGTAAGATTTTCCCTGAGCTAGTGCCAGTGGGCAGTGTTCTAGAATGTAAAACAAAAACAGAAACAGAAACACCTGGAAAAACGCAGCAGGTCCGGCAGCATCGGTGGAGAAGAGCACAGTTGACGTTTCGAGTCCTCGTGACCCTTCAACAGAACACGAGGACTCGAAACGTCAACTGTGCTCTTCTCCGCAAATCTGGGATGATTCCACCCAATGTTTCGAGTCCAATATAACTCGTCTTTGGAACTGAAGCGAGGTGGGGATGTGATGGGTTTTATGCTGTTGAACAGGGGAAGGGGCAGGTGGAACAAAAGAGAAGGTCAGTGACAGGTTAGGGAGCGGGGGAGATTAAATGACAAAGATGTCATGGAACACAAGGCAAAGGGAATGGTAATGATAGTATTAAAAACACAAAGCATTGGTCCAGAGTAGGAGTTAATAGCAGAATAAAGGTAAGTGCTATGAGAAAGCAAAAACATAAGAACATGATACAGACTGGCACTTAGAGAAAAAAAAATCAAAATGAAGGACAGAGTTCATGGTCTGAAACTGTTGAACTCAATGTTGAGTCCAGAAGGCTGTAAAGATGAGGTGTTTTGTGCTCTTATCTGGAACTGCTCTTCTCCGCCGATGCTGCCAGACCTGCTGAGTTTTTCCAGGTATTTCTGTTTCTGTTTTTGTTTTGGATTTCCAGCATCCACAGTTTTTTGTTTTTGTTTTTGTTCTAGAATGTAATTTTTATCTAATTGCTTTTGCATTAAAATCTGTTCCTTGGTTATGTTTGATACTGGTAACCTGGAGCAGTTTGACTAATAGAGCTGAAAACAGGTTTATCATTGAAAAAAATGAGGCTTTTTAATAAGAATGTCTGGTCCACTTCCTGTGAGGTACTGAACAAGTGAAAATGAGTTTTAATCTCTATATAAAATCTATAGAACCATCTGCTAATTACATTGGTGTAGAACGGTCAGTTTCCTATTAACAACATATAATACCGAAAAGTTTCTAAAACATCTCTACTGGTGTTGTAATGCTTAAACAATGATTAATTTTGAAAGTTTCCTTAAAGGCCTGTAACCAGGCACAATAAGCGCAAACTCACAATGGCCATGTCTTGGGCCATGGCCAGTTTCATGGGTGGGACTGGTTTCCAGCACAATGGGCCAAAACCTGTGAGGAATGGTAATCACAGTCAGATTTCTGCTCCGCTCCTTTGTGCTTACCTTAGTCAGGAGCTGCACGACTTTCCAATTCAGGCCTGCTTAGAAATGCGCAGCGTACCAGCTCCTGGGACTCTTCTGTGGAGTGTAGCAGTGGCAGGGGAAGTGAAGTCACACCCCCTTTTTTTACAGCACTGGCTGGCAGAAAGCAGGTAACTTTAAAGCCCCCAGCCACTTTGAGAAGCCAAGTTGGGGCTCAGACCCCCTGAAAGCCCCCACGCAAGGACAATATGCCAATTGCCTGGGAAGTTCAAACTTCCAATGGGCCATTAGCCTGCACTGGAAACTATGATGATACTCCGACTTAAATTGGAGACATGGGATGGTTCTGACTCCCTTAGCAGAATAGTTGTCCAGGAAACGTTAGAAAGATTAAAAGCACTTTTTACTCCTGGGTAACTATAATACTGACCCCCAAACCCCATGGCCCCCTACATCCACCCCACTGGACCCCACCCCCGATTAAATCCCCAAAACCTGATTACCCTCCAACCCCTCCAACTAGCTCCCCACCCCCTGAATGCCCCCCTACTACCTTTCCCACCTCCCAGCTAACCCAACCCCCCACAACTACACCCCACACTCCTGAGAAGCCAGAGAGAAGGTAAGTGAGTAAGGTATGTGGATAGGATGGTGGTGATGGTGGTGGGTGGGATTTGATGGTTCAGGGGGCATAGGATGGGTCGTGGGGGGATAGAATGGGTTCAGGGGACAGGATGGGTCATGGGGGCCAGGAGTGGGCGATTGGTGGTTAGTCAGGGGTTGGGAGGGTATTCGGGGGAGTGAGGGGGGTGGTCGGGGGGTCATGAGGGTAGTCAGGGATTGGGGAGGGTAGTCGGGGGGGTGGTGGGGTAGTCAGGAGTGTGGGGGTTAGCTGTGGGGGGTGGAGTTAGCTGGAGGGTGGGAAAGGTAGTAGGGCGGCATTCAGGGGGTAGGGGGGAGCTAGTTGGAGTATTTAAGTCGGAGTATCGGATGGTTTCCAGTGCAGGCTAATTACCCATTGGAAGTTTGAACTTCCCAGGCAATTGGCATGTTGTCCTTGCGTGGGGGCTTTCCGGGGGTCTAAGCCCCCAACCCACCATCCCAACCCCCACCCCCCCCAGCCCCCGACCGCACCCCAGGGAACAGAAGTTCTGGGCCAAAGTTTTTTAAACCATTGCAAAAGATCATGGAAAGCTGATTTGTACTCTGCAGTTTACACGTAAAATTCCTTGATTTTTTTTTCACCTCTTTGACTGATATGGGGGATTTGTGCCAAATAAAACCCAGCGCAGCCTCACGGGAACTCCCTTCCATGATTTTTATTGTACAGCACAAGTATACAGTATATGCATATACCCACACCCACAGATACAAATACATCACCACACACAAATACACATACACCACCCTCCCACAGATATACAAACAACCCACCCAAATATACATACACATGCCCACCCACAGGTACACATACACCACCCTCCCACAGATATACAAACAACCCACCCAAATAAACTCTAAAAGCATAACACCCTTGTACTACGTTTCTGGGGTCCCCCTTTGCTTTTCTACATCATGACTCTCAAGATTTCTCTTTCCAACTTGTATCCTTCTCTCCATCAACTTCCCCTTTTGTTTTCTCCCCTTCCTTCCCCTCCCCTCCCCACTCCTAGCCCCCATGACCCATCCTATCCCCTGAACCCATCCTATCCCCCCCCACGACCCATCCTATGCCCCCTGAACCATCCAATCCCACCCCCCTCCATCACCACCATCCTATCCACATACCTTACTCACTGCCCGTTGTTTCATGTTTTTTGAGATTGCCTATCCTGGCCCCACCATGTCCCGACCTCAGGTCAGTGACTCCCTGTCTCTCTCTCTCCCAAACAGGTAAATTGAAGTGACCACTCTTAGGGACCGAGGCAACCTCATCCTCACCCTAATGTGAGTGAAAGTATTCTTTGACCTTAAATGAAGTTTGATTGATTTGCAAATAGCATTCTAATAATACTAAAGTGTTAAGGCTGTAGTGGTGGTAAGTCTGACCAAAAGGTTGTTGGTGAGTGGGAATGAACTGGGGGGACAAGAATGTGGCAACAGGCTGAGTAATACAGGTTTGCAATCGATTTGCTGTAACTGTACCTTGACATAATGATGTTAAATGATTAATACTATAGGTTGCAACATGGTACCAATATATGACATTTGGTACTGTGCCATGTAAATATTGTAAAATGTTAAGACGCAATAGAGTATTTGCCTTTCCTGTAACGATATCTATTCACAAAATGTGGAATACTTTGGATATTCCTGCCTGGTCTCTATTTTAATTGTAATTTTCATTTGGGTTCCTATGCCACGTGACATTTCATGATCTGCAAGCTAACAGCTGGAGAAAACTGTTTGGTCTGTTGTGATTTTGTATTTCCATTGGAATTATATTCGAATCAGGCAACACATCAAGATGAATAACAAACTTTTTACACCATAGGCTGGAACTTATTTTTTTAAATAAGGGATTACATTTCTCTCAGTAACTCGTAATGTTTCTTCATTTGCATTTAATTTAGAGATTTAAATAGGCGACTAAGTCTAACCACGGTATTCTGAGAGTCATTCTGGGAATTATGTAGATAGTGGGTATGGTAGCGTATTGGTTTTGTTACTGGGCTAATAATCCAAAGTCCTAGATTTAATGATCTGGTGATATAAACTCAAATCTCACCATGGCAGCGAGGTAATTTAAATTCAGTTAATTTTTAAAATCTTGAATAAAAATCAATAGCATCAGTGATGGTGACTATGTAGCTAACAGATTGTTGCAAAAGAACCATTTGACTCACTAAAGCTTTTCAGGGAAGCAATTTTTTTTTCATTATTCTTCTGCGTACTTTGGACTTGGCTGGCGAGGCCAGCATTTGTTGCCCATCCCTAATTGTCCTTGAGAAGGGAAATCTGCCATCCTCTGGCCTAAGTGTGACTCCAGACCCACAGCAACATGGTGAACTCTTAAGATAAAAGCTAAATAATGTGGATGCTGCAAATCTGAAATACAAACAGAAAATGCTGGAAAAACTCAGCTGGCCTGGCAGTGCCCGTGGAGAGAGGAACAGAGGGTGGAATCCTGCCAGGTTTGCACTAAGTGTGGTAGCGGGCGGGAAAAAAGGACCTTTCACCCGCTGGCTGCAATGGCGGCTTTTCACATCATATCATCCCAATTCCGCCTCATTACTTATGCAGCCACAGGAAACATGCCGTCTCGCTGGCGGGTGGCCTCTGAATCGCCTGCCATACCATTACCTCACTGTTTCCTCACTCCAGGGCCATATCCAAACTGCAACTGCGCACTAAGTTCTCAATGCTTGCAGCCCAGGACTTCTTCAGTGAAGGCATGGCCCTGAAAGCTGTGTAGAGTTCAGCGGTCCATCACTGGAATGCCTTTCGGAGGCGATGTGATGTCCTCCATCTCCGCTCTGGGCACAGGAGTCCCAGCAACCTTACCACTCCGGCTCGGGAGGCGGTGGCAGTGGGGATCAGTGCCAACGCTTCACGGAAGGGGTTGGCCATCCAGTGCAGAACGAGGATGAATGATCTCATCCGTGCAGCCTGGTTAGGGAACCATCTCATCACTCTAAACTCTCACACTCACAAGTCCATCACACATTCACTGGCATCTCACTGCCAGCTCAAGGGACATCACCTCTCACTCTCTCACACACACCCTCACATCTCCATCTGGCCCCATCCCCTCTGGAGACTGCCTCCTCAGCCCTCACCCTCTTGACGCCACTTGCACAGATCAACATGTGACCTTACACACACCCTGGGATACCCCCCTTTCCCAGTACAGCTCTAGCCCTGCAGCCTCTTCCCTTGCCTATGGCCACTTCTCCCCCTTCCCCAAGTAAGCCCAAGCCCTGCAGCTGTTGAAAAGCCTTATGGCTGGTCCGGTGGATAGGGACCTGTCTGTGAGCCCCCCCTAAAAGTGATGTGGTGCTGCCTGTGAAGTCTGGCGCTGATGACTGCGAGTGCTGCCCAAAGTAAGGTAGGCAAACAAACCTCAAAGTCCCGAGCGAAATGCAGGTGCACGTCGCTTATATACAGTTGTGCCCGGATGATCCAGTGTAGGGGGATGATTCCAGCGAGCAGGGCTTATAATGATATGCAGATGTATTAAAATGAAGTTCCAGCAGTGGGAAAGGCAGCCCGCCATTGACTGGTGGAGCGGATGATCACAAACTGGTTTCATGACTTCATGAAACCAATTTTGAACTTCCCGCCACATTGTCTGCTCATGCTGGACATGATGCCCGACGCCATTGGGCACGGAAAATTCCGTCCAGGGTTAACGTTTTGAGTCCATATGACTCTCCTTCAGACTCTTAACTGCACTTGGAAATGGCCCAGCTAATCAATTCAAGGGCAGTTAGGGATGGACAATAAATGCTGGTCTTGCCAACGACACCCACAACTGTGAATGAATTACAAAGGGAATGACTTGCCTTTTTAGCTAATGAGTGTGAAGTCAAAGCTAGATTGCTGTTTCAAAGAATAAGTGATAAACTGGGAATGGCAATTCATGTAGCGACTTCTATCCCGTGACTCATCAGGAGCTTAACAAACCTTTAGAATTTAACCCATTCCCATCTTCTCACCTTCTTGTGTGACTTGCATGAATCCGAGAGGAATGTGGTGTGATGTGGCTCCATAAATGTCAAATCAGTGGACAGGTCACCACTGGAAGCTACTGAGAGCCTGGATGGTATGCACCCCACTGGAAGGGGAGACCAAATTAGAGGTAGTCACAGCAAGTGTCTTTCACACTTCTCCAGATAATAGCAAACAGCAAAAAGAGATGACAAAAGAAGTGATTCATTTTGGTAGGAAGAGTGACAAGAGGCCAGATGAAATAAAAGGTACAATTCCAAAGGGGCTGGAGGAGCAGAGTGACCTGGGGGCATATGTGCACCCATCATTGAAGGGGGCAGGGTAGGTTGAGAAAGCATTTAAAAAAACATACAGAATCCTGGGCTTTATAAATAGGGGTATAGAATACAAAAGCAATTCAATTATGATAAAACTGTGTAAAACACTGGTTCAGCTCAGTTGGCATGTTGTGCCCAGTTCTGGCCACCACACTTTAAGAAGGCTGTAAAGGCATTCGAGTGGTGCAGGAAAGATTCACAAAAATTGTTCCAGGGAAGCAACTTCAGTTACGTAGATAGATTGAGAAGTTGGGGCTGTTCTCCTTGGAGAAGAGAAAATTAAAAGAATATTTGATAGAGGTATCCAAAATCATGAGAGGTTTGGATAGAGTAGATAGGGAGAAGGAAGTTAGTGGAAGGATCAAGAACCAGAGGGCACTGATTTAAGGTGATTGGCAATGGCAACATGAGGGGGAACTTTTTTATGCAGCGAGTGGTTAAGATCTGGAATGCACTGTCTGAGAGTGTGGTGGAGGTAGGTTCAATTGAAGCCTTCAAAACAGATTTGGTTAATTATCTAAAAAAATCAAAAAGGGGACACAGTCCTTAAGCCTCTCTGGCCAAGAATTTTACAAAGCACAGAGTATGGAGATCCTAGGAGAAAAGAAATAAAACTCCCAACACTTACATCTTATATTCACAACAAAAAAGCAGTTTCTTAAAACCCCTTGAAGGTCTTGTCGTTCCCTATCTCTGTAACCTCCTCCATTCCGACTACCTCCTCCCGAACCCACTCCACCAAAATCTCTGGCCCCTAGTGCACTACTATCCCTTTTAAGAGCCTGCTTAAAGCCTAAATCTTTGATGAAACTTTTAATAACCCCTTCACTTCCTTTGGCTCGGCATTCATTTGGCCTGATTACATTTCTGTGAAACTAACGGCAGTTTTCACATGTACACTGACAACCTCCAGCTCTGCTTCACCACCACCTCCCTCGACCCACACCACTGTCTCGAAATTGTCAGGCAGCTTTTGTGCCATCCAGTAATGAATGAGCAGAAACTTCCTCCAACTAAACATTGGGAAACTGAAATCAGAATCTTCAATCTCTGCCACGGACTCCATCCCTCTCCCTGGCACCTGAGACTGTTTGCAACCTTAGTGCCATATTTGACCATGAGATAAGCTTCCAACCATATAGCCATGCTATCACTAACACTGCCTAATGTGGGCCGACTTTGCCCCTTTCTCCCCTTCATCTGATGCTGAAACTGCATGTACCCCTTTGTTATCTCTAGACTTGAATATTCCAGCCTCTCCTGGTTGGTCTTCTACATTCTCCCCTCCGTAAACTTGAGATCATCCAATGCTCTTCCGCCCATGTCCTAACTCACACCAAGTGTTGTTCACCCATGCACGCTCACCTACAATGGCTCCCAGTTAAGCAATACCTTGATTTTAAAGTTCCAACCCTTGGTTTCAAATCTCTCCGTGGCCTTACGCCTCCCTTTCTCTGTAATCTCCTCCAGCCCCTCAACCCTCCAACATATTTGTGCTCCTCTAACTCTGGCCTCCTGAGCTTCACTGGTTCTAATTGGTGTCCGTACCTTCAGCTGCCAATGCCCCAAGCTTTGAAATTCGCACCGTCAACCTCTCATTCGCTCTACCTCTCTTTTCTCCTTATGTCCTTTGACCGAGCTTTTGTTCACCTGCCCTAATATCTGTTTATGTGGCTTGGTGTCAAATGTAGATTTACAATGCTCCTGGGAAGCATGAAAGGTTATTTCCCATGTTAAAGGCTCCATATATGTACAAGTTTCTTGTTGTCGTTGTAAAGCAACTTAGGATGTTAAAGGTGCGATATAAACAATGTTTGTTGATGGTGGCAGTGGTTTTGTCATTCCAGGTGAATGAACCAGTTAATTTTTTGCAAGTGTAGCACAACATCAATGCCGAATGAAGCAACAATAACGCCAGTGACAACTAAAAGCAATGTTGCCCACAGCTGTGAAAAAGTAGCACGGTTTGTTGGTTTAACAACAGTCCGTGCTGTGTGGGATCTTGATTTACAATCCTCCAATTGATAACCACACGTGCTATGTTGCTCAGCAGTGGGTTGCCATGGGGAAAGCTCTGAATGTGATTTTTGTTCTATCCCTTTGATTCTTGTAGATAAATATGTTGACAATGGGACTGCTGAAATCGTTTGGGATCTTATCTGCACCACTTCAAGACACATTCCAGGCATCTATGGAACAGATCAGCTGGATTGGGTCGATTTTGTCATGCGTACGTTTGACAGCAGGTATTATTAATATGTAAGGCATTCCTCTGTAGTGTAGAAATATAATATATAACTTTGTAATGTATGAAAAATATTACATTTGCATACACACTGTCTACAAATATGTTGAGATGTTTTTGTCACACTTGCTTGTCAACCTTTTTTCCATTATAAGTTGCTGTATCCACATTTATAATGGAAATTGCTTATTCAATCTTAAAAGTTTACCTTCCTGCCAGTATTTGCACCTAGGTTCTATGCCTGCTTGCTCCTCTGGCTGGGCTTCAAAGATACTTGAATGTTCCTTTATGAGGATGAGGATGAAAGGAGTGGCTCAGTGTCTGTGCCAAGGGCGCTCTATATAGTGAGCAAGGACAGGTAAATTGAGTGGTCAGGAATTGCTAATCTACCTGAATAGGAGCCCAGAGCCACCTAGTCAGTTTAGGAAATCCACCTCACCTATGCCGGTTTAGCCTACCCGACAAGATTAGCAATCAATCCCTCAATCAACATCACAAAAGCAGATGCTCCGACCATTTTCACATTGCTGATTGTGGGAGCTCGCTGTGTGCAAATTGGCCGCTGCGTATCCTACATTATAGCAGCGACTACGTTTCAAAAGCACTTCACTGTCTGCAAAGCGCTTTGAGAAGTCTGGTGCTCATGAAAAACACGATATATATGCAAACCTTTCTTTTTATCAGATTCGTAATCCCGGCCTATCTGCTTTGACAAGCACCCGCAACCCCAAAAGCTAATCCCAGCCCCATCTGTATATCTTATTCAGCACGTTCTAATCGATAGAATTATTGTTAGGAAAATAAAGGTATCTTCAAGTGTGATTTTAAAGAAATATCTAAATAAAATGAAAATGAAGAACAAACCATCGGTCCAGAAAATTCTTGGGCCTACTCCTGCAGTGGTGATCTCTGCTGCTCAGCGTGTTGGGGTCAGGGGTCAAGGGGGGGCACCTAATTTAAGGTGGGCACCAGGAAGAGAAACTGCCTTGTTGGCTCCATTGACTGCTAGCCTATCAGATGTCTGATCGTCTCTCCTGAACAGAATATTGCTGTCAAGGCGTTTAGGAGGGTCCAGGACAGAGACATTCGGACATCTCTGAAGTGGAGGTGACCGTGTTAGCAAGCTCAGGCTGGGGATGTGGCGTGTCCTAGTCATGGACAGTTTTCTATTTTTGCTCTCACGGTCAGTCTACACCAGGGCCAGGATTTTATGGCTCCTCTGTGGCATGTCTCTCCCTGGCGGACGCAGTGAGCCATTTAAATCCCCATTCAGTTTGGCGGGACCGTAATATTCCACCAGGCGGGAGGCGCCGTAAAATCTTGGCCCAGGAGTAGGCCACTGAGCCTATGGAACATAAAGGCTACAGTTTCATTATAATGTCAGGATAACATACCTGGCGTTATTAATTAGCCTTACTCATCATCTAGTAGTTTGTTCAAGTGCATTGTGCTAATGATCAATCCAGTTTTCCCTTAAATAACTATTTTGCAAGGAATCATTTTGATGTACTAATTTCGAGTAATTAGTTTTACCCCTTTGTTTAGACCTCATTTTCAAGCGCTGCAAGAAAGAGGTTAATCAGACTCTGATTTCAACCTTACCTACAGTATGAAGGATACAACAGGATTTGTGAGTGTAGGAGCACAAGCCAATGAGCTGCGAAGTGCAAATATGAGTAGTTAAAACAAACGTAATTCACTCTGGAATAAACTCTATTGAGAATCACCTTCTTCTTGTTTTCATTGGAAAGAAGCCACAAGAGCAACATCCCATTGTACCGGAGAGCCAAGCAGTTAACAAGAGTGGTAGCAAACCTAAAGTTATCACACTAAACGCCTTATGCTTAGGCCTAGTGGTAGTTTAGGTTTGCAGTGACCATGCCTTTTTCTGCCATTTTTTTTTTTTACATTCTTCCGACTTCCTTTTTCTTGCTGTAGATAAGTGCCTGGTGCTTAGTTGTCCTCTGGTATATTGTCCAAATGACCATCATTATTAGAGATTTCGTTCAACATTGATTGTCAGGAACTACAGCGAGTGTTCCACCGCGGGGGTAGGATTAAAGCCGGGCCAAATCCTTTCCTTGCCCACTGCATACAGAGCCAGGATCGCTGATCAGGAGCTGCACCATAGTTGGTTTTCTGCTCTCCAGCCCAGGGGTGCTAAGGCAAATTGTAGCATGCCTACCTGAAGTCTGTTAACCCTGTACAGAACGGGTATCAAATATGGAATCTTAATTGTCTGTGTGACTCATCTAGAGCCATTGGTGGGATGAGAAGAGAGTCAATGTAGATTTAATGCTGGAAAGCTGCTGATGGAAATAAATTTGAACACCAAGTGATCATATCCCTGCTGCTTTCTCCCCTAAGTAATATTGTTTTGGGCTTTTGCCATTTTCTGTTCCAGGTCCAATTGCTTCTATATTCTGTGCAAAGATAGGCGAGAAGCAAACTGGAATTCTGGGAGCAGTTATGGTAGCTACTGGACTGTTCATAAGTTCGTACGTTGACAGAATTGTCTTCCTGTATGTCACCCTTGGCTTACTGACAGGTAAGAGCAATATTTACTGCACTGTACAGGAGAAACATCTTATGTAGTAAGAGTTTACTAGCAGGAAGAGGTGGTTATGAACTCTATCCCTTTATTTTCCAGTGTGAGAGACGCTGGCACAATGGGCCGAATTGTCTCCTTTCACATTGAATGATTCGACGATATTGAGGGAGCTATTTAAATATTTCATTGAAGGGGGAACAGGGACTCAGACTGGATGACAAGGCTCCGAGTGAAGCAGAGCAAGAAGGCATGGCCAAATCTAACCATTGAAGGTACCCCAAGCAGTCAGTTCCCTATCTGCTATAGGAAGCCCCTCCATCAGGCACAGATACCGGAGCAGAGGGTGTTATGTAATTGCAGTTCCATGAGCACAACCCATACTCTAAGGGAAACTCAATGATGCTGCATTTCTGGCGTAGTTTGGCTAGAAACATATCTGTGCTTTCATCAAACGATGGTCTTCACAGGAAGCACAGAATCACTGTTTATCTACAATCCTTTTTTTTACATATGGGAAGTTATTTTCCTGTTATGTGGGGAATTATGTGCTTGATCCACACTCCTCCACTGCTGTGGATTACAGCAGTAAATCTCCAATTTACAGTGCCTTAGCACTGCCTCTTAATGATAAAATCTTTGCTGTTAAGGGAATCCCAAAGGTAACAAATTGTCTTTCACTCTGCATTCTCTTGTTCTGCAGACCAAAGGTAATGTGTTTCTTGGTATCTTTTTACAGGGTCTGGATTTGCCTTCCTATCCCAGGCTGCAGCTCTGAACACAACCAAGTACTTCCACAAAAAGCTTACCACCGCTTGTGCTATTTCCCGCTCAGGAACAGGACTAACTTTCGCCGTGGCTCCATTCCTTCAATACCTTCTCAATGAATATGGCTGGCGAGGTAGGTAACTAACTAAATTCTCATTACAATTGCATCGCTCTATTAAGTGTGTTGCGTAGTCAGATACACCTTCTGTAATTGTCAAGTGGGTTTTTGTCCTGTATAGACTGAGCTATCCTTACTCTACTAAGCCTTTATTAGCTAGGCCCACTGGAACAACTTTTGGGTGCCATGGAGGCCTGGCCCGATGTCCTCTACCCTCGCCCTGGCCGCAGGATGGGCCGCGGCGTGACCAACCAGGCATGGGAGGCAGTCGCAGCTGTGGTCAGTGCCAATGCCCTTCAAAGGAGTACAACCACCTTGTGCTGCAAGAGAATGAGTGATCTCCTCCTTTCCACCAGGCTAAGTCGCCCTTCTCACACTCTCAACTCACACACTCACAAACCTATCACACACCCACAGGGCCCTCACTCACTGCCGGTTCACGGGACATCACCATTCACTCTCTCTCACACTCACTGTTATTGTCTTCATCCCATCCATGGGACCACTTACCACCCACACAGGCCAGTCATACTTATCATCTGGCCCAGCAGGCATCCTGCTTACATGCTCTATTCATGCAGATCAAGCTTACACACAACAAGAGGGCGAGGTCCCTGACCAATGGGCCTGAAATCAAGGTCCTCACGAACTTTGAAAACAGAGCCATCCAGCTGGCTGGCGATGACCAGGACCGTTCCTGTGCTGACGGTGAGGTCAGCGCTGCTCTACCAAGTGAGGACCCAGCAGTGCAACATCCATCAGACAACCATACTGTGAGCGATGTGTCCTGTTCCACAGCCTCCTGCCATGCACTATCTCCCCTTGCTTCTGCAGGCACATCTGGGAAACAGCCGATGGATCCTTGACCCAGGGCCTCCAATCAAGCCCGAAGAAACCTCTGAAGAGAAATCTGAAGGCACCCTCTCTGAAGACCCATCACAGCCCGCTCACCCACACCCTCCACCAGCGCAGGGACACAAACCTCGGTGGGACCTAGCTTTAGAATAGCCTCGGGATCACAACCTGGTGAGCACATCGCCCTGTCTGATCCACAGCAGGCGGAGGCAGGGATTTCCCAGGTCCCCGGCACTCAGAGGACTGCTGGGGGCCAGAAATTTGCTGAGTCTGAGTCAGATGACGAGCCTCTGGACTTAGTCATGTCACAGTCACCGGAGCTGCAAAGGCAAGCTCGGGAACATCAGGAAGGGATGTCCGCTACACTCCTCTGATTGCAAGGCACGATGGAGGAGTCCGTCCAGCTTCAGGCTGAGGTGATAACACCAGCATTGCAACGCACCGAGGTCAACACTGGTAGGATGGCGGCCGCCATGGAGACCTTGGTCCAGGAATTCACTCCTGCACTGCTGCATGGGGTCAACTCCATCACTGATGCCATAGTTGGCCTCCAACAGTGTGTATGCGAGAGGGGTATCAGGCAGCTTGATCTCACTCCAGCTACCCCTTTTCCTCAAGGAGTCAGCCTGGGGCCCCCAGGCATCCATAGGGAGGAGGATCAACAGGTGTACCCCCTGGGGCCATCCACCCAGGTGACTCTGGGAGCATCTGGCCCATCCGAATCCCATCTTCCTGTGGCCTCAGCAGCTCCTGCTCCACAGGCTGAGGAGGGTGCCACTGCCACACAGCAGGACCCCGAAAGCAGGCCGGGGCCCTCCAGGTCTCGGCCCTCCTGAGGGCGCCCACCAAGCTTATCACAGACAGGGCGTCACAGTCAGTAGGCTGTCTCCACCTCCACTGTGGATGTCTGGGGAGCACCAAGATGTCGCGACAGGGTTGGGAAAGTTAAGAAGATGTAGTTGCACAGCCTGGGTATGGGTGCTAGTCACTTGTACACACTGTTCACTATTGTCAATAATCTCCCAAGAATGTCTCCCTGCCTATGGCTCCTTGTTCTGATGGGCAGTGTTCTTATCACTCAGTTTTGAAACTTTCTGCACAGATAAAGGCAGGTATTTCAGTCCAGGGCTTCTTCCCTGTGCTTTGTGCAGTCTTCAGACTAAAGTGATGGTCTGGCCCCACACTCCCTAAACACATTACTGATGTCTGCACCTCTACGGTGCTGGTCATTGCTACCAGAATATAGTGGGCAGGCATCACAGAGTTCTCTCATTCTCTTTGTGTGCTCTCAGCACCTTTAAGGTGGGGCTGGCCCCCGTCTCTTCAGCATCTGTGACCAGTGAAGCTGTGATCCTGAAGGGCTCAGGTGCTGAAGGCGGACAAAGGATCAGATGCTTCTAAAGTTTCATGGCTGCATCACAGAACGCATGCTCTGGGGGAGGGCGGGGAGGGGGGTGCGGGGCAGTGGCATAGTGGTATTGTCACTGGTCTGGTAATCCAGAGACCCAGGGTAATGCTCTGGGGACCTGGGTTTGAATCCCACCACGGCAGATGGTCAAATTTGAATTCAATAAAAATCTGGAATTAAGTCTAGTGATGACCATGAAACCATTGTCAATTGTCATAAAAACACATCTGGTTCACTAATGTCCAGAAATCAGCTGTCCTTACCCGGTCTGGCCTACACGTGACTCCAGACCCACAGTAATGCATTGACTCTTAAATGCCCTCTAAACAAGGGCAATTAGAGATGGGCAATAAATGTTGGCCTAGCCAGCGACACCCACATCCCAACAAAAAAATAAAAACATTCTCACAGGCTGTGTGAAGATCTATGGAGTGTCCTCACCACATGTCATTGTCATCCTGCAATTGAGCGACTATTAGGGCCTCCACCGTGTCCCGTGTCCCCATGACAGGAGCATTATCACAGAGGGTTTACACACTGCCATAAGCCAGATTGGAGTCAAACGTTCAGAGATGCAATGTGAGGATCTATGGTGTCTCCTCACTGCATGTCATCATCATCTTCCACAAATCTAGCAGCTATGAGGCCCTCCCTAAGCGCACCTGCCTTGTCTCTGGCAGTGCGAGGGCCTCATCGCTGCCTTCGAGGACCTCATCCCCGTCAGCGTCCTCCTCATCTGAGGAGACCTCCATCTCCTCCTCAGCCAGCTCCTCTCCCCGTTGGAGTACCAGGTTGTAAAGGGCGCAGCAGACAACGACGATGCGTGACACCCTCTGCAGACTGTATTGCAGGGCTCCGCCAGACCGGTCCAGGCACTGGAATCTCATCTTCAGCATCCCGATGGTCTGCTCCAACAAGTTGAGAGTTGCAGCATGAGCCTCATTATAGCGTCCCTCTGCTGCAGTCTGAGGCCACTGCACAGGTTTCATCAGCCACGGCCTCTGTGGGTAGCCCTTGTCCCCGAGGAGCCATCCCTGCAGCTTCTAAGGACCCTGGAAGACTTCAGGGACCTGTGACCGACTGAGAATGCAGGCGTCGTGTGCTCTCCCTGGAAACCATGCGCAGACCTGCAGGATGCGTTTCTGGTGGGTGCACACCAGTTGCACATACAGCGAGTGGAATCCTTTGCGGCTGATGTAGTTGATCGCATGTTGTGATGGAGATATGGGCGCCACATGAGTGCAGTCGATGGCGTCCTGTGCCTGTGGGAAACTCAAGATCTGGGCAAATCCAATTGCTCTTGTGTCCTGGACCTGAGTGAAATGCACAAAGTTGTGGAGAAGATGGCATCTGTGACCTCATGGATGCATTTGTGGGTGGCGGATTGTGAAATCCCACAGGGGTCACCTGTGGAGCCCTGAAAGGAGCCACTGGCGTAGAAATTGAGCGCCACAGTCACTGGCAGTGGATGCCCTCCCTGTCCCTGTGGCGCCAAATCCTGCAGTAGCTGGCAGGCGTGACTGACCAGTTCCCTAGACATGCACAGTCTTCGGCGACACTGGTTCTTGATCATCTGCAGAAATGATAGGCGGCGTCTATAGACCTTGGGTGTCACTAAGTGCTGACCAGCAACAGCTCACGCTGGCTCTTTGGCAGCGTGTGTGGGAGCCCCAGCCGCCCCTTCTGAGGGTGCTGCTCCTGTCTCTGCGCAGCCAGGAGCCTCAGTTGCTCTCTCCTCTGTCGTCTTTGCTCCCTGTAAGCCACAAGGCACACAGCTAGTTCACCAGGCTCCATGATCCTGATGTACTCCTCCTGCAGGATGAAAGAGAGAGACTCGTGGTTAGCATGGGTGTACTAAGAACCTGTCCTGGTTAAGTGTGGAGGCCCCTTTACGGCTTCCCAGAGAGTGCTGGCCACCACTTGGATGGCCAGAGATTAGTGCGCTGCATGGCTGCCTGAAACCCCACCCACCTCTGCCCCACTCCACCCGACCGATTGGCGGCAGCTTTGCCCACTGGACTGCATGCTGTGCTCTCAGCACAGGCACAGGCATTCTCCTAACCCGCACTGCAAGGCTGCACTGTTAGCTTGGACCATGGGGGAGAATGGTCCAAACTGGGATGATGACATTGCAAGGGGCTGTGAGCACCTCCACCAGTGACTGCTCCATGACCAGCTTTAGCATGGAGATTGTACAACATGCCCAGTCGTCCAACTGTTCTGCAGTCCACTAAAACGCTCATTATTTTGCAGTCTGTGCTGGAAGGGTGAAAAGCTCTGGAGCACTTGGCGGCACTTTGATGCCTCTGTGTTGCTTGAGTGGGCAGATAAACTAGAGGCCCGACTCTAATCATATCAATGGCTGCACCAGAACTGTCTCAGTTGCAGAGGAATAGTCACTTTATATAAGGTGTCCCTAATGGACAGCAACTTCCCTTGCCCCCTCTACCCCCCCGCCCTGAATGCTTGCACCCCCCTCGCCCCCAAGTTGCCTCAGCAGGGCTGCCTTTGCCCCCCCCCCCCCCCCCCAAACAATGCACCTCAAGCTTGAAGTCCAACAGGCAATGCTGGTGAGCACTGTGCAATGTCACTGCGCACTCACCTCCGTGTTCCCCTCAAAGCGCAGCCCGCCAAGTGCATGCCTTATATATGCTGCTGTGAAACACGTCGGCGGGAAGTGGGCGGATGATCCAGCAGGCGGAGGGAACAATTCCAGCAGGCAGGGCTAATAATGATATGCAGATGTATTACAATGAGGTTCCCGATGTCCAATGGCGGGAAACACGGCCCGCCATCGGTGGGCTAAGCAGATGATCGCGAACTGCTTTCACACCGTTGTGAAACTGACTGCGCCATATTGTCCGCTCACGCCAACGAACACGCCCGACGCCCGCGGGCACGGAAAACCCTGGCAATTACCTTTTTATCCCAAGAGTTTGATTTGAATCAATTGATGGAGGGAAAGCTCACTTTTCCCGATGGCTGTAATGGTTTGAAGTAAAATACAGGAGGTAGTTAGAGTCCAGTTCCTGGCTACATACAGTCAAATGTCCATTATTCTGCCAGGACAATTTGCAAAGTGAAGGTCCCACCAGACAGGGATGCAGGATCAAGATGGGGCCGCTGTACTATTGACCAATTGTGCAACTTAGGAGTGGATTTTTAGACCTCCTTACAGGTGAGCATGGAGGCCGGTAGGCACAGAATTTGGTGCCGCCGATTGGTGTGCAAGTTTGCTGGCACCTTCCCGCCCTGGGCCATTTCCCCAGAGAATGGGATTAGGGTAGCTGGGCTACCTGCCTGCAAGCGGCGGGTTGCCAATTAAATCTCTTTAAAAGGCTATTGAGGTCTATTGTCTGAGGCTGATTGCAGTTTTCCAGAGGTGTGGGGGACTAGGCCAGCTGCCTGGAGACAGCCTCCCAGCTGTAGACTGTGGGGCCAGCTTTGAGTGGCTAGGGGCCTGTCTGGTTTCAGCTGTGGCTGCAGGCCGCCCATTGGCGGGGTTCCCCCTTCACTGTGGTAGCCCAGCTGCCAAGGGCAATTTTTTATTTCAAAGTTTAAAATGTTGGAAAAGGGGGTACCACCATCTTGAGGCACCTTCTCTCATCTGAAAAGTCAGCCTGCTGGGTGGTTCTTCAGCGATGGAAGGCCTTCTGCTGGTGATCTAGCTTCAAGAGCTAGTCCGCCATCCTTGATTGGATAGCGAACCTGTCCATTGGTCACTCAGAGGCCAATTCAAGGAAAATCGCAGCCAATCCCCCCCCCCCCACAATGCAGTCTCCTGACCTCCATTTAACCCTGAGGCTGGGGTTGCAAAGGCCTCAGGGAAAAATCCTGCCCTTAGTCTCCTCTGTGGCAAGGCCACACAATGGGATTGGTGCCTCAGAAAGTTATTCCTTATATAGGAAATCAAATCTAAACCCTTCAATTAGATTATAACATGTACCTCACCCCCACATATCCAGAATTCAACATATATTAGTCTTTAATTGCCTCACTGTTAAGTATCTGTTATTCTCTGTACAATTGTTCGCTCCATGTTACAAAGTGTGGATATATGTTGACATAATTAATTTTGCACATTTCCAAAATTGTGCTTTTTTCTCTCTATTTACGAGAAAGGACATTCAACATTGTACCTTTTAAAGGTACAGTGCTCATCAAGTTAATGATTGCTGCTGCTTGTATTGTACAGGTGCCATCCTCATCCTGTGTGGAATAACACTGCACCTGATTCCGCTGGGAATGCTGAACCGTCCAATTTATTTAAAGCAAGACGTGGCCGGGGATAGTGATCAGAGGGAATGCCGGCAGAGAGAGCTGCAGCTGCTCGATGACAAAAAGGACGTGATCACTGATGGAGTGTCAAAGGCAGAGCTACCAATCAGTCACCATCCAAAACTTGTCCGAGGATCTCTCTCGAGTCAGAATGAACTGGAGGAATCTAACTCCTTACGATGTGATGAGGAAGAGGCTGTCGAGCAAAATCACCATGCTCCCGCTGACTTGTCAATTTTACAACCTGAGGACCTCTCCTTATTTCATGAACCAACTTTATTAAGACAGTTGCATTCCACTGACCAGCTGGACTGCAAAGTCCAAAATAAAAATTCAAGCCAAGTGCTGGCCACAGTTGACGTGCCAACTGACACAAGACACAAGGGCTTCTGTAGGCAGTTTGGTGCCCAACTGAAGTCTATTTCTGTTAGTGTGAGAGACCTCATTGACTTTACTCTGCTGACTAACCCACTCTTTATTATTTTCGCTATTTGCTCCTTCTTCAGCCAACTGGCCTACTTCATACCATATTTTCACCTGGTAGCCAAGGCCAAAGCTTTGGGCATTGAACCATTCCAAACCACTTTACTCATTTCTATTGCTGGTAAGTGCTTTACTATATTATTCAATTATATATAGTATAATTATTCACAAACTCAGGTAATTACTGCTTTCTTCCTCTTGTTACTCCATTGGACTTTATCACTGCGGTAAAAAGGTGGCAATGTTTGGATATGAAAAACCCTGATTTTGATTGGCAGTAGAAAAACGCCAATACTATAGGAAGTTGCATTCTGCTACATTTAGTTATTTGTTCCATAGAATCACAGAATGGTTACAGCACAGGAGGACACCATTCAACCTGTTGTGTCCATGCTGGCTCTCTACAAGAGCACCTCAGCTAGTCCCCTGCAAATGTTTTCTCTATAGGTGCCTATCCAACTCCCTGGCCTGAATTTTTTGCTCGTTGTTATGACCCAGCAGTTGGTAAAGCTGAATTACTTAAAAATCCCAGAGGGAAACTTTGAGCAACTGTTATAACCTATATTTTTAAGTGGTGCGTTTGAGAGCCAATTCTAAATTCAGGAATCAGACCACCAGTTTTTGAGAGGTTTTATATTAAACTAAATGAAACATTTTATTAAGTTACAACACAGTAAACACACACACATGGCTACAAATTACTACTATCATAACTTTTAATCAATTCCCAGACTAATCTCCACTAAGGCAACAGCAACCCATAGAGTTTTAAGCAGACACCAGGCAAAGCATTTTCACCTTACAAATTTAAAATGAGATTCCTCTCACTTTGGTTCCTGTGGAGACAATTGTAGGCTTACAGCTACTTTGATCTTACATTGCCTCTGCCCTGCACACACAAAACTGCCATCAGTTATATCCAGCATATCTCGTTGAATGTATATTCTCATTGTATCACCAGCCTCTTTGAACTCCACCTCTCCTAACAATAAAACCCCTTTCATAGTACCAATTTTATTAGTGATATAAACATATTGCTTGGTCTCTACTAGCTAGGTGCTAGATTTCACCCCATTTCTTGAATGCTCTATTCAAAAAATGCAAATGCACTCTACCTCTCAGACATCTCAAAATTAGTACACATCAAAGTACCCAGACTAGCTGGCTTTAATCCATTTAAGACACACCCACAGACTAAACCTCTATTTTAAAAGAAAAATATTATATAGATTAATAGCTTCATGACATCGTCGGGCGCGCACTATCAGCAGGCCCGGGAGCAGACAGGAAACGTGCCCCTGACCGCGTTTTCACACTGGTTGGTCAATTATCATCCAGCCAGCGTGAAATACGCACTGAAAAAGGCTCAGCACTGCCGGTGGGGGCGGGGAGAGGGTGGGCGCTGACGTCACTGCGGATGCTAGTGAGCACTTCCACTGAGCCCCCTGAAGGTAGCCAGCTGCCTCAGGGAGCTGCAGACCTCCACAGAATAAACCTTATAAGCATACCTTATAAAAAACCAGTCCCCAGATATCTCTTTTTATTTTATTTCCCCGCGGAGATTTCATCCCGCCCTGGATCGAGGTTTAGGCAAAAATGTGAATGCCGCCTGGCTTGTTGGCCCGTCCGCCAACCATAAAAACTGGATGGGCCGCGAAAAATCGCTTTCTATTGCCTCCTTAATGGGCTTAATTACCCGCTTAATCTTGGCAGGTACACTTCTGACTGCCACGTGCACCACCAAGCGAGATATCACACGAGTGCGCAATGACGTCAGGACGCTCGCCTGACATCATCTCGCGCTATTTCGCGGCCAGACGGGTCAGGCGCACGCCTGCCCACGGGACCTAAAATTCTGGCCCCTTTTTAAAAGCCCCTATTGCATCTGCCTCCACTACGCTGTCAACTATTGCATTCCAGATCCTAACCATTCACTTCATAAAAAAAGATTTTCCTCAAGCCACCATTAGTTCATTTGCCATATATCTGCGTCCTCTGGTTCCCAACCCTTCCGCCAAAGGGAACAATTTCTCCCAGTCCACTTCCCAGTGGAATGATTTTGAGCATCTTTTTCAAATCTGTTCTCAATCTTCTCTTCTGTAAGAAGAATAGCCCCTACTTCCCCAATCTATCCACATAAATGAAGTCCCCAATCTCTGGAACCATTCTCATCAATCCTTTCTGCACCCTCTCTAAAGCCTTTGCATCCTCCCTAAATTGTGGTGCCCCGAATTGGACACCATGCTCCATTTGAGGCCCAACCAATGTTTCATAACGGTCTATCATAACTTTCTTGCTTTTGTACTCGGTGGCTCGATTTATAAAGACCTGGATCTATTGAGCAAAGGGTTAACATCAGAAGCACATGATACTGGTGTAATGAGGATGTAACATCACCATGACTGAGAGATCTGGAGGGAGCAGAAGTTCCAACCTTGTGCAGAGGTCCCAATATATACATGGTAGCTGTAAATAAAAAGTTATGGTTTTAACAAAGCTACAGTCTTGAGCAGCTTACTATGGTAGAATAGACAAGCCCCGAAGAGTCCCAATCAGATCCCGAACATGTGATGAAACAGCATGCCTTATTAACCTCTTTCTCAATCTGCCCTGCCACCTTCAACAATATGTGCACATATACCCCTCGGTCTCCCTCTCCTGCACCCACTTTGGAATTGTGCCTTTTATTTTGTATTGTCTTTCCTTGTTCTTCCTACCAAAATGTAGCACCTCACACCTCTTTGCATTTCATTTCTCCCTGTTCCACCAGAAGCCACACAGGAACAGACTGGCCTGATTTTCCCTTGCTTTCTCTAGAGAAAATCTTGCCATTCCTTGTGCCATCCCTTTCATTGAATCAGGATGGCCCCACTGGACTGGGAGCTCCCTACATGAGGAATTGGAGGCTGTGAGCCATGCCATACATTGTATCACACCACTCTCCCTCTTCTAGAATTAAAATCCTTATAAGGTGACTGGTTATCATTGACAGATTTCAGCAATACAGTGCTATTGTGTGATGCTCAAAATAAGTTGATCTCTATGCTTGCCTATTCTAGCGTATCTGTGCTATAAGTGGAAGCAATAGTGCGAGTCTGAGAGTGGGCAACTGTCCATTTCACCTTGAGCTCTGAAGAAGGGTCATATGGACTTGAAACATTAACTCTGTTTTTCTCTCCACAGACGCTGTCAGACCTGCTGAGTTTTTCCAGCATTTCCTGTTTTTGTTTCAGATTTCCAGCATCCGCAGTACTTTGCTTTTATGTTATATTCATTTCACCTGTTTGTTGGCAGTCCCTCATTTCTTTGTTTAAGTTCTTCAGAACAGGGATCCTGGATCCAAGCCAATTCCCTACCTGATTAATTCAAATTAGACAGAACCCATCAATTCTTTTTTGCTTTAACAATGTGTTATAACCTAATGAATAGAGAGACAGCTTCACAACAGAACAATATTTCTGTTTGGGGAAAAGAAAACATAATTTCAATTGTTGCAAAATACGTGCTGTTCTAAAGGTGCAAGTTAAATTAATTATCAATTGCCCGGGAGGCGTTTAATAATGGTGTTAGGCTGTGGAGCGGGATCTTGGTAACTATTTTGATCCCAGCCATTACAACTTTTGGCAACAAATCTAGATTATGTTGCAGAAATAATTAATCAGTTCTGCTTCTCTAGCCTATTTTTAGAATTTTCTTCAAAGTCGACCTTTGGGATATCCACTCCCTATCCTAGAAGGTGGGTGAGATTGCTGCTCCCAGCATTGCTTTATAATTGGCCATTAGGGGATCTTCAAACAATAGGTACATAGCACCACACAATGGTTGGAAATAGATTTGCAGCTGCCAAGAAAGGAGGGAGGACATGCATTGATAGCTAGTGCTTTCAGACCTCATAATACCCCAAAGAAGAAAAACAAGGAGAGAGCGAGGGAAGAGGCTGGGAGGTAACATAAAAGGGAACCCCCAAGGTTTTCTATAAGTATGTAAATAATAAAAAGGTGGTTAAAAAAAAGAGTAGAACCGATTAGAGACAAAAAAGGGACTTGCATGTGGAGGCTGGAGAAAGAGCGGAGGTATTGAATGAGTACTTTGCACCTGTCTTTGCAAAGGAAGAAGATACTACTCAGGCCGAGGTGAGAGAGAGAGTAACTGGTACACTAGAAGAATTTACAATTGAGAAGGAAGAGGTGTTAGAAAGGCTATCTTTACTTAAAATAGATAAGGTACCAGGACAGGATGAAATGCAGCCAAGGGTACTGAGGGAAGTGAGAGTGGAAATTGCAGAGGCACTAGTGATAATCTTCCAGTCTTCCTTAGACACAGGGGAGGTGCCAGAGGACCGGAGAATTGTGAATGTTACACTCTTGTTCAAAGAGGGGTGCAAGGTTAAAGTCGGCAACTACAAGACCAGTCAGTTTGACCTCAGTGGCAGGGAAACTTCTGGAAACTATAGTTCGGGATAAAATCAGTAGTCACTTAGGCAAGTGCAGGATAATTAAGGAAAGCCAACATAGATTATTTAAGGGAAAATCATGTTTAACTAACTTGCGAGAGTTTTTTTGAGGAGATAATGGAGAAGGTTGATAAGGGAAATATTCTTGGTGTGGTGTATATGGGTTTTCAAAAGGCATTTGATACAGTGCCACACAACAAACTTGTGAGCAAAATTCTAGGTCATGGTATAAAAGGGAAAGTAGGCACTTGGATAAGAAATTGGCTGAGTGACAGGAAAGTGATAAATGGTTATTTTTTGAGGTTGGAGGAAGATTTGTAGCAGTATTCCCCAGGATTCAGTGCTGGGACCCGGGACCCTTGCTCTTCCGGATATATTTTAATGACTTAGACTGTGGTGTGCAGGGCATGATTTCAAAATTTGCAGATGATATGAAGATTGGAAATTTTGTCAACTCTGGTGAGGATAGTCTTGAACTTCAAAAGGGCATGGACACGTTGGTGGATTGGACAGACAACTGGCAGATGAAGTTCAATGCAGAGAAGAGTGATGTCATTCATTTTGGCAGGAAGTTTTTGGTGAGATAGTATAAAATAAAGAGAGAGCCTCTAAAGGAGGTGCAGAAACAGAGGAACCTAGGTGTATATGTACATAACAAAAACAGAATTACCTGGAAAAACTCAGCAGGTCTGGCAGCATCGGTGGAGAAGAAAACAGTTGACGTTTCGAGTCCTTATGACCCTTCGGCAGAACTGAAGTATAGTTAGGAGAGAGGTGAAATATAAGCTGGTCTAAGGTGGGGGGCGGGGGGAGAGAGAAGTTGAGGGTGGGATGGTTGTAGGGATAAGCAAGCAGTGATAGGAGCAGATAATCAAAAGATGTCACAGACAAAAGGATCAAAGAGGTGTTGAAGGTGGTGATATTATCTAAGAAAAGTGCTAATTAAGAATGGATGGCAGGATACTCAAGGTACAGCTCTAGTGGGGGTGGGGTGGAAAGACTAACAAAGTATTAGTTGTAGATTTAAAAATAATGGAAATAGGTGGGAAAAGGAGAATCTATATAAATTATTGAAAAAAAAAGGGAGGGGGAAGAAACGGGGTGGGGATGGGGGGAGGGGGAGTTTAAGATCTAAAGTTGTTGAATTCTTAATTAGCACTTTTCTTAGATAATATCACCACCTTCAACACCTCTTTGATCCTTTTGTCTGTGACATCTTTTGATTATCTGCTCCTATCACTGCTTGCTTATCCCTACAACCACCACACCCTCAACTTCTCTCTCCCCTTGCCCCCCACCTTAGACCAGCTTATATTTCACCTCTCTCCTAACTATACTTCAGTTCTGCCGAAGGGTCATGAGGACTCGAAACGTCAACTGTTTTCTTCTCCACCGATGCTGCCAGACCTGCTGAGTTTTTCCAGGTAATTCTGTTTTTGTTTTGGATTTCCAGCATCCGCAGTAGCTTTTAGCTTTTTGTATATGTACATAGGTCACTGAAGATGGCAGGGTATGTTGAGAGAGCAGTTAACAAAGCATATAGTATCTTAGCCTTTATTAATAGAAGCATTGAGTACAAGAGTAAGGATGTCATGTTGAACTAGTATAAGACACTAGTTAGGCCTCATCTGGAGTACTGCATCCAGATCTGGGTGCCATACTTGAGGAAGGATGTGAAGGCATTGGAGAGAGCACAGGGGAGATTCACAAGAATGATTCCCGGGATGAAGAACTGTAGCTATGAGGGTAGATTGGAGAAGTTGGGACTCTTTTCGTTGGAGAAAAGAAGGCTTGCTTTCAAGATATTCAAAGTATTCAAGATCCTGAGGGATATGAGCAGGGTAAATAGTGAGAAACTGTTCCCACTCAAGGGAGCATCCAGAGCTAGAGGGCACAGATTCAAAATAATTAGCAAAAGGAGTAAATGTGATGTGAGGAAAGGTTTTTTCACCCAGAGGGTGGTTGGAGTCTGGAACAAACTTCCTGAAAGGGCAGTGGAGGCAGGTTCGATTGAAGTATTCAAAAAGGAATTGGATTGCTACCTGAAAAGAGAGAATGTGCAAGGTTACGGGGATAAGGCAGGGGAGTGGGTCTAGGTGGAATGCTCTTTCAGAGAGCCAGTGCAGACTCGATGGGCTGAATGGCCTCCTTCTGCACTGTAACGATTCTGTGATTCAGTTTTCAAAATACTTTTGAAGTGGGATTACCGACGTGATAAAGGGGAACTTGACACAAAGCAAGTTTGCACAAAAGGCAGTGAAATAAATGACCAGATAATGTCTTCGTGATGTTGGATGAGGGATTTTTTAAAAAAAAATTTCATGGGATGTGTTCATCGCTGGCAAAGCCAGCATTTGTTGCCATCCCTAATTGTCCTAGAGAAGGTGGTGGTGAGCCAGAAAGTTCCCATACAACCAGTGCCATACGATCTTTTGCATTCACCTAAGAAGACAGTTCAGCCATCAGTTGAATACCTCAACTGTTCTGTCTGACGGTACAGTGCTCCCTCAGCTCTGCACTGAAGTGTCAGCCTAGATTATGCACTCAGGTTCTTGGAGCAGTAACTGAAGCCACAACCTTCTGACTCCTGGCCTACAGTGTGACCAATGAGCCAAGGCTGACAGTGTGCAATCCCCTATGCTGTGGTTCAGCTGACCTCGTTTGTGGCGGTTTAGACACCAAATAGAAGTTAACCACATCTTTAAAGGAAAATCAGATGGAATGCCATCGCTGATGCCTTCAAATGATAGTTATCAGAGTGGCGTGGATGGACAGAGTGGCATGGATGGACAGAGTGGCATGGGTGGAGAGAGTAGCATGGATGGAGTGTGTGGCATGGATGGAGTGTGGCATGGATGGAGACAGTGGCATGGATGGAGAAAGTAGCACGGATGGAGAGAGTAACATGGATGGAGAGTGACATGGATGGAGAGGGCGGCATGGATGGAGAGAGTAGCATGGATGGAGGGTGTGGCATGGATGAAGAGTGGCATGGATGGAGAAGGTGACATGGATGGAGAGTGGCATGGATGGAGAGTGGCATGAATAGAAAGGGTGGCATGGATGGAGAGTGGCTTGGGTGGAGAGCTGGGTTCAACTACTGCTCTCTTATCTACAATTATTACATAGCCTGAGAGGCATGAAAATTGGGGGAGGAACTGAGAAGAATTGGGGAGTTTTCCTGGCTAATAGTTATCCCTCAACCAAGATAATTAAAACAGATTATCTGATCATTTATCTTTTTTAAAATTAATTTTTGGGATCTACGTGTCATTGGCAGGGCCAGCATTTATTGCCCTTTGCCAGGTGGTGGTGAGCTGCCTACATCTGAGTGGTTTGCTCATTTCAGAGGGCAGTTAAGAGTCAATCTTGTGAGTCTGGAGTCACACATTGGCCAGACTGAGTAAGGACAGCAGATTTCCTCCTCAAGTGAACCAGCTGGATTTTTATGGCAATCTTGTAGTTTCATGATCATTATGGATGAGACTAGAGTTTTATTCTAGATTTATTAATTAACTGAGTTTAAATTCCTCCAGTTTCTATGGCGGGTATTTAAATTCACGCCTCCAGAGCATTAGTCCAAGGGTGGCCAGTCCAGTAAGATAACCTCAGTGCTACCATCCCCTACTATTGCTGTTTGTGGGATTCTGCTGTGATTCCCTACATTTCAGTAGTGACTACACTTCAGAAATACTGTTTCAGCTGTGAATTTCTTTGGGAAATCCTGAGGTCATGAAAGGTGACAAAAATTAAAGTTATTTTTTTCATCTTAGAGAGTACTTATTCAGTACATTGTAAATTTGAGTGAGAACTACCAAGTGCCTTATTTTCTTCAGGCCTGTACTTTAACAATGGGCATGGTTTATATTTTAACCCATGGCTATTGTTGCATTATAAATGTAATTAACTGCAAAATGGAAGTTAACATGATTGTTTCAAATGCAAGGTTAGTGACAATATAATCAATTTTGACTACTTAAATAGTTAAAGGGGACAAAATTGCATTGTTACGAGGAAAGAGAAGGTGAGCGCAGACTAGGCCTATATTTCCTGGAGTTTATAGGTGATCTAATTGGTGCATATAAAATTCTTCAAAGGCTAGACAGGGTAGATGCTGAAAAAATATTTCCCCTGGCCTGGGAATCTAAAACATGATGGTCACAGTCTCAGAATAAGGGGTTGGCTATTTAAGACCAAGGTGCTGAGGAGAAATGTCTTCATGTGTTGTGAATCTTTGGAACCCTCTCCTCAGAAAGCTGCGAATGCTCAGACATTGAGCATATTCAAGACAGGGATCAATAGATTTTTGGGAACTATGGGAATTAAGGTATATGGAGAGGCAGTGGCGTAGTGGTATTGTCACTGGACTGGTATTCCAGAGGCCTAGGGTAATTCTCTGGGCACCTGGGTTTGAATACCACCACAGCACACAGATGTTTGAATTCAATAAAAATCTGGAATTAACAATCTGATGACAAAGCCATTGCTGATTGTTGTAAATACCCATCTGGTTCATTAATGTCTTTTAGGGAAGGAAATCTGCCATCCTTATTTGGTGACTCCAGACTCACAGAAATATGGTTGACTCTTAAATGCTCCCTGAACAAGGGCAATTAGGGATGGGCAATAAATGCTGTCCTAGTTAGCAACACCCACATCCTAGAAATGAATATTTTTTTAAAAGTGCAGATAGGCAAGAGATCAACCATGATCTTATTAAATGGCACAGCAGGCTTGAAGGGCCACATGGCCTAATCCACGTCCTATTTCTTATATTCACGTGTTCTGATTGGATAGCTCTTTCAAAGAGCTGGCTTGGACTTCCTGTGCCAAATGCTGTGTGTATAATCCTATAATTCTACAAGAAGAGTTACCTTGTTACCACGTACAGCATGATTCTAACTTAATTATTTTCTTTGTCAACGTTCAGTGTGTTACAGTTACAGACAGTTCTTAAAATACAAGTTTTTATTGCAGGAATCGTTGAGATTGTGGCTCAGCTTATCTCTGGCTTTGTCGCTGACCGTAACTTGATGGCAAAGTATCATTACTACAAAGTCTACCTGCTCTTCTGTGGAGCTGTCAATCTTCTGGCACCCCTTGCAGAAACGTTCCCGACGCTAATGGTGTACATGGTGTTTTTCGCCATGTTCTGTGGGGGTTATCAGACTTTGTTGCTTCCAGTCCTGGTGAGAGGGAGTTTATTCATTACATTACTTTTATTATTCTTATCCCGTTTAGGCCCGACACTCACTACACGTAATTCACCCGCCGTCTTCCCATCCTCTATGTCAGCTTCTCAGTAAAAAGTCACTAGAAAGGATGTTTGAATCACTTAGGATGATTTTCCCACCCTTTAATTGAGTAGGTTTTCTTGCCTCCAACTGGCCACTAAAATTAGCAACACAAGTAGATGAGGTCATAACGAGTGTAAAGAACATACAGTGGTTCATTTCTAGAGAACAGAATTCAAAAACCAGTATCACTTTATAGAGAACCTTGGTTAGACAATACCTTGGACTTAAGGGTATTGTAAACAATTCTAGTCTCCAGAAAGCACATGGAAGCATTGGGAAAGTGCAGAAACGGTTTACAAGGATGTTACCAGAACTGAGAGGATGTACCAATGAAGAGAGATTAAACAGGCTGGAGCTTTAGAATTGGGAAGGGGTTCAATAAGTGTGGAGTGTAGGGTTGCCAACTATGACTCCTGGAGGTTGCCCCACCCTCCGGCCATTAGTTGGTTCAACACATCCATCCTTGTGAAGTCTTGCCGTCCTGCACCAACTGGAAAGCAAAAAAGGCTCATTACCCAATTGGATGGAGCTTGACTGTCAGCCAAGCAGCCTTTCCCCCCTCCCCCTCATCTCCATTTTTAACATTTTTTATATCTGGTAAAGAGAAATGCTCAAAAAAAAGATTTAAAAAAACATATGTTTTTAGTGTCCCTATGATTTTTCTCAAGGGTTGCACACAGCAGTGTACTGGAGATTGAGTGTCAATTCCTGGAGACTCCAGGCCAATCCTGGAGGGTTGGCAACCCTCGTGGAGCGAGTGTTACCACCTTCGGCCTAGTCCAGGCCAAATGGGGCACAAATATAAGGCAGCCGCCAACTAAGATAGACAGATTTTTAGGAGGATTTTCTCCACACAGAGAGCACTGAGAATGTGGAACTAGCTGCCACGTCGAGGTTTGAATCTTGCGTTCCGAGGTCAGGCGTATCCCTGATCCGAACACATGCAAAATTGTGCGAGAAACACGTGCAATATTGAGGTGGGTGGCCGCACATGGGAGTCGGAGCAGCGCCCGCTGACAATTAAAGGGCCAATTAAGGTCATTAAAAAGCCTATTGACCGCGATTTTACGTTGCCCGTGTGATTTTTAGCTCGTCGCACGGGCAAAACGGGTGGACGGAATTTACGTTTTTATCATTTCCTCATCCACGGGTGGGATAAAAGGCCCCTGGAGCAGCAGCACTTTCTCTGTCTTTGCCAGTTTGTTGTTGTGTGAGTACAGTGTTGTCCCAGGGTTCCTTGGCGTCTCGTCTCATTGTCAAGCTTGCCTTTCAGCATCTCAGGTCCTCATCTTCCCTGGAAGGTTCCTCTCAGTGCTGCAGCACAGAGCTCCTTCATTTTCAGCGCTCCCCTGCATCCCATCTAATGGAGATAGTGTATTCTGCTGGAGGAACCTCCTCTGAAGAGGAAGTGAGGGGCAAGAGGGAGAGGAGGCCAGGTGGGCGCTGGCAGCATCCCAAGGACAGACCTTTAAGAGGAGAGGCATGGGCTCAGTTGGTGCAGGGCCAACAGGGAGGCCAAAGCGGGAGGTCACGCCGAAGACGCCACTATCCAGCATCTAGAGTGTTCAGGCAATGCTCCAACTACCTCCAGGTGTCTGAGGTCCAGTGTCACAGGAGTCTCCGCCTCTCCAGGGACACAGTGATCGCAATATGTCACATGATAGGTCCGGAAATCGCCTCCAGCTATGTGGGCGGACACCCCATGCTGGTGGCTTTGAAGGTCACAGTGACCCTCAACTTCAATGCCTCCTGTTCCTCTCAGGGCTCAGTGGGGGATCTGTGCGGTGTTTCTCAATCAGCTGCACACAGTTGCATCAAGCTCGTGACTGACGCTATCTTTAGACATGTCAGCACGTTCACTCACTTCCGGACAGACAAGGTGAGCCAGGCAGAGAGAGCATGAGGCTTTGCTGCGATGGCTGGGTTCCCCTGCGTCCAGGGTGTAATAGATTGCACTCACATGGCCATCAAGGTGCCAGCAGATGGGCCTGGAGCTTTTGTAAACAGAAAGGGGTTCCACTCAATGAATCTTTAGATCGCCTGTGACACAGGGCACAGATTCTCCAAGTTTGTGCCCGTTACCCTGTGACCTCACACAATGCTTATGCCTTGTGACACTCACAGGAACCAAGGCTGTTCGTGGCTCCTGTATGAGTGGATGGATGGCTTCTGGGTGACAAGAGCTATTGCTTGAAGAGGTGGCTGATGACCTTGCTCCGCCACCCAAGAAATGAGGCCAAGGAGAGATACGACAGGAGTCATGCCTCCACAAGGGCAGTGGTGGAGAGGATCGTCAGGCTGCTGGAGATGCACGTCAGATGCCTGGACCTGGTCAGGGGGAGCATTGCAGTATCCTCCAGAGCGTGTCTCCTTCATAGTCGTCGCATGCTGTGCTCTGCTCAACCTGGTTCTGGCAAGGAAGGCCTACTGGAGGCTGAGGAAAACGAAGCAGCTTCATAGGCCAGGAAAGATGACACAAGTGATGGCTCAGAGGAAGAGCCTGGGGAGGCGCAGCATGAGGACCTTGATGCAGAAAACAGGAACGTTCATGGAGGCAGGGACGCCAGGGATGCTTTGATGCAGCGAACCTTCTGCTCGGCATCCAAGGCATTGATGCCTCATCAAGCCAATGGCACTGTCTCCTTTGCTAACAATCATTAACTGAGAGCCCAGCCCAGTACACCAACACCACACAATGCCATACTTTTACAAGCCTGTGCTGCATCTGGCACCTATTCATACCATCCAGCCAACTCAGCCCATTTAAGTCAAATAAATGTTTATGTTACTTCACTTGAACAAACAAAGTGTCCATCCGTAACACAAGAGTCAAAATAATTAATGCAAAAAATTTATGCCTGCAGGTGCTGCGTCTTGGTGCCCCACCCCACCCCTCGCTGACAGTGGCGTTGGGGGCAGCTGCTGACTGTACTGTCCTGGTGGCCCTGATGACCTTGGCAGTCATTCTCTGGCTGCCAGAGCCTGCCTGGCAGGGTGCATCCAGCCCCATTGCTGGGCACTCCTCAGTCATCGCAGCATCATCAGATGCAGCGGCTACTGGCAGAGTGGCAGAGGAGCTTGTGCCCTCATCCAGAGCGCCCTGAGAGAAGCCCATAGAGATGACGTCTGCCAGGGTGAGGTGCGTTTGCACCTCCCTGCTCACCATTGATGGATGGGGACCAGCAGGGAGACTAGGTGCCTCATCCATCTCTCACACTGCCAGTGACCTCCTGAGGCCAGTGCCTGTGAGAGGGTTCGCAGGTCCGAGTGCAACCCCAGGAACCCCTGAGCCTGCTCCTGAACTGCCTCTCCATGAGAACCGCCACTATCTCAATGGAGGTGTTAAGGGTCAATGCAGAACCCATGCTCTGCAAAGACTCCTCCATGATGGAGACCATGACCCTCATGGATCTCCACCAGTTCTCCCCGCGCAGGACATCCAGCACCTGCTGCCTGATGGACGACTCCAGAGGCTCATCATCTGCCTCGGACGCAGCATAGTCCTGGTCTCCAACTGTGCTCCCACTGTCAGCTCCCTTGGACCTCTCTGCCTCTGCCAGCTCCTCATGAGAGTGTGCTGTGCCCTCACCGCTGTGCGTTACCCATGGAGCCGAATAACTAAAGTCCACCGATGTGTGAGTATTTGCACTGGTCCATGGTTCAGAGAGACAGTGTGATGCTGGTGCAGGTGTGATGCCTCCCCTGGAGCTCAAGGGGGGGTCCTCAGGGTCGCCGGAAGCTCCTGCGGATGGTGCATCTGCGGGAAGAAGGCATAAGATCAATACATTCAATAGTCACTATGCATGCTAGGCAGGCTGAGGAAACAGTGGAGACTTGCTACATGGTGCCATCTGCATTGGAGCTTCAGTGGACTCTGGCTACGACAGTTCAGTTTCTAATGAGAGGAGCCTGGTATGTTTCCAATACCCAACTCAAAGGCATCTGTTATCTGCAACTTACCTTCATCTGAGACCCTCGCCTCACCGCGACCGGAGGAGTGGGCTGGCCACTGGCATTCAAGCTCTAGTGCATCGCTTTTGTGCTTCGTGAGGATGCACAGATTTGGCACTTCTCCACCCGTTCTGTGGCGCTCTGCCGCGTTGTGACTGCCCTTCCCCTGACAGGGAAAAATAGCCTCATTATTGCTCCGTCTCCCTGAAAGTCCGTTCCTGGTTCCCACCTGCCCTCCCACCTGGGCATTAGGCGGGCCATGTCACTGTGGCACACCTCACCCTGCAGTGCATTGAAACCAGTCGTGCTGACATCCCAGCCTTGGCAGGGCAGGTTTCAGTGCCAGTTGGCATACACATTCTTAGACCCCTGAACGTTCCTAGCAACGGGCACCCAACTAAAGTTCTCCACACAGGTCCATGCCATCTCTGCACTTACCCTTGCTGACCTCAGCAAATCATTGAACCTTTTGTGGCACTGAAGCCACGTGTGGTGTACTATGTCGTGCCCACTGACCTGGGCGGTGACTTCTGTCCAGGCCTTGTTGTTCAGGTGGGGCGGCCTTCTCTTGCCATCCCTGGGCTGCCTGGCACTGACCTCCTCAACCAGCACTCCTAGGCACTCATCTGAGAAATGGGGTGGTGCAGAGTGTCCACCTGACCTGTCCTCCTGCCTTCCATGACCACCAGGTGCTGAGGCCATGCCTGCACACTGGGACATTTGTTGGATTGCTTCCAAACAGCTCCCTCAGCCTCCCCCACAACTCCTGGCAACCTTCAGGAGCTGCCTCTTACGGTTTTTGAACCATTGGACCCGGCGCCCAACGCGCCCCCACCTCCGCGCACGGAAGACACATCCAGCAATCGCGTCTCACCCAGTGCAAGATGGTGTTCACAGCGCAAACTCGGCCGGGAGCAGGTTATACATCTGCCTCCGACTGCGCCAACTTCGGGCGCAACCCGAGGGTAGAATTCAAGCCTGAGTGTTTGAGGCAGGTGGCATTGATATATTTATTGAAAAGGAGCCTTGAGGCAAACATGAGAGAGAAAGAATAAGAAATACTGACGGAGAAGGGGAGATTGCAGGCAAGTTGGGTTCAAGTGGGAGAAGGTGCATGTGGAGTATGTAGACCAGCGTAAAGCAGTTGAGCTGAATGACATGTTCCTTTACCGTAATATTGCAGAATCCTCTCCCACATCAAGAAACTTGTCAGAAAATTGTCGCATGAATATTTATGGCTCCAAATTCACATCTTACTATTCAGCAAATTACAACAAAATTAAATTTAGGATCTCTTACAATAAAGCACGTTGTAAATCTGTTTTATTCGTGACAAGGGCATCATTTCATTCAGAGAGCATCTTAGCTAAAATTCAGCTGCGCCCAATTCATGCAGTGAAGTGCAGCAAGTTTAAATATCAGATTTGAACTTAAAAGTGAGGTCCTCAGTTGGGTTAATGTTCCTATGCTGGAGCTAGTGGACCTCACCACCCCCCCCTAAGCTTTCATTATCCTGGCTTCAGAATGATGTAAATTTTGAGCACATTTTATGCCTGAAATATGCTTTAATTAGGACTTTTTTTTTTTTAGGTTGACTTTATTGGAGTAAATAGATTAGACAAAGGAATGGGCCTCTTCCAGTTCTTTGTTGGGCTTGGCTGTTTGATCGGGCCACCAGCAGCAGGTAAGCAGAACCTTGTTGTGAACTCCTGCCTGCACCCAAAGCATTATCAGGTGAAGTTCAGCACAAAGACAGTAGCTTCAGGCTGTAGAAAAGTTTGAGAAATGGGCGTTCCAGTGATTGCTGAAATGATACTTTCAACTCGCTGTTCGAGGCAAAAGTGTCTCGCCAGTCCCAGGTGGATTGTAATATGAAGCAGTTCTGTGCATGGCTCAGCTGCTTAAGGCAGGAAGTATAGCTCACACATGGAGAATAAGATGGTCCCCGATTTGATCCCGTATGTGTGTTATGACCTGGCAGATGATGTGTGCCAGGTGGATCAAGTCCATGAGGGAAACCTGATCACGCAGTCATGATAGTTTTGCAGTTCATATTTATTTTGAGATGCGTGCTTTGAATTCAGAAGTAATAAGACTACCAAGACTTCAAAGATTTTTAGAAAACTAAATTAAACATTTATTGACAAAAGAAAAGATTTCAAGCACATACATAAGTCTACAAATTACTACTTTAATAACTCCTAAAACCGCTAATTAATCTGGCTGCCAGTTACACCTCTGTTAAGGCAACAGTAAAAACAAATAGATTTAAACAGACACAGGCAAAGCGACACAATACCCTGGACAGTTGTATTCAAATGAGTTTTCTCAGCTTCAGTTCCTTTGGACAGCAACTTGGTGCACAGAGGCTGGAGGCTTCTCACACTTGTGTTAGATCTTAGAATGCCTTCTCCTGTTACACATACCCTCATCTCCTTTATACATGTTTCTCCCTTTTTAATGCAAATTCCACTGTTCCGATATGTCTTTTGAACTTTACCTTTCTCATAATATAAATCTTTTCATGGTACTAATTTTATCAATAACCTTTGGGAAAAATAAACACACTATTTGACTTAGCTTCTTCTGGCTAGGTGTAACATCTTACCATCTCTTTGAAATTCAAACTACTCTGGATTATCAAAAAATGCAAATTTTCCTTACACCTCACATTCTAAAACTTCAGCCATGTTTACGTATTTAGCATTTCAAACCTAGTTTCCTTTTTGATTACTCAAAACCTCCAGACCAGCTGTCTTCAATTCAATTAAATCCCACTATTAACCTACCTTTACAATAATTCGTAATAATATTATGAGAGTTATTATATTTTCACGACAATGTGTTAGTTATTCAGTCTTAGTTGGCCTGGTGATGGCAGCACTAAAATTGGCCTCAGTCCTTTAGTTAAAGAAAGAAAAAACCAAGCCAGTGGCCCAACTCCTGATGATGATCAGGATTGGAATTAGACTCTGTTGAGACACTCCCTGCAACTGTCACACACGAAGAATGGTTGCTTAGGCGAAATGCGAGATGACACTTGACAACCATGGAACTGTAACCTAGCAGGTTGGAACAGGACCTTAGGAGACGAGGAGCAGAGGATGGAAAAGAAGAAATAATTTACATTTTAACCACAATGAGGCAATAGTGAAAGCGTCTGACCAACTGCTTTGCTGTAACATACGGGCAGAAATTAGAATGGCTTAAGAAGCATTCTATTAAAATCATCAGCATCTGTGGAGAGAAAAACAGAGTTAACGTTTTGAGTCTGCATGGCTTTTCTTCAGAGCTCTGAATATAGGGACTCGAAACGTTAACTCTGTTTTTCTCTCCACAGATGCTGTTAGATCTGCTGAGTTTTTCCACCACTTTCTGTTCTCATTTCAGATTTCCAGCATCTGCAGTATTTTGCTTTTATCTATTAAAATCATTGTTGGAACAAATTTCACCACATGATGCAAAAGTGCCTGTTATGTAAGCTATAAACAGGGGAGTGGCCTAGAGGGTGAAGTAACTGAGCATTTGACTCCTAGCTAGATGCTGGGTTACAAGGCTCACATGTTAATGGGATGAATTTTCTGAGTCTTAAGTTTGCCTCTCGCTCCAATCTGCCCACATCAATTATCTCTTCTCCACTTTCAGTCCGATCGGCATTCAGGCTGATTCTCCCAAGTGAGTGAGTTTCCTCATTGCATAGCTAAGGGCTCCTTGTCACTCAGCCATGCTGCTTTAACTCCCTGGGTTTCCATAGCTCCAAACACAGGACCCCTTGCAACATTGCTCTTAACCTTGATGATTTGGGTCAGCAAATTTTTTCCGTCTTCTGCAAGGTTTATAGAAGCAATGGGCTGGATTTTATGCTCTGCCACTGGCAGGTTTGAAGGCAGGGGAGCACATAAAATCCAGCCCACCCTCTATTCTCTTGCCCCACCCCCACTGCATTGGACACCGCTTCCAGTGGCACCGCTGGTGCTGGAGAGCTGCCGGCCCCTGATTGGCTGGCAACCCTCTGAGGCGTTACTTCCTGTCCCTGAGGGGCAGAAGTCCTGCCTCTCATCTATTAACAGCCAATTGGCTCTTAAATGGCTGCCTGGGTAGCCTCCCCTCAACTTTTACAGCTGGTGTGGGGGTGGGGGGAGGTGCAACAGGGGGGCAAGGGGATGCTCAGGGACCACAGTGCCCTGTAAAATTTTGCCTAACAGTGCACTAGTTGTGCTAAAACATAGAGCTAACTTACAGATATCATGGTTTAAAAGGTTACATTATGAGGATCAGTTGGACAGTTTGCCCCTGCCTTGTGTTTCTTTGAGTACAGAAGATTGAGGAGCGATCTGTTCTAGGTGTTAAAAATAGTAAGATGATTTCTTAGGTTTATACTAAGAGAAAGCATTTCTTCTGGTGGATGAATTTTTTTAATTTTTATTCATTCATGGGATGTGGGCATCACTGGCTAGGCCAACATTTATTTCCCATCCCTAATTGTCCTTGTTCAGAGGGCATTTTAAGAGTCATTGCTGTGGGTTTGGAGTAACATGTAGGCCAGACCAGGTAAGGACAGCAGATTACCTTCCCTAAAGAACATAAAGATGGGTTTTTACAACAATGGTTTCATGGTCACCATCAGTCTTTTAATGAATTCAAATTCCACCATCTGCTGTGGTGAGATTCAAACCCAGGTCCCCAGAGCATTACCCTGGGTCACTGGAATACCAGTCCAGTGACAATGTCACTATGCCACTGTCTCCCCGTGAATGACAAGACTTAATTTTAAAATTGGAGCTAGGTTTGTTCAACAGCAAAATCTCAAAGCACTTTTCACACAAAGGATATTGGACATCTGGAACTCTCTACCCCAAAAGACTGTGGACGCTGGGAGAATTGGAACTTCCAAGACTGAGATGGCTAGATGTTCGTTCGGTAATGTTATCTAGGGATGTGGAGCAATGCCATGTGCAGATCAGCCCTGATTTAATTGAATTGCAGAGCAGGAACTGAATAACCTGTCCCTGTTTCCATGTTCTTACCCAAAGTGACAATCCTCTGGTTATAATCTTCTGCAATCATATCTTGAAAGCTACAACATTGCACTCCAAATAGGTGTAGGTGTACAGTCAAATACGTTACAAGACAAGTAATCCAGAGGCCTGGATTAATGATTTATGACAGTGAGTTCAAATCCCACCACAGCAGATGAGGAATTTCAATCTATTAATAAAATATGGAATAAAATGCTTGTATCAGTAGTGGTGACCATGAAACTATTAGATTCACCAATGTCCTTAAGGGAAGCAATAATTGTCGAATTATTATACTATGAACACTGGGAGAGTCTTGAGAGTGTATCACTTTAGTTCCTGGCTGCAAACAGCACATGAAGTAGCAAAGATGATATAAATTGGGGGCAAATGCACATTAAGTGAAGAACAAATCTAACATTTCAAAAGACCTAAGTGAAACAGAGGGTTAGTATATCAATGCCATGGAATGGATGATCATTGATTCAGAGTTCAAATCTAGTTCTGTTAGGGATGAAACACTGACTGAATACTTGCAGTGTTGCTCATTATTTAATATGCCATCCCTAGCTGGTCTGGCCTACATGTTACTGCAGACCCACTGCACTGTGGTTGACTCTTAACTGCTTGCTGAAATGGCCTAATAAGCCACTCGGTTATGAACAAGAAGGTAACTCACCAGCACCTCCTCAAGGGCAGTGGGAATTCATAAGACAAAAGGTTCTGATTTGAGTAGAAGCTTTTAATTCCTGTTAGTCGGCTAAAGTCCATTTTGCTTGTTTCTAGGAGCTCTTTACGATTTCACCAAAAATTACGATGCTTCATTGCAGCTGGCTGGTTCTTGTTACTTTGTCGCATTCCTACTTTTATTTTTTGTTCCACTGGCTGAGAGAAAATTGTCCAAAGAGACCAGGAAGAGAATAATGGAAGACGCCAACAACTTGCCTCAGGCGAGCGTTCTCCCTCAATCTCTTGAGGGCTCACCGACGAAAGAGCACCTGGAGCTGGAAAGCATGGTCTGAGGGTGGCCCTTCCCGGCAGTGCTTTAACGAGCTTGGGTGTTGAAAGTACCAGGCCCCGGAGTTTGCTAGAACTGGTGTCCTCAGTTTAGATGGTAATGGAATAATAAATGAATGAAACTACTTCTGTCCAACAGAAATGAAAAGGAAAAGGTGGTCGGGTATTTCCACATAATCACATGGAGGAGAAACTGGAAGTTTGGCAGATCTTTATGGCTTAACTTTTTATACCGATTTCAAGCCAAAGTTGGAAAGGAGAGCAGCACTTTATTTGAAAATTCATATTGAATACTGAAGAGTATAATAATTTCAACAGAGCAATATTTATGAAATTTTCATTTTATAAGTTTTCAGTGTGGGGGTATTGAACAATACACAACCTCAGGGCTGATGCAATTGAGACCATCAATGTTTTCCAAGACATGTAAAGGAAGTTTTAATGGATTGGACTAGAATATTTTCATTAAAGGAATTTCAAAATGAATTACAATGTTGCTGGTAGTCACATTGTCGAATTATTATACTATGAACACTGGGAGAGTCTTGAGAGTGTATCACTTTAGTTCCTGGCTGCAAACAGCACATGAAGTAGCAAAGATGATATAAATTGGGGGCAAATGCATATTAAGTGAAGAACAAACCTAACATTTCAAAAGACCTAAGTGAAACAGAGGGTTAGTATATCAATGCCATGGAATGGATGATCATTGATTCAGAGTTCAAATCTAGTTCTGTTAGGGATGAAACACTGACTGAATACTTGCAGTGTTGCTCATTATTTAATATGCCATTTGTTCCTTTTGATTCTTCCTTCTGTATAGTGCCTTGGGACAGTTTTTCTCTATTAAAGTTGCTGTATAAAGGCAAGTTGTTATTGATTCGACTCTTGCCTTTACCCTCTCCTGCCTCACTGTTTTATGACTGAAAATAGAATCCTTGTTCTCTCGCACTTTACTCATTCTGGTTCAATGCCTTTCTTGGCTACGAGTTCATTACCTGCTCCTATCTCTCTCTCTCTCTCTCTCAGTTTGATGTTCTTTTACTTCATGATTTCTACCACTCCTCTCCCAAAGCTGTACTATGACTTGATTTGCTGTACACTTATACTGGTCCTGGCTTGGTTGCGCTCCCACTCTGCTTTCCATTTTAGCTCTCTCTTCTAAATGTTTGGAAAAAAAGATTTGAAATTCAGCTGAGGCTGTATGTGACTCCCTGTTTAATTATGGGCTGTAATTTCCTCGGAGTAACAATCAGCATAAGATTGCCACTCCTTGCCGAATTACTTACCCTAAGTTTCTTCTGTGCCCGTCTCACCCAACCTTCCGACTCAGGCTGGGCCAGATACAGGCAGCACAGCTGTCCTCGAGGTCCCGCATTGCAGTGCAGCAGAGTCAGATTGAAGGAGTATATGCCCCCTTTTTTACAGCACTAGCTGCCATAAACCAGTTAAGTTTAAAGGTCCGACTGAAATTGACAGGCCAGGGGGATGGTAAGTGTCGAAAGTAAGTGTATAGGATTTGGGGTGTCGGGGGAATCGGAGGTCGGGGTGGGGGGTGGTTCGGAGGTTGGGCGGGTGCATTGAGGGGAGTGAGACCTCGGGGATGGGGGTGGGTGGGGGGGTGTTCAGACTTCAGGGGTTGGGGGGTGACGGGGTTGGACCTCGGAGGGGATGTGGTGGCGGGGGGGGGAGTGGGGTTTTGGGGATAGAAAATATATAGCTGCCAAGGGAAAAATCTAGGGAAAAATAATCTTATTTGCTGAAGTGTAAATGAGTAATATGTGATTGGAGAAAAAAATTGAAACTAGATTTTGTGTAATATGACATACGATAACAAAAATGGAAAATATCCAATTAAAATGGTTAATAAACTGACAGAGATTTCTAATTATGGTGTAAAGAATTAGACACACCAGGAGCAACGGAGAATTTTATCATATTTTATAAAATGTTAATTGTACTGCCATGGATTGTAACCTGCAATGTCCAGTTGCAAAAAATATAAGCAACCATTTTTCTGAATGTTCTATTTGGCTTACACAGTTTGTTTAATTACTTATACCCTAGTACATTCTCAATAAACTCCCAGACAATTATCAGGCTCAAATCATTATTTGATAATAAGCAGATGGCGGTTGATGGGAATGGTACATCGGAATTTTATTTTTCAGTATGTTTACTTTTTCTCCTGCAAACTCTCAGCATCACTGCCTCAACAAAAATACTCGGTTGGCTGGTGCAGTGAGCTTGATCGGATTTGAATATAGAGTTTGTAAGAATCTGTCCTCCGCAGGGTGCTGTTGTTGACCTTGTCTGGCATGGTGCTGATTTTCTGTCAGAAATAGCAATATGGACTCAACATCAATATGGTAGATTTTAGCATTGATGTGGTAGATCCCGAGCATTGGTATGGTAGCTCTCCAGCCAGACCCTTTGACAATTGGTCAAGGCTAGTAAAAGTTTCTTTAGGGGAAATCCCTCCAGGTTTCCTCAGTCTCTCTGGATGTATGCCAGCTGTGGCAGAAAGGGTAGCCAGGTGACCTACTTTCAGGCTCATCTGTCCTCCAAGCTAGGACATTAAAATTTGGCTATAAGACCATAAGATGTAGGGAGCAGAAGTAGGCCATTCGGTCCATTGAGCCTGCTCCGCCATTCAATGAGATCATGGCTGATCTGATAATCCTCCACTCCACTTTCCTGCCTTTTCCCCATAACCCTTGATTCCCTTCCTGATTAAAAACCTGTCTATTTCAGCCTTGAATATACTAAATGACCCAGCCTCTACAGCCCTCAGCGGTAAAGAATTCCATAGATTCACTACCCTCTGAGAGAAGAAATTCCTCCTCATCTCTGTTTCAAATGGGCGATCCCTTACCCTGAAATTATGCCCTCTGCACTCTCCCACAAGGGGAAACAACCTCTCAGCATCTACCCTGTCAAGCCCCCTAAGAATCTTATATAAGGTCATCTCTCATTCTTCTAAATTCCAATGAGTACAGGCCCAACCTACTCAACCTCTCCTCATAAGAAAATCCCTCCATACCCAGAATCAACCTAGTGAATCTTCTCTGGACAGCCTCCAATTCCACTATATCTTTCCTTAGATAAGGGGACCAAAACTGTTCACAGTATTCTAGGTGTGGTCTAATTAGTTTTAGAAAGACATCCCTATTTTTATAATCCATTCCCTTTGAAGTAAAGGCCAACATTCCATCTGCCTTTCCTATTACCTGCTGAAATTGCGTGCTAGCTTTTTGTGATTCATGCACAAGGACCCCCAAATCCATCTGTGCTGCAGCTTTCAGCAGTCTTTCTCCATTTAAATAATATTCAGCTCCTCTATTCTTGATGTCAAAGTGCATAACCTTACATTTTCCCACCATATATTCCATCTACCAAGTTTTTGCCCACTCACTATATCCCTCTATATCCCTCTGTAGACTCTGTGTCATCCTCACCACATGCCTTCCCACCTATTTTTGTGTCATCCGCAAACTCGGCGATAGTACATTCACTTCCCTCATCCAAATCTTTATTATATATTGTAAATAACTGTGGTCGAAGCACTGATCCCTGTAGCACTCCACTAGTTAAGGTTGCCATCCTGAAAATGCCCCACTTATCCCAACTCTCTGTCTTATATTAGTGAGCCAATCCTCTATCCATGCTAATATACTACCCCCAACACCATGGGCTCTTATCTTATTAAGTAGCCTTATGTGTGGTACCTTATCAAATGCCTTTTGGAAAGCCAAATATATTACATCTACTGATTCCCCTTTATCTATCCTGCTTGTTACCGCCTCAAAGAATTCTAATAAATTTGCAACTTGTCACCAATATATACTAAACATGTTGCTATATAATAGTAGTGAAACTGGTGTCATTGTTTATAGCCCTTAATGCATACATCTCAGGCATTCACATTTGTCCTGAATAGTCCTTATCGAGATTAATTAAAGTGCCTGTTCACTAGAGTAGTCAGGTAATCTAACAGCACTAATATGCATGACAGGGAGACATAACGTTAGATAGTTCATCTTTCATGATATGCATGGCTTCCTGCACAATGAGCTTCATATCTCAGGTGGGCCATTGGCATTTGGATAGCGCCTTTCAGCACCTAAGGATATCCCAAAGCGTTTTACAGCTAATGAAGTACTTTTAAAGTGTAGTCACTGTTGTTATGTAGGAAACAGGGCAGCCAATTTACACACAGTAAGCTCCCACAATCACCAATGTGATAACGACCAGATTATTTGTTTTGGTGGTGTTGGTTGAGGGATAAATATTGGCCAGGACCTTGGGGAGAACTCCCCTGCTCTTCTTACAAATAGTGCCATGGGATCTTTTACATCCACCTGAGAAAGCAGACTTCTAACACCTCATCGAAAAGAAGGCATCTTGGACAGTGCAGCACTCCCTCACTGGAGTGTCCACCTAGATTTTGCACTCAAGTCTCTGGAGTGGACTTGAACCCACAGCCTTCTGACTCAAGTGAGAATGCTACCAACTGAGCCATGGCTGATACTAGACAGATGTTGGAAGAAGGATAGGTGAAAATGACAAGCAAACACTGATTTAACAAAACAAAAGGTGCTCATCTTAGTTAGTTCCCATTCAGTCTTGCTCCATTGTTATGAAGCAATCTAAGTGGATAATGGATCAAAAGATTAGATTGTTGCTAAATTTATCTGTGCCAAGCAATGTCTGCACAATTCGGAACATTATCTCCCAGTGCTGAGTTCTCATGGAAATAGGCCAATGTGCATTGGTACTGACCATGAAAGCCTTCCCATCATACTCATTTTTAGTGGAAATTTATTCATAAAATAACTTGCATTGTTTTAAAGAGAAAATTGCATATTTATAACAAAATTTATTTCGCTAAAAAATCCTGCAAAGAGCTTGTGTTCAAAGGTGCTGGGGCGTAGATTGAACTGTATCATTATTACTGAGGCCCCCTGTAATCATCTTTGTCAATCATCTGCAAAGCCAATGCTGCTTCCCTAGCCCCTGGGGTATAGTAATGTAGTGGTTATGCTGCTGGATTTATAATCCAGGCTGACTAACAATGCTGAGACATGAGTTCACAATCCCATGGTAGCTGGGAGATTTGGATTCAATTAATTAAGTACAAATCTTGAGTGAAAAGCTACCATCAATGATGGTGAGCATAAAACTGCTGGATTGTCTTAAAAAACTGACCTGGTTCCCTGATATCCTTTAAGGAAAGAAACCTGCTGTCCTTATGCTGTCTGACCTATATGTGACCCCGACTCACAGTAATGTGGTTGACTCTTAACTGCCCTTTGAAATGGACTGGCAAGCCACTCAGTAGCATTCAAGAAGGTGGCTCATCACCACCGCCTTTTAAGGGGAATGAGTGCCTTTGCATCCTATGAATTAACATTAAAAAAAAGAGGGAGAATGCTGTTGTGAGGCAGCCTCACTACCCATCACGCGGTGATGTGCTTGACCCAGAGATTGTGCAGAAGGAAAAAGGGGGCAGCGGAGGGGAAATGGCTTCAAGCCACACCAACCTTTAAGATCTACCTAAGTTATGTCAGAAAACAAAATCCCTTGAACTTCCATTGTTCCATAGGCAAGTTTCTTTTTTACAGACAGTTTGAAGGAACATCCCACTGAGCCTTTGAAACCCTTTGTCATCAATGCACTGAAGAAAGCATGTGTTAGACATTTTAAATATTGCAATATTTTTGCACATATTGCATTTTAAGGACTTATGGATTTGTTCCATTTGTGGATTATGTTCCAGGGAAATTTGGGGTCAGATATTAAAGCACGTATTTATTGAAAGTAAATACTGTGTTTTAAAATATTGAGGAAATATCTTTGTCAATTGCAATAGTATGTAAATTTTATGTAAAGCAGTTGAGGCCCATATTTCTGCCATTTCTGTAGCTAATAACGACTTATTAAGGAAAAGTTAACATAATATCATGCTCCTTCCCCTTAGGAGGCTGAATGCACCACACCACACAGAATATAAGAATGGTTAGGGACAAGGAAAGGGTACATGGCTTGTCTCTCCAGTACCTGAACTGCCTTAGCCTAGTCATTTTGAATGTACCCAATGTCTCTGGGCAGCAGTAGTGACTTTGTGGATCCATGTGGAAAAATTGAATATGATTGCACTTTTTGTGATGGCCATTTTGAGATGTTTTGTAATGTTCTTTCAGATATTTTATGAATAAAGTATATTTTTCCAAAGAAAAATATAGTGACTTTGTGGAATAAAATGGATGATCATGAATCAGCTGCCCATTTCATATCTTTCCTGATTTTAATTTCCATTGACTTATGATTGTATTATTGCACTTATGATGTTAGCAATAATGACTAATAAATGAATAATGGTCTGAGGAAGGAATAATCTTCTTCTCATTCTTACTTTAAGACACTCTACAGTCTTTGGTTAGGCAAATGTTACCAGCAGATGGTGCTCATAATCTACTGGAACGGGCACACAAAGTCAAAGGCAAAGCTTACAGTCCAAACGATTAATCAAGGTAAGTCGATGGGCTGCTCTATTTGAGTTCAAGCAGATAAGCAGTTGCTTATCTTTACTGTACTCCTCTGTGGGCTTCTGTACATATAGATTTTTTTTTGTAAACTGAGTGGGATGATGCCAGTCCTAGGGTGCCAAGATATCTGCCTAACATCTCAGCCATCTAGTAAATGACCTGAGAGTGACAGAAACCTGGCTGAAGAAGGATTAAAATGAACAGAAAATAATATTTTTAAAAATGTAAACGTTAAACATGTAAAACAAACGTAATTGCCCACTTAAGGCCTCAATTGGCGCCTGTAAAGGAAGGCGCAGGGGGAGATGGTGGGGTCCCCATCCTGCACCCTCTTGCCTGATCAAATGTCACTGTCCCTCCGAACTTGCCTCTGGGGTCATTAAATTCTGCCCAGTGGTACAGAACGGAACAGCAGGCGGATGCATGCTCAAATTAATAAAATGTATTGTTTTGAACTTTTTCAAAATACGCTCTTGCTTTCTCTTTAGGCCTTCCTTTACCACAGAATGATTTCTCATTAAATTAAGTTAGTGACCAGGGTATGGCATTCAATCTGGGTTCAGGGACCCCGACGCCCGGAACATTTCCGGATCCCAAACCCGTGTTGCATCAGTCTCACTGAGGTGACGCAATTTGGAAATGCAAAAGGCCTAACTGATGTGGGGGCGAGTATGGCAGCGAATTAGTGACATTGGGAGCAGCCTGGAGGCAAGACACATTTACCTTTGAAAAGGTGAACAGCAGTCAGGACTGGGCTCGTAGCTCACTGAAGCAAAGGGGACGCACTGCCATGAACAGGCATCCATGGGCACCACCAAGATTCTCCGATGCCTTCCTTGAGGCTTTAACTGATACAGTGGCAGACTGGAGGGAAATTTTGTTCACAGCGTCCGGGAGAAGAATGCGCCAAAAGGCACAACAAGGGCTTGAATGCTTGAAAGGCGATGATGGGGTTCGGCAGCAGCGAAGTCATTGGAAGAATGTGGGTCCAGTGCAGAAAGTGATTAGGTCTGGAAAGATGACTGTCAGGTGACCACTGGGCGACAGGTCTCTAACTCTGTCTACACCGGCATCCACATGAGCTGACCAGACTGGTGCTTATAGTTCTCCTCAACTTTGTCAGGTCAAGTGGCCAGTTGCATCATTTGAGGCGACAGTGACTCTAACAGCTGGAATAGGTGAGGGAGCGCATCCTACTCATCAAACATTCTCTCCTCACCCTACAGGAAAACAGGGTGTATAACTCTCGGGAAATATCTCGGATGGGTGCTGGTATGCCGGACCTCCGCACTCTGAGCCCGATGGAGGCGGTGACACTGGAAATTGCAAGGCTGCCATTGCGTCAGGCCTTGGCCATGGCGAGATGGGAGTCCAGGGTCATTTGATAGCTCAGTCTTCAGGTGAAGAGCATGGAGGATGCTCCTGCCCAAAGAGTACTGTGGCTGCAGAATCTATGGGGTCGGTTCTGCTGAGGCTCCTGCTGAGTAACCTGACTTCTCAACACCACCTTCTTGTGTTTCCCTCGGGGCCAGTCAGTGGGGAGGAGAATGTCCCAGGCCAGTCATCACCAGCCTCCTCAGTGGGAAGTGTTGTTCCAGAATCAGCACCATCGCATCGTTCCTCCGCATCTTCTGCCAGCGCAGACACACCCACCTCAACTGGGCCTCAATTAAGATTAGAACAGGGAGCACTAGGTGAGCAGCACATCATGAGTGAACAGGAGGAGGAGAGTGAGGCAGAATCACCTGCAGGAAGTCACCTTCGGAGGACAGAGGACAGACCCAGCCATGCTGGATCCATCCCGGCCTCCTCCTCAGGACTCCATCACCACAGATGCCAGTCTTCAGCCAATTCGTTCCACCACACATGATATTAAGAAGTGGCAGAAGGCATGGATACTGCAAAGGCTATGGGCCCTGACCACATCCTGGCTGAAGATAGTACTGAAGACTTGTGCTCCACAACTAGCCACACCCCTAGCCAAGCTGCTCCAGTACAGCTACAGTATTGGCATCTACCTGCCAATATGGAAAATTACTCAGAAAAATGCACGACAAATCTCATCCCGCCAACCAATGTCCCATCAGTCTACTCTTGATCATCAGCAAAGTGATAGAAGATGAATTTTACAGTGCTATCAAGCGGCACTAATGCAGCAATAACCTGATGCTTAGTTTGGGTCCTGCCAGGGCCACTCAGCTCCTGACTTTATTACAGGCTTGGTTCAAATATGGACAAAAGAGCTGAACTCAGGAGGTGAAGTGAGAGTGACTGCCCTTGACATCAAGGCTGTATGTGACCGAGTGTGGCATCAAGGAGCCCTAGCAAAACTGGAGTCAATGGGAGTCAGGGGGGAAAAACTCTCCACTGCTAGGAGTCATACCTAGCACATAGCAAGATGGTTGTAATTGTTAGGAGTAATCATCTCAGCCTCAGGACATCGCTGGAGGAGTTCCTCAGGGGAGTATCCTAGGCCCAACCATCTTCAGCTGCTTCATCAATCACCTTCTCTCCAGCATAAGGTCAGAAACAGGGATGTTCGCTGATGATTGCACAGTATTCAGAACCTTTTGTGGCTCCTCACAAAATGGAGGCACCTATGTCCATATGCAGCAAGATCTGAACAATATTCAGGCTTGGGATTATAAGTGGAAAGTAACTTTCGCTCCACGCAAATACCAGGCAATGATTATCTTCAACAAGATAGAATCTAACCATCTCCCATTGACGTTCAAAGGCATTATTGTCGCTGAATTCCCCACCACTGGCATCCTGGGGGTTACCATTGACCAGAAACTGAACTGGACCAACCTTATAACTATGATGGCCAGCAGAATAGGTCAGAAGTTGGGAATTCTGAGGCAAGGAACTCACCTCCTGCCTCCCTAAAAGCGGTCCACTATCTCCAAGGCACAAGTCAGGAGTGTGTTGGAATATTCTGCACTTGCCTCAATGAGTGCAGTTCCAACAATACTCAGGAAGCTCAACATCATCCAGGACAAAGCAGCATGCTTGACTGTCACCCCATTCACCACTAAATATTCAGTCCCTCCACCACCAACATACAATGGCAGCAGTAAGTACCATGTACAAGATGCAAAGAGGCAACTCGCCAAGTCTCCTTCCTGCTGCAGTACCTTCCAAATCTGCAACTCTATAACTTAGAAGGAGGGGGGCAACAGATCCATGGGAACACCAGCTGCAAGTTCCCCTCCAAGTCACTCACCATCCTGACTTGGAACTGTATCGTTCGTTCTTTCACTGTCACTGGCTCAAAATCCTGGAACTCCCTTCCTAACAGCATTGTGGGTGTCCCTACACCACATGGACTGCTCAAGAAGGCTGCTCACCGCCACCTTCTCAAAAGCAATTAGGTGGGCTACAAATGTTGGTCTAGCCAGCGACGCCCACATGCAATGAAAGAATAAAGAAATGCTCCTCCGACAAAGACTCACGTGTCACAAACAGGGAGGGCTTTTCTGGAGCATCAGGTGCAAATGAGTCTCTGAATGTCAAAGATCCCAGAGGCATTGTGGAGCCTTGGGCGGACAATAGAGGAGTCCATCCATGTGTCCCATTATGACTCAGGATTTTTTAGTGCATGAGCTCATCCATTGAGATTGTGGCCAACTTCTTGAAGAGTCATATGCAGCACCACTCAGAGCGGATGCGGGGGCAGCAAGAAGCCGCTCATGCCACACGATCCTGTGACAGAGGCTGCCCCTGCAATGACACAGGCGCCGCAGCCCCATGGGCTCCTCCACCAATGAGCTCAGGAGACGAGCATCTCAGCAGTGAGCAGAGACAATGGAGCAGGCTGCCCAGACCTCAACCTCAGCCACAGGCGGGGCACCCTGTAGGAGTGGAAAGGAACACAAGGTGACATGCCATTAGTTGCACTTTATTGGACCCCTGAGCGATGTTTTCTCAATTTGTTTGTTCACTAACTTTTCCTGTAGTAATAATTGTTTACGCTTTTGATCAGACTTGTGTGTTATTATTGCTTGATGTCAAAAGGGACATGGATTTAAAGGAAGTGCACTGCTGCAGAGTGGAATTACTGCGCATTTGGTGAGAAGGGAATATTTTAAATTTTAAGGGTTAATCTTTTGTACTGCTTGCTTGCAATTTAGAATTCTACTTAAATTTACTGTTTTTAAGTTTTAAGTTTCATATAGGCTTGGGCTGGGCTAATCAAGCCCTCTGCTGGAGGGCAGGTGAGATCAACAAATTAAGTAATTGGCCTAAAACAAAAACAAAAATACCTGGAAAAACTCAGTATGTCTGGCAGCATCTGCGGAGAGGAACACAGTTAACGTTTCGAGTCCGAATGACCCTTCAACAGAACTGTCATTCGGGTCATTTGGACTCGAAACGTTAACTGTGTTCCTCTCCGCAGATGCTGCCAGACCTGCTGAGTTTTTCCAGGTATTTTTGTTTTTGTTTTGGATTTCCAGCATCCGCAGTTTTTTGCTTTTAAGTAATTGGCCTAATCTGGTTCTGTAACTTCACCTGAATCTCAGTAGTATGAATAAGGGAGGTTAAGTGCCCTGTCATGAAGTGCACTCGTTCAGAGTGGATTTACTGTGAATTTGGTGAAAAAGGAAGGAAGGAAGATGCTCTTTTCTTTATCTTTCTCTATCTTTCTCAGCCTGTAGGAGACCAGGAGCTGAAAAGCTGCATGAGAGGGCTGAGTTTTGAAAACATTCAACAGTGACATCACAGGATAAATGTATGTTCATTGGTTGATGAGAAACTGCTGTTGGGGAGGGTGCTTTGGAGTGCTGAAGAAGAGTCATACGGACTTGAAACACTAACTCTGTTTCTCTCACCACATATGCCGCCAGACCTGCTGAGTTTTTCCCAGCATTTTCTGTTTTTATTTAAAATAAAGTTAACATAAGGGAAGTAAATTGAAGACATGGCAGGATAACCCTGTGTGGAATGCATGTCCTGTAATATGTGGGAAGTCCTGGATGCTAGAAGTGTCATCAGCTGCAGAGCCTTAAGCTCCAGGTTTCAGAGTTTGAGCGGCAGCTGAAGTCACTGTGGCGAGGCTGAGAGCTACGTGGATAGCACGTTTAGAGAGGTGGTCACACCGCTGCTTAGGAGCATGGAGACAGAAAGGGAATGGGTGACTGCCAGGCAGCCTAAGAGACGTAGACGGGTAATGCATGAGTTCCCTGGGGTCCTGCTCACCAATTAGTTTTCTGTTTTGGATACTGGTGAGGGTGTTGGTTCCTTGGAGGAGTGCAGCCAGAGCCAAGTTTGTGGCACCACAGGTGGCTCTGCTGTACAGCAGAGGAGGAAGAAGAGGGGAAGAGCAGTAATATTAGGAGATTTGATAGTTAGGGGAACAGGTGCTTCTGTGACCGTAGACGTGACTCCAGAATGGTATGTTGCCTCCCTGGTGCCGTGGACAAGGATGTCATGGAGTGGCTGCAGGACATTTTTCTGGGGGAGGGTGATCAGCCAGATGGTCATGGTCCATGTTGGTACCAATGACTTGGGAAGGAAATAGGATGAGGTCCTGAAAGCAGATCTTAGGGAGCTAGGAAGGAGATTGAAAAGCAGAACCTCTAAAGCAGTAATCTCAGGATTACTCCCAGTCCAGTATGAAAGTGAGTATAGATATAGTAGAATTGAGTGAATAAACACGTGGCTGGAAAGCTGGTGTAAGAGGAAGGGCATCAGATTTGAGACGTTGGGAACAGTTCTGGGGAAGGTGGGACCTGTACAAGCAGGATGGGTTACACCTGAACAGGACTGGGACAAATATCCTCGCAGGGAGATTTGTTAATGCTGGGTGGGTGTTGTGGCTGGGGGTTAAACTAGATTGCCAGGGGGCTGGGAAATTTAGGGAAGATTCAGAGTAGGGAATGGGAGAATTAGCGAGTGCTTCTGAAACACAGAAGAAGTACAGGTTAAAAAGTGCACAGCACAGAAATTTGGCAGTGTTAAAAGGTGTATATGTAAATGCAGGAAGTGTAGCAAATAAAACCGATGAGGTGGGGCCACAGATAATGGCAGCATGATGTTTTTTATTACTCATTCATGGGATGTTGGCTAGTTCAGCACTTATTGTCCATCCCTAATTGCCCTTGAGAAGGTGGTGTGAGCTGCCTTCTTGAACCGCTGCAGTCCATGTGGTGTAGGTACACCCACAGTGCTGTTATGGAGGGAGTTCCAGCAATTTTGACCCAGTGACAGTGAAGGAACGGCATTATATTTCCAAGTCAGGATGGTGAGTGGCTTGGAGGGGAACTTCCAGGCGGTAGTGTTTCCATCTACCTGCTGCCCTTGTCCTTCTAGATGGTAGCGGTTGTAGGTTTGGGAGGTGCTGTCTAAGGAGCCTTGGTGAGTCCCTGCAGTGCATCTTGTAGATGGTACACACTGCTGCTACTGTACATCGGTGGTGGAGGGAATCAATGTTTGTGAATGGGGTGCCAATCAAGCGGGCTGCTTTGCCCTGGATGGTGTCAAGCTTCTTGAGTGTTGTTGGAGCTGCACTCAACCAGGCAAATGGAGAGTATTCCATCACACTCCTAACCTGTGCCTTTTAAATATTGGACAGGCTTTGGGGAGTCAGGAGGTGAGTTACTCACCGCAGGAATCCTAGCCTCTAACCTGCTCTTGTAGCCACACTATTTATATGGCTAGTCCAGTTCAATTTCTGGTCACTGGTAATCCCCAGGATGTTGATAGTGGGGGATTCAGCAATGGTAATGCCATTGAATATCAAGGTGTCATGAAAATATAATAATTTGCATAATATTATTGTGATTTATTATAAAAGTGGGTTAATAGTGGGGTTTGGGTTAGTTTCTGTGTATGTGTGTGAGATTTAATTGAATTGGAGACAACTCAAAGCCTTCAGTCTGGCTATCAACAAGAAGCTAGGTTTATACATAAACCTAAACCTAAACCTTTCCCAAAGGTTACTGATCAAATTAGTACAATGAAAGATTTATATTATGAGAGAAGTAAAGTTCCAAAGACATATTGGAACAATGGAATTTGCAAAAAAAGAGAGAAACACGTATAAAGGAGATGAGGCTATGTGTAAGAGGAAAAGGCATTCTAAGATCTAAACCAAGTGTGAAAAGTCTCCAGTCTCTATGCACCAAGTTGCTGTCTACAGGAACCGAAGCTGAAAAAACTCATTTTGAATGCGGCTGCCCAGATTATTGTGTTGCTTTGCCTGGGTCTGTTTAAATCTATTTGATTTTACTGTTGCCTTAAAGGAGGTGTAACTGGGGGCCAGATTAATTAGGAGGTTTAGGAATTATTATAATAGTAATTTGTAGACTTTTTTGCTAAATGTTTAGTTTAGTTTTCTAAAAACCTCTACACTTGCGGTAGTCTTATTACTTCTGAATTTAAGGCATGCATCTCAAAATAAAATAGAAATTGCAAAACGGTTGTGACTTGCCTGATCAAGTTTCCCTCATGGATTTGATCTGCCTGGCACATCATCTGCCACATCATAACAAATGCCAATGGTTAGATTCTCTCCTATTCGAGATGGTCATTGCCTGGCACGAATGTTACTTGCCACTTGTCATCTCAAACCTGGATGTTGTCCAGGTCTTGCTGCATTTGGACAGTATCTGAGGAGTCACAAATGGTGCTGAACATTGTGCAATCATCAACGAACATCCCCACTTCTGACCTTATGATGGAAGGAAGGTCATTGATGAAGCAGCTGAAGATGGTTGGGCCTAGGACACTACCTTGAGGAACTCTGGGGCAGAATCTTGCCCATGTCGGGTGGGCTCGGTGGGAGTGGTGGGGAAGCCGGAAGGCGATTTCATGCTGGCAGGCCAATTAAGGCCCACCCAGTGTGAAACGCGAGCAGCAGCGCTCAGCACTGCCTGTGCAGGCAGTGGTGAGGGTGGGGGGTAGAGCAAGCGGGGTGAGCATGAACTTCGCGCATGGACACGAGTGCACGCTTCAGAATCTCCCTAAGGCACAGAGCTGCCTCAGGGAGATGAAGAGCTTTAAAAAAAAATTGAAAAATGTAATAAAACATGTCCCTTCATGTCCCTGTCACTTGAGCAGGGACATGTTATTAATTAAATTTTAAAACTTTTATTTTTATTTGCTTTTGGAAACCTCATCCCGCCCGTGGATGAGGTTTCCAAAAAATTGCAAAGGCCGCTTGGCCTTTTCGCCTGCCTGCCAACCGTAAGGTTGGATGGGCAGCGAAAAATTTAACTACCCTTAATGTCACCATTAGCACATTTCTTAGCTAATATCACCACTGTCAACACCTCTTTGTCCTTTTGTCTGTGACATCTTTTGGTTATCTCCACTTATCACTGGCCCTCTATCCAGCTCTACCTGTCCCACCAGTTTATATTTCACCTCTTCTCTATTTTTCCTTAGTTCTGTTGAAGAGTCATACGGACTCGAAACGTTAACTGTGTTCCTCTCTGCAGATGCTGTCATACCTGCTGAGTTTTTCCAGGTATTTTTGTTTTTGTTGTGAAAAATTTAACTTAATTGATTGTTTAATGGCCTTAACAGGCTGCCAATTCCTGCGCTCGAGCCTGCCAACTGAGCTATTGCGCGGCTGTGCATTGACGTCGGGACACTCACCCGATGTCAACGTGTGTGATTTCATGCTCGAGAGGGTTGGGCACATGCCCGCCCGCTGAGGTAAATTCTGCCCCTGCAGTGATGACCTGAAACTGAGATGATTGACCTCTAACAACCACAGCCATCTTCCTTTGTGCCAGGTATGACTCCAACCTGCAGAGAGATTTCCTCTTGATTCTCATTGACTCCAGCTTTGCTAGGGCGCCTTGATGCCACACTTGGTCAAATGCTGCCTTGATGGTTGGGATTTTCCATGCCCGCTGGCATCGGGCGTGTTTGGTGGTGTGTGAAGGCAATATGGCAAAGGCCCAAAATCAGCTTCATAATGTTGTGAAAACAGTTTGCGATCGTCTGCCCTGCCTGTCGATGGCCGGCTGCATTTCTCTCCATCAGATGTCGGGAACCTCATTGTAATGCATCAGCATATTATTATAAGGCCAGCCTGCCGGACTCATCCCATTCGCTGGATTGTCCGCCCACGTCGGTGAGAAAACACGCCAATGTGTTTCACAACAGCATATATAAGGCGTGCACTTGGCAGGCTGCACTTTGCTCAGGACTTCAAGGTTTGTTTGCCTACCTTGCTTCAGGCAGCACTCACAGTCATCAGCGTCAGGCTTCACAGACAGCACCACATCACTTTTAGGGGGGTTCACAGATAGGTCTGTACCTACCAGATCAGCCATATATGGGTGGTTTTTCAACGGCTGCAGAGCTAGGGCTTGCTTGGGGAAGGGGGAGAAGTGGCCTCAGGCAAGGGAAGAGGCTGCAGGGTGAGGGCTGTACTGGGGAATGAGGGTATCCCAGGGTGTGTGTGGGGGAACATGTTGATCTGTACAAGTGGCCTCAAGGTGGTGAGGGCTGAGGAGGTGGTATCCAAAGGAGATGAGGCCAGATGGGCATGCAGGGGTGTATGTGTGAGAATGGATGGTGATGCCCCCTTCAGCTGGCAGTGAATGAGATGCCAGTGAATGTGTGATGGACTTGAGTGCGTGAGTTTAAACGGATGAGATGGTTTCCATACCCTGGTGGCACGGATGAGATCATTCATCCTCTATCTGCATTGGATGGCCAACCTCTTCTGTGCAACATTGGCACTGATCACCACTGCCATCGCCTACCAAGCCAGAATGGTGATGTTGCTGCCCTTCCTGCTGCCAGAGTGGGAGTAGAGGACATCACAGTGGACCTCCATGGTGTCCAAAAGCCTTTCGGGGCCATGCCTTCTTTGCTGCCGTCCTGGGCTGGAAACACTGAGTGCGGCTGTACCTTAAATGTGGTGCCCGGCGTGATGAAGCGGCGAGGTGACAGCGTGGCAGGCGAATTGGAGCCCGCCTGCCATCGAAATGGCGTGTATCCTGGGAATACATAATTAATGTGACGTGTTTGGGGCGATGCAGCGTGAAAAGCCGCCATTATGGCTGGCAGGTAAAGCGTCACTTTTCCACCTGCTACCGCATGTAGTACAAATCTGGGATGATTCTGCCCAGTGTCAAGGGCAGTCACTCTCACCTCATCTCTGGAGTTCAGCTCTTTTGTCCATGTTTGAACCAAGGCTGTAATGAGGTCAGGAGCTGAGTGGCCCTGGTGGAACCCAAACTGAGCATCAGTGAGCAGGCTATTGCTAAGCAAGTGTGGCTTAATGGCACTTTGACCCCCCTTCCATCACTTTACTGATGATGGAGAGCAGGCTGATGGGACGGTTGGATTTGTCTAACTTTTTGGGGACAGGACATACCTGGGCAATTTTCCACATAGCTGGGTAGATGCCAGTGTTGTACTGGAACAGCTCGGCTAGGGGTGCGGAAGTTCTGGAGCACAAGTCTTCAGTTCTATTGCCGGAATATTGTCAGGGCCCACAGCCTTTGCAATATCCAGTGCCTTCAGCCATTTCTTGATATCGTGTGGAGTGATCTGAATTAGCTTACAATTGGCATCCGTGATGCTGGGGACCTCCGGAGGAGGCCGAGATGGATCATCCACTTGGCTTATCTAGCTGAAGATGGTTGCAAATGCTTCAGCCTTATCTTTTGCACTGATATGCTGGGCACCTCCATCATTGAGAATGGGGATATTTGTGGAGCCTCCTCCTGCAGTGAGTTGTTTAATTGTCCACCACCATTCACGACTAGATGTGGCAGGACTGCAGAGCTTAGATCTGATCCATTGGAATTGCTTAGTCCCGTCTATCACTTGCTACTTATACTGTTTGGCACACAAGTAGTCTTGTGTTGTAGCCTCACCAGGTTGACACCTCATTTTTAAGTATACCTGGTTCTGCTCCTGGCATGCCCTCCTGCACATTTCATTGAACTAGGGTTGATCCCCTGGCTTGGTGGTAATGGTGGGGGATATCCCGGGCCATGAGGTTACAGATTGTGTTCGAGTACCATTCTGCTGCTGCTGATGGCCCACAGCGCCTCATGGTTGCCCAGTCTTGAGTTGCTAGGTCTGTTTGAAATCTATCCTATTTAGCATGGTGGTAGTGCCACACATGATGGAGGGTATCCTCAATGTGAAGACGGGACTTCGTCTCCACAAGGACTGTGCGATGGTCACTCCCACCAATGCTGTCATGGACAAATGCATCTGTGGCAGGCAGTTTGGCGAGGAGGAGGTCAAGTACGTTTTTCCCTCTTGTTGGCCCCCTCACCACCTGCCGCAGACCCAGTCTAGCAGCTATGTCATTTAGGACTTGGACAGCTCGGTCCATAGTGCTGCTACCGAACCACTCTTGGTGATGGACATTGTACTCTGGGTTGGGGACCTCATTCTGCGCTCTTGCCGCCCTCCATGTTTCCTCCAAGTGGTGTTCAACATGGAGGAGCACTGATTCATCAGCTGAGGGGGGCAGTACGTGGCAGTCAGCAGGAGGTTTCCTTGCTGAGATTTGACCTGATGCCACGAAACTTCATGGGGTCTGTTGAGGACTTCCAGGGCGACTCCCTCCCGATGATATCATTGCTATAACAGAAACTTGGCTTAAAGAGGGGCAAAAATGACAGCTCGACATCCCTGGATATAAAGTTTTCAGGCTGCATAGAGAGGGGAATAAAAAGGTGGAGGTGTAGCATTATTGGTTAAAGAAACAATTATAGCTGTAAGGAGGGGTGATATACTAAATGAATCATCAAATGAGGCTATATGGGTTGAGCTCAGAAATAAAAAAGGGGCAGCTACACTGCTAGGAGTGTACTATAGACCCCCAAATAGTGGAAGGGAGTTAGAAGAGCAAATATGTAGGCAAATTTCTGAGTGCAAAAACAATAGGGCAGTAATAGCTTGACTATCCAAATATCAAATAGGATACAAACAGTGTCAAGGGCACACAGGGCATAAAATTCTTCAACTGCATTCGAGAGAACATTTTCAGCCAGCATGTAACAAGCCCAACGGGAGGGGGCACAATTGTACATTTAGTCTTAGGAAATGAAGCTGGGCAAGTGGATGAAGTAGCAGTGGGGGAATCATTTTGGAGATAGTCACCACAATACAATTATGGAAAAGGACAGGAGTAAAAGTTCTAAATTGGGGCAAGACAAATTTTACAAAGCTGAGAGGTGAACTGGTGAAAAGTGGATTGGGTACAGCTACTAAAAGGGAAATAAGTATCAAATCGGTGGGACGTATTCAAAAGTCAGAGTCTATGGGCACAGTGTAGACATGTCCCCACAAAGAAAAAGGGTGCTACTGCTAAATCTAGAGCCCTCTGGTTATCCAGAAGCATACAGGGTAAGATAAAGCAGAAAAAGAAAGCTTATGACAGTCACAAAAAGCTTAATACTGTAGAAAGCCTAGAGGAGTATAGAAAGTACAGGATTGAAGTAAAAATGGAAATTAGGAAAGCAAAGAAGATACAAAAAAAAATGATAACAGTTATATCAAGGAAAACCCAAAGATGTTTTGCCAGTACATTAAGAACAAGAGAATAACTAAGAAAAGGGTAGGGCCTATCAGAGCTGTACATGGTAACTTGTGCGTTAATGCTGAAGGTGTGGGCAGGGTTCTCAATGAGTATTTGTCTCTGTCTTCACTAAGGAAGGGAATGATGCTGACATTCTAGTGGAGGAGGAATGTGAAATTTTAGATACAATAAGCATAATGAGAGATTGCTGGAGGTACTGGCATACTTGAGGGTAGATAAATCACCAGGGTCAGATGGATTGTATCCCAGGCTGCTAAAGGAAGCCAGGGAGGAAATAGTGGATGCTCTGAAGATCATTTTCCAAACCTCACTAGATACAGGTGAGGTACCATAGGATTGGAGGCCGGCGAACATTATACAAATATTTAAAAAGGGTGCAAGGGATAGGCCAGAAACTTATAAGCCAGTCAGTCTGACTTCAGTGGTGGACAAATTATTGGAATCAATTCTGAGAGAGAGACAGGATAAACTGTCACTAGAAAGGCATGGGTTGATCAGGGTTAGTCAACATGGTTTTGTTAGGGGAACATCATGTCTTACTAACCTAATAGAATTTTTTGAGGAAGTAACAAGGAAGATTGAGAGTAGTGCAGTGGATGTTGTCTACATAGATTTTAGTAAGGCATTTGACAAGGTCCCACATGGCAGATTGGTCAGAAATGTGAGATCCCACGGGATAAAGAAGATGGCAGTTTGGATCCAAAATTGGCTCAATGACTGGAGACAAAGAGTAACGGCCGATGGATATTTTTACAAATGGAAAGTGGTTTCCAGTAGCGTTCCACAGGGCTCACTGTTGGGGCTCTTGCTGTTTGTTGTATATATTAATGATTCAGACTTAAATGTGGGAGGCATGATTGGGAAGTTTGCAGATGATGCAAAAATTGGCCATGTAGTTGATAATGAAGAGGATAGCTGTTGTCTCCAGAAAGATATCAGTGGTCTGGTTGAGTGGGTGGAAAAGTGCAAATGGAATTCAATCCAGAATAATGTGAGGTAATGCATTTGGGGAGGGCAAACAATGCAAGGGACTACTCAATAAAATGGACGACATTGAGGGGTTGAGAAAGTGTGTGGAGTGCATGTCCACAGGTACCTGAAGGTGACAGGACAGGTGGATAAAGTGGAAAAAGCATATGAAATGCTTTCCTTTCTTGGGTAAGGTATTGAACAAAAAAAGCAGGGATGTAATGATGGAACTTTATAAAATGCTGGTTAGGCCACAGCTGGAATTTTGTCTACAGTTCTGGTCACCACATTACAGGAAGGACATAATTGCTCTGGTGAGAGTACTGAGGAGATTTACAAGAATGTTGCCAGGGCTTGAAAATTGCAACTATGAGGAGAGATTGAATAGGCTAGGGTTGTTTACCTTAGAACTGAGGAAGCTGAGGGGTGACCTAATAGAGGTGTACAAAATTGAGGGGCCTAGATAGGGTAGGCAGGAAAGACCTGGTCTGCCTAGCTGAGGGGTAAATTAGGGGGCATAGATTTATGGTGATCAGTAGAAAGAATAGAGGCAATTATGAGGAAAAACCTTTCCACTCAGAGGTGGTGGGTGTCTAGAATCCACTGCGTAAATTGGTGGTTGAAGCTGAAATGTTCAACTCATTTAAAAGGTACTTGGATCTGCATCTGAAGTGCTGTAACCTGCAAGGCTACGGCCAGGTGCTGGAAAATAGGATTAAAAATGAGTGTCTAGTTTCTTTTTTTGGCTGGTGCAGACATAATGGGCTGAATAGCCTCTTTCTGTGTGGTAACTTTTCCATGGTTCTATGGAAAGGGGTTGATGGGGATGGGGTAATATTCAGGCTCTTATTCTGAGGAGGTAGCTTTTTTATTCCTCCTAGAAAAATGCATCACTTCACATTGATATTCATCTGCTTTTTACATGTTCACTCTTCAAATTTGTCATTGTCTCCTTGTATTTTGTCACAGTTCCTCAATATTAACTATTTGGTGTCATGTACACATATCGATATTGTATTTCTGGTACCTGAGTCTAAAATATGGGTGTTTTGGGCTTCCACAGTAGGCATAGGACCGCGATTTTAAGCATTTGAGTAAGGTTCCCCGCCATTTCTGGCAGGTGTGCTGTCTGTGCATTTCAAGGTCTGTTTGAATACTGATATGACCACATCACAGGTGCAATTTCTATAAGAGTTTTATTCCAAAATTGTCATCCCGCTACCTCCCCATTTATGCTAAATATTTGTTCAGCAGCAAGGCAAAAATCATCTCTGCTATATAGTTCACCAGACTGATTTCCTGGGAAGGCAGGATTGTTGTATGAGGAGAGATTGGGTCAACTAGGCCAGTATTCATTGGAGTTTAGAAGAATGAGAGGGGATCTCATTGAAACGTATAAAATGTTGACAGGGATGGACAGGCCGGATGCAGGGGTGATGTTTCCTTTGGCTGTGGGGGGTCTAGAACAAGGGGCACAGTCTTAGGATACGGGGTAGGCCATTTAGAACAGAGATGAGGAGAAACTTCTTCACTCAGAGGGTGGTGAACCTGCAGAATTCTCTACCACAGAAGGCTGTGGAGGCTAAGTCACTGAATATATTTAAGAAGGAAATAGATATATTTCCAGACTCTAAAGGTGTCAAGGGGTATTGGGAGAGAGTGGGAGTACGGCGTTGGAATAGAGGATCAGCCATGATCATACTGAATGGCAGAACAGGCTCGAAGGGCCGAATTACCTACTTCTGCTTCTATCTTCTATGTTTCTATAAAGGGTAACCTGTTGTCAGTATTGACAAAATGGTAATTGAAATGGTTGAAAACAATGAACATTAATCTGTAATTGTGGGGACAGATAGGCAGGTAGGCTCGATGTCCATATCATTGGTTTTGCTGATTCCCGGCCTGCTGCTGTGTACTGGACAAAAGCCTCCTGCTTGAACAGATAGAAAGGGAAAAGAGAGGTGGGTTAAACTCTTGGTTTACTGTCATGCATTGCTTAGCCAGCTCAAAGAGCAAGTCACTAATGTTCTTATTGCCTAATCCCAAAGAGGGTTGGCAGGAACCAGGGAACAAATTACCTTGCCTGACTCGTTTAGACAGGCTGTGGTATCTGATGCCATAAAAACCTTGGGCAGAATTTTTCATCGCGCGGTCAGGTGTGCGCCCGACCTGATCGGGAGTGAAATAGTGCGCGATGATGTCGGACGGGCGAGTAGGCCAGGCGGCCTTTGCGTTTTTTTTCACAAAACCTCATCCACGGGAGGGATGAGGTTTCCAACGGTTACTAGAAAAACAATAAATTTTTTAACAACATTTTTTTACACGTCCCTCCATGTGACTGAGTCACATGTAGGGACATGTTTACATCATTTGTAAAAAAAAAATTTATTCTTGTATTTAAAATTCTTCAGCTTCCTGAGGCCTTCAGGGAGCTTTCTATGCGTGCACCCCTGTGCACGCGTGGACCACCACCCCGGCAGTGCTGAGCGTTTCAGCGCACCTTTCATGCTGTCTAGTCATTTTGTGGCCACTCCTGGGCTTGCGCCCCCACCCCCCCGCCCTTTGAGGGGTGAAGGATCCAGAACAATCCGCAGTACATTCCATCATGTCCTGTGGAACTGAGTTATATTTTCAGGAGACTGGGGAGACCTTGATCTTCCTGCTCTTCTCTCTTCGGAGTGTTTAATCTTTTCCAAATGTTGTTAAAGCAACCAAATGAATCAAAAAATAGCCCACGAGAGGGTTACAAATTCAGGCCAGTTCTAATGAAGCGTCACACCCAAAACACTTAACCTTTCTTTTTCTCTAAATGCATTTCTAGAAATTTTTTGATTTGAAATTTTCAGCTTTGAGGTTTTGCTCTTTCCAGTGTCCCAGCAGTTATGGGTGCAGGTAGAGTACAAACCTCTCATGGGTTCAGGCATTAAGGTGTCATTCACTCTGCGTATGAATTTTTTTCCCAGCTAGTAATTAACAGGGTCACACAATGTTAGTAAATTGTTCCTTATAGCACACTTAATGCATGATGTTCCTTGGGGATTGTCCAGGTTGACGCTTTGTAACTTTGGCGGGAGATCTGTGTGTATCCCAGGCACGGCGCTAAAAGTTGGGTTCTGGACAGGTCGGCTCGTTTCTGTCAATTAATACAACCCCCTATGAGAGGTATCAGATTTAAAATTGTTTAATATTTATACTTTTTTTATTTCTACACGATACAGGTCCACTCGACACCTACAGTTACAGAATGCCCGGGTCTCGAAAAAACAGACTGAACTTGAAACTTAAGGAGGCAATAAAATACATTTCAGAAGGCTTTTCCTTTTCCACCTTATCCAACAAAACTGTCATCTTATTATGAAACACAAATCAACATTACCCCACCAGTGTGACAAAAAGATGAAGGAGATATGTTTTTAAGTAGGCTAATGTTTGTTTTAGCTCATGGTCACAAATCAACACAAGCTGCTTTTACCTAGTGCCAACCCTCTTTCTCCTTCCCCATTCTGAACAAAAACTACAAACAATTAAGCTCTCATATTAATGCGTAGTTACCATAACCAGCAACTGGGGATCTGGTGTATCAGTCATAATTCCCAAAGACCGGGGTTCTGATGTTACATAGATGGACTAATATTAACTCCATGATCCTCTATCAAGAGCTGCTTCTCCTCAAGGTCTATTCTGACTTCTCCAGATGGATCACCCAGTTGCAGCCCCTGCTTCCTCTGAGTTGCAATGAATAGCTGTGCATTGCATGCTGAAATCCCATAAGGGGGGATTTCATTTTAAGATTCAAATAAAATTATAGACTATTACAGCCCCAAGACGAGTAATGAGGTGGCTACAGACTGATTGAAAGTCTTTGGCTCCATGACAGAACAGTAAATAAAATAGGATCCCCATCTCAAAAGGGAAACCAATTGGTGGGAAAAAGCCAGAGGACAGGACAGGGTCCACTCTCTAAGTCTGAGAGGGCCTCTTGGCTTGAGGCAGATCACAAGGAAAAAAAAGCGGAGTGGAAATAAAATCAAAGATAGGACAAGAAGCTGGTTGGCAGGATAGGTGCAAATAATCAAATTTAGTTTTGGACACTAAATTAACAATGAACAGCACAAGGTGGAAGGAGTGATGCACTGAAGGATTACAGACTGATGGCACGGAGGAAGAATTAAGCTTTAAGGGTTTCAATTAATTGAGACTCAACAGCGGAAGGAGGTATAAAAGGGATAAGTTATATTTGTATAGTTTCTTGCACAAGCTGAGGACCTTATATAACCTCGAGAGCTTTACAGCCAATTAGCTCCTTTTGATTTGTAATTACTGTTGTAATCTGGGAAACATAGCTGCCAATTTGCACATGACAAGGTTCGGCTACAAACAGCAATGTGATAATGACCAGATAATCGTTTTTATTACTGATGCTGGCTGAGGAATAAATATTGGCCAAGCAAACTCTTCTTCAAAATAGTGCCCTGGGATTTTCCTACATCCACTCGAGAGGGCAGTTGGCGTAATGCCTCATCCAAAAGACGAGACCTCCAACAGTGCAGCACTCCTTCAACAATGCACTGAGGTGTTAGCTTCACGCAACAGTGAGACTTGGCCTCAGAACCTTCTGACTCGGGTGAGAGTGCTAACTACTGAGTCAAAGCTGAATACATTGACAGGCTGGAGCCTGACTAACACACTGAATGACAAGACAAAAATAAATATGTTTAAGGACCAAAACTAACCAATACAGCGAACAGCAGAAGTGGCAGGATTGGAGGCTGACTGACTGAGCAACAGGATGAGGGATAAAGGGTCTGGCACACTGAAGAAAAGGAGGCAAGTGCCCTGACACATTGCAGGATTAAAGAATTAAAGAATGACACACTGGCAGATCAGAAACAAAAGGCCTAAGGCATATTTACAAGGAAGTGACTTGGATCTCTTATGTGCTTTGTAAAAGCTGAGCAAAGTTGTATTGCTGAGGTGGGTAAGTGGAAAATGCCAATCTTGAACATATCATGTATGTTAGTTCCCCCCCAACACACATCATGTGACACACATCTCATGTGGAATACTGTACATTCAAAAAGATTCAGCGTTATAATTTACAGAGTACTTGCACAGGATTAATACAAGACAGAAGTATGTTGTGTAATTTTGCAAACAGTCAACTACAAAAACATACATAGTTTTTTTTCACACAGCCAGATACAGCTCTATAAGGCTTTTCCACAGCTATGCAGAACATAAAATATTAAAAATCTTTAAACCTTTGTATTTTCTATTAAATTAAAATTTAATTACACATTTAATAAAATATAAATATTGTGTATAGGAATCTGACAGATGAGCTTCATTTCTAAACATGACTAATGCAATCTAACAAAAATAAATCCATAAAGCTTTAGAGCAAAGGTTACTGGAGGTTTCCACCAACACTATTAATATTGCATAGACTACACGCATCAAAAATAAAACCCAGCTTTCATTTAATCAATGTCGTTGACATTATTGTCACAAAATAAAATAATTTTTATCCTTTGCCCTCAGAATTATTACTTTATAAAAGTGCTGAGATGTTTCTGAACCATAAGAAGATAAGTAATGTACTAACTGTCCAGTAGCCATTTTGCTGCACACCCATTATATTAACAGTTCACGGTTACGTTCCCAGTGAAGAATGAATCACTTAATTTACTTATTAAAATTCAGACATTAGATGAAATCATTAAATGCATTAGAGAATTACCTCCTTTCCCCTACATTTAAACTAAAACATTTTTAGTTTAATAAAAAAAAATCATTCATGGAAATGTGTTTTTTTCTTTCAAATGGCAATTGTTAAATCCACCCTCTCCCATCTCTCCATCCTACAAACAGATATTACTCTACCACTGGGAAGGTGTAATAGCAGGTCCATCTTCCTAATGGGCTGGCCAATCTTCATAATGGGCTGGCCCATCTTCCTGAGGGGTTGGACTATCTTCTTGATGGACTGACCACTGTTGTGAGTACTATCAGTGCCATACAGGGGATGGAACATATTTGCTCTGCTCACTGTTTCTAGCAGATGACTGCCTTCACAATAGCAGGAATACTGCAGGAATCAGCCTCTCCCTTTATTCATTCAAGGGATGTGGGCTTCACTGCATAGGCCAGCATTTATTGCCCAGCCCTAATTGCCCTTGAGAAGGTGGTGGTGAGGTGCCTTCTTGAACTGCTGCAGTCCATGTGGTGTAGGTACACCCAGTGGATTTAGGGAGGAAGTTCCAGGATTTTGATCCAGTGACAGTGAAGGAACAGTGATATATTTCCAAGTCAGGATGGTAACTGGCTGGAGGGGAACTTCCAGGTGGTGGTGTTCCCATGTGTCTGCTGCCCTTGTCCTTCTAGATGGTAGTGGTCGTGGGTTTGGAAGGTGCTGTCTAAGGAGTCTTGTTGAGTTCCTGCAGTGCATATTGTAGATGGTACACACTGCTGCTACTGTGCATCAATGGTGGAGGGAGTGAATGTTTGTGGATGTGGTGCCAATCAAGCAGGTTGCTTTGTCTTGGATGGTGTCAATCTTCTTGAGTGTTGTGGGAGCTGTACTCATCCAGGCAAGGGGAGGGTATTCCATCAAACTCTTGACTTGTGCCTTGTAGATGGTGGACAGGCTTTGGGAAGTCAGGAGGTGAGTTACTTGTCACAGGATTCCTAGCCTCTGGCCTGCTGTTGTAGCCACAATATTTATATGGCTAGTCTAGTTCAGTTTCTGGTCAATGGTAACCACCAGGATGATGATAGTGGGGGTTCAGTGATGGTACTGCCATTGAATATCAAGGAGCAATGTTTAGATTCTCTCTTGTTGGAGATGGTCATTGCCTGGCAGTTGTGTGGAGCGAATGTTACTTGCCACTTGTCAGCCCAAGCCTGCATGTTGTCCAGGTCTTGCTGCATTTGGACATGGATTGATCCAGTATCTGAGGAGTCGTGAATGGTGCTGAGTATTGTGCAATCATCAGCGAACATCCCCACTCCTGACCTTATGATGGAAGGAAGGTCATTGATGAAGCAGCTGAAGATGGTTGGGCTGAGGACACTACCCTGAGGGACTCCTGCAGTGATGTCCTGGAGCTGAGATGACTGACCTCCAACATCCACAACCATCTTCCTTTGTGCTAGGTATGACTCCAGCCAGTGGAGAGTTTTCCCCGATTCCCATTGACTCCAGTTTTGCTAGGGCTCCTTGATGCCAGACCTGCTCAAATGCTGCTTTGATGTCAAGGGCAGTCACTCTCACCTCACCTTACCTTTCTTTTCTATCCCAGTGCCTTTTCTCTGCTGGGCACTGCATCTGATAGGTGGTAGTAATTCATTCTTCGGTGGATGGGTTGGTGGAAACAAAGACATGGGTGAGAAATATCTTTATTTGATCCTGAGTATTTTAGCTTGAGAAATGATGCAATCAATTCCTTGTACATCACTCAACTATGTTTTTTATTCATTCAGGGGATGTGGGCTTCCCTGGCTGGGCCAGCATTTTTTGCCCATACCTAATTGCCCTTGAGAAGGTGGTGGTGAGCTGCCTTCTTGAATCGCTGCAGTCCATGTGATGTAGGTACACCCACAGTGCTGTTAGGAAGGGAGTTCCAAGATTTTGACCCAGTGACAGTGAAGGGACGGTGATATATTTCCAAGTCAGGAAGGTGAGTGACTCGGAGGGGAACTTCCAGATGGTGGTGTTCCCATTTATTTGCTGCCCTTGTCCTTCTAGATGATAGTGGTCGTGGTTTGGAAGGTGCTGGCTAAGGAGCCTTGGAGAATTCCTGCAGTGCATCTTGTAGATGGTACACACACTGCTGCTACTGTGCATCGGTGGTGGAGGGAGTGAATGTTTGAGGATGGGGTGCCAATCAAGTGGGCTGCTTTGTCCTGAGTGTTGTGGGAGCTGCACTCATCCAGGCAAGTGGGGAGTATTCCATCATACTCCTAACTTGTGCCTTGCAGATGGTGGACAGGCTTCGGGGAGTCAGGAGGAGAGTTACATGTTGTAGGATTCCTAGCCTCTGACCTGGTCTTGTAGCCACAGTATTTATGTGGCTAGTCCAGTTCAGTTTCTGGTCAATGGTAACCCCCAAGATGTTGATAGTGGGGGATTCAGTGATGGTAATGCCATTGAACGTCATGGGGAGATGGTTGGATTCTCTCTTGTTGAAGATGGTCATTGCCTGGCATTTGTGTTGCGCAAATGTTATTTACCACTTGTCAGCCCAAACCCAGATATTGTCCAGGTTTTTCTGCATGCGGACATGGACTGCTTCAGTATCTGGGGAGTTGTGAATGTTGCTGAACCTTGTGTAATCATCAGCGAACATCCCCACTTCTGACCTTATGATGGAAGGAAGGTCATTGATGAAGCAGCTGAAGATGGTTGGGCCGAGGACAATACCCTGAGCAACTCCTGCGATGATGTCCTGGAGCTGAGATGATTGACCTCCAACAACACAACCATCTTAAACAAAAACAAAAATACCTGGAAAAACTCAGCAGGTCTGGCAGCATCTGCAGAGAGGAGCACAGTTAACGTTTCGAGTCCGAATGACCCTTCAACACAACCATCTTCCTTTGTGCTGGGTATGACTCCAACCAGCGGAGAATTGTCCCCCTGATTCCTTTTGACTTCAGTTTTGCGAGGGCTCCTTGATGCCACAGTTGGTCAAATGTGGCCTTGATGTCAAGGGCAGTCACTCTCACCTCACCTCGGGAGTTCAGCTCCTTTGTCCATGTTTGAACCAAGGCTGTAACGAGGTCAGGAGCTGAGTGGCCCTGGCGGAACCCAAACTGGGCATCAGTGAGCAGGTTATTGCTAAGCAAGTGCCGCTTGATAGCACTGCTGATGTTGAACTGGCTCATCTTTCAGGAGTAGTCTCCTGGATTGCAACCCTGGTTTTCCAGTCCAGTGCACAGTGCAGCAAGAAGCTTCACCAGGCTGGCTTGCAGGCAAGTCTTACAAATTGTGTAAAGCAGCCTCACAGACTGGGAAGCCGCATATCTGCTAGTGAGGAAGTGTTTCCCGCTGTCAAAACGGCCCACCATAAACAGCCGTCTGTTTTCCAAACTTTATTGTGAACTTACTGTTTTCACGAATGAATATTCAGGCCAGCAAGCTTTCCACTAGCACTGCTGAGCTCGTCATCTATGTGAGATGAAGGCCAAAAAGGACCATCTTCATATCAAAGAGCAATCTTCCCACTACTGTGTATTTAGAGAGCAAAATCTAAGCGCTCCATTAATCTGCTAAATATCTACCTCTGAATCATTTAAAATATATATATCTACATTGCTCAACATGTGACATGCTAAATTATAATTTGACAGGTGAGGTCAGTCTTCTCGTACCTCACCCAAGTGGCCAGATTCCACATGCGAGTGGCCAGTGAGTCTACAGGCTATGTCACCATGGAGGCATAACAGTTGAGCTTCAGCATGATTTGATTCAGGATCTACAATATTCTGCAGAGTTGTGGATAGTGGAGCCCCCCGACCGATTTTGTTCCCCTCACTAGCCTAGGGAACTCCCTTACCAGGACCTGACCGAGACCAGCTCACTCAGCACAGAGAGAGTTTTGCACCAGGAGAACGGCCAGGCATAGATGGTTCACCACTATACCATGCAATGCATTTACCTACCGAGACGTCAAAGGCTTTTTTTTGTTAAAATTAAGTAATCAGGCATCAGAACTGCTCTTATCTATAACAAAAAGTGCACACAGCATTTAGCAGGGCCGTTGGAAATGGGAACCGTGAATGGCTGTTCAAAATCTCTTTTTGTTTTGCAATGTTCCGAATCATCTTTAAACATGCTTCTGTATAGTGTTCAGTTGTGTCAAAAGAGCACAATGTAAAATATATATTATAAAAACAAGACTTAGCCGCCAGTATACCCAAGGTGCTAAATTCAGGCCCCAGGCAACGATACCTGTGACCCTACACTATACTAAGCCAGTTATTTCACAGACTATAACTCTGAAAATGCTGCCTGTGTCCTAGATCTATACAAAATAACTTAGAAATGTTGCAGTTTTATAAAATCTCATGCACGCATTTTCATCAATTCATCACTATACAGTTATATGGTATAAAAATTGCTGGTGTGCAAAACTATATATATGTACAGTACTACCAGTGTGTGTCTCATTACAGAGGGCGCAGGGTGGGCATTGGGGTTTGTTGGCAGTTTTCTACAGCGATTATCTTGCTCCTTGAGGTTGAGGGGGTGTGGAGGGGGCACTTAGCTCTCAGTGGAGGAGGCACTCTGTTGTCTAGTGGCCTCCGTTCACATTGCCACCTCCTGTGGACCAGTCGATGAAAATGAAGCTGAGGCTCATGGTCATGAAGAGAACTCCCAGACCCGCAAAACAAGCAGCCTGGAAAATACAGCAAACAGGAGGAAGAAATGGTTAACATGTGAAGAAAGGGCCAAGCTCCCAAACTTAGCATGGGGCCTGCCGGTGTAAAGGGTGGGGGAGCTCCACCTGTGACCTAACTAGTGTTATATACCATTCCAGCATAACCCCTAAGCTCTTATATTCTATGTTTCAGCTGAAAAGGACAAGTGTCCCATCAGCCTTCTTGACTGCCTTATCTGCCTGCCCAGCCATCTTCAGGGAGCCTCTGTTCCTCTACACTTCTCAGAATCCTACCATTTATTGTCTATTCCCTTGCCTTGTTAGTCTTCCCCAAATACATTACTCACACTTCTCTGGATTGAACTCCATTTGCCACTGTTCTGCTCACCTGGCTAATCCACTGATGTCTTCCCATTGTCCCCAGTTTTCTTTGGCCAATTTTTCTATCGTCTGCAAACTTCTTAATCCTACCTCCTGCATTCAAATCCAAACCATTGATACCTACCGCAAAAAGCAAGGGACCCAGTACTGAGCTCTGCAGAACCCCACCGGAAGCATCTTACCAGTCACCAAATTACCCATCAATCATTACCTTTTGCTTCCTGCTTCTGAGTCAGTTTTGGATCCAACTTGTCACTTTGCCTTGGATCCCACAGGCTTTTACTTTCGTGACCAGTCGGCCATGTGGGACCTTATCAAAAACCTCGCTAAAATCCACATAGACCTTTTGACCCTCCAGACATGACGTTCCCTTAACAAATCCATGCTGGCTGTCTTTCTAAATGAAGATTTATCCTAAACTTCAGAAGTTTTCTAATATTTTTCCCATCACTGAGGTTTGGTTGTCTGGCCTGTAATTACTTGGTCCATCCCGTTCTCCCTTTTTAAAATAACTACAATGTTAGCAGTCCTCGCGTCCTCTGGCACCATGGCGGTAGCCAGAATGGGTTGGAAAATGATGGCTAGAGTCTCTGCTATTTCTTCTCTTGCTTCCTTTAACAGCCTGGGATGTCTTTCATCTGGGCCTGGGGATTTATCCGCTTTCAAAGATGTTAAACGCCTTTATACTTCCTCTCTCACTATATTAATTTCATCTAATGTTACACACTCCTCCCTGATTGCAATGTCAGTATTATCCCTCTCATTTGTTTTATTACCAAACCAAGGTCCTGCGCCTCAACATACAGGCTACTTTTATGCTCCCTAATAGGCTGGACTCTTACTTTAGTTACCCTCTTCCTCTTTATACATTTATAAGAAATTTTTGGCATTTCCTTGATTTTACTTGTCAATATTTTTTCATGCCCTCTCTTTGCTTTTCTAATTTACTTTTTAATTTCATTTATACTCCTCTTGGTTTACTGCAGTATTGAGCCCCTGGTGTCAATAATAAGCTTCCCTTTCTTTCTTTATCCTCTCCCTTAAGCCACTTGATATCAAGGGGGCTCTGGATTTGTTCATCCCACCCTTTTTCTTTACTATCTCTGAACCCTCACTTTCTCTTCCTTGAATGCCTTCCACTGATCTGGCACTGATTTATCTTCATGTTTCCATTTCACTTTAGCTAAATCGCATTTCAGCTTAATAAAGTAAACTTTTCCCGACAGAGAACTTTTATTCCTGGACTATCCTTACCTTTTTCCATAACTACCCTAAATCTAAACGAATTATGATCGCTTCCACCAAAGTGCTTCCCAGCTGATACCTTTTCCACTTACCCAGCTTCGTTCCCTGAAACCAAGTTCAAAACAGTCCCCTCTCTTATAGGGCTTGTTACATATTGGTAAAAAATTTCTCCTGAATGCATTTTAAGAACTCTGCCCCTCTGTCCCTTTCACTCTAATTTTATCCCTGCTTAACAGTGAGCTATTTCAGTCCCCTGATGAACAAAGGAGGAACAAACATCACATGGCAAAAAAACCCCCTTCAAAACAGTAAAATAAACATGAGCAGAATGGCACAATAAGCTCATTATCAGGACGTTCCTAGTAACCAAACTCCACCCACATCTGCCATGCAAATATCTCTTTGTGTCAATCCCAAAAGTTAATAGTGTTCACTTGTACATTTTAAAACCTGCCTTTCCAATGACAACTATATTCTGGGTCAGTGCAATCTGTGCTTACATTTCCGTTCCTTAGACAGAGCCAGTGAGATGAAGGAGAGAAGAACCAAAAAGGTTTTCTTCTCGAACGCATATGCCTGTGTTGGATTTAGAAAGTTGCTCCCTTAAGTAAGCTGCATTCAGTTCATACCACCTCTTTTTTTTTGCCTTGAACAGAATACGACAAACATTTACTCTGTCCTAAGTGTGGCATCTAATGGTCGCCCAATCATTCTGCCACTGTGTCTAGGCTTTTGAGTCCATTTGTAAACATGTTTTCCCTCCAACTGCCTCTGACCAAAATCCAATAAATTTGTCCTTAAACTGTCCCTATTATGCCAGGGTCATGAATGTGACCCTAACTGGTGTAGTTTCTGCTCCATATTCTTGGATTGGCTGTAGCCTATGCTGCAGATACACACTGCCTAAAAAGCATGACATCAGTGGGCAGACTGCACCGGAAATGTAGGACTCACAAGCATGACACATTCCAGTTAAAAGTGGGTCGATTACCCCCTTTCTGGCATTGGTGTCTTAGTGTTAGATCCTGTATATACGCAGCAGTTCACTCATGTCTGATACCAAAAAGCTGGTCTATATGCCAGTTCCTGTTGGGCAGTTTGGATGATGCCTGTCTACATAATAGAGACTGAAATTCAATACCATTCTTGGAAAGTGCTGCAGGTCATCGTGAGGACAGGGTTTTCCCTGTGGGCTTCTGGACCCCACCGTCAAGGTTAAATGGGGGTCAAAATCCCACATCCTGTGTCGGAAACTGTCACTTGGCAGTGAGTTTCCCTGAGTTGGCCAATCAGTGCTCAATTGGATGGTGAGCCTGTCCTCTAAGTATGGTGGGCGGGCTCTTGAGGCTGGAGGGCCAATGGGAGGTCCTCCAGCTTGAAAGCAGAAGCTCAATGCCAGAGCAGGTTAATTGAGAGAGGAGGTGCTTCAAAATGGAGTTGCCCTCTCTCCAAACTTCTAAAATTAAAATTAAAAAATTAATCCAGCAGCTAGGCCACTATTGCTGGGTGGGGGGGGGAGCGGGAGGTTGGTGGTGGGGGAAGTGTGGGGGTGGTGGCTGGGGGGTGGAGGGAGGTGGAGGTGGGGGGGTCAGAAGGAACCCTTCCAAAGAGCAGTCTGTGGCTGCCATTGCATTCAGGCAGGCTAGGGGAGAGGGGGGGCTCTCTTTGCCTGCCTGGAAGACAGGCTTCCTGGTCTGTCTCCAGGAGGCCATCTCCAGCGCTGTTCCCCAGCTGCTGCCTGTGGGACTCAGGTAGCACCCTGCTACAATTGATCTTAAATGGCTATGAACAGGGTCAATTGGCTACTGCTGCTTGTGGGTGGGTATCCCTTCCGCCAGCACCCCCAATCCCAGGTGAAATGGCCCAAGAATGGGATGGAGACAAGGAACCAGCTTGCTGGCTGGTGGAACTATTTTTAGCACCCGCCCACCTCAGGGCCTAAAAATCCAGCCACCAACCACCCCCCCACCCCCACCCCCAAACCACCTCCCCACCCAACAAGCCACTATCTAACTGCAAGTTTGGTCTTTCTTATCCCAGGCAAAAGGCATAATCTGGTAATGTGTGTGGGTTTCTGTGTATCTCATGGGGCCAATTGATTAAAAACCCCAAAAGACCTGCAAGGCACTTCCAAGGCAAGCCCCTTTAACAACAGCTGCTCCTGCTATTGGCGTTCCAGTGGGTGGACCATTGCGTCCGAGCAGTGTCGGGCACCCTCTGTGTGCTGGTCACCCTGCATTGTTAGTGAGCCCCATTCCAGGAAAATGGATCAGCTTCGCGACAGCAGGTGCAAGTCCTTTCCTCAACTGACCAACAGCAGTGAAGCCACCATGGAGGAACATTCAGCTCCAAGACCACAATGTTCACTGTGCTACCTGTGCTATTCATGTCAACAATGCCCTTGAAAACAGAAACCCCCAGAAAACTGATTTAACATAGTCCAAGGTGAGGTGTCGTTTAGAAAGAAATGCTCTGAGACTGATTATTCTAGACAGTATAGCTTCCGCATTTTTGGGCTTTGCTCACTGGAGACGTACCAGGATTTTTGGATGCGACCTCGTTGGCTCTTCTTCTTTTGGCACTATCCGTATGTAGAACACAGCTGGGAAGATGAAAATTAAACATGGGGCAGAGGTAGCACCTGAAGAAAGAGAAGAGGAACCAATGGTCATTAGCATCAGGCTGGCCTTTCAACGCACAAGCATTTTTAGAGTTTATATAAATTATACTTTTTCTTAGGCACCAAGTCTTCGTCAAAACTTTATAGTTTTGTTTTAACAAGCATTTCACAAAAAAAACGTGTCGACTCTGGGGAATGGGATGTTTGGTTGTTTCCTGCCCCTTTGTGTCAGCACTGAGTACCGGCTCAGACACAGCTTACAGTCAGTGCTGGGTGCATCGCTCCCTCTCTCTGTCAGATAGTCAATCTCCGTCCAAACCATTCTAAAGTGGGGAGGAGAAGTACAGCTGAGCCCAGTCCTGTTCTCGCCTAACATTCACACAAACGCTTGGTTCACCGGATAGCAGCCAGAGTAGGAAATCTGGCTTATTTCTCCCTTCTGTTGACTAGTTGTTAACAACTTTCCTGCTTCCTTAGCTGAGAGTAACATTAACCACGAATCTGGGACCATATGGTTCTGCGTTGCTGAGCATCACATCAGGTGGCTCACTTGCCCACATCTTTTGGTGGCTTTTTAAATATGGACCAATAGATCTCCCATCATACCGCTTCTGAATATGAGACCTAGAATGCTCGTTTCCTATTTACCAATATCCCAATGGAGTCTGATGCAGTCTAGCCTTTGCTGTAAAGTGGCAAATTTACTGAAGCATTGCATCATACAATTGGCTGAATCATAGGATTTGCAGCATTTGCTTGCAGCACAAGTACTTGTTTTTTTCCATTATTTACATGGCTCTGTAGAAGATACTTTTTGTTGCTTTACTTCCTGTGTTTGATTTGCTGTTGCTGCTGAGATTGCCAGGTGTGGAAATGCCAGGGAGATTTGCCCCATGTCAAGCTCCCATTGCTGTCTCTCCCTCCACAAAGACAGCCTGGCAGCTGTGACATTTTGAAGTTGCAAGATTTTAAAAATACTGAGAGGGCACCGCCATCTTGAGGCATCCTCTATCTCCCTTACCTGCATTGAACTCTTTCAGTGCCGGAGGGCCTCCTACTGGTCCTCCAGCTTCCAGAGCCTAGCCGCCATCCTTAATTGGATGGTGAGCGTGCTCTTTGTCCATTAATCAGCCTTTCAATAAAAAATTGTTGTGTAGGTGTCATGCCCATCTCTTGTGGGGTCAGGACCCGGAAATTATCCCGACGCATACGTCCCAATCTCAAAATAAAACTTCATCCCTACAACTCCCGTGTCTTATCTTTCTCACACACACGGTATTTCTCCACAGGAGCTAGAACAACCCAGTTATTTCCTACCTTTGGTGACCTAACATGGGCTGCTGTGGATATTATAAAAGCAGGTTTCCTGGGTCAGCTTGGAAAGGAGTCACCATTATTAAGAGTCTCCAAACCAAGATGCGCACAATTTCCATTTGCCCAATGCCATGTGTAAACTTTCTCCTTGCAGGGACACCTCCCACTTTCCCAAGTGCAGAGAACCTTAGTGCAGATTGGCAGAGGCCACATTTTGAGACCCCTAGATGAACAAAGGGATAATCCATCATTCATCTCGCTGTTGTATGAGAAAGAAGTCGCAAATCCGCAGCACCTCAGCCCAGTGACATTTCTGACTCAAGCGGCAAGTTTCAGACAGAAGGGCCAGCACACCAAGTAACCAAGTTCATGGGTAATTTGAGTCGTTTTTTTAATATTATGTTATAAATATTTTTTCTAGCTCTATACAATGATTTGAGTGAAGGATAAAAATGGCGACTGAAAATAGCGTGAAGAAATGATCTGATCAATTTATTAGTTTGCTTTGTGGTATTAGCAGGTACGCAAATAGTAATCTTGAATAGACTTGAGATTTAATTACTCAGTTTTCTGTAGACAATCCTGCAATCATTTGTACTTCTTCATTCCTATATATTTGCACACTTGATAGTTTAAATTATGGTTCACCTGTTGTTACCAATCATAATTTCTTTGCTTTGTTGAGCTGTGACATCTTAGTGTGTGACACCCTGAGACATGTCTGAGGCTGTACTTTCAGATGCAACATCTTTGAAAGCTGTGACAGGATAAGCATACACCATGCGCAAGAATTCAACTATGTAGAAAGATGGGATTATGGGTTTTGCACACAGCTAACCTCCAGTGACACAAGTGACCACAAAAGGCAAGATTTAAAGAAATTTAACTTCACAAAGCATTAGTAGACTGGATTGCTTCAAAGAAAAAACTGGAATGGCTGAGAGGGGATTAACAGAATAGAACATGTAGTGAGAAGATTTTACTTTGTAGTTACTAATATCATACTTGGAGGTAGAACTGGCAATTTTCAATACCTTGAGTTGTATTCTAAATGTGAAAGGTTATAGCTGTCATTGTTATAGCATTGTTGCTTTGTGACCTGTAGGGAACACAAGTGTCTGGGAAACTATTCTGTTTCACTGGAATTCCATGCTGGATAAGAAATGGATTTCACTGAAGTGCTCTCCATTCCAGTTGCCTTTATCTCAGAGCCATCTGAATTATAGCCAAGCCACAGGAAGCACTCAAAGATGAAGTCAGGAGGGGTGCCAAAGTCACATGTGTTCTCTTTCTCTCAACTTATACAAGGGCAACCCCCTCAAAAATAAACACTAAACACTTCACGTATTAGTCAACATAAAATAGCTATCCAAGGCAATAAGTACCATATCTCATAAAAGCAAGCTGACATAAAAATGTACACCTACAGATTCTCACAAGGGCCAGCATTTTTCCCTGGTCAGCCGGGCTCGGTGGGGGTGGACGGGAGCGGTCGGGAAGCCAACCATTGCTCGCGGTCGGGGCGGGACTGTGATTTCACACTGGCGGGCCAATTAAGGCCCACCCAGGGTGAGGCGTGCTTCAGCGCTGCCTGTATGGAGGGCGAGAGCGCAAGTTCGCGCATGCATGCGCATGAGCACTGGAAAAGCCCCCTGAGGCACAGAGCTGCCTCAGGGAGATGAAGAGTTTTGCAAATTAAAAATAAAGATTTTTAAAATGTTGAAAAACATGTCCCCTCATGTGACTCTGTCATGTTAGATAGTAGAAATGAAATCAGGATGAAATTTAAAGAATTTTTTTTAATGACGGATCAAAACCTCATCCCGCCCATGGATGAGATTTTGCAAAAAATGCAAAGGCCACTTGACCTTTTCGTCTGCCCACCAACCGTAAGGTTGGACAGGCAGTGAAAAATTTAATTTAATGACATTGTCAATGGCCTTAATAGGCCTGTTAATCGTCAGTGGGCGTGCTGCTGACTCCCGCGCGTGCCCACCGACCGAAATATCGCGCGAGTGTGCAATGATGTCGGGACGCTCACCCGACATCATCGTGCGTCATTTTATGCTTGAGTGGGTTGGGCGCGCGCCCACCTGCTCAGTGAAAAACCCTGCCCAAGTTGTTTGAACCAATAAAAACACAATGTAAAACGACTTAATAGATAACAGTTAATAGATAACATTGAAGATAACAACATCCATCAAAACATTTTCACACAAGATCATTAATCAGCACATAACACCATTCATCACCACAAAGGATCTTTTATCTCCACACAAGACCATCAATCACCACACAAGACCATTTATTGAGCATCCATCACCATACAAGACCATTTTTCATCACTCACCACCCATTGTCAAACAATGCCACCCATTGCTACACAACATATATAAGCCAAAATCACCCCACACACAAGTTGAAACCATCTCATAAAAAGTGGCCTACAACAGGTAGCATAAATACAAACCAATGCAACGAAAATACACAACACATTAAATTGCAACATACATTAGCACAAACCAAACAATAACAACACATTTATTAGAAAATGCAATTGAAAAAACACAGGTTGCCGGTAACTATTGATCTTGCTAAGTAATATGTTGCACAGCACCTAATACTGTTACTATTTTGAGCAGCTACAAGCACAACAGTGTCATGCCAGCTGTATTAAAAGATCCATAACTGTTACGAGGGTGTACTTTTAAAGATATAATTTCTAATTTTCCTTTTTTTGGCTGCATTTTAAAAAACCAGAACCCTCTGAGAGACAATGATGAAACTGCCCAGACTGCAGCAATACACAGTCGCATTCCACCGAGTGGGGTGAAAGAAAGCAGAGCGTGAGAGACCCAGCCCCTGTTGGCTTCACACCATCCTGAGACTGTTCATATGTTTCTGAGATGAGTCATCAAAATGCAATTACCTGTTCTGAAACAATAACTGCAGCAGACATGGACTAATAGAACTTCTCTGGAATATACAGCCAGCAGAGTACTTTAAGGGACTGCTCCCCAAGCAGGAGGGAGAACAAAATGCCATACTGAACACAGGCTGTCAAAGCTCTGTGCTCTCTCCGTCTCTCTCTCTCTCTCTCTTGTAAGTGCTGCCCAGTTTGCATAGTAACCATCCTGAGAAGAGAAATCTACTATGAACTGAGACCTTTTTGGGAATAAAATGTGGAAATCTGTTCCATACAACTATACCCAGGAAGACAATTGAACAAAACAGCTGCAACGTGTAATTGGGACCAGCCAAGGAACAGCTAACCATATACTCCTCTGTTTTATGTTTCATGAACTGTAAAAATCCTATAAGCCTATCCTCTGACTCTGCGATCTTTATTGGTGTGTGTGTGTGAGCCCAGGTGAATGCGTGTAATGTATGAATGGTAGTTGTGATTTATCTAGTTCTTTTAGTTCAGGCAATAGTTTCAATAAACTGACCTTGTTCTTTGTTTAACCTAAGAAAACCTGTCTAAATCTTTACAGCCTAAAAGCATACATAGTGGGACTCTTACAGAATTGGCAAGGCACATCCTCTCTAAATTCACTAAAAAACACCCTGTTATGGTCAGACCCGGAGTGGGTGAATAGGGGAGTCATTTCAACCCTCCTCACATGGTAACAATAACATTTATTAGAAAAATGTCTGCGCATATTTCTTGTCAACTTTTCCTTCATAAATTCCTATGGTTCCAGTTATAATGGAAACAACCATCCCTGAGCTGCAGTCAATACCCCCAGCACTTTCATTACAAATTTCAGTGATGAAGTGCTTTTCAGGGTTGGGAGCAAGCACCAACTGATGAGTTCATATCCTCTTAATTCAATTCAATATATCTAGTGGACTGTAGGAAAAATCAACCACAGATTATAGATTGTAGTGGATTGCTTCAAAATCTATTTATTCTAGTGCTACACAAAATCAGTGATGCTGAATACCTTCTAAAGTGGCCTAGCAAGCTACTCTGCTGTAAAAGCAAATACTTCAAGAAGGTTTTTTTCACAAGTTGATCCTAATTCTTTATAATGGTGTTGAGACAGAGGATCAGCTCGAAGGGCAGAATGGCCTACTCCTGCTCCTAGTTTCTATGTTTCTAGAATGGTTAAAGCAACTCCTCCTTAAAGAAGAGTTGAAATGTTGAGAGCCCCGTTAACATATGTGTGCTTTAACTATATTCGCACTGATAAATTTACATTAAGGTTTATCCTTACGCATTTAGGCCAAGAGTCTCCAGTGCCTGTAGGGGGCTCTGCAATCCCGGAGGTCTGAGCGGAAGCAGCTTTGAGGAAATTTCCAGCATTACAATTTAAAAAAAAATGGCTCCCATCCTTGAAAGTACCTTGGCTTTGCAACTTGTAATAAAGGCAACCGTTACTGCTGATGTGGTTGTACATATTTCGCAAGGATCCCTGTGGTGAGCTCTAGTAATCTTATCCAAACCAGGTCACGGCACTTCTTTAAACAGTAAACACTGTTGGCAAACAAGGGAAAAGGGGAGGGATGGTCCCTTTTCCTTCTTTGGGTTCATGTGACTGAGAGATAAGGACTTGCCTCCTCTGCCGACTTGCATATTTTAATTCAAAGGCACATTGAAAAGTGACATAAGGGGAGATTTTCCGCTTTAAGTCTATCTGGTCGGACGCTGGGCGCACACATTGAATAACGTGCACTATCAGCCCATGATTTTCTGCTCACTGCAAGTGGAAATGCCTGCCTGATTCATTTTCCATTGAGGGACTCTGAGAACAGGTTACTTTCCTTTCTCTCAAACTCCTCCATAATATTACAATCCAATAGTTAGCAAGCCAGTATCTGTAGGTGATTGGTCACTTAGAATGGTGGGATGATGAGATAACTGAGATGGCAGGGACACTAACAATTAATTGAAACACAAAGGGCTCTTTGTTACTTTGCACTGAAACAATTACTTACACAGAGAGTTCATTTTGAACCACTGAGTTTGTTTTTATTTGGGAATGAATAACTGAACACAAGCCCTCGCTCACTGTGCCCTCTACTAAGGAGCCATGTTCTACCTCTGACACAGTGTGCGGTCTGGTGACTGAAGAAAGAACTCGCATTCATATCATGTCTTTCACAACATCAAAACATCGAGAATGCTTTACAGCTGATTAAGTATTTTTTGAAATGTAGGGACTCTGTTCTACATCTCTCCCCATTTTTATTTGCATTGATTTTAATAAGCAACGTAAAATGAGCTGTTAGTTTGCTATTACCAGTTTTTCACTTCTCTCACATGGTCAGAACTGATCCTATTGTCACTGTTGTAATGTAGAAAATGCAGCAGCCAAATTGCACAAAGCAAGATCCCACCAGCAGTACTGAATGAGGTGTTGAGCTCACCTGTTTTTGGAGTTGGTTCAGGGATCACTGTTGGCCAGGACTTCAGGAATACGCCCTGATCTTATTCAAATTGTGCCATAGGGTTTTTATTTACTCCAAAGTGGGCAAATGAGTCCTTGATTTAACGACTGATTCGAAGGATACCTTTGACAGTGCAGTGTTCTCTCAGTACTGCACTGAAGCGTCAACTTCCATTGCGTGCTCAAGTTCCTGGCGTTGGGTTTGAATGCACAACTCTGAGCTACCCAGACGCCATGGCCTGAATTTTTGCTCCTGAGTCGGGAGCGCAGAGTCTGGACAATTCCCAGGTCCTCAACCTGACCCAGGAGAAAATGCCCCCCTAAAGGTCGGATTTTCAGTCCAAGGAAGGGGGGCAGATGAAAATGGAAGTTGTGGTGGGCGATTCTGGAATAAGGGTGGAGGCTGCCGGGTGCAGAGGTCGGCTGGGTGGAAGGCCTACCTCAGTGCACTGGCACTGTGTTACATTTAAAAAAAATACAATGAAACATAAAAATGCCCTCCATTCCTCATCCCTTACAGTCCTTCACCCCACCATACATTCCCCATGCCCTATCCATACCACCTCATGCCCCCACCCATCTTCCATAGTCCCTCAAACCCTCCATGCCAACCTATGCCCTTCTACCCATCCCCTGCAGCCCTTTATAGCCCCTATGCCAACTTAGTACCAACTAATGCCAACCCATGCTCCCAACCTTTACACCTACCATGCCAACTCACCCAGTATCCACCAGAGGTAGACCTCAGGGCCCATACTCAGATGAGATAAAGTACAGTTCTTAAGGGTCTATTGAAGAATTCACAATTTCAAAAAGAACCATTCTCATTGATAAAAAACCCATTCACTACATTTAACTTGCTTTAATCCCTTATTAAAAACAAGCATCGGAATTCATAGCCCCACTTCAAACAGTCTATAACCACTTGGAGCTGTCAATCAAACTGTGAATTGAGAGGCACTCCAGGTTGTGAAATCAGTCATGCAGCACTAATCCAATAATGATAACTCTCAGGTTTATGTCAAAGACAGAGTGAAGTAGCAATTACTGATGTTTTGTAAACACTGAGGAGTTTTTTTCTCAAAAATATAAAGGGCAGGAGTTGTAAATGCTTTGACAGCTTGACAGTTCCTTTCGACAGTTCCAATGAGCTTGAGAGTTCCAGCGAGTTTATGCACTTTTTATGCACATTCATGTCTACTTTTAACAATCCCAAAGGGCATCTTACCTCTCCCAAAGGTGTCGTGGGACCATATCCAAAAGGGTACCTTACCTTTGCAAAAGGGTACCTTTTAAGTAACCCCCTATCTAAGTAACTCCATAAAGTTTAGACCTGCTCCTACCAGATGTACTCTGCACACATTGTGTTTCCCACTCCTAGCTGGTGAAAATCCAACATGGCTGGAGGCAGCTGCTTTTATATGGGGAGCTGCCTCTTTGAACCAAGGATGCAAATTAAAAGCCCTGCCCCCACCCTCCCTCCCAACGCCTACACCAATCCTGTGAAAATGGTACATGCTGTGTTCCGGGGGCAGGGACTTCCAGATCTATGCCTTGGCAGGCATTTTTGTAACGACAGATAGGATCTCCATCTCCACAAAAATTCAGGTCTGTGCAACAGTGTATAAATCAAGTGTCAACTGACTTCAAACTGAATTGGAGAGAGACCACTTTCCTTAAGAAATCTCATGCTCTGTTGCTGTTTTGTGAGTTGGGTACTGATTTCAGATTCCGACTGTAATTACATTGTAAAGGCACATTGCAATGAATCCAAACAACTTTGCTATGTTATATTATAACTCCCTAAGAGTCTTAGACACTGAACTGTGAAAGATAAGAGGTGATAACTACAAGATAACCACATTTTAGCTGCAAGAGGTCAAGTTTTAGTTTTGAGAGACTGAACAATTAAAAACAACTCCTGTTTATAAAGCTCCATTAACATAATAAAATGTCCCAAGGGGCTTCATGGAAACATTATAAAACAAAATATGATACCAAGCCAAATGAGGAGATATTGGGTCAGTTGACCAATTACTTGGTCAAGGAGGTAGGTTTTAAGGACTGTCTTAATGGAGGAAAGCAAGGCAGAGTGACGTAGGGAGGGAATTCCAGAGCTTAGGGCCTCAGCAACTGCAGGCACGGCCACCAATGGTGGAGTGATTAAAATCAGGAATGTTCAAGAGGCCAGGATTATTGAATGATCTTGGAGAGTTGTGAAGCTAGTAGAAATTACAGATAGAGAGAGGGAAGGGCGAGGCCATGTAGGGATTTGAAAAATAGGATGAGAATTTTAAAAATCAAGACTTTGCTAATGTAGGTCAGCTAGCACAGGGGTAATAGATGAATAGGACTCGGTGCAAGTTGAGACAACAGACTTTCAGATAACCTCAAGTTTACAGAGGGTCGAATGTGGGAGACCAGCTGTAGGTGAATTGGAGTAGTCAAGTCTAGAGGTAACAAAGGCATGAAAGAGGGTTGCTGAAACAGATGAGCGAAGGCAGGGTTGATGTTACGGAGGTAGAAATAGGCAGTCTTAATGATGACACGATTATGTGGTAGAACCCCATCTTGGGTTACATATGACACTAAGGTGCGAACATATGAATTAGAAGTAGGGATGGGCTATTTGGCCTCTTGAGCCTGCAAGTCGGTGATTAGGGAATGGAATTAAAATCACTGGTGAATTAATACACTTAAAGTTTGATGTTATCCCTGCTTTCTAAAATGATAAACCCAGGAACAGAAACAGCACCCTGGTAAGTGTTGGAAATGTGCAGTTTGAGCAGCCTCGGAGAGATAGTAATGGGTTAATGTTTCAGGTCTGCCTCTGATCTGCTGGAGGGTCCCACCAAGAACTTTAAGCCATCTGTTTCCTTCAGACGTCATCACTTCTGACATTTTCTGTGTTTTTGTACTTTGGAATGTACAGCATCTGTAATTTTACACAGTTTCCCCTTTGAGGTTTCTGTTTAACACAAAAGTGCTGCTAAATGTTAGGCTTGTTTAACCAGTGATCAGGCAGACAGGCTCAGAACACTGTGATAGCTGTCTTATGAAAGCCTAACAGTAACACCGGAGCATACAGCTCCTGGGTTGATGACTGTACTACTAACCAACGTTAACTGAGCTCCACAAGATTCTCTTACCAAGCTTGGTAACCTCCGGTCCTTTAATGACATCTTCGCAACTCAGTTGAATCAAAATATCATTTTCAAAGAGCAGACCAAGCTATGGAAGAGGTGAGGTAATGTCTTCGGAGGGTCAGGTTGGGGTGCGGGATCTGCGTCTTACAAAGAACTTATGTCATCCAAGTTTTTCCCAAAATTCTCTGGAACAGAAGTCCTCTATGACGTCAGGCTGCTCAGCCAATACATTACCCAACTGGACTTTTCTCCCTAGATTTAGACAATTGGACACTAATATAATCCAGATGTAGCTCCCGATTGATGTACTCTCTCAGTGAAATGCTTCCTAACTCTATTACCAATGTAGCATTCCTTAAAAGCAGAGATGGTATTTAACGGTATATACCCGATACCACACATTACAGCCCTATACACCATCAGCCCCTCCGTGGAATTGCTCACCGTGAGTTCGGGATATGTTTAAAAACAACGGGCAGGATTTTTCGCTCAGCGTGCGGACGCGCACCCGATATGCCCGAGCGTAAAATAGCGAGTGACGACGTTGGGCGAGTGTCTCGATGTTATCTTGGTCGGCGGGCGTGCGTGAGAGTCGGCAGCACGCCCGCTGACAATTAAGCGGCCTATTAAGACAAGTAATGTATTAATTAACCTGGATTTTTCGGTGCCCGTCCAGCGTTATGGTTGGCGGGTGGGCGAATCGAGGAAACCTCACCCAAGGGCGGGATGAGGTTTACGATATTCATGGTAAAGAAAAATAAAACTGTTTGGGCAGAATTTTTATAATCTATACATTTAGGTGAGTGAGTCCAATCTGTGGACGTTTTTTTCCCTGCATTTTAAAATTTTTATTTGATGGTTTTAAATGCTTCGGCTCCCTGAGGCGGCTGGCTTCAGTGCTCACCCTCACTCCGGCAGCGCTGAGCCTTTCGACGCCTCTTTCACCCGTTAATTGGCCAGCCAGTGTGAAATCGCGGTCGGGGGGGGCCGATCGCGGGCAGTGGACCATTTCCTGGCCGCTCCCAGGCCCCTCCACCGCGCCCGCCCGACAACCTCAAAATTCTGCCCAATAATGTTACTGTCAACTAAGTGTGACGCCGAAAATGTTACAGCAAATAAGTGCATCATCCACAGGAATGGGCACCGTCTGCAGGATTTTTAACTATATACAGAGTTTTCTCAATCCACCAGGAGGTGGCAACCTTTCAGATGAAGTGGCCAGGCTGTAGTGGCGCTGCAGGTCCAGAGTGGACTAATCGATGCTCCTCTGTTGTTTCAGCAGAAGACAGCCCACAACAATATAGAAAGGTCGTGGACTGGTGGAGTCCCTGCTAGCCTCCTAATGCACTACAGGTATGAGGTTCACCAGCAGGCGTTCGATCTCCGGACCCCGAAGGGCCACCCCTGACACCGGAGGACCACCAGGCGCCATTTGCACCTGCACCACACCTGCTCTCTGAAGCAGGCACCAGCGCAGATACCAGCACCTCGGTGGGCATTAGAGTGGCAGCTGGTATCTCGGTGCACATTGGTGAGGGCACCTCACAATCACAATCGCTTAAGGTGCATGCAGAGGCAGAGAGTGCCCAGGGCACCGGCAGTCGGAGGACTGCTGGAGACCAGGACGATGCTCAGTCGAAGGCTGATGATGAGCCACTGGAGTCGTCCATTAGGAGGCACATGCTGGATGTCCAGCGGGATGTGTGGGAGGATCAGTTGGAGATCCATGCGGATGTGCATGCCATGGACTCCGTGATGGAGGAGTCCATGCGGAGCGTGAGCACTGCATTGACTGGCATGGCTGAGCGCACTGCCTCCTCCATTGTGACAGTGGCAACTCTCATGGAGAGGCAGCTCCAAGGACAGAATGAGGGGTTCCTGAGGTTGCGCTTGGAGCTGCAAGCCCTCACACAGGCACTGACCTCAGGTGGTCAGTGTCAGTGTGGGAGCTGGATGAGGCACCCAGTATCCCAGCTAGGTGCCCCTCCATCAATGGTGTGCAGGGAGGTCCAGAGCAACCTCGCTTTGGTGCACGAGTTGCCTGTGGTCTCTGTGGGCTCCTCTCAGGGCATCCTGGTTGATGGCAGCAGCTCCTCCGCCCTTCCACCAGTGACTGTGCCATCTGATGAGGCTGCAGCGACTGGGGAGATGCCAGCCATGGCACTGGCCGCTCCCTCCCAGGCGGGGCCAACACAGGCTCCACTGCCCAGAGGACGACCACCAAGGTCATCAAGGCCAACAAGACAGCAGAGCCAGCCGGCTGGCTCCAATGCCGCTGCCAGTGAGGGGGTAGCACCTAGATATAGCACCATGAGCATAAGAGGGACTGGTCACAGGTGATTTTATGTTCATTTTTGTTTACTTTCTGTATACTGGTCTGATGTTGAAACCAGAAACATTTCTGTCAAGATTATTGAACTGCCAGAATGACGTAAATTGTGTTTTTGTGGTCCATGGCCTGTATATGCTTCACCTTTTTATCTCATTGGTGTGGGAAATGCCAGTATGTAATGCTGGACGTAGGTGACTCTGAACTTTATTGCACAGGCACCGAGAGTTCTTTGGGTTCAAATGAAAGGATCCTTTCAGACTTCCGGGATGGAGGCGGCAGCCTTGGCCTGTGTTTGAAGCTGATCTTGGTGGCCTAGCTGAAGGAGCATTGGATTAAGGTGTCCCTGCAGGTTACTGAGGTCTGGCTCCATGCCCTCAATGTTCTCCTCACCGTGCTCCTCTTCAGACCCACTACTGGACTCATCATCTGTGGTCTGTGGAGCTGCTTCAAGATCCTCTTCCTCCAGTGGGTCCCCCCTTGCCAGTACCAGATTGTGGAGACCGCAGCATGCAACCACGATCAGAGACGCCCGCTCTGGGGGGTATTGTGGTGCTCCCCCTGAACAGTCCAGGCATCGGAAGTGCATCTTGAGAAGACCTATGGTCCTCTCTACCACCGCCCTTGTGGAGCCATGATTCATTTTGTAACACTTCCCTGCCTCTGCTCTTGGGTGGCGGAGAGTCATCATGAGACACCTTTTCAATGGATAGCCCTTGTCACCCAGCAGCCATCCATCCAGTCAGGCTGGAGCAGTGAAGAGCCTCGGCACCTGGGAGTGTCTCAGGATGTAAGCGTCATGGGAGCTCAGGGTACCTTGCACAGACTTGCAGAAGCTGCATCCTGTGGTCACACACTATCTGGATGTTCATTGGGAATCCCTTCCTGTTAACGAAGGCACCGGGCTGACCCACTGGTGCCTTGCTAGCCACATGTGCGCAGTCGATTGCACCCTGGATGTGGGGGAACCCAGCAATCGCTTCAAAGGCTCTGGCTCGCTCAGCCTGGCTGGCCTCGTCCTTATTGTAAAGAATAAAAGTCAGTACCTGGGTGAACAGAGTTTCTGTCACCAACTTGACGCAACTGTGGGCAGCTGATTGGGAGACTCCACACAGACCCCCTACTGACCCCTGGAAAGAGCCGGAGACATGGAAGCTGAGGGCCACTGTGACCTACAGAGCCACTGGCATGGGGTGTCCACCCACACAGTCGGAGCTGATCTCAGGACCAATCATCTGGCAAATGGAAGTCACGCTGTCCCGAGAGGCGGAATCTCCTTTGGCATTGCACCTCGGGCATATTGAGGTAACTGCATCACTGCCTGTAAATCCTGAAAGCAGGATAGTGGCATTTCCTGCAGCCCCTTCTGTCTTGGACTTCATGCTAGCCCTGCGCCCTTTGTGCTTGCGTGTCTCCTCCCACAGGTCCCTCCCTTGGAAGCTGCACAGACACACGTGGCCTCCTCTTCCTTCTGCCCCTCTCTTCCTCCTTAGAGGAAGTGCCAGCAGCAGAGAGCACAATCCCCATTCCCAGGGTAAGGGAAGGCTGTCTGATACCTGGAAGGCCCCACACGGTCTGAATCCTCGGGGGGCCTGGCAGACAGCAATGAGTCCTGAAATGAGGCCAGGAAATGCTAAGAATGAAGCCCCGAACAGAGATGAAGCTGCCAAATACCAATAAGCAACCAGCTGCAAACTATCTCCAAAACTCCTCACTACTCACACCGCCCTTGGATGAAGTTTGTGAAATTGTCGGCTGCCCGCCCGCCCGTTTTGTCCGTGCGGCGAACAGAAAATCGCACGGGCAAGGAAAAAAATCACAGTCAATTGGACTGTTAAGGGCCTTAAGTGGCCACTTAATTAATGGTGGGCACCGCTCCGGCACCCGCGTGTGCCCGCTGAGTGAAATATCGCGTGAGTGCGCGATGACGTCAGGACGCTCGCCCGACATCATCGCGCAGTATTTTACTCCCGTTCGGATTGGGCCCGCGGGATGAAACATTCTGCCCCTGGAAAATCTCACTCTCTTCAGGGTTCTCCTGGCACGTTCCTCCGATGACACAAAGCTAGGGAGAAATTTGGAGAAGGAATTCACCACCCACTGGAAGGCTGGAGAATACGCTGGCGCTGTTTTTAATCTTTGTTAGCCTCTGCTCTCCACCCCCCACCCCCGCCCCACCAACAAGCCCCTTACCCACTGTGTCCAGTTCTATTTCCAGAAGGCTGAAATCAGACTGCACAAAGATCCCATAAAGTTCATAGTAAGGAAGGCAATAAGAAGCAAGCAACGACTTTGTTCCAGTGTCCCCTGCGTGATCTTTTAAAAACCAAAGAATATTTGAAACAGGGTCACAGACCCGAAACCTTGGGCGACCTTTTCATCTTCAGGTGGAAGCAGCTTTGGGAATGGGCGAGTCGGCAATTTCTCACCACCGGCTGGTGAGCCAGTTTGCTGGGATGTTCCCAGCTCTGGCCTATTTTCAGGGAGGTGACTTGTGGTGGTGGTGTGTGGGTGGGGGAGGTGACGGTTACTTGCCCACCAGCAGCGGGTAGCCAATTAGGCCAACTAGGGAACTGAAAAGTGCCAATCGACGGCACTCTTAACTTACCGTCTGGATTTTCCAGATGTAAGGCGTGGCTGGAGCCCGAAGAGTTAAGGGGCCTGCCAGAGGAACATCCAGCAAAGCAGCCCAGCATGGATCCATTGGGCTTTTCCATCCTCTGGTGGCCTCTCCCTCTTCAACGATGGCCTGGCAGCTGTGGCCACAATATATTCTGTATTATTTACCAGTCTTCCTGTGGAGCTGCCAGTTGCCCAGAGTCACATTTGCTGCCATTGCCCTCCACCATTCCACCCCACACCCCAACCCCCAGATGACTGCGGAATCCACCGACTGTCCTCAACAGGACAGTGTTCCCTGAGGCAGCCTATTCATTGGCCACCCCCCTTGAAAATCTACTTCAGGATCCCACCATGGGCACTTCCGTGGCATCAGGACCCAGACCTTGGAACTAAAATTCAGCTCCTTGGCTCTGTTTCTCGCTCTGCTGATGCTGTCTGACCTGCTGATATGGTCAGGATTTCCTGTCTATGTCCAAGATTTCCAGGAATTCCAAAGAATTTTGTAATTTTGTACTTATGCAGATTGGGCTAAAAACATGATTTTGTAAATCAGAAAGAAATATCTAAAAATAAATGTCTTTAGCATCCCAATAAAGTCAAATCTTCACTATGGGCCACAATGGCATGAGATTTCACGGGGTCCGGAGCTAAGGCCTTTTTCAAAATTGGCAATAGGGCTTGGATGTTAGGGGAGTGCTTGGTGTCTTAAACAGGAGCTGTTCCTGGCTTGGAGAAATAAATTGCAGGGAACCTGGAGACAAGGCATATACGCTAAATAAATATAACAAGTCACACCGCAACGGTACGAAAATTAATCTTCACTCTGATTGCGACCCCCTCCCCCCCTCCCCCCCCTCCCCCCTCCCCCCCTCCCCCCACCAAGGCTCTGGCTTCAAATAGGCTTGATCTGCTTTCACTAATAATAAACATGCTGACACTTGGATCTTTCACAGCCTGTGAATTCAATCGCATGTTACCCTGGTCAAGGTCACGCAGAACATGAGCAGAAGTTCAGAGAATGTCAGGGAGGATGGGCAGGTTTTGGATGTGTTTGGAAAAGCACAGTTTAACTCAGTTAACGTGGTCTAAAATGGCCCCACTGTCTACCTGCCCAGAAAAATCCTCACCTTCTTCAGACCAAAATGTGAGGACGTGCAAAGAAGTTAAAATGCTTACCAGCTGCATGTGTACTTAATTACATTCCCTAACTTGTGGGACTGAAAGTTGCTTCAAGGACTGGCTTACAATCGAGTCATGACAAAAATCTTTTCCTTCAGCTCTTAGGTAGGGAAGAGACGTGCCAATGTGAGCAAGCATTGTTATAAAGAGGTGCTAAACGATAAGATAGGGGTGGGAAGACACAGCTCATGACAGATATATAGGCGGGCTCAGATTCGTTAAGCTGCTGAAATAAATTTAAATAAAGCTACTGGTTAAAGTGGAAGTCTCCACACCACTCACACCCTGCACTGCCCACCCCCTCCACTCCCTCACAACTCGTCCCATTTCCTCACCCCTACAATTCAGTCTGCCTTGAAGGAGGCGGGGCCTCCTGTGATGCGACATGAACTGGCCAGGAGCTGCCGGTACCAGAACAAAGCAAGGCGGGAAAGTATTTGGTCAGAAGGGGCCTGGAGATCCCTGCCAGTGAGACAGTTAACTGCAATACTTTGTATAATTGTATGAACCTACCGGCCCACACACCTAGCAAAGAAAGCACCTGTATAGCATCGTTCACAACCTCAGGACATTCCAAAAACGGGTTTACAGCCAATGAAGTACTTTTGAAGCATAGTCACTGTTGCAATGTAGGAAACATGTGCACAGCAAGATCCCACAATCAACAACGAGATAACGACCGGATCATGAGTTTTAGTGATGGAGCTTGATAGGGGCACATTGGACAGAACACGGTGGTGAACTCCCCTGCTTATCATTGAAATAGTGCCTCGTGGGATCTTCTGTCCAGCTGACAGGCAGATTGGGCCTTGGCTTAATGTCCCATCTCAAAGGATGGCACTTCCTCAGTACCGCAATAAAGTGTCAGCGTGGGAGTCTCCGGCGTAGTATTTTAATCCGCAAAATTGCTGACTCCGGCAAGAGCGCTACCGGTGAGCTAATCAGATACCTGACCCAAATTTTTAACCCCGAGGTTAAGGGGGTAAGGAAACAATTCTCCCCCGAGCAGACAGAGCACCTCAATAGCAAAGAAGCTTCCACTGCTTCCCCGAAAAAAATACCAGACATCAGGCCAAGTGAGTATACTCAGCAGCTGATCTCCTCTCAAGCCTAGGCCAATGCCAATCTGAAACGAGTATCCAGGGTGATTCCCCTTTGATTTTCATTCCCTGCTCAGCATTGTCCTTGTGATAGAGGACACAGCACACAGGACATTACAGGTACAAAACTGTGGGCTCCTTCCCGTTCCATAGCAACTGGGCATTTGAGGCTCCACACCGACAGCCCTACCCTCTCATTGTTCCATCCACAACCAGGAGAGGACTTTCCCCCCATTGGGGGGGTTGTGCAGGGGGTGGGCACAGGTGGGTGCGGATCCGATCGGCGCCCCCGATTGGGTCTGCTCCGCCACTTTACATGGACGGGCCAATTAAGGCCTGCCCAGCGTGGCGCGTGCCCAGAAGCGCTGTGCGCCCCTTGTGCGGGTGTTAGGGGGGGGGTGTTCCCTGAGTCAGGAGTGCACTCTATTGCGTGCAGAGGTGCCTCAGGGAGATAAGTTTTAAGTTTTAAAAATTTTAATAAAGAAAATTAAAAAATTTAAGACATGTCCCCTCATGTGACAGTGTCACATGAGCTGGGACATGTCAATGAACTGTAATGAAACAATTTATTTAATTTATAAACCCTTCATGAAACCTCATCCTGCCCGTGGATGAGGTTCCATGAAAAATGTGAAGGCCGCTTGGGCTCGTTGCCTGCCCGCCTCTGCCCGCCAACCTGAAGGTTGGTCAGGCAGCTTTCTCAAGAGCCTTAATTAGTTAATTAATAGCGCTAATAGGCCTTTGACAGTTCGGCGGGCAGGCAGCCAAACTGAAAATCTAAATGACGCGCGGTGACGTCGGGACACACGCCCAACGTCACCCTGTGTCATTTTAGGCCTCGGCGAGCAGGCCCTGCCCCCACTCACCGAGCCGAAAATTCTTCCCCCAGAGTTCTCTGATTCAACGAAGAGTGTTTTTTATTCGGTGGGAAGCACCTTTGCTGTTTTGAAAGGGCTCAGACAAATAGCCCTATTGATGGGGTGTCAATATAGACATTATCGCGTCTGCACATCATACAGTTTCTCTGTTAGCAATAAAGCAGTAAAAGCATACATTATATAGCACAGTGTCTACTTTATCATTGTGTACATGGTTTATAAGGGAGCTATGACCAAGCATGTTACATCAGTCAGCCTTGTTCAGGTGTTATAGGACATCTTAGAATAGGTCACTCTCCAAGCTGTTTAATTTTATTACAGCATCATAACTCTCCGTCACCTATTCTAAGTGGCTGCTTCCCACTTACCAATAATTCCAAAGATATCAAGTATGTTTGGTGCAAAGATAACCAGTAAGTTGATCAAAGTAAGCAGTATGATGGCAATGATGATATGTCTCAACCAACTAAAGGGTTTATTCTGGAACAGCATTTGTTGGATAGCACGGCGCACCTGCAAACAAGCAAAATTAAAGAAAAGATTTAAAAAGGAACATTCCAGAAATATTCCTCCAGATTCTCATTTCTGCCTCTGGCAGTCATGCCCTCCAGCAGTTGTGATGGTGGCACATTGAAGACTGTTGCACTCTTCATGACCATTAGGAAGTCCAATCCCAACCTGGTGGGATTGTATCTGTCCCCATGTTAAAAATGGCCTCTCTGGTGCCAGTCCAGTGCCAGTCTGGCCTTGGCCTGGCCTTAAGGTGGCTGCAATGTAGGAAATTCATAAAGAGTTGTTCTGTGTTTTGTTGCATGTACTTACCCCATTGCACAAATTCAACAATAGTAATTTGGAGTGGTATTATGCTACAGCCCCCATTGGAGCTCCAACATCTCCTAGGATATTAGTTTGCTGGACTGAATTGTGAAGTTCTTAAAAACTATGCTGGGCACAACTGTCATGTCCTTAAGCTTTAACAGTAAATATTTCAATAGTTTGATCAAAGCCAAATTATCTGGCCATTGTCCTGAATTGTGTGCCAATGGATTGTAGAGAATGATAGCTTGAAACACAAGCGCAGTGACATTTTAACCTTTTGCCGCTTGGCTTCATTGTGGAACGGGTTTCCTAACAAAACCGATTCCCAATGAGCGTTGAGTTACCTGGCATCTCCCACAATAGCCTAAAAGAGCAGCAGATAGAATTGGATGCAGGCATTCCTCAACCTCATTCCCAATCCTGAAGATTAACCCTACAAGACTAAGGTCAAACTTGAATCCCTGACTACAATGCGTTGAGAGGTGGTATTTGCATTGGCCTTGGGCCAAGTCTGGTTTTCCCTGGAAAAAGCAGAAAGATTGATCTCTGCAAGAATCTGGTGCATCGTTATTGATTTTCTCAACACTTGATGTTGGGATCACTTGTACAATATAAGATTAAGACCCTTAAACATGAGTTCATTGTCCTCTCTCTGCTCTTTTCTCATTCTCTATAAGTTCAAATATACACACACACACCAGCAATCCTTGGTGCAGGGCTATAAAGCTGCACCATTGCACTTATTAATGTGAAGCCCTCCTCAGGTTGTTTTGACCAGTTAATGCAACCTTATTGCTTCACATTTGTGTAACTAGTTCACTTACATAGAATATACAGCACAGAAACAGGCCATTCGGCCCAACCAGTCCATGCCGATTTTTATGCTCCACCCGAGCTTCCTCCCATCTTCTACCATCACTCAGCACTCTCTGGGTAAAGAGGTTTCTTCTGAATTCCCCATTGGATTTCTTGGTGACTATCTTATATTGGTGACCTCGAGTTATGTTCTTCCCCACAAGAAGAAACATTCTCCCTGTATCCATCAAAACCTTTCAAAATTTTGAAGGCCTCTATCAGGTCACCCCTCAGCCTTCTTTTTCAAGAGAAAAGGGACCGAGCCTCTCAATCCTTTCCTGATATGCATTTCTGGTGTCATCCTTGTAAATCTTTGCACCCTCTCTCCAGTGCCTCTGCAACTTTTTTATTACGTGTTGACCAGAGCTAAGTGTGGTCTAACCAAGGTGCGATACAGATTTAGCAGAACTTCCCTACTTTTCAGTTCCCGCCCTCCAGAAATAAAGCCTCGTGCTTGGTTTACTTTTTTTTATGACCTTGCTAACCTGTGGCTTAAGCATTTACCTATGACAAACTACAGTAGAAGTTACCGTTGGCAATACATTTCAAATAAAACAGGTTAGTTTAAAAAAAAATTGTTCTCGGGGATTTAGGTGATCCTGGCAATGTCACATTTCCTGCTCATCTCCAGTTGCCTGTGGTTTGTGGTTCCTACCATTTGGCTTCTATTCTGTACGTAGACAGAGAAAGAGAATTGATGGTGGCCCTTCTTCTTAAACTGTTCATAGTGATTGTTTATACTTGCTAGGCCACATCAGAAGTTACCAAAAGGCAACACAGGCAGTCGTGTGTAGGCCATTCTGGACAGAGATGGTAACAGTTCCCTTCCCTGAAGGACACAAGTGAGTTTTTACTCATGAGCTGGCGGCTTTGATGGTCATTTTTCTAATCTCTCTATTAGAAAAATGCAGAATGAGGAATTTGGTCCAAGTGCACTTAATAATTATCTGATAATATCACCGGCAATAATTTCTACCCTTATATGGTATTGTCTAGCTTTGCTATTCACTAACGCTAATTGGTCCTCAATGGGATATGTTCCCAGAGTAAATTACAATATCTTTGCAATAAGCTACACACCAACAAAAATAACTTGTATTTATATAGCAACTTTAGCTTAATAAAACTTCCCAAGGCACTTGACGGGAGCAACATTTGACAGCAAGTTACATAAGGTGATTTTAGGGCCAATGGCCAAATCCTTGATCAAAGAAGATAGGGTTTAAGAGGAGTCTTGAAGGAGGAATAATGCCAGGGATTATCATTACCCTTAGTGAAGAGTTGTCAATAGTGATTTTTTTTTTGGTATAAAACTATTTTAATATTTTTATACATCAAAAGTTGAAAATTCCAGTAATCCATCAATTAGGATTATTTTCTTCTGTCAGCATTTTATTTCCTTTTGATGTTCAGAGATCTAAAAAGAATGTTATTACTTTGCTGTGGTACATGAGCCCTGGCATTTGGACTCTGTGCAGTAAAAAAGGTTGAAAAAGGGAAACTGTTAACCTTAAAGAGAGAAGAAAAAGGATCGAAAGAGAAACTTTCAAGTGGGAAATAAAGTGGAGAACATGAAAAATCACAGAATTGTTATGGCGCAGAAGGTGGCCATTCGGCCCATCGTGTCAGCACCAGCTCTCCGAATGAGCAATTCACATAGTGCCATTCTCCCACCCTCTCCCCGTAACCCTGAACATTCTTCCTTTTCAAATAACAGCCTGATTTCCTTTTCAATGATTTGATTGAACGTGCCTCGACCACACCCTCAGGCAGTGCATTACAGGTCTTAGCCACTCGCCGTGTGAAAAAGCTTTTTCTCATATCACTTTCGCTACTTTTGTCAATTACTTTAAATCTGTCGCTCTTGGTCCTTTCATGAGTGGGAATAGTTCCTCCCTATCTACTCTGTCCAGACCCCTCATGATTTTGAATACCTCTATCAAATCTCCTCTCAGCTTTATTTTTCCAAGAAAAACTATCCTAACTTCTCCAATCTATCTTCATAACTGAAGTTCCTCATCCCAGGAACCACTCTTGTGAATCGTTTCTGCATTCTCTCCAATGCCTTCACATCCTTCATAAAGTGTGTTGCCCAGAACTGGACACAATACTCCAACTGAGGCCAAAGTCATTTCTTATACAAGTTCAAAATAACCTCCTTGCTCTTGTACTCCATGCCCCTTTTAAGAAAGCCCAGGGGCAGGATCTTCCCCCTGTTGGGGGTGGGGAGGGATGGTTATGTGGGAGCGGGCGGGTTCTTGATCGGCACCCCCAACTCCATTTTACGTGAGCGAGCCAATTAAGGCCCACTCAGTGTGACTTGCGCCCGGAAGCGCTATGCGCTCCCTGTGCGGGCGGGGGGGGGTGGATTCCCTGAGCCGGGAGTGTGCACTTTTGCACATGCGCGTGTAAGAGCGCACAGGTCTCCCTGAGGCTAAGTGCTGCCTCGGGGATCGGCTCAAATATGAAAAACAGATTAAAGAATAGAAAAAATTTTACTGACATGTCCCCTCATGTGACACTGTCACATGAGCTGGGATATGTCCATAACTTTTATTTCAAGAATATGTTAACATTTTAAAACCCTCGTGAAACCTCATCCCACCCGTCCCTCTGCTCATCCACCCCCTTCAGAGTTGTACCCTTTATTTTATATCGTTTCTCCATGTCCTTCCTACCACAAGAAAAAGAAACATTATAAAAGGAAATAACAAAGACAGAGAGAGAGAGAGAGAGAGGGTGAAAGTAGTAGCATTCAGTACCGAGACCAGAGATTTTATAGTGTGGACCATCAGCTAATAGAAGCTCCTGTTCAATAAAGCTGCAAGTTTTCTGATCCCCTGTTCTAGTAATGTAAAATAAACCTGTTCTGAACCACATTCAGATCCTTGCACTTACCGGGAAGAGCACAATAGGCACAGTGAGGGTTACAGCAATCAGCACAGCTACACGGACGCACAGAATCAGTGTATCGAAAGGGTCAAGCTTACTGTATGTATGCAGCAGCTCTGGCTCAACTCTGCCTGTAATGAAGAAACAGAGCATCAGATCTGGTGTTCTGTGACAGGAATAGAAAAATGGGTCTATGATTGCAATGAACAGCATGTCAATGGAAATAGGCATCATTGCTGAGTAGGCTCAATGGGCTTAATAAAGCATATATATTTTTTCTTTATTCTTTCATGAGATGTGAGCATCGCTAGCAGAGCCAGCATTTGTTGCCCATCCCTAGTTGTCCTTGAACTGAACATTTCAGGGGACATATTGCTGTGGGTCTGGAGTCACATGTAGTCCATATAATCAATATTTGCATACAATTACAGGGAAAAGAAAACTTACATTTATATAGTGCCTTTCACAATCTCAGGACATCCCAAAGTGCTTTATAGCCAATGAAATGCTTTTGAAATGTAAGAAATGCAGCAGCCAATTTGTTCACAACAAGGCCCCACAGACAGATAATCTATCTAAACAAAAGCAAAATACTGCAAATGCTGAAAATCTGAAATAAAAACAGAAAATTCTGGAAATACTCAGCAGGTCTGGCAGCATCAGTGGCGAGAGAAACAGAGTTAATGTTTTGAGTTGAGTATGACTCTTGTTCAGAACTATTTGAGTGATATTGGTTGAGGGTTAAATGTTGTGTTGGCCAGGGTGCCATGGAGAGTAACACTGCTCTTCTTTGAAATAACCCATGGGTTTTTTTTTCGTCCACCTCTGAGGGGGGTCAGGGCCTCGGGTGTAACATCTCATCTGAAGAACAGCACCTTAAAAAAAAGAGTAGCACTCCTCAATACTGCACTGGGAGTGTCAGCCTGGTTTAGGTGCCAAATGCCTGAAGTGGGACCCTGATCCAGAGGTGAGAGAGCTCCCAACTGAGCCACAGCTGGCACTGTGTCAACTACCTGTACGAATCAAGTATTTAAAAAATGACAGATGTTTGTAAAATCAGCTTTGGCACCAACTTAAAATAATAGGAACACATGAGCAGGAGTAGGCCATTTGGACTTTCGAGCCTGCTCCGCCATTCAATAAGATCGTGGCTGATCTGGTTGTGGTCTCAGCTCCACTTTCCTGTCTGACTCCCCCATAACCCTTGACTCCCTTGCCTAACAACAATCTGTCTTACTCTGCCTTAAATAAATTCAAAGGCCCAACCTCCACTACTTTCTGAGGAAGAGAATTCCACACATCAACGACCCTTTGAGAGAGAAAAGTTTCTCCTCATCTCCATTTTAAAAGGGAGTCCTTTTATTTTTAAACTATGTCCCCTGGTTTTAGTCTCCCCCACAAGAGGAAACATCCACCCTACTTAGTTTCTTCAGGATCGTAATATGTTTCAATAAGATCATCTCTCATTCTTCTAAACTCCAAAGGGTATAGGCCTAACCTATTTAGCCTTTCTTCGTAAAACAACCCCTTCAACCCAGGAATATGTCCAGTGAACCTTCTCTGAACTGCTTCTAAAACAATTGTATTTTTTTAAAATAAGGAGACCAAAACTGCATACAGTATTCCAGATGTGGTCTCACCAAGACCCTGTACAACTGTGGTAAAACTTCCCTACATTCCCCTTGCAATAAACACCAACATTCCATTTGCCGCCCTAATCACTTGCCAAATCTGCATACTAACTTCACGTCATTCGTGTAACAGGACACCTAGATCCCTTTCTATCACCGAGTTCTGCAATCTTTCTCCATTTAAATAGTATGCTGCTTTTCTATTCTTCCTGCCAAAGTGAAGAAATTCACTTAATAAGTGATACAATTTCAACACCAACTCAAAACTAGCCCCAAGCTTTCTCCTTAACCCCTGAATTCTCCAGCAGCTGAGGGCAGGATGGTCTGGATAGTGAAAATCTTCACAGCTACAGTCAATACGACTCTTAAACTGACCCACAGGGAAGACCAATCATCTGATTTTCTGTACCACCTTTTTTTTTTGAGACAAAATGCCTTGTTTCCATTTGCTGGTTTGTTTGGTGGTCAAGGGAAGCGCTATCAAAAATCAGCAAATGGGAGCTGTTGGCCAATCCGATTAGTGGGCATCTCCATGCAACAGTAACTTAGTGGGTGATATAATGGAATGAGTTAGTGTATTTAACAGACAGCCGTGTGGTTAAACCCAGTGGAAGCGAATGAGTGCACGACACTACTATCCTAGGATTGGAACCCAACTCAGGCAAGAATGGGAAAGGGACTGGGAGAATTCCTTGGGTATTCAAAAGTGATGAGTTGAAAAGATAATCAGCCATCCTGGGGCTCAAAGTTAACTGAGGTGCACCATGATCAAGAGACAGAATATGGCTGTAGGTCAGCTGAGTCCATGAGTATGGGACACAACCACACTTCTTGGGAATGGACCCCACTAAGTTGAAATGAGAAGAGAAAGGAAGTTGTATCGGGATCTCAGATACAACTGAGCTGAGTGCAGGAGACAAGTGCCCTGGGATTGTCACGGAAGTAAGACATGTCAATGCATGAGGTGACAAGCCTACCTCTGACCTTGTCAAATGCTCAGACCTATATTGTCTCTGACCTCAAATTTCATCACCTGTCTCATCGCTGCTGAAGTAAGTTCTAAGAACTCCTGGCACTGCCAAAAAGCAGACACTTTCCTTTTGGCAGAAGACATCATCTTGCATGCCTCATTTTAGCCACTGGTTTGGTTGCCAAAATGTGCTGGGACTACATAGCTAGAGTGTAAAAATTCTCACCTAGTTGCTACTTTCCTCATCTCCCACCATCCTGTGCCAGTATAGCCTGGCTGTTGGAATGAATAGCCAAGTACTGTACAGTGGCTCTAGTGCACTTGTGGAACAAAAAAACTGCTGTTATCTATCTCACTCCCTCTGACTAAATATCACACCTCTGGTGAGCTATTCTAAGTGTCCTGGAGACCGTCTGCATATAGTTCATAAAGTAGGTGTTAAGCCAAAATGATTGTGGGATAAAGGGAGAACTAAAACAGGCAACTTGTGAGTCCACACAATTTGTGGGAAATTTTCAGGTGAGGGATATAACCTAAAGTCTACAGAACCGTGGCCACTGGGCTGATGAATATCAAATTATATTTAATCTTGCAAAATTTAAGGTGACTTTGGAAATAGCAAATGTGCATACACAACGGGGGATATATAATTACATAAATTGCAGAACAGAAGAGCTGGCATAATTCCGATTATTGAGTGCTAAAATGCGTGAAGATCAATAGCAAACAGCAAAGATTTACAGAGATCAAAAATGGTTTAAAGGTGCAACAAGAATAGCAAATTGATGAGTTATCAAACGAGACCAAGGAGCCCAAGTTTGGGAAAACAGGAAAAAAATGATGGAGGGAAGCTGCAATAACTCTCAATGCTAATTGGATCACTTTAACAGTCATTGGCTGAATATTAATGGCCGGTGGGGGGGAGGGGGGGGTTGGCAAACAGCTCCCCACCCCCCCCCAACCCATCAGGAGCAAAGCTGGTGTAGAGCCATCCCACTCTGTGCCAGCATGCCCTGTTGCCATGACATGCTGCGGGCAGGGTAAACAAAGGCTGACCGCCCTTGGGCGCTGCCAGCTAACCCAATTGGCAATCTGATGGCAGTTCCATCCATCCCGGCAGCACACCAAGGACACATTAGTGGGCACTGCTGGGGCTTCAAGAGGAGGAGGAAGTCCCATGGATCCCCACAAGCAGGTAAGTCTGGGTCTTGGGCAGGGAGGGTTTGAGCAGGACAGGGGATAGGGGGTAGGGGGCAGGGTGGGGCTGGTTAAAGGCTGTGAGCAGGTAGGAAGAAATGGGGGGTTCTATCTTAGAGGGGTCACCACCCAGTCAGCAAAGGGCAGCCCTGAAGATAGAACACCCCCCACCACCCCGCCGACCTTTGAAGAGATTATTTTAAAAATTGGGTTGCCCACTCCCTTCCAACTGTCCACGCCAAACATTTCATGGCATGGGTAACATATTATCAGGTTCAAATGGCTTGGTAACAAGCCTAATTGATCCTTGGTTATCTATTTAAACAGGTGGGCAGGCTGACAATTTTGGCAGTCCCCACCCCTCCCCCCCAGTATTATGGGGGTGAGCTCAGAGGGTGGTTGGGAAGGTGGTGAGGTGGTAGAAAGGACCTATTTTTTATTTTTCTTGGACTGTGACTTTAAAATTGGACTATGGCTTTAACAACTACTATGGCTGCAGTTGAAGGACATGTTCACTGAGCAGGATGAGGAATATCTACAATGTTGCTATCCTGGAACATAGTGTGTCATGGAGGAAAGGGATGGTGCGGAAAGGACTCCTGGACTAGGGGAACTGCCTGATGACAGCATTTTAATTGGCTCCTGACCAGGTGACCAGGGTTATGTTTTTGTGTGGTAACAGTGCGGAGAGAACAGCTCCTAGCCTGCAAAGAGCGAAGGCCTGAAACCTCTCTCTCCTAGTGTTTCTAAGATTCCAGCAATTCTGCCATATTAGCTAGCTGGCTACCCCTCACATCTCTGTAACCTGCTTTCTCTGAAAACCCCTGTCAAGAGGAAAAGGGGAAAAAAAATCACCACTAGAGACATTGAAAAGCAAGTTTTTCAACCACAGGCTGAAAGAGCTGGGAGACCACCTTGTGTCGTCAACAGCAGACTGCAAGGAATTTGGAAGACATCAATCAAAATCAACCCATCTAATCCTGCACTCCGGATTGGTGCTATTGAACTGTTTTATCTCACCCTTAAAATCCATGTTTTGTGTGTCTTGTGTGTGTGTGCGTGTGTGTTTGTGTATAGGGGTTTAAGAAGGGGTAGAGTTTAAGTTATTGAGTTAGAAATTAGCAGTTCATATTTCTTTCTTTTGCCAGTAGTTAAAGACAATTTGTTCATTAATCTGAAGAGTCTGATGACGACATGGGCTTTGGTCTGTTTGATTAAATGTACCATGCAACATGATTTTTACAATTAAAAATATTAAAATTGAATATAAAAAAGTTATTTACTTAGTAAGTTTACAAACCTGATGCTCGTATTCTGTTAATCTAAATTAAACAATTTGGTAGAATTGGGACAATCTGGTGATTTGGACAAGCTTTTTCACATTTTTCGCAGCTCAGGGAACAGTGATATTACAGCGCGCTATTGCCAGTGAGTCGTGACAATGGCCCCAAACACGCCTGGCGGGGCACGTAAAATGCCACCCCTTGTCTCTACCTCTGTACACGAGAATGAAATGAGACAAAAGATATGTGCGTTCTTTGAACTCACCATAAAACGTCAAGTATCCAAAGAGCGCTGCGAGAAAGTACATGACATACATGACCATGATCGAGATGTTCGACACGTGCTGCATTTTTTTCTTGTTTGGGCTGAAATACAAGTTGTTCGTTTCAGACATAAATCACCCACAAGCACCTGGAATTGTCATTAAAGAAGAAAACACCACCTGACACTTCATAAGACACTGAATTTAAGCGTGCAGGTCTGCCAGAGATACCTTCTTATGTTCCGTAGTAAGTGCCTCAGCATTTTATTTTTTCTGAGAGTTGATTCACACTGGCTTATGTACCACTTGGAAGTAGATAGGCCAGAGATGGGACAAAAAAATCCCCATGGTGAATCTAAATGAATAGTTGTGCCTTTCGTCTCTTCAGAGGTGGAATGAGCCATCACTTGGTGACATATTTGATACAAACAGGTAAACTACTAGAACTCAGAATAAGGTGAACATGCAAAACAAGTTAGGACCAATCTCACTTAATGCAAACAGTACAACTTATCCTTGTGTATTGATACAAAATAAAGAACATGCCATGTCGCTCCACTTGTGAATTGTCTCACTTGACTTCCAATTCCTTTCGATGGAAAAATCAACAAATCCTGAAATGTGACATGTGGCGTAATTTTAATTCACCCAAAACCTATTCACTTACACAGAGTCAGATTCAGGCCCATAATATTTATCTTGTCCTCTCTTCCATCTCCTTTGAAAAAGGGTAATTAATTTGATTTTCACTCTTCAAAATCGGTTATAAAAAGAGCCTTCTTTCTCTACGTTCTCCCTCTTCTCCAAAAGCTTAGGAAAAAATGCCTTCCTTTTATTTCCGGGATTCCTGGAAAAAACAGAGCTTTTGTCTCTTTCTCTCTCTCTTTTGCTCCCTAATTCTTGGCTCCTGTTCTTCATGGTTCAGAGCCTTCCCTCCCTCCTGCTTCCTGTCTGCTGGGCACCTTCTTTATGCTCCTTGTGCACTAAAGATCTTCATGCGACCGACTTTTTTTTCATTCGTTCATGGGGTGTGGGTGCCGCTGGCTAGGCCAGGGTTTACTGCCCTTGTTTAGAGGACAGTTAAGAGCCAACCACATTGCTGTGGGTCTGGAGTCACATGTAGGCCGGAGCAGTTAGGGACAGCAGATTTCCTTCCCTAAAGGACATTATTGAACCACATGGGCTTTTATGACAATCAGCAATGGTTTTGTGGTCATCATCAGACTTTTAATTCCGGATTTTTATTGAATTCAAGTTTCACCATCTGCCAGTCCCCTGAGCATTACCCTGTGTCTCTGGAGTACTCGTCCAGTGACAATACCACTAAGCCCCACCTCCCCTTTCTGATTGTAGTAGACCCAACTGCAGGGAAGGCTCACTTCTCGCGACAATCCTAGCCAAGGTCTTCCACTCGCCTGTGATGTCCTCTCCATTTATTTTATTGGAGTGGGAACTCATTTGTCGACAAGCACACAGTGGGAAACGCCTGGCCCCAATCTCTCTCTGCCTGCAAAACCTGCTTTACTCATCAAATGCGGTTGGAGTTTGTTATACCCGAGAAGCACCATCTCACATCTCACTGAAGCCACCCAATGTCACAGACCATGGAAACAAAGCTGGATCGTTAAAGTTACAATGACTTCAGAACTCAAAATGCATCAATGCTGCATGGTTGCTCAACCCCCAAGCAAACAGATCCATTTGCCCAATCAAAAACCTCACTTATACATACTTTTTCAGCTCTGTGTAGATAGGTAGTACCTCTGGGTGACAGACAAAGGCAAAGGCCAAGATAGGAATGGTGTACGCAGTCTGCGAATGAGAGACAGAACATTGAATTTATTTAGAACAATGAAGGAGGGATATAAATACCTGCAACATCAGAGCCCAATCCACTGGCTCCAGCTTAGTTACTCTTTCTCAATTGGGGAGATCATCATTCACTGCCATTACTGTATTAAACATTTGTATTCTTACTGCGAACATTACCATGAGAGATCCTGCAGTATGTATTAAAAAAAGGCCTATTCAGTAACAGGGGCCGGGGTTTTCCGGCACCACCATGGCCGGACCCGCCGCGGGAGGTTCAGCAGCCCAGCCAAAAGTCCATGTTCGGTGGGACCAGACGATCCTGGCAGTGGGCGGGGCCGGCGAATCCCACCCAGGGGTTCCTCTCAACTAGGACTTCAACTATGTTCAAAGTACAAGTTCTGGAATGCTTTACACATCAATCCTCTGTACCACAGATTCACAGGCCTGGATTTTCACCAAGTCGGGCCGAGGTGGGAGACTCTTAAAAATGACAGGTGGAATCAATTTTGGGATTTCCGCCCCCCCCCCATTCCCATTTCTGGCAATTTTTGCTCGTGCAGGAGCGTGCACCCGCCCTTGCCAGCTATATTGCGGGGATAGGCAGCTCAAAGCACCATGCAGTTTTGATTCAGTCAGGCCCTTTCCATTAGGAGACATGATTCACGGCTTCTCAGAGGAGTTCTGAACCAAGGGGAACCCTCAGTCCCGAGTGGGGGATGAAAGAAACCAGCCACTTGTTCCTGGAACTCTTTGATTGCTGGGTCATTTGCTTTGAAATAGAGATTAAAAAATCTGTTCTTTCAGTTTTAATGGACTCCAGTTGTCTGGAGCTGTCATGATTTGTTTTGACAGCTGAACCCATTATGAATGCTTGGCTGGTGAACCACTTAACTCAGCAGACAGTTATATACACAGTTTGATTGACAGTTTTAAGAGGTTATTTAAGGGTTATCTGACCTTGATGTGGTTTATACATAGATCTTTGTTTGTTTTCCAACAGACGATTGCTTGAGGGGATTTAATTTTTTTTCATTTCTTTTCAGCATGGTGTGTTTGAGTAACAGCTCTGTTTGGATTGTTAAAAGATTTTTTCAGGTCCATTTCAAAAGCTTCCTACTGCTATTACATGGCTCCTGAGGTCTGTCCATGGTGAATAGCGTGTGAGTTGCTATGCAGGATACGTGGTGGGGGGGCCATGGGGTGGGTGTGAGGGCTTCAGGGCTTGACTGTTATGACTGGGCCGACATCCCAGTAAACAGAGGTGGACATTCTAGCCAGCCTGCATGGCCATCCGCCCACCTCTGATGCCACCTTGAGCCTGCCTCGGGAGGCAACAGGACCCGGCCCCATCCTGCCTTGCCTCCTCATAACATAAACATGGCGAGCAGGGGCCTGTTAATGGGGGCGGGTTTTCTGGGTCAACAATTTTCCCGACTCACAATACCTGTCTTGACGAAAATTCAGCCCACAGTCTCAATGTATTGTCCTTATTGTTCCTGCTGATATGTTACCTGAGAGTTCATGGCAAACAGCTGTGGGGAGCATTGGTCCTCAGTGACTTTGTGAATGTCGCTGTTGTTGCAGCTGGTAGTATTCTCGTAACTGACGCTGCCCAGAAAGGAACTGTTTGCGTGGATGTTAGTAAATGGACAGGGAATCTGGAACTTCTTGTAGATCACCTAAAACATCCAAATAAAGATCAAAATTACTATTGGCAATATTAACATATAAAGACTTCAAGGACTTGTGTTGGGTTATTTTCTACCATTTTAAGAAAGCCTGATTAAAATAAATCTGTTCGTTTGATTAACTCACTAAAGCAAGTGAGGGAAGAATGGGACACAACCACATGAAGAATTCAAACAACAATGTCAACCCTATCAGGAATTAATTAATTGGATAGACTTGAGTTGTTTTCGTTGGAGCAGAGAAGACTGAGGGGCGACCTGATCGAGGTGTACAAGATTATGAGGGGCATGGGCAGGGTGGATAGGGAGCAGCTGTTCCCCTTAGTTGAAGTGTCAGTCACGAGGGGACACAAGTTCAAGGTGAGGGGCAGGAGGTTGAAGGGGGATGTGAGGAAAAATGTTTTTACCCAGAGGGTGATGACGGTCTGGAATGCGCTGCCTGGGAGGGTGGTGGAGGTGGGTTGCCTCACATCCTTTAAAAAGTACCTGGATGAGCACTTGGCACGTCATAACATTCAAGGCTATGGGCCAAGTGCTGGTAAATGGGATTAGGTAGGTAGGTCAGATGTTTCTCACGTGTTGGTGCAGACTCGATGGGCCGAAGGGCCTCTTCTGCACTGTGAGATTCCGTGATCCCGTGAATTGAAACTTTCTGCTGGAATCTGACCACGGAGTTCAATTCAGCACCTGAAAATGAAAGGCAGACTTGCTCTGAACCAGCCAATGTTTTCTCCTGGGTAGTCAAGGTAATCTCTGCCCCTCCTCTTCTCCGTGCAATCTTTGTACAAATTGTTTGACCTGCGTTCTTGCAAATTGAAACATCAGCAGAACCCCTCGACTGACTTATAGGGATGAATTTTACAGTGGGTGGATGGCGGGGAGGGGGTGGTGGGGGGTGTGTGGGGGTTGGTGGGATTGCTTGTCCTCCTGGAAGAATAGTCAGTTGCAAGCCAACCAACTTTAAAAAAAAGGCCACCTCACAGCAATAATACGCTGCGGGCAATCTAAATAATCTGAGGGTCGGACTTTCTCCCTTCAGTGGAAGGAAATCCCTCCCTTAGGAGCTGTCGGCCGATCAGATTCTCAGCAGCACCAGAAGACAGTAGTGTACGCTGCTGGGACTGCAAAGGGGCCCACAATGAAGTGTCATAGACACTGGAGGCAGATAAGTCCCAGGCTCTTTGGGCAGGGAGGGATCAGGCACCCTAGAGAGGGGACCGGGTTTTGAAGGCCAGGCAGAGAGGTACAAAGGGGGTATACGATCTTGGAGGGGGTGCTCCCAATATGCACAGGGCACCCCCCCCACCAAAGGATGTACCCCACTTTCTTACCACCTTCACCTACTATGGTGAAAAAACAGCCTTACCATACTTCTCACAACCACCAAGAACACAAGAAATTGGAGCAGTAGACAACATGCCCCATGAGCCTGCTCCATCATTCAGTGCAACCATGGCTAATCTTGGGCTTTAACTCCACTTTCCTGCCCGCTCCCCATATCCTTTGATGTCTGAAGAGGCCAAAAATCTGTCTATCCCAGCCATAAATGTATTCAACGATGGAGCATCCCCAACCCTCTGGGGTAGAGAATTCCAAAGATTCACAACCCTTTGAGCTGGGCTCAACGGGCTTTACAGCCAATGAAGTGCTTTTGAAATGAAATCACTGTTGCAATGCAGGAAACTCAGCAGCCAATTTGTGCACAGCAAACTCCCACAAACAGCAATGTGATAATGACAAGGTAAAATTATTTTTTGTGATGGTGATTGAGAGTTAAATATTGGGCTAGGGCACCAGGGATAATTCCCTTGTTTTTCTTGGAAACAGTACCAAGGTATATTTACATCTACCTGAGCAGGCTTTGGGACTTGGTTTATTATCTCATCTGAAAGACAGCACTCTCTCAGTATGAGTGTCAGCCATGATTTTTGTGCTCATGTTCTGGAGTGGGAACTGAAATCTTGTGATCCAGAGGCAAGAGTTCCACCAACTGAGCCACAGTTGACACAAAATGATGAACAAGAGCAGGTCAGAGGCTAGGAATCCTGCGGTGAGTAACTCGCCTCTTGACTCCCCAAGGCCTGTCCACAAGGCACAAGTCAGGAATGTAATGGAATACTCCCCACTTGCCTGGATGAGTGCAACTCCAACAGCACTCCAGAAGCTCGACACCATCCAGGACAAAGCAGCCTGTTTGATTAGCGCCCCATCCACAAATATTCACTCCCTCCACCACTGATGCACAGTGGCAGCAATATGCACCATCTACAAGTTGCACTGCAGAAACTCACCAAGGCTCCTTAGACAGTATCTTCCAAAATCACGACCACTACCATCTAGAAGGGCAAGGGCAGCAGGTAGATGGGAACACCGCCAATTGGAAGTTCTCCTCCAAGTCACCCATCATTCTGACTTGGCAATATATCACTATTCCTTCACTGTTACTGGGTCAAAATCCTGCAACTCCCTTCCTAACACCACAGAGACTTCAGCGGTTCAAGAAGGCAGCTCACCACCATCTTCTCGAGGGCAACTAGGGATGGGCAATAAATGCTGGCCTAGTCAGTGACGCCCACATCCCGTAAATGAATTAAAAAAAATAACTAGCCTTATAATGGCTGCTGAAGTTTTTAATACTGAGTTCAATAGATTTTTGTAAAAGGTATCAATGAAATATGGATAAAAGGCACAAAATGGAGTTGAGTTATGGATTAGAATAGCCTAACCCTGTTCCAAATCTATTATTCAATCACTTGTGTGTTGTTGGGCTATCATTGTTTGTCGAATAAAATTCTGCCATATACATGACCATCACATTGGGAATCCTCTATAGATGGATATCTCATCTACTTTGACTCCCATCTACCAAGCTATTAATGTTAGCATACTTACCACAATTAGAAAGAAAACCATGCAGCTCAGGGAGAAACCGCTGGTGTATCCCAGGTAGCCTACAATTAAAAGATGCATAGAAAACATTATTCTTCTGAGTGTACCAAAAATATTCAGTAGAATTCCCTCTGATTTGCCCTGTTAGGATGCAGGAAGTGAGATAGTGGAGTTCTGTTGGGCAGTTTTGTTCACCTGAATTGTTACATTAGCTGAAAAGATATGAAAGGCCATATTTTGTGCATTTGAATGCCCTTCTCAGTGCCCTTGGTCCTATGTTTTTCACTTGGCAACTGATGGCCACAGACTGCCTGTGAGCAGCCATTTCATGGTGAATCTCCTCCCCATATGATAGCATAAGACATTAACTGTGGAATTCCAGTTACACTACAAATGGGGCGTTCACTTCACTAGTTGAACTGTTGCTGTCTGGGATAGAGGGCAGGAGGGGAACAAGGAGAAGGGAGGGGGGGGAGAAGGATGGGGAAGGGGAGGAAGAAGGAGGTCCTACAGATTGTGCCACCTCTTGGTGGTTTTAAAATGTAAATGCTGGGAACAAGGGAAGTTTGTGAGACATTGGCCACTCTGCAGATATCTCCTCTTCATAGAATAAACAGGTTTTGTTGCAATGCAAATAATTCCCATTAGGGATTGATCCAGTTTCAGGAACAAAGTACAAAAGTCATGGTGACTGAAGACATACAAAAAATCTACTTGAGAAATATAGCAGACCAACAATCAACTAGAATGAAGAATTATGACATTAATCCAGGGATCTATTGTAGTCCTTTGATAACTATATAAAGCACTTTGGATTAATGTTTACAATACCATTTCAGCTAAGGCATTTGCAAAGAGCTGAGTTTTTTACTGGGAATTTAAACACAAGGATTCTATTCCTTGATCCTTCAGCTTGGACAAAAGGAGGGAGATTATTTGTGCATCAAATCACCAGTTTTTTCCTCGCGACTTAAACAGTGAACCAAACCTCAGCAGTGAGGGAAAAAATACATTCTGAGGCTGATTTTGGTTTCTCAACCAGACCATTTTCTTAGTGGGAAGGAGGGCGACAGTGAAACCAAGTTCACAATGATGAATTTTCCGCTCGATTTGCACTGTTGCCTCTCCAGCCATGAGACTGAAGCGAGCCACAAAACAAGCCTCTATGGCTTTCCACAGGAAACATGTAGGAGCCTCAAAACTGTAAGCAGATCTGGGTCCAATCAGAACAGAACTCTTGAGTGAAAAGGAGCTTTCATGTATGCTGTGAAAGCCCCACACACTCAGTCATGTTAAAAGCAGTCCTTAAGGCCTCTTGCTTTCTCAGAAACACAAAGAAAACTGGGGGGGAAGAGGGAATGGGGAAGGCTTTGTGACGTTTGCCAATCCAGTTTCCTTTTATCCAAGCTGAAGGCCGAGGACTAGTGGAGATCGGGTCACCACCAAGGTTGTAGAGGAAATTGAAAGACATGGTAGATCAAGCAGTCATATTCAGGAGCCCTCGGGGCTCAAAACCCTGTAGGCTATAGACGGCATGGAAGACTGAGGGAGGGGAGGGGTTCCACAATGTTGAATTCCTGGGAATGAAGGAGTTCAAGTGAGAAGTTTCATTATTAGATCTTCAAAGCACAGGACAGTTGCACTAACATGCAATTTTGTAGTTGGGGGTGGGGGGGGAGTGATGGGAGATCTCTACAAACACAGCAGCTACTAATTAAATGTTCTTTTTCACGTTAGTTTTGCCTGCTATTACCTACGCAGTGGAAGACAGAACAAGCACTGCCCTTCATTGGATTCAGATTAAAAATCATTCGAAACAACACCCAGATGACAAAACAGGACTTGATTTTTTTTTAAATTACTTAATAAAAGGCTCCAAAACCCTGAGAGGATTATTGAAAAATCACTGTGACCTATTTCTCTGGTCCATCTCATTACGAAGAATTTAAGTTGAACCTTATTCAATCTTTCAAATTTCTGCAGTACATCAATAATTAATGAGCATTCAGTTTGACAGACAAAGGTCAGACTGTTCATTGTGATGCAAGTACACCTCCTGTGGCTAAGAATTCCTCTTTTCAAATTAGATGCAAGTGCTTTGGAGTTCGCAGCCAATGCTACTAATGTCCCCTTTCACTCGCATTTCGAGAAGGGTTCTCAGGGTGTGTTTAGGCTGGTGGGGGCCAGGGTGGGCAGTTGCAGAACAATTTGATGTTCCATTGCACTGGGTGCACATCGCTGGCTCACAGATTTGCCGGGGAGAGAAGGGAATAGAGGGTTATGATGATAGATTCGGATGGGGAAAGATGGGAGGAAGCTCGAGTGGAGTATCAACACTGGCATGGATTAGTTGGGCTGAATGGCCTGTTTCTGTGCCGTATATCCTATGCAATCCTGCAGTCTGCAAGAGATTGCTGAATGGTTTATGATTTCATTTGCAATATTTCAGTTGTGGGTCCAGGATGTGATGTTGCACACAGTTTACAGCTGTCGACCTGTTAGTGAATCTGATAATTTACTTAGATATCAGTTAATTCGTTCCAAATTAGATTACCTTTCCTGAGTGGTTATAACTATCAGGAAAGACTGAACAGGCTTGGACTCTTTCCTCTAGAAAAGAAAAGGCTGAGGGGTGACCTAATAGAGGCCTTTAAAATTCCGAAGGGGTTTGATGAGGTAGGCATAGTGAAGGCACTCTCCACTTGTGAGGGAGACAAAAACTAGCGACCATAAATGTAGTTACTAATAATTGCAAAGGGAATGCAGGAGGTATTTCTTTACCCAGAGAATAGTTAGAATGTGGAACTTACTACCACATGGAGTGGTCAAAGTGAATGGCTCAGATGCACTTAAGGGGAAACCAAATAGGTGCCTAAGGGAGAATAGAAGGATAGACTCATAGACTCAGAGATGTCCACAGCACAGAAGGAAGCCATTTGGCCCATCATGTCTGCAAGTGAATATCTAAATACGCTGGTAGGTAAGATGAAGTACGGCAGGAGGAGCACAAAAGCTGGCGTAGACCAGTTGAGCCAAATGGCCTATTTCTGTGCTCTACTTCACATGCAATTCTGTGTAATTCTTGAACATTTTTATTATTTCAGAAAATGTCTTCATTTAAACAAAAACCTGACGGTGGAGAGGGAGAATCAATAAATGAATCATAATTTTAAGTACACAACTGTCACAATCACATGCCACCAGTCAATGCTTCAACGTGACTGCTGTTGGCCCTGAACCACATTATCCAGAACAGCTTGGAGCAGAGGCAAGATATTCAGCCAAATGCATGGGGGAAATGTGCCCAGGGTTCACAATGTCACTGGATGCACTTCTGCCACTTTTACTTGCTAACTTGTCAGAAAGAATGGGGCAGTTCTGCTTAGACCTTCATGTATATTTGCACTATTCTTTGCCCAAGAACGGCACTTGGCTGGTAACATACAGCCCTCCAGACCAAGCCAGTATCGCTCTAGGGCTGACTAGTGGGTGATGCCCAATGTGGTCTACGGGGAGGCTCCTTCCAAGATTCCCTTTCTGCCAGGTTAGATTTTGCCAAACAGGGGGCAGGATGTTCCCCTCGTCGGGTGGGCACGGTGGGTGAGCCCGGGAGCGGCTGCAAAACGGTCTGCCCTGACTGCGATTTCACACTGGCTGACCAATTAACAGGCAGCCAGCGTGAATTGTGTGCTAAGAGCCTCAGCACTGCCGGGATGGGGGCGGGGGCAGGAGGAGCGTGAGTGCTGAAGTCTGCGCTTGCTGAAAGCTCCCTGAAGGCACAGAGCTGCCTCAGGGAGCTGAAGATTTTTAAAGTGAAAAATGAAGACTTTACAAATAATATAAACATGTCTCCACACGTGGCTCAGTAACATGAAGAGGGACATGTTAAAAATGAGTTTAAAACAATTTTTTGTTAATTTATTGTTATAAATCTCATCCCGCCCCCACTTAAAATTAGGATTCATTTATTGATTCCCTCTCTCTCCCCGTCAGGTTTTTGTTTAAATGAAGACATTTGCTGAAACCCTGATGAGGTTTTGCAAAAAAAATGCAAAGGCCGCCTGGCCTATTCGACCGGTTGGACAGGCAGCGAGAAATTCTACTTAATTCGCTGCTTCAGGGCCTTAATAGGCCTCTTGATTGTCGGTGGGCACACTGCCGGCTCTCGCACGTGCCTGCCAACCAAAATATCGTGCACTATTTCACGCTCAGCCCTGTCGGGCGCGCGCCCGCACGCCAAGCTGAAAATCCTGGCCAGGGAATTTTCCCCAATGGAGGACGCGACATAATGCATTCAAAGCTGTAGAAAAATGTGCTGGGCGGACTGAGATTTAAATGACTAGCGATCTTTAGCTTTGAACAAAATGACCCTGCCATGGAATTTAAAAATCTAAGCACCTGCTACACTCCGCTGATTGACAGGCAATCTGCTTTGAAATGGAAATGAACATCATCTATACCTTAAAAGAAAGGGCATCTGGTGTTTCAGTCTCAATGGGTTGCATTGTTGACATTTCCCAGGGTTTGTTTTGGTAGCTGGGCCAATTATGAATGTTTAGCTGAGTTTCAAAAGGTCCAGAACCACTTATCTCAGCAGGGAGCAGTGTGCACATTTTGATTGGCAGTTTTAAGATGTTATTTTTTTTAATTACAAGATGGAACTCTTTCGAGTACATTCACAGTTCTTGACTTTTTTTTTTCCAGGAGTGGGACATGAACCCACAACCTTCTGACTCAAAGGTGAGGGTGCTATGAACTGAGCCACAGCTGACACCTCTTTAAGATGTTATTAAAGGATTATCTGTCTTTGATGCTTAAGTGGATAAGTGTTTGTTTTTACAACAGAATGACCACGTGAGGGGAATTAACCTTTTTGAATGGGTTTTATGGAGGAGAGGTTTTTTTCAGTATTAAGTGTCTTTGAATGTCTCAGCTTTATTAGCTTGTTAGTTTTTTTTTAACACCCATTTTCAAGATATCATGAGGTCTGCCCATATTTGATATTGGGAGGGTGGTTATGGAGAATATGTGGGGGATATGGGGACATGGAGGGAGCATGGCCCCCACATTCCTCCAACTCTGCCTCAGGACCTGGAAATCCCAAATCTTGCCCGTCCAAATCTCCAGGAGACGAAAATATGGTGGGTATAGGCAGAGGCGATGGGCTCGGGTTTCTGAACTCAGGAAATGCTTCGACTTGCATTTCCCAAGCCCGACATGAAAATCCAGCACAATGTTTCAGGTCGATGACCTTTCATCTGAGCCTGCTGAGTATTTTCAGCATGTTCTGTTTTTACTTCAGATTTCCAGCATCCGCAGTATTTTGCACTTGTATTGGTGTTTAATTCCCTAAACAATATAATTATCTTTGGTGGAAAAATTGTTCGAATTTTTACCCTTATCTGGTATCTCAATGTGAAGCATTAATCAATGACAATGAAAGCGGATTTTGTCACACTGTTTCACAGAAATATTACACACACAAGGTTCGATTCCTGTGACTAACCGAGTTGCTTCATTAACGCCAGAGGCAAAACGACCGTGGCTGTTGCTATGATCACCAGGTAGTTTCCATTCAGGTACCACTCGCTGAAAAAGGAGATAAAATTAAAATGAAAGTTTGCACAGATACATATGTGAGAAATCATCACAAACTACGAGTCAACTGCAGATTTCTTTTAAAAACCTGAGTTCTGGGAATCTAAAAGTTTAACAAAGAATGCTGCAAACTACACAGCTTGGACAATTTGTAAAGAGAAAAGTGAGCAGGCCTTTTGGGATAGTGACCGTTCTTCAGGGCTCGGGCCTGAAGCAAAACACCGATCAGCTCAGAAACCATTTTGGGGAAACATAAGCTTCATCTTAACTTTGACAGTGCAATTAGGGGTGGGCAATAGATGCTGGTCCTGCCAGCAATGTTCACATCCCAAGAATGAATAGAAAAAACTAAGCTTTTAAAGAATATCGAACTTTCCTTTTACTGATATGTTTCCCACCCTCCCTCCTTTAAAGCACCTGGAGAAATGGGGCTGGCATTTGAATATGCCTCCCCCATTTCTCCTTGAAAATAGCAATCAGGGTCCCAGAATAAGCATAGGACCCCACTTCACATATCTAAATGGCCTCCTGCCTGTTTTGAGCGCATGCGCTGGGTGCCTTATTAAAGTTCTGCCTAAAAAGATGACTCAGGTGGGTTACTGGGTGCACAAGGTCGCCACCAGACTTTCAAATACTGGTCGCTCATTTTTCAGGCCAGAAACAGGCAGCCAGTTGCTGAAAGTCTCTCCCATGGTTTGATGATCTGGCTGAAGCATTCAGCAAATTTTGTGATATAGTTAATATCCCTGCACTCATTGCAACTTGAACAATTCACACTAAAGGTTTCTTCTCCAAATTCCTTGTGGCCAAGTGACCTCTGACAGTGGAGTTCTTGAGCTATGTGAACCCAGGGTGACTCATTTGGTGATTTTCATTCTGTCCATGAAAGCTCCTTCCAGTTGTCTTCTTGACTCAGTTTGTCTGAGTTAGAAGTACATTGGTTCAAGTCCCAATCCTTAGGGCTTCAACTCGGCTGACACTTCAGTGCGATAAATGAGAAGTTAAACCAAGACCTTATCTGTCTATTCCTATATTTCAGGAACATGTTGACGATCTTTTGTTGAAGTTCTCCTTCAAGCAAAGCCAACAAAAGATAGACTGGTCATTAACTGGTCATTTAGCCACTTGATGTTTGTGGGAATCTGCTGATCACAAATTGATGAAATCATTCTGCTTCAAAGTGATTCCTTTTACATGAGGTGCTTTGAGACATTTTGGAGAGATGTGATAAAGTATTACATAAATGTGAAGTACCTCTCTGTGCAGTCATGTGGCAAGGATTGGGGAAAACAAATGTTGTATTCTACAGCTCTTCAATTGTATGCACTGGAGAACCAGCACAATGCGCCAACCTTCACCTCTTGTAGAAACGGAATCATTCTGCACTCCTCAATGGACTAACCCCAAAACAGGCCTTCTGTGAGGCACGGATCTGGGCAGGTCAGGCATTCACTGGGATTTAGGGCCTAAGGGACAGAAGTTCCACCTGCACAGAGCTGCCAGCCAATCAGAGGCCGGCAGCTCTCCATTGCAGGCAGTGCCACCGGGAGCAGTGACTGCTGCCGGTAATGATCCATGGATCACCACTGGATGGCGAGCGAGGGTGGGATGGGGGTCTCAGGGAAGGGTTTACGAGGGGGCGGAGGTGCAGAGGCATTGGGGGCAAGAGCAGAGAGTGCCTGACAATGAGGGGTCCCACCCCCGGTAGGCCGCTAGCAAATCTGACAGGATGTTTTGCAGGGGGCACGGGAAAGCTGTGCGGCTCCCACTTAATCCCTGATCTGCATTAAATTTCAGTGGTTAAGGGATAGTTGGTGACAATTGGCTCATTAATGAGCCTAATTGACAAATCGCTGGGAGCAGGCGAGTTTCTCACATCAGCCCCTTTCTGTCTCTGACTAATTGTGGTAGGTTCTCGCACCACCAGCAGACTGATGCACAGCCTTTCCCATGATTAAATGGGCCCGACTACCATGTTTCACGCCATGGTTGGGCTGGTTTAAATTCCGCCCATTCTTTTGATAATTGGACTCATAAATCTGCTTCATAACCGTCAGATCACTTCATAAATTAGTTCAGTGTGGCCAAGGTTGGTTTCCATTTTCTATCCATTTTCAGTGGAAGAGTGATCAGCACTTGATCACTCTTTATAAACTCAGGACATTCCAAAGTGCTTTACAGCCAATGAAGTGCTTCTGAAGTGTAGCCACTGTTGTAATGTAGGAAACAATTTACACAAAGCAAGTTCCTACAAACACCAATGAGATTATTGACCAGGTGATCTGTTTTGACATATTTTTGTGAGATAAGTTTGGTCATTGCGTTACTCTTCCTCAAAAAGTGCCAGGGATATGTTATATCCACTTGAGAAGGCAGCCTGGGTTTAACATCTCATCCAAAAGATGACACCTTCAACAGTGCAGCATTCTCTCAGTGATACATTGAGGTGTAGGCCTAGATTATGAGGTCAAATCCTGGAGTAGAGCTTGAACCCATAATTTGCCGACTCAGAGGCAAAGAGCACTATCACCGAGCCATGGGCGTCACCTAGTACAACAGAACTGAAAAGCCACAAATTAATTCAAGGATCAGTTGATGATGTGAGACAGCTATTAAGAACATAAGAACTAGGAGCAGGAGTAGGCCATTCGGCCCCTCAAACCTGCCCCGCCATTCAATAAGATCATGGTTGATCTGCCCCAGGCCTCAACTCCTCTTTTGCGCCAGCTCCTCATTACACTCAACTCCCCGATATTTCAAAAATCTATCTACCTCCTCTTACTTTCAGTAATCTAGCCTCCACAACTCTCTGAGGTAGAGAATTCTAGACATTCACTATCCTCACAGAAGAAGTTCCTTCGCATTTCAGTTTTAAATGAGCGCCTCCTTATTCTGTAACTATGGGCAACATTTTCCCCCCTTCGGGGGGGATGTGCCGGAGTGGGTGCGGGCAGGTTCCCGATCAGCGCTCCCAGTCGGGGGCGTGTCGCCATTTTATGTGGGCGGGCCAATTAAGGCCCGCTCAGCGTGATGTCCGCCAGGAAGCACTATGCGCTCCGGGAGTGCACTCTTTCACACATGCGTGTGGAAGAGCGCACATATCGCCCTGAGGCTAAGTGCTGCCTCAGGGGGATCGGCTCTGATTTGAAACATTAAATAAAGGTGAGAAAAAAATTTTGCTACCATGTCCCCTCATGTGACACTGTCACATGAGTTGGGACATGTCCATAACTTTTATTTTAAAATATTCTGAAATTTCTAAATCCCTCACGAAACCTCATCCTGCTCGTGGATGAGGTTTCATGTTTTTTCAGAAGCCCGCCAGGGCTCCCGGCCTGCCCGACAACCTTAAGGTTGGACGGGCAGTTCCATTAATGATTTCAATTACATTTTTAATGGCCTTAATAGGCCGTTGACAGGTTGGCAGCTGTGCAGCCGAGTTGGCTGCACGCCCGTCGACCTGAGAATGTAAACGACGCGGGATGACGTCGGGACACCCACCCATCATCACCCTGTGTCATTTTACACGCCAGACAGCGGGCCCTGCCCCCCACTCGCCAACCGGAAGATACAGCCCTATGTCCCCTAGTTCGAGATTTCCCCACTGGTGGAAACAGCTTCTCAACGCCTACCTGTCAAGCCCCCTCAGAATCTTGTACGTTTCATTAAGATCACTCCTCATTCTTCTAAACCCTATTGAATAAAGCCTAACCTGTTTAGCCATTCTTGATAAGTCAACCCCTTCATCCCAGCAATCAGCCTAGTAAATCTCTTTTGAACTGCCTCCAATGCCAGTATATCCTCTCTTAAATACGGGGACCAGAACTGTACACAGTACTCCAGGTGCAGCCTCACACAGGGTGTTGGTTTTGAAGACTTCCCTATTTTTAAACTCTAACTCCCTGGCAATACAGGCCAAAATTCCATTTGCCTTCTTAATTACTTGCCGCGCCTGCATGCTAACTTTTTGTGTTTCATGCACAAGAACACCTAGATCCCTCTGTGCTGCGCTTTTTTGGAGTCTCTCTTCATTTAAATAATAGTCTGCCTTTCAATTTTTCCCACCAAAGTGCATGACCTCACACTTTCCTACATTAAACTCCATCTGCCAAGTTTCTGCCCAGTCACTCAACCTATCTATATCCCCTTGCAGATTCCTTATGTCCTCATCACAACATGCCCCCCAACCCATTTTTGTATCGTCAGCAAATTTGGATACATTACACTCTGCCCCCTCCTCCAAGTCATTAATATAGATAGTAAATAATTGAGGCCCTAGGACTGATCCTTGTGGCACTCCAATAGTTAAACGTCTTTCCAACCTGAAAAAGACTCATTAATCCCAACTCTGTGTCTTCTGTGTGTTAACCAATCCTCAATCCATGCAAATACATTACCCCCAATACCGTGAGCTCCTATCTTGTGCGATAATCTTTTATGTAGCACCTTATTGAATGCCTTCTGGAAATCCAAATACACTACATCTACCAGTTCCCCTTTATCAACTCTGCTTGTAATATCCTCAAAGAACTCTAGCAAATTTGTCAAACATGATTTCCCTTTCATAAAACCATGTTGACTCTGTTTGATTGCATTAAGCTTTTCTAAATGTCTTGCTATTTCTTTCTTAATAATGGTCTCTAGTATTTTCCCAACGACAGATATTAGGCTGACGAGTCTATAATTTTCTGCTTTTTGTCTCCCCCCCTTCTTGAACAGGGACGTCACATTAGCAATTTGCCAATCCACTGGGATCCTCCTGGAATCCAGTGAGTTCTGGGATATTTCGAACAATGTCTCCACTATCTCTGCAGCCACTTCCTTTAAAATCCTTGGATGTAGGCCATTAGGTCCTGGTCACTTGTCTGCCTTTAGTCCCATTATTTTGTCAAATACTTTGTCCCTCATGATAGAGACTGTTACAAGATCTTTCCTCCCATTAGCTCCTTGCTTAACTGATATCGTTGGAATGTTTATAGTGTCCTCCACCATGAAGACTGAGGCAAAATATTGGTTTAAATTATCTGCCATTTCCCTGTTCCCCATTATCAATTCTCCAGTCGCATCCTCCAAGGGTCCCACACTCACTTTAGCTACTCTCTTTCTTTTTATATATCTGTAGAAGCTCTTGCTGTTTGATTTTATATTTCTTGCCAATTTACTTTCATAGTCAATTTTCTCCCTCTTTATTAGCTTTTTTGTCATCTGCTGGCTCCTAAAATATTCCCAATCCTCTGGCCTACCACTAGTTTTTGCTGCTTTGTATGCCTTAGTTTTTGATTGGCAATCTCCTTGACCGCCTTTGTTAACCACGGGTGGTTCATCCTTCTTATCGAGTCCTTCTTTTTGACCAGGATAAATTTTCGCTGGGCGTTATAAAATATCTGCTTAAATGTCTGCCACTGCTCATCCACTGACCTTCCCCTTAGTCTATTTTGCCAGCCCGCTTTAGACAACTCTTTCTTCATACCTCTGTAATTGCCCTCATTTAAGTTGAGGACACTGGTTTGAGACCCAAGTTGCTTGCCCTCAAACTGAATTTGAAATTCTACCATATTGCGATTGCTACCCCCAAGAGGATCCTTAACTACAATATCTCTTATTAATCCTACCTCATTACACGTTACTAGATCTAAAATAGCCTGTTCCCGGGTAGGTTCTGCAACATATTGCTCTAAGGAACAAACCCTGATGCAGTCTACAAATTCGTCTTCCATGTTACCCCTGCCAATCTGATTTTTACAGTCAATATACAGATTAAAATCGCCCACGACAATTGTAGCACCCTTCTTACATGCCTCCATTATTTCCTGATTTATACTTTGTCCTACAGTGAGGCAACTCTTCGGGGGCCTATAGACGACTCCTGCCTGTGACTTTATTCCCCTTGCTATTCCTTATTTTTACACAAACTGATTCCACATCACGATCTATTGCACATATATCACTATTCACCTCCGCACTGATACCTTCCTTTATTAACAAAGCTACCCCACCTCCTTTTCCTTTTTGCCTATCTTTCCAGAATGTCGAATACCCTTGAGTATTGAGTGCCCAGTCTTGGTCACCCTGCAACCACCTCTCTGTAATAGCTATCAAGTCATATTCATTTATTTCCATTTGTGCAGTCAACTCATCTGTCTTGTTACAAATGCTGCGTACATTCAGATAAAGAGCCTTAAGCTTTGACTTCTTACCATTATTACTCATTCTGTTCTAATTTCTGTTGCACTCTTCTGCTTATATTTTCTGCCCCTTCCGGTCACATTTTGATTATCGTTCGTCCCTTCATTACCCTGTACCTCTGCTCTCTCATTTCTTTTTGATTTTTAAACTTCCTTCAAACCTCCCTGCAGTGTGTACCATCTACAAGATGCACTTCAGGAATTAACCAAGGCTCCTTCGACAGCACCTTCCAAACCCACGACCATTACCACCTAGAAGGACAAGCGTAGCAGATAGATGGGAACTCCACCATCTAGAATTTCCCCTCCAAGTCACTCACCAACCCAACTTGGAAATACATCGCCGTTCCTTCACTGTCCCGGGGTCAAAACCCTGTAACTCCCTTCCTAACAGCAATGTGGGTGCACTCACACCACATGGACTGCAGCAGTTTAAGAAAGCAGCTCACCACCGCCTTCTCAAGGGCAACTAGGGATGGGCAATAAATGCTGGCCCAGCCAGCGAAGCCCACTTCCCATGGATGAATAAAAAATAATTGACCCCTTCCCCCACTAATTAATTCAAAGTCCTACCTACAACCCTAGTTATATGACTCGGCAGGACACTGGTCCCAGAATGGTTCAAATGAAGCCCATCCCAGCGGAACAGTTCTGTTCTTCCCCAGTACTGGTGCCAGTGCCCCATGAATCGGAACCCATTTCTCGCACACCAATTTTTGAGCCATGCATCTACCTCTCCAATCTTATTTACCTATGCCAATTTGCATGTGGCTCAGGTAATAATCCAGAGATTATTACCTTTGTGGTTCTGCTTTTTAATTTAGCCCTGAGCTGCTTGTAGTCCCTCAGCAGAACCACTTTCCTAATCGTACCTATGTCATTGGTGCCTACGTGGACCACGACAGCTGGATCCTTCCCCTCCCACTCCAAGTTCCTCTCCAGTCCAGAAGAAGTGTCCTTAACCTTGGCACCAGGTAGGCAACACAGCCTTTGGGACTCTGTCTTTGCAGCAGAGAACAGTTTCTATTCCCCTAACTATGCTATCCCCTATTACTACTACATTTCTCTTTTCTCCTCCCACTTGAATGTACCATGGTGCTATGGTCTGTTCACTTATCCTGTAGTCTGTGCCCTTGTCCACACCGGAAGCAAGAACCTCATACCTACTGGACAAGGACACCAGCTGAGGCTCATCCAAAGCTAAATTCTGGATCCCCATACCTTCCTCACTCACAGTCACACCCCCCCTGAACCAAATTTGACGTACTTAATCTAAGGGATGTGACTGCCTTCTGAGAACCAGTGTCCAGGTAACTCTCCTCCTCCCTGATGTTTCGCAGTGTCCGCAGCTCGGACTCCAGCTCATCAACTCTGAGCCGAAGTTCCTCCAGCAGCCAACACTTGCTGCAGATGTGGTCACCGTGGATCGCACCTGCGTCCACCAGCTCCCACATACCACAGCTGCAACACATCACCTGCCCAGCCATCTCTATTCATTTAATTAATTAATTTGGATGTTAAATATTTTAGAAGTGAATTTCTTAACTGTACTCTACAGCTGTAGATTTAAACTACTTGGCCAATCGAGACAGGGAAGAGATATCCACCAATCACCGGCCTGTTTTCCTGTGACATCACACTCTGGCTCTAACAGGTAGAAACAGGTTGAAGGGGTTCTCTGCCGTGGGTTTTTACCTCCCGCCGCTGCTGCACTTCTCACACAGGTCTGCTCCCCGTGTGCTGGGCCTCTCTCTCTGCCGCCGGTTTTTATCTTCCGCCGCCGCAACGCTTCTCACACAGGTCCGCTCTCCGTGTGCTCCCGGCTCTCCTCTCGCTGTTTTAAACGGTGAAAATCCTAGTTCTCCTCCCGCTGTATTAAACTGTGAAAATCCCGGCTCTCCTCTCGCTGTTTTAAACTGTGAAAATCCCGGCTCTCCTCTCGCTGTTTTAAACGATGAAAATCCCGGCTCTCCTCTCGCTGTTTTAAACTGTGAAAATCCCGGCTCTCCTCTCGCTGTTTTAAACTGTGAAAATCCCGGCTCTCCTCTCGCTGTTTTAAACTGAAAATCCCAGCTCTCCTCTCCCTGTATTAAATTGTGAAAATCCCGGCTCTCCTCTCGCTGTTTTAAACTGTAAAAATCCCAGCTCTCCTCTCGCTGTTTTAAACTGTGAAAATCCCGGCTCTCCTCTCGCTGTTTTAAACGGTGAAAATCCCGGCTCTCCTCTCGCTGTTTTAAACTGTGAAAATCCCGGCTCTCCTCTCGCTGTTTTAAACTGTGAAAATCCCGACTCTCCTCTCACTGCTTTAAACTGTGAAACTCCCAGCTCTCCTCTCGCTGTTTTAAACTGTGAAAATCCCGGCTCTCCCCTCGCTGTTTTAAACTGTGAAAATCCCGGCTCTCCTCTCGCTGTTTTAAACTGTAAAAATCCCAGCTCTCCTCTCACTGCTTTAAACTGTGAAAATCCCGGCTCTCCTCTCGCTGTTTTAAACGATGAAAATCCCGGCTCTCCTCTCGCTGTTTTAAACTGTGAAAATCCCGGCTCTCCTCTCACTGCTTTAAACTGTGAAAATCCCGGCTCTCCTCTCACTGCTTTAAACTGTGAAAATCCCAGTTCTCCTCTCACTGCTTTAAACTGTGAAAATCCCGGCTCTCCTCTCGCTGTTTTAAACTGTGAAAATCCCGGCTCTCCTCTCGCTGTTTTAAACTGTGAAAATCCCAGCTTTCCTCTTGCTGTTTTAAACTGTGAAAATCCCAGCTCTCCTCTTGCTGTTTTAAACTGTGAAAATCCCGGTTCTCCTCTCGCTGTTTTAAACTGTGAAAATCCCGGCTCTCCTCTCGCTGTTTTAAACTGTGAAAATCCCGGCTCTCCTCTCGCTGTTTTAAACTGTGAAAATCCCGGCTCTCCTCTCACTGCTTTAAACTGAAAATCCCGGTTCTCCTCTCGCTGTTTTAAACTGAAAATCCCAGCTCTCCTCTCGCTGTTTTAAACTGAAAATCCCAGTTCTCCTCTCGCTGTTTTAAACTGTGAAAATCCCGGCTCTCCTCTCGCTGTTTTAAACTGTGAAAATCCCAGCTCTCCTCTCGCTGTTTTAAACTGTGAAAATCCCGGCTCTCCTCTCGCTGTTTTAAACTGTGAAAATCCCGGCTCTCCTCTCGCTGTTTTAAACTGTGAAAATCCCGACTCTCCTCTCACTGCTTTAAACTGTGAAAATCCCGGCTCTCCTCTCGCTGTTTTAAACTGTGAAACTCCCAGCTCTCCTCTCGCTGTTTTAAACTGTGAAAATCCCGGCTCTCCTCTCACTGCTTTAAACTGAAAATCCCGGTTCTCCTCTCGCTGTTTTAAACTGAAAATCCCAGCTCTCCTCTTGCTGTTTTAAACTGAAAATCCCAGTTCTCCTCTCGCTGTTTTAAACTGTGAAAATCCCGGCTCTCCTCTCGCTGTTTTAAACTGTGAAAATCCCGGCTCTCCTCTCGCTGTTTTAAACTGTGAAAATCCCGGCTCTCCTCTCGCTGTTTTAAACTGTGAAAATCCCGGCTCTCCTCTCGCTGTTTTAAACTGTAAAAATCGCAGCTCCTTTCTCGCTGTTTTAAACTGTGAAAATCCCGGCTCTCCTCTCGCTGTTTTAAACTGTAAAAATCGCAGCTCCTTTCTCGCTGTTTTAAACTGTGAAAATCCCGGCTCTCCTCTCGCTGTCTCAAACTGACAAAATTAATTTGTCTTTTTGGATGGATGAGGTAAAATGGGCCAAATAATTGTTTTCTCAACTGTATTCATTGTGTAATCTTGTGAAATCTGAATGGCTAAATTTTCATGCATAAAATCACTTGAGTTTTCAGATATGATCTTCCAACAATGGTCTCAGCCATGCTCAGTTGATAGCACACTTGCCTCTGAGTCAGAATGCTGGGTTCAAATTCCACTCCAATGGTTTGACACTGGGCTGACAGTACTGATGCCTTGTGTCTCAGTTAATAGCACTATTCCCCCTGAGCTCAAAGGCCCTGGGTTCAAATCCCACTGCAGAACTTGCTGGCCATTGGAAGCGGTGTTCATGATGCAGTTCAACAGGTTGTTATCCAGCCTGCAAATCCTTCCTGTGCTTAAAGGAGTGTGAACATGTGCAGAAACAACCAAATGCTCAGGGAGTGCTGCACTGTCGGAGGTGCCATCTTACAGATCAATGGAGAGGCCCAAGATCTGCCCATGTTGCAGACTGGGGAAGAAAATGGAGCATTCAGAATATCTCACTAAAATCTATATTTGAAGAAAATGAATGCTTGTTTTAGTTCAGAAGTTACCTATTTACCAATGAATTAAAAAAAAACACCATTGACAAACTTAGCAACCAGCCATAATTAACTGGACTTTAAAATAGATAAGTCACCAGGAGAGCAGCTTGGGACTGCTCCTTCATGTCTCCTAGCAACTAGCATAACTGGAGGTGCGAGACCTAAGGAAACCTCAAGAAAGAGGAGAAAGCTAATAAAATTGGGAAGGAAATGATAAATTCTCGCAGAGGCAATAATAACATCTATCAAAAATAATTTTCCTGTTTCAGAGAGAGGTTACGCTTTGGTTGAGTACAGGTTGTGGAACCCAAACATGGTTTGCAGCAACCTTATCAGAAGCAGTCCGATTGTTATGTCAGTGTAGTACATTTCTAAAATTAATATTTACTTTTACCTTTTTCATATTTATTTTTAATTACTCACCTGACATGTTTGAACAGAATTACTGACGACCGCAGATGCATCATCAATTATATCCTACTTGAGGCACTGACCGAACTCACAAGTGACATATGTGGTTCCTTGGGTGTTAACAGGTCAATGCACTCAAGGGACAAAAATTGCAGCCCACAGCCTCTGTGTTTTAAATGGGTGGGAAAGAGATGGGTTTAGATTTTATCCTTCACTATCCAATAATTCCTGCTGAAAAGTGAGAAGTGTGCGCTTATTTATATGTGTGTTTATGTGTACACACCAGGTTAGGACAGCATCAGGCTAGTCAGGAGAGTCTGTGTTGTCTCTCTCCCCCCCAACATCAAATAAACCACCTAACATTCCTGTGAAAAATAGCCACTTGATTAAGGCACCAGAAACGGACTGGCAAACATCATGTAGCACCTTTAAGGATGAGGAAAAAAACTGGAATGGGATATTTTAAAAATCCAATGGTCAATCTTTTTGCAATTAATTTTTGAACTTGTCAGGTTAGAAATTGACATAAAGAGCCCCCAATTTCCAGGAATCAAAAGGGCACAATGCTGGCAAATGTAGCAGCGGGATGGCCCACACACAATGTACGTGAGCACTCGGACTACCGCGACATTGATTGGGGCCAGTTTTGAGGCAAAGCAGACGGCCGCCTAAAGCAAGCGTTAGACTTCTTGTGTATACTAATTACGGTCTGATGCCTGTTTAAGGACTCCTCCGGGAATTTGCTTTCCTACGAGCAGAGCAGATGTCGGAAGAACGGTGACTCCTCAACTAACACTGTCAAAGCAGATTGACTGGTGATTCCGCCTCATGTCTGTTTGCCAACAAGGCAGCAGTCACTGCAGTTCTAAGAAATTAATTGAGTGGAGCACTTTGAAGATATTTTGACACAGAAAGGTGCTATACTAGTGCAAGCACCGTCTTTAATAGGGAGCACTCTCAGGCAGCTCGAGTGCTGGGGTCAGCCATGGTTGTGATGTTACAGCTCAGCAGCCAGTGATTTTCCATCAAATACGTCTGAATGAGCCCTCTCAGAGAGCAGCAGCTATCCTCCCGGGTGCCAGGTTCCAGTGGTCATGGAACCTACCACTGATAAGGCCAGGCAGCTGAGCCGAAGGACAGTGGCATGATAGAGACTGAATAAGAGGCTGAAGCCGTAAATCACACAATTCAGATGTCACAGTGTGAAATGTTATTGGATTTAATAGGAAGCACGAATTGTCCAGCATCAAATTTTAATTAAAAATAACTTTGTAAAGACTTATCCAACTGTTTAAGTGCCATTTTCCACAACATGTTTCTTTTCTTTTGCTCGTTTCTGCTCTTTTCCTTTGGACCGTTGAGGGAGGCCATTTTCTCCCTGGCATCACGCCAGGTCATTGAGGTATGTCAAAAATGAATTCACACATGCTTCTCTGTATTTATTCCCCAGCGTCAGACTCCACCTGTTTAGAATACATCAGGCTGGATTTTAACTCTGTGCTAGTGGATGGCTTTTGAGTGGGTTAAAATCTTGCCCACTCTGTTCAATGCCAAGGGTGGCTGTGCTTTCCTTTTCAGGCAAGGTGAGAGGCCAAGACTCCTGGTAAATGCCAGGTTGAAAAGAGTAAAAGGGAAGAGGAGGTAGATTGGTGAATAGCGATGAGATGATGCCAAGTTTAGGTTTCCAAAGGAGTATGTCCACACACCTACAAACCCACAGCCCAAAAGATAAATTAAGTCTGACCTTCACTTTTCTGTATTGCCAACAGAACTCATGATTCATTAAACTGGAGTTGCAACTCAGTATCCAGATGGGACACTTAATTTAGAATCACAGTTCCATATACGTAGCAATACATAGAATTTACAACATGGAGGCAGGCCGTTCAACCCAACAGGTCTGTGTAGGCATTTACCTGCCTTCTGCTGTACTACTGTGCAGCCTCTGGATGAATAAAGAAGGTGCTATGATAATAGGTCTGCTGGCTAGACATTTAGATATGTCTCTGCTTACCTAAGTATTAAAAAAAACTATCTTGACTGGTACTGGGCTGTTGTAAAAATCCAACTGGTTCACTGATGAAGGCAATCCACGGTCTTTACCTAGACTGGCTCTCTGCGACTCCAGTCCCAAACCAGTGTGCTTGAATCTTACCTCTGAAGTAGTCTAACAAGCCATTCAGGGGTATCAAACCTAGTGCAGAGGTTCAAGATAAACGTCCACCACCACCTCCTGGAGGCAAATAGGGGTGGGCAATAAATGGTGACCTTGCCGGCAATGCTTACATCTCAAGGCTGGACTTTTAAGCAGTTGTACTCGCAGCAGAAAATGCGCAGCTACATCAGGCTGAGGGACGTTGTGCCTGTTCTCTGCGGAGGGTTATGTGAGTTTCCAGAGGTAAAATGCACTGGGACAGACTTCTAAGGGCAGCTCCTGCCTCACAACTTCAATCCATTGCCTCTGCTGCGAAGGATGCACTTGTGTGTGAATCTTATATATTTTTAAGTGCTCTCCGTTGCATTGTGTCAGCGAGATGCCAACAAGAGCTTGAATGCCAGTTTATTTTCTCCCACTGATTTCCATGGGCCTTGTCCTGGAGATAGGGCAGGATTGAGACACCAATAGTACACTCATTCTCGGTGCCATTTTGCCTGAAAGGACCCAGTGTTTTCACATTGGCACAGACACTAGCAGCAGTCTTTGGTCTGGGCCTCATAATCCTGTTACATACAGTCTGTTTTATGGTTAAAGGCCTGAATGGGTGATGCTGTTACTGGACTGCTCAACACCTCAGAATAGAGACTGTAATGGGAGTCTGCAGCCAAGTCAAGCTAATCCCTTAACCCCTTCATTGCTAGCATCAGTATATTCATTTCATGAGTTACTAAGGTTGCAGGGGAAGATTTCCTCTGTGCGCTTTGCATAATAAAATTGATATCCCTTCTGTAAAGAACAGATTGATGATTTCATGGCACATCACACCACAGGGGAACTGTTCTGATTACATTTTAAACATCTGTTTTAGATCTAAGAATCAGCGTGGTACTTGAAGAGCAGCCTCGATGACTTACATACCAAGCAAGTTTCAAACCTGCGTTCGCTTCCCTTCTCAGATATTCAAAACCTGAGAAGACATGATGGGGAGGAAGAAAAAAAAAGGGAAAAAAATTGAATTGGACTGCAGCTCCCTTGTTAAAGCATTAGTATCTTAATTTACTTCAAAGAAAGATTGATTCACCCAGCAGCCCAAGCTGCACCAGCGATGAGCAGAAGTTACTCTGCAATTTCAATTCTCTTTCTGTGAAAAGCACCAATCAGTGGCCTTAGTTAAGGCCCTCCTCCCAACCTCTTTATAAATGTTTCTGTCTCTATAAGGCTGTATTAATCCTGTTTGAAAGAGGGAAGAAAGCTAAACCCAGCATTTGCAGGCCAATCAGCCTAACACTGGTGGTGGCGAAACTTTTTGAGGCAATAATCTGGGACAAAATGAATTGTCATTTGGAAAAATATGGGCTAAATAATGAAAGTCAGAATGGATTTGTTAAAGGCAAATGGTATTTGACCGACGTGTTCTTTGATGAAGGGTTGATGAGGGTAGTGCAGTTGATGTACAGCAATGTGTTTGGGCTTTTGGAAAGTGTTTGACAACGTACCATATAACTTGTTTGTAAAATAGCCTATGGGATTAAAGAGACACTGGCAGCATGGGCACAAAATTGGCCAAGGGACACAAAGCAGAGTGTATTGGTGAACAACTGCTTTTCAGACTGGGGGGAAATATACGCTGGGGTCAGTATTAGGTGCATGGGCTTTTATAGTATGTATTAGCAGCCTGGACTTGGATATACAGGGCATAATTTCATAGTTTGCAGATGGTAAAAGCTTGGAAATGTAGTAAACAATGAGAAGGATAGGAACAGACTTCATGGCAACATGGACAGACTGGTGAAACGGGCAGACACATGGCAGATGAAATTCAAAGGATTTTAATATGAAGATTGAGGTGTATGCAAACAAATCTTCGAAGGTTGCAGAACAAGTTGAGAAGACTATTAATATATTGTGTAGGACTTTTGGCTTTATTAATAGTGGAATAGATTCCAAAAGCAAGGCAGTTTTGTTAAACCTGTATAAAATATTAGTTAGGTCACAGCAAGAATATTGTGTTCAATTCTGGGCACCAAGCTTTATGAAGGATGTCACGGCCTTGGCGAGGGTACAGGAGAGATGTATTAGAATGGTAAAAGGGATTGGAAACTTCAGTTGGGTGGAGAGACTGAAGAAGCTGGTGTTGTTCTCCTTTGAGCAGAGAAGATTAAGAAGAGACTTAATGAAGGTGTTCAAAGTCAACAATGGTTTTGATAAGAGTAGATAAAGAGAAACTGTTTCTGGTGGCAGAAGGATTGGGAACCAGAAGACATAGATTTAAGGTGATTGACCAGAGGCAACATGGCAAAACATTTTTAACAACGAGTTGTGATCTAGAATGTGCTACCTGAAAGTGTGTTGGAAGCAGATTCACTCAAAACATTCAAAAGAGAATGTGAGTAATACTTGAATGGAAAATATCTCATGGCTTTGGAGAAAGAGCAACAGATTATTTGGATAGTACTATCAAAGGGGGTAGGCCCAGGCATGATGGGCCAAATGGCCTCTCTATGTGCTCTATCATTCTATGTATAGTGCAAATCAAGTGTTTTTTGTGTGTGTTTTTAAAAATCAATTTTAAATTATATTTTAAGCTGAAATTTGTATATAAATACTTAAGCATTATTTTTGTTACTGTGGTAATTCTCTCCAACAGTATTTTTATTATATTAGATGCAGCACAGAAGGCCATTCGCCTTATCATGCTTATGCCAGCTCTCTGAAAACCTACCAATTAGTTCCACTCCCTTACTCTTTACCCACCTCCCTGCAAAATGTTTCTTGCTAAGGACATACCTTACTCCCTTTGGAAAGCTGCTACTGAATCCGCTTCCACCATCCTTTCAGGCAGTGCATTCCAGATCATAACAATTTGTTGAGCGGAAAAAATTATTTTCATCTCCTGTTGGCTTTTTTTGTCCATTATCTTAAATCTGTGTCCTCTGGTTACCAACCTTCCTGCCAATGGTAATGGTATCTCCCCATCAACTCTATCAAAACCCCTCATAATTTTGAACCCTATTAAATCCTATTAAATCTTATCTTAAACTTCTTTGCTCTAAGCTTTGATTCTTTGTTTTGGTCATGCCTTCAGTTACCTTGGCCCCGAGCTCCAGAATTCCCTCCCTACACCTCTCTCCTTCACTTTCCTCCTTTAAGGCACTCCTTAAACCCTACCTCTTTGACCAAGCTTTTGGTCACCTGAGCTAATATTGCCTTATGTGGCTTGGTTTGTTTTATAATGCTCCTTTGAAGCGCCTTGGGATATTTCATTACATTAAAGGTGCTATACAAATAAAAGTTGTTGTTGTTGTAAGGAGGATAATCCCAGCATCTCTAGTCTTGGCATAACTCAATTCCCTCTTTCATGCCATCTTCTCCCTTTTGTCATGTTGATCCAGGATGCGCCATTCGATAGCCAAGTTGGCAGCTAATTTGCTCTCACTATATTTACTCATCCTTGGCCCGGCTACTCAACCCCAACCCCTTAATAACCCTTGTCTGCTTTAAATCGGGGGCCCTAAGGGAGCAGCTGCGAATGAATGCACTCCTGTTTGTTAGTATTAAGGCCTGTATCACAGCATACTTTCACAGTCTCCACACACCCTCCCCTGGGGAGGCTGATGCAAACACTGATAAAGGTTACACTTGCTTTAAGCTCCAGCAGCTCGAGAAGGCAGCTCACCATCACCTCCTATCACCTTCTCAAGAGCAATTAAGGATGGGCAACAAATGCTGGTCTTGTCAGTGATGTCCGCATTTGTTGAATGAAAAAAAAGAATCAAACGCAGTCTAAAACCATTGTTGGCATCCTGTAAATACCTGTAAGGCATCCATGCAACTGTGGAACTTCAAGATTCCACTAGTGGAAACCCTGGACTTAATAGATAGCTTCCAACCACCTGAGCCAACCACAGCTAGAGCAGTCCGTATATAGACTGGGCAGTGATCAGTCTCCATATCTCTGCAGCTGTCCTGTTCCCTTCACTGTCAAGGTCTTATTGGGGATTGCATCACTTCTGTGTACATCTAGTCAAATGACAAATGTTATGGGGCAGCTCTGCTTCAGCACTTGCAAATGCAGAGGTAGGGGTTTTGCACCCAGGTTTAATATTTAACGTTGCTCCCAATGCGGTCTCCTCTACATTGGAGAGACCAAACGTAAACTGGGTGACTGCTTTACGGTCTGTCCGCAAGAAAGACCCAAACCTCCCTGTCGCTTGCCATTTTAACACTCCACCCTGCTCTCTTGCCCACATGTCTGTCCTTGGCTTGCTGCATTATTCCAGTGAAGCCCAACGTAAACTGGAGGAACAGCACCTCATCTTCCGACTAGGCACTTTACAGCCTTCCGGACTGAATATTGAATTCAACAACTTTAGATCTTGAACTCCCTCCTCCATCCCCACCCCCTTTCCGTTTCTTCCCCCTCCCTTTTGTTTTTTCCAATAATTTATATAGATTTTTCTTTTCCCACCTATTTCCATTATTTTTAAATCTATACCTGTAATGCCCTATCAGTCTTTCCACCCCACCCCCACTAGAGCTGTACCTTGAGTGTCCTGCTATCCATTCTTAATTAGCACATTCTCTTAGATAATATCACCACCTTCAACACCTCTTTGTTCCTTTGTCTGTGACATCTTTTGATTATCTGCTCCTATCACTGCTTGCTTGTCCCTACAACCACCAACCCCCCAACTTCTCTCCCCCCCCACCACACCCCCCCCCCCCGCCCCCCAACCTTAAACCAGCTTATATTTCACCCTTCTTCTAATATTACTCAGTTCTGTTGAAGGGTCATGAGGATTCGAAACGTCAACTCTTTTCTTCTCCACCGATGCTGCCAGACCTGCTGAGTTTTTCCAGGTAATTCTGTTTTTGTTTTTAATATTTAACTTTCTTAACCCGTACTCAAATAAACAAGGCTGAACTCCAAAACAAATCCCACCACCAATGATTTGCCTTTAACTGTTAACCTGCTGAACAAACAGGAAATCATCATTTGGCAAATGCAACAACTGCTGTGACATTTGACTTAATCTCTACCCTGGTGCATAAACAAAAGCACCACAAGGATGCACTGTGCATAACCCTTACTCTGCTGAATAAACATGAAGTCAGTAGATGCCCAGAGTATAACCCTTACTCCTGTTCAATAAACACCAGCTCCCTTTAGTAACACAGTGAGTAACCCTGACCCTGCTAAGGAAGAGTGGTATCGAGCTTCTTGAGTGTAGTTGGAGCCGCACTCATCCAGACATGAGTATTCCATCACACTCCTGACTTGTGGATGGTGCAGGTTTCGGGGGAGTCGGGAGGTAAGTTACTCTCCGTAGAATTCCCAGCCTCTGGCCTGCTCTTGTAGCTACAGTATTTATATGGCTGGTCCTGTTAAGTTTCTGGTCAATGGTAGCTTCAAGGAAGTGGATAGTTGGGGATTCAATGATGGTAATGCCTTTGAATGTCAAGGGGAGATGTTTGAATTCTATCTTGTTGGAGATGGTTATTGCCTGCCACTTGTGTGGCGCGAATGTTACTTGGCACTTACCTGCTACTTCTTCAATGCTAGGGGGGTCTCCTATTGGCCCTCCAGCTTGGAGAGTCCACCCGGCCTCCTTAATTGGACAGTGAGCTCACTAACTGGCCAACATGGGGAAAATCACAGCCGAATGACTGTTCCTCACAAAGTGCGGGCCTCTGGTCTCCCCATCTGACCCTGTCAGTGGGGTCCTGAAGCCCACGGCAAACATCCTGCCCTCAATTTCCCTATCATTTGCTCTGCAGTAAGGCCATCTCCATGTATGTTAGTGACCTCCCCTTATCCTGCTAAAATACCTACACAGCAAATGGGCCTTACCCCACTGAGCAAATGAAAACCGTCAGACAAACTGCAGTTCCTAACCTTCACCTTGCTGATCAAACAAAAATATTGTATAGTTCAGCATTGAGCAACTATTTTCCTCGAGCCATGAACTCATATTTTTAGCAATATATCTACTCTGATTGAGAATTAATATAAACACACATTTTTTCCCTTTCTTTTCTCATATATCACCATATTCCGGTCTCCAGCAGAATGAACAGGCAGTTAACCTGCTCTCAGTCTCTTCCAGAGCCATTATCAACCAATAATAAATAAGCAACATTAGGCAATTTCTTCCACTTTGGTTAATCGCTACACTTAGAAATATCCACAGGGTATTCCCTGATCTTCTGTTATCATATACGTCACTCCCACAGGGTTTTCCTTGATCTTCCGCCAACATTATGTCAAGAGATCGGGAACCCCCTCCCCCCATGGAACTTCTACCTCCAGACCTCTGGTGCTCATTTCCAAACTAAGTTGTGGTTAATAATGATAAAATTGCCACATAAGATTGTGAAACTTCACACACGGAGACATTAATGCAATGTGCCACCAAAATGGTGGTGCTTTGATGCTACCAACACAGGTCTCTTGTTAGGCCTAGGGTTCTGAAACAAAAGGGCTAATTTTAACTCAGTGCAGATACTTTGGGTGCCAAGATGGTTGGTGGATTGTTTGCGGGGGGGAGGTGGTTTGCAGGTGGCGGAACCATTGACTCCCTCTTGGAACATGATGCCCAGGAGATTTAATCTTAATGGGCTAATTTGCGTGGTCCGTCTCTGACTTCTGCCTTAGCCGGAGGGAATGATTATTTAAATTTAAATAAGGCTTCCACATCTCTGAGACAGCGAGCCGTCCCATACCTGTAGAAGAGGAAGGAAAAATGGTGGCGGACAGAGATGTGGTGTGACCTTCTGTCATTTTGCCTCCCCCACCACCTGACCCTCGCCACACTTGGTGGGGATTTAGAATTGGCTGTTAAGATTCTATTCGGATAACACGTTCAAATTTAAAACAAGAAACCAGGTGAAGAGAAAGCCTCTGTATCGTGTTCAAATATCTGTGACAGCCTTCCATCTCTTAAGGCAATTGTGTGTTAATTATTGCCTGGTGTGGCTCAGGAGCCCCATTGTGGCAATGCAGTCTCTGCTGCATTCGCTGAAGAGGAAGACTCTGGGCTGGGAAAGTGCATGATTCGCTGGCCTCTGTTTCCTCTGAATCCTTTTCTTGGCCAGCTAGGTTTTTCATTTCTGCTCGCCTCTTCCAATGCCCTTCCAAACAGTCAGATTCCGGAGATCAGGACCATCAGCGACCCTCTCCCCGTTGTCAGTGTTAATATCTGCCATCTTCACATCTCACTTGCAGGTGTCCTTGTGGTGAAGGTATGGAAGCCCAGGAAAGTTGTGACCCAGTGGCCAGTTCACCGCACAGGTCTTTGGGGTAAACAGCCATCATCCACGTGGTGAACGTGGCTGAACAAGTGCTGAACGTTGTTGGCTTAAAAATGAGCGTGTGCCGATGGAATTAGCACACTCCAGGACTTCTGAATTGGTGACCTTGTCCTGCCAAAAGATACCGAGGATACGTCTGAGACAGCAAGACAAAGTTGCCTAGCATATGTTGTCCCAGGTCTCATCCCTGCAGGGGAGTGCGCTGAGGACACAGGCTCAGCGGACTCGCAGTTTGGTGTTCCCAGTCAGGTTGCTGTTGTTCCTAGCCCTCTTACTCAGCTTGAACATAACAGCGGCAGCTTTTGCAATGGGTGTGTTTGTTCAAATATAACAAGATATTATTTACTAAATACACTCGTGGCACTGGGATCATGGGAGATCAGTACAGCACTGGACTTCATTTTCATTGTATTCACTGGCTCTTAAGTTGGACAGCCTGGATCCTTTCTATTTTGTCCGACTGGAATATGAAGCATTTACTGGATAGCTTCCTTCATGGATCAATGGGTAAATACACTGTATTGTATGATACCAAGACTGTACTGACCAGGAAACTTTCAGAATTGATACATAAACTGGGATTCTTAGCTGAAGTAAAAACAGGGTTAATGCTTCGAGTCCAGTATGACTATTGGACTCGAAACGTTAACTGTTTCTCTCTCTACGGATGCTGCCAGACTGGCTGAGTTTTTCCAGCACTTTGTGTTTTTATTTCAGATCTCCAGCATCTGCAGTATTTTGCTTTTATTCTCAGCTGAAGCATTGCTCAAGACCTCTAACCAGTGCCCAATGCAATGCAATGCAATTTATGGCTGTTACCTCATTCTTATTCTTATTCTAATACTTTAAATATTCCAGAGCTTAAAGAAAGACCAATGGTCAGAATTTCCTGGGGGCTTCCTCTGCTCTGCTGGTGGAGGTTTGGTGTAAACCCCCATTTACACAGATTAAAAGGGGGTTTACACTAAGCTGAGCAGCAGTAATGGTTGAGGGATGGGAGCAGGCCCAAGGGAATTTACACCATACCCTGAACATTTATTCCACCCTTTCCAGCTTTCGGGAGCTCCTACTCACCCAGCTTTCTCCTCAATGTTCAGAAAGGCCTGTATCACCAGCGGAAGTTCATACTTCACAATGTAGAGATAACTGGACATGGCTGAAAACAGACAGAAGGGCATTAGGATGAACTTTCTGCTTAAATCCCAGCAATGATCGCAGCAGGGAGCGCACATCTCCTTCTTGGGAACTGGCTCCCTTCAAGATTTCACTCATTGGTCAGAATTCTACCAGCCCCCGGGAGGCAGGCTGGGAGACACAGAGGACGGTGAAATTGTGGGGAGACGGGTCAGAGTGGGGAATTTTACTGCCAGTGGGATGGGACGCAGCAAGGCTGCTGCCCCGAGCTGGCAGGCAGCTGATTTGCATAATTAGAGGCCCAATTAGGGGGCCATTTTACGGTGCCTTTGGCATTTTGCCTCCAAGGGGGGGGTAGGGTGTTTATCTCACATCATGTGGGGAGCTCGCCAGTTAAATGCAAGTGGTCTCCCTATCACAGTCTGAGGGGGGGGTAAAGCTCCATAGGCACAAGAGGCTGCAGATGGGGAAAGCAGCACCCATGGCCCCAACGACTGTTTTACCCTCCGACCCTTGACCCTGTCATTTTTTTTTTAAACTTACTTCTCGTTGGCTCCAGGTCTCCCATGTTCCTCAGCTTGCCATTTCCCTCCCTGATTCTGCCACTTGCTGCCTCTCCTCGACCCTCCTGTTCACTGCTTCCCTCCCCAACCTTCCCGAACGCTACTTCCCCGGCCCTTCCACACCCACCCTCTCACTCACAGCTTCTCTGGCTCCCTCACTCCCTCCTTCCCTCTTGCCGCCCCTCTCCCAAGCCCTCACTCACAGTGAGGGAAACAGTGAGCGAGAGGGAGCGGCAGAGGGAAGCAGAGAACTCGAAGGAAGCAGCAAGTGGGAGGTCGGAGAGAGGGAGGGAGAGCATGCAGAAGGGGCCAGTGAGAAGAAGAGGTGGGAGAGGGAAGTGGCAAGTGGGTGGGTTGAGGAGGCAAGTGGTGCGTGGGGGGGGGGGGGGGGGGGGAGGGGGGTGGCAAGTGGTGAGCTGGAGGGTTGGGGAGAGAAGGGGCAAGTGGGAGGGGCAGGGAGGCAAGTGGTGAGTGGGAGGGTCAGGAGAAGGAAGTGGTGAGCCAGAAGGTTGGGAGACGGAAGAGTGAGAGGGTTGGGGAGCAGGAGGGACGGTGAAGAGGAGGTCGGGATGGGATGCGGCAAAGTGGCAGTTTGTTTTTAAAAAAGGCCGAACATGCTCAGTAACCACTCCAAAATAAAAATAGCGGCGGTGCTATTGGGGAAGTCCCTAATTTACCGATTGTGCTAAAATGAGAATGCGCTATTAGAAACGCACTTTGAACAGGGAGCACCTGCAGATATCTACAAGATCTCACAGGCTGTATAAAACCCTTTGGTGGGCTGCCAGTTGGACTGCCCTACCACATATGGTTATATGGTGGAATTGGCAGGGGCTGAGTTCAAAGGCAACCTACCAGCATTCTCAAATATAAAGTGGCTAATGGAGAGCTCGAAAAAGAGATCAACAAAGACAGGGGATGTGCTTCAGAGACTTTATTTGCTGTGTTGTAATCGTATTTATCAGTGCGAAAACTTAATTGAATCATACGCATATAAGGTGGATACTGGATCCACCTACAGAATAAATATTACGTGCAGTGGATCATCATTACACAATATAATTAGGAAGAGTCAAGTTGAGGTCAGTGTGGAAGGTGTGAGTGCACTTGCAGAAAAAGATGCAGTTGTTATGGTGCATACGGATATCAGTGAGTACATGATGTCAATGTAACAATGAGAACTATGTTGTAGTATCCTGGCAGTAATTATACGGGCAGTTTTCATTGAGTAGCAGGGCTGTAGTACATCAATAAGTGGAGCAATACGAGATGGATAGTGGAAGAGGAATAAGTGAATAAGGACATGGCAGAGCAATTAAACAACTACTTCAGTTCTGTCTTCATGGAGGAAGACACAAATAACTTCCCAGAAACACTAAGGAATCAAGGGTCTAGTGGGAAGGAGGAATTGAAGGAAATTAGTATTACTAAAAAAGCAGTGCTGGAGAAGTTATTGGGACTGAAATCCGATAAATCCCCTGGGCCTGATAATCTACATCCCAGGTGACTAAAGGAGGTGGTCGTGGAAATAGTGGATGCGTTCATTGTCATCTTCCACATTTCTGGTGGATTCTGGAACAGTGCCATCAGATTGGAGGGTGGCAAATGTAACTCCATTATTTAAAAAGGGAGGGAGGGAAAAAACAGTGAATTACAGGCCGGTTAGCCTAACATCAGTGGTAGGGAAAATGCTAGAGTCTATTATAAAGGGTGTGATAACAGGGCACTTAGAAAATATCAACGAGGTTAGACAAAGTCAACATGGGTTTATGAAAGGAAGATCATGGACAGGATTTTCAGGTCACTGGGCGGGTGTGGCGGGCAGGCCTAAGGAGCGGCCGAGAAACGGCTCCCCAGCCGCAATTCCAGGGTGTAAGTGTCACTGAGAAGTTCAGCGCTGCCGGGGTGGGATTGGGAGGAGGGCGAGTGCCAAAGCCTGCGCATGCACGGGGGAGTACTCGCTGAAAGCTCCCCGAAGGCAGGGAGCTAAAATATTTTAAATCAATGAATAAAGTTTTTAAAATTCTGGAAAAAATGTCCACACAGCGGACTCACTCATCTTAACACGTATCTTTGAAAAATTCTGCCAAAATTTTTTATTTTTAGATTTAATTACGGAACCCTCACCCATGCCCCATGGATGAGGTTTCTTTAAAAATCCAAAGGCCACCTGGCCGATTCACCTGCCTGCCAACCGTAATGTTGGACGGGCAGCAAAAAATGCCTATTAATTAATTGATTAATGGCCTTAATAGGCCTCTTAATTGTCGGTGGGCGCACTGCCGACTCTCGCGCGTGCCCGCCGACTGAAATAGCACGCGATGACATTGGGACGCTTGCTCAACGTCATCTCGTGCTATTTCTCGCTCGGGCGTGTCGGGCGTGTGCCCGCACGCTGAGTGGAAAATCGTGCTCCATGATTGACCAACCTACTGGGGTTTTTTGAGGACATAACTAGCCGAATAGATAAGGGAGAACCAGTGGATGTGGTGTATTTGGATTTTCAGAAAGCTTTTGATAAAGTCCTACATAAGAGGTTAGTGTGCAAAATTAAAGCACATGGGATTGGGAGTAATATATTGGCATGGATTGAGAATTGGTTAGCAGACAGGAAACAGAGAGTAGGAATAAATGGGTCTTTTCGGAGTGGCAGGCAGTGACTAGTGGGGTACCACAGAGATCAGTGCTTGGGCCCCAGCTATTCACAATATATATCAATGATTTGGATGAGAGAACCAAATGTAATATTTCCAAGTTTGTTGATGACACGAAACTTGGTGAGAATGTGAGTGGTAAGGAGGATGTTAAGAGGCTTCAAGGTGATTTGGACAGGTTGAGTAAGTGGGCAGATGCAGTATAACGTGGATAAATGTGAAGTTATCCACTTTGGTAGGAAAAACAGAATGGCAGAGTATTATTTAAATAGTGATAAATTGGGAAATGTTGATGGACAAAGGGACCTGGGTGTCCTTGTACACCAATCACTGAAAGCAAGCAGATAAGAAAGCCAACGGTATGTTGGCTTTCATTGCAAGAGGACTTGAGTACAGGAGCAAGGATGTCTTACTGCAGCTATAAAGGGCCTTGGTGAGACCACACCTGGAGTATTGGGTGCAGTTTTGGTCTCCTTACCTATGGATGGATATACTTGCCATAGAGGGAGTGCAGCGAAGGTTCACCAGGCTGATTCCTGGGACGGTAGGATTGTCATATGAGGGGAGACTGGGCCGATTAGGCCTGCATTCACTGGAGTTTAGAAGAGTGAGAGGGGATCTCATTGAAACGTATAAAATTCTGACAGGAATGGACAGGCTGGATGCAGGGATGATGTTTCCTTTGACTGGGGGAATCTGGAACAAGGGGTCACAATCTCTGGATACAGGGTAGGCCATTTAGGACTGAGATGAGGAGAAACTTCTTCACTCAGAGGGTGGTCAACCTGTGGAATTCTCTACCACTGAAGGCTGTGGAGGCCAAGTTACTAAATACATTTAAGAAGAAATAGATAGATTTCTAGACTCTAAAGGAATCAAGGGGTATGGGAGGAGAGCAGGAATATGGCGTTGAGTTAGAGGATCAGCCATGATGGCAGAACAGGTTCGAAGGGCCGAATGATCTACTCCTGCTTCTATTTTCTATGTTTCTATGTTTCTGGGAGAGGTTGAAATCCCTGTTTTAATGAAAAATGAGTTAATGTCCATTTTTCTCTGTAAGAACAAAATCAAGGGAATACATGTCAATGAAACAGCAATTTCTGAAAATGTGATTTCTTCAATTATGGAGAAATTTAAATCTTCTTCCATGTCATCATTGAAAGAAGGGTTTCATGTCAATGTTTTGATGGAAGCAGTTCTTTGTGGCTGACGGGTAAAAAGGAAGACTAGCTGATTTGGGTTTTAAAATTCAGTTTGCTCTGAGATGCCCATATAAGGAGTGGAAGTTGTTCAATGGACATCATGCACAGTGGATGTGCCTCCTTTGGCTAAACTAGGATTTATTTTTCTCTCCAGGATGAGGAGTTAATGGTCTGCAGAAGGTCAGCCTTCCCATGCAGTACTCTCACCAAAAGTAACGCTAACCTTGATATCTCTTAACTGATGCCTCAATGATACAGGGATAAAAGCAGGCATTGAGGTCATTTTGGGACATAAGAAAGGGGAGCAGGAGTGGACCTTAGTCCCTCGAGCCATTCAATAAGATCATGGCTGAACTTTTACATCAACTTCATTTTTTCCCTCTACCCCCATATCCTTTGATTCCCTAAAAATCGATCAATCTCTATTTTGAATATATTGAGCATCCACAGATCTATAGGGCAGGGAATTTCATAGACTACCAGGTCTCAGTTGGTTCACGGACAGCTACAGCAGGGAACAGCAAGATTTTTCACGCGGTATTTGTTTAGGGTCTTACTTTCAAGTGTTGGATTGTCCCAGTACTGGCTTTTGATACCGAAAGTTCACCAGTGGGCAATGGAAGCAGCAGAGCATCTTAAATATTGAACTGTACTGACAGCAAAACAGGATATAATTTCTCAGTTTTCTCCACAAGTCTCACTACGTGTGCATTGATATTCTTTGTCACCATGCTAACACTATCAAAAGACAAATGACTGATCTCAACGCTGAGGAATTTTCAAATCATTGTTTTGACTTCTTACCTCCGATATTTTGTAGGGTGATTGCTACAGCAGCTGCTAACTTTCCAGGAGTCCCAAACGCCCTGAAACCAAGCTGCTCGTATGCACGGATTCCTGAGAGAGTGAAGAAAAGGTGATCTGAATTAGGAAAAATAAGGCCCAGAGTTTCCGGACGTGTACTTGAATACTTCAAAGGCATTTGTAAAGAACAAAAGGCACTCAGACCTATTCTCCCAGAAGGAAAAGGCAGTAAAACTTGGGAAATGACGAGTACTGGCCCAAACTGGTCTTGTATACCTTGAAATGGAACCTCCAGTTCAGACCAGTACCAGTCACTTCCAAGTTTCCTACCACATCTGCCCAGGTGAAGTGGGTTCAGCTGGTCTCATTGAGGGAATAGGTGTAGGAGGAATGGATAATTTGTTGTAAAGTTTTTTACAGAGAAGATACCAGAGCTGAAACTGCGTTCTGGTGTAATCCCAACAGAGCATTCGCTCTGAAGAAGAGTCATACGGACTCAAAACGTTAACTCTGTTTCTCTCTTCACAGACGCTGTCAGACCTGCTAAGTTTTTCCAGAGTGTTTTGTTTCTATTTCAGAGTATTTGCTGGACTGTGCCAAGTCGGTCAAAATCTCACCAAGTCTCAGATACATGAACTTTCTAGATGGCCTTGTGGGGTCCCTTGCAATGCCATTGTTGTGAAAGGGCACAGAGGGCTGATTCCTTTATCCAGCCTTCAGGTATATGGTCAGAACGAGCATTCATGGCAAAGTTGGAGGTCTCTGAGGTACAGAAGGAATATTTCTCGGTCTAGTGATGGTGCATAATGTGTGGGAACTAAAACGTAGGGGGTTAAACTATGTAGCAGAGTGTCAGAGGCAGCAGGCAGAAGTCTCAGTCATGGGCCTCCTTTAGTCCTAGGGCTGCCAACAATGATTGGATGTATTCCTGAACGTTTTACCTCGTGACCTTCCACCTCCAACTGCCTAGTCTGGTATTTGAAGAAAAAAACCCTACAAATGTTTTGAATGCTCCTATGATTTTTCTCTGATTTTGCTGACAGCAGTGTCCAGGAGATTAATCCTAGATTCCTGGAGGTTTGGCATCCTTTAGTGCCACTGGGTGTATGGGAGACCATCCTACAATTTTCCTTTGGAAAATTACCATATAAGTCATTGTAGCCATGGCCCTCACATGCTCCAAAATAGCAGTAACATCAAAGGAAATTAATAACAGATGTATTTGCGTTGAGTGAGTTCTTCAGTAAATTAAAGGTATGTGATTTGTTTCCCCTTGGACAAAACGAAACACAGATAGGAACCATGTTAAGTCACTTACCAACTACCCCAGAAGCTTTCAGAAGCAAGTGGATGGAATAAGATGAGAGTAAGGCCACAGTCGTTAACAGAGAGCTGAAAGAAAATTGGAGGAAAGGAAAGGCAATGGATCATTTCCAAATCATACACATTGGCTGTGCACTGTAAAGTCTATGTCATAGCATTAAATTATTGACTATCAGTTTCTCCATTTCTGTATTTAACACGGTTTCCTCAAGAATTGTTTTTTGCAGCATGGGGTTTACCCAGTATGGTGTATGATTTTTGATTATGTTCCTTCTTCATTAGTCATGGCAATAATGACTGATAACTCAAGCACTCTTCGAAGCTCAATTTCATGCTGTCCCATCCTTCAGTCTTTTTGAATTGCAACCCTCACAAGGAGTTAGGAGTCGATTCAGGGAGAGGATATGAGGCTGTCACTGGAGATAAGGAAGCCCCATATGGAAACTCCCATTCTAATGTGAGCTCTCCTTTGCAGGAAGATGCCTGGAACTTAATCGTTGCAGGGTTAGAATCCACAACTGCTCTGTCTGTGACACTGCTAGTTGGTGCTCTACTGCACCAACCCTTTCTTTATTGCCCTCCCCCTCACGGGGCTGCTTCAGGGTTTCAGCCAACAGCACACTGGGGCTACCCACTCAAATGTGTAGGAGCACGGGATGGGCTGATACACTCTCCGGCTTTCCCCTGTTCTTGTGGAAAGCTTCTCGCTTACACCAGTCAACAGCTCAATCAATTGGGAATCACAGGCCCAAATTTTTTCTTTGAGAGACAATGTGTTGGTGTTTCCTGTAGTACAACTAAAACAGGCAGATCTCTTGTTGTCTAATTGAATTGAAGCTTCACTCTAATTTCTCATTCTTGACTGCAAGGGATAAAAGGCAACAGCCTTTCCACATGCTCAGGTTCCAGCCACCATTGGCCTGTTTTCAAAGTGTCAAAGTTTTCAAAGGGCTGAGGTGGCAGCTGTGGGAAACAGGGAATGGGGAAGGTTTATGTTTTGCTATTAACATCCAAGACTGAGTCTCTAAATCACAGAGATTTCTCAGCTCTTTTATCATTTTTGAGTGCTCTGTGCTCTGGTCATAAAGATGGTGCCATGAGAAGGTTCTTCGAATTAGGATCACTTGTGTTTTGAAACATGTGGAATGCACTCATCATGCTTTCCAGTGTTAGGATTGGATAGAAAAAGCCTGTGCAAATGGCCAGATGACTGGATGAAAACGGTGCGACTGACAGAGATGCTGGGATTAACAGGCTGTAGACATTGGGCTCTTCCTTCTCTAATAACTAGCCTATAGCCTGCCATTCCTTTTGACCATCTCCGCCATCAGCAATCAGTCACATCTGTTCACCATGCTCTAGTCGTGCTGGAGCCCTCTTTAATTGTCACAAAGTTGTGTTAGGACTGGAAGAGCAGTGGAAATTTTACACAAGATATCTGGTCTCAGGCTGTCAACCAGCAGCACTACATAATAACCCACAGGACAAGGTACAGTGACTGGGCCAAGGGCATTTGGTAATACGTGGAAATTTGTGGAATTTTGTTCAAATCCCTTAACACTTAAGTCCTTCAATTTACCAAATTGAGGTGTTAACTAATCAGAACAGTTATTTCTTATTCATAGAATCATGGAATGTTGTTGCAGCATGGGAGGAGCCAATTTGGCCCATTATGCCTATGTCAGCTCTTTGGAATAGCTATCCATTTAATCCGACTCCCCTGATGTTTTCCCTATGGCCCTGCAACATTTTTTTCCTTTTCAAGTATATGTCCAATTCCCATTTGAAAGTTATGATTGATTCTGCTTCCACCACCCTTTCAGGCAGTGCATTCATTTTTTTTAAAATTTACCCCTTTTATTTATCTATTTAACTTTCTATCTCAAACTAAATTTCACATTCATTGGCTGGGGAGATGGGTGACAGTGCCTCCAGTGTAATTAACCTCCTGTTTTTCCCTCCCTCAGCTGAGGTAATGGGGGTTCTTCACTGTTTGTTCCCACTCCCAATACCACAGTTTTCATTTCTAAATAAGGAGGGGTTGGGGAAAATTCTAATCCCCGCCCACCAATCCTCTTTCATCATTTTCTCTCCTAGCCTTTCTGGCGAGGTTGGGAATTGGCAGCGAAGTGGAGGAAGGTGGTAGGATGGGAGAGGGCAGGTGGAGGAGTCACAGGGCGGATCCTTAACCAACAACCCTGTTCGACATGGCTTGCTGAATATTTCCATCCCTGCTCTCCTGAACGCCCCTGACCTTTCCCAACATTTAATTTGCCTCCACCAGTGGTTGAAGTCATCTGGGCATCTCCCAAGTGCTCATTGTGTCCGAGGCTATACACTGGCTGTTAAATCTGTAGGGGTTATCACCGTCTCTTGTTACCACCCAACAACTGCACTCATGGGCTTTCTGGCAAGGGGCAGCGGATGACAATCAGGGTGAGAAAGATGCCTGACATCCTCCTCCATCACTTCTGGGCCCCTGGGGTTAACTCTGCTGCTGGGGCAGCCATGATCAGGTAATTCAAGCACAGTCCCAAGTTCAGCACTGAACTGGCAATCTCGCTCAGAAGGGAGATGCGGGAAAGGGGAAAATGCCAGGCTAATGCAACAGGGAACACTCTTCTGAAGAGGGAACACTGGGCACAATTTTAATGTGCAGAATTTTTTGCTCAGCGTGCAAGCACGCGCCCGACCCGACTTGCGCGATCTTTCAGTCAGCGGGCGCGCTAAGCTTGGAAGCGCGTCCGCCGACAATTAGGCCTATTAAGGCCACTAAGGTTGTAATTAATGGAGATTTCTCGTTGCCCGTCCAATGTTACGATTGGCGGGCAGGCGAATCGGCCAGGCGGTCTTTGCATTTTTCAGGAAACCTCATCCAAGGGCGGGATGAGGTTTCCGTAATTAAATTAAAAAATACATGGACAGAGTTTTCATCTTGTATATGTTCAGGTGACTGATTCTGACCTGTGGCCATTTTTTCCGGAATTTAAAATCTGTTTTTATTGCATTTAAATTCTTCATTTCCCTGAGGCAGCTCTCTGCCTTCAGGGAGCTTTCATTCCGCGCTCCCCCCTGACTTCAGCGCCCGGCCTCCTCCCGCCCCCAACCCAGGCAGCGCTGAGCTTCTCGGTGCGCGTTTCACACTGGCTGGCTATTAATTGGCCAACCAGCATGAAATTGTGGTCAGGGGCCGATTGCAGTCGAGGGTCCTTTCCCCAGCTGCTCCTGTGCCTGCTGATTGCGCGTACCCGCTGAATTAAAAACCCTGCCCAACCTTACCCCCCCCACCCCCAGGAAACCAGTGGGATCAGGTGTAATGCTGCACCCTGCTCGATTTTATTAAACTCACCAGACACCAACGTTGGGCAGGTCGTTAAGCCGATGATGCGACCGGCCATTTGAGAATTTGAGTTAGATTAAAATGACCCCCTTTTTACGAGCGTCCGCAGATTAAAGGGAGCTTCACTCGGCATCGAAACTTACCGAGGAGTACTCTCTCCCAGCATGGGCTGCAAAGATTGGAGATTGTTTCCATTTGCCAACGCTAAGACCCTCACTCAGCAGAGTAAAGGGGAAAGGGTGGGATGCGTAGCACTAGCTAGCTCACTCTCGCAGGGATCCGGCAAGGGCTCAATTGGCCTGCGCACAGCTCATTGAGAACCAGATACTGCTGAACATGTAACTTTTATAGCAAAAAGTGACAACAATGACGTGCTTATGAGCTCCGTAGTTTAAGGAAGGACAGATTTTCTAAAAATTTCTCTTTTTCCCCAGCAGCAGTGATCAGATGTTTCAAAAATTATCAGACAAGTAACTATGCTGTCTGCAACACGATGGTTGCTGAACATACAAATCAGGGTGTTCTAATGTCTGGTGCCAGAGTGATTGCCAAAAAGGCTCCATTGACAAAAGCCCTGTTTCTCACAGATAAAAAAAACCCTTCAGTGTAGGAACATATTCATAATAATTTTAGACACCAACACATTCCAACAGCAGTTTTTTTTTCTTTTCGTTAAAATACTATTCTGTTTTCAATCCTGTGTGAATTTTTAATTTCGATCCCCTCAGTTTTTGTTAACTTTGACCTCGGCAGAGCGAGGGGATGGAACACTTTCCAATCCTCAGCACTCCAAGGGAAGTGCTCTGTGCTCCTTCGTCAGGTTGCCAACTCCAAATGTGCGCGCTCTGGAGATTTTATCACATGACTTTTCACCCCTGGTATTCAAGGTTTTTGAATAACCAGCAAATGGAAGTGAAAAAGCATCTTTTACAAATCCCCATGTGATTTTTCTTTAAGGATTCATCTCGAACTCCTGGAGGCTCCGAGGCAACCCTGGAGCGTTGGCAACCCTCCTCCCTCACTAATGTATCTCAGCCCCAATCTCACAATAGCTCTCCCCTATGGGGGTAGCCCAATATATTCTTCACACCAGTGTTCTCTGGACGAAACTGCCAGTTTGTGACTGAACTTTGGCCAACTGCTTGCTACGTAATCATGCCATTAAGGCAGTGTAAAATTATTCCAACTCTTTTTAGCTGGGTGCCCTGTGTAAACTTAGGCTTGTTTTCCATCTTAAGAAGTCTTAATGAGCATCCATTAATCAAATGTGGTGCCATTTTATTATTTAGCTTCTAAACTGATGACTGTACTAGCCTGAAGTCACCCCCTCCCCCACCACTGCCAAATCAAGCCCTACCCCAGACTTATTGCTGATCTGCTGCTGAGCTCATGGTTAGCAAATCATGAGTAGAGCACAGCACAGTGTGTGCCATCAGATGAGATTGACTGGAACATCTGGGAGAATTAATGCCATGGATTAGTGCAGGAGGAAAAGAATCATCAAATCCTCCTTCCTTTATCAAAGAGCTAAAATAAGGAATTAAATCCCAGTAGCTTTTAAGATGCAAAGAATTTTCATCTCAACTTTTGAAAAAAAGAGCTACGTGTCTAAAAAAATGTTTCACACAGTGTGTAAAAGCAGTCAATTCAATCATATCTGAGATCTGCAACCTGTATAAAATCTGATTTATGTGTGCTGTGTAATCTCAAGGAGGTTATGTTACCACCATGTTAGAGAAGCTGAGAGCCTAGGCAGACTGTCTCTGTGATGGAAGAGTTTGCATTCATTAATACATCAATACATACTCTGCAATACAGAAACACCCTATTCTCATATCTGTCAAATAAAATATCATAACATTTCAGTTGCAAACACAAATCCCTTTCTCTGGTAAATATTTTGGTTAGTCCCATATTACAAAGGTTTCTTAAATTCACTCCTTGATATATAAACCTCAACCCTTTGCCTCCATTAGTTTCTATTACTTATTCCTGTCCAGTAGCTCTGAGAATTATTTAAGAGTAACTGATGAACTGGGTTTTGCATTTCGCACTCCTGCCCGAGTCCCACATTCTCCTCAGTATCAATGACTTGGTGTGCAGTAAATAAGATAAAGATTAATGCTGTACATGTGCAGTTTATATTTACATGTGTTGGGGTGCGTTGGGGGGGGAATGGGGCTGGTTAATCAAGCTTAAATTGGGAACATTGTATCATCTAAGTTCTGTTTGCTGTTCGAGGCTGGCGTATTTTACTGCGTGGTCTCTAAGATTGACATGCAGCTGTGCATGCCCACACCTTAAAAGGAACGATAACTGTGTGTGGCGCGTTTGTGCCTTTCATGGTACATTCCCATTTGCTGCATAACCAAGCACCTGCACAGCTTAGCGAGAATTCGGAATGTAGGAACATTGGAATCCAAGGAGGCCGTTTAGCCACTTGAGCCTGGTCTATCATTCAATGAGATCACGGTTGATCTATGATCGACTTCAATGGCGCTTGGAGCAACTATTAATGGCAGTGGAGGCTATCAATTAAAAAAAAATATTCCTGGGGTGTGAGTCTCGCTGGCGAGGCCAGCATTTACTGCCCATCCCTAACTGCCCTTGAGAAGGTGGTGGTGATCCACCTTCTTGAACCGCTGCAGACCATGTGGCCTAGGAGGGGGTTCCAGAGATGTTCAGTGAAGTGAAGCCAATGGCAATATAGATCAAAGTCAGGAAAAACTCAGCAGGTCTGGCAGCATCTGCGGAGAGGAACACAGTTAATGTTTCGAGTCCGAATGACCCTTCAACAGAACTAAGTAAAAATACAATAGAGGTGAAATATAAACTAGTTTAAGGGGTGGGGGGGTGGGACAAGTAGAGCTGGATAGAGGGCCAGTGATAGGTGGAGATAACCAAAAGATGTCATGAAGCAAATCTCAAAAAGCATGTTGGCAATGTTTATCCTTCAGAAGATAAGACACAGATGTGACATTCTACTCTAAAGACTTGAATACAAAATCCAGGCTGACACTGCAGTGCAATACTGTGTAGCGCTGCACTGCCACTGGTCACATCTTTTGGATGAGATGTTAAACCATCTGCCCTCTCAGGTGGATGTAAAAGATCCCATGTCACTATTTCAAAGAAGAGTAGAGGAGTTCTCCTAGTGTCCAGGCTAATATTGATCCCTCAATCAACATCACAAAAACAGATTATCTGGATTTTGTCAAATTGCTGTTTGAGGGAGCTTGCTGTGTGCATATTGACAACCGTGTTTCTAACATTGCAACAATGGCTACAGTTCAAAAGTATTTCATTGGCTTTTGAACAGCCTAAGGGCATAAAAATGCTAGATAAATGCAATCTTTCTTTGCTTCATTAGCACTGAACCCGGGCCTGGTCCTGAGCCCAGCCAGAAACTTCCTCAAACGTCTACTTTAAAGATTCGGAAGAGCACTTAAACAGGCAAACACTTAAGGACAAATGGAGGAGAGGTCTGTCATCCAAAAAAAGTATTTTCTAAAATGAGTTATTAAACTATACAAGGCTGATTCCTTCATGTGACTATCAATCAATCTCTGCTCATGCAGAGAATTTGTATTGTGAATTCTAGCCAGTAAACCTCTCTTCATTTAAAGCTTCATTTTGTAGGCATAAATTTATTTTGTATTTGCAATGATTTTGACAGTGTTCATAATCCATCACTTGAGGCAACATCTGCATGTTCTAGGGCTTTTCGGCCCTCTGTTAGCACCAACACATACAAATGAATGTGTGCAGTACAAATGTCGGTAAATATTGGGATAGTCAAATACTCTTGTCGCCAATTTGTGGGAGGACTCCAAGACTAGACTGAGGAGGAGGGGAAAGTGAGGGCATTTAAAAACACAAGGACAAGATTTGAACTCTGATAAGTGCTGCTGGGAAGAACCACCAGACTGAAGGCCCTCTTGCCCTGTTGCACCAGATTAATTGCTGCTCTTATTTAAAGAGAGCTGTACTATGCAAGATGACTGAATGAGGACGTCAGTTCAGACTTCGTGACGTGGTTCAATATTTTATTTGAATCCCTGCCCATTCCTATCGCAGACACACATAAGCACAAGCCAAACACGTAGACACAACTGAGGGTAAGTTTTAAAAAAAAGAGGGCCAGCAGGAAACAATTTCCATCTGTGCTACAAGGCATCCTTGCCATTGGCAAACTCACAAATGTATTTTTATCCCTTTCAGAGTCACATATTACGAATTAAACTTGATTTCTTTTTTCTGCTGTCGGCTTGCCTGCAGGAACTTGCAGGACACAACTGTATAAATCAGTGTTAAGAACATAAGAACATAGGAAATAACAGCAGGTGTAGGCCATTCAGCCCCTTGGGCCAGCCTCACCATTCAATTAGATCATGGCTGATCTTCCACCCCAATGTCATTTCCCTCACTATCCCTATATCCCTTGATGCTTTTAATAAATAAAAATCTGTCAACCTCTGTCTTGAACATACTCAATGATTGAGCCTCCACTGCCCTCTGGGGCAGAGAATTCATAGATTTACCACCCTCTGAGTGATGAAATTCCTCATCTCAGTCCTAAATGGCCTGCGTCTTATTCTGAGACTGTGTCCCTTGGTTCTAGACTCCCCAGCCAAGGGAAACTTCCTTCCTGCATCTCCTCTGATGAACCCTGTAAGAATTTTGTACATTTGAATGAGAACACCTCATTCTAAACTCTAGAGAATACAGGCCCAGTATCGTCAATCTCTCCTCAAAGGACAATCCTGCCATCCCAGGAATCAGCTTGCTGAACCTTCATTGCACTCCCTCTGTAGCAAGGGGACCAAAACTGCACACAATACTCCAGGTGAGGCCTCACCAAGTCTCCATACAATTACAGCAAGACTTCTTTGCTCCTGTACTCAAATCCTCTTGTAATAAAGGCCAACGTCGTGGCCAGAATTTTACGCTGGTTGTGCGGGTGCGCGCCCGACCTGACTGATTGCAAAATTGCGCGAGAAGACTTCAGGAGTGCATCTTGAGGTCATCGTGCGCTTGCGCGATATCTGGCTCAGCGGGTGTGCATGGCAGTCAGGAGCGCACCAGCCCACAATTAAGCGGGCAAGTTAGGCCTTTTAAGGAAGCAATTGAGATTGATTTTACATGGCCCGTCCACTTTTATGGTTGGCAGACGGGCCAATCGGCCTTTACATTTTCGCTGAAACCTCGATCCAGGGCGGGATGAAATGTCCGGGGTGAAATGCAGTAAAGAAACTCATCTGGGAACTGATGTTGTTTGAGTTCTGCTGTCAGGTGCTTGAATGTGCTGCATAGACACAGTTTGGTGCATTTTTTTTTCTTCTCATTTGATCTGTCCAAGTCTGCAGCTCCCTGAGGGAACTCGCTAGAAGCACCCACCCGCACCCTCACTTTTGTCAGCGCCCGCCCACTTCCCACCCCACCCAGCAGCGCTGAGGCTCTCTCAGCGCGTGTTTCACACTGGCTGGCCATTAATTGGTCAGCCAGCGTGAAATTGTGTTCGTGGGCCAATCGCAGGCAGAAGCGCGTTTTGCGTCTGCTTCCGGGCCCACCACTAATGCATGCCTGACGGATGTAAGATTCAGGCCAATATTTGCCTCCCTAATTGCTTGCTGCACTTGCATGTTAGCTTTCAGTGATCCCACGAACAAGAACTTTCAGGTCCCTTTGGACATCAGCACTTTCCAATCTCTCACTCTGCATTTCTGTTTTTCCCATCAAAGTGGATAACTTCACATTTTCCACATTATAATCCATCCATCATGTTCTTGCCCACTCACTAAAGTCTGTCTAAATCCCCTTGAAGCCTCTTTGCATCCTCCTCACAACTCACATTCCCATCTAGTTTTGTGTCATCAGCAAACTTGGAAATATTACAATTGATCCCCACATCCAAATCATTGGTACAGATTGTGAACAGCGGGGACCCAAGCACTGGGTATCCTAATCGCACCGGTGTTATCTCACTGCTGAGCATGAAAATCAAGGCTGACACTCCGGTGCAGTACTGAGGGAGTACTGCACTGCCCGAGATACCGTCTTTTGGATGAGGCGTCAAACCCAAAGCTCCATCTAGCTGCTCGGGTGGATATAACAGGTCCCATGGTACTATTTTGAAGAGGAGCAAGGGGAATTATATTGGGTGCCCTGGGTGATACTTATGCCTCAATCAACATAATACAAACAGATTAGCTGGTTATTATCACATTGCTGTTGTGGGAGCTTGCTGTGCACAACTTGGCTGCGGCGTTTCCTATATTGCAACAGTATTTCATTGGTTGTAAAGCGCTTTGAGACTTCCAGTGGTCATGAAAAGCGCTCTGTACAGTCTTTTTCTTTTTTACTCTTGATCAGCTGATAGTCTGTGGTTCTCGATTCACCTGGGTCCTACTTGGGCATTGGTGAGAATCAAGCTGACAAGGCCACTTAAATCTTGCTGCCAATTTATGCACTAATGGCAGCAGAGTGCTTTAGGTCAACCTCCAGATCAAATGAAAAGATAGAACTAAAACAGAGGAATTAAGTGGTAATCGGGGAGTTTATAATGTATCCATTTCTCTCCTGGAGTTGATTGCTAGCATCCTTGAACATCCACACATCTCCAATTTTATTTTTGAAGGCTTTTATTTTCTCTCATCTATCACCATCTATGGCCCCAGCCAAAAGGATAGGCAGATGACCTACCCCACCCCCCACCCCGCCCCCCAGACTGCTGCCAAAGGCTGCTTTGCCACTGCCAAAAAAGGACTGGAAAGTGACCTTCTCTCTCACCCTGTGCATTGAAGCCGCTGACTCAAACTCTGCATGTCCTGTCCAACATCATCTCTGGGGGGGGTATAGACCTTATCTTGTGCATAATTATAGCCTCAAATCAGCATCCTGCCAATTTGTGGTCACCACACTGGCCTTTCCATGTGCCAAGCAACTGTGCAACCATCCATCTCTTATTTCAATGAGTGATGCAGGTCAACATATGCTCAATCTATCAACTGATGTACCTATCTCAAAATGTCCCTCATCCAAGCATGGGTATATGCACAGATTAACAATGAATTACTTGTCATAACTTCACATCCTTATTGATGCCAGCAACTAGAATTATCATTATTCTTGGATTAAGATAGCTTTGTTTGGTAAAACAATTACATTTAAATATTTAAGATTTCAAAATTAAAAGTGACTACTCTGTTAATCCATTTCTCCATATGAATGTGCCTGAGAAGGCGACAATATTTTTTAGTTATAGTGGTAATTCAGGTAAGATATTTATTCATGTCATCAACAACAACAACCACTATTGTGTCTTTCACATAGATAAAATGTTCCAAAGTGTTTCACGTAAGTATAAGAGAAAGAGACATTGAGCCAAAGGTCAGATTAGGAGGGGTGACCAACAGTTTGGTCAAGGATGGATTTTAAGAAAGATCATGAGGGAAAGATGAGGATTTGTATTTACAAAGTGATTTTCATGCCTTCAGGGCAATTACTTTACATCCAATGCAGTGCTTTTGAAATGTAATCACTGTTGACATTTAGTCAAACACAGCAGGCAACTTGTGCACAGCAACTCCCACAAACAGCAATGAGATAAGTGACCAGATAATGTGCTTTCCTTAGTGGTGCTGGCTGAAGTATAAAAAATTGGCCAGGACATCAGGGAAAATCCCCCTGCCTTGCTTCAAATAGTGCCATGGGATCTTTCACATCCACCTGAGCATACTAGGTGTAACATGGCACCTGAAAGACGGCACCTCCGGCAGTGCCACACTCCCTCGGGATCGCACTGAACCAATTATGTGCTCTAGTCTCTGGAAGTGGGCTTGAGTTCAGAAGTGAGAATACTATCACTGAGTCAAGGCTAACACTTAAAGTAGAAGAGGGAGGTGGAGATGTGGAGGGGGTTAGGAAAAGTATTCCAGAGAGTGGGACTTAGGTGATTGAAGGCTTGGCCACCAATAGTGGGGTGAAAGGTCATAAGGGTGAATAAGAGAAGTCAGTAGGTAAGATACAGCACAAGCTATAAGACCTAACAACAATGCTTATAGTGGAGCTGTGAGGCGCACACTGTAACAGAAATTGGGTGCCATTTGTATTGCTGTAACGTGAGCAAAGATGCCAAGCAACAGACTCTCTTCATCAGGTTTTCTGTTCTTAAAAAAATATCAGTTCCTCTGCTTTGATGGGCATACCAATTGCCCAGGATAACTGAGGGCGGGATTTTCTGGCCCCACAGTGTGCCAGACTGTTCCTTTTCACCAACTCTGTCCTATATAGGAGTTGATGTGTAGACAGAAAGGCAATGAATTCCTTGGGATGGGTGGAGGTGTGGTGGGATTTTCGCAATCAGCTGCTATAACTTTGGCAGAAGATCACCGGAAACCCTGTCTGGCACAATTGAAATGGGGTTTCATCCAAAGTCACATCGGCCGGAATAGGAGAACCACTGAAACAAATTTCCTGAAAAAATTGTACACAAATGTGGAGGAGAGGATTGTTAATTTTTATCCAGGATATTTGTCACTATGTTTATTTTCTGGGTGTAAAGCATGAGAGTTGACATAGATAATTTAATTAGTTCCTGTTTGTGGAATCATTCACTCAGAAAAGAGAAACACAGCTTGTTGATTAATTTGCTACATTGATAACTGTATTGATGCTGTTTCCTGTTCTCACCCTGAACAGGGACATTTCATCAGCTTGGCTTCCAATTTTCACCCTTCTCTCACATGGTCCATCTCCCACTCTTCCCTTTCTCAATTTCTGTCAACCAATATTCACCCTAAGCCCACTCACTCCCATAGCTACCCTACACTTCCTCACACCCCACTTCCTGTAATGATTCCATTCCACTCTCCCAGTTTCTCCGCCTTCGTTGTATCGCTCCTGACAATACAACCTTCCATTCTAAAATAAACGACATGCGTTTCTTTTTCCTCAACCGAGGACTCCCCCCTTGACCGTGTCTGTCCCATTTCATGCTCTTCTGCTCCCACCCTTCTCCTCCCTCCTCCTCACCTTCCAACCCACCAGCCTCCATATTCAACAGATCATCCTCCACCATTGCCGCCACCTCCAGTATGATGCCACCACCAAATACACCTTTTCCTTCCCTGCCCTTTCATCATTCCAAAGGGAGCATTTCCCCCACAACAACCTGATCCAATCACCACCCCCCCCAACACCCTCTCCACTCCCCAGGGCACCTTTCCATGCAAGCGCAGGAGATGTAACCACTGCTTTTTTACCTCCTTCTTTCTCACTGTTCAGGCCCCAAAATTACAGGTGAAGCAGCAATTTATGTGTACTTCTTTCAATTTCGTATATTGTATTCACTGCTTACGGTGCAGTCTCCTCTACACTGGGAAGACCAAACGTAGATTGGGTGACTGCTTTTCGGAACACTTCCGTTCACTCTGCAAGCGTGATCTCAATATTTCCAGTCACTTGCCATTTTAATTCTCCACCTTGGTCTCACATTGACCTCTCTGTCCTTGGCTTCATGTTGTGTTCGAATGCACCTCAGTGTAAGCTTGAGAAACTGCACCTAATCTTTTGATTAGACATTTTACAGCCTTCCAGACTTGACATTGAATCCACCAATTTCAGATCATAATCTCTGCCCCCATTTTGTTTCCTTTCCCTTTGTTGGCTTTGGTCTTACTCTATTGCTTTTCTCTCTTTTTTGTTTGTTTTCAGATGACAACTGGCCATGATTCTGCCATTCACACCTTCGCTTGGCACATCTTTTGTTTCTTCACTTGCCCCACTACCACTCCCTTCGGCCTTGCAAAGCTCTTTGGTTAGTTAATCTCTCTTGCCTTCAACCTGATCACAGGCCTTCCCTTTTTTATCTTCCCATCTTCCCCACTTTCACTTGTTTCAAACCTATTCCATCTCTAAATTTTCCCAGTTCTGATGAAAGGTCATCAACCTGTTGGGCTGGATTTTGTTATCACAGCAGACATCTTGCCAACGGGCCCATGGAGTGGGGTGGGGGGGGGGGGGGGGGGCGCGCGGCTGCGAGGCGGTGGTGTGGGGGAGGGGGCGAACCCCCTTCAGTAGTCTGCGGGATGCAGGGCTACATCTTATCCATAGAAGCCAGCTTATTGGCTGCCACTGTGGCTGCCAGCCAATTAGAGGGCCGGCAGCTCGGCAGCGCCACTGCGAGGGGTGGCCATTGCTGGGGCTGCACCTCAAAGAAGAGGATGCAATGGATGGCTGACACTCTCAGGATCAGGTAAGTGGGGCCTAAGGTCTTGGGGCCAGTCAGGCAGACCCGGTGCGGAGTGAGGAGGGGGAGGGTGTTGGTTGGTGGTGATGAGAGCAGGCAGTGCAATTGCCACAGGAACAGCCATTGCTGCTGGGGGGGCCCACAGATAAGCAAAAGAGTGCCCGACTAGGAGAATCCTGCACTGAGGCTGCTAGGAGGCCACCGAGGTTCACCAGGTGGTCTCCCCATGTAGTAGTGTCCACACGCCACTGGTAAAATGCCAGTGGTGGCAGGAACAGGCCCTTAATTGGCCACTTACGTGCTTGTACTAGCCCCTAGGTGGAAGGGCCATCCTCCAGTTCCCCGCTACTGGCAAACTGCCATGGCAGCAGAAGGATGACAGGCACTCCACGTCTACCCACCGCCTCCCTCCCACCCCACCCCCCCCCCACCCCCGGTATTCCTTCACCATTGTACAGCCTCCCAACTGGTCACAAGAGGGCTAGTTAAATTCAGTCTATTAACTCTGTTTCTTTCTCCAAAGATGCTGCCAGACCTGCATTTCCAGCATTTCCTCTTTTCATATCAAGCCTATTCAGTTACGTCTGACACCGTGGAGTTCATGTCCAGCTTCCGTACATGCCGGCTTAATAAGGAACGGTTCAGTCCTGCCCGGTGCTTTCTAAACAATAATTCATGTGTCTTTTCCCCTCAATCATACGGACTTCCTGAGCAGTGAAAGTAGTGAACGATAATCAAGAAAATCAGGGTAAAAGTAAAAGGATGCAGCTTTGAAGTGTGTGTCATTGCTTAAATCACTGGAAGGCTTCTGGAAAAACAAATTAGATGTGCATCCCAGTAATTCCTAAGTGTCTACCGATAGAAATAAATTCCCGAAAAGAGGCACAGATCACCCTAGTTCATGCATTTTGATGGAATATCTCGCATAACTGAACCGATTCTCAGTGTATTTTCTAACACCCCTCAGAATCCATTCTTCAAACCTCAAGCATTCAAACAGTACAGTACATGTATTGTTGATATAAGCTACGTGCATAACAGCCCGTCCACAGCACTGACACCATTACTGTACAAGTCAAAAGCACCTCTTTATGCTAAATCTATTTCCAAGTCAAAACAGTCTCAGATTCAACATAAACATGCAGTCTGACATACCGTCAGATTTAATTTCGGTGCACATTGGTCAAAATGGGATATGATTATCTCCTTGCCTAGGACTGCTGCAGATGGCAAATGAATTGACTGTGGGAATCTCAGTCCAATTGACAGGCTAGTTAATACCATGACAGGCTGTTAATACCATGCTTACAGCCTCCTCCAGCTCGACAATTCTGGCCTCTTGAGCATCCTTGATTTCCTTCCTCCCCACCAGCAGCAGCCGTGCTTCCAGCCACCTAGGCCCTAAGCTCTTCACTATTAACTTCACTACCTCTCTGCCTGTTTACCCTCCTTTAAACCGCTTCCTAAAATCTACTTTTTTGACCACGTTTTTGGTCATCTGTCCCAATCTCCTGTGTGGTTCGATGTCAGATGTTGTTTGTAAAACAAAAGCCTCCTCAAAAATGTGACGGCATGGATAATTTCTCTTGTCAGGCCACGTTAGTATAGCCCAATGCCAATGAGAGCCTTTCCTGAAAATTCAAATGAAATAAGGTCACCTTTGCACTAGTGCGCCACATAGTCATGTGAATGTGAATACACTTGTCCATGAGCAGTAAGACAGTCGGAAACACATCAATAGCCAGTAAATGCAGGAATAACTATTACTTGGGTTAGTAGCCCCTTCCCATTGCAAGTAGTAACACTTATCTTAAATTCTGGGTACTTCAGCTAGCTATGTTTTTATCAATACAAGCAAATATGCCTCCAGACAGGTTATTTACTCTTAGTGTTTAGAAGTAGATTAAAGCAGATACCTTAATATGAGGGAAAAATAGAGACATGACTTGGTTCCAGATGGATTTTTATATACCAAAAGGCCAAATTTCAACTTTATTGGATAATCCAAGTTTATTTTTGTTATACAGGTAGTTAACAGGGTTTACCTAGCATGTAAGAGATGTACAATTTCACAGAACTTGGTGATGGTGAAATGCTGCGGTTGGGAGAATGCCTGTGCAAGTTAATGTTTAACTTTAGATTTGTGGTGTGTGGCACTGCCAGCAAAAAGATGAACAAGCACCAAAATTCCAAATTTCAACGCATACGGACAATTCAAGTTTGCTTGGGTTCTTCTAGTTGCCAACCCCAAATGGTCGTACAGACAAGGCAATGGCACCATCACTGTACTTCTCTCATCATCCACAACTGATGTGGAGGAAGAATGTCCAAACTGCAGCCCATGGACTATTTCTAGAATTCAACATTTTACAATATAGCAGCTCCAGATATTGGGTTACACATTGGTGGAGTATGTGCTTGTGCCTGTGATTCACCGGAGAGTGAGTTGTTGACTGTGGTTCAAAGTTTTGGGGAAAACCACTTCTCCAAAAGGAGGGAGGGGAGAAAGCAAGAGGGAAGTCATTCCAGGCTATCCTGACACATTTCTTAACAGCCAGTCAAAGAATAGAACAGACAGGTGCCTAACAGTGGGCAATGCTGTAAAACTCTGGTTAGGCCACAACTAAGGTGACCAGCTCTGGTCACCACACTTTAGGGAGCTTGTGAAGGCTCTTGAGAGGTTATAGAGGAGATTTACCAGAATGGTTTAAGGGATGAGGGATTTTAATTCAAGGTTAAATAGGAAAAGTTGGGGCTGTTCTCCTCAGAGCAAAGAAGATAGAGGGGAGAATTGTTAAGGGTGCACAAGATTATGACAGGTTTTTTATAGAGTAGCTAAAGAAAAGCTGTTCCTATTAGCTGATGGCACAAGAACTAGTGCTCACACATTTAAGTTTTTGGGCAAGAGATGCAGGGGAGATGTGAGGAAGAACTTATTTATGCAGCAAGTGGTAATAACCTGGAACACGCTGCCTACGAAGGTGGTGGAAGTGGAGATCGCAAATAATTTCAAAAGGAACCAGGGGGTGGGCACTTGAGGGAAATAACCTTGCAGGGCAATAGGGATAAGGTGTGTGAATGGGGCTGGCTGAATTGCTTTACAGAGAGTCAGCATGGACATGACAGGCCGAATGACCTCCTTCTGTGCCATAGCCATTCTGTGACTCTATGAATGGCCTGTTCCCTCTTTCGTGGATGCTGCACGGCCAAAGCATGGAAGGGGAGAGAAAGGTGACTGATTAAAATAGATAAAAGGTGTACTTACAGGAAAAGGACAATGCCCGTGTTGGCCATCGCATACGCCAGACCCAGGATGCCACTGCCCATGATAGCATTGCTCAGGTTGAATACTGACATTCCAAATGAGGTTTTCCCTTCAAACTGCAACGAGAAAAGTCTTTAAACACCGAAAACCAGGGAGGCTAGAAAAGGTCGAATGATTAACTCTCAGAATTGCCAATCATTCATTTGAGGACCTAAGTTCTGCTCTGATCCAATTGACTAAATTCAGCACTTTCTCCAATTGAGGAACAAATCTTACTTCACAAATAACAAAACAACTTACATCTGTGAATCGAGTAGGTTTCTTCTCATTATCTGAATGAGGCAGGAATTCATCGCACTCAGCTGAGTTTCCTTCATTTTCTTCATACCTTGGTTGGATGGAGAGAAATAAGAATGAAGTGTGCATAAATGTAAAGTTTCTGCAATGGTTATTTAATCCTAGCTTCACCTCACCCCTACCTCCATTGCTTTTCATCCCCATGTAATGGAGGGGGTATCTGACTCTTTGGCTGGAATTTTCCAGTGGGAGAGCCCACAGGTGAGCCATTGAAATCTCCATTCACCAGAAGATCCAGCCAGCGTGCGCGGCTGGAAAATTTCAGCTTCTGTTTCAGGGGAAGGCAGTGACATAGTGGTATTGTCACTGGACTAGTATTTCAGAGGCCCGGGTATTGACCTAGGTTCGAATTCCACCATGGCAGATGGTGAAATTTGAATTCCCTAAAAGAATCTGGAATTAAAAGTCTGATGGTGACCATGAAACCACCGTCAATTGTTGTAAAAACCCATCTGGTTCACGAATGTCCGTTAGGGAAGGAAATCTGCTGACCTTACCTCATCTGGCCTACATGTGACTCCAGATCCACAGCAATGTGGTTGACTCTTGACTGTCCTCTGAACTAGGGCAATTAGGGTAATAAATGCTGGCCTAGCCATGTCCCATGAATGAATAAAAAAAAAATTTCAAAGAGTAGAAGGGGAAATAAATTAAATTAGAGGTTTACTTTTAGTAATATGACATTCCTTCAGTAAAGTTCTTGCTGAGAAATGAGCAAGCCACTACAGATACAATACCATTGATGGCTATTGAGTAGTTTTTTCTTTATTTGTTCATGGGATGTTGACGTCACTGGCAAGGCCAGCATTTGTTTCCCATCTCTAATTGCCCTTGAACTGAGTGGCTTGTTAGGCCATTTCAGAAGGCTGTGAAGAGCCAAGAGTCAACCACGTTGCTGTGGGTCTGGAGTCAGTCATGGCCGACTGACCACATTGGTCAATCCGCGCTCTTACTCTGAGAGAATCTTACACCTGAATATTTAGCTACCCTGCCTAATGAGGAACATCAGATGTGCATGTTGTGGGAGGGATGGTACTTTGCTGAAAATAAGCTGCTCCCTCAAGTGACACCTCTAACTGAATACTCCCTATGCCCAGAATGGAAGGGATAATGTAATTCCACCCTTAAAGGGAGGGGAGCATTTTCTACTCCATCTCTAATTTCTTTAAATCTTCACATACATGAAAATTCTAAATGAGAAACTAATCCCCTAAAATGATAAAATATTCGCCTGTCTGCCTGAAAAATATACTCTCAAACTAACTTTGCAAATAAAAAGGCAAGTGAACTTAAGGAAAAAAACACTTGCCATATGGTGGCATTTGACAAAATTGTGCAAAAAAAATTATGGGAGTCGTTCTGACTCTGTTAAGATGCACAATATCTGCTCAGTCACCGGTTAAACACCTCTCCCGAATTCCGTTTCCATGGCGAGTTTCTATAGTGGTTGAGCCAGCAGCATCCACTGCATTGCACTTATACCGCTGGGAACTGGCCTATGTATCATGAGAGCCAAATTGAACAGGCTCCTGATACCAATCAACGATCCAACCATAAACCTCCTTGTGTTATTTTTTGGGGATTGGGGGTGGGAGAATGGTGAAGACGTACAGTAAACACTATGACCCTGAATCTTAGGATACTAGCTTATGAATACTCACTCTGAAATTCCTCCCTGCACTATCCTCGTGGAGGCCTTAGCCTATTTGTTTTAAATGGATTAATACTGCCAATAAAGGAAAGAAATTGCATTTATATAGCACCTTTCATGACCTCACGATGTCCCTAATCACTTAGCCTCCAATTAAGTATTTTTCAGGTGTAATCACTGTAGGGACATTACACACAGCAGGATCCTACAAACAGCACTCTAATGATGACCAGATAATCTGTTTTTAAATTTTGTAGGATAAATGTTGGCCAGAATGAATTCCACTACTCTTATTCAACTAGTACTTTGGAATCTTTTGCATACTTCTGGGAGACCTTGGTTTAACATCTCATCTGAAAGATGACACCTCTGACAATGCCATACTCCCTCAGCACTGCACTGGAGAATCAGCCTAGATTTTGTGCTCAAGTCATTGGAGCAGGATTTGAACCCACGACCTTGTGAATCAGAGGTGAACTTGCTACCATTAAGTCACATCTTGGTACAGCTGAGTTATTTAAAAATCCCAGAGGGAAACTTTGAACAACTATCTAACCTATAATTTTAAGTGTTATGTTTGAGATGCGACTCTAAATTCAGGAATCAGACCATTAGTTCTCGAGGTTTTACATTAAACTAAATGAAATGTTTTATTAATTTGCACAGGTTAAAATATATGTACACATGGCTCCAAATTACTACCATCATAACTTTTAAGAAATTCCCAAACTAATCTCCATTGAGGCAACAGCAACCCATTGACTTAACCAAACACCAGGCAAAGCATTTTCACCTTACGAATTCAAAATGAGGTTCTTTTCACTTTGGTTCCTGTGGAGACAGTTGGAGGATTACAGCTACCTTTTGATCTCACATTACCTCTGCTCTACACACACAAAACTGCTGAAGTTATATGTAGAACCGCTCATGGAATGTAAATTCTCATTGTATCACCAGCCTCTTCTAATAATAAAACCCCTTTCATAGTACCAATTTTATTAGTAATATAAGCATATTGCTTGGTATCAGCTAGGTAGGTGCCAGTTTTCATCCCACTTCTTGAATGTTCTATTCAAAAAATGCAAATACACGCTATCTCCCTTACACATCAAAATTAGTGCACATCAAAGCACCCAGACTAATTGGCTTTAATCCAATTAAGACACACCCACAGACTAAACCTCTATTTTATTGGAAAAATATTTTCCAATAATATTATATACATTAATATCTTCATGACACAAGGGAAAAGGAGCAGAAAGGCACACAAATGTATTAAGGATTGCTATGCTAGTACCCTACTTTGCAATTTGAGGGCCAATATATTTTGGGTTGGGGCTGAGAACTTTTAAGTTATGAGAAGTAAAATTAATAAGGAGTCCAGAACCGAACACTCAGGCACCTTCCAATTTCTTTCCTGTGTCTTTCTCAGTCACATTCTGGAGTGGGAGAGTTGCACCAGCAATTGAAAGGCAGGAATCCATAGGCCCCAAGTCAAATTAACAGAAGCAGAATTGATTGCTTTTAAAAACGAGTTTATAAGGAGACATTTCCACAAGTGTGTCATTTCTGAGGGGCAAGAATAAATGTTTATGCAGTGAACCTAAAAATAGAGCAACAAAATATGTCAATTTTAGCTTTGGCTCATTTACCGTATTTATAATAACACCTTCCAAAATAAATACGCAAAGGATTTTCTGGAGTAAAAGCAAAAAGGATGTAGCTCTCAAGAAGGAAATGGGAATGTCTGGTGTGTTCTACTGTCACTAAATGATTTCTGAACTGGTCTCTAGGAATTATTCTGTTTCCAAACCAATTGACTCTAAGTAAAGAAATCATTAAAGCCCAGTGCAGCAAAGATGTTAGCAGTTAAGATATCTCACTTGGAGATCCTAAAATAATGACAAGAGCTATGCATATCAGAGGCTGACTGATGCTTGGGGCTGGAGACACATGCAGAACGATACTCTAGAGGAGTCTAAAACAGACTGGTCCAATTACCACTCATCTGAGAAATATATTCCTATATCTAAAGGAGAGAATAACTCCAGGCATGGAGTGGGTGGACAATGGGCAGAATGCCCCTCCATTCCTGCTGGCAGCAGGCCTGACTGGGCGCCACCTTCAGCTCAGGACTGGCAAAAATTCGGCCAGCTCTGAACCACACCCAGATGACAGGAGGTAGTTCTGGGGAGTGGCGGGAGCAATTCCCAAGGAGGGAGGCAGGGAAGAGAGCCCAGGGCAGCAAGCAGTGTCACCTATTACTGCTGTGGAGCACAGAGAAGAATTCCTACTCCACCATGATAATTTCTTACGTATGTTTTTGGAGCCATTTCCTCTTTAAGGCCTTTTCCCTCTAAATTGCATCAGGGTCTTACTTATGTTGCAGGACATAGTAATGAGGCTTCCTCCTGATTTAGGCAAGCACTGATGATGCATAGTGGAAGGTCCCAGTGAATATGGCAGTGGAGCTAGAGGGGAAAGTAAGTGACACACAGTAATTTTAACCCCAGAGCTCCTACATTTCTGCTGCTCGGGTTAAGTTAAAATAGGGCCTAAATTATCAAGAAAACAGAAAAAAAACTGAGCCTATGTTGGCTGCACATCAGCAAGAGCCAACCTCCATTTACCTCCGTGTTTCTGTGCTGGCATTAAAACGTAAAGCACCTTCACTTAGCTTAGGCTGCCAGCATCACTTCAGTCCTCTCCCAACTGCAGGAGTAAAGCAGGGGGAAGAGCAGTGAGGTGAGTCATTCTGTGATGTCACCCTGCTCTCCGGATGGCTTCAGGAGGAGACAGGTTTGATTCGCCTTCTGTTTGATTTGACAGATGGCTGGGAGCAAGCTACACTCTCAGCCAGGCATGATGCTTGACATTGGGGAGGCCAGGGGAAACAGCGAGTGGAGATATTATCTAGAATAACTTCCAATTATTGTTTTAATTGGGCATAAAAGGCCATTGTGTTGCTACGGCAACCATGCACATGTCTCATCACCAGCAATAAGAACTTCCAGAACCTGCGGCCATTTTTTTGCGAAAATAACAAACCTATTTGAGCCAACAGTATTCAGCTGCCATCACTTACCTGTCCTCCTCAGGTGGCATTTTGATTGGTACAGTCAGATCTTCCACATGATTGCCATTTGGAATAATTTCCACCATTTCAGCCTCTTTGGCCACCTGAACGCACTCCATGTTACTCCGCTTGTTGTCCAAACACGCGTGGAAATTACTAGTACTGCAAATACAAAAAAATGAAAACATTTAGAAAAATATATTGTCAAATGTGATCTTTATTTCTCATTGGGCCAGATTTGGCTCTCAGCAGCAAGCAAGTGGTACCAAGCATACTTTACACTTATATTTGCCCACTGTTGTTTTACACTGGAACTATCTGTGAGTGCAAAGCCATTTCAATGCAGCAGCCTCTACAGGGTATTAGAGACCTATATGAACAGGCGAAGCATCATCTTAGCCAATCAGATTGAAGGTTTCTTACTGAGCAGCACAGAGTCTGAACCAGGAAGTGTTAGCTAGAATATTAGACCATAAGACCATAAGACATAGGAGCAGAAATTAGGCCATTCGGCCCATCGAGTCTGCTCCGCCATTCAATCATGGCTGATAAGTTTCTCAACCCCATTCTCTTGCCTTCTCCCCGTAACCTTTGATCCCCTTACCAATCAAGAACTTATCTATCTCGGTCTTAAATATACACAATGACCTGGCCTCCACAGCCTTCTGTGGCAATGAATTCCATAGATTCATCACTCTCTGGCTAAAGAAGTTTCTCCTCATCTCTGTTCTAAAAGGTCTTCCCTTTACTCTGAGGCTGTGCCCTCGGGTCCTAGTCTCTCCTACTAATGGAAACATCTTCCCCACGTCCACTCTATCCAGGCCTTTCAGTATTCTGTAAGTTTCAATCAGATCCCCCCTCATCCTTCTAAATTCCATCGAGTATAGACCCAGAGTCCTCAAACGTTCCTCATATGTTAAGCCTTTCATGCCTGGGATCGTTCTCGTGAACCTCCTCTGGACCCTCTCCAGGGCCAGCACATCCTTCCTGAGAAACGGGGCCCAAAATTGCTCACAATATTCTAAATGTGGTCTGACCAGAGCCTTATAAAGCCTCAGCAGCACATCACTGCTTTTATATTCTAGTCCTCTTGAAATAAATGCCAACATTGCATTTGCCTTCCTAACTACCAACTCAACCTGCAAGTTAACCTTAAGAGAATCCTGGACTAGGAGTCCCAAGTCCCTTTGCACTCCAGATTTCTGAATTCTCTCCCCATTTAGAAAATAGTCTACGCCTCTATTCTTCCTACCAAAGTGCATGACCTCATACTTCCCCACGTTGTATTCCATCTGCCACTTCTTTGCCCATTCTCCTAACCTGTCCAAATCCTTCTGCAGCCTCCCCGCCTCCTCAATACTACCTGTCCCTCCACCTATCTTTGTATCATCTGCAAACTTAGCCAGGATGCTCTCAGTTCCTTCATCTAGATCATTAATGTATAAAGTGAAAAGTTGTGGTCCCAACACTGACCCCTGCGGAACTCCACTAGTCACCGGCCGCCATCCTGAGATGGACCCCCTTATCCCCACTCTCTGCCTCCTGCCAGACAGCCAATCTTCTATCCATGCTACTACCTTGCCTCTAACACCATGGGCCCTTATCTTACTGAGCAGCCTCCTGTGCGGCACCTTGTCAAAGGCCTTCTGGAAGTCCAAGTAGATAACATCCATTGGCTCTCCTTTGTCTAACCTACTCGTTACCTCCTCAAAGAATTCTAACAGATTTGTCAGGCATGACCTCCCCTTGATGAAACCATGCTGACTTTGCCCTATTTTACCATGCACTTCCAAGTATTCTGAAATCTCATCCTTAATAACGGACTCTAAAATCTTACCAATGACCAAGGTCAGGCTAATTGGCCTGTAATTTCCCGCCTTTTGCCTCACTCCCTTCTTAAACAGGGGGGTTACATTAGCGATTTTCCAGTCCTCTGGGACCCTCCCTGACTCCAGTGATTCCTGAAAGATCACCACTAACGCCTCCACTATCTCTTCAGCTATCTCCTTCAGAACTCTGGGGTGTAATCCATCTGGTCCAGGTGATTTATCCACCTTCAGACCTTTCAGTTTTCCTAGCACCTTCTCCTTGGTAATGGCCACCATACTCATCTTTGCCCCCCCCGACTCTCTTGAACTTTGGGGATGTCACTCGTGTCTTCCACCGTGAAGACTGACGCAAAGTACCTATTCAGTTCCTCCGCCATTTCTTTGTTCCCCACTACTACTTCTCCAGTGTCATTTTCCAGCCGCCCAATGTCCACTTTTGCCTCTCTCTTATCCTTTATATATCTAAAAAAACTCTTGCAATCTTCTTTTATATTACTGGCTAGTTTATCCTCATATTTAATCTTCTCCCTCCTTATTTCTTTTTTAGTTGTCCTCTGTTGGTCTTTGTAGGCTTCCCAATCCCCTGGTTTCCCACTGCTCTTCACTGCATTGTCTGCTTTCTCTTTAGCCCTTATGCTGTCCCTGACTTCCCTTGTCAGCCATGGTTGCCTCGTCCTTCCTTTAGTATGCTTCTTCTTCCTAGGGATGAATTTTTGCTGTGTCTCCCAAATTACTCCCAGAAACTCCTGCCATTGCTGTTCCACTGTCTTTCCTGCTAGGGTCATCTCCCAGTCAATTCTGGCCAGCTCCTCCCTCATGCCTCTGTAGTTGCCTTTATTTAACTGTAATACCGTTACATCTGATTCCAGCTTTTTCCTCTCAAATTGCAGGGTAAATTCTATCATATTATGGTCACTTCCTCCTAAGGGTTCCTTCACCTTAAGCTCCCTTATCAAATCTGCCTCATTACACATCACTAAATCTAGAATTGCCTGTTCCCTAGCGGGCTCCACCACAAGCTGCTCCAAAAAGCCATCTCGTAGACATTCCACAAATTCCTTTTCTTGGGATACACTACCAACCTGATTTTCCCAGTCAACCTGCATATTGAAATCCCCCATGACCACTGTAACCTTGCCTTTCTTACACACCTTTTCTATCTCCTGGTATATCTTGTGCCCCACATCCTGACTACTGTTCGGAGGCCTGTACATAACTCCCATTATGGTTTCTTTACCTTTGCGGTTCCTCAACTCTACCCACACAGATTCTACATCATCTGACCCTACATCATTTCTTGCTATCGATTTAATTTCATTTCTTACTAACAAAGCAACCCCACCGACTCTGGCAAACTGCCTATCTTTTCGATAGGATGTAAATCCTTGGATATTTCGCTCCCAGTCCTGATCCCCTTGCAGCCATGTCTCCGTGATGCCCACCACATCATACCTGCCAATTTCAATCTGCGCCACAAGCTCATTTACCTTATTTCGTATACTGCGTGCATTCAGATACAACACCTTCAGCCCTGTATTTCCCGTCCCCTTTCTCATTGTCCCTTTATCTGATGTGCTTGAAGTTAGATTCCTAGCCCTTTCCAAACACTCTGTCCTATTTTGTGTTCTGCAGACTTTAATAGCCTCTCCTGGGCTCTCCTTTCTTTTCAGTTTTTTCATAATTTTCCATGAAGTTGAATCCACCCCTCCATACGCTAACCTGCTGCTTTGTTTCCCATTAGTCATACTTCTTGGAGTTTTACCCTTCCCTTCCCCCAACTTATATCCCCCCCACCAATATTCACTAATATTGAATTAAATGTCGGATCAGATGCAGTCAGCAAAACAAAGAGAGGGAAGAAAGATAGAATTAGAGACAGAAAGAAAAAGTTTAAAAAAATAATATTTTTTATTTTTTGAAAATAGTACAAAAGGATGAGTCTTCACACTTATAAAAGTTAATTTTCAGGGCCAGAGAGTGTGTTTGGTCGTAATTAAAACCTACCACACCTTTAAAAATGTACTTACACTGGAATGGACAAACCCTAACTTTTTTTGGCAAACTTAGTGGGTATCATCACATAAGCCCAGCAACCTGACGCAGTTCCATGTGTTTCAATGTAGGGTCTTTCAGCAAGACACCAGTATAAGGAAGCTTTGAAGGAGCAGTGAAACTCGGGCCGCAATTTCCTGCAATCTCCAAAAGTTACCGACTAATTCAGGCTTTAATATCAATAAGTGCTGATAGCCTCAGCCTTAATTTAAAATCCAGGCAATTATTTTCTCGACCGCTCCAGGCTTGCTATGCTGCACACTAATTCTATGGTAAAGGGACAGCTCAAGCAGTTTCGGCCAGAGCTTAGGACTTCTAGAAGAGGGTGGAGGGGACAGGAAAACTAAATTGTTGGAGTTTGGATCTATTTCGATTTCACATGCAATATTTCAAGTAAGTAATGGGGGTGGAATCAGCTGACAGGACTCAATGGATTGATAGTTAGTCCAGATCAGTGACTGCCCTACATAGTGATTGGCTGAGTATTTACCTCTCTGAAGTTCTGCTTAAGCTCTGAAATTACCCCTGACTGAAGATCTCCGATTGAGAGAAAAATCAAAAAGGAAATGACCGGTGAGTCACCAGAAGGCATTCCTTTAGCTTCTTAGAAGTTAGATCCAAAGTGGCATTGGCAGAAGCCAGGAGGTAGACTAACCACCAGGTCCTCTTAGTTGGTGACATTGTTGGAGGAAAAATGAGATTGGGAAAAACTAAGACACTCTGAGGGTAAACTTCGATGTTGGCAGGGCACAAAATGAGTAGTGAATTGACCACCCATTATACACTTGGCAGAGCTTTTCTTTCCAATGTTGGAAAGGGAAAGAGTTTTTAGACTTAGAGTCTTTCTCATGTCTAATGACACATGAGGCAGACAAAGTACATTCTTATGTCCATTTCCATAGCTAGTTTTTCCTGGAACAAGTCGCCAGAGGCTATAGCTTAAGGAGCGCCACTCCAACATCAAGCATGGCTGAGCAGGTGACTGTCTCACTCATACCACCTGCCATAGGCATATTGGAAGGAGTTACATGTTGACAATCAACCTGTTTGGCCATGGTATAAAAACACCTTCTATGGCCATCAAGTCCCAGAGCTGTACTCGAACCCAAAGCTGCTGGCCCAGAGGCAGGGAATCAACCCACTGTGCCACAAGTCCTCCTCAAGGGTGTATAACCAGTGGTTAATTTGCTATTGTCAGTTTTGCACCCCCACTAAAGTTAAATTGGTCCCATGTTATAGACATATAAATCTCAGCATAGATTTCCCTCATAACTGAGCAAATATTATCATACACGATGGTGCTGCAATCTTCCTCTTCCCTGTACTCAAGATAACACAAAAACAAGCTAGTTTCAATAGCCTGTTGGATTTTTTTTCATGTATAGATTTTTAAAGAGATGATTGTGCTTGATGAACCTTATTGAATTCTTTGTGAGGTGGTAGATGAGCTAAATGCTGTGGATGTAGTATACGTGGGCTTTAGTGAAATCTCTGACAAGATATTGCTTAAAAGGTTACTAGAGCAGATTAAGGGGTATGATATCAGGGGAGGATAGCAAACAGGATTAAAACTTGGGTGAGAAGGAGAAAATGGAGGGTAAGGGTTAAGGACAGTTTTTCAGGTTGTTCAAGTAGTGGTGTCCCACAGTTCTCGGCCACTTCTGTACTATATGCCCATAGAGGGAGTGCTCCTGAAATTTGCAAATGGTACCATAGTAAGAAGTATAGTTAATTTTTTGGAAGACCAAAGGAAGCTGCAAAAGGTGGGGAAACGATTACGACATGGAATTCAATGTCACTAAGTGTGATGAAAGGAGGCTTGATGCTGGAGAAGAGCAGGATTTTCTAGGTACAGCTTCACAGGTTATTGAAGGCAGCATCTCAGCTTGATAAAGCCATAAAAAGTCTAGTGAAATTCTAGGTTTTATCACGTTATCTAGAATTTAAAAGTCACAAGGTAATGATAGTAAACCCAATAAAAACTCAATCAGACTAATGTGTGCAGTACTGAGCTCCATACTATAGGGAGGATATTAGGGGAAGGCACAGTGCAGATTCACTAGGATGCTGCCTGGTATGATGAAATACAGATACAAAGAAAGACTTGATTAACTGGGGATTTTTTTCATTATAACAAGGTAGGGTGTTTAAAGTTATGGAAGGATGAAACTTGGAAGACAGAAGTAGACTTTATTCTTTCATGGAATGTGGACATCACTGAAGACCAGCATTTGCTGCCCATCCCTAATTGCCCTTGGCTCCTTAGGCCATTTTAGAGAGCAGTTAAGAGTCAATCACATTGCTGGAGTCACAAGTAGGCCATTCTGGGTAAGGATGGCAGATTTCTTTCCCTAAAGGGCATTAGTGAGCCAGGTGGGTTTTTATAACAACCAATGATAGTTGTCATGGTCACCATTACTGAGACTAGCTTTACATTCCAGATTTATTAACTGAATTTAAATTCCACTAACTGCCCTGATGGGATTTGAACCCGTACCCCCAGAACATTAGCTTGGGTCTTCTGGATTACTAGTCCAGTGACATTACCACTACACCATCATCACTCTTTAACAACCAGATTAAATGTAGGGAATTTAACACAAAAGGCAGGAGGGAAGTGTTTGAGGTTGTTGAATTCACATCCAGGGGTAGTAGCTGAAGTAGAAACCAGGTCAACATTGAAGATTAGATAGGAGAAAATGAAGCAAAAGAAGATGAAAAGGTGCTCGAAATAGGTGGGTAAATGTGATTCGGAATATTTGTTCATTCGGGAGGTAAATGATGACATGGGCTGAATAGCACGTTTCCATGTATCCTATGACTACCAGGTCAGCCAGAGTTGTTTCAGTGCCGGAGTGGTGAGACTGATGGGCCTCCTGAGGCCAGAGCGGGGGTAGAGGACATCGTGGCGGGCCTCCACAGCATCCAGAAGGCATCCCAGGGATGCGTCACTGAATCAGCGGCTGCACTCTTCTTGGCTTTTGGGGCCATGTCTTCACCAAAGCAGTCCTGGGCTGCAAGTGTGTGGCTGCAGTTTAAATATGGCGCCCAGCATGAGGAAGCGGTGAGGTGACGGCGTGGCAGACCAATCGGCAGCCACCCTCCAGCGAGACGGCATGTTTGCTGTGGCTGCATAATTAATGAGGTGGGAAGCAGATGTGGTGTGAAAACCCTCCTTTGCGACTGGCGGGTAAAACCTTTCTCACATCTGATACCGTACTTAGTGCAAATCTGGGACAATTCTGCCCAGTGTCTCTTTCACATACAACACAGCAGTTACTTTCGAATAACAGCTACGTATCTGAGCTTGCACAAGAGAGGTGGGCAGTGGCATGTAAGTACAGGGAAATGTTACTGAGGGACTGGAATCTCTCTCCAACTTTATTCTAACCATTGTTTGCTTGGCCATCCAGCAAAGGTCCTTTTGGATGCCAACATGTGTTTAGACATGGACTTGCTGCTCTTTGTAACAAGTTGGCGTATCACTGACCTATGATAGCGAGTGGGTCTTCCTTTGCATAAAACTTGGATCTGTGCACTGTAGAGAATTCCTCAGTTCAAGGAGCACAAACTGGACCAACTAAAATGCTTTCAGCTGCAGTCCCTCTCTATTTCATGCTCCGATTAGACACCTTAGATTTAAAGGCCAACAACCCTTTGGATTTCACACTCATACCTATGTATCAGAACAACACGTTATAAGAATTACAGCCAATTGATATCTACTTTAAATCTGTACTTGGCTGGTTTTCTGTTTTTCTCTTGGCTTTAATCTCCTTAAATATATGATACCAGATGGTGGCTGGAGTCTAGAACAAACTACCTGAAAGGGTGGTGGAGGCAGGTTCGATCTAGTTATTCAAAAGGGAATTGGATTGCTACCTGGGGAAAAATTTTCCCCCCATCGGGAGGGTAGTGCAGAAGCAGGCGCACCTCCAATCGGCGCCCCCAGTTGGGGGCGCAGCACCATTTTACGTGGGCGGGCCAATTAAGGCCCACCCAGCGTGACGTCCGCCATGAAGCGCTATGCGCTCCCTGTGCGGGCGGGAGGAGGGGATTCTCTCAGCTGCATGCGCGCGAAAGAGCGCACTGATCTCCCTGAGGCTAAGGGCTGCCTTAAGGAGATCGGCTCCAAATTATAATTTGCAATGCAAATGATAGAAAAATTTTCCTGTAATGTCCCCTCATGTGACAGAGTCACATGAGTTGGGACACGTCCATAACTTTAACTGAAACTTTTATTAAAGATTTAAATACCCTCATGAAACCTCATCCCGCCCGTGGATGAGGTTTCATGCTTTTTCTGAAGCCCACCAGGGCTCCCAGCCTGCCCGCCAAACTTAAGGCTGGACGGGCAGGTCCATTAATGATTTTAATTAGTTTCTCAATGGCATCAATAGGCCGTTGACAGGTCAGCGAGAGCACAGCTGGCTCAGCCGTGCCCCTGCCGACCTGAAAATGCAAACGACACGGGGTGACGTTGGGAGTTCCACTCGACGTCATCCCGGGTCATTTTACGTGTCGGCGAGCGGGTCCAGTCCCCATTCGCCAACCGGAAGATCCTGCCCCTGAAAAGAGAGAATGTGCAAGGTTACGGGGATAAGGCAGGGGAGGTGGAATGCTCTTTCAGAGAGCCAGTGCAGACTCGATGGGCCGAATGGCCTCCTTCTGCACTGTAAAGATACTGTGATACTTACACCTGGTGGACTGCATAACTTATAAGGTTTATAACATAAATATAATTTTCAAATGTGTTGCATCACGGTGAACATACAGAGGTCAGATGTGATAGTTGGACAATGCATTCAAATCCTATTTACGTACCATTCAACTCAAAACTTAACACAAAGCATAGAGAATGATAAATGGCTGGGAGTTCATTACGAGGCTGCTAAAGTCAGCAAAGCCTAAAAAGTTAGTAATTTAAAAATGGTCTATGTTATGGGTTCATCATAAAACAATGTCTCACAGTTTTACAGTAGTGCCATGCTGGGAAAGGTGGAACAATAGTTGGTGTCATGGACATGTTGGGATGTTAGCATGTCGCTACAAGCAAGCGCTGAGGCAAGGCCTCATTGACCAATTAAGAGTTGAGCTACAAAAGCAAAATACTGCAAGACTGGAAGCCAAAAGTGCGGCATGTCCTGATCAGAGAGCTTCTGTATGTTGATGATGCCGCACTAGTTGCCCAGGCAGAAGGCCAGCTCCTAAGGTTCATGGATCGTCCATCCCATGTCTGTATCATGTTCTCCCTCATCATCGGTGTCAAGAAAACTGTAGTTATGGGACAGGTTGTTGTGTCGCCGCCTGTGATCAGACTCAACAACACACCACTGGAAGCAGTCAGCAAATTCTGCTTCCTTGGGTCTACGGTGACAGACAACCTGTCTCTTGACGAAGAGCTCAGTGCACACATTGGAAAGGCAGCGATAAAAGCAAAGAACTGCGGATGCTGGAAATCCAAAACAAACACAGAAACAGAAATATCTGGAAAAACTCAGCAGGTCTGGCAGCATCGGCGGAGAAGAGCACAGTTGACGTTTCGAGTCCTCATGACCCTTCAACAGAACTAATTAAAAATAGGAAAGGGGTGAAATATAAGCTGGTTCAAAGTGGCGGGGGGGTTGTTGGGACAAGAAGCCAGTAATAGGTGGAGATAACCAAAAGATGTCACAGACAAAAGAACATTCTTTGTTCCAGTCCTACTCCGGCCCCCTCCCACAACTCTTTCTCCGGTACATCGATGATTACTTCGATGCAGCTTCATGCTCTCGTCGGGACCTGGAAAAATTTATTAATTTTGCTTCCAATCTCCACCCCTCCATCATTTTCACATGGTCCATCTCTGACACTTCCCTTCCCTTCCTTGACCTCTCTGCCTCAATTTCTGGTGATAGACTGTCCACCAATATCCATTACAAACCTACTGACTCCCACAGCTACCTCGACTACAGCTCCTCACACCCCGCTTCCTGTAAGGACTCCATCCCATTCTCTCAGTTCCTTCGCCTCCGTCGCATCTGTTCTGATGATGCCACTTTCAAAAACAGTTCCTCTGACATGTCCTCCTTCTTCCTTAACCGAGGTTTTCCACCCATGGTGGTTGACAGGGCCCTCAACCGTGTCCGGCCCATCTCCTGCGCATCCGCCCTCACGCCTTCTCCTCCCTCCCAGAAACATGATAGGGTCCCCCTTGTCCTCACTTATCACCCCACCAGCCTCTGCATTCAAAGTATCATCCTCCGCCATTTCCGCCAACTCCAGCATGATGCCACCACCAAACAAATCTTCCCTTCACCCCCTCTGGCGACATTCCGTAGGGATCGTTCCCTCCGTGACATCCTGGTCCACTCCTCCATCACCCCCTACTCCTCAACCCCCTCCCACGGCACCTTCCCATGCAACCGCAGAAGGTGCAACACCTGCCTCTTCACTTCCTCTCTCCTCACCATCCAAGGGGCCAAACACTCCTTTCAAGTGAAGCAGCATTTCACTTGCACTTCCCTCAACTTAGTCTACGGCATACGTTGCTCCCAATGTGGTTTCCTCTACATTGGAGAGACCAAACGCAGACTGGGTGACCACTTTGCAGAACACCTTCGGTCTGTCCGCAAGCATTACCCAGACCTCCCTGTCGCTTGCCACTTCAATGCTCCACCCTGCTCTCACGCCCACATGTCTGTCCTTGGCTTGCTGCATTGTTCCAGTGAAGCTCAACGCAAACTGGAGGAACCTCATCTTCTGACTAGGCACTTTACAGCCTTCTGGACTGAATGTTGAGTTCAACAATTTTAGATCATGAACTCTCTCCTCCATCCCCACCCACTTTCCGTTTCTTCCCCCTCCTTTTTGTTTTTTCCAATAATTTATATAGATTTTTCTTTTCCCACCTATTTCCATTATTTTTAAACGTATTTCCACCCATTGTTTATTTCTACCTTTTAGCCTTTTTAGTATTCCTTCCCCCCACCCCACCCCCACTAGAGCTATCTGTACCTTGTTTTTCTTGCTGTCTACTCTTAATTAGCACATTCTTTTCGATAGTATCACCACCTTCAACACCTCTTTGTCCTTTCATCTGTGACATCTTTTGGTTATCTCCACCTATTACTGGCTTCTTGTCCCAACAACCCCCCTCCCCCCCCTCAACTTTGAACCAGCTTATATTTCACCCCTTTCCTATTTTTACTTAGTTGTGTTGAAGGGTCATGAGGACTCGAAACGTCAACTGTGCTCTTCTCCGCCGATGTTGCCAGACCTGCTGAGTTTTTCCAGGTATTTCTGTTTCTGTGTTTGTTTTGGAGAGGCAGCCACCAGCTTCGGCCAATTAACAGAATGGAATGGGAAAACAACAAAAACATCCCCAGGACCAAGATGCTTATCTATAAGGTCCATCAGCACATTGCTGTGTGGCAGCGAAGCCTGGACAACTTACACCTATCAAGAGAAAAGACTCAATAACTTGCATCTCCAGTGTCTACAATGCATCCCTGGCATCATATGGAAAGACAAAGTCAGCCCTGAAGCAGTCTGTTCTAGGGCAAACATGCCAAGCGCGCTAGATCTAATCAAGCAAAGAAGGCTTTGTTGGCTTGAACATGTGCATACGATGGAAAATGGCCACATCCCCAAGGGTATGCTATATCGGGAGGTTGCCCATGCCAAGAAACCAGCAGGGTGCGTAAAGCTCCAATTCAAGAATGCTGTCAAAAGAGACATGAAAGTCCTCCACACCAATCATGGCAAGTGGGAAACTCTAGCTGACGATCAATGCAAATGGTGACATGTGGTTTCAGAAGCTCTGCAAACAAGGCGGCAGCAGAGATCATCCCACACCACCAGCAAGGGACGGCCTCATGTGCAGCACTTGTGGCAGGCTTTGCCTTTCCAGAATCAGCTTGTTCAGCTATCAAAAGAAGTGCAGCAGATGGTCTCACCAAATTCGAAGGCTGCATTCCCATTATTTCTTGCAGATGGAGGGATGCCAACAAGCAAGTGCTGAGCCAAAGCCCCCTTGACTAATTAAAAGTTGAGTTACAAAAGCAAAATACTGCAGGTGCAAATAATATAGAAATAAAAACAAAATATGCTGGAAATATTCGGCAGGTCTGGCAGCGTCTGTGGGGAGAAACAGAGTTAATTTTTCAGCTTGATGATCTTTCATCTGAACTGGGAGAAGTTGGAGATGTAGCAGGTTTTGAGAAAATGAACAGATGGCATTCAACGTAAGTTCGAGAACCAGCACCTCACCCATTGATGATGCACTTAATAGACTCAACATTGAGTTCAGCAATTTCAGATTGTGACATCGGCCCCATTTTCTTTCTTTTTTCTTTGCTATTTTGATTTCTCTTCCTTATTTTTCTCTTTATGGGCAGCAGTTGTTCATGGTTCTGCCATTTATACCTCCTCCAGACACATCTTTTGTTTCTTTACTTGCCCCATTACCACTCCCTTTAGCCCTGCACCATCAATTCTTTTGCCATTTAATCTCTTCTGCCTTCCACCCTATCAGAGACCTTCCTTTTGTTCACCATCTCACCAGCTTCTGCTAGATCAGTGCACCTCCCTTTCCCTTCCCATTCCCAACTTTCTAGCTTGTCATTGTTAAGGTTAGAGTTAAGGTAGCAGCATTTAAGGGAATCTGAAAATTTGACTCTCAATAAGATAGAGAACTTCTTCAATGAATGGGATTGAATTGTAGAACAGTGAAGATTGCAAAAGAACTTTCATTCCTCTGTGAGGCTATGTGTCTCTCTATTTTCAGGTTTTCTCTCCTCCTTTTCCAGAATTTCCTAGAGCACATACTAACTGTGTGTAGGAAAGAAAATTGTTAACGTGCCTACTAACTCTGATCTTCATCCACCCTCTGTGAGATGTCAGTGAGTAACCTGTTATTAACTGACTTTCCATTTCCACCTCCTGCTCCCCCCTCAAATGATGAACATTTCTGACCTTGCCTCAGCAGCATTATAATCCACATCTTAAGACTCCATGGAACCAACTCTGGTGCTATATGGCACCATAATAAACCCATGGTCCTTATTCCCTTACATGGTCATCAGGTCCATTACTGCAGCTGGGAGCTGGATGCCAAGAAATGAAGCATGAAAGGTTAAATGTAAATGTGCTGCCAATAGGTTGTACTGTAGTAGTTGAGCAAGAGTTAGCAAAAGCTACAGGAGGTGTTTGTGGAGCTGGCTCTCATTCCACAGCAAAATAATTAATAAAAGCAGAATACTTTAGGCCAAAGTTGCCTTCAATCAAAGTTGGCTTTTGTTACATTCCTGTGCTGAATTTATGGATGTTGTGTTTGAGAATATACATTATAAAATTATTCAATCATGGTGAGAGTGGGGGGGAGGGGTGGGAGAATTGCAATTCCACAGATGATGAGCTCCTGATCTCAGCAATGTGATCATGGAGAGTTACAAGTCATAACCCTGATTGTACGATCCATTGCTTTGGAGGATGTATGCTCCACTCCATCTCAAGTACGTACTACAAACAATTGCTAAGGGTTGTTTTCAAGGCTCTCAACTAGCCAATAGCTGCATATGGTTTTTAGAACTCAAACTTCTCTTTCTCTTACTGTATTCTGACGTCTGAAGTGTAGGATAAAGCCACAGTTCCTTGGCACCATTATTCTGTGCACATCCATCAATTAGGTGATTATTAAGAGAAGTTAAAAATGGTACAAGATTAATGGAAGAGGCTCATAAATGTTGACAAAAAGAGTGGTAAACCTGAGGATTGGGAGGAATTTAGAATTCAGCAAAGGAGTTGATAAAGAGAGATAAAATAAAATCTGATAGTAATCATGAAGAGACATAGAAACAGATTGTAAAAGTTCCTACTGGTATGTAAAAAGGAAGAGATTTGCGAAGTATACATGGATCCCATACAGGTACAGACAGGAGAAATTATAATGGGGAAGGAGGAAATGGCAGAGGCATCAGACAAATACTTTGTACCTGTCTTCACAGTAGAAGATACAAAAAAAAGTCCAGAAATAGTGGGGAACCAAAAGTCTAGTGGAAATGAGGAACTTAGGCATATTATTAATAGTAAAGAAATAATACTACAGAAATTAATCAAACTTAATGTCAACAAATCGCCTGGACCTGATGGTCTGCATCAACAACTAAACAACAAATATATAAACATAGGTTGTTGTTGTATCCTAGGGTTTAAAACGAGGTAGTTACAAACATAGTGGATGCATTGATTTTGATATTCCAGGTATTCCCTGGATTCTAGAACAGTCCCCATGGATTAGAAGGTTGCAAATGTAACCCATTACTCAAGAAAGGAGGGAGAGAGAAAATAGTGACGTATAAGCCAGTTAGCCTGATGTCAATGGTAAGGAAAATGCTAGAATCTATTATCAGGGATGTGGTAACAGACCACTTAGAGAATCATACGATTAGGCAGAGTCAACACAGATTTCTGAAAGGGAAATCATGTTTGACAATCCCGCTGGAGTTTTTTTGAGGCTGTAACTAGCAGAGGGAATAAGAGCGAGCCAGTGGATGCGGTATGTTTGAATTTTCAAAAAGCATTTTATAAAATGGCAGACAAAAGGTTATTACACAAAATTAAGGGCTCATGGATTGGGGTAATATATTAGCATGGATAGAGGATTGGTTAACAGACAGAAAACAGGGAGTCGAAATAAGCAGGTCATTTTCACATTGGCACACTCTAACTAGTGAGGTACGACAAGGGTTGATACTGGGGCCTCAGCTATTTATAATCTACATGTCAGACATCCAAAATATGGCTGTCTGAAAAGGGAATTGTCCATAAACCAGACATTTTTGAAAATATTCAAAATCCTTTGATTTCATAAATGCCTAGTCTACACTGGTGCATTAATGATAACTCTATGAAGAGTTTTACAGCTGGTAAATTAAATTAATCATCAAATGGTTTATCATTTTCTCTTGAGAGATCTAGGTGCTGCTCTTGGAGCAGAGTAAGTGCGGGAATGAAAAGGTCATTCTCGTGCTGATCCCAGAGGACGGAATCAGCGAATGCTGTGTACACACAGGACCTGAGTCCATTTAAGATCTGTCTCCCCACTCTAGCCCTCCCTATTCTCTGGACATAAAGCTGCCTGTTCCACAGGCGGGGAGTTGGGGATTCTCCATACTTGCGACTGCAACATTCCGGGCACTTTCAGGGGATAGGATCAGAAATCAGTTGTTTCTCCTTGAGAAGTCTGTGTGAAGGAGTTGGTTGGTAATCTATATGTTTTTGCTTTTCCAGTGAGCTGATATTTGCTCTGTTTTAAATTGCTGAACGGGGGCTACCTATTATCCAAAGTCTGGGAAAATCCGAAACCCGGCAAGCGCTTGGTCCCGAGGGTGCGGGATTTTGGACATTGGACATTAATAACTTAGACAAAGAAATCAAGTTTAAGTTTGCTGATGCTGCAAAGTTAGATGAGAAAGTAATCTGAGGAGAATGCAAGGAGGCTGTAGCGGGATACAGACAGGTTAAGTGAGTGGGCAAGAACATGGCAAATATCATGGGAAATGTGAAGTTATCCACTTTGGAAGGAAAAATAGAATCACAGAATCACACAGTGCAGAAGAGGCCCTTCGGCCCATCGAGTCTGCACCGACACGTGAGAAACACCTGACCTACCTACCTAATCCCATTTACCAGCACTTGGCCCATAGACTTGAATGTTATGACGTGCCAAGTGCTCATCCAGGTACATTTTAAAGGATGTGAGGCAACCCGCCTCCACCACCCTCCCACGCAGCGCATTCCAGACCGTCACCACCGTCTGGGTAAAAAAGTTTTTCCTCACATCCCCCCTAAACCTCCTGCCCCTCACCGGAATATTTTTTAAAATTTCAGAGACTGGGAAATAGTTTTCACAGGAATCTGGGTGTCCTTGTACACAAATCACAGGAAGTTAACATGCAGACACAGCAAGCAATTAGGGAAACAAATAGTATGTTAGCCTTTCTTACAAAGCGATTGGAGTATGAGTGAATAAATCTTACTGCTATTGTATAAGGACTTGGTGAGTCCACACCTGGCGTACTGTGTACAGCTTTGATCTCCCTCGCTAAGGAACGAACTAGCCTTGGAAGGAATGCAGCAAATGTTCACTAGACTGATCCCTGGGATGAAGGGATTGTCCTATGAGTAGAGATTGAATAGAATGGGCCTCTATGCATTGAAAAGAATGAGAGGTGATCTCAATGAAACATATCACGTTTTTGATATAGTAGACACTGGCTGGGGAGTCTAACCATCATAATCTCAGAATAAGAGGTCAGCCATTTAGGACTGAGATGAGGAAAAATTTCTTTGTTCAAAGGGTTGTGGATCTTTGGAACTCTCTGCCCCAGAGAACAGTGGATGTTCAGTCGTAGAACATATTCAGGACAGAGATTGACAGATTTTTGGATACATGGGACATGATCTTAGTACAAGCAAGTGGAATTGAGGTAGAAGACTGGTATGATTATACAGAATGGCAGGGCTGGCTTGAAGGGCCGAATGGCCTACTCCTGTTCCAGTTCCTCATATTTTTATGTTCTCATATATAATCGAAGTTACCCTTCCGAGGGAGTATTCCTTCTAGCTCATTCAAAGCTATCCATTATTCTATATGGCATAACATGTTAAACTAAATATAGAACATTTGTTAGATCACAGTTCAAGTATGGTACATAGTTCTGGTCTCCAGATTGTTAAAAAAAACACATATAGACGCACTGGAAAGTTCTAAAAGATCTATAAAGATGATACCAAGCTGAGAGGTTCTAATTGTCAGGTAAGAATGAAGAGGCTGGGACTTTTTCTCTATGAAAGAATGAGGTAATATAATACAGGTCTTTAACAGTTTGAAGATGTTTGGTAGAGTAAATGTAGAGATGGTGTTTCCACTTATGGGGAATCTAAAACTACATGTCATAAATCTCACTCATAAGTCCAAAAAGGATTTCAGCAGAAACATTTTTACCCAGAGAGTGGGGGTTAGAATGTGGAACCTGCTGCTGCATGGAGGTGAATAACATAAATACATTTAGGGGAAAGCTAGATAAACGCATGAGGGAGAAAGGAATAGAAAGTTATGCTGATCGGGTAGATGAAGTAAGTTAGGAGGAGGCTCATGTGGAGCATTAGCGCTGGCATAGACTAGTTAGAACAAATGGCCTGATTTCTGTGCCGTAATTTTTATGAAGTTCTAGCTAAGTTCAGTGATCCGACATTCCGAGTGGGGAGTCACATTTGGTCAAAGCACCAATCAGAGAATTAATGGTTCCGTCTCCAACTCAAGCTCCCTTTGATTTCAGCTTCCCTGCTGGGAAGGCAGGATTGATGGATTTCCCAAGTGAACCCCTCAATCAAGTTTCGGCCTTTGATTTGTACTCCTTCACATCTAAAATTCTCTCTCCGGATTTAAGCTTTGGGAACAGAGGCCGCTATGTGTGGCTGAATATTTGAGCAGCAGAGTGCTGATGTTTCCTTTCCCCTACTTTTCTCTGGAACTCTAACTGACACCGGCTTTGAGCTGAACTGACATTTGCTAACAACTCTCTGCCTAAAGTTTTGTTTACTTGCATTTCTCCTTCAAAATACGTTAAACATAAAATAGATTTTCCTACCTGTGCCAGCAAAAGCCGTGACCTTTATTTTGGCCTTGAGCTGCCTATCATCATGTCAATACTTCCCATTAATGTTTTTCTTATCTGTTAGGTTCTGGACTGGGCTAAGTTTTGCGACTTCTAAGGTGCTTCACATTCCACTTGTTCACTGATCACTTTTCTACAAAGAAAGTGCTGTAACTTACGCCTGCTGATTGCTTCTATCAAAATACACTTTCACCACATTGCCCCATTGTTTGTAGATTAATTCCCGATCAACCCTTGCTAGGTTTTCTTCCACTCCAAATGTTTCTGCTCAGTTACTTCTGGAAAGCGAAGTTGGAGGTTAGAGGGGGGGCGTCAGTGAAAAACTTCTTAAATGCTTTGCCTCCGACATACTGACTTATGGGGTAAATTCAGGGATCTGGCGCTCTCTGTGGGCAGCCATGCTTCATGATAGCATGGGTCGGAGATGGGGGTCATAGGAACAAGACAAGGCTGTTGCTATCTCTCCGGCCTGTTTCATTAATACAGTTAGATCATGGCTGATCTATACCTCAACTCCCATTTATCTGCCTTTGCTACAAATCCCTTGCCCTATCAAAACTCAGTTTTTCAACTGACCTCACCTCCAACAGCTTTTTGAGGAAGAGAATTCCAGATTTCCACTAGACTTTGTGTGAAGAGGTTCTTCCTGTCATTATCCCTGAATGGCCTAGCGCTAATTTAAATGATATTCCCCCTTGTTCTAGACTCCCCCACCAGTGGAAATAGATGCTCCCTATCTACCCGATCATATCAGTTCATTGTGTGGAAAATTGTTTAACTATGTGACACATGCAATTGTGATTGTGCAGCTGCTATTAAACTTGTATGGTTAATCCCCTGCACTCCTTCCTAGTTGAGAATGATTTTACCCTATAATAAATTAAGGAGCTTCTGTGATAATATTAACTCCCCATTTTTGCACACGTCTGACAACTACCTGCGTGCTCTCATGGCGGCAGTGAGTGCTCAGTGTGAGATCCTCATGCCGCGGAATGGCAAGAAGAGGCCATCCCACCAGACCAAGAGGGCTTGGATGGAGGCGGCTGCCCAGGTGAGCGGGTATGATGTTGTATGCCGAACATCGATTCAATGCCGGAAAAGGTTCAATGATCTGCACTCCGCAAGGGTGAGTACCAACTTGGCATGGAACTGTGTATAGACGTCTTGGAGAGTGGCTATTCTTCGTGGCGCTCAGAGGAGTGAGATGCACTGCACCGACCAAGGCTGGGAGATATGCCGTTTGCCTTGGGTGTGCACAAGGGTGAGCTGTGCCAAACTGATGGGCACCTCAACCTAGGTCTCCTGGGGTTTGGGGGCCAGATTGGTATGCTGTTGCAGGCAAAGGATGGATTAATGAATGCACTTTTGTCCGTACAGGAGAAGGGAAGCCATAATGCGCTGGAGTGCATACGAACAGGCAGTGTGCTGGCCAACCTCCTGATCCTTTAAAAGTTAGAGTTGGACGCCCTCAGCATGGAATGCGAGTGTGGAGCAAGGTCCACAGGTCGGAGAGAGGAAGGGGTCTCAGAGGAAGGTAAGAGTCCAGTGGACAGGTGAGAGACTGGGGGAGTGTGGAAGAGATGGAGGGTCGTGGCATCTCCAATGAGAATTTCAAATCAAGAATCCCCATTGCTCATCCAATCACAATGCCTCAATGAGGCCGTTGTCCATTGTGACAAGCAACCGTCATGCAAGCACAGTCACTTTGTTATGATGTTATCAACTGACATATTCTCTTCCTCCTTCAGATGCACCATCGTCATGATGCCCCGAGGACCCTCCCTTGACACCCAAGGAGGAGCCGTGGACAGATGCACCCCCATCACACCCTCTCACTGAACCAAGCACCAGCGCAGATCCAGGCACGTTGGTGGGCAATTGTGCATTGGTTTAGTTAGCAATGCACAGTGGTGAGGGCACATCACACTCGCATGAAGAGCTGGCGGAGGCAGAGAGCGCCCAGTTGGAGGACTGCTGGAGACCAGGAGCATGCTGAGTCCAAGGCAGCTGATGAGCCTCTGGAATTGTCTATCAGGCGGCAAATGCTGGATGTCCAAAGGGATGCGCATGAAGATCTGGCGGAGGTCCCTGAGGGTCTGCATGCAATGCTCTCTGTCTTGAAGGAGCATGGCGTTGACCCGGAGCTCCGAGTGCACAGCCTCTGCCACAGAGAGAGAGGGTGGAGACTGTCATGGAGAGGCAGCTTCAGGTACAGAATCAAGGGTTTCTGGGGTTACGCTTGGACCTGCAAGCCCAGACACCAGCAGTGGCCTCAGGAGGTCACTGCCTGTGTGAGAGATGGATGGGGTGCATGGTCACTCTGCTAGCTAACTCCTCTCAGGGTGCTCCAGCCGAAGGCAGCAGCTCCTCAACCCCTCTACCAGCACCCGTCACACCTGATGAGGCCGCGACGACGGAGGAGTGCCCAGGCATGGCGCTGGACGCTCCCTCCCAGACAGAGCCAACGCAGGCTTCGCCGGCTAGAGGATGTCCGCCAAGGTCATCAAGGCCGACAGGACATCGCAGTCAGCGGGCTGTCTCTGATGCTGCTGCCAGCGAGGGGTAGGGGGAGAGGGAGGGGGGGCACCAACGTGCAGCACTCGCAAGCAGAAGTTTAAGGCACTATAAATAGAAGAGGGGTTGTCACGAGTGATATAACTTCAGTTAATATAGTCCTATGTACAAATTGTGTTATTGGGACTGACCACCATATAAAGATTTCATGATGTATCATGGCCTGAATGTGCTTCATGTTTTTCATAGGTGCTGGGCACGGGAGTGGCTTGTGACAGACGGAAAGAGCTGCTAACTTTATTTCAGAGGTCACTGGACCTCAGACGTGTCCAGGCAGCTACAGCGTTGCCTTTAGACTCTGGCTTCAGGTTAAGGGTGTCTTTTGTGGACCCTCCCACCTTGCACTTCATGCAGGCCCTGCATCCCCTCTGGCTGCTCCTCGCTTCACACAGTTTGCTCTCTGGGATGCTGCCTGGGACATGTGGCCTCCTCTCCCTTCTGGCCCTCTCCTCCTCTACGGAGGAGGTTACTCCAGCAGGGTAGGCAATGCCCATTTGCTGAAATACAGATGGCAAAGGACAATGTCCTGAAGGGGGCATTCAGTAGAAAGCCTCTCAGAAAACCTGTAAGCCAAACAGTCCTCCAGAAAACACAGAAAATGTAATGAACTGCCTGAAAACCACCTCCAACCAACTCACGCCTAAACTCCTACCTACTCAAATTGCCTCGGCCCTGGTTGACTTTTATCCCGCCCTGGATCGAGTGTCAATTAAAAACGGGGTGGCCACCTGGGCAAGTGTCCTGTGCGCCAACCACTAAATTGCACGAGCCACATAAAATTGCTGACAACTGCCTTTTTAATGGGCTTAATTGCCCCTTTAACTGCCAGCGGGCACGCTTCCGACTCTCACGCGGCCTGCCAAACGTGATATCGCACGATGACGCCGGGAAACCTGTCCAACGCCTTCTTGAGCAATTTCACGTGAGTTCGGGTCTGCCATGTGCCCGTTTGGAGAGTGTAAATTTCTGGCCATGATCTTTTCGAAGGAGCAGGGTTAATGGGATAAGTCCGTAGTTTGATGGGAATAGCTTGGGAATTTTGTGAGATTGGCTGCAGCTCCTTCTCCTCTTGCCCTTCACCCCACGGTCTCACTTGTAGGTACTCTTTATTACCCTATGACCCACTGGACTGTTAGGGCAAAAGAAATACTAGACAACTATAACTCCACTCTCACTAGGCTGCACATTGGCCAGCAAAGCCTCCTTATACTGTCCCATGAATCACGAACGATTGCTAATTCCGCACTTGGGTGGCTTAAACAGCCATTATAAAAGTTTGTTGTCTCTTCTAATTGCCGATAACACTTGCCTTGCAGTGCCAATTCCCAGCCACTGCATATACACATTGGCATGCGTCACATATTCAGTTTTGTTTACTTCTAAAATGTACCACCATCTTCCCACAAGGCTAGTTCTTTAACCTCAGCCAGCCAACAAAAACAGCTTGACAACTGTACAGTGCCTTAACACAAAACAAGACATCCCAGGGCGCCTTAAAGCAGGAGTGATGGATATAAAGGGGGAAATAGGAATTAACTTGTGGAAGGTGATCAATCACACAGCAAAAGTGGTTAGCTTCAAGGAGGCTTCTGAAAGAGGGGAGAGTAAAGAGATTTAGGAAGAAAATTCTAGAGTGCAGAGGCAGCAACCATATTAGGGAATGTCACACGTAGCTTCAGAGCTTCACCAAAGGAAAAGTGCTAAAGTTAAAAATATGATAACTAAGGATAGAGCCATACGGAATACTCCTGTGCATCTCGCAAAGGCTGGTTCAGGAATGTCATTAACAGGGAACTAGAACAGATTACCTGTTAGGGCTCTAAGCTGGAAATTGCTCGGACACGGTGGGAGAATGAAGATGACAATTCTTTTCTGAAACATGAAGAATCCCCATGTTGGTAACGGTGTGTGGGCGAACTGAACGACCCAGTGTGACGATGAAAATTCTTCCTGCACAGCATGGGTAAAAGTTGATCCACACACAGAGATTTCTGCTTTCAAAAAAAAAATCTTGGCCTCCCTGCAAGTATGTCATTCACAGTGTTGAACAGAACAGGTTGGAAGGTTGGAATGATTACTAATGATTACTTAAGGCTCCAGTAAAAACAATGAATGTATTTGAAATGCAGCAACACCGTAAAATAGTTGCTTTTAGTTCCGTAACCTTTGAATAGTAGGCACTGTTCATAAGTTTCTATACCCTGTAAGACAGGACTAAAGACCTGTGTTTGGCTTTCAAAATACATGTGTTTTCCTTTTATATTATGATATCTAAATCCGCAAGAAATAATATGGCAATTGCCACTAGAAACTTACAAAGCGGAAATAGAGCTGCGCAAAAAATCAGCAAATACATCTTAAGTTACATCTTAAATACATCTTAAGTTACAGCACTGGAGAGTTTTCAAACAGGTTCAATTCTTTGAAGCAGCCAGCACTGAAATCTCCTTTCAAAATGTTATCTGATTGGACAAAAGAATGGTTTGTGTCACACTTGCCCAAAACAAGCCCTTTGCAAAGAGCTTTCATTTTCTTAATCTTTATGCTTAATCGAATGTTAATTTCTAATTAAAGGCCCAATTAGTGATGCAACGCCACAACTTACGTCAGCACTAAATAGGTCACTCTGCAATCTTCACAATATACACCTGGCAAAGTGCCTCACGTACGTGACAATAATAGCAAAAGAAAGATACGGTATTTATCTACAAAACATTTTACTGCCAATGGAGTACTTTTGAAGTCTAGTCACCAGGAAACGTGGCAGCCAATATGTGCACAGCAAGTTCCCATGAAGAGCAACGTGATCATTATCAGATAATCTGTTTTATTATTGTTGATTGAGGGATAAATGTTGGCCAGGACACCGGGAGGCGCTCCCCTGCTCTTCTTTGAAATAGAGCCTTGGGATCTTTTGTGCCCTCCTGAGAGGGCAGGCAGAACTTCAACTTAACGCCTCATCTGTGGCATGGCACCTCCAACGGTGCAGGGCTCCCTCAGTACTGCACTGGAATGTACCCTTAGATTATGTGCTCGAGTCTCTGGAATTGGACTTGAATGCACAACTTTCAAGTGTGGTTATAATTTACACTATTTCTCTGGCCAATGCAAGATGGCCACCAATAGCTGTCTGCACATATGCACATGGTCCGTGCATGTGCGGGAGTCGCTCGCAGTGACGTAACAGAGTAAAACACTAGAACTGCGCAAGCGTGGCACTGGTAACAAACACAGCCTATAATTGATACTTAATTCACTTAAACGGAAACCTGTAAATTTTGTTCCCATTTTACTACCTGACTCAAAATTCTGCTTAAATCCTCAATGGGTTAAACCACCCACAGAGAATCTCTCTTCATTCAATCAGTTTGATTTTTTAGGCTACAAGTAACCATGGAGCTATCAGCTTGTTGTTGCTTCACTAACTTTCTGCCTTTACTGGCCTATATATGACTCCAGTCCCGCACAACATGGTTGATTTTTAACTGTGCTTTGAAATGCCCCAGCAAGTCATTAAGGGGCGATTAGGGGTGAGCAATAAACACCGGTCTTGCCAGTGACACCCACACCATAAGAGCAGTCGTTCGAAAGTGTACATGCTGCAGTGCATTGCATTACTTAATTGAGCATTGTACTAACAGAGTGATGCTTGTGAATCGGAATTATCCTGTCAGACAATTAGATTATCACACACTCCCTGACCCGTGAAAGGCCTAAAGAGTTAAAAAAAGACGACATCTGACAAAGTCGACCATTTGAATGATATCTATATATATTGCATAAGATTCAAACGGCACAACTGAGGTCAAACGTTGGTAAATTCTGATTTTTTAAAAATTCATTCATGGGATGTGGCTGTCGCTGGCTAGGCCAGCATTTATTCCCCATCCCTAATTGCCTTGAGAAGTTGGTGTTGAGCTGCCTTCTTGAACCTCTGCAGTCCCTGTGGTGTAGGTACACCCACAGTGCTAATAGGGAGGGAGTTCCAGGATTTTACCCCAGCGACAGTGAAGGAACGGCGATATATTTCCAAGTCAGGATGGTGAGTGGCTTGGAGGGGAACTTCCAGGTGGTGCTGTTCCCATCTGTCTGCTGCCCTTGTCCTTCTAGATGGTAGTGGTCGTGGTTTGGAAGGTGCTGCCGAAGGAGCCTTGATGAATTCCTGCAACGCATCTTGTAGATGGTACACACTGTTCCAACTGTGCATCGGTGGTGGAGGGAGTGAGTGTTTGTGGATAGGCTGCCAATCAAATGGGCTGCTTTGTCCTGGACGGTGTCAAGCTTCTGGAGTGTTGTGGGAGCTGCACTCATCCAGGCAAGTGGGGAGTATTCCATCACACTCCTGACTTGTGTCTTGTAGAGGATGGACAGGCTTTGGAGAGTCCGGAGGTGAGTAACTCGCTGCAGGATTCCTAGCCTTTGACCAGCTCTTGGAGCCACAGTATTTATATGGCTAGCCTAGTTAAGTTTCCGGTCAATGGTAACCCCCCAGGATGTTGATAGTGGGGGAATCAGCAATGGTAATGCCATTGGATGTCAAGGGGCAATGGTTAGATTCTCTCTTGGAGATGGTCATTGCCTGGCAAGAGTGTGGCACGAATGTTAATTGCCATTTGTCAGCCCAAGCCTGGATATTGTCCAGGTCTTGCTGCATGTGGACATGGACCTCTTCAGTAAATGAGGAGTCGCGAATGGTGCTGAACATTGTGCAATCATCAGTGAACATCCCCACTTCTGACCTTGTGATGAAAGGAAGGTCATTGATGAAGCAGCTGAAGAAGATGGTCGGGCCGAGGACATTACCCTGAGGAACTCCTGCAGCTGTATCCTGGAACTGAGATGATTGACCTCCAACAGCCACAACTGTCTTCCTTTGTGCTAGGTATGACTCCAACCATCAGAGAATTTTCCGCCTGATTCCCATTGAATCCAGTTTGCTAGGGCTCCCTGAAGCCAGAATCGGTCAAACGCTGCCTTGATGTCAAGGGCAGTCACTCTCATCTCACCTCGGGAGCTCAGCTCTTTTGTCTATGTTTGAACCAAGGCTGTAATGAGGTCAGGAGCTGAGTGAATCTGGCACAATCCAAACTGAGCGTCAGTGAGCAGGTTATTTCTAAGAAAGTACTGCTTGATAGCACTGTTGATGACCCCTTCCATCACTTTACTGATGATCGAGAGTAGGCTGATGGCGATGAACGGCCGGGTTGGACTTGTCCTACTTTTTGAGTACAGGATATACCTAGGCAATTTTCCACATTGCTGGGTAGATGCCAGTGTTATAGCTGTACTGGAACAACTTGGTTGGGGCGTAGCAAGCACTGGAGCACAAGTTTTCAGTATTATTGTCAGAACATTGTCAGGGCCTATAGCCTTTGCAGTATCCAATTTGTTCAGTCATTTCGTGATATCACATGGAGTGAATCGAATTGGCTGAAGACTGGCATCTGTGATGCTGGGAACCTCCAGAGGAGGCCAAGATGGATCATCCACTCGGCACTTCTGGCTGAAGATTGTTGCAAATGCTTCAGCCCTATCTTTTGCACTGATGTGCTGGGCTCCTCCATCATTGAGGATGGGGATATTTGTGGAGCTTCCTCCTCCAGTGAGTTGCTTAAATGGCCACCACCATTCATGAATGGATGTGACAGGACTGCAGAGTTTAGATCTGATCCATTGGTTGTGCTATTGCTTAACTCTGTCTATCGCTTGCTGATTATGCTGTTTGGCATGCAGGTAGTCCTGAGTCGTAGCTTCACCAGGTTGACAGCTCATTTTTAGGTATGCCTGGTGCTACTCCTGGCATGACCTCCTGGACTCTTCATTGAACTCTGGCTTGGCGGTAATGGTAGAGTGGGAGATATGCTGGGCCATAATGTTAAAGTCTGTGGTTGAGTACAACTCTGCTGCTGCTGATGGCCCACAGTGCCTCACGAATGTCCAGTCTTGAGTTGCTAGATCTGTTCGAAATCTATCCCATTTAGCACAGTGGTAGTGCCACACAACATGATGCTAGGTGTCCTCAGTGTGAAGACATGACTTTGTGTCCCCAAGGATTGTGCAGTGGTTATGGACAGATGCATCTGTGACAGGCAGATTGGTGAGGATGAGGTCAAGTATGTTCTTCCCTCTTGTTGGTTTCTTCGCCACCTGCCACAGACCCAATCTAGCAGCTATGTCCTTTAGGACTTGGCCAGCTTGGTCAGTAGTGGTGCTACTGAGCCACTCTTGGTGATGGACATTGAAGTCCCCCAGCCAGAGTACATTCTGCGCCCTTGCCATCCTCAGTGCTTCCTCCAAGTGATGTTGAGCTGAGACAGTACGTGGTAATCAGCAGGAGGTTTCCTTGCCCATGTTTGACCTGATGCCATGAGGCTTCATGGGGCCTGAAGTTGATGTTGAGAACTCCCAGGGCAACTCCGTCCCAACTGTACACCACTGTGCTGCCGCTTCTGCTGGGTCTGTCCTGTGGAGGGACGGGACATACCCAGGGATGGTGATGGTAGTGTCTGGGAAATTATGTGTAAGATAGGATTCTGTGAGTATCTTGGCACAAGCCCCCAGATGTTAGTAAGGAAGACTTTGCAGGGACAACAGGGCTGGGTTTGCTGTTGTCGTTTCCGGTGCCTAAGTCGATGCCAGGTGGTCTGTCAGATTTAATTCCTTATAGACGTCACAATGGTTTGATACAACTGAGTGGCTTGCTCGGCCATTTCAGAGGGCATTTATGACTCAACCACATTGCTGTGGGTCTGGAGTCACATGTAGGCCAGACCAGGTAAGGATGGCAGATTTCCATTCCTAAAGGGCATTAGTGAATCAGATGGGTTTTTACAACAATTGACAATGGTCTCAAGCACAACATTAGACTTTCAATTCCAGATTTTTATTAAATTTAAATTCCATCATGGTGGGATTCAAACCTGAGTCCCACAGCATTATCCTGTGTCCCTGGATTACTAGTCCAGTGATAATACCACTACGCCACCACTTCCCGTTAATGGTATGTTCTGTTTGCACTTTATGTAACTGTATCCTATTCTGAATCCTGTTAAACAAAAATGGAGTTGCCGCTATTGTAAAATTAATCTGTCAAGTCCCCAAAAGTTACATCATCTTCACCATTAAAGGCTCATCACCTGCAGATCAGCTTGATATTGCAGATATGCGGGATGTAGGAAGCACTAAAGAGAAGAGTCAGAGTCAAACCCTTTGTAAGAGGGGAAAGGAGCATGTGCCAACCCACAAAGAAATTATGGATCAAACCAGGAAATTTGGTTTCCCGAATGTCCCCACTAATCCTTGTTATACTAAAGGAGAGATAGGACTGGGGGCATAGGACAGGAATCCAATATACACTAGACCTGTAAAAGGGTCAAGTTTCATCAAATTTCCAATATACATCATTCACATTTCTTTCACTGTTACAGCAAAAGGTGCATCCTGCACAGGATTACACCATAAAGTCTCTGAATGGTAAATTCAGATACCAGGGTTGCTGCATACCATGCCCCTATGCTTCTTGTACCATCGGAATTCTGACCATCCCACGTAGTTAATACAATGCGTTATTCTTCAAAAGCTGAAAAGCTTTGCAATCCTACCCAACACACTATATACTGAATTGTGTCATTCTTTTCATCTTTAAATGAAAACTTAATTTATGCCCATTCCCTCCTTGTTCCATTTAGTCCTTTGGGTTCTCAACCCAGCCAGTGCCAACTCCTCACGCCCCCTCAACTTGTCTCTGTTTCAAATACAACATCTGACATGTCACCAGGCTGAGTTCTCACATCTGCGTGCCTGGGAAACTGGGTCAATCTATAAGTGGATGCGATGCAGCAATAATCTGCTCATTTGCTGCTCTTCCAATGTAATGGCTGTGCCTGAGGTACAAAAGAGGTGGAAACTTCCGATTAATTGGTTGAATGTTTAACTCAATATCGTAACAATATTACTGATAATAAAGCAAACTATTAGAATGTTAGCTGCTTTACGGTGAACCGCACACTTATCAAGGTGGCTTTGCACATATACGGGGTTCACTACTTGAAAGGGGGATTTGTTTGTTTTCCTTCTTGTATTTTCATTCCTAAAGTGCTTTCCCAGTTAGGAAAACAGGTCTACCTAATCTATGCCAACAATGCTCTGTAGCCAGCTGCTAGGATTTACCCTGACACTCACCGCTACAGCTTTCCAGTGTGGTTGAACCTGTGCCTCAGTGCTTTATGCCTCACAATCGAGATTGTAAATTCACTACAACGAAAATCTTGGACTACATCACGTCATGTCATTGAGTGCCAACCCTTGGTTGTGAGGTTTTTGGGCTGAATTTTGCCACTAGCGTGCTGATCATGCCGCTGCGATGAATTCTGGGTTGGGAACCCGGAAGAGCGGCGGCACACTGGGTGCCATCTTCCCCGAGGCGGTCAATTAAGAAGCCACCTCCGAGAGTACCGTCCAATCAGGGATGGTGGGTAGGCACCAGAAGCAGGAGGTCCAATCAGAGCGGCTGAAAGGGAAGGGAGGTCGGCAGCCCCACAAAGAATGGTGCACGCGGCTCAGGTAAGCCAAGAGGGATAGGGCGCCACAAGATGGAGGCGTGCTACTAATGCCGGAGCCAGCAGACAAATCCTAACGCTAAGAATATCGGGTGAATCTCTCTGCAAGGGAAACGCTTCCACTTGAAAGCGTTTGCTTGCAGATGTGCTGAATGAAACCTATATTTTCAGTTAAAAATAACTCTACATATGCATTCCATGAAGCTCCGACTGCTTGCTGTGCTCTTGCCTCCTGTGCGAAGATGAGCTGCAGACACAGCAGGGATCTCATGCGCTCCTGGCAAACTGTCATTGTTCTAGGCACATGCCAGTTAATTGGTGCTCTAATGGTCTTGATTGGTTTCCCATCGTTACTGGGGTTTGCCTTCCGGGCACACAGCTCACCCCTGGAAAAACGACCAGTGGTGGGAAAACATTCGGAAGCATGCCCAATGTACTTTAAAAAAAATATTACCACCCCCTCCGCCCCCAGTGCACCTCCAAGGGGCTAGGAGAAATCCCCCCTTTATCTCTGTGAACACTGTATGATATCAAGCCACATATGGCATCTTAGGTAGGGTGAGTTTTAACCTAACTTGCCCAGGTGGGGAAACCACTGGATCAGGTGGAATTATGTTTCATACCCCAGCCAATGTTATTCCCTGTTAACTGGTCTGGGTCAAAATCTTGGAAATCCTTTTCCAAAAGCATTATGGGTAGACCTACAACAGATGGACTGCAGCAGTTCATGAAGGCAGCTCACCAGCACCTTCTCAAGGGCAATTAGGGATGGGCAATGCCTTGCCAGTGATGGTCATGTCCCATGAAATAATTTTTAAAAACTTAAATGGAGACTAAAATCCAGGGGTAATATGAACCAGCTAGCGCCCAATCCTGTCAGGTTCCCGGACGGTAGGTTAGGTACTCCAATGCTGGTACTGTAGGAGAGACATTCAGGAAAGGAAGTTTGCTGTGTTTACACACTGACACCATTACAAACCAAATATTAAAGCTGCTTACATAATGAAGTTTTAAAAATATTTGAATGAAGCGATGCTTGCTATTCACATCTGGCCTGTTGGTTACAGTAAAGTCCATTTACCCGGGGGCCGCCGTGAAATGTGGCAACTCAAAAAGACGCACAAACATATTCCAACACAAATGCACAGGTGATGAAATAGATTCTCTGCCACAAGAAGCATGTCACAACAGTTTTACATCTCGGGCTGAATTTTGTAGCGGGGGCCATGCTGTTCACCCACACCCACCTCTCCCCCCCCGCCCCACCCGATTCCATCTCCCCCAAACCAGGAAGGGAAATTGGTGCCGCACCGACCAACGTTCAACAAGGCTGCCCCACAGCCATAACGAGCTTTGGTTGGCCTTAAGGAGGTGAGCGTCGGACTTCCGTGCCTCAGTTGAATGAAGTCCAGCTCTCGAGGGCCCTCGGCCAACCTGATTGGCCGGCAGCTCTGTAGCGGGTGCTGCTGGGATTGCAAGGCGTCCCCGAGATGAAGACAGCCATGGCGTCTGGACCCAGGTAAGTCTGGGGTTTTGGACAGGGAGGGATCAGGGAGCCTAGGGAAGGGGGTGAGGGGTGAGGGGTGAGAGGTGTAGGGAGGTCAAATTTTGAAGGCCAGGCCAGGAGGAATAAAGAGGGAGTAACATCTTGGTGGGGGTGGGGGGGTGTGCCCCCAATGTGCACAAGGCACCCTCCGAATGATGTGCCCCCTTCCTTCCTGCCTTTTCAAGGAAGTAGACTAAAAAAAACAGCATTTTGACTCCTGCCCACCTTCCCACGCCAACCGTATTATGGCATGGACAGCACATTATTCAGGTCAATTGGCTTGTTAACAAGCTCAATGGCCTTTTAATAATCTTCTTAAAAGTGGTGGGTGGATGCCAGTGATGACGTCTTCCCACCTGCTGTTTTATGGGGACCGGGTCGGGGATGTGCCCTCATATTTTACATGCTCCTCCTGCCGCCATCACCAGCCCCCACTTCACCAAAAACACACCCCAGTGTGGGGGTGGGGGGTGCGGGGGTCGGGGTGGGGTTAAATCTAGCCCCTTGTGTCACAGCTAATAGCAATATCCTTATTGTAATGATCCTATGGGGTGGCCTATGGGAAGGTGGAGATGTGGTTCCTCTCACCTCTGGAGATGAGGAAGGGGAAGCTGGGTATATAATGCAAGCCTCAAATGATTGTGTGTGAAAGTGGTGGTGATCATGACTATGGATTAATTCATGTTTGTCATTGACTTGAAGCTCAATTGCCATTTATTATTAAACATATTGTTCTGTGTTTAACTGGATCTGACATTTATTTGGAAGAAGCTGAAGATACTACCGTCAGAATCTTCACAGTATCATTAATGCACTTTTAATACTGGTGGACCAATGTTTTATTGCAGCCCCATGTCTTGTGTCAGTTACAGTCCAAATGTCAATTACCATCAGACAGAAGTTCAAGCCCTGTGGAAGCTTAATTTACACTGATATCTCAAAGAACTGTCATCATCATGAGAACTTCTACAACTTTAGTTAAGAAGGAAATCGCCACTCCAAAAAACGTCCAATATTTTTGTCAAATACTATGATGACACATGCGCTACGTTTCAGATGGTAACACTTTCTAGGAAAAGATTCCAGAGGCTGAGAAAGCAATTCACAAAAGGTCATCACTGTCATTCCACCAAATTATTCTACCCTGTCTTATATAATTTTTTCACTACGAAGCATTTAAAAGTGCCATCACTATCAATTTGGTAATGTTGGTTACAGGTAATTACTAATCTTCTGATTCTGCTGCCATGAAGTTGACCAAATCACTTTATTTTGTTGAGTTTAATGGAGTTATGATCCTACCACCCCTCCACTTAGAAAAATGGGGGAGTTATCGCTGGCTAGCTATGTGACCTTCTCAAGGAACGTGTAGGGTAGTGAAGCAGGGGTGAGAGGTTTGCTATCAAGGCTGAAACTCTATTGTAGCTAGAAGTTAGCTGAGGATGAGAAGTTATGTCTTAGGATGGATGTGAGTCCATTAAAAACTTCATGTAAAATCTGTTAGATTTAGCATAAAAGTTGAGCCTAAAGGTTTATCCTTCAAAATGTTAAGGCTTGTACAAATAGCATCTGCAGTTTACAAGACATAAAAATGTGGATAAGTTAGACTTACACAGCAGATTTAATAATAATATTTAACACATCAGACTTATCAAATGTACTGATGCAGCAGTCTTCATTACGTGGTTCAGGTCCTCGATATAGTACTTATGAAATCCATGGGTGGAATTTTACGGCAGTGGGATTTCACATCCCCGCCAACATCAGAGGAGTTCAGGATGGCTCGCTGCATTTTACGGCCCCATCCCAACGGGAATGGGACTGTAAAATTCCAGCCTGCATGACCTTCAGCGCCTGTGATGTAGGAATGGTGTATTGGTTTGCAATTTTAATATAATTTTAATTCAATCTTCCTTTTTTAATATCCTGTCCACCACTTCCCTATTAGCTGCTGAATTTCATCATCCATTATTGTTATTACATGATTGACACGTTTCCATGGTTTCAACTTGATTAACTTGAGTCAGTATATGAGTTTTATGAATTTTTTAATGTAAAATTACACTGCAATTCAGCCTTTGGACTGCGAATATGAATAAAATGCCATCCTTCCTATCAATCTTTTCAGAGTTATGGGGAGAGTGCCAGTTACTTGCACCATGGTCTTGAGTACCTGGTAGCTGCCTACAACAAATCTTCTAGTTCATTTTCCGCCCTTTGTTCCCTTGAAGTTCCCAGGGTATCAGGCCTTGTGAGTTTGTTGGGGGAAACTCTGCTGAACATGGCAGCAACTACCCAAGCTCCTTGAGTGAATATCGGAGATTTGTGGAGGATAAAAGCCTTATAAACAAAAACAGCCTGAGGGCGGAATCATCCAGTCCCGTTGGCGGCGGGCGTCATGGTGGCGTGAGTGGACAATACGGCGAGAAGGCCAACAATTGGTTTTATGCCGTCATGAAGCCAGTTTGTGATTGTCCGCTCCACCCATCAATAGCAGGCCGCATTTCCCACCGCCGCATGTTGGGAACCTCATTTCAATACTTTAGCATCTCATTATAAGCCCTGCTTGCTGGAAACATCCGCCTATGTCAAATTTACTGTCCACATCGGTGTGACTTCAGAACGGCGTGCTTCACAACTGTCTTTAAAAGGTGTGCACCTGGCAACCTGAATTTCGAGGAGAACTCGGAGGTGAGTGCACACAACCCTGCGCAGAGCTCGCGAACATCGCCCAAGGGACATCAAGGAAGCAGCGCCGCACATTCAGGGTGGGGGGGTCACAGGCAAGTTGCCTTTTCCTGGCTGTCTTCCAGTGCGATGCTGGGCCAAGGGCTCCAGTGCGGGTGAGGCCGGTGTGGGGGGATCGGGGGCAAGGCAGTACAGACTGAAGGAAGTACACAGCCACATGCTGGGGTAGGGTGATGGGTGGGGGGGGGGGGGGGGGGGGGGGGGGGAAGGGAAGTGGCCACACATTTGGAAAAGCTTGTCAAAAGTGAGCATTCTTCAGCAGCTGAGGCTGTTCAGCTGCAGCTCCATTGACATACTTGGAGTGGGACCGCTGAAGCTTTTCTGCCCACTCAAGCAACGCAAAAGCATGAAAGTGCCACCAAATGCTCCAGAACTTTTTGCCACTCAGGCGCAGACTATAAATTAATGTGCGTTTTAGGGGGCAGCAGAGCAATTGGCCAACTGGGCAAGTTGTAGAATTTCTTGTGAAAGGCGGCTATGGTGCAGTCACTGGTGGAAGCACTCACAGCCCCTTACAATGTCTTTATTAAGGTGCGGACCAATATCCATCATGGTTCAAGCTAACAGTGCAGCCTTGCAGTGCGGGTTAGGGGAATGCCTGCACCTGAGCTGAGAGCACAGTATGCAGTCCAGTGCCCGAAGCTGCCGCCAATCAGTCAAGTGGACTGGGGCAGACGAATGTGGAGTTTTGGACAGTCAATGCGCGCACTATACACTGGCCATCCAAGTGGTGGTCAGCCCTCTCCTGTATGCGTGAAGGGGCCTTCAGACTTAACCAAGAGAGGTTCTTATGACACACATGCTAACCCATGTGTCTCTCTCTTTGATCCTGCAGGAGGAAGACATTGGGATCATGGAGCCTGGCATCTACCCGACTATGTGGAAAATTGCCCAGGTATGTCCTGTACACAAAAAGCAGGACAAACTCAACCCGGCCAATTACCGCCCCATCAGTCTACTCTCGATCATCAGTAAAGTAGAGGAAGGGGTCATCAACAATGCTATCAAGCAGCACTTGCTTAGCAATAACCTGCTTACTGATGCCCAGTTTGGGTTCTGCCAGGGCCACTCAGCTTCTGACCTCATTACAGCCTTGGTTCAAACGTTGCCAAAAGAGCTGAACTCCCGAGGTGAGGTGAGAGTGACTGCTCTTGATATCAAGGCAGCATTTGACCGAGTGTGGCATCAAGGAATCCTTGCAAAACTGGAGTCAATGGGAATCAGGGGGGGGAACTCTCCACTGGTTGGAGTTATACATAGCACAAAGGAAGATGGTTGTGGTTGTTGGAGGTCAGTCATCTCAGCTCCAGGACACCACTGCAGGAGTTCCTCACACTAGTGTCCTAAGCCCAACCATCTTCAGCTGTTTCATCAATGACTCTCCTTGCATTATAAGATCAGAAGTGGGGATGTTCGCTGATGATTGCACAATGTTCAGCACCATTCGGGACTCCTCAGATACTGAAGCAGTCCATGTCCAAATGCAGCAAGACCTGGATAATATCCAGGCTTGGGCTGACAAGCGACAAGTAACATTCGCACCACACAAGTGTCAGGCAATGACCATCTCCAACAAGAGAGAATCCAACCATCGTCCCTTGATGTTCAATGACTTTATCATCACTGAATCCCCCCACTATCAACATTCTGGGAGTTACCATTGACCAGAAACTGAACTGGACTAGCCATATAAATGCTGTGGCTACAAGAGCAGGTCAGAGGCTAGGAATCGTGCGACGAGTAACTCACCTCTTGACTCCCCAAAGCCCTTCCACCATCTACAAGGCACAAGTCAGGAATGTGATGGAATACTCCCCACTTGCCAGGATGAATGCAGCTCCAACAACAATCAAAAAGCTGGACACCTTCCAGGACAAAGCAGTCCACTTGGTTGGCACCACATCCACAAACATTCACTCCCTCCACCACTGACGCACAGTAGCAGCAGTGTGGACCATCTACAAGATGCAGTGCTGGAATTCACCAAGGCTCCTTAGACAGCATCTTCCAAACTCACGACCACTACCACCTAGAAGGACAAGGACAGCAGATAGATGGGAACACCACCACCTGGAAATTCCCATCCAAGTCACTCACCATCCTGACTTGGAAATACATCACCGTTCCTTCACTGTCGCTGGGTCAAAATCCTGGAACTCCCTTCCTAACAGCACTGTGGGTGTACATGGACTGCAGCAGTTCAAGAAGGCAGCTCACCACCACCTCCTCAAGGGCAACTAGGGATGGGCAATAAATGCTGGCCCAGCCTGCGAAGCCCACATCCCGTGAATAAATTTTTTAAAATTTAGCAGTATGCCTCATGGTTTACAGGGAGCAGAGAAGAAAAGAAGAGAGTGGAGGAGGCACCCGGCTCAGCAAAGGGAGGAGCACCACCCTCAAGAAGAAGGGGTGGCAGGGCCTGCTGCACAGGTAGCTGAAGATGCACAAAGAGCCGTCGCTCGTAGGTGCTTCACTAGACCCAGGGTCTATAGACAGCGCTTGTCATTCCTGCAGATGACTGAGAACCAGTGTTGCCGAAGACTGCGCATGTCTAGGGACACATATGCCACCTGCTACAGGATTTAGCGCCATGGGGACACGGAGGGCATCCACCACCAGTGGCCGTGAAAGTGACCGTGGCGTTCAAATTTTATGCCAGTGGCACCTTCCAGGGCTCCACAGGCGACCTGTGCGAGATCTCGCAAGGCTCCACACACAAGTGCATCCAGGAGGTCACGGACACCATCTTCGCGAAGGCACAGAACTTCAACCAGGATCAGGAAAACCAGAAAGCAAGAGCACTGGGATTTGCGCAGATCTCAGGTTTCCCATAGGTGCAGGGCACCATCAACTACATTCACCTGGTGCTTAGATCGCCGTGACAACAAGCAATCTCCTGCATCAACTGCAAAGGCTTCCGCTTGCTGAATGTTCAGCTGATGTGCGACCACAACAAACACATCCTACAGGTCTGCGCACAATTCCCAGGGAGCATCCACGACTCCTACATCCTTAGTAGGTCTTAGATCCTTGACATCTTCCAGGGTCCACAGAGGCTGCAGGGTTAGCTCCTCAGGGACAAGGGCTACCCACAGAGGACGCCTGTGTGGCAGCCTCAGACTGCAGCAGAGCGACGGTATAACAAGGCTGATGCGGCAAACCGGACTTTGGTGGAGCAAATGGTAGGCACCTTGAAATTGAGATTCTGGCCCTTCAAAAGGTCCAATGGAATACTGCAATACAGTCCCCAGAAGGTGTTGCACATTATCGTAGCCTGCTGCGCACTACACAACCTGGCGCTGCAACGGGGGGAGGACCTGGCTGAGGAGGAGATGGAGGAGCTGCATGCCTCCTCCGATGAGGAGGACATCGAAGGGGATGACAGTGGTGAGGTCCTCAAAAGGCGAGGATGCTATGACTCTCGAATGGAGTGAGGACCTTGGTGTCTGCCACTCCACCCCCGGTCTGGGTCCTCTCCCGCTGCCTGGCTAAATGAGAAGGATGCCAGGCATGCGTGTGTGCTGAGTGGAGCCATGGATGGGATGAAGAGGCTATCTCCAGAGGAGATGAGGCCAGATGGAGATGTGAGGGTGTGTGTGAGAGAAGTGAGTGGTGATGTCCCTTGAGCTGGCAGTGAGTGAGATGCCAGTGAATGTGTGTGAGTGGGTGAGTTAAGATTAATGGGATGGTTGATTTACCCTGGCGGCATGGATGAAATCATTCATCAGTTTTATGCACTGGATGGCCGACCTCTGTGTGCAGCATTGGCACTGACCACCTCTGCCACCGCCTCCCAAGCCAGAGAGGTGAGGCTGATGGGCCCCCTGCAGCCAGAGCAGGGATAGAGGACATCACGGCGGGCCTCCACGGCGTACAGAAGGTGTCTCAGAATTGGGGGAGCTGCAGTCTTCTTGGCTTTAGGGGCCATGTATTCACCGAAGCAGTCCTGGGCTAAAAGCATTGAGAAGTATGCACGCGGCTGCATTTTAAATATGGTGCCCGGTGTGAGGAAGCAGTGAGGCAATGGCATGGCGGGCCAGTTGGAGGAAGGCTGCCAGTGAGAAGGCATGTTTCTTGTGACTGCATAATTAATGAACGGAGGAGGGGAATAATATGGCGCAAAAATCCACCATTGCGGTCAGGGGTAAAACGTCTTTTTTCACGCCTGCTACCGCACTTAGTGCATATCTGGGATGAGTCTGCCCTTAATGTTCCAAAGTGTCCTTTGGTTGCACTGCTCCAGACCCCAGAACGCCAAGAGAGATCAACTAGTATTTTAAATGATGCTGAAAGAAGCATATACTCCTATACTTGGGACTACCAGGTATCAAGGAGATTTGAACATACCTAAAAAGAAAATAAATAAAATTTGGGGGGTTCCGCATACTTATAACCTTCTCCTTGCTCTCATCTGTCAGTCCACTCTCAGCAGATGCAAATACTTGAACTCAGGAGTATTAGGCTGTACATGATCCAGATGGATGGTGGATATTTTGTGTAAAATAACCAGGCAGAGCCACCAGCAAAATCTCTCACCAGCAAAAGTGACCATTTGTAAACACGTTCAAGGATATGGAATTTTGTTTATTTTTAATGTTGCTAAAATGAATTATATTTTTCAACCAAAATGAATGATTGTCACTGCTAATAAGTGATATTCGGCATTCTCTGACAGTATATTCAATTATAATAACACTACATTTGCAATGCTTCCAATACTTTTTAGACTGTGTTTAGCTTTTAACAGTATATTCACAAAGATACTTATAAGCTAAGGGGAGCATAATTAATTCCCCAAGAACGGGGAGCCCTGCATAGTCCACCCTTGCAAATAAAATTTGCTGAAGATTTGCTGTAAAATTATATTAAATAGTTAAGAAACTTTAGTGCCACTAAGTACCAAAACTTTTTATTACAAGTATGTTCTCAAGGCTATCAGTCTTTGTCAGTTTTTTTAAAAAACGTATAAGTTGTGCTGCTTCTGAATGCACATAACTATTGTTAATTAACAACACTCAGTTACGTTACTCCTTGAATGTCATATATCAATTTCAACTGTGGCTACAATATTTAAGTGCATCTCATGGGGAACTGCATTGTGATTGCTGCTCATCACTGTTAACTAAGTATTCCTCAACAGATTTCCAAGTGCTTTGTTCTACATCCATTGTTTTTATAAAGTGCTTAGGGCTAGAAAAAGAAAGTAACTGAACTATCTAATATAAGGCCTAAAGAGCAAATACATTGAAATCTGAATGTTCATTGATCTTCTGACCTGATGAAAGAGCATGTATCAGGCCCCAAGAATATTCAGCTAAATTTACATCTGTATAGCAACCTATAGTGTATTAAAATACCTCACAGTGCCCATCAGTTGGGATTATACACAAGCAGGAATAGAAAGGAAACTAGGGTAGGCGGTTGAAGACATTTCTGAGGTGTCTTGACAAGGTCGATGTGGAGAGGGTGTTTCCTCTTGTGGGAGAATCTTGTACTAGGGGCCACTATTTAAAAATAAGGGGTCGCCCATTTAGGACAGAGATAAGGAGAAATTTTTTCTCTCAGAGTCTTTGGAACTCTCTTCCTCAAAAGGCAGTGGAAGCAGAGTCTTTGAATATTTTTTAAGGCAGAGCTAGATAGATTCTTGATAAGCAAGGGGGTGAACGGTTATCGGAGTAAGCGGGAATGTGGAGTTGAGGTTACAATCAGATCAGCCATGATCTTATTGAATGGCGGAGCGGGCACGAGGGGCCGAGTGGCCCACTCCTGCTCCTAATTCGTATGTTTTTATGTTTGTAGAACTACATGTTAAGAAGGCCGTAGAAAATGGCGAGCGGTGGAAAGATTCAGGGAAGGAGTTCCAGAGTTTGAGAGTTCCAGCATGCAGCTGAAGACTTTATCACTGGCGGCAGTTTAACTTGAGGAGGGGCTACCCACTCCGATCACCAGGACCTGCCTGCTTAGTCCTAGCACAGCAACAAATTTCTTACCTCCACTTTGAGACAGCCTCAAAATGGAAGCGTCCTTTCATTCTCCTTGCGGCCTTAGCAGTGGCCAGCTCGCTTGGTGGTGCTGCCAATGCTACAGAGGTCCAGCCCTCTGATTGGGCCACAATATGGAGCACCAGCCCACTGCCCTTAATTGGACTGGGCCCAACAGCAGCCTCTCAATTAAAGAATCAAAGAATGACAAGGCACAGAAAGAGGCCATTCAGCACATCAAATCTTCGAAAGAGCTCTCCAATTAAATTAACTCCCTTGCTCCTTCACGACAATGCTGAAAAATTTTCCATTTCAGGTATATATCCTAGTACCTTTTGGAAGAAGTTACAATTGAAGCTGCTTCGCACTGCATAAAAAATATTGTCCTCATCTCCTCCCAGCCTTTTGCCAACTATTTTAAATCGGTGTTTAGTTACTAACCCCACCGCCAGTGGAAATAATTTCCTCCATCCACTCCACAAAACCCTTTATAACTTTGAACATCTCTATAAAATCTCCCCTTAACCTTCTCTGCTCTATGGAGAACAATCCAGCTTCTCCAGCCTCTCTATTTGATAAACGCCTCTGTTTCCTCTCCAAGTCAAAAATTGAAGTGAGCTGCTCAAAAGCCATGCAGTCCTTTGAATTCTGTCAGTGTCGGGAGCTTCGGTAATATGCACTTACAATTTTATGCATCCAGAGCATAAAACAACAACAACTTGAATTTATTTAGCACCTTTAACATTATAAAACACTCCAAGGTTCTTCACAGGACCGTTGTAAAGCAAAAATTGACGCCGAGGCAAATAATGAGATATTACACCAGATGACCAAAAAGCTTGGTCAAAGAGGTAAGTTTTAAAGATTGTTTGAAAGGAGGGAAGAGTGATAGAGAGGTGGAGAGATTTCGTGAAATTACCCGCTAAAAAGATAAATCAAGAGTTAGAGGTAGGTTGCAGGAAATAATAAATACAGAATTACCTAGAGCAGAAAGCAACCACGGGCTGCAGAGGACCAGACTGTGGTACAAACAGAGAGAAGAACACACGAGAACATAAGGATTAACAGCAGGTCTAAGCCATTCAGCCCCTTGAACCTGTTCTGCCATTCATGGCTGATCTGATTGAAGCCTCAACTCCACTTTCCTCTCTGCCCCCCCGTAATCCTTGACTGTCTTGTTGATCAAATACTTAGCTAACTCCCTTGGATACATTCAAAGACCCAGCCACCACTGCTCTCTGGAGAGGAGAATTCTCCTGACCCTCTGAGAGAAAATATTCTCCTCATCTCCGTCTTAAATGGATGACCCCTAATTGTTAAATTGTGTTCCCATATTCTATACTCCCCCACAAGGGGAAATATCTTCTCAGCATTCACCCTGTCAACCCCCTCAGGATCTCATATGTTTCAATGAGATCCCCTCTCATTCTTCTAAATTCCTATGCGTATAGGCACAATCTGCTTAATCTATCCTCATATGACAACCCCTTCATCCCAGGAATCAGTCAAGTGAACCTTCTCTCAGCTGCTTCCAATGCAATTCTATCCTTTCCTTCGGATGGAGACCAAATCTGTACATAGTACTGCAGATCCGGTCTTATTAAAGCCCTATACAGCTGTAGCAAGGCTTCCCTATTTTTATACTTCATTCCCCTTGCAATAAACACCAACATTCCATTTGCCTTCCTAATCACTTGCTGTACCTGCACACAGTGTGATTCATGTAATAAGTCACCCAGATCCCTCTGTACCATAGAGTTCTTCAGTCCCTCTCCATTTAAGTATTATACTGCTTTTTTATTCTTCTCGCCGAAGTTCACATTTTCCCACATTATACACCATTTGCCAATTTTTTGCCTGCTCACTTCACCCATTTAAGTCACTTTGTAGGCTCTTTATGTCCTCCTCACAACTTACTTTCCTACCTATCCTTGTATAATCAACAAATTTAGCTACCATACATTCAGTCCCTTCAGCCAAGTCATTGATGTAGAAGGTAAATAGCTGGGGCATCAGATCCCTGTGGCACTCCACTCATTACAGCTTGCCATCTGAAAATGACCTACTTATCCCAATTCTCTGCTACTTGTGGGCGAGCCAATGCTCTATCCATAACATGTTACCCCCAACCCCCCAAAAACTATGAGCTCTTATCTTGTGTAGTAACCTTTGAAATGGCATCTTATCAAATGACTTTTGAAAATCTAAGTACAGCATATCCATAGTTCCCTTTAATTCAACTTTCTTGTTACTTCCTCAAATAACTCTAATAAATTAGTCGAACATGATTTCCCTTTTGCAAAACTCTGAACTCAATTGACTCTACCTGATTGTATAATGATTTTCTAAATGTCCTGCTGTTACCTCCTCAATAATAGATTCTAGCATTTTCCCCCTGACAGATGTTAAGCTAAGAGGCCTATAGTTTGCTGCTTTTTGTCTCCCTCCTTTCTTGAATAGAGGTATTACATTTGTAATTTTCCAATCTGCTGAAACCTTTCCAGCATCTAGGGAAATTTTGGAAGATCAAATGCATCTACCATTTCTGCAGCCACTTCCTTTAAAGCCCTAGGATGAAAGCCATCAGGCAATGGGGGCTTGTCAGCCTTTAGTTCTACTAGTTTTCCCAGTACCTTTGCCCTAATGATTGTGATTGTTTTAAGTTCCTCCCTTCCTTTCACCTTTTGCTTTCCATGTATTCTTGGGATGTTTTTTCTTTCATCTACAGTGAAGACAGATGCACAATATCTGTTCAACACTTCTGCCACTTCCTTATTTCCAATTATTAATTCTCCAATCTCACCTTCCAAGGGACCAACACTCACTTTAGTTACTTTTTTCCCTTTTTTAATACTTGTAGAAACTCTTACTATCTGTTTCTTTATTTCTAGCTAGCTTTCTCTCATACTTGGATTTCTCCCTCCTTACTTTTTTAGCCATTCTTTGCTGGTTTCTAAAATCTGCTGAATTTTCTGACCTACCACTGATCTTTGCAGTATTGTAGGCTTTTTCTTTCAATTTGATACTATCCTTGACTTCTTTGGTTAGCCATGGATGGTGCATCCTTCTCATAGAGTCTTTCTTTCTTAATGGAATATATATTTGCTGAGTTATGAAATATCCCCTTAAATGTCTGCCACTGCATCTCTCTAATTATACCTGGAAAAACTCAGCAGGTCTGGCAGCATCTGTGGAGAGGAGCACAGTTAACGTTTCGAGTCCGCATGACTCTTCAACGTTAACTGTGCTCCTCTCCACAGATGCTGCCAGACCTGCTGAGTTTTTCCAGGTATTTTTGTTTTTGTTTTGGATTTCCAGCATCCGCAGTTTTTTGCTTTTATCTCTCTAATTATAGTTGCCTCTCCAGTAGGGAGATTGTTCATCCCTAACTGTGACTGAAAGAAACTTTAACAGTAAATTATAGTTAAATGCTAAATGCAAACTAGACTAGATTTTAGAAAGGCATTAACCCTTAAAATTATTCCTTAAAATTCCCTCATCCACCAAATTCTGAAGCAATGAGATGAGAGTAATTAAAGATTTCATAGTGAAGGCACCCACAGGTAGCAGCAATCATAATATGATTGAATTTTACATTCAGTTTGAGGGAGAGTCTGAGACTAAGTTTTTAAACTTAAATAAGGTCAATTATGAGGGCATGAAAGTTGAGCTGGCTAAAGTGAATTGGCAAATTATGTTAAGGGATAGGTCAATAGAGATGCAGTGATAAATATTTAAGGGGATATTTCAGAATGCATAGAATAGATACATTCCAATGAGTAAGAAAAAGTCCAAGGGACGGACACACCACCCGTGGTTAACTAGAAAGGTTAAAGCTAGTATCAAACTTAAAGAAAAAGCAAAGACAAGTGGCAAGACAGAAGATTGGACAGAATATAAGGAACAGCAAAGAATGACTAAAAGACTAATTAGGGGGGAAAAATTAGAGTATGAGAGAAAGCTAGCCAGAAATATAAAAACAGATAATAAGAGTTTTTATAAATATTTAAAACAGAAAAGAGTTAACAAAGTGAGCGTTGGTCCTATAGAAAGTGAGTCTGAAGAATTGATAATGGAAAATAAGGGGATGGCAGATGAATTGGACAGGTATTTTGCATCAGTTTTCACTATAGAGGATATAAGTAACATCCCAGCAGCAGCTATAAACCAGGAAACGGAAGTGGGGAAAGAAGTCAGGAAGATTAAGTCATCAAAGAAGTAGTACTGAATAAATTGTCGGAGCTGCAGGCTGACAAGAGCCCAGGTTCTGATGGACTTCATCCTAGGGTCTTAAAAGAAGTATCTAGTGAGATAGACGACGCATTGGTTTTAATTTTCCAAAACTCCCCAGATTCGGGGAAGGTCTCATTAGATTGGAAGATAGCAAATGTAACTCCAATATTCAAAAAGGGAGGGAGACAGAAAGTAGGAAACTACAGGCCAGTTAGCTTAACATCTATAATAGGGAAAATGTTAGAAGCTATTATTAAAGGTGTTCTAGTAGGGCACTTGGATAAGCTCAAGGTCATCAGGCAGAGTCAGCATAGTTTTGTGCAAGGGAAATCATGTTTAACCAACATATTGGAGTATATTTAAGGAAGTAACACGTGCTGTGGATAAAGGGGAACCAGTGGATGCACTGTATTTAGATTTCCAGAAGACATTTGATAAATTGTGACATCAAAGGTTAATGCGGAAAATAAAAGCTCATGGTATAGGGGGTAACATATTGGCGTGGATAGAAGATTGGTTAACTAACAGGAAGCAGAGAGTAGTCATAAATGGGTCTTATTCAGGTTCGGAAGCTGTAACGAGTGGTGTGCCACCGGGATCAGTGCTGGGACCTCAACTGTTTACAATTTATATAACTGACTTGGATAAAGGGATTGAAGGTACGGTTACCAAATTTGCTGATGACACAAAGATAGATAGGAAAGTAAGTTGTGAAGAGGAAATAAGGAGTCTACAAAAAGATATAGATAGGTTAAGTGAGTGGGCAAAGATCTGGCAGATGGAGTGCATTGTGGGAAAATGTTAAATTGTCCATGTTGGCAGGAAGAATAAAAGAGAAGCATATTATCTAAATGGTGAGAGATTGCAGAGCTCTGAGATACGAGGGATCTGGGTGTCCTAGTGCATGAATCACAAAAGGCTAATATGCAAGTACAGCAAGTAATTAGGAAAGTTCATAGAATGATACCATTTATTGTGAGGGTAATTGAATACATAAGTAGGGAGGTTATGCTTCAGTTGTACAGGGCACTAGTGAGACCACCTTTGGAATACTGTGAACACTATTGGTCACCTTATTTGAGAAAGATGTAAATGCGTTGGAAACAATTCAGAGAAGGTTTACCAGACTAATACCTGGAATGGGTGGGTTGTCTTATGAGGAAAGGTTGGACAGGCTAGGCTTGTATCTGCTGGAGTTTAGAAAAGTAAGAGGTGACTTGATTGAAACATATAAGATCCTGAGCGATCTTGACAGGGTGGATGTGGAGAGAGTGTTTCATCTTGTGGAAGAATCTAGAACTAGGGGTCACTGGTTAAAAATAAGGGGTTGCCCATTTAACACAGAGGTGAGATGAAATTTTTTCACTCAAGAGGTTCATGAGTCTTTGGAACTCTCTTCCTGAAAAGGTGGTGGAGCAGAGTCTTTGAATATTTTTAAGGCAGAGGTGGATAGATTCTTGTTAAGCAAGGGGGTGTTAGGTTATCGGGGGTAAGTGGGATGCAGATATCAGGTTACTACCAGATCAGCCATGGTCTTATTAAATGGCGGAGCAGGTTTGAGGGGCTGAATGGCCTACTCCTGCTCCTTCTTTGTGTGTTTGTAGGCTCGCACTCTGTTTTGAGTTGCACTCAGTGATGAGCTGCTATCTTCATGTTTTCTTACTTTGTGCGTTTTGCAAAACCACCTGTACTTATATTAACTGAAATTCTACTGAGATGAGTCAGCACTGCTGACTACAGAAACCTGTTCTAATTAGCTATCTATTTAACTAAATGTAGTGGCCTCTCCAATAGGGAGCTTGTCTATCCATAAGGCCATAAAAAGCTTAATTTAACAGTAAATTGTAGTTAAATTCTAAATGCAAATTAGAATACCTTTTTCAGATAATGAGCCAAATCTCTTTTGAAAACTTCAACTGATTCTGCCTTCATCACACTCTCAGGCAGTGCATTCCAGATCCTTATTACTAGCTGTGTGAAAAAGTTTTTCCTCATGTTACTATTGCTTCTTTTGCCAATTACTTTTAATCTGTGCCCTCTGGTCCTTGATCCTTCCACCAATGGGAAACAGTTTCTCCTTATGTACTCTGTCCAGAGCCTTCTTGGTTTTGAATACCTCTATCAAATCTCCCTTCTGCCTTCTCTTCTCCAAGGAGAACAGTCCCAACTTCTCCAATCTTTCTACATTACTGAAGTTCCTCATCCCTGAAGCCATTCTCATGAATCTTCCCTGCACCCTCTCTAATGCTTTCACATCCTTCTTAAAGTGTGGTGCCCAGAACTGGATGCAACACTCAAGTTCAGGCCAAATGATTATTTTATACAGGTTTAATACAATTTCCTTGCTTTTGTACTCTATGTCCCTATTGATTAAGCCCAGGATGCCATATGCTTTATTAACCATGCTCTCAACCTGTCCTGCTACCTTCAAAGGTTTAAGCACATATACACCCAGGTCCCTCTGCTCCTGCACCCACTTTAGAATTGTTCCCTTTATTTTATATTGTCTCTCTGAGTTCTGTCTACCAAAATGAAGTCGTTTCACACTTCTCTGCATTAAATTTCATCTGCCACTTGTCCGTCCATTCCACCACCCTGTCCATATCTTTTTGAAGTTCTACATTATCCTCCTCATGGTTCACAATACTTCCAAGTTTTGCATCATCTGCAAATTTTGAAATGGTGCCCTGTACACCAAGGTCTAGGTCATTAATATATATCAGGAAGAGCAGGGGTCCTAACACCAACCCCTGGGAAATGCCACTATAAACCTTCCTCAAATCTGAAAAGCAACCATTCACCACTACTCTTTATTTCCTGTCACTCAGCCAATTTTGAATGCATGTTGCTACTGTCCCTTCTTTTTCATGGGCCTGAATCTTACGTTCATTCGGCGCGCATGATTGGCCAGCGCGGAAGCAGTCATGAAATGCACTTCCAGCTGCGATCGGACCGTGAGCGCAATTTCATGCTGGCTGGCCAATCAGCGCTGCCGAGAGGTGCGGGAAGAGGCGGGGGGCGCCAAAAGAAGGGAGGGTGTGGGCTCCTTGAAAGCTGACGGATGCTGTGGAGGTGCCTCAGGGGGCTACAGTAATTTAAAAATGAAATGAGCTCAATAAAGCGCTGCAAACTGCGACAACACTGTAAATGCAAGCACCTGGCAGCAAGCGGCTTAGCAGATCATCCCTCAAATGTCTCCTTTTATTTCATTTAATCCCGGACTTTTCATCCCACCCTGGGTGTAGTTTGTAGTGAAAACAGGAAGGTCACCTGGCCGTTTAGCTGTTCGTCAACCATGAAAATAGATGGGCCACGTAAAATCGCTGACAAGTGGCTCCTTAGTGGGCTTAATTGCCCGCTTAATTGTTGGCGGCACGCTTTTAACTCCTGCGCGTGCCTGGCGACTGTAATGTTGTGTGCAAGCGCAATGACATCAGGCCGCACGCCTGACATCTTCTCGCGCGATTCTGGGTCGGGTGCATGCCCTAGCGAGCAGCATAAGATTCTGATCATGAGCTCTAACTTGGCTCACAAGCCTATCGTGCGGCACTTTATAAAATGCCTTTTGGAAATCCATGTACACCACATCAACAACACTTACCTCATAAACCCTCTCTTTTACCTCATCAAAAAAACTCAAGCAAGTTAGTTAAACGCAATTTGCCCTTAACAAATCCATCTGCACAAATCTATGGTCACAGGACAGTCAGTTTTACTATTTGCTTGTACTGCCATGCATGCGCACTCACATGTGTACTCAAACACATACCTCAAGTGCAGTTTTACTGCAACATTTTCAAATCAATAGAAAATAGAAAGCTTTTTGTACCAACAGTTTTTAAAATAGTAAATACAACGTGGGCTTCACACTAGTCACAATCGCACCACACAGTCCACATGTGACAGTTCTTGGAGAAGATTTCATCCACATTGGTACTGACCAGATTAAACTGGCACAGGCAGCATTAAACTCCACTCTTGTTGCTAGCACACACAGACACACACAATCTTAACATGGCGATGACACTAAAAATACAGCTTAAGCACAGGGTAAGAGGTCACAGTAATCCTGCAACCCATGCCAAGCCTAAGAAGTGTGAGCATAGCCTCTCCAGGCAACTCTCAGAATACCAAGTGTCGCAGGTTCTCCAACTTCATGCCTGAATTTCATTGCACAATTTGGAAGAAGGGGTAGAAAATGCAAATCACTGGTTGTGAGGCAGAGAAACAGGCACAGGTACAGAAAGAAGTGCAAAATCACACACACACTCTCTCTCTCACACACACTCACCAGCACTGGGTCAGTCAGCGACCAGTGGAGTTAAGTTCCTGGTTAGAATTTCAATACCCTGCCCAATAAAGCTCTGCTATGATTTCAGGCTTTACCTCAGTGGCAAGGCTCATGCCTGGGACCCTGGCATTTGCACAGTTCTCCCCATTTCCACATGGTCACCCAGGACAAAAAGGAAACTTGAAGGGACATCGAAGTAAAAGTTCACAAAAAAAAACAGCTCGTGTACGTGCAAACGCGCGCCTTTCCATTCAAGCCACAGAAATCAAATCCGCAGCAGCCGCCCCGGCTGGATTTTTTTCTTTTTTCTCTCTCTCTCTCTGTCTCTTATTGTTGTACATCTCCCTCACATGTGCTGCTTACCCGGGTTCAGTGTGTCTGGCTGCTGTCCCCCTGACTCTGGTGTCTGGTGTTGTTCCTGGGCAGTCAGGGAATGTGGCTGGGCTGCTGCTGCTGTCCAGATGTCACACGGGCGTACAGATGGATCAAGGTCTCAGTCCTGGAGCCGGCGACCGTCTGAGGAGTAATGTAATGTATCCGCGGATGCGTCTGTCCTTCCCCACCAATGCCTGTCAGCTTGCTATGTTATAGTGTTGGATCCGCCTCCCTGGGGCCGAACGCCCTCTCCAGCCCCTCGCAGCCCCTTTTACCCCACCTCCCAGCGTCACAACTACACACGAACAGTAACATCATTCATTAACCATATAAACCTGATTACCAGGCACAAGACACTATGTGTATATATGAATACACGAGTTTATAGACATATTAGATGCATCAAGTCTTTATATAAACATAATATCTTAAGAATCTATGTATTTTACATATCGAGTCAATACAGATTATCAATCTCGAGTTTATATATATGGAGTCTATATAAATATGTATATATCTTAAGAGTTTATATAATGTCATCTCAATGGTCTCAGTTTACATGTAGATCGAGACTTTATGTCCTAAGTTTGAGTTTATATATTGTATGCATCAAGCGTCGATATATTGTGTCTCGTGTTTATATATGGATCGAGTCTTTTATAACTATGTACAAATCTGAAGAGTTTATTATATATTAACCGTCAATGTACACGAATCTCAAATTTATATACCGAGTTTTACATAAATAGTATGCATATATCTTAAGAGTTTATATAAAGAATCGATATATTATACATGTATGAGTGTTTTTACACATACTAATCTAGTCTTTATATATTACATATATGTCCGCTCTCCCTCTTATGATGGTTTTACCTTTTGCATTATTTGTTTCAGAAACTGGACAAAATGGTTGAGATAAATTCCATTTGTCTTTTACAACAATTTCTTCAAAAAACAGTCTTGTTTCTCGGTGTTTTAAATCATGGTCTCAATTCCAAGACCAGCTCTGAAAAATGCTCTCTATTCGAGTCTACTGACTGAGGTGTTATCTGGATGATGAACATCTGGCACAGTGTGAACTTTAACAGTGCAAGCGTGAGATTTTTTTTCTCCCTCTAATTAAAGGGTACAAATAATCCAGGAGGCTGATTTTATTCAGGAAGCAATCTTAGTATCAATATTGCTGAGTCAAAACCGGGATTAAACAAGATTGTGACATTCTCGTTGCATTGGTTCTCCATCTGTTACATCAAATAGCCCAGACAGCAGGGTTTTATTTTTCGTTCGGTCTGGTTGTTTCAGAATTTAAAGTTGATAATCCGGATGCATGAGTTAGGCAGGTCAGACTTACTCATTGCGGTAGTTTTTCAGCAAACTACCAGTCTCACCATGTATTATATCACCCATCTTTATAAAGCCTGCTAATGATACTTCAGTCATGTTAATGTTATCATTTCAAATGGTCCAATAATTTGAGTGAGGACATTTGCAAACGCAGCAAAATGGGAATTAGTGCTAAAATGTTAATTACTGAATGATTTGAATGAAGCACGTTTACATTAAGAGGAGTGGAATGTAAATCTTTGTAAATTATTTTTTCAACAAAAAATTAATATGTGACTTTTTTTGTTCATTCATGGGATGTGAGCATGCTGGCAGGCCAGCCTTTATAGAATCACAACATTTTAATGGCATCGATTTGGGCCATCGTGTCTACACTGGCTCTCCAAATGAGCATTATGAGCTCGTGCCATTGCCCTGCCTTTTCCTCTTGCCCTTGCACATTGTTTCTATTCAAATAATCATCCAATGCCCTCTTGAATGCCTCGATTGAACCTGCCTCCACCACACTTCCAGGCAGTGCATTCCAGACCTGAACCACTCGCGTGAAAAAGTTTTTTTCTCATGTCAAATTTGCTTCTTTTGCAAAGCACTTTAAGTTGGTACCCTCTCGTTCTTGATCCTTTTACGAACAGGAACAGCTTCTCCCTATCTACTCTGTCGACCCCCCTCATGATTTTGGACATCTCCATCAAATCTCTTCTTAGCCTTCTTCTCTCCAAGGAGAACAGTTCCGGCCTCTCCAATCTATCCTCATAGCTGAAGTTTCTCATCCCTGAAGCCATTCTTGTAAACCTCTTCTGCACTCTCTCCAATGCGTTCACATCCTTCCTATAATGTGGTGCCCAGAACTGTACACAATATTCCAGGTGACGTCTAACGAGTGCCTTATATAAATTCAGCATAAGCTCCCTGCTCTTGTACTCTATGCCCCTATTAATAAAGCCCAGGATACTATATGCTTTTATTAACTGCTCTCTCCAACTGTCCTGCCACCTTCAATGATCTGTACGCATATATACCCAAGTCTTTCTGCTCCTGCACCCCCTTCTAAATTTCACCCCTTATTTTATATTGTCTGTCCATGTTCTTCCTAGCAAAATGCATAACCTCACACATTGAACTTCATCTGCCACCTATCTGCCCACTCCACTAACTTGTCTATGTCCTCTTGAAGTTCCACACCGCCCCCCTTGCAGTTCACAACACTCCCAAGCTTTCTATCATCCACAAACTTTGAAATTGGCCCCTGCACACCAAGATCATTAATATATATCAGGAAAAGCAAGGGTCCCAATACCGACCCTTGGGGAACTCCATTACAAACCTCCCTCCAGCCCGAAAAATATCCATTGATCATTACCCTCTAATTCCTATTTTTCAGCTAATTTTGTATCCATTCCTAATTACCCTTGAGGTGGTGGTGAACCACTTTCTTGAATACCGCAGTCCAACTGATGTAGGTAGCCCACAGTGCTATTAGGTAGGGAATTTAACGATTTTAATCCAGGGACAGTGAAGTGTTTTGTGGGTGTTTATTTTCACAAAAGGATTCTTTGGGTGTTGTTGTGATAATAGACCTGACTTCAACACTGATTTGAATTAGTTGCTGTGTAGAGTGGAAATAGTGAAGAAAGTCTCCTAAATTGTACTTTTAAATATAAGGATATCTTTAATTTGCTGAGACATTCAGGAGCATCTTAACTTCAAAGGGTGAATTTTCCAGTTTTGAATATGGGAATGCTCTTGATAGTTAATATGAATGATTTCTATGTATTTCCAACTGGCATTGATGATTCACATTCAGGTCATCTTGTTTAACGATGGGAAGTTTGGAATGTTGTACCGTTGTGTCTGGTTACCAAGTTGGAGCATTCTATGAAGGTTGAATTACACGATGACTCAATTTGGTAATGCTGTGCATTTTTGGTTTCCATGCTCAGTAAATTCTGCAAATCATTCTTTGCATTTTGGAAATGTAAGTTGTTTCTGAGCTTTTTAAAACAAAGATGCATGATATCCTCGAATCTTCACCATTTTGAAATGGAACGGTTGTATTTTGTTGAAGACAAGAACCTAGTACGTTATACTTCACTGCATTGATTGTGTGCAACATTATTTGGAGAACATAGATTTGATTTCTGATTTGTAAAGAAATATACGTTGGTCTAGTTCTTGCTGCTGAAGAGCTTATCTTGTATGTGAAGAAAAACAGCTCCAGGTCTTCTGGAGTGTGGTCAATTTTGTTTCGGAAGTCTGTGAGTGGATTGTTAATTTGTCGATTAAAAGACTGAGGTAACATCCAGCATGGATGTTTTGTTCTGCTGTCTTTCATTATGAACTTTGCCAGTACCCTGGAGTTTTACATTTTCAGAAGACCTGAGTTCTTCATTGCAAGCAATATTGAATGGTTTTGATTGACTGATGATGGGTGTTGCTATGGTGCTATGAATGTGAAAAGTGCTTCTGTGCTTTGTTGGTAATCGGCATGAAGGAGGACAGTTGAAATTATGCCATCATTGTGTATGGATGTAGATGTGTCACATGCCCCATCACACAATTTCAGGAATGCAAACTGTGCTAAGTTTAGCAAATAAACTATCAATATTCAACCTACATGTACAGTGAAAATATAGGATAAACAACATTGACCAGCGATATGTGTAAATTTAACGTCTGAGTGGTATCCCACACATAACTCAGAAGTACCATCAGTAAACTGCCAGTAAGCAGTGTGTATTCTTTATATATAACTTGATGATCTCCCATTCAGTTACTCAGGGACAAATTACAACAGTAGTTGGGTCTCTTATATTTTAACTGTTTCTCTGCTTCTTGTCCAGTCTCTAGCTCTTTCTGTTGCCCTCTGTCTTTGGGTTCCACTCTCATTTCCCCGCGTGGCTGTCAGACATTTTTCCAACTGTACTGTCTGCACCGTTCTGTTTGGTTCTCACTTTTCCTCTATCACATTTTTGATAAGTATCTTCTTTCCACAGCCTCCTCTCTTCTGTATGTCTCCCTATGCCTGCCAATGCCTCATTTGGCTCTCACACATGCTCTGATATTGCTGTCACCAATTTAAGTGCCTTACCTTTGCTAAAGCTCATGATTGAAAGCCAGGGTGTGCAACTGGGGTGTTGGGTTGATGGCTGAGGCTAGTTCTTGAGACAGGTGAGACAAAGCATTAGATGTTGGGGGCTTGGGAAGGAGTGGATTTTGCATGGCCCACATGAGGGTTTGAGATTGGTGAGAATGTGGACCTTGCTACCACATGGAATGGTTGAGGTGAATGGCACAGATACTTTTAATAGGAAGTTGAGTAAACACATGAGAAAGAATGGAACAGAAGGTTACGGTGACTGGGTGAAATAAAATTAGAAATGTAAAGAGTTTTAAGCAAGTGAAATGGGGGAGGGTGAAAAAAACGTGAGGCCTGTAATAGGGCAGGTGATGGAAGATATTAAGTGACAAGTTAAAAAAACAATAGATGTGCCTAGAAGAGGTGCCATCCGAAAGCAAATCAGGATAAAAACAAAATTAAGAAAAGGAAACAAAATGGGGGCATGGATTACAATCTGAAGTTGCTGAACTCAATGTTGAGTCCAAAAGGCTACAAAGTGCCTAATCAAAAGGTGAGGTAATGTTCCTCAAGGTTGCGTTAAGCTTCTTTGGAACACGGCTGTAGGCTCAAGACAGAGAGGTCAGTGTGACAGCAAGGTGGAGAATTAAAATAACAGGTCAAAGGAAGCTCAGCGACATGCTTGTGGACTTAACGGAGGTGTTCTGCAAAGCAGTCACCCAATATGGATTTGCTCTCTCCAGTGCAGAGGAGACCATATTGTGAGTAGCGAATACAGTATACTAAATTGAAAGAAGTGTATGTAAATTGCTGTGTCACCTGGAAGGAGTGTTTGGGGTCTTGGATGGTGAGGAGGGAGGAGGTAATAGGGTAGGTGTTGCATCTCCTGCGTTTGCATGGCAAGGAGCTGTGGGAAGGGGAGGGCTGTTGGGGGTAACTGAGGAGCTGGCCAGGATATTGTGGAGGGAATGGTCCCTTTGGGACGCTGACAGGGAAGGAAGGAAAAAATGTGTTTGGTGGTAGCGTCATGCTGGGGATGGTGGAAATGGTGGAGCATGATACTTTAAATAGAGGCTGGTGGGAAGAAAAGTGAAGACAAAGGGAACTCTATCGTGGCTCTGTGAGGGAGGAGAAGGTGTGAGAGAAGAAGTGTGGGAAAAGGGACGGAAATGGTTGAGGGCCCTGTCAACCATGATGGGGGTATTCCTTGGTTGAGGAGAAAAGAATACGCATCAGAAGCGCTGGTGTGGAAGGTTGCATCATCAGAACAGATGTGATGGAGTTGGGGAAACTTGGCGAATGGAATGGAATTCTTACAGGAAGCAAGGTGTGAGGAAGTACAGCAGAAGTAGCTATGGGTTTATAATGAATATTAGTTGATAGCCTACCCACAGACACCTTCTTAGCACATCCTTTGTCATTTAATCTTAATTTGTTATTTAATGTCTCCCATCTTCCACCCTATCACCCTTTTGTTCTTTTTCCACCCTCCCTCCTTTCACTTGCTGAAAACATATTACATTTCCAGTTCCGATGAAAGTCCATCGACCTGAAAAATTAACTCTGTTGTTTCTCCACAGATGCTGCTAGACCTATTGAGTATATCCAGCATTTTCTGTTTTGATTTCAGATTTCCTCAAACTCAGCTGTTCCTGGGCTCCAGAATCTGGGAATTGCTGCTGCTGGGGACTTCCTCCTGAGCAAGGGGCAGAAGTCCCATTCCCCAGCTAGCTAATCTTCCTCAGAGCCCTGCCATCTGAAATATCCTGCCCACTGTCAACATTACTGAGGCCAGCTTTCAATGCCAGATTTTTATACAACTAAAATTATTAATTAATTGAATTTAAATCCCACCAGCTGCCATAATGGGACTTGAACCCATGCCCTTATGGGCCTCTCCCACTACACCACCATCTGCCATAATTTCACCAACTATATCAATAGGGAGTGCCATTCCTACCTAGCAATGACTGTGGGTGTTTAGCTCCAGAGGTTGTAGGTCATTAAATTCTAGAAAGTTCTTCAAACAACTAGGAATATAAACAAAAAATCCTTGAAAGGTTTTGGTTAAGATGTGGTTATTTATTTCCTGGAGTGATCAACTGTACAGGCTAATTTTATCCTGAGCATTAATCATCCAGATAAAACAGGGTGGGATTTGCAGCGTCATTGGGACAGAAGGTAATTAAGGAAAGATTTACATCGTAGCACATAGTATTTACAGCACAGAAACGGGCCACTCAGCCCAAGAGGTCCATGGCAGTGTTTATACTCCACACAAGCCTCCTGCCGTCTTCATCTAACCAGAGCAACAGATTCTTCTAATTCTTTCTCCCCTATGTGTTTATCATGCTTTTAAATACATCTGTGCCAGTTGCCTCACTACTCCTTGTGGCTCCCATCCTAACCATTCTCCGGGTAAATTTCTGAATAGGACTTATGAGAAACAATCTCATTCCTCTGGCCCCTAGTTCTGGTCTCCCTGTAAGTGGCAACATTTTCTCTACGTTTCCCTATCAAACCCTTTCACAATTTAAAACCGCTCTAAAAGGCCAGCCCTCTGTCTACTCTTTTCTACAGAAAAGAACCCCAGCCTGTTCAATCTTTCCTGATAGGTAAAACTTCTCAGTTCTGTATTACTTGAGTGAATATTTTTTGCACCTTCTCCAGTGTCCCTGTTTCCTTTTTAATAATACGGAGATCAGAGCTGTTCACAGTACTCCACATTCGTCTGATCAAGATTCCATACAAATTTAAAATAAATTCTCTGCCTTTCAGTTGTATTGACACTGTAATAAAGGCCAGTGCTTTTATTTCTAAGGCCCTATTAACCTGCATCACTACTTTTAGTGATTCATGTATCAGTACTCCCAGATCCCTCTGCTCCTCTCCCCCATGTAGACATTTAGGGATAAATTTTCCATTGGGTGCAGGGCTCCAACATCAGGCCCATATGGGGCTCCCATGCCCGCCCATGTCATCAGCATGCCAACTGGCGCAACCTTCTGGGAGGCAGCCTCCCAATTACCCGCCTTCGTGTTCGCTGTCCTATTAAAGATGGTTGGTGTGTTCTCAAAGATGAAGCCCTAGTCAGATGGCTGGCAGGCCACATCACCCCGCCCCCAGAAGAGGTAGGCGCTGCTGAGGCGGTAGGCACTTCTCGGGCAGGCAGGTGAGTGCAAGGGCGCCTCATCGTGGACACGCCCTTGCTTGCCTACATTGAAAGCATCAAATAATAAGGCCTGAAGCCGTTAGAGTCATTGGGGTGGAGGGGAAACCCCTCAACAGGAGTAGTGACAGATGCAGTTGCAACCTTTCACTCGTGCAGCCCCATCGCTGGGGCATTGGGCCTCTGGCTCCAATGACTACCAGGCCTGCTGCCGGGAGGTCACCTTGATTGAAATGGTGGCTTCTGAACTCAGCAGGGACCATTCTGACAGTGGGAAAATACTGGTACCATCGCAGAATGGCGCCTAATTGGCTGTCTGCCTCCATGGAGCAGGCAGCCAACCTAGTTCTCAGACTGCCCATTGGAAAGTCCTCCAGAGGCAGGAACACACCGGGGAGCCATCCTGTTATGGTTCTCTTCTGTTTTTCCAGCCCCCAATCCCCCAGTCCCATTTCCACAGGAACAAGAAAATTCAGGCCTGATTTTCCAAGGACCATGTCACCTTCTTAATCTTCCTACCAAAATATACCATCTCACACTCATCTCCATTGAAGTTTATTTGCTAATTACATGCCCAATCTGCAAGTTTATTAACATCTTATATTTTGTCATAGTCTTCCTCTGTTTTGCACAAATTTTGTATCTTCTGCAAATTTTGAAATTGTATTTCTGATTCTCGAGTCCAGATTGATTATGTAAATGGTGAACAACAGTGGCCCCAGCACTGATCCTTGTAGAACACCACTACCTACTTTCTGCCAGTCTGAGTAATACCTTAACTCCTATTTGCTGTTTTGGAGCTAGCTTTCTATCCATTTCACCACCTGTCCTCTGACTCTACGTTTTCTGACTTTACTCATGAGGCCATTATGAGGTTCTTTATCAATATGATTAGGCAGAGGCGACATGAATTTATGAAAGAGAAATCTGTTCGACAACTTGTTAAGGGTTTTTTTTGAGAATGTAACTATGAGGGTGGATAAGGTGGAAACAGCAGATGTAGTGTATTTGATTTTCAGAAAGCATTTGACAAGGTGCCAAAAGGATATTGCATAAGATAAGGGCTCATGGGATTAGAGGGTAACATACCAGCATAGACTGAGGATTGGTTTCTGGACAGAAAACAGAGAAGGAAAAGACAAGTCACTTTCTACAACTAATGGGTTTTCCACAAGGATTACGGCTTGGACCTTACTTATTTACGATCTATATCAATGGCTTAGATTAGGGGATCAAATGCAGTGTATCCAAGTTTGTTGACGATACAAAGTAAGTTGTGAGGAGGATGCAGAGAGGCTGCAAAAGAATTTAGACAGGTTAAGTGAGTAGGCAAGAAAGTGGAAGATGGATGAAATGTGAAGCTATTCCCTTTGGTAGGAAAAATAGAAAAGCAGAATTTTTTTTAAAAGTTCAGAGACCAGGAAATATTGATATTCAACATTAGTTGATTTTCCTGTATAAATATTACATGAGTTGGAAGTAATGCTCTTCAGGACCAAACCACCCGATGAGTTTGCTCTAAAATCTCCCTTGGCAATTCATTTTCCTTATGTCCACTACTCCATACACACCCATTCTGCTTCTCTTCATAACCCAAACATGAGTTTCATGTATATGCTGGTAGCGAAAAATCAGATACCTGTCTGTAAATTCAAGCTCATAATGCATTTTGTTGCCTAGCAACTGATGTACACAGTCCCAACTCATTAATATTTTATGAATCACTCAATTAACACGTTGCCTTTGCAAAGTATGGAAATTGATTCTTGCAGCTTTGTAGGGTGTAAGGAATGACACAGCACATGAAACTGGGAGGGAGGGTTTTTTTGAGAAAATTAAAGATTGTTTGGTTTTTGGTGCTGAAACCATATAAAGTTTAGTTTAAAAAAAAAAGCAAGTTTAATACAGGTGCGTTCAGAAAAAAAATTGGAAACCACTTTCAACCTGAAAATTGTTGTTTGCTTGTTGCCATTCATGGGCAGAATGTGAGTTGGAAAAAGCTCTGTCACATGATTAATATTTTTGAAGTTGTGAAAGCTAATTAAAATAAGTTTACACTTGAATTCCTCTTGTTTTTTTTTCAATTATAGGAGCAATTTGGCATTTCCAACACAGCCACACTCACAAGGAACTTGGGTTGAATAATGCTAAAATGTTATGGACCTGTTCTTTAAAATAGTTGCTCTCAGCATGTGGGCCATGCTGGTAAAACCTCAGTTTTCATTATCCATCCCTTGATGCCCAGATGAGATGGTGGTGGACCTTCTCCTTAGACCACTACAGTATTTGTGATGATGGTTTGCCCACAATGGGGAATTCCAGTGATAGCGAAGCAATGATGATATCTGTCTCAGTCAGTATGGTGTGTGACCTATGACATGATAGTCTTGTCATAATATTACTGTCCTTCTCCTTCCTTGTGCAGGAAATTGTGGAGCTGAGTGGTGCTGTTGAAGTAAGCTTGATGAGTTGTAGCAATGTATCCTGAGCTGGTGGAAGGGGTACATTTTGAGCCTAGTGAGCAAGTGAACTGCTACGTCCTGAATGATGTTGGCTTTCTTATGTGCTATTGTGGCTGTGCCCATCCTTGCAAATGGTGGGTATCCCATAATTCTCCTGCCTTGTGGAGAGGCTTTGAGTGAAGATGACTATTAATTAGCATTTATTTATCACAAATGTTACCTAACACTTGTCAGCCTGAGCCAGGATATTGTCCAGGTCAAGCTGTGAACTGGAAGAGTAAGTGAAACTGGAAGAATATGTAGAGCTGAACACTAAAATCGCTGATGAAGGAGACAAAGATAGTTGGGGCCTGGTTACTTTTATGAGGAATTCCTACAGTGATATCCTGGGGCTCTGATGATTGGTTTCCAACAACCGTGACCACCTTTCTTTATGTGGAATCCACAGCATTAAAAAAGACCTTTTAGCCTAACTGGTCTTTACCAGCATTTATAAGCTTCCTCCCATCCATCTTTATCTAACCCTGTCAGCATATCCTTCCATTTCTTTCATCCACAATTGTTTATCAAGCTTCCCTTTAAATGTATCTATGCTATTCGCCTCAACTACTCTTTGTGGTAACACATTGCACAGTCGTATTACTCTTTGGGTAAGGAGGTTCCTCTGTTGGAATAATTAGTGACTACCTTATATTTATGTCCTCTAGTTTTGGACAGACCATAAGTGGAAAGACTTTCCCCTATCAATTCTTCTTTAACCTTAAAGGCCTCCATCAGGTCACCTCTCAGTCTCAGAAAAGTGCCCCAGACTTTCATGATTATATATACTCTTTGCTTGGATATTATCCTTGTGAATCTCTTTTGCACCTTCAGTGCCTTTATATCCTTCGTATCATGTGGAGTCCATAACTGTTCCCAGCATCGTGCCCCCCCCACCCCTACCCATATTCTATACAAGTTTAACATAACCTGTTTTTCAATTCTGCTCCTACAGAAATGAAACCCATTTCATGGCTTACCTTATTAATATGCATTATTACTTTTGGTGATTTGTACCCCTAAATAACATTCCTCCTCTACCCTGTTTATACTCTAATGCTCCAACGTATGTGGTTTTATACTTTTCCTATAGAATTTGAATATTGCTGAAAAGAGAGACATGTTGCTGAAGCTTTTCATCTTGCACTCATCGACTCGAGCCACATGCAGGGACCTGTTCTCTGCAAACAAAAGAATATGTTCAAGCTTTGCACCTTTTATGAAGTACCCAGGAGCTTGGGGAGCCTATAGTTCCCTGTTGCTTTCTCCATGACAACACCTCAGCTAATCAGAGTTGACTTGTCAACCAATCAGCACCCTTTTCCCCTGTAGTATAAATTGTTGTGATTGTTTGAAATTCGGTAAGCTTGCGCTTGTCCTGATGAGTGTAAGACGAAAAGCATCAGCAACCTGTCTCCCTTTTCAGCAATATTCTTTCTACCAAAATTCATCACCTCACACTTAACTATATTGAAATTAATTTGACAATTGTACACCATTTAACAAGTTTATTAATGTCTTCTTGTATTCTGTTGCATTCTTCCTCAGTATTAATTATTCTATCACCCTCAAACATACATATACAACACATGGCTTTAGCTATGAAGGTTTTGCCCTCACCCACTATTTACCACAGGTTTGCCAACGATCCTTAGTACCATAGTTGGCTGAATGCTGCCTTGGCTTTGAGGGCTGCAATTTTCAGCTTTCTGTTTGCAATTTTCACTCCTGGTGTTGTGCTCTTGTGCCCATGTCTGGATCAAGGCTGTGAAGAGATCTGGAGCTGGATGTTTCTGGAGGAACATTAACTAAATGCCAGCGAGGAGATTAAGTAGTGTTGCTTCATGGCACTGTTGAAAGCTCCTTTTCATAATTTTGCTGATAACGGAGAAGAGGCTGAAAGGTAGTAATTAGCTGCCAGAGTTCTCCCGTTTTATGTAGATAGAACTTATTTCTTTTGTCCCTGCAGGTGTATTGGCAGATTGCCAAGCCACAAACTGCCATGAAATTTGAACTGATACAAAACACACTGATATGAAGGAAAGATTTTCTTTGTACTCCATTTGTAAATAAATTGTTGATACAGATAGAGAACAGAAGAAATCTCCTTGCTAGGTTTCTAGGTCTCACTTCATTGTGTGTGTTACAAGGGGAATAGGGGATGTATGGGGGAAATATTAACAATCAAAATTGTATTAAAAAAAACTAATTCTTTAATATGTTGTTTTAAACACAAATGCAATTTGCCTGATATAGAACATAGACATAGAAAATAGGAGCAGGAGTAGGCCATTCGGCAATTCGAGCCTGCTCCGCCATTCATTATGATCATGGCTGATCATCTAACTCAATAGCTGCTCTCGCTTTCTCCCCATTTCCTTTGATCCCTTTCGCCCCAAGAGCTATATCTAACTCCTTCTTGAAAACATACAATGTTTTGGCCTCAACTACTTTGTGGCTGCGAATTCCACAGGCTCACCACTCTCTGGGTGAAGAAATTTCTCCTCATCTCAGTCCTAAATGGTCTACCCCATATCCTCAGACTGTGAACCCTGGTTCTGGATGCCCCCAACATCAGGAACATCCTTCCTGCATCCACCCTGTCCAGTCCTGTTAGAATTTTATAGGTTTCTATGAGATCCCCCCTCATTCTTCTGAACTCCAGCAGATATAATCCTAATCGACTCAATCTCTCCTCATATGTCAGTCCCGCCATCCCAGGAATCAGCCTGGTAAACCTTTGCTGCACTCCCTCTACAGCAAGAACATCCTTCCTCAGATAAGGAGACCAAAACTGCACACAATATTCCAGGTGTGGTCTCACCAAGACCCTGTATAATTGCAGCAAGACATCCCTGCTCTTGTACTCGAATCCTCTCGCTATGAAGGCCAACATGCCAGTTGCCTTCTTTATCGCCTGCTGCACCTGCATGCTTACCTTCAGCGACTGGTGTACGAGGACACCCAGGTCTCGTTGCACATTCCCCTCTCTCAATTTATAGCCATTCAGATAATAATCTGCCTTCCTGTTTTTTCTACCAAAGTGGATAACCTCACATTTATCCACATTATACTGCATCTGCCATGCATTTGCCCACTCACTCAGCTTGTCCAAATTACACTGAAGCATCTCTGCATCCTCCTCACAGCTCACCCTCCCACCCAGCTTTGTGTCATTTGCAAATTTGGAGATATTACATTTAATTCCCTCATCTAAATCATTAATATATATTGTGAATAGCTGGGGTCCCCACACCGATCCCTGCGGTACCTCACTAGTCACTGCCTGCCATTCGGAAAAAGACCCATTTATTCCTACTCTTTGTTTCCTGTCTGCCAACCAGTTTTCTATCCATCTCAATACACTACCCCCAATCCCATGCGCTTTAATTTTACACGCCAATCTCTTATGTGTGACTTTGTCGAAAGCCTTCTTAAAGTCCAAATAAACCACATCCTCTGCCCCCCCCCCCATCAACTCTACTAGTTACATTCTCGAAAAATTCCAGTAGATTTGTCAAGCATGATTTCCCTTTCATAAACCCATGCTGACTCTGTCCAATTCTGCCACTATTTTCCAAGTGCTCAGCTATTAAATCTTTTATAATGGACTCTAGAATTTTCCCCACTACCGACATCAGGCTGACTGGTCTATAATTCCCTGTTTTCTCTCTACCTCCCTTTTTAAATAGTGGGGTTACATTAGCTACCCTCCAATCCATAGGGACTGTTCCAGAGTCAATAGAATCTCGGAAGATGATCACCAATGCATCCGCTATTTCTAGGGCCGCTTCCTTAAGTACTCTGGGATGTAGATTATCAGGCCCCGGGGATTTATCGGTCTTCAATCCCATCAATTTCTCCAACACTATTTCCCTACTAATGCTGATTTCTTTCAGTTCCTCCCTCTCACTAAACCCTGTGTTCCCCAACATTTCTGGTATGTTATTTGTGTCCTCCTTTGTGAAGACAGAACCAAAGTATGTATTTAGTTGGTCAGCCATTTCTTTGTTCCCCGTTATAAATTTCCCTGTTTCTGACTGTAAGGAACCTACATTTGTCTTCACCAACCTTTTTCTCTTCACAAACCTATAGAAACTTTTACAGTCAGTTTTTATGTTCCCCGCAAGCTTACTCTCGTACTCTATTTTCCCCTTCTTAATCAATCCCTTGGTCCTTGAATGGTTGCTGTGGTGTTGCCACACCATACAATGCAATATGTGGTGTTGTGGAGATTTGTTATAATACAAATGAGACAAGGTATAGCAGTCCTGATTATCAGCTCACTCCCAATACTTCCTTTATATTCCTAAATAATTATGCAGTATCTTTTTTAGATGCTGCAAGTTTTTTTTACATTCTTTCATGGGATGCAGGCATTGCTGGCCAGGCCAGCACTTATTGCCCACATTTAATTGCCCTTGAGAAGGTGGTAGTGAACTGCAGTCCATCTGGTGCAGGTGCTCCCACAGTGCTGTTAGGGAGGGAATTCCAGGATTTTGAGTCAAAAGGAACAGCGATATTGTTTCAGGTCAGGATGGTGTGTGGTTTGGAGGGGGACTTGCAGGTGGTGGTATTCCCATGCATGTGCTGCCCTTGTCCTTCTAGGTGGTAGAGATCGTGGGTTTGGAAGGTGTTGTTGAAGGAGCCTTGGTGAGTTGTTGCAGTGCATCTTGTATAAAGAATTTGTAGAAAGAACACACTGTTGCCACTGTGCATTTGTGCTGGAGGGAGTGAATATTTAAGGTGGTGGAAGGGGTGCTAATCAAGCGGACTGCTTTGTCCTGCATGGTGTCGAGCTTCTTGACTGTTGTAGGAGCTGCACTCATTGAACTGGCATTGGGGAGTCAGGAGGTGAGATCCTCAGAATTTCCAGTCTCTGACCTGCTCTTGTTGCCAGCATATTTAAATGGCCGGCCCATTTCAGTTTCTGGTCAATGGTAGCCCCCAGGACTTAACACTGATCACCACAGTGCAAAGTAAGCCACATTCTGATAATTCAGTTTGCAAAAAGTATTCTATAATCTCTTCCTTTATGGATCTAATACTTATCTTGAGGTTATGACTTTTTGCCTTCAATTTAACCCAGCATTGAAAATAATTTATGTATATCTTGTCTGTTCTATAGGCACCTCTTTGTATGAACCATTTTTGTTCACCTTAAACCGAATATATTATACTGGAATGTATATGTTTTACTAGGACTTTATAACCTTAGTTACCTCATTTTCCAGATCAAAAAGATACCGCTTGTGTTTGTCTACACTTTCGTCAGTGTTTCAATGTTTCCTCGGAAAAACGACCCTGAGAGCACACGGTGTACTCTCTGACAATATTGACAGTGATGACTAAAGTGTTTTTTTTAAATTATATATTTATTGTCTTTTGAAAGGTTTATAACAAAATGGAAATGTACACAGTTATTCCAGTAATATGTGATTCACCCATTGTGTCCTTTATTAATACAGTTCAGTCTCCAGGAAACTTCATGCTGGAACATAGCCAAGAGTGCCAATTCTATGTCACTGGCCAGGCTTGGCCCTACTGCAATTTGTCTCAATGAAACCAGCACAGCTCGTGGAAAGGCTACCCCTTCCGTTCTACACGTGTACCTTGGTTGTATCCTTGGATTCCTTCTATTCCTCATCTAAACGCTGTGCTCTTTCCCTTGCCTTGCCCTTCTTCTGGGTCAGCTTTCGTATGTTTGCTTTGAAACTGAGCTGTCACTCTCTACCAATACCTATAACTCTATAGCCGCTACTGCATTTTCTGGCTGCTTATTAAGGCCTGGATGAGCAAGATCTTTTTTCATCTTAGTATCAACAAGACTGAAGCCATCGTATTTGGCCGTTGCCAATTCTGAACCACTCTCAAGGTGATTTTTATTCAGATTTTTCTGTATTTCTTTATGCCCAACTCTTATTTCGCATTCTTCATCCCTTTTTCTATTTCTCCTTTCCTCGGTCTTGTCTTTATTCTATCGGTCTCCAATTTCCTTTGAGCGTTGCTCAATTATTTTATTTACTTACTCAGTTTTTATCCCTTACCTTTTTAAAAGGCCAGGGAATTTCACCACAGCTGTGCCTTCGGTTACCTGGTGCCAAGTTCTGGCATTTCCTCCCTAAATCTCTTCGCATCTCTATCTCTCTCTCCTCCATTTGGATGCTGCTTAAAACCTACTTCTATCCCCTGTCCCGATATTTCCTCATGTGGCTGGGTGTTAAATTTTGTATAAGAGCGCTCCTGTGAAGTACTTCAGGATGTTGCACTACGTTAAAGGCACTATATAAATGCAGGATGTTGTGGTATATAGCAAGTTGGAAGGCTGGATGAACTGGGTTGGTTAACAAGACAGGGCCATGGCAAGAGAGGACAGCACTGGGGGCAGGTTGGCATTGGCAGGGTAGGAGCAAGTGAGAGAGAAAGTGGGGCCAGGGCTTGGACTGGGTGGGTAGTTCAGGTCAAAGGGAGGGAGCAAAGAGAATTGAGATTTTTCACTCCTCTTACTGATGAGCAAAGCAGCTTAAAAAAATGTAAAACATCTAAACACATTTACCTTTCTGACAACAGGGCTTCTCTTCTGTAACAAGAACAGGTGCCACCTGTGGGAATAGGATAAATACTCTGGCAGAATTTTCTCATCCCTCCCGTGGGAGGTTTTGTGATGGGCAGGAGCGGAGAATCTAGCAGGAGCCAAAAAAGATCGGAAACCCGCTGGCGTAAAAATGGTTTGCGATTCCTCCCGACGGCAGTTTAATGGCACGTCGGTTATCCCACTGACTAGTGGCATGAACACCGTTTGCATTCATTAACATCTCATGAATGCTCATTAAAACAGCTGCCCCACCCGCATCTCCTCATGCCTTCCAATCTTGCGTTGCACCAGCATTACGTCGGCCTCAAATCCGTCTGAAAATGAGTGGCTGTGCACAAGTCGGGACTTACCGTTAGGGCCTTGCTCAGCTCGTAGGCATCCGACAAGAGGATGATTATGGAGGCTGGCAGCTATCGGACCCTGGAGGAAGACGTGCATCGTATGGTAGGTGGAACTTCATCCACGTGGCTTCTCCATGAAGGTGGGAGGTCTCCACGCTGCAACTTCGACTTCACTGAGGCTTTGGGCTTTCATGGACCTCGCCGAGGCTTCAGACCAGCCTTCAGGGACCTCCCTGAAGCTTTGGACCATCTTACAGGGACTTCGGCATGGGCTCGGGCATTCTTCCATAGTCTTTGGCATGGGGGATGAGAGCCTCGAGCTGGGGAATGGAAGGTACTGATGGGCAGTGAAGGAGGCCAGGTTGGGGATGGGGGGTTGGGGATGGGGGAGGTGTGGTGGGGGGGTGACGGACGATGATAGGGCGTGGAGGTCAATGTGAACGGGGGTGGGATGCTCTGGAAGGAAGGGAACATGCATGTTCACCTGGACATCCCGGAAGGAGAAGGGTTCTGGCTGGAAGGTGACAGTGGGGAGGTCAAAGGTGAAGCCAGGGAGGCGGGGGATGGGTGGGTGGGTGGGGGGGGCGCGCGGGAGGTGGGGCGGCGCTATCAATGGTGATGGGAGAAAGGACATGGGTGACTGGGGTAGGGGAAATTGTGGGGGATACCCAAAAAAGTGACCACTACCATCGTTCTCAAATCGGAAGTGAGTGGCGCCTCATGTTGGACGGGCACAGATGCTGCATGGGAGTTGGGTCAGTACAATCACAGCAGGCATTATTGAATATGCTAGGGACCAGTGAAATGAGTTTGATGGATGAAGGCTCTGCACGCGCAGGAGAGTGCTTGCAGGAGGCTCTGAAAGGCACTGCCGCAGACCCTTCTTCCTGCAGGTTCAGTCCTGGGGCCAGCTGCGTGCAGAAGAACTGCTTGGAGGGGGTTGGGGTGGGGGGAGGGGGGTGGGGGGGGTGGTTGTTGGGCATCACAAAGCCTTTAGAAGGGTGCTGAAAGAAAACAGTAGACAATATGCAGTGGAAGTGAATATATTTGCAGAAGTTCAATTAGTGACAATTATTGTCTTCACCTATGCAACAAGCTGTGATCAAAATGTTTTGATTTCTCTAGGCCTTCCACTCCTTCTAGGAGCTGCCTGACATCTGCAGCAGGGTGGAGGCAGCAGGCCAAGTTGTTTGTCCTCTTGCCTTTGGTGACTTCGCCGGTCGTCCTCTTCGAGGGCTTCAAATACCGCTGGATGATGATTCCCCACCTCTCGACTATCCACCATGAGCTGGAAAGCCGCTTCCAGAGGCTCATCAACTGACTCGGACTGAGCTGGTGGCTGTTCTCCAGCAGCCCCCTGAGTGCCAGAGACCTGGCCTGTCCCTGCCTCTAAATGCTGCGGGGATGTGTCAGTGAAATCTTCTTCAGAAAGTGAGGCCGAGCCTCACCGAGAGATGTGCCCCACCGAGGCGTGTGTCTATGCGCTGCTGGAGGGTGCAAGTGAGCTCTGTGAAGTTTCTTCATCATCTTCCTCCTTGGATGTGGTCTGGAAATTCTGGTGGTGACCCTAGTGGGCCTCGATCTGCAGGTGCCTATAAGTTAGAGAATGGAGTTTTAGTAGATGAGCACGAGGGATATAAGACTGAATGTCACTCGCTGAGATTGTCAGGATGCGATGAACTCACGGAGGAGTGATTCATACTGGGTTGCTGAGACAATCCACTCTCCCCTTCCCCACAGGAGCGATCGATCACTGTCCTCCCCAACGATCTGGCCTGCAGCCTCCAGGAGCTCTGTGAGGTCAATGATGTCAGCCGTGCCCACACCCCACCACCCCCGCCCCCCCAGGTTTGGGAACTTTCCTACCTGTTGTGGGCAAGTTTGGCCTGGATGAAGACACAAGAAAAGCACGTGATGAGAAGGGGCGGACCATTGGTTAGCAAAGATTCTTGCTCCCCCCCCGTGGCCTGAATTAACGGCCAGCCAGCGTGAAAGGTGCCTGGAGAAAGGCTCAGCACTTCTTTTGGGGGCGGGGTGAGGGCGGGCACCAACGTCACCATGGGTGCTGGTGAGCGCTTCCCCTGAGCCTTCAGAGAGCAGCAGACCTCCAAATAATAAAATAAAGCACAGAAGTGCTGCAAAACATGTCCATGCAGCACAATCAAGTACGTGAAAGCATACCTCATTTAAAAAAACAGGTCCTTTCCCCCACCACCAGATATTTCTTTTTATTTTAAATCCTAACGGAGATTTCATCCCCCGGCCTTGGATGAGGTGTCATCAAAAATGTAAAGCCCGCCTAGCCGACTGGCCTGTCCACCAACCATAAGGTTGGGCGGGCCACGAAAAATCGCTTTCAATTGGGCCGTTAATAGACTTAATTGCCCGCTTAATTGTTGGCGGGCACGCTTCCAACATTTGCGAGCGCCTGCCAAGCGAAATATCACACAAGTGTGCGATGACGTCGGGACGCTCGCCTTACGTTATCTTTTGCCTGTTCGGGTTGGGTGCGCACCAGATCTCGGAACGCAAAATTGTGGCCTGTGTGCGTGGTGAGCCCTCCCCAACAGGTCTGAGGATGGAGAGTGTACAGTATGACAGATGGGAGCGGTGGTGATGTAAAAGATTCCTTTGGTCTATCAGTGTTGATATGTGTCCCCTGCTAATGGTTGGGTGAGATCCCTGAAGAGAGTAGCCATTTGAGTGCATGATGCTATGATGAGAGTTTGATACTAGAGGGAGTTGAAGGATGACTTACCCTGGTGGAGCGGATGAGATCATTCATCCTCTTCCTGCACTGGATCTTGTTCCAGGCGTAACTGGAAGCCGCGCTGACCTCCTTGACAATGACCTTCCAGGCCTGAGAGGAGAGGCTGGTGTGCTTCCTGGAACCGTCCCTCGGATAAAGCACATCTCTATGCATCTGCACTCGTCTGATCAAGGCTTGGAGGGCGCCGTGGCTGAACCGGGGCTGCTGCCTTCTTCTTGTGTGTGGAAGACATCTATAACAGTCTCCTGGAGATGGGTGGGCTGCAGAGAGTGGGGTGTGTGTGTTCGACAGGCTCTTAAATATGGCGCCTGGACCTTCGAACCCCCCAGCTGACGACGGAGCATAGAAATCAGCTCCCGACCCACCAGGTCATTCAACCCGATACTTGCCTGGGCATAATTAATGAGTTGCCAAGCATTCTCCCCATTCCGAGCAGCGGAGTGGGCGCTGCCAAAACCGCCCACCACCGCACATAGTCGTATAAATGGGAAACTCCACCCTCTATTTCTGTCTCTCTCACATCAGGGGTTATCTTCCTCTCTCTCTCTCTCTCTCCCCTTTCTTCCCAAGCCAAACAAAGTCTAACCACATTCTTTTGCTTCTTCCATCCCAGCAACACACAAGTTTTTGGGATGGCATGGATTGGAGAAGGAGGAAATAAAGTGAAGTGACATTATGTCCACTGAAAGTGAGAGGAGGTGGGCACAGAAGTCTCTGTGGGGTCTGCAACTCCATACTTATATGCCAGAAGCTCTGCCTTTTGGGCAAAAGTGACTATGGGATGGAACATAAGAATTATGGCATACAAGGTTGTGATTAATCCCACTCTCCCTGTGCAAAATTCTCAATCTGAGCACTGCACTGTAATCCCATTTCCCTGCCTTTTCCACCTTAATATGATGACAACGTGCCTTTGAATGTATAATATTTAGTTAGGAATCATGCAATGATATTGATAGTAGGTGCTCATCTTCCAATGTTCCCTCACCTTCACAGTAGCAATGAGACTGGCTAAAATACTGAGCAATAACTTTCTTGTTTGAAGAACCATTAATAAGTGCTGGATTATTCTTTAAACCTTTGGCTTGTTATTGCCATGAGTATTCTTGTCAACATTCACTACCTCCGGTTGTCTGCTGACAGTTGGTGGGAGGAGGGATGGGGGCGTGACACAGGCTGGCTATCTGCCAAGCATTTATGTGACATATCAGAAAGGGTGAACTCTCAAAGCCCCTAATCAAAAAAAATCTTTGTATCTTTTTAAAATATAATTAAAAGATATATTTTCCCTTCTTTATGTAAATTACTGTCTCTCTAATCTTTTAAATTACCTCTTCTAAATACCCACCAGAAACTATCAACACCCTGGCCTGAAAACTAATCAGCATTTTAATCTCAGATGAGAGAAGAATAAACAGTTACCCAAGAATAGAATGGATCAACTTACCAAGCCTAATATTTTCTGATCGACCTACTCTTCTGGAACATTTTTTTTGGATTATACCTCTGAAGTGCTTTGGATCATTTTTCTCTATTCCCATGACACTATTTCAAAGAAGGGCAGGGGAATTTTTCCCAGTGTCCTGGTCAACATGTATCTCTCAATCTGTTCTAATGCTGTTGGTTAAGCACTTTATGGTTTCATTGCATTACAAGGAACACCTCTATCAATCAGAGTCCAACTGCCAACCAATCAGCACTCTCTTCACATACAGTATAAATTGTAGTTTTCCCCTCACATTGTTATTCTTGCGATGAGTCCTGATGAGTGCAAGTCGAAAGACTTAGACATGTCTCTTTTGCCAGCAATACTCAAGTTCTGTATTACCAAACGACTATTAAATGCTAACTTTGTCTCTCTGTCCACCTGCTGAGCATTTCCTGCATTTTCAGTTTATGTTTCATATTTCTAGCATCTGCAGTATTTTGCTTTTGCGTCATTCAACAGATAATCCGGTCAAAGATTGTTGTGTGAGGGAGCTTGCTACACTCAAATTGGCTGCCACATTTCCTACCTTGACAACACTTCAAAGTGCTTCATTGACTGTAAAGGTGTTTTAGGACTTTGTGAAAGGACCTATATAACTGCAGGGTAATTTGGAGCCACTATATCAATACAAGTTGCTGTCTCATTGGGCAGAATTTTGAGCTCGGCAGGCAGGCGCACGCCTGACCCGGCTGAGCGTAAAATGACGGGTGATGACGTCGGGTGAGCATCCCGACGTCATTGTGTCGTCCCGCGATATTTCGTTCGGCGGGCGCACGGAGTTGGCAGTGCGCCCGCTGACAATTAAAAGGCCTATTAAGACCATTAATAAGGTAATTAAATTCAAATTTACACTGCCCGTCCAACCTTACGGTTGGTGGGCAGGCGAAAACGCCAAGCGACCTTTGCGCTTTTTAGGAAACCTCACCCACGGGCGGGATGAGGTTTCCTAAAGCAAATAAAAATTAAATGAAAAATTTTACACTTGCATTAAAAACATGTCCCTGCTCGTGTGACAGCTGCATGAGGGGACATGTTTTATGACAGTTTTATTTTGCTCATTAGGTTTTTTCAAAGAGCGCTTCATATTCCTGAGGCAGCTTCATGCCTCAGTGAGATTGAAGCGCTCTTTCGCGCTCATGCACTCTTTCGCACTAGGCCCGTTCGCCCTCCTCCTCCCTGCCTGCAGAGGCAGTGCTGAGCGCTGCCGCTCGTGTTCCATGCTGGGCGGGCCTTAAACCGCCCCCGCCAAGCACCCCGCCAAGGGCAAAATCCTGGCCCATTTTTTTCCCCCTTGCATCCGCCCCCTTCTCCAACTGCAATCAGAAGGTCATAGAGGAGAAAGGGTAACCCATACTGCTGCAGAGCACTGTAAGTGTTATACCCCATTTTTAAACAGCAAAATAAAAACTTTCAAATCTGAAATAATAAAAGAAACAGAAAAAAGCAGAAACACTGATCATATAACACTTGTAGAAAAGAGGGAGGACAGGTCAGGGTCAAATTCAACATCGGTATGGGTCACAGAAGGGCAGAAGTGGATCAACCACTCTACACCCTGTCTGACCTTCCTTTCAATTGCACTCGATCCACTACCATCCATTTTGCACCCTTGTCGATATTGTATTTCTCTTTCATTATATTTCAGCTACTGCAGCTACAATGTAAAATAAATCCATTTCTTCTGATATGCCTTTCAATTTTTGAAAATTTTGAAAACCCAAATAATAACATTAACTATATACCAGAGAGACAGTATTGGTGACTGGCACCTAAAACATTGTTACTATGCTGTGTGGATATGCACTTACTAAACATAACATGTACCTGCCAGTGTTCAGAGTATGATAAAGGCGTGCTGTGGGATATAATCATTAGTGTCCTAAAGTTTTACTTGCCTTGGCTCCTGGGATGCAAAACTTGACCAATGAAAATTTGACAAACTTTTAAAGGATTAAAATGGTTCCATGCCAGGTTACTAACGTACATATAAAGACATTTATTGCTGAAAAAAGAGACATGTTGAAGCTTTTCGTCTTGCATTCAATCTGGACACTTTGCAAGAATACCAATATAAGGGGAAAACAACAACAAAACATTTATATAAAATCCCCCTTTGTGCACTATTTAATACGAATGTCAACTATTCCCTACAACGAATATTAATATTGGTACAGCAAAATTTTAATACAGAAATGCTGTCCTGGATAGCTGGTTAGTTTTATTAATTGAACAGCTATAGTGCCTCTGACAAATAATTTCAATTTCAGAGCAGAACAATGCATTTATTTTAAACTCCCGGCATACATAACAATGGCATTGCACAAATGGCCCATCAGAATCCAGGAATGTGTGACTTTTGCAATGTTGCAACATAAAAATAAAGAGCATGACAGATCTTTGTTAGCAGCTACTGAGTCATAGCTAAAATCTGAAATTGAGCCCGGCTGACAGGCATTTCAATACGGAGGACCAAGCTTTAATCGTGACATCACCTGATTTTTACATGAATAGACATCCACATATATTTAGCCACAAGCTTTTTTATGTCAAATTAAAACACATTGGTTATTTTATACATCAGTTCAACGTATTTTAAGACAATGTTTGGTAATTGATTTCAGGCACCACAATGGCAAAGCCTAGGGCTCTAATCTCTCTTTTTATTTCAAACAACCAACTGCAGCCGAGAAAAGAGACTTGTGTTTTGTAAACATCCTTCACGACCACAAAACATCCCAAAGCACTTTGCAGCCAGTGAGGTTCTTTTGAAGTGTAGTCACTGTTGTTATGTTGGAAGCGTGGCAGCCAATTTGCACACAGAAAGATCCCGCATCACCATCTCAGATAGAGATATAATATCCCCTGGAAACTATTCAAAGGGGGGCAGTTGATTTTTTCCAGTGTCCGGGCCATTATTTATTCCTCACATAATGCACAAAGAACTGGCAAACTGCACATATATTTTGTTGATGTTAGTCGGATCTTGTTATGTGTAAATTGGCTGCTTTATTTCTGTATTGGTGATTACAACTGAACAGTACTCCATTGGCTGTGATGTGCTTTGAGGCATCATGAAATAATGAAAAGCATTATACAAGGGGCGGGCGGTATTTATAGAGCCAACATGGGTCTCCGCTGCCAGCTGGAGAACTGAGGAGAGTCCTACGTCGCCTCCTTTGGGGAAACCCTGTCACATTAAGTGCCATTCAGTGCTCACTTAACTGGGTAGCAGCAGGCCTTCCCAGGCATCAAGGATCCCCAAGGATGTGGGAGGGGGGGGCAGGGGAGGGAGTGGGGACAGTGGTGGGTGGCAGAAGTTTTCATTGACCAGCAGTGCCACTGGTGGCTGCTGCTGGTACTACACCCACTCAAGGCCTAGGATCACCATGGGCCTAGGCACAGGTGAGTGATGGCGGGAGTGGGGGTTTTGGGGTGGGGAGTCATTGGGTAGGGGCAGTCAGCAGCAACGGTGGGGTTGGCTCTCAGCAGGCCCCAGCCCACCCTCTTCCCGACGCTGAATCCCTAGGTCAGACCATGTGTTTGAATTCCTTTAAATGAGGGATTCCACCCCCCCATCAGCCTGCAAGCAAACACACCATGGTTTGGTTTTCAGGTTTCCCACATAGCAAGTCCCCAGCCCGCTAGTAGGTGAATACCAGTTGAGGTGGGATGATGCCCTTAAGTGGCCATTAATTGTCCACTTAAGGGCTTCAACTGTCAGGAAGGTTTAATATATTTTTAATATATATTTAAAACCCTATTATAAATGGTGTTTTCCAAGGCACTGAGGTACTTGCTTTCCTGAAACATCCCACCACCACCCCATCATCAATAGCACACTGCTGTCGATCAATTTTTTTTGAGAAGGTTAAAAATAAAATGGATGGGAGCATTTTTTTTAGTGCCAGGCATCTTGCACAGTAGGAATGTGCTGGGCAAAAGGGCAGACAATATGTGTGATTAGATCCTAAGACTACTGCACAATCCGTTATAATGTTAAGTTAAAAAATATAAATATATTTTACAGTCCAGCTGAGTAAACTTTGAGAGGCCATTTGGCACTAAATCTTTGTATTTTACCACAATTTACACACAAAACTAGAAGACAAATTGGGTTCAATTTCCTCTATTTCACAGGAGAGTGCAAGAGGAGGACCCTGGGACAGGCAGTCAGCAGCACCTAGAGGAGAGTGCAAGAGAAGGACCCTGGGACAGGCAGTCAGCAGCACCTAGAGGAGAGTGCAAGAGGAGGACCCTGGGACAGGCAGTCAGCAGCACCTAGAGGAGAGTGAGAGAGGAGGACCCTGGGACAGGCGGTCAGCAGCACCTAGAGGAGAGTGCGAGAGGAGGACCCTGGGACAGGCAGTCAGCAGCACCTAGAGGAGAGTGCAAGAGGAGGACCCTGGGACAGGCAGTCAGCAGCACCTAGAGGAGAGTGCAAGAGGAGGACCCTGGGACAGGCAGTCAGCAGCACCTAGAGGAGAGTGCAAGAGGAGGACCCTGGGACAGGCAGTCAGCAGCACCTAGAGGAGAGTGCGAGAGGAGGACCCTGGGACAGGCGGTCAGCAGCACCTAGAGGAGAGTGCGAGAGGAGGACCCTGGGACAGGCAGTCAGCAGCGCCTAGAGGAGGGTGCGAGAGCAGGACGCTGGGACAGGCAGTCAGCCGCAGCTAGAGGAGAGAGCGAGAGGAGGACCCTGGGACTGGCAGTCAGCAGCACCTAGAGGAGAGTGCGAGAGGAGGACCCTGGGACAGGCAGTCAGCAGCACCTAGAGGAGAGTGCGAGAGGAGGGCCCTGGGACAGGCAGTCAGCAGCACCTAGAGGAGAGTGCGAGAGGAGGACTCTGGGACAGGCAGTCAGCCGCAGCTAGAGGAGAGAGCAAGAGGAGGACCTTGGGACTGGCAGTCAGCAGCACCTAGAGGAGAGTGCGAGAGGAGGATCCTGGGACAGGCAGTCAGCAGCACCTAGAGGAGAGATTGGTGGAGGTTGAAAAAGAGCAGGCGCTGAGAGTCAGAGCAGAGATTTAAAAAGGGCGGGAGCTGAGAGTCAGAGCAGAAATTTAAAAAGAGCAGGAGTTGAGAGTGACAGCGGAGATTTAAAAAGAGCGGGAGCTGAGAGTCAGAGCGGCGATTTAAAAAGAGCGGGAGGTGAGAGTCAGAGCGGAGATTTAAAAAGAGCGGGAGCTGAGAGTCAGAGCGGAGATTTAAAAAGAGCGGGAGCTGAGAGTGAGAGCGGCGATTTAAAAAGAGCGGGAGCTGGACTCGGGGCTGAAAGCGGAGCGAGGATATCACGATTCAAAAAGTGACGCAACGCAGGGGAAGCAGCTGATTGGTAAGTACAGTCAGGTGAAAACTTTTACTTCTACTTCTTCTACTACTTAAACTGCTACAGTCCATTAGCTTAAACAAAATAAGGCAAGGACTTTGGACTGCAGTGAGAGTGTTTGGAGTAGAATAAGGCCCCTAGCATAATTAGTATTCTTTAATGGGAGTAACTCATAAGCTTAATCTAAAGGGAAGTCATGGCAGCAGAGCTCGCACCTGTGATATGCTCCTCCTGCGCTATGTGGGAAGTCATGGACACTTCCAGTGTCCCTGGCGACCAAGTGTGCAGGAAGTGTGTCCAGCTGCAGCTACTGGCTAACCAGAGCTGGAGCTGCGGGTGGATTCACTGTAGAGCTTCTGTGGTCCTGAGATTATCGTGGACAGCATGTCCAGTGAGGTGGTCACACTGCAGGTAAAGACTGAACAGCAGAAAGGGGTTGGGTGACCACCAGGCAGAGTAGAGGAAGGCAAGTAGTACAGGAGTCCCCTGTGGCTGTCCCCCTCTCTAACAGATATACCGTTTTGGATACTGTTGGGGGAGATGACTTCTCAGGGGAAAGCAGCAGGAGCCAACTCCATGGCACCATGGGTGGCTCTGCTGCACAAGGCGGGAGGAAGACGAGTGGCAGGGCTTTGGTGATAGGGGATTCAATAGTATGGGGAATAGGCAGGTGTTTCTGCGGCCGCAAAAGGGACTCCAGGATGGTATGTTGCGAGGGTTAAGGATGTCTCGGAGAGGCTGCAGGACATTCTGAAGGGGGAGGGTGAACAGCCAGTGGTCGTGGTACATATTGGTACCAACGACATAGGTAAAAAAAAGGGATGAAGTCCTACAAGCTGAATAGAGGGAGTTAGGACGTAACTTAAAAAGTAGGACCTCAAAGGTAGTAATCTCAGGGTTACTACCAGTGCCACGTGCTAGCGAGAGTAGAAATAACAGGATATATCAGAAGAATATGTGGCTGAAGAAATGGTGTAGGGGGAGGGATTCAGATTCCTGGGATATTGGGAGCGGTTCTGGGGAAGGTGGGACCAATACAAACAGGACGGGTTGCATCTGGGCAGGGCCGGGACTAGTATCCTCTGGGGGGTGTTGGCCTTCATTGCAAGGGGATTTGAGTTCAGAAGTAAGGATGTTTTACTGCAGTTATCCAGGGCCTTGGTGAGACCACACCTGGAGTATTGTGTGCAGTTTTGGTCTCCCTACCCTAAGAAAGGATACACTTGTCATAGAGGGAGTCCAGTGAAGGTTCACTAGGCTGATACTGGGGATGACAGGACTGTCGTATGAGGAGAGATTGGTTCGACTGGGCCTGTATTCACTAGAGTTTAGAAGAATGAGAGGGGATCTGATTGAAACGTATAAAATTCTAACAGGGCTAAACAGACTGGGTGAAGGGAGGATGTAACCCCTGGTTGGAGAGTCTAGTCTCAGGATATGGGGCAGGACATTTAGGACTGAGATAAGGAAAACTTTCTTCACTCAAAGGGCGGTCAACCTATGGAATTCTCTACCACAGAAGGCTGTGGAAGCCGGGTCAGAGTGTATTCAAGAAAGAAATTGATAAAATTTTGGATATTAGGGGCACCAAAGAGTATGGGGAGAAAGCGGGAATATGGCGTTGAGATAGAGGATCAGCCATGATTATATTGAATGGCTCGAAGGGCTGAATGGACTACTCCTGCTCCTAGTTTCTATGCTTTAGCATTGTGATTATGAGTTTGCATAAATTCCAATCTGTGTTAATTTAACATTGTTGTTACCTGCTTATTTTAAACAGGTTGACAATTGTGGAAAGACAAATCACTGAGCTAAAAAAGGAATACTGCACAGGGGAATGTAAATCTACAAAGCTCTTGGCACAAAAAGCACCCAACAATTATGGGTTGGAAACCACCTTTAGCTGAGGTCTATTTCAGCAGGGACATGTGGGTAAGAACCACTTGTGCTTGGATCTGTTTGAAAAGGGGCACAAGTTTTTATTGTCAGACCCACACCATGGCCTTGCTGCAGTAATGTTTAAAAAAAATATCAAATGCACCTCCTCAAAAGCTAATTTTTAAAAAAATGTCCTCCTTCTAATTCTGTCTGTAATTGCTTATGTCCAATCTGCATCATAAACTCATTTTCTTTTTAATGTGTTTATCAACACAATTAACTTACTTGTAGTTATGATCTTTCGGAAGGTATAGAAGGGAAGAGGGAAGATCAATTCACCTCCCAGGTCATTAATATAATACACAATTTAATTTTACCATTTTTTCTGAGAAACAGAGCTTGCCAAATTGTTACAGACAAAACTAATCTCTAGAACCACAAACCTTGCACTACAAATGTGCAGAGAGTATTATCAGTGGATATTAAAGACTTAGTTCTTTTATAGTTTATTCTAAGAAGAATCTGAATTAAATGCTCTGGAGATTTCTTTAATTATCCGAGTTTAGTGGAAGGAAACAGTAATTTAAATGCTACTCTAAGTATATGACGATTTCCAGATTTCAAATCATCTTGAGCTGCTATTCAGAACAAATTTGTATCAAACATTAAGCCTCCATGAGTCATATCAGTGAGGGCATGCACAACAGTGATTTTTGTTTGAGAAAACATTTTCTCCTCCATTTTCAGGGGGTGCAGAATCATGCCTGGGGTTAATGGTTGCACAAGTACTTCACCACATGGCCATGTCAGCAGCTCTTTCAGCTGTCAGTTCAAGTTCAACCGTTAAGAGAGTAAAAAAGTGACTTTTTAAAAATGTAAGCGCTAATTGTAATTTGACAGAGGTGTTCAAAACGATGAGGGGCCTGGACAGATTAGGTAGGGAGAAACTGTTTCCATCGTCAGAAGGGTTGAGAACCAGAGAACACAGGATTAAAGTGACTGGTGAAAGAGCCTAAGGTGACACGAGGGAAAACTTTTTTTTTTTAAACACAGTGAGTGGTTAGGATCTGGAATGCACTGCCTGACAGTGTGGTGAAGGCAGATCAATCATAGATCTCAAAAAGGAATTGGATAATTAGCCGAAAGGAAAAAAATTGCAGGTGCGCACGGCATCCTTCTGTCCTGTAACTATTCCATGTTTCTATTAAGCACAATGCGACCTTGACGAGATATTGACAGAATGCCACCTTGGCCAGACATCGACAGACACGCATTTGCATCAGCCATGACTGATTTTCTTTTCCTTCGCATTAGCAAAGGTAATTTATTTAAAAAGTCATGCAGCACTGGTGCAAAACGATCTTGCAGGGCAACAAAATTTTGATATATTGTTCTGTCCTTAAAAATATGCATCCTTTTCCTTTAAATATACACAGTACATTTGTGGAATATAAGGATAGATATTTGCTCAATATTTTCCTGAGTGTCCCATGGGTAGTGTTTTTAAGCAAGTCAGGAATCTAACTATATTTAATGTTCTCAATTTCAATGATTGTACAATACATGGACAGAACCGCTTTGGGTTTGGAACCCAACTCTCTGAATAGCGCACCCAGCAGTTGCTCTTTACCAGAGCAAACCAACTGTCATCCTGCCTCTGGGCTCCCTGATCAGAAAGTGGGAGGATCATCCATTATGTCAAAGGAAGGATTTCTAATTGAAGAGATCACAGATTGGGTTAGAATGGCTCGGCTGGACATGGAGTTTTGAGGCTGCAGAAACCGCACAAATAGACTGGAGAATCGGGAAGGCTGCTCCCCGGGTCTCCCAATCTTACCCATAGGGTCCGCCTGACGGGTGAGGGGCTGCAGTGAGGTAAGCTCGCCCAAGGACCGGAGCAAGGGGACAATCTCTCCAACCAAATAGGTCTGGATGTAAGTGGCCGAGGAAGTCAGGAGCAGGAGTCTGCTCCTTCCAACCTTGAGAAAGTGCATCGTGAACTCAGGACCTCATAAGGATGTGACAGGTGAGTGGCACAGCACTTTCAGGTGCCAAGCTTCACACTCTGACCTTCCCCAGCATTCCTCTGCACAGTACTCTTCAGGTCAACACACCTCGCGGTGCCACTCATTCTTCACATTGTTATGAGACCCAGACTTAACTCATCGACGGGAAGCTGAGAACTATACCTCCCAGCATTCCTCGGGAGTTTTGCGCATGCGTGGACTGGGAGCTGGTGGGCTGGTGCTGGAGTGTAGACTCAGGAATCTAAGGGAATGGAGTCTCAGGAGATGAGATGAAACCCTGCAGAGTGTGCAGTCATTGAGGCAGAAAGTTGGAGAGACTTTTGGAGAGAATTCCAAGACGTGGTGAAGACTGGAATCCCTTGTGAGAGACACGGTTTCAATGAGATTAGTTGGCTCACGGTGTTTGCTGACATCTGGGTCAGTTCTTGATAAATCTGTGGAATTTGTCTTGGTTGCACCTGCCATTTATTGTGCAGTGTGGTATGTTAGACCACAGCTTGCCTGTTAATTCACATGTACCTCATATTAACCCTGAATGTTAGAGTATAAGATAGGTATTGTACACTGTGTTAACTTTATGACCTTGTGACTTCATTGTCTTAGCAAGTGTCTTGAATCTCAAACTTTGTCCACTTTAAACAAAAAAATGATTGGTCCCTAACCAGATCTTAGCAGAAACTTGGGGATCTGGTCCAGGATCATGACAGCATCCCCATCTAAGGAGCTAATGCACTCCCATCCTCTTACCTTCTCACTCCATGTCTCACAGCCACCCTGCACAAATGATGTCCTTTACTCCCTCTGCAACAAGTCATTATGACCACTCACACTCCTGTGCTTTCTCTCTTTGAAGAGAGCACAGTACTTAGTGAGAGGCAGAGACCCGGTGTAAGAGGAAAAAAGGGTAGCCCTCTAGTGACAGGCACCTTGTCAGCCATTGCTAATGTGTTCCCACCTGCTCTACTGGGAAGCAGGTCGTATTCCAGGAGGCTGCAGATGTCAGCAGCAACCTGCTGTGAAAGCACAAGCCTTTTGAGGCACTGGTGCTTATAGCTGTCAAGAGAGTTGATCCTCTGCCTGTAGACCCCTTTTGGGGGTCCTACCTCCTTCTAGCTGTATCTGTGTCCATCCCTCTGCTCTGTGGAGGAGTATGGGGCTGAGAACAAGGCAGTTGCTGCTGCTCCTGCTGGCGTGAGCTGCAGAAACTCTTGGTGAAGGCTGACCACAGAGAAGTGTAGCCTAAGGTGAGTGAATTTCTAGACAGAAGTGCCTTTCAAGAAGTTGTCAATCATCTGTCAAGTGGTTATAACATCCAGAGAAGAAGTGCTTTGAATCGCAGTCTCTCACCTGGTCAGGGCTGGTGCTCTTCAATGTAACTGATCAATGCCTTCACTGCTTGTCAGTTTCATTGAGGAAGCTCTCCCTGCTGTGCACTGGCTTCAGTGACCCCGGTGGGTTTCTGACAGGTCAGGAAACGGGTTCCATGGCTGGGAAATTGAACATACGAACAAGGAGCAGGAGTAGGCCATTCAGCCCCTCAGGCCTGCTCTGCCATTTAATAAGATCATGGCTGATCTGATAGCAACCTGAAATCTGCATCCCACCTATCCCCGACAACCTATCACCCCCTTGCTTACCAAGAATCTATCCACCTCTGCCTTAAAAATATTCAAAGACTCTGCTTCCACCATCTTTTTAGGAAGAAAGTGCCAAAGACTCATGAACCTCTTGAGTGAAAAAATTTTGCCTCATCTGTTTTAAATGGGGGACCCCTTATTTTCAAACAGTGACCTCGAGTTCTAGATTCTTCCATAAGAGGGAACATCCTCTCCATATCCACCCTGTCAAGACCCCTCAGGATCTGTCTTATATGTTTCAATCAAGTTTCCTCTTACTCTTCTATACTCCAGCAGATACAAACCTAGACTGTCCAACCTTTCCTCATAATATACAACCCACCCATTCCAAGTATTAGTCTGGTAAGCCTTCTCTGAACTGCTTCCAATGCATTTACATCCTTCCTTAAATAGGGTGACCAAAACTGTACACAGTACTCCAGGATTCCGGGCTAAAGCAGCTCATAATTGGCTTCTTAACAACATAACTAATTAATTAGTCACTCGACAGATCCAAGGGATTCCCCATTGAGCTGCAATATCTCACCAGGGAAAGCAGAAGACGGCAAAGTCCATGATGTGATTCCGTTGCAATGTCAATTGCGAGAATGTTCCCACCCTGCTCACCATCAAACCCACCTTCAACAGGCTGGGAAAATTCTGCCCACAATTTCAAAAGTTGTGGAACTTTACCTAACACTGGTATCTGCCAATCCCCGATTGAACACTCCCACGAGAAAACATTTATCTTTTTACAGGCATAAATTTGATTAATAGGTGATTAATTATGTATGCTGTCAGTTCCAAAAGAACATTTGGTGCGCAGTAGGCAAATAAGCTCCTGGCTTAAGAACTGGCAGCCGTATCAGTGTGATGAAAATACTGTGGGACACATGGCATTCTATACTAATTGCCAGCACACCATTGTCTATTTTTAAGACGTGTATGACAGCGGACCTGCCACAGAAACAACTAGATATCAAGGCCAGGATTTTCCATTCCTAGCCCTTGGTGGGGGCGGGAACCGGGAGTATCTCCCGCTGCAGAGTACAGTGGGAATTTGTGCCGAATTGTGCGATGCTGGGCTCATTAATCATGCAGCCAGAGGTTTCCCGACATATTGTGCAGCAGGGCAAGCTGGATGACACGTGCCCCACTGTCATATCCGGGCGCCATATTTAAAAGGGACCTGGACATCAACTTCTCAGTCGTGAACCCACCGTGGAAGGAGGAGAAGCCCAGCGATCCCAGGGAGCTCCGGTCCCCAAATTCGGCGACGTTTCCCTCAATGAAGGAGGAGGCAGAGCCACGAGACCAACCCTGCATGGGAGGAAGTCACCAGGATGGTCTGCGCACAAGGCCTCCACTGCAGGACTGCCCCACTGTAATCCATCTAGCCTGCAGGTGGAGAGACCACTGCGGGTCCCTGACTCTTCCACACATATGTCAGGGAGGTATAGGGCTGAATTCCCTGGTCAGCGAGTGGGGGTGGGGCCCGTTTGCCAACGCATAAAATGACACGTCGGGCGGGCGTCCTGATGTCATTGCGCGTCATTTAGATTTCCAGTTTGGCGGGCGCGCAGCCGAGTTGGCTGCACGCCAGAACTGTCAAAGACCTGTTAAAAACTAATTAACGCAATTAAATGAACTGCCCGTCCAATTTTAAGGTTGGTGGGCAGGCGAAGAGCCCAAGCGGCCTTCGCATTTTCCATGAAATCTCATCCACGGGCGGGATGAGGTTTCATGTATGTTTTGAAATTCAATAAAAAATTTTAAAATAATTCTTTGACAGTGTCACATGAGGGGACATGTTTTAAAAGTTTTTAAATGCTTTATTTCAGGTTTTAAATGTCAAACTGATCTCCGAGGCACCGAGGTGCCTCAGGGAGATTTCTGCACTCTTTCGCGCGCATGCCTGGATGGTGGATCATCAGGGAGAAGTGTCGGAGGCCCTAAATGGAGTGAGTCCTTCCGCCTGGTCTCTGATGAAGTGGTTCCAACCTGTGTGCGCATGGAGGTCGCCATGGGGAGGATGGCGGATGCCGTGGAGAACCTCTCCCAGCTGAACGTCAAGTTTATGTCGGAGATGCACGTGGACCTGCGCTCCATCGCTGTTGCCATTGATGGGATCTTGCAGTGGCTACGTGATGGGGAGGCCAGGGCACCTCGGCCTCTCTCCTGGTGCCCTTTCTCCTCCAGGAGTCAGGCAGGGGCCCTCGGGCACCCAAAGGTAGGAGGAGCGCCCTGGGACCTCCACTCGGCACTCTCTGAGCGTATCCAGCCTTTTGGAATCCCCCTGGCCTGTAACCCCCCTCACCTTCATCCTCTGTGACTGCAGAGGGAGCAGCTGCCGCACAGCAGAGAGCCAAAGTTACCTGGGGCCCTCCAGGCCTCAGGTCTTCAGAGGACGCCTGCCAAGGTCATCCAAGACCGATAGGGCAGACTGGTCAGCAGGCTGTCTCCAACTCTGCTGCAGATGTCAGGGGAGCAACTAGAAGAAGTGGTAAGGAATGAAAGATTAATAAGTTATGATTTCACATGTGATTGTACAGATGCACTAAAATTGTTAATGTTCTTGGGTTTGTTGAGACAGGGGGTTGAAGAGACTCCTGCAGGCTTCAAAACTGTCCCAAAACGGAACCTCGTAATCGAGCCAGCACGATTCCAAAGGCCAGGGGAATCCATTGAACGTAAGTTCCAGGTGGTACAAATATTTAAGTGAAAGATCAGAGAAGCATTATCCTTTGCCACAAGAGGCGATAGGTTGTTGGGACCCTCAATGTCATGTAAAATCAAACCATAGCTTTACTGAATGGAATTGTATGTGTGCAACTGGGCATTCTGAAAATAGTAGATGACAACTTACAGCAGGGCAGCTTTTATGGAGGAATTTCCAAAATCAGCTGCAGAACAGGTGACTTTCCATTCAACAGCAGCTGGTGATGTTTATTCATTGAGCGATGGATCATCCTCCAGCACAGAGACACCATCCACTGGACCCTGGGAGATTGAGATTGTAGATCTCTCAGTTCTTTTTGAGGACAGGCTGGAAGGTGCAGAAACAGAAGGCACTGCAGCCACAGTGACCATCCGCAAGAGGACCTAGGATGCCTCTCTCCTGAAGAAGGTTATGAGAAAGAAAGAAGCTGCTGTGGCAACAAATGATCCATTGGAAGATGAGATCCTAGAGATTGGTACGGTCTTTGAATCTACTGCCAAAACATTTTTCTTTGAGGAGTCAGCTGTGTTTGCATTAGAAGAGCAGAATTCATATCTTTGTCCCACTGAACCCGCCAATGAGATGCACTGTACATCGTTGGCTGACCACAGAGAGTTGTCCAGGGAGAACAAAATGCTCGATTCCATAGTGGATCACACTGCCAGAGTGGTGGTAGAGCTTATTAGTTTGGGTGAAACTAAATTAATGCCCACACTTCAATCTCATCCGAAAGTCATCCTTCCACTTAACGTTGTCCTTCAGCGCAGAAGCAGAGGCCAATCTACAGAGCTTCTATGGCCGAAAAGTCCCATCCAAGAATTTTGTCTTATATTTATATATAGTTCTGTTCTATACTTAGCTCCGGAGATTCATTCCATTGCTGAAGATGGTGTTGTCTAATCTTCTTATGCTGTAGCATTGTTTCCAGTGCCTATAGCAGAGCAGCCTCATGCTGAAGCAAGTGTGGCAATGTTACCACTACCTACAGAAAGTAAAAATAGTTTCCAAAGTGTTGTTGGGAAGTCATATTTTCTTAATTTCCTGCAATGTCTACAGGAATTTTGTCGTTGTTCTTCTCGTCGTTCATATTTATTCAAACCCTCAATGCAGCAGTGAATGATACAGTTGTGAAATTCTTCTTTGGAGTTGAAGATACTTCATCTCTTCAGGCCTCTCTCCAGTGTGCTAAATTGGAGCAGAAGATAGCTGAGCCAATGCTCGTCTATCCTCATCCTGTTCAAGAGAGTGCAATTGTCTAAGTCCTGAAGTCTTCCCCCCTGAATCAGTCTTTCATTGGAAAGGTTTCATGATTCTTACAGTTCAGTTGTCATGGAGATATCCACAACGTGGACGAGGAGTAGGAGGGTGCGAGAGGAGAACCCTGGGACAGGCAATCAGCAGTACCTAGAGGAGAGTGCGAGAGGAGGACCTGTTTCTATCTGTCAGAGCCAAAGTGTGACGTCAAAGGAAAACAGATAGGTGATTGGTGGGTATCTCTTCCGTGTCTCTTTTGATTGGCCAAGTGGTTTAAATCAGGAGATGTTATTACAGCTGAAGAGTACGGTTTAAAAAAAAATCACTTAAAATACTTAATCTCCAAATTAATTAATTAAATAGAGATGACTGGGCAGGCGATGTGTTGCAGCTGTGGCGTGTGGGAGCTGGTGGACGCCGATGCAATCCACAGTGACCACATCTGTAGCAATTGTTGGCCGCTTGAGGAACTTCGGCTCAGAGTTGATGAGCTGGAGTCCGAGCTGCGGACACTGCGACACATCAGGGAGGGGGAAAGTTACCTGGACCCTGTGCTTCTGGAGACAGTCACACCCCTTAGATTAATTACATCAAATTTGAACCGTGGTCAGGGACAGGAGGGTGTGACTGCAAGTGAGGCAGGTATGGGGATCCAAAATTTAGCTTTGGAGGAGATTCAGCCAGTGCCCTTGTCCAATAGGTACGAGGTTCTCGCTCCCAGTGTGGACGAGGGCACAGACCGCAGGGAGGATGAGTGAACAGACCACAGCATTGTGGTAAAGAGAGCCATTCTAGTGGGGGGAGAAAAGAGAAATGTAGTAGTAATAGAGGATAGCATAGTTAGGGGAATAGATACTGTTCTCTGCTGCAAAGACAGAGTCCCGAAGGCTGTGTTGCCTACCTGGCGCCAAGGTTAAGGACATCTCTTCTGGGCTGGAGAGGAACTTGTAGTGGGAGGGGAAGTATCCAGTTGTTGTGGTCCACATAGGTACCAATGACATAGGTAGGACTAGGAAAGAGGTTCTGCTGTGGGACCACAAGCAGCTCAGGGCTAAATTAAAAAGCAGAACCACAAAGGTAATAATCTCTGGATTATTACCTGAACCACATGCAAATTGGCTAGGAAAGAGGTTCTGCTGTGGGACTACAAGCAGCTCAGGGCTAAATTAAAAAGCAGAACCACAAAGGTAATAATCTCTGGATTATTACCTGAGCCACATGCAAATTGGCGTAGGTAAATAAGATTAGAAAGGTAAATGCATGGCTCAAAGATTGGTGTGCGAGAAATGGTTCCGATTCATGGGGCAATGGCACCAGTACTGGGGAAGGAGAGAGCTGTTCCATCAGTATGGGCTTCATTTGAATCATGCTGGATCCAGTGTCCTAGCGCATCGTATAACTAGGGTTGTAGGTAGGCCTTTAAACTAATTAGTGGGGCGGAAGGTTCAATTGAAGGGAAGTTTAAAAAATCAAAAGGAAACAAGAGAATAGATGTGCAGGATAGTGAAGAGGTAAACAATAATCAAAGTGTGACAGGAAGGGGCAGAAAATATAAGCAGAAGAGTGCAGCAGAAATCAGGACCCGAATGAGTAATAATGGTAAAAAGTCAAAGCTTAAGGCTTTTTATCTTAATGCATGCAGCATTTGTAACAAGATAGGTGAGTTGACAACACAAATAGAAATAAATGAATATGACTTGATAGCTATTATAGTGATGTGGTTGCAAGGTGACCAAGACTGGGAACTCAATATTCAAGGGTATTCGATGTTCCGGAAAAATAGACAAAAATGAAGAGGTGGGGCTACTATTTGTTAATATTTGTTAATAAAGGAAGGTATCAGTGTGGTGTTGAATAGTGAAATAGGTGCAATAGATCATGGTATGGAATCAGTTTGGGTGGAAATAAGGAATAGCTAGGGGAAGAAGTCACGGGTGGGGGGCATCTATAGGCCCCCAAAGAGTTGCCTCACTGTAGGATAAAGTATAAATCAGGAAATAACGGAGGCGTGTAAGAAGGGTGCTACAATTGTTATTGGTGATTTTAATTTGCATATTGAGTAGACAAATGAGATTGGCAGGGGTAACATGGAAGACGAATTTGTAGAGTGCATCAGGGATTGTTTCTTAGAGCAATACGTTGCAGAACCTACACAGGAACAGGCTATTTTAGATCTAGTAATGCGTAATGAGGTGGGAGTAATAAGAGATCTTGTAGTTAAGGATCCCCTAGGGGGTAGTGATCACAACATAGAATTTCAAATTCAGTTGGAGGGTGAGCAACTCGGATTTCAAACCAGTGTCCTCAACTTAAATAAGGGCAATTAGAGATTATGAAGAAAGAATTTTCTAAAGTGGGCTGGGATATAGATTAAGGGGAAGGTCAATGGATGAGCACTGGCAGACATTTAAGCAGTTATTTCATAACGCTCAGCAAAAATGTATTGCGGTCAAAAAGAAGAACTCGATGAGCAGGATGAACCACCTGTGGTTAACAAAGGTGGTCAAGGAGAGTATCCAATCAACAACTAAGGCATTCAAAGCATCTAGTGGTATGCCAGAGGATTGGGAACTTTTTAGGAACCAGCAGCAGATGACTAAAAAGCTAATAAAGAGGGAGAAAATTGATTATGAAAGTAAATTGACAGGAAATATAAAAACTAAGAGCAAGAGCTTCTACAGGTATATAAAAGAAAGCGAGTGGCTAAAGTGAGGATGTGACTGGAGAATTGATAACGGGGAACAGGGAAATGGCAGATAATTTAAACCAATATTTTGCATCGGACTTCATGGTGGAGGACAGTATAAACATCCCAAAGATATCAGATAAGCAAGGAGCTAATGAGAGGAAAGATCTTGTAACAGTCTCCATCACGAGGGACAAAGTATTTGACAAACTAACGGGACTAAAGGCAGACAAGTCACCAGGAAATAATGGCCTGCATCCAAGGGTTTTAAAGGAAGTGGCTGCAGAGATAGAGGCAGCATTGGTCGAAATATTCCAGAATTCACTGGGTTCCAGGATGATCCCAGTGGATTGGAAAACTGCTAATGTGATGCCTCTGTTCAAGACGGGAGGGAGACAAAAAGCAGGAAACTCTTGGCCAGTCAGCCTAATATCTGTCATTGGGAAAATGCTAGAGTCCACTATTAAAGGAAGAAATAGCAGGACATTAAGGAGAGCCTAACTCAATCAAACAGAGTCAACATGGTTTTGTGAAAGGGAAATCATGTTTGACAAATTTGCTAGAGTTCTTTGAGGATATAACAAGCAGAGTTGATAAAGGGGAACTGGTAGATGTAGTGTATTTGGATTTCCAGAAAGCATTCAATAAGGTCCTACATAAAAGGTAGGAGCTCACGGTTTTGAGGGTAATGTATTAGCATGGATTGAGGATTGGGTAACACACAGAAGACAGAGTTGTGATTAATGGGTCTTTTTCGAGTTGGAAAGATGTAACTCGTGGAGTGCCACAAGGTTCAGTCCTAGTGCCTCAATTATTTACTATCTATATTAATGACTTGGAGGAGGAAGCAAAGTGTAATGTATCCAAATTTGCTGATGATACAAAAATAGTGGGAGGGCATGTTGTGATGAGCACATAAGGAATCTGCAAGGGGATATAGATAGGTTGAGTGAGAGGGCGAAAACTTGGCAGAAGGAGTTTAATGTCGGAAAGTGTGAGGTCATGCATGTTGGTAGGAAAAATCAAAAGGCAGACTATTATTAAAATGGAGAGAGAAAGACTCCCAAAGAGTGCAGCACAGAGGGATCTAGGTGTTCTTGTGCATAAAACACAAAAAGTTAGCATGCAGGTGCAGCAAGTAATTAAGAGGGCAAATGGAATTTTGGCCTGTTGTAGGGAGTTGGAATTTAAAAATAGGGAAGTCTTGTTACAACTGTATAGGGTGTCGGTGAGGCCGCACCTGGAGTTGGATAGAACCTTTAACAGTAAAGGAAGTCACAGAAGCTCAAAATAGTTTAACATTGTTATTAAAAAACAAGTTGACATTATACCTGGGGAAGATTTAGCATATGGGTTAATAGTTATGGTAATGAGATAGGGATGTGTATCATGATGTAAGAGTGACATCAGCAGTTGTGTACTAGAGACTCTAAAGAAGATGGAATAGTCTGCACACGAGAGATGCACTTACCTAGTATCTTATGTATATAGTGTAAAGAAAGTAGTTTTGAAGAAACCTACCTGAGTTAGACCTAAGTCACTCATGAGTAGAGGGAAACCTTCCCAGTATAAATTAGGCCATGAGGTAACCCACAAAACATACACCATATTATTGTCAGCCATGGTTCAGTGATAGCATTCACATTGGAGTCAGAAGGTTGTAGGTTCAAGTTCCACCCCAGAGCATAGAATTTAGGCTGACACTTCCAGAACTGAGGCACTACTGCACTATTGGAGATGTTGTCCTTGATGAGATGTTAAACCTCTCAGGTGAACATAAAAGATCCCATGGCACTAGTTCAAAGAAGAACAGAGAGTTCTCCCCAGTGTCCTGACCAATGTTTCTCTTTCAACCAACATCGCTTAAAGCAGATCATCTGGGCATTATCTCAATGCTGTTTGTGGGATCTTTCTGTTGACAAATTGGTTGCTGCATTTCTTGCATTACAACAGTGACTATGCTTCCAAAATACTTGTTTAACTATAAAACACTCTAGTACATCCCAAGGTTGTGAAAGGTGATATATAAATGGAAATCATCTTTCTTTCAATAATACTTGGGAAATGCTGAAGGTGTTATGCTTTAATATCTGGGAGCTGCATTCTGTGTAGTCAAAGCATTCGTTTGATAGGCTTCTTTCTAAACATAGTGTAAAGCAAGTTAAGATTGGCTCTTTGTTTATCAACATAGAGTAACGTGCTATTAAATATTAATTCTTCTGTTACTTAACTCATTGGCTTGATAATCATATTAGATGTGATAACTGCAAGACAGTTGGATTTTTCTTTGGCTACGTCTTGTAAAAAAACTTCAATGGACATGCAGTTATAAACTTAAGCAGGGCACTTAACTCAGATTCAGGATGTATGCAAATCACAAGGTGGTTAGAAAAGCAAATTTAGGAAATCACCAGGGATTACAGCACTATTTATAACCATAAACTATGTAGAACAGTGAAGCACCCAAAGTTAATTCTTAAATATTTATTGGGGATTATTATTAAAGGGCTGAATTTTTACGGGACCTTTGGGGGATGGGCTTGGAGGTTGGAAAGCTGGCAAAACAGTGTGGGAAGGGACTGGAGGGATGCCCAACGCCTTCTGCTACCATGACATTTTGCCAGCAGCAGGAAAGATGGCAGACAGCTCAACTGCCTAGTTCCCAATTGAGCCAGTTAAGGGGCCAATTGAGGGCCTCTTTCTGCATCTGTTGGTATTTTACCAGCTGTGGGGGGGTACTATGCTGTGGGAGGACACTGCAAGATAAACCCCAGAGGCCTCCCAGCCGGCTCCAAAGGGGGTGGGGGGGGGGGAGAGAGGGAGGAGGTCAGGTGGAAAAGCACAGAGGGTCTCTTTTGGACACTCGAGTCCTTTTCTTGGGTCACTAATGGCAATCCCACCCTCCCTCCCCCTCACCAGGTCCTGCCTGACTGGCTCTTGTGTCCCTGCTTACCTGGTTATGAAGGGCAACACTGCATCCTCTTCCTCCAGGTGCAGCCCCAGCCGTGACCACTGCTCCTGGTGGCGCTGCTAAGGCTGTTAAGCTGCCAACTCTCTGATGGGCCGGCAACTCTTGGTGGTAGATGGGTGGCCGTCCTGAATAGAATGGCTGCCCATAAAATGCAGCCCTGGTCGAGGCGGCTCAGGGGGGCTGTGAAATCCCATCCAAACTGACCCCTGTTTTATCTTTTTGTTACAGTGCCCCTTTAAGAGCCTGTCAATTTGTTCAATTAGTTTATTCATTTTATTGTTTTTCAGAAGAGTATAAAGAGAGTCAGCTGGGACACTGTTGGTAGTTAGGAGGCAAAGATCTGTAATGCTGCATCCTGTGTGATGATGAGGAGGAGTTGCATGATTGCTCTACTGCAGCTCTGTCCATTGTCTGGAGTTTCAACAAAACTTAAAATGCAGCTCTGGGTCCTGCTACCTGCTGAAGTGGGAGGACACCCACCTTCCCACCACAGAAAAAGTGCCAAGTTTAGCTTGATAACATTCCTGTGAAGCCTCTTGAAACATTCTATTATGTTAAAGGAGCTATCTAAATAAAACTTCTTGTTGTAGAATATCAAATTAATATCTATATATTATCACATTTTAATTAGATATATATGTCGAATTTAATATCTATATAGCTATATATTCTACAACTGCAAGTTTTATTTAGGTAGCTCCTTTAACAAAATTAAATATATATCAAATGTTTTATATCAATTATTATATTAAAACCAACACAAGCAAGATCCAAGTTAATGTTTTGAGTTTGTTTGACCCTTCGTCAGAGCTCTGAAGAACGGTCATACAGACTTGAAACTCGAACATGGTTTCTCTCTCCACGGATGCTGTCAGACTTGTTGAGTTTTTCCAGCATTTTCTGTTTGTATTTCAGATTTCCAGCATCTGCAGTATTTTGCTCTTACACAAGCAAAATCCAATTTCTTGCAACTCCATCTCGTCTCTTCTCTCTTCTTCTGAATCAACATTCATTTTTTGTTTATAGTAGCAACGTTCAGCATAAAACTGCCCCTGTAATCAGTAACAACCAACTACAATGTCCTTTAATCTACACCCCCCCCACCACCACCATTGGTGTACAGATGCTCTGTGAAATCACATTGCGTTGCACCATGGATAAATTTCCTTTAAACATCAAGCATTGCATTCTGCGAGAAATGCGAATTACCCATTGCTCAATTTAAAGCAGTTTCAAAAAGTGTTCCTACACTTGAATCTGCAGTGGAACACAAACACAAACCACGTGCCAACAACCTGCTGTATTTTTCCACAACTTCAGTCACTACCTTTGTGCTCAAGGCTGGGTGAGATAGACTTTTGATAGACAAGGGAGTCGAGGGTTATGGAGGGCAGACAGGAAAGTGAAGTTGCAATCACTATCAGGTTAGCCATAATCTTATCAAATGGTGGAGCAGACTTGAAGGGCTGAATAGCCTACCCCTGTTCCTGGATCCTATGTCCCTCAGCTGGGTGGATACTAAAGCGTAATTTATAATGTCTCTTCCAGTACCCTGCGAAGTGGCAGAGGTTGAGTTGGGGTGGGGGGTAGAGAGAGAGAGTCAGTTAGCTGGAAGATAACAAGGAAAGACAGTTACCTATTTTGTCTTTTTCACCCTTGAATCACACACAATAACCTAAAAGCAGTTAGATATTCTATGCCTTGAGAATGTGGCCTGCGAAAGGCCAGTTAGAGGTGCACAAAAGCAGCACAAGGTTTATTATCCTATTTTGAGGAAATGCCTGGGGCTGGATTTAGTCTCCCAATGGAGGTGCAAATCAGGTTGCAAAACACTGAACTTAGTTTTCTCTGGAAAAACAATTTTCCTCCGCTTTCCTGACCCTACACCATTTTTATGTGGCCTTTTCGCAGGTTGGGATGGCCTTGGGTGCAAAACACATGGACAGTTCTTCTAAAGTTGGGGGTCGCAGACCACAGGAAAATTACATTTCCTCCCGCACATAATATTCACGTGCTGGCGTGAATTTTGGAGGCCCTAAAAAATGCACCTCCTTGAATAGTTTGTGACCACTGGGGGAAGCCTGCTGAGGAGTCCAGAACATTCTGAAAAGTAAGTGTAAAATATTTTAACATCTTCAAATATCACTATTAGATGCTGTATTCTAATGTAAATGTGCTTTTGATGTAGTGAATCAACATAGGGATCTGTCCTTACATTGACCACCATTGTGTAAGCATTACAACTTTTTCCATTGAAGTGCCACAATGAATTTTTAAAAAATGTAAAAAATGTCCCATCAGCCCCTGCTGTCATGTTTTGTGCTGTGATTTAAATAGACTGACAGCGCTGGTTGCTAAAGAAAACCCTGCTTTTCAAAGCTGAAAAAAAAAAATCTCTGCACCTGCTCCTCTCCATTGATTGAAATGGAAATAGAACACTATTCTATTCTGTCGGTTTCAGGCAATGTAGCTGGAAGCTTTTGCTATAGCAGCCATAGTCATTATGAATGCTTAGCCAGGTTTCAAAAGCTGCTAACAGCTTCAGCTCAACAAGTGGTCTATTGATCCAAGAATGATTGGCGCTTTTTAAAAGCCGAAACAACAGATTATACAGATTATGCCTACAACGTGGTTTCTTGCTTGTTTATAAACCTAATAGGCACTTAAAGCATTACAATTTGTTTTGCATTGAAGTCTTTTTTTCTTTCCAGCATCAATGATAGTGGGTTCAAATTCAGGGTTCTATTAGATTGTTAGAGATTTAATTTTTCCCCCCAATGATTTTAAAATAATTTTAATTGCTATTGCATGGTTCCCAATGACTGTAATAGTGGATACAGTGTGACTGATTATGGAGGATACATGGGGGGGGGGCATGGGTGGTGATTGGAGGGGAGGTTTCATAAGATCATTAAAAAAAGGAGCAGAAGCAGACCATTCGATCCATTGAGCCTGCGTTCAATAAGCTGATGTGACTGCGGACTTTCCTGCCTGTCCCCTATACCTTTTGAATCAGTTGTTAGTCAAGAATCTATTTACCTCTGCCTCAAAACTATTCAATGACCCTGCCTCCATTGCTCTCCGGGGAAGAGAATTCCACAGACTCAACCCTCAGAAAAATTCTCCTTATCTCTGTCTTAAAAGGAAGACCCCTTCATTTTTACACTGTGTCCCCAATTTCTAGTCTCTCCCACAAGTGAAAGCATCTTCCCAGGATCCACCCTGTCAAGACCCTTAGGATCTTGTATAATTCAATAAGATCACCGCTCATTCTTCTAAACGCCAATGGATCCATTGCATTTTTCAAATCTTTCCAACCTTTCCAGAACATAGGGAGTTTTGGAAAATTAAAATCAATGCATCTACTACCTCTACCTTTTAACACTCTTGGATGAAGTCCACCAGGATTCTGGGGACTTGTCAGCTTTTAATTCTAATAATGTTCTCAGTACCCTTTCCCTGGTGATTTTAATTGTTTTTCAGTTCCTCCTTCCCTTTCACTTCTTGATTCACAGGGCAGAATTTTGCCGTCGGCGAGCAGGGGGCGGGGCCCGCTCGCTGATGGGTAAAATGACAGGGGATGATGTCGGGCGGAACCCCCGACGTCATCCCGCCCCATTTAAATTTTCAGGAAGGCGGGGGCACAGCAAAATCAGCTGTGCGCCCGCCGACCTGTCAATGGCCAATTGAGACTATTGACAGGATCATTTGAACAATTAAAGGACCTGCCCGTCCAACCTTAAGGTTGGTGGGCAGGCTAGGAGCCCCGGCGGGAAATAGAAAAAACCTGAAACCTCACCCACCAGCGGGATGAGGTTTCATGCAGGGTTCTAAAAAGTTTAATAAAGTTTTACTGTAATTTATGAACATCTCCCATCTCATGTGATATTGTCACGAGGGGGACATGTTAGGGAATTTTGTTTTTTCTATTTTTAATCTTTTTAAACGTGTAAGCGATCTCCCTGAGGGAGATGTGCATTCTTTCGTGAAAGAGCGCACTCTTGCTGTTGGGGAATCAGCCCCCCCACCCCTGCCCTGCCATCTTTATTATGTTGATGAATTATTTTTTTAAATTTATAATTAATAAACCCTACTACTCCCAATATGCTTTACCACTGCTAATAAACTACGAGTTTTGAAAGATAAGAGAAAATACACACCAACCACTTACCTGTTCCCCTGTGACGTCACACTTTGACTTTTTTCCAAACGCAGTCAGTCCACAGGTGAGCCCATGACACCTAACATCCCCCAACTATCCCACCTCCCCCACACCTCCACCCACCGCTGCTAGTTGTTTTAAGCCTCTCGCCAGGCCCTTCCCTTTTGCACTGCTTTAAGCCTCTTGCTTAAATTAAATTAAAAAAAATTTTTTTTATTCATTCAATTTATTGAAATTGAATTCAATAAAAAAATCTGGAATTCAAAGTCTGATGACAACCATGAAACCATTGCCATATGACAAATATAATACAGAGAAGTAGTTTACCAGAATAATTACCAGATATGATTAACTAGGATAAAACCCCCTCAGACCCTCACACTCGCAAGTAATTAGGCCCATCACCCTGCAAATCATATCCCAGTAATTCATTGCTTAGTGCCGAGTGCCCAATGCAGAAGTTCTCTCTCTCCCAGCCTCCAAATCGTTTTTTTAAAACTAAATATCATGTATATTTAAGCTGTCCTAATACTGTAAAAAGAAAGCAAATATTTATGAAACAAAGGTTCACTGCTGCTCGTCAATGACCTCAGGTTCTTGTGCAATATGCCCCTTCGCATCTTCTACCTGATTACTCCAGAGGCCTTATTAAAATCTGACATAGTTAGTCTAATAAAATCTAAGTGTTCAACAAGGCACGATTTTTAAAATCCAGTCCATAGTCAAGTAGGTTTAATGCTGGTGCCTTCCTGCTAACTTAGGTTTCCATCAAAATATTTTCTTTTAAATAAAAGTCTGCATATACACAGGGAGATATGCAATGAATGATGTGTGCTGCAAGCATACATGCTGTACACAATTTAATTTGGGAATGGCATTACAAATTTATAATTCAAGTTTAAATGGGTCAGCTCCACTAATTCACCCACAAGGATTTAACTTCTAAACCCAGATTACTGGTCTTATCTGGAAAGATGTATTAGAGACACTCTGCTGTACAGTTCAATCTCAAAAGGAACAGATCGTATGCGCAATGAATTATTGAGTCATCATTGTGCACCTGGCTGTACTGCCTTAGTTTGGACAGTTTTTACTTTCTAATGAGATGAATGATTCATTATTTCTGCAACAGTTCTATTGAGCTCTGGTCGTTTTGGCTTTCATTTCCAACTGTAGTACAGAACTGTCCTCCGTAAATGCCAAATTAGCTCAGTGGTAGTATCCTCATCTTAGTCAGAAGGCTATGGTTTCAAGATTCACTGCAGGATTTAAGCACATAATCTAGGCTGACACTTCAAACGCAGTACTGAGGGAGGTGCTGTCTTCCAAGTGAGGCATTAAGGCAAGTCACATGTGCCTGTTTAAAAGGTCCTCTGGTACAACTCAAAAAAAAACAAGGGAGTTCCTCCTGGCCAAAATTTATCCTTCAATAAACATACTCTCAAATAGATTAATTGGTAATTGTCTCAGTTGTTGTTTGTGGCATAATGTGATTGCTATTGTTACAATCTGCTTAGGGACCATTAACGTTTAAAGAAGAAATCCAAACACCCAGCAATTAACTGAAATACACCACAAAATTGCACTTTAAAAAAAAATAAAAATGGTATAATTTCTCTTTTAAAATAAAAGTAAGCAATATTATCTTAACATTATATGCTTTAAACTCCGTTCTATTTGTTTAAACTGAGAGGTGAGAGTGACTGCCCTTGACATCAAGGCAGCATTTGGCTGAGTGTGGCATCAAGCAAAACTGGAGTCAATAGGAATCAGGGGGAAAATTTTCCACTGGTTGGAGTCATACCTAACACAAAGGAAGATGGTTGTGGTTGTTGGAGGTCAATCATCTCAGTTCCAGGCCATCACTACAGAAGTTCCTCAGGGTAGTGTCCTAGGCCCAACCATCTTCAGCTGCTTCATCAATGACGTTCCTTTCATCATAAGGTTAGAATTCGATGATGATTGCACAATGTTCAGCACCATTCGCAACTCCTCAGATACTGAAGCCGTCCATGTTCAAATGAAGCAATATCCAGGCTTGAGCTAACAAGTGGCAAGTAACACCCACGCCACACAAGTGCCAGGCATTGACCATCTCCAACAAAAAAATCTAATCATTACCCCTTGACATTCAATGGCATTACCATTGCTGAATCCCCCACTATCAACATCCTGGGGGTTACCATTGACCAGAAGCTGAACTGTACTAGTCATATAAATACTGTGGCTATGAGAGCAAGTCAGAGGCTAGAAATCCTGCAGCGAGTAATTCACTTTCTGACTCCCCAAAGCCTGTCGACCATCTACAGGGCACAAGTCAGGAGTGTGATGGAATATTCTCCACTTGCCTGGATGACTGCAGCTCCAACAACACTCAAGAAGCTTGAAACCATCCAGGACATAGCAGCCCACTTGATTGGCAGCCCATCCACAAACATTCACTCCCTCCACCACCGACGCACAGTGGCCACAGTGTGTACTTTCTAAAAGATGCACTGCAGGAATTCACCAAGGCTCCTTAGACACCACCTTCCAAACTCATGACCACAGCCATCTATACGAACAAGGGCAGCAGAAGCATGGAAACACGACCACCTGGAAGTTCCCCTCTAAGCCACTCACCATCCTGCCTTGGAAATATATCGCCGCTCCTTCACTGTCACTGAGTCAAAATCCTGGAACTCCCTCTAATAGCATTGTGAGTGTACCTATGCCACATAGACTGCAGCTGTTCAAGGCAGCAGCTCATCACCACCTTCTCAAGGACAATTAGGGGTGAACATTAAATGCTGGCATAGCCAGAAATGCCACATCCCATGAATGAATAAAAAATAAACTTTGTGCTCCCCCCCCTACGTGGCTCAATTACATGTGCTAGAAGCTACATATCTTAATACACAGGCCCTGTGCAGACAGAAAGAACATGTGCATACATTGAGCCTTTTCAATTAAACAAAGTAGTTGGCAGCCATTCTCCGCTCATGGCATTCTCCTGGGGAATGAACCAGAGTCAACCTGCCTGGTTTGAATTTAAACAAAGCTTGGCAGTTAACTGTCAGTCATCAGTTAACTGCTGCATTCTCCATGGAAATGCCTCTATCAGAGTCCACTTGCCAATCAATCAATCAATCAGCACTCTCTTTTCATGCGACATAAATTGTTGTTCCCTTTATATTTGGTATTTTTGCGAATTGTCCTGATGAGTGCAAACATAAAGCTTCAACACGTCTTTTTTCAGCAATTAGATATCAATTGTTCTTTGATTTGGAGGAAATTACAAAAATCTCAATGTATCAGCCAATCCCCAGAAAAGACGCAATCAGGTAAATCTGCTCACAACTGTATTGCTGTGTAACCAATTGACGAGTGCTGCAAGACGGTAGGCTTTCCATTTTAATCCCGCTGAGGCATAGATTACAGAAGTAGGGAGGTCATGTTGGAGTCGTATAGAACCTCGGTGAGGCCATAGCTGGAGTACTGTGTGCAGTTCTGGTCGCTACATTTTAGGAAGGATGTGATTGCACTGGAGGGGGTGCAGAGGACATTCACCAGGATGAAAGAAACATTTAAGTTATGAAGAGAGGTCGGATAGACTTGGGTTGTTTTCGTCGGAGCAGAGAAGACTGAGGGGCGACCTGATCGAGGTGTACAAGATTATGAGGGGCATGGACAGGGTGGATGGGGAGCAGCTGTTCCCCTTAGTTGAAGGGTCAGTCACGAGGGGACATAAGTTCAAGGTGAAGGGCAGGAGGTTTAGGGGGGATGTGAGGAAAAACTTTTTTACCAAGAGGGTGGTGACTGTCTGGAATGCACTGCCTGGGAGGGTGATGGAGGTGGGTTGCCTCACATCCTTTAAAAAGTACCTGGATATGCACTTGGCACGTCATAACATTCAAGGCTATGGGCCAAGTGCTGGTAATTGGGATTAGGTAGGTAGGTCATGTGTTTCTCACATGTCAGTGCAGACTCGATGGGCTGAAGGGCCTCTTCTGCACTGTGAGATTCTGTAATTCTGTGAAGAAGTCTTGCCACGACTCAGTGCATCACGCTAATAATTACACTGAAGAACAGAGAAGCATTGCCCAATGAATCACTAGTGTGAAATATACATTGTACGTCCAACTGCACTTGGGCACAGCAGTAATGTAAGTGAGCTAGGTATCTTAAAGCAGACAGAGAGAGTAGTGAGCACCAGAAACAAAACAAAATTCATCAGGTAAACCATATGCAACATCTTTGAAATTGCCAGTTGGCAATTAGCACGCTTACAAATAAGGAACCTAAATAGGGCAAAGCATGCAAAGTAGTCAGTGTAAAGACTAAAAATGTCAAGTGAGGGATGCTTAACATAGTAACCAAAGGATCACTATGACTGTTAAAAACACATGCTCAAACACGTATAATAGCAAAATGATTAACTTTAAAGATAAATATTACTTGGTAAATTGGGACTGATGCTGAATGAGACTGGTCACAGTACCACAAAAATGCCATAAAAGCAAAGATATGCCAAGAACAGGATACAGTCCTGCTGTGCAACTCTGTAAATGGGGTCTGTGTGTTCTGGGCACTGACGGAAATCTCCTGACTTATGAATGAATTCACTAGTTCCAGTAAGTCCTTGCATCTTTCACTTGTTCATGGTGGCGTCATGCCCTGGAAATACTGGATAACCAAACATTGCACTTGCAGCCCTAACCAGCTTTTCTACTCCAGATGGATCAATCTGGGTTCAGGCACTGTTTATTTTCCTATCTCCACAAATATTTTGCTAAAGAAGTACTGTAGTTGCTTCAATGGGAGTTAGCATTGAACAGAGAATTAACAATTGGAAAGTCATTATTACAAGTTCATCAAGAAGTAAGTTGTAGCTCATTATTGGGAAGTATGTTTTTTAAAAATCCTATACTGTTAAATTTAACATGTGAAACTGCACTATTATGCATTTTTTCCCCATATACTGTAGATATAAAAGGGAGCAACTTATGACATTTCAACATGACAGCTTACTAGAATGGTAAGTATAGAGGCATGACAATTTGAATGCTATCACTTGTTAGATTATGACTATGGCTTTGCTTATTCTTCAATTGCTCGCCGAATGTACAACTAATATCCGTGTAGCATTTTATTCTGTAACTGAACTCAATAGATGAGTAGCATAGCTCACTTCTCTTTATTTGAAGGGAGTGATTTCTGCTGGAGCATGGTCCAACATCACAAGTGTTTGTTCTTCAAATAGAAGCCTGGACACTGAGTAAACAATGTCAGCCAAGCTCAGTCCTGTCCTGAACTGATGTCCACATTTGTGGGCTCTGTTGAGGTCACTGGATTATAACCATAAACCAGAATCCCCAATTTAGCCTCCTTAGCCATGCTGCTAAATAGATCAGCTGACATCTTTTAAGAATTTTTTTTAAAGCTTGCAACTCAGCCTAGCAAGGCTCTTGTACCATCTAGTGGTCAGTATTTAAAATTCAAACAGTTTAGTTTTTAACCTATTAGATAAGTTTTTTGCATCTTACTTCCATATCCAAAGATCTTTCAGTATGTAACTGGCTACCAGAAATCCCTAGAGAAAGGCCAACATAAGAGGATACTCCTTTAATTTGTGCTGCACAAAATAAATCTTATATTTTGCACCAAAACACACCATTTAGCTCAAAAAGTTTACACTGGCCATGTTATAAAATCCCATTCTCCTGCTGGTTCCCAATAATATAGGAATCTGCTTTTTCAAAAAAATGCCCAATTCTCTTAAAATAATTTTTGGCTCTTCATTACATCATTGCAGAGACAAATATCTACACTCTTAACATTAAAATGCTACTTGCTACCCTAAAATGTCCTAGCATTTCCGAAAATTAGCACAAAGCCTTTCTAATCTTGAACCAATGAAAACATTGGGCAGAACTTTTTTGGATGGCAAGGTTTACTTAAACTGTTAACTGGCAGGGGGTTTGAGATAGGAGAGGGTGGGGGTTGGGATGGCAAGAACAGGCAGACCTTGGGGGAAGGGCCAGATCAGGAGAGAGGACCAGTCATGGAAGCATACCCTTTTCACTCTGAGGTCAGGTGGGAAGTGGCCAATAATAGGCCACTTAGGGGCCTCAACTCGGGCAAGGACAGGCAGGCTGACCAAGACATTACCCGCCCCTGTAAAATTGCAACAGTTCGGGAGGGGTGGGAAGACCACCGGGGAATTTTACGGATCCTTCCCCACATAACGATAATATCGCTATTTTGAAATGTGAAAATGTAATGTGTATAATTTTTTAAAATAATTTTCTAGTAGATATTTATTGTGAACTCAATGGGCAGAATTTTATGGGCCCCCTCCGGCAGGATTACAATTGGAGTAAAATTCCCAACTCAGCCTACCTGCCTTGGAGAAAGTGCCAGGAAAGTCAGGATTTTCATTCTGGGGGTCCGGATGTGGGCTGTAGTTGTCAGCAGACCTGGGAAAAAGTTCAGAGGCAGGCTACTAGGTGCAAAGGTGTTGTGGGACTTATTCTCAGTTATATTGAAAAAAGTAAGGCCCTCTAGCCCACAGCCCTCTCACCACATCCAAGCCTTATACCCTCCACACACCCATGGCCCCTCATGCCAAGCTATAGCACTGCTATGCCTATTCACCAACCATAGATTGTATAGAGCCAATGAGCCCTATAGTGACAACAGAACATATAAAAAAAGCTTTTTAAAAATTCAGTTAACTTTCCACTTTTAAAACTTCTTTTAACTACAGCCAAATAAAAGTGTCAATCATCCAGACCATTTAAAATATCAATAGCTGAAACTTCAACCACCTGAAACCTCTATCTTGTGTAAATGAACATTGTACAATTGATAGAGATCAGAGAGGTTAATCAGCCAAGAATGCATAGAGGCTTGGCTGGGGAGGTCTTGTGACGCAGTGGGTTGTGTTCCTGCCTGTGAATCAGATGCTCCAGTTTCAAATCCCACCCCAGGACTTGACGGGCAAGGAAGGCCAAACAAGTTGATAGGCATATTGGAAGGATTTACAGGTTGACCATGGCAGGCGCTAAGAGTCGGAGAGGCTCCTGGTCAACCATGCTTGATACAGAGTGGCACGCCTCAAGCCAAAGCTTCTGGCTTTAGGCTACAGTGACCTATTCCAGGGAATACTGATAAAGGCTTGACTGAGAGCCCTGAAATTCAAAAGACTGTTTAAACACCCGAGCCCCCAGGGAAAACACGACTTGATTGACAGCTCTGGCTCTCTGATTTCTTCTGTCACTTGCACAATGTTTATTTGCACAAGGTAGAGGTTTCAAGTGCCTACAGTTTCAGCTATTGATACTTTAAAGGGTCTCGATGATTGACACTTTTGTTGACCTGTTAAGGAGTTTTTTTTTAAAATGGAAAATTATCAATGAATGACTTTTTAAAGAAGCTTTATTTTATTACACATCCTATTGTCACTATAGGGTTCATTGGTTCTGAACAGTGTATTGTAGGTGAATGGGCATGGAAGTGCCATAGCATGCCATGGGGAGCATGAGGACCACCACCGTTTGAACTTACCTTTCAAAAAGTTTTCCTCATGCAGACTATGGTTCACGATACCTTTAAGGCGCCGTGAACCATGGCTCCATGAAAATTGTGGAGGACAAAGGCATGCCTATCCTCACAATGGAGCCAGCCAGGTCAGGCTCGTGTGTAGGCTCGTGACCCAAACCAGCCCGAACCTATGAAAGACTCTATCTACTGAAAATCGGAAACTCTAGGAATGGGGTCAGGAATCCTGGAATCAGGTCCTGGCCACTGTTTTCATCTCTCCAGGGAGTCTCACAGACTCCATAAAAATCCAGCTCATTAACTCGGTTTCTCTCCCCACAGATGCTGCTTGACCCCTGAGTATTTCCAGCATTTTCCATTTTTATTTCAGATTTCCAATGCCCACAGTATTTTGCTTTTATCACTATGCATATTTAGCACATTAGCATATATGCTTTAGTGCTACATATATAAATCTCAAATTGCTTCCACCATCAATGTAGACCTATATTCACCAGGATCTGCATTGCACAGCGCTAAACTATCACACCTGGTACAATGCTTGTTTAGAAGGTGCAGATTTATAAACTGTAAATTATTCAGTAATTAAGTAAACATAGTACGAACCCAGCATTATTGAAAGCAAAAGCGCTGGCCTACTACACTTCTTAAACAGAAACTGTTGTATTTTCTTGTGCTCAGATGGTTGCCAGTGCGACAAAATTAACATATGAATTAGAAGTAGGCCATTTGGCCCCTTGAGCCTGCTCCGCCATTCAGTAAGATCATGGCTGATCCAATAGTGGCCTTAACTCCACATTCAAGGCCCCAATAATCTATAATTGACCTAAAATGAACTTCTTTTTGTACCACATGTACATATAACCAGGAACAACTGAAAAGTGTGGCCCACACAAGTCATAAATGCATCTGGTACAAAAGTAATACGAACGGCCCCAAAACAAAACTGTATTTCTCTCAATGTTGTTGAATAGAAAGAAAGAATGTTAACCACCATCCTCAAAATAAAAAAAAAAGAATAAAATGGGATACAAATTCAAATTTTATTTCAATTTTTATGTTGATTAAAATACATGGACAAGCTACCAATATACAAATCTCGAATGACAAAATTAGACAAAATGGGAACCAGAAATTGGAGTAAAGATAAAAATTCATACACTTTGAGGGACTGAATAATTAGAGGGCAAACAAATGGTTACAAATTTTAGTTTACTTTTTTCTAATGGAAGCCAAACTGTTTGTAGCAAAGCTAAAGTTGGTTTTTGTTTGTGTTAAATAACCAAGATTATGTTCTAGTCCCACTCATAAGCTTGCATTTGTTACTTGCTCAGACTAGTATTGGATAATATTCAAAGGATTATAACATTCCTTTATGAAGCGCAACAGTACTAAAAAACATAAATGTGTAGATCGTATTATAACACAATGATCACAATACTTTTTGACTGTATTGCACGTTCAATCTAGGCACACTATAATAGTTCCTAATAAAGCTTCCAAGAACAGGATACTGAATAGGATACCAATACTCTCCTCTACACCCCATCAGAGCTGTCTGATCAGATCAGCAAGATAGGTAGGCAGATATCAATTCCCAGGTCTAGGTTTAAACAATATTTGAGCCATGCCACCATAAATTTCTCGGGGCAAGCCTAACTTGCCCAGTTTTCTCAAATGAAAAAAATGATACTGAATCTTTGCACAGTCTCTCATGGTATTCTAAGAATATTTATAGTTTTGCTGTTGTGGGAGGAGGGGTGGAATGACATAAATGTTTGGACCCTCCCACCCACCCCCAAACAAAGAGTCACCGCATTGCGTAATTACATTGAGCAATTTATTAAATAAATTGGGGTAATTTGAAGAGATTTAAAGTGAATGTCTTTCAAGGGTTTCCAATGACTGTGCCAGACACAACATAGTAGCCTAAGCTACAATTGTTTGTGCTTCCTGATGTCCAACAGCAGCACATACAGTTCTAGAAAAAGGATACCTGTATACCCTTTCACCATATCATAACTTCCAGTGCAATGAATCCAACAGATGAGAATTTCATATGTGTAAAAAAAAAGCAGAAAAATCTCATGAAAACCAGCAAATCCTACCAAGTGACTCACTTTTAACAGTTTCTTGATTGAGAACGATAGTTATAGATCAGTGGCACATTTTCCGACTTCAGGGCCAGAGGATGAGAGATAGAGAGAGAGAGAGAGAGAGGGTGGGGGGGTGGAGGAGAGCCATGGACTGAAGTTGAGCAATATTTAGAAAAGCAGAGGCACAAGTACGTCTCATCAAATTTGATGTTAGAGATTAACAACTCCAAACAAGCTAAGAAAAAAAGAGCCACAAGAATTAGGGCTCCCAAATTCTAGAAGGCCTGTATTAGTTTAATGGGAATTAGCATTTTTGAAGTTGCTTTTCAAAACTACTAATGCCTGGCAAGAATTTTTTTTAAGCAGTATTTTTGTTCCCCCATTTCATCCTTCTCTCCACTCCCACTCCATTTCTTCAGTCACAGGAGGTTAAATGCAAGCTCCCATTTGCAGAAAGGCATCTGTTGAACACAAGATTCAATGCACTGCCAAAGACAAATGTGCCATACTGGCATCTACCACTTACAATACCACATAATTCAGAGATGCACATTAAAGTTTAATTAAGAGCGCCTGATACTACAAATGTCTTGCAAGTCCCCAAGTGACAGCTTGCAATATTGTACATGTACAGGTACTCACATATGCCCCCAGATTAAAAAAAATTGAAAGGGGCACTTATGTCTTCAACACTAGTAAAATATCTGTATACATTCTGTTTACTGTTGGGCACACTGAGATTCAACAGTGGGCTGAGATGACACATGGATGACTGGGTGCAACTTTGGCCGTTTAACTTGATTCTTCAGTTTCAGCTCTTTTGTTTCTTCATCCACTTCTTCCTCATCTGGCTTTTCTAGCTTCACATCAGCCCTGGATATCCTACAGGCAGAGTATTCAAATAATCTTCCGAATTAACGGTTCAAACATGAAACAGGTGGCAAAAATCAGAGATTTATCCAGCACCAATTCAGAAGCAACTAATAGCAACACGTTATATCCAACACTAGAGGTCGCATTCCACAACTTTTGGAAATGTTTGAATGTTTTTAGATTAGGTGATATAAATTTCTAAAAACAAGTTAGAGAAAACACTGGATAAATCTCCAAGCCTGTATACAAAAGCAATTAAAGACAATTTTTATAGAAATTAATTATACAGTTAATGACAGTACAGTGATTTAGAAAAACAATACCATTTCATAGGTCTGCTGTAATTTCATAATTTAACTATGAACTGGAAGGTAACCTGAACTGGAAGATGACCTGGCATTCAACCTAGCCCTATAATCCAAGCACTAAACAGACAGAGCTAAATCACACAGAAATTAGAACACAAAACAGGCTGACCAATCCAGGTTGGTGGTTATCCTCTACACAAGCAATAATCCTACTCTCATTTGGATGGTCCCATATCCTTTTAACCCATTTCCCATCAGCCTATCTAACCTGCTCTTAAATGTCGACATGGTTCCCGCTTCAATGATGAGATTCAGTAGTGTTTTCTACTGCCTCTTAACGCTTTACATAGAAATAGGATTTTCCTGCTTGCTGCGTGAAATCTCTTGCATGTGAGTTTATTCCATGTCCCTTTGCTGTAGGCCCCTCAAATTGCTGGAAACAATTCTATCCATTAAATCCCACCACATAGTTTTAAACATTTTTTTCAAATCACCCCATAATATTCTCTGCTCTAATCAAAACAGCCCCATTTTTAAAGACTTTATTCTCATGCCTGATTGCAGTTTCACCAGAATGCTCTTACCCCTTCTATTGCCTCAAAATCTTTTCTATAGTGTATAATGGGCCCAACCTTGGAAATACATTGTAGGATTTCAGTGGGAAATAAAATGTTTCCCCTCCTTCTCTGGTTTAACAATCAATATAAGCAAAAGATAAAATTTGATACAAAATATAACCTTATATAGTAAGGACTCAGATTAAATCATTGGCAAAAAAAAAGTTACGAGTGCAATAACGTATCATATATACCCATGGGTACCGGGCCAAACACACCAGTTCAATAATTTTTCTGCAACAAAGAAAAAAGCCCTCAAGATTTAAAAAAAAGGGAAGAGTAGAATAAAGTAGCAATACAAGCATGCAGACAATACACTATTTGTGTGACTGCTTTCGCATAGATGCATGAACCAACTTTAATGCTGCAATATCCATTACACGAGCCATAATTCATCACAGGGCATTAGGACTTCCAAAGACCAGAATGCGATTTAAAAAAAAATAGCAAAAGGAACTTTATTTCCCCACAAACAAGTTCAGCTTTTCAACCAGGTCATCAAATGACAGCCCCACTGTAGATCTTTTTGAAAATTGATCGCTCTCTGACACACACATGCATGTGGGTATCCACTACTGCAATTCTGAAGGGCTTACCAGTTGCTCAATTGGGTGTCCCAGCTTCTTGAAATCATGCACCGTACAACTAAATAATCTTGTCTTTCAAGCAGAGGAGATTTTTTTCATGAAATTACAGCAGTCTACAAATCAAATTCCTTCAAAAATATATCTAAAATGACTCAAGTTCTTAAAAGTTCACAAATAAAGAGCTTACAATTAAAGAGCATAGGTTTTAGTGTATAAATTAAAAAAATCTCTCTCAAACCAATAATAAAACCATTTTATGTCACGTTGACTAATTAATCCTTTGAGTACTAACATGGAATTTTAAACGTAAAATGGTATTATTTATGAATGTATTTTTTGAATCTTAAGCTTGCTGTTGCTCTGGACACACCCTGCTATGGCAATCATAAAGAATAAAAGGTCCACTTAGCACTCAGAGGGTTAATATTAACAAGAATTGAACTATACCAGTGTCATGCCTTCGTGCAACGCCTATTAAACCATAAACAGTCGTGGCTGAACCTGTATGCACATCTGGAAACCTTAGCTCCAGCTGGCATTTGCACTTGGGAATATAGTTTACAAACCTAGTTATAATCACCCAAAAATTTATCTACCTTCTTGGATCACTGCTGACAAAACTAGGGGAAGCAGCCATGCCGAAATCTGTAGTAATATCTACACTCTAGTTCTGAGTCTAGTTAATCAGAGACTTGGGGAGGAAATAATTAGAATTGCAGAAACCAGTAGCATAGAAGGAAGCCACTTGGCCCATTGTGTCTGTACTGGTTCTTTGAAAGAGATATCGAATTGCTTCCATTCTCCCACTTTTTTCCCTCCCCACTGCCCCTCAATTTTTTCCCTCAAGTATATAGCCAATTCCCCTTTTATTATAATCCCCAGTGCCAGAGTACAAAATGAGCATTCTAAATCACATTTAATACAACACAAGAAAGTTGTAGCTAAATTTTTCACCCATTCATAACCAGTGAGGGAATTCATGTGTTTGTGGTCTGACCATAATAGGAAGTCAAATCAATTACAGCAAAAACTACAATGACTCAGTATGTTACGAATATTACAAGGACATTAACTGGAAGAGAGTGGTAAAAGCATATCTAACTGCATCCTAGAAAATAAGCATATATGGTGCAACGTTAATGCCAGATCCTTTAAGTGTTAAGATGATAGTCAGAATGGGAGGTTCAGTCCATAGATATCAGGAATAACAGCTGCTTCAAAAGTTATTGGAATGAAAGGATTTCATCTAATGCAAATTTATTAAGAATTCACACTATTTTATTTTAATGCATTACTGGGTTGCCAATGGGCTTTGCAGTAGATTTGTATGGTGCATTTTAATGTTCAGTTAGGTAAGAGTCATTAGTGCCTACATATTGGAAAGAATTATATAAACATTTGAAGGAAAAAATACTGACGGAAAAAAGCGTGATTAGAGTAGATCTCTCCATTAAGGAGCTGCTACTAGATTAGGCACAGTGGGTCAATACCTTGATTTTTGCTGAAATTTCAACAATAATAGTTAGTGCAGTTATAGAAGTCATTCTATGAATCACTAATTGTTTTGACATGAGAAAGTACCGTACAAATATCACTTTGCACCTTTCACATCAATGCAGCATAACATTTGTGCTCTGCCCCAACCAACCTTAATTTTAGAAGGCCAACCCTTGGTACATGAGTGACTTTACAATCCTCAACAATGTAATTAAAACTTCAATATTTATTTCTTATGCCCCACCAATATGGATGAAGGGGAAAAAAAGACCCAAGTTTAATGTATTCACTTTAAAATTCTTCACAGACCGGGCTTTCTTGCTCTCGACACAAACCATTCAACACATACACTGTCCTTTGCCTTTCTGTTCCTTCACCATCTCTGTTTCACTTGCTTCTTTGCAATCCATTAACTGCTCTATCAGTCCCATAGTTGCCTTCCTTAGCTTTCTCAGTTTTCTCTCCTTGCCATACCACACTCCATTTCTTAACTTGACTTTCTCACTCTTCACCTCACTTCTATTTGCTTCTTTTCTAGGGTGTCTGCATTTCATTCAACGGATATTCCCTATGCCCTTTGGCTGTCTCTCATCCCCAAATAATCCTCCCTCCCTGGGTTTTCTCATCATTTCCCTCCTCCTCTAGCTCTAATATTATGCCCTTCATCCTTACTGTCAATGTTCCCAATATTACAAATCTTCCACAAAAAAGTGGAAATCCTTAAGATTGTCTTTCTGGTTATACAACACTAACAAATCTCCCGTGGTGCTCAGGGCAAGTCAGAGGATATGTTTCTATAACAATTGGAGACGTTCATGCCATGGAGAGGATAACATGGGGCCCACGGATTTACAATGATTGTAAAATATTCATTCTAATATTGCTTCAATCCTTTACCTGTTTCAAAACTGAAGTAACATGACATTAGTATACAAAAGGTTGTAGTTGATCATAGAAAAACGGTATTTAGCAGTATTGGGTAGGGGGAAGTGGTATTCAGCTGCACTGGGGGGTGGACCTGCAGTTTAGTAGCACTGGGGATAGTCTTGAGCTTTGACTGCTAGTTCTTGATGGCATGAAGAGTATATTTTAGAACTGAAGAAGAGTCATACGGACTCAAAGCATTAACTCTTTTTTTTCTCTCCAAGATGCTGTTAGACCTGCTGAGTTTTTCCAGAATTTTTCTGTTATTGTTTAAGAGTATCTTTTGGTCTGTTAGAACTGTGGAAGGGAATGAGAGTTTTAACTAACTAGTACATCCTGCATCTCTATAAACCAGGAGGGGGAAGGGTTGTAGCAGAAACTTCCCAGGTCCAGCTGCACTGGTCTGTTGCATTTCGAGATATGTACAAATCATCATTATTGGTGTTTTGAGATTATTTACAGAAAGTGCAACACTTTCGTATGTGAGAGGAAAGAACAGGCAGTTAGAATGTTTGCATTTTCTCACAAAACGCTTGATGATTAAAGGCTATGTTTGCTTTCAAGATGTAACTAACTTGTTTTATTAAAAAAAGGCTCAATGAGAAACATCATTATCTCCCAGCTTAATAAGCTTTTTGAAGTTTATATAACATTTCTGATCTGAATTGCAGTCAAAGCTACCAAATGTGAAATCGGCCAGTCTTTCACACAAGCAGACACTGAAAACAAAAAGCATAAATTTTACCTCAAGAAAGTTATTCAAATGTATCTTTTAGTTCTCCTTTAAACTATTTTGAAAAACATCAAAATATTTCTTTTGAGAATAATTCTATTGTCTCATTAGCTTACATATTCATTCTGTATTTGGGAAATTTTACAAACAACATGCCCTTCAGTTAAGAGAACGAGGCAAAATTTCAATTCCAAGCTCAGGCTTTTGGGAAAAACAGAAGCATTTGGGAAAAAGTCTTTATCTTCATAAAGTTATTAAGATTTAAATTAATTCATTTAGTCATATTACTGTGCAAAACACAAAAAATAAAAACTGTATTTTGGATATTAGGAATTTCAGTGACTGAGAAAAGCAATTGGCAAATGTGAATTTTAAGTAGCATTTTTTTAATGTTCTGACTGGTTCACCAACAAGAAACGTTAGGCAACTGTTGACATAGGGTTATGCTATTATAAAGTGTTTACACAGGTACATTTAATGCCAAAAATAAAAATCCAAAATTCATGGTAACGTTTATGCATATATTGTACGTAAAAAGGTGCAATTATGCAAGATTTAAAATACATAACTTGTTAATGTTCAGGGAATGCTAGCTAGCTTTCAAACTTGCCTATTGGCAATAACATTGCATGTAATCTTGCTCAGCAAAAGTTGCTTCACCCACTATGCAGATCATGCCCATGTCCCTGGAGGGCTAACGCAAGGTTGGGAGCTGTGAGAAATCTCTTTCCAAATCAGTGTTAAAATTGGACCTTCAACTCGAATCCAGCAGAGAAGAGGGGAAAAAATACAGCTGAAATATTTGTATCACCAAATGCATTAGACTACATGCCTAATACAGGGCAGTGAAGGTTTCTTATGCAGAGTTATTTTAATATAGTTGCCCATCATACAAAGAAAAAACTAAATGTTATAGCATAAACTATAGGATACCACAACAGTGAATCAAGATCATAATAGGAGTGGGAAAGGCAAGTATTTTATATCTGGCCAATTACAAGAGCTATATACAATATTTGTACTTTAGTTAGAAAAGTCAGTGCTTCCATAACTTTGTTCAAGTCTAATAGGAATAATTCACTCTCAGAATTAGAAAGACAATCAGGTGGCTTCTAGCGATTGGTTCCAACGTACTGTTGGCAAGATTGGTCATATCCTTTATGGGACACTTTGACTTAATATTTAAGCATGCCATTCAAAACATTTTACATTTCTTTATTATATCACAGCTTATTCCAAAGGGTCACTAAAAGACTAAATCCCAATTGATTCCCATTATGGCCATCAGACTCAAACACCTCAGTTCACCCAAATAAATTGCAATAAATATGTCTTTAAATGTTAAAATGCATCTCAAATTTTTCTGGAGAGAAAATCTGCCTAACCCTACATAACCAGTAGAAATGCATTCTTTGTCCAAGAGGTGGTGCTACTGCACAGACAATTTTCCTTTGAAATACATAACTCTCAGTATTTTTATTCAGCACTGAGTGCTGAACAAGCATTTAAAGTTATATTGGCAAAAACAAAATCTAAATTTTCTGGAGGTGTGGAGCTGTTGAATGGTCAATTTTTTTCATGAAAGCAAAAGGCTTTGAGAGAATAGGTACCTTGGAAATACTGGAATTTGTGGTTGTAAATTTGTGTTCATGATATAAAAAAGGAAACATTGTTACTTGCTTCTTTTGGAGATCTTCAGTCTGCGTAATGCTTTACAAACTTAAAATACATAAGTGGAAGCAATACCGCACACCCGCCACCCCCCCCCACCCCCAAAGTCTATTCTCAGGGAAGGGTTGAAGTTATAAAATGCATATAATCCAGAGTACTAGGGTATAAAATATTGACCGCTTCAGTGGAAATACGACAAAAACAGATCAAGTACGTTGAATAATTTCAGAGGACCATATCTTTGCAACTCAATTCTGGATAACATAACCCATTTGGGACTGTTTCTGCTAAGAAGCTGCTCACAGCAGCAAGGCAGTGGAAGAAGAGTATTGCTAGTTTACAGGAAGAATTTTTCCAGTGCAGTTTTATGCACTCTACAGCATGAAAATGCTACAAAATATTCGAACGGAAGAGAATCAATACTGTTCTCAGGAAGTCGGCAATGTTGCATTTATTGTCCATTCCTAGTTGCGTGCAACTTCTTAGCACAGTAGAGGATAAGATAAAAAAAAAGACAAAGAATTTAGATCTCTGGGAAAAGTTGAGAGGATGAGGGGGAAAAAAAGAGTGGGGCTGGAGCAAGGGGAAGGGGTAGGGAGCAGGCCAAGAGGATCAGAAAAAAAGAGGGGTGCAGGGGACAACGAGACCCTTCAGAACTCTTGAGAATTGCAGTCCTAGTACAGACCAGAAACATCAGGTTACATACAGAATTTCTAGCAGTTCACACATAGTATTTTAGTGATTGAGCAAAAATGTTATTGTGGAAGCAGTCTCTTATCAGATGACCTATATTTGAAGTGCCAGTTTAGCCCGTTGGAGACAGCACCGATCTAAAGTTGTTTAAGGTAGAAGAAAAGACACAAAAAGGACAAAAAAAAAGTTTTCAGAAAGTTTTCCATTGTAAGAATACATTCAAAGTGCTCATTCTAATATTTCTGCTATCAAAGTAATGAAATTGTGCACAATGCAATGATTTTGTTTGTCTATTAGTGGTCTAATTATAGACAAGCTGATATCGACTGCATGCAAAGCTAGTCTATCCTTGACAATTCAAAGTTCCTTTTATATTGTGCAAAAAAAATCAAATTTCCCAGCAATTTGAATTAAGCAATTTAAACATTAAGTGCTCCAACAATTCAAATTATCAGGTAATTTGAAGTTGCTTATTTTAAATTATGCAAATATATTTGCCACTTGAATGATACATGGCCCCCAAATTGTGGAGTGCAGGATCCTTAAATAAGAAAATGTGATGGAATAAGAGGACGTATCAGTGCACTAAACAGACTCCTGCAGTACAGCTTTCTTCCTGTGAGCTCCTGACTACACCAGGGTGTCAAGTGGTGTTATAATATCACACCTATTGGTTCGATCGAGAACTGTATTGGCAAAAGACGAACAGATCATCCGGCTGTTTTGGCAGCAATTGAACGAGCAAGTTAGATCTCAGGGAAGGGAGAATGTAAAATTGAAAGATAAGCCAAAATGGAATTGATCAGTGCTAACCAAATGTTGACTGCAACTTTTAACATAGAGAGCTGGGGAAGTGCAGTGTTCCAAATTAGAACAGAATTTGTGAATTGAGACAAAGATAGGTAAATGAATTAGGCATATGTTGACATTTATGTATGACACTGATTTCAGTCCAATTCTTTACACACTTACAGCATTTCAAGCACTTTTAAATACAAAAAAAAAGCTAAGCACAGAGGGGGAAATGGAATGGAAAATAAAATTAGTTTGCATTTGCAGCATTTGTTTTTGAAGTTATAGCCAACAAAATAAATGCATGTTCTGAACCATGTTGGCCAAACAGCTTGCATTCTAAAACTGATGGTACTGCGGGTTTGCATCAAGGCAAGATAGGATTTTAAGAAAACAACACACTAACTAGGTCTGTCTCTTCATTAAAAGAACTCTAATCTTGTTATACAATTTTGAGAGTCCAAACTTTGGTAACACAGGGAAGATGGTGAAAATTAAACCAAAGAAACCAAGGACAAAGCACAGAGCATAGTTCATGCCGTAAATGAGGAGTGCAACAGGCCAGTGAAGAATGCTGGGCAAAAGCTGAAAACGAGGCACTGACCTTGGGGAGGGCGATGGCCTAGGGACTTCATTGTTGCTCCGTTCAGACAGAACTTGTACATCATTTGCTTCTTGCAACATCCGCACCCGCTTGCCTTCTTTAGAAGGTAGCTGTTTACAGGCAGGTTCCAGTTCTGTAATTTGTTTGTCAATGGCAGAGGCTGGCACTGTTTGAATGACTGGTTCAGAGCTTGGAGCCAAAATCTCATTACATAGCACATCAGTCTGTCCACTTCTGGTGTCAGCTGTTTTATCAGATGAGAGAGTAGCTTCAACAACAGGAGTCTTGCTGGATGCCAGCTGAGCTTCTTCGAGTACTTCAAATGGAATTTTCTCTTTCCTGCGGTTCTGTGGCCGACTCTTAACTTCTGGAATTTAAGGTTTACGAGCCACAATATTAAAGTCAAGCACAAGCACTTTTATATTCATGTAATAACTCTGTGGTTATTGCTACACTGCCCCAGGCAAGATAGCCGAGGTTGGGCTATTTGAACGCAAGATGTAGAAGCAGAAGTAGGCCATTTCGGCCCATCGAGTCTGCACCATCATTCAATGAGATCATGGCTGATCTGATAATCCTCAACTCCACTTTCCTGCCTTTTCCCCATAACCCTTGATTCCCTTACTGATTAAAAACCTGTCTATCTCAGCCTTGAATATACTTAATGACCCAGCCTCTACAGTAAAGAATTCCACAGATTGACTACCTCAGAGAAGAAATTCCTCCTCATCTCTGTTTTAAATAGTCAGCCCCTTACTCTGAGATTATGTCCTCTGGTCCTAGACTCTCCCACAAGGGGAAACAACCTCTCAGCATCTAAAACAAAAATACCTGGAAAAACTCAGCAGGTCTGGCAGCATCGGCGGATAAGAGTTAACGTTTCGAGTCCTCATGACACCCTGCCTACTGCGGATGCTGGAAATCCAAAACAAAAACAAAATTACTTGGAAAAACTCAGCAGGTCTAGCAGCACCGGCAGAGAAGAAAAGAGTTAACTCTTTTCTTCTCCGCCGATGCTGCCAGACTTGCTGAGTTTTTCCAGGTAATTTTGTTTTTGTTTTGGATTTCCAGCATCCGCAGTAGTTTTTTGTTTTTATCTCTCAGCATCTATCCTGTCAAGCCCCCTAAGAAGCTTATGTTTCAATAAGGTCACCTCTCATTCTTATAAATTCCAATAAGCACAGGCCCAACCTACTCAACCTCTTCTCATGAGAAAATCCCTCCATACCCGGGATCAACCTAGATGAACTTTCTCTGGACTGCCGCCAATGAAACGTCAACTGTGCTCTCCTCCGCCGATGCTTCCAGACCTGCTGAGTTTTTCCAGGTATTTCTGTTTTTGTTTTGGATTTCCAGCATCCGCAGTTTTTTGCTTTTACCAATATATCTTTCCTTAGGTAAGGGGACCAAAATTGTTTGCAGTGTTCTAGGTGTGGTCTAACTAGTGCCTTGTATAGTTTTAGCAAGACTTCTCTATTTTTATACTCCATTCCCTTTGAAATAAAGGCCAACATTCCATTTGCCTTCCCTATTACCTGCTGAACTTGTACGGAATGTAAGGTAGATCAACCTCCATATAGAAATGAATAGGTCATGTAAATGGAGAAAAATCTTCACTGGGTCAGTGACTTCCCCCAGTTTGGCACTATACAGACCTTGGGAGTATGACAGACAGCCCTACCCCACCCCCATGTACATATGCACACTACTTTAAATTCCACTTCTTTTGAAAGTGGTAGCAGTAAAAAGCTGACATAAAGAACTTGTATCGTATGGCCAACTTAAGCAAAAAAATCCATGCCTGGTTGAACAGAGCCGAGGGTAGGAATGAGAATTGAACAGTTAAGTTAAAACAGCCCTAATTAGATTATTTATCATTCTCCTTCATTTAGATTTTTACATTTAAATGAAAAATATGTATTTTTTTTTCCCCAAGAAAGATTCTCAATTAGTAAACATTACTCACCTTGGACCATATCATCATATAGGAGCAGCAAGCCATTCAACCCTTCAAGCCTATTCCACCATTCAATTAGATCATGTTTGCTCTGTACCTCAAACCCCTTTTTCCTGCTTTGCTCCATATCCCTTGGCACTCCTGACCAATGTTTCTGCTATGTTGTGGCTTGTATGGCCAAGCAGCAGCCTGGAAAGTATCATGCAAGCCTTATTTCGGACTAAACATGGTGTATGTGCAGCCAAGTAAAAAATTAAGAGATACCGCACATCGAAAAAATAGGATGTGCATTATAATGAGATTTTACAGCAAGCACTGCCCTTAGCTAGCAAAAACCTATCAATCTTTAGTGCTGACAATTTCAACTGACTTTGTACCCTTGAGATAAATGCACACACACAAATGGTCAGTAGACGCAAATGCAGGAGTCAGCATCCAGTTATTAATGTGAACAGAGTTGAATGATATCTTGCATGGAAAGCACAAGGTGAGATTGCAAAGTATAAACATGCTTCAACCTCTAAAAGACAATGGTTCCAGGGGATTGACTCATTTATAAATAAATGTTGCAGAACCTCCTACTGGAGACAAAAGCTGCATTTAACTCAAAATCTTTAATTTGCATTCAAGGTTTACAGATCAAATTTAAGAAGTTATAAACCAGGATTATTTGTCATCTTAATACGTACCAGTCTCAAAGATGTTAAGTGTTAAATAAGGAAGGTAAGCCCTCTCCATTACACAATAAAACACGTTTTACTGTTATCTGCAGAATGCCAGTTACATAAATAGCAAAGATACTACTACTTCTAAACTTTCAGAAGTTGGCATCAATCCAGTTCAGATGATCTAAAGTCAAAAATTTACTGACTTGTCAGTTTTAAGTAATTAAATAAGGCTACAGCATCCCATTGACAGACATTGACCTGCCATCAGTTGTAGAGTCTTGAAGAAATTTATGACAAATCAGCTGTACCTTTCCTCCTTCTTCCATACAACCCAACACAAATACCGGTAATTAGAATAAACAAATGCTGCTGGGATTTCAAAACTTAGATGAATTTATAAGTTAACACAGGTACCTTCAGGTTCATATTTAAGCCTCAACTCATCCAGTTTAATTCGAAGTTTCATGTTTTCACTCTGATATTGTTTCAGCTGTCTCTCATTGGCATAAAATTTACGTTCGACTTCTAAGACACGCTGACTCTCTGCAAGAGCCTTCATGCGTTGCAAAGAGAGCTCATCATTCACGGTCTTATTTTCTTTCCTAGTTTAAAAGGAAAGTTCCATTATAATCACATTTACCAATGATGTATATTTAAAAATAGTAGAGTAGTATTAATTTAGTTAAGAGAATATTTTACAGCACTTATTCCTCAAAAGGCTTTTAAAAAGTTACTTTTACTCCTAATCTACCAATTCTGTCAGTATTCAATTGAATTCAAGTTAACAGCTCAACAGTTACACCAGAAACATGCTACATAGCAGAGGAAATAAGTTGTAGTTGGAAATACATAGGTAGAGACATTTACATAGGTACACATATTTAAAATGGCGCATCCAGTCATACAAGAGTTAACTGTTCCACTATCTGTGGTAGATACAGTCTTCTTTCAAATACAATTAAACATTTAAATGAAAATGAGTACACTGCTATTCAACTGTCAGGCTGCAAGCCAGCCTTTTATGTTGGTTCTGCATACATTTTAAGAACAAGACAGACAGACTGTAACTATGGTAAGTAATCTACCATTAATCTTCCTTTGTTGTTCAACTTGCATCTCCAAACAGGAACTTACTGAAATAGTGCAAAGTAAAACTGGACCGATGCAATCTCCAAGTGAGGACGGGATCAGGCTCAGCTGTGATGTTCTCTAATGTTAAACAGTTGGCTAACACTCACTATTGAGGCTTACAAATGAATAATGGCCACTTGAGTAAGCCACCAGCAGGCGTACAATGTATATCTATAACTATATCCCTATGAGGGAATATGTGATGACAAAACAGGAGAGTGAGGAAAAACCCCCAGATTTGATGTAAATGTGGAGCACATCTCACAAAATATCTCTCAGGTAAAGGCGACATTTATTAACAAAATGCACATAACCTCCCTTCAGACAGTGTCAGAGATCTTTTATACATTTACCAAGTAATCAAACTTGAGTAGAATAAACTGCATGTTCGATTATGGCTCTTGACTAACAACATAACAGAGCAATCTAAGGTCCACAAACATCTACTTACAGTAAAACAAAGGAACGGGAGTGGGCCATTCAGTCCATTGAGCTGCTCTGCCATTCAATTAGAGCATGGCTGATCATCTACCTCAAACCACTTTCCCACATTATCTCCATATCCCTTGATGTCATTAGTCTCCACAAACCTATCAATTTCTGTTTTGAACATGCTCAATGATTGAGCTTCCACAGCCCTCTGGAGTAGAGAATTCCAAAGATTCACTGCTCTCAGTGAAGAAATTCCTCCTAACCCTAATCTTAATGGCCTACCCCTTATCCTGAGATTATGTACCCTGGCTTTAGACTCACCAGCCAGGGCAAGCATCTTATCTATCTTTTACTTGATCCCAGTGGAATCTTCAATATACTCAAAAACTCAAACTTAAAGCTAGTTCCCGATGAAATTAGTTTCTTGTTCTCTTGGCTACAAAACTTGTAAATCATTTCTCACAATACAATCTGATACGTACTTGGCATTGTCTATTTGCAGTTTAAGCAATTCAACGTAGTATTGTCCATCACCAAAATCTGAAACATCAACTCCATTATGATTATCCCCAGCATCATAATTCATCTAAAAAATATAAATAAAGTACAGGTAATAAGTACATCTTATAGATAAAATTGGGTAGGGGGAAGAGCATTGTATTATCTATTTCCTTTAACAAAGATGTTGTGCAATGTGTACCTAGAAATTCCAAGTCTCAACTGACCATCAAGGCCAACAAGTCAAAGCAAAAGTACTGAGCTACTTTGGCAAAACCTGGGGAACATACCAAACTGCTTATTTTCCCAACTGGAGGAAAGAAAACAAGAAAAATATTCTGCACCCATAATGGTCTTGACAATAAGTTTTTAAATACAAGTTATCTTTTAAAATATTAAGAAACAGATTTTTAAAATACACACTTCTTGAAGAGAAGTGCACACATTTGACTACAATTGGCCTTCTAATGCCACCCTTATGTTATTAGCAAGGTTGGAGGGTGAATGAGTTTTGACACTTCACCTCATCATTTGAGTAACACCTTCCATATCCATTTGAAAACTCAGATTATTGACTGTTTTTACAGGGGCAGCAGGAGGTAGTGAATGACCAGGCCTAAACCCCAAATTGTTAAGTACCATATAGCACTACCTCCATTTTCTCTAGGCGTCGCAGTTTTACCACCAGTGCTTGAATCTCATTGTTCTTCTGTGCAAGCATCGATTGCAAGCGCTCCAGTTGTCCAGGATCTGACTGCAAGCCCTTTATTTGTAACATCGTGGCTATCTGCACCTAATAATAAAAAAAATGCAAAACTATATTAAACCCTTCAGACGTCATTGCAAATGTTGCTGCTGTCTTAAAACTTTTATTCAAAAGCAAATCCAAGATTGAAAGCAAAGCATATTCTATTGGAGATCTCTGAAGCTTTAAAGTTATTTGCCTTCATCTTTTCTACAGTTGCCGCTACGTACGAGAGACAAACGCAGAGTTTATGGCTAATGTAATGCATTGGACCCCATAAAGACTCATTTATGTTTTGGACCATTTGCGCATATCCTGTCATTCCAATCATGGGCAAAACAGGAAGAGGATTGAAAGTAGAAAACAATTCACTATACTGCTCACTACGAAGTAGAGCATTTGAGCAAACAATTATTTGCCAGGCAGGCAAATTAGCATTGTGCATGTCAAGCTACAAAACTCAGAAAATCAGTCCAAAAAAAAAAACCAGCTGACTACTTCAATAAAGCTGACAACTCAAATATAACTGAAAGGTCGCTGTTTGAAAGGTAAATGAATAAATTAAAGTATTCTGTATTCCACTGGATTTGATGATTTTTAATGTATTGAAATCATATTCCACAATTCAACTTGGGTTTCTGCGAAACTAAAACCCAGTGGCCTCATAAAGAGAGGGATGTGAAGGGACAAGAACTCATGATTTAAACGGAACTATAATATTCCATAAGTTGTATTCCAGAGACAAACTAGAGCATGCTGAGCACAGTTGCTAACCATCTGTTTTATGAGCCAACAACCTTGCTGCTGATTCGCATTGCTCTTCTGGTATTTACCAAAGTATCTTTGTTGGCTCTCGTTGACTCTTGTGGATAGAGCAGGTTCTGGCACTTGAGAAACTAAGTAATGCGAGCTCCTGTTGTTTTCCATTTTAAGCCAGAATCCTCCAATCCCATAAGGCAGGGGACATCTATTTAGCCCTGATCATAGATTTACATCACCCATCAATGCAAAGCAAAGGGGAGAAGAGAGCGGGGAACTCCTGAGGATCAGGGAAGGATTAAAGGACAGTTAAAGACAGGACAGAACAGCAAGCACATCAGACCCAGGCACACAAAGTACAAGACAGGTACTGGGTCACACTTTACAACGAAAGACAGCTTGATGAGAAAAGCAAAGACTTTCATTTATATAGTGCTTTTCACAACCACCGGACGTCTCCAAGCACTTTACGACCAATGAGGTACTCTTGAAGTGGAGTCACTGTTGTAATGTAGGAAATGCAGCACGCAATTTGCACACAACTACCTCCCACAAACAGCAATGTGAGAATGGCCAGTTCAGTTTCTGCGATGTTGATCGAGGGATAAATATTGGACAGAACACCAGGGATAACTCCCCTGCTCTTCTTCAAAACAATGCCATGGATCTTGTGCATCCATCTGAAAGGGCAAACTGGATCTCAGGTTAACATCTTACCCAAAAGATAGCACCTCTGGCAGTGTATTGGGTACAAAGGAATTTAATCCTCTCCCCCGTAGCACGTTTGCTGACGGGCAGGGGTCGTTGGAGATGCATTTATTCAGGCAGGAAGGTAGCAGGTGGGGGACCCCATGTCTTTCCCACCTCCACCCCAATTAAGCCTATAGTAGGAAAGCTCTTGTACAGCCTTCCTGCTCCATCACTAATTGAAGTCCTTAAGTGGACAATTAATGCCCACAAAGTTCAGGCACTGAGTGCCTATCAAGGGCATCGGCAAAGAGCGACCCACAGAGAGCCAACATCCTGCCCTTGCTGTTGAAACCCCCTGACCCCGCTCCTGCCATCACCCACCTGTGGCCTGGGATCCTTGCAACGATCCTAGGACATGGGTGGATGTGTTACTGGCATCAGCCACTGCCCCCACCTCCCCAGTGGTGCTGCCATGCAATAGAGCTGCTAACCTCCAACTGGTTGGCAGCTCTCAGCAGTCGAGACTTACACATCCAGGATCCTTGTTTTCAGGCAAGGCCTGCCGCTAACCAGTTATGTGCCTATGGCACTTCAGCAGGCCTTCCCTAAAGGAGGTAACAAGACAGCCCAAAATGTCTTGGGCAGAACTTTACATTCAGTCTGCGGGGGCGGGCCCGACTCAAGGAAAGTAATATGACGCGCGATGACGTTGGGCGTGTGCCCTGACGTCATTGCGCTGTCTCGTGATATTTCGTGCGGCGGGCGCGCGCCAGAGTTGGCTGTGTGCCCACCGATAATTGAAAGGCTTATTAAGGCCATTAACGTACTAATTATCTCCAACGGTTGGCAGGCAGGTGAAAAGGCCAATCAGCCTTTCCGTTTTTTTTAGGAAACCTCATCCACAAGTGGGATGAAGTTCCTAAAGCTAATACTGATTATATAAGAACTTTATTTTGAAAATAAAAACATGTCCCATCTCATTGACACAAGTCACATAAGGGGACATGTTTCATTAAACTTTTAATGTTTTTAATAATTTCTTTAAAAAGCGTTTCAATCTCCCTGAGGCAGCTCTGTGCCTCAGGGAGACTGAAGCACTCTTTTGCGTGAAAGAACGCTGGACCTGACTCTCCCTCCTCCCCCCGCCCGCACAGGTAGCGCTTAGTGCTACCACTCACGATGCACGTTGGCGGGCCTTAATTGGCCCACCCACGTGAGATTGCGGTGCCAAGCCGATTGCGGGTGGTGGTCGGCTCCGCGACCACCCCCGCCGAGCCCGCCCGGCCAATGTAAAATCCTGGCCCTTGATTCTGTATTAAATATGGAAAATATTTTTCAAAATGTTATTCTTTATCAGGCTGAGAATCACGAGCATGAATATGTTACCTTTGCCAACATCTGACATAAAATTAAATATTTGCTAACGTGAACCAGAATGACACGCAGAAACACTGTTTGAGTTGTAGCACATTGGCTTATGCCTGTCATTCGGGAAGGGTGTCACTAAACTCAGCTGGTAATACATAATATACAATTTATGATATAATTGTTCATAATTTATATCATGGAAGGCTCCAGAAACACTGGAAACAGTACCTTCATTCGGTGAAGCTGTTGACGGGAGAAAGCATGCTGTTTCTGCAGAGACTGGTACTGGATTCTTAAACCGATAAGCTGTCGTTCCATCATTGCTCTACGATCTTCCACCTAAACAGAAAGGAAACTGTCAATTGCAAATCTTTTCAAAACATCCTGTACTTTAGTTGCCTGCGCACTGCATAGTTCAGCCGGTCCTCAAAATAATTTAACACATTCAAGTATGTACATCTCCAATTCTTCTCTTCTAATGTGCAATTCAATGAGCTTTCAAATCTAGTCCGAATGTCAAGTACAGTGACCAAGTGGAGCAGAACTGACAAAAACCTGGAAGCAGGTTGCCTAACTAGCCTCCGGTCAAAGGAATGGTATATGAAGAAATAATACATGCATAAATTCACACAATAAGCAACGCACAATTTTTACCCTATAGGAGGAACTTACAACTTTTATCTGGGTCTACACCATCTGACCCATGTGGAGGGAACTTTTTGTTAAAAAGCTACTCACGACCGAGTATCTGGAAATATCCGAAATGCAATACCTCAGAAAACAGCGAGTTCCCTTTACTGTTGGGGTCACGAGCCTCTTGTAGTGCCTGATCCAACTGGATTTGGAGATCCTGGTTAGCCACTCTCGCTTTCTGCATTTAGGCAGACAAGAAATTCAAGTCAGCTACAAAATTCTGAATTGCCCAAAAACTAATCATAATACTCAGGCTTATTACCAATTTGGCTTTACTAAACAAGATTACTAGGATAAAATACTCTAGGGCATGGCCATGTCATAGTTCTTTCAAAGCCCGACACAATAATCTTAAGGTCCAATAATCATAAAACAGGGATTTTTTAAGATTGTGAAGCAGAACAACAACTTTGAACAAAAAGAATGTTAAATGCCTAGGATTATGATGCCATTAGTGTTCTTGGCCATTATGCACAAAAAAAATAAGGTGAATAGTTTCTTGTCCACTGAAACTAAAACTGTATTAGCCACTTGAATGTTACACATGGACAAGGTGCTAGAATAAAAAAATAAAATTTTTCAAAATCACTTGTATGCTATAGAAAAGAATAAAAACAAGCACCCATTCAAGAGTATTTCAAAACAATTTATGGTTCTATGGTTTTAAAAACATCCATAAACCCTCCTGCACATTATGAAGAAACTCAAAGAGGACCTGAGGGCAAGGAAGACTCCAAAGCATTTCAAGCTTAAAAGTATTTATAATCCATATGAAAGGAAATAGATTATATGTCTTTTAGACTATTCAATAACAAATATCCCTGACATACAGGAGTTAGCTTGATTGGTTCTAAAGAAATAAAAACAATTTAGAATCCATAGAGAGATCAAAGAAGGATGGTGCCCATGCAAAGTCTCCTAATACGACAAGTGCAATTAAATGACTTGCATCGGCCACATTGAAACTGACTAACTCCTGAACGGTCAGGATCATGTTATCCAGAGATGGCATATCAAAGATCTGATTCCATCCCTCACCCACCACATATTAGAGATACTCCAAAGTAGGACAGAATTCAGGGGAAGGGCCTACAACAGCAGCTGCCAGGGCAAATCTGCCAAATACATTATGGTGGGCAGTAATTAAATTCAGATAGTATATAATAAACAAATGAGGATTATGCACCTGAGCACTCTACAACTTGAAACCTAATTGCAATACTCCTTAGCATTCCATACTTCCAGTGAGCATCTCTTTTGTACTATGTACATTAAATTATATGATTCAGTTTTTTTTTAAAAATTGGCTTAGTGGAGCTGTCCTAGGCATGTTCAGTGCCTTCAACGTGAACTTGAATCTGTGGTGCGCTGAAACAGACCCAAGGTCAGGCTGATTAACATCTGCATCAATTAGGTGGCAGCAATTTAGCTGTGTTACACAGTGTGTCAGAATTTGGATTGCAGCCAGTTTTGGATCCAGTCCAATCTCAATACCGTTTCAGTCTGGAAGTAATAATCAGTTTTGAAACACAAATAAATGTGGCCACCTCCAATGCATTGCAGTATGAAACAGTCTCTTTCTCTTGTTCCTCCTTCTCCTCTTGTAGTCGCTCAGCCTGGCGCTGAAGATTATTATTAGCTAGTTCCAACTGTTCTTGATGGTACATCATTTCATTAAGGTCTTCCTGCAGTTTCCCCTGAATGAAAGATAGTGCACTTAAAAGTTTGAAATCAGAATTCTGCAACAAATTCTTATATTTGTCAGCAAGTTATAGGCAATAAGTATATTCCAGAACACCATGTTGAGTCAGTATACCAGCACACTGTCACGCAGTGGTACAATGCAGGTTTGCACCAAGAATGGTTCAGCCATGCCGCCATTTGTGGATGCTAAGCACATATCATGGAGGGCAGCCAGTTGCACAATGAAGCTTGGGAGGTCAGCTGCTTACCCTCTTGATGTGCAGTGACGTGGATTCTAGAGGGCACAGAATGAGAGGAAGAATAGCTCAAAGCTCATCAGTACTTGTTTCACCTAACCTATTAATCCACAAAACTGAAATGTCAAACTGCAAACTCAAATTCAGATTTCTAGGTAGAGATGTGAAAAATATTCAGTCATGATGCAATAAAATTTTTGGAAGGAAAAAAAAACATACAAAATTATTTCCATTTAATGTAATATTGATAGCAAGTACTTACAGCTGCATTAGGAGCAATCACTCTCATTCATAGTTTAAAATATTTTAATACTAAGCAAGTATCTCCTTCTAGTTGTTTTGTTGCCCATTTTCTACCCTCCTCCCAAAAGTGTTGACTCCTTTCTGGGGCTATTTCAAACCGTGGTGGCCCCTATTACCTCACTAGAGTGACCATTATTCCTGTGTAAGGTCTGGCAGTGCTGGCAGACCATTTCCCATAGCTGAACCCAATCCGATCCTCAAGTACAGTTTCTGCATGGATCATCGAATGGCAATCTGGCAAAGGAACCATGTCCTAATAAGGAATGCTGAAGTTAACTTCAGATCATTCAGTTACTCACTGCTAAAACTGCCAAGAAACCAGATTTATTTTTGCTTTCTTGATAACTACGTAAAACTGCTAAAAGTACACACAGTTTAAGTTGACAATCTAGATAAATAGATCAGTTCAGAAATATAAAATTTGCTTAGTAATATTTTAAACCTTTAGAATGTAGATGAGATTTTTTTTTCTAATTCAAAAACAAGTATTAAAACTCTCTAGAAAGTGTTTTGTACTCAGGAATACATAATGGAAAGTTATGCTTGTGAATAGAAAGTTCTCTTGCAGCTGAAGTCCATGATTGGTCCAAATTTGTCAATATACACTAATTAGCCCTCACAGAATCAGATGCTATGTGTCACTCACTGTGGTGCTGAATTGTGGCAAGAACAAGAGATCAGGAATGGTTCTCTGTTAATTTGTTGTATTTCCATGGTGAAAGGTTGTTGGTAATTACCAGAGTTAGGAAAACTACTTTGTGTGCTTGTTTGGAACCAGACAAGTGAAAATAAATGAAGTAGTTATTGGATTTTTAAAAAAAAGCCAATTCTATACCTTGGCAGCTTCAAGTTCCATGTTCTCCACTTGAAGGCTCATCACTTCAGATGACATTGTTTCCTGAGCACGCTCAGATAAGTTCCTCAATTCTTCAGTCTTAGCATGAAGTAATTCGCTCTGGCGATCCAGTTTGTGTCTCAGCTGCTTCTCACAAAGCTGTGCTTCATCCAGCTCAGACTTCTGTTTATCCAACTAGTAATAAACACAGAGATTAAAAGATGGATATTCAAAAGTAGCGCCCCCCACAAGGTTTACTCTTGAAATGCAAGCCAACTATTTAAATCTCCTTTTGCTTTCATGGACAATAGGAAACTGTGCAATTTCATAAAAATAAATGTAGCCCAATCTCCCAAATTCTTTACATTCTACCAATACCCTAGAGAGAGAGAGAGCAGGTGACATAATTGGTGTTATCAGTCTCAGACATTTGTTCTTCCTAGTATGATGTTGCTGCTACCTCTGCAGCTCCCCACCTTTGGCTTTGCCATGCATTGGCAGTTACCGAGAGACAAAGGCGACAGCAGGTATACGTTGAAAGGTACACACATGCCACTGCCAAGGACCATAGTTCATCACTCACAGCCACTCTTCCTGAGACCTGCAACTCCAATATCGGAATTGGAAGATTCTCAAGAGATATTAACCTTCTAAAGGGACGTAATTGAGATTGCTCTTAATTAATTAATCCATTCTACTGCCTCCCAGTCAAACCCCCTCCTTTCCAACCATAGCCTTAAAAAGACAAGTGGATCAGCCTCCTCCTATATCCTCCAGACAGTGGAAAGGGGTTGAAATTTGTCTTGGGCCTAGATGCATCCAACGTCTGAAAAATAGAAAGGACATGACTTGCAACTAAAGCTATACATTTTAAATGTATTAGTTGTTATGCTCAGTAACTGCAACAGGCACAAATACGTCTTACAAGAAATTTTGCTCGATCTTCTTGAAATCTCTCATTTTCTTTATGTTACCAGAACATTTATTTTGTTCCATAAACCTAGTGTTCACTATTGAATAACATCACCATTATGCACCAATTAGCACCGACAGAATCGGATGCAATTTTTTACTGTGGTGCTGAATTGTGCCAAGAACAAGAGATCAGCTGTTACTCCTTCTCTGTTTCCTTGCCACACCGGGGGCTCAATTTATTCTTCAAGTGCTCGATTTGCTCAGGTGGCCTAGCTCCTTGATATGGTGATGCGTTTGGGATAAAAATGGGTCGAGTTACATGGCAGTTAGTTCATCCTTACTGCTATTTTGCATTTCACATATTAGAACTGAATGGCTGGATACTTGCAGAAAGTCCCGTTTTAACAAAAACTCATATGCTTCTCAGCAAATGCTGGTTGGCCATCTCTGTTCTAGGGAATTTTTGCATTGCACCAGTGCACAGGTTTTGTGCAGCCTGCTGCAAGGAGAATACAAAACTTTTTTTTATTCATTCATGGGATATGGGCTTCGCTGGTTGGGCCAACATTTATTGCCCATCCCTAATTGCCCTTGAGAAGGTGGTGGTGAGCCACCTTCTTGAACCACTGCAGTCCATGTGGTGTAGGTGCACCCACAGTACTTTAGGGTGTTCCAGGATTTTGACCCAGCGACAGTGAAGGAATGGTGATATATTTCCAAGTCAGGATGGTTTGTGACTTGGAGGGGAACTTCCAGGTGGTGGCGTTCCCATCTACCTGTTGCCCTTGTCCTTCTAGATGTTAAGTGGTCATGGGTTTGCAAGGTGCTGCCTAAGGATCCTTGGTGAATTCCTGCAGTGTATCTTGTAGATGGTACACATTGCTGCTACTGTGCGTCGGTGGTGGAGGGAGTGACTGTGAATGTGTTGCCAAACAAGTGGGCTGCTTTGTCCTGGATTGTGTCAAGCTTCTTGAGTGTTGTGGGGGCTGCACTCATCCAGGAAAGTGGGGAATATTCCAACACACTCTTAACTTGTGCCTTGTAGATGATGGACAGGCTTTGGGAAGTCAGGAGGCAGGTTACTCATTGCAGGATTGCTAGCCGCTGATCTGCTCTTGTAACCACAGTATTTATATGGCTAGTCCAGTTCAGTTTTTGGTCAATGGTAATCCCCAGGATGTTGATAGTGGGGGATTCAGTGATGGTAATACCATTCAACATCAGGGGGCGATGGTTGGATTCTTTCTTGTTGGAGGTGGTCATTGCTTGACATTTGTGTGGCGCGAATGTTACTTGCCACTTGTCAGCCAAGCCTGGATATTGTCCAGGTCTTGCTGCACTTGGACATGGACTGCTTCAGTATGAGGCGTCATGAATGGTGCTGAACATTTTGTAATTATCAGTGAACATCCCCACGTCTGACCATATGAAGGAAGGAAGGTCATTGATGAAGCAGCTGAAGATGGTTAGGCTGAGGACACTACCCTGAGGAACACCTGCAGTGATGTCCTGGAGCTGAGATGACTGACCTTCAACAACTGCAGCCATCTTCCTTTGTGCTAGGTATGACTCCAACCAGCGGAGAGTTTCCCCTGATTCCCACTGACTCCAGTTTTGCTAGGGCTCCTTGATGAAACACTCGGTCAAATGTGGCCTTGATGTGAAGGGCAGTCACTCTCATCTCGCCTCGGGAGTTCAGCTCTTTTGTCCGTGTTTGAATCAAGGTTGTAATGAGGTCAGGAGCTGAATGGCCCTGGCAGGACCCAAACTGGGCATCAGGGAGCAGGTGATTACTAAGCAAGTGCCACTTGATAGCACTGTTGATGACCCCTTCCATTACTTTATTGATGATCGAGGGTAGACTGATGAGGCAGTAATTGGCCAGGTTGGATTTGCTTGCTTTTTGTGGACAGGACACATCTGGGCAATTTTCCACATAGCTGGGTAGATGCCAGAGTTGTAGCTGTACTGGAACAGCTTGGCTAGTGGTGTAGCAAGTTCTGGAGCACAAGTCTGTAGTACTATTGCCAGAATACTGTCAGGGCCCATAGCCTTTGCGGTATCCAGTGCCTTCAGCCGTTTCTTGATATGTGCAGTGAATCAAATTGGCTGAACACTGGCACCTGTGATGCTGGGGTCTTCTGGAGGAGGCCGAGATGGATCATCCACTCGGCACTTCTGGTTGAAGATTGTAGCAAATGCTTCAGCCTTACCTTTTGCACTGATGTGCTGAGCTCCTCCATCATTGAGGATGAGGATATTTTGTGGAGCCTCCTCCTCCAGTGAGTTATTTAATTGTCCACCACCATTCATGACTGGATGTGGCAGGACTGCAGAGCTTAGATCTGATCGTTGGTTGTGGGGGTACGTAGCTCTATCACTTGCTGCTTATGCTGTTTGGCATGCAAGTAGTCCTGTCTGATAGCTTCACCAGGTTGACGCATCGTTTTTAGGTATGCCTGGTGCTGCTCCTGGCATGCCCTCCTGCACTCTTCATTGAACCAGGGTTGATCCCCTTGGCTTGGTAATGATAATGATAGAGTGGGGGATATGCTATGCCATGATTGTGTTCGATTACAATTCTGCTGCTGCTGATGACCCAGTGCACCTCATGGATGCCTGGCCTTGTTGATGCCTGTTCGAAATCTATCCCATTTAGCACGGTGGTAGTGCCACACAACACGATGGAGGGTATCCTCAATGTGAAGGCAGGACTTTGTCTCCACAAGGACTGTGTGGTGGTCACTCCTCCCAATACTGACATGGGCAGATGCATCTGCAGTAGGCAGGTTGGTGAAGATGAGGTCAAGTGTGTTTTTCCTTCTTGTTGGTTCCCTCTCCACCTGCCGCAGACCCAGTCTAGCAGCTATGTCATTTAAGACTCGGCCTGCTCAGTCAGTAGTGGTGCTACCGAGCCACTCTTGGTGATGGAAGTTGAAGTCCCCCACCCAGAGTACATTCTGCACCCTTGCCACCCTCAGTGCTTCCTCCAGGCGGTGTTCAACATGGAGGAGCACTGATTCATCAACTGAAGGAGGGCAGTATGTGGTAATCAGCAGGAGGTTTCTTTGCCCATGCTTGACCTGATGCCAAGCCACTTCAGGGGGTCTGGGGTCGATCACCCCACTGTGCCGCCACCTCTGCTGGGTGATGGTGGTATCTGGTGCATTATCTGTAAGATATGATTCCATGAGGCTGTTGTTTGACTAGTCTGAGATAGCTCTCTCAGTTTTGGCACTAGCCCCCAGATATTAGTGAGGACTGAGATTGCCATTGTTGTTTCTGGTGCCTAGGTTGTTGCTACGTGGACCGTCCAGTTTGATTCCTTTTCTGTGATTTCATAGCGATTTGTTACAACTGAGTGGCTTGCTAGGCCATTTCAGAGGGCATTTCAAAGTCAACCACATTGCTGTGGGTTTAGAGTCACATGTAGGCCAGGCCAGGTAAGGGTGACAGATTTCCTTCCCTAAAGGACATGAGTGAACCTGATGGGTTTTTAACAACAATCGACAGTGGTTTCATGGTCATCATTAGACTTTTAATTCCAGATTTTTATTGAATTCAAATTCCACCATCTGCCGTGGAGGGATTCGAACCTGGAGCATTACCCTGGGTCCATGGCTTATTAGTCCAGCGACAATACCACTACACCATCGCCTTCCCAACTGCATAGGACTCATCAACACAAGCCGGAAGATCTCATGAAAATTAATTAGCAGATAGCTCGATTATTTCCTTATGACAGCAAGAGGTTAGGGTGTGGAATGCAATGCCTGAAAGTGTAGTGAGGCAGATTCAATTTTGGCTTTTGAAAGGGAAAATGAATAATTATCTGTAGAGAAAAATTCTCAGGGCTATGGGGGCATCAAGAAATTGTGCTGGACACCTAAAGTGTAATTTTTATTTTCAAACGATACGGAAAGTACTTGAACAAGCTACAGAGTTAAACTTAATTACATCTCGTTAATTTCAATTATGTCATACCTTGCTCTTCAGTTCATTGATTTCACGAGCATGAACTCTTTCTAGTTGTTCCAGTTGTTGACTCAGCTGGGTTTTTTGTTGCTGTTTGATGCTCTCAATGTCCGAATTCATACTGTCCATCAAACGGGTCTTGAGTTCCACCTCTCGTTGCAATGAATATTTTTCCTGCTCCAAGCGCTATTTAATGATCACAAAGAAAATTAAAATGAGAAAATTTGTGATTTTTCTATAGAACCACAAACTTATAATTTGGCTCACTCTGCAAGCAATTAATTGGTAGATTTTTAAATTAAGGGCTTGCACGAGATGGTGAAAATAACAAACTTTATGGCACAGTTGTAGGTAGGGGTAGGTTGGAAAAAGTTTGGCGAAATAAATTGATTAATGTAGGGTTCTGGAAAGGTATCCTGCAATTACAATTCTGATGATTTTCCCCTTTAAGCTTAAATTTAATCAGTTAGAAGAACATTCTGGAACCCTCTCTCATGATATACAATACAAGATGGGAGAGGAAAGGCAGGGGAAATAGGTGACAAAAATAACACCAAGATGCTCTCATCTTCCAGTGACTTGATTCAAGTAGCAATAGCCTGAGAACAGGTTGTGGATATGCAATCAAGAGAAAATATTTTCTTGCAGGAAATAAGCCTGAAGTTACAATGCAACAGCACATTTTGAAAATCACTTCCTCATTTAATTCACAGCATTAAATAATCTCTATACACACTACCTCTCTGACAGTAGCAAATTCATTTGTCGTTTCTGTCAATTTGTTGTCCAGCTCAGCCTCATTTTTCAGCAGCTCTAGCCCATACTGAGCTGCCTTCATCCTCTCACTTTCCGACTCCTGGAGCTGCTGCCGAAGCTGCTGGATCACCTCTTCCAACTCTGAAACAGTCGCCATTTTGGGATGCTGCAAGGTAACAACAAGGTGAGCTGGCCTTTCATTTTTGGTAATGAAGCTTTATAAAAAGTTTCTATGGACACGGGGCTAATAAGGAGAAGGGAAATGGGGGAGGAAAGTTCCACTGTAATATTAAACTGGAACCAATATCCACAACATAAAATGCATATATCAGGTTATGAAAAACCACCATGAAGTTTTCACCTTTTAAAAGGCTTTAAAACACTGCGGATACCGATGCAACCTATCCTAGTGGTGCATAAATATATAAGTAGGAATAGAATTTGGTTCATTAGCATCAGATTAAAGCTTCTCGTTGCCTCTTGATTGGAAAGAAGTAATGGCAACATGAGGAAAAGCATTTTTAGGCAGCAAGTGGTTAGGGTATAGAATGCACTGCCTGAGAGTATAGTGAGGCAGATTCAATTTTGGCTTTTGAAAGGGAAAATAAATAATGATCTGTGGAGGAAAATTCTCAGGGCTATGGGGGCAAAGACAGTGGGCAGAATAATCACCACATCAACGTGGAGCCAACACATATTGAAGGGCAGACTAATGAGGTTGGAGTGAGCAAGTCCTACCCTCTAGAGCTGCTAGCCAGCAGCTCCATCAGTCCCAGCAAGGTGTCAGTGGCAGCTGCCAGGACTGCTACTGAAGAGAGGAGCCCAAGGCCTAGGATCCCTGGCGCAGGTAAGTCCAGGGTCTTGGGCCAAGAGGGTGTGGGTGCGTTTAAGGCAGCAAGTAGGAAGGAAAGGGGTGGGGGTTCTGTCTGAGGGTGGGCCACCCTGCGATCGGCAAAGAGCAGCCCCTGAAGGGCCCTCTCCCTTTCTGCCCTTTAAACATTTCATCTAAAAAAAAAAGGGCTTCCCACTTCCACCTTGCTGCCCACGCCAAAGGTATAATGGTGTGGGCAGTGCGTTCAGTTAACAAGCCTAATGGACCTTTAATTGTTCATTTAAATTTGCCAAAATCAGCAGCCTGCCCACCTATGCCCCCCTCGTTATGAGGGTGAGTGGGATAGGCACCCACCCCCATGGGAAACACACCTGCTGGGGGCATGTAAAATTCAGCTCAGGTGTGGAACTAGGCAAGTTGCTCTTTTAGAGAGCCGGCATGGACGCGACAGGCTGAATGGCCTCCTTCTGTACTGTAACTATTCTATGATTCTATTCTATTTATGGATTGCTTTTAGACTTGTTCTGTAGCTTCAAATACTGAAATGGTTAAAAGTGGCGACTTCCCAGAATGTTTCAAGCTTTAGTATGTCAGGGTGCAATGTAGCTAACACCATTGCCTGGCTGTTGCTGAATCTGTAGGATGTGTAGAAGTTGTGTCCCTTGACTTGTTTTCATGGCCACATTGCGAAGCAGATAGCCTAGACAGTTTCAAGATAAGAGTTGAACAATGGAAGCAGGATGAAAACAAGTATGTGTGATGGTCAGTAAGCTGCAACCACACAAATTTCAAATGTTGATGTATGGTGTATATCCAAGTTAGTTATCACAAGGATCAGATGTTTTATTTTGAACATTATCTGTTGTATGACCAAGTGCTGTCATTCCAGTGTTTTCAGTCATACTTCAATACCTTGACTTGTTTGTAGTAGAGTAATAGAATGCTGTTTTTGGGTGCAGAACACAAATCTCTTGGTCTATGTCCTTGATCTAATTTCTTATGTCAGATTTGAGCAATATTTGTTCATAGATAGATTTGGAACATTCTGAGCATGTGATTTTCTGCCCATTTGCACCGAGATTCAAGGTCTTCTTGTTTCTGTTCAGCAGCAACTCCATTCAGTTGTTCACAGGGATTCCATGCCCAAGCCTGAAAAGTCACATCTCAGCAATAACCTAGCGACTTTGAAAACAAGGCTAAAAAATTGGTTTAAATTCTAAAATTTGCAGCTTTGCTGCTCAGCATAACTAGTTCAATTCCTGACATTAGTTGCTTTATAACAATTTATTTACTGTATGGGACCATGGCCAAATACACACATTGGGTGGAATTTAATGCCCCACACCCCCCACCCCGCCACACACACAGGGGATCTGGGAGGCTGCTGTATATTGGAGTGGGAAGATGTAAGGTGGAGAGCTTGTCGCCTTCCCAACTCCCTGCAATTAAGTCTTTAAGTCTTGGGCAGGAAGGACTTAAAAAAAACCTCCTGCCCAGAGACCAATTAAGACCCTTAATTGGACACTTTACAGCTTCATCCTGAAGCCACTCACGCTTGTTTGTCAGTGGGTGTAAATCATGTCGGTTAGAGGGAAAGGTGGGATGGGGCTGGGCAAAGGCGGAGCCAAGCGGCACCGTAAAGTCCTTCGCGATAATATCCAGGGTATCACGAAGCCGGCCATCTGGCGCCTGGCCCGCTGTGGGGGGCGTCACGCGCATCTCCGGTCTCATATACGAAGAGGTTCGCGGAGTCCTGAAGGTTTTCTCGGAAAATGTTATCAGGGACTCGATCACCTACACTGAACACGCCAAGCGCAAGACGGTGACGGCCATGGATGTGGTGTATGCTCTAAAGTGCCAGGGGCGGACCCTGTATGGCTTCGGTGGTTGAAGATAGTTTCAGAAAGATACTGAAGCCACTCATGTCATTTGAGCACACTGCCAGGTAAACCCTAGCGGGCATGCCTGCAGCCTGGTGGGGTTCCGGCTTCTCAGGCATCCTGTCCCTGTGCCCAGTGGAGGAACCTGCTGGCTGAAGGCAACGGACCTGCAGGAAGACACCTCGTCCTTTACAGCGACCTTCCCTCCCCCACTTCACCGGGGCCTCCCTGGCTGACCCCAGCAAACCCACCCCATTTACCCGAGATCCAAAGCTCCAGCGACAATACTCAGCCTTGGGTCTACTGAAGCACAGGCAGACTGTTCCTGGTGGAGGTGACAGTACTGGAGAGCTGCCAGCCTCTGAAAGACCAGCAGCTCCAAAGGCAAGACACCCACATTGCAGAAGAAATTGCTGTGGGAAATTCCCCTGCAGAGGCTGGGAAACCCAATGGCAGCCAGTGGACTGCATAATTGGGATTTAATCCCGATGCAGCTTCCGCAGCGGCAGCAGGCAGAGAAGGGGTTGATGTGCATGTGAACATACATGGGAGCAGTCAGGTAGATCCATGTCTGGCTCCTAGTGAGCGAACGGAGGGTGGGCATAGTATGGAGAAAGGGTGAGAATGACTGAGGACAGAGGGAGACGGGGTAGGGTGGGAGGGTGAGGGTTAGACGGTAGTGGTAGAAGGGACGATAAGGGTGCTTGGTGGGGACTCTGAGGCAGACACAGACCCTGGGGGTGGGTAGGAGGTCAGGGAGTTGAATGTGGATGGGGGTGGGATTTTCAGGAAGGAAGAGAATGTGCACGTTCTTCTGGACATCGCAGAAGGAAAAAGGGTTGTGACTGGTAGGTAACGGAGGGGAGGTGGAGGGTGATGCCAGGGGTGGGCGGGGGTTGCTGTTGTCAACTGTGATGAGAGAGGGGAAATGGGTGACTAGGAGAGGAGAAAGGACGGGGGAGCGCACAAAAGAACCGAATCCAGACCATGCTGTCCAAATCAAAAGTGAAACGACAGTCATGGTGGGCAAGATCAGATGCTGCATGGGGGTATAATCATTGGGTGGATGGAGATGCAGGTCAGCTCAGATAGACAACTGAAAGCAAACCCCAGCAGGCAGCATTGAAAGTGCTCCAGACATTGAGATGAGTGAAACGTAAAAGGATCAGTGAGCTTGAGAGTGCTTGCACGAGGCTCCGAAAGGCCCTGCCACATACACTTTTTCCTCCAGAATCACTTGTGGGCCGCTGCTCCCTCTGCGGTGACGGGTCTTCTGGGCTGCTCATTTTCACCTCTTCACTGCAGATGAGGATATGGATGGAGCTGAGGGACTGACTGGCTGAGGGTATTGTTCACAGGAAAGTCTGCCAAGGGGCCAAAGTAGAGATAAGTAGTGCATGGCAGCAGAGTCAAAAGCAGGAGCGAGAGCACGCACAGTTGCACTGAGGGAGAGATGTTGGTGGTGCAAGATCCTCAGGTGGGTGTTCGCTGCTGAGCTCACCATCACCGCAGGCAGGGTCCACATCCTCACCAGTCTGCGCGATGTCACACTTGTCAAAGTGAGTGAGGGGCCTAATGTGGCTCACTCCACCTGCAATCTTGGACCTCCTCCTGCTGTTGTGAGCAGGCTACTCCTGAATGAAAACAGATGGAGAGAGAGTGTGAGCAGGGCACATGGAATGTTTTTGTGGTGAGTAGCGTCATGGACAGGAATGAGGGCGTGAGCTCGAGAGGATATGAGTCTGATGGAGATGTGAAGTGTGTGTGAGTTAGTTGTCCCTTGAGGTGTGAGATCCCTTTGGGTGTGTGATGGGTTTGACAGTGTGAGTTGAGAGTGATGAGAAGAGTGAGTGAGTTAACTTGGCGGAATGGATGAGACTGGCACTGGGTGGCTGTCCTCTTTTGCAGGGCATTGTCGCTAACCACTGCCTCCCAAGCTTGTTTGGTAATTCCACTGCCCATCCTGGGGCCAGAGCAAGGGTAGAGGACATTGCAGCGGGCCTCATGGCATCCAAAAGGCGTTCCAGTGACCCATCATTAAAGCTTGGGGGCTGCAGTCTTTTTGCCTTTCATGGACATCTCCCCTGCAGTAGTCATGGCCTGGAAGCACTGAGATGTGCGCGCACGGCTGGGCTTTAAATATGGCACCCAGCCTGATGAAGCAGTGAGATGATGGCATGGCGGGCGAATGACAGCCTGCCTGCCATCAAAACGGCGTGTTTCCCAGGAATGCATAGATAATGTGGCGAGATTAGGATGACACTACATGAAAACCCGCCACCGCTACTACACTTAGTGCAAATCTGGGACAATTCCACCCGTTAACTCTGATTCTCTCTCCACAGATGCTGCCAGACCTGCTGAGATTTTTAGCACTCTTTATTTGAAAACTTTATAGTCTGTTTCTCACAAAACATGGTGCTTGATAATTGATTATAGTATGACAAGTGTTATTGCAAAATAATTTATTTTATTCAAAAGATCAGATGACTCCCTCCCCATAAGCAGTCTGAGCATTTTATCCCAAGGGTTACTGCCTAATATCTAACTACATGAGACCACCACCCATGAATAAAACAGTATTAGCCTCTTGCGATCTGAATCAGATATTCATATTTTTTGCTGATGCTTCCACGAGCACCTCTCCAATCTACTTTAAGAACTTAAGTTCCTCTATTATTTGGGGTAAATATATAGAGTCACAACTATGACCAGACTTAATCTGTAATTATCAGCTCCTTAAAAATAAGTTTTAATAAACGTTAAATACATGCCAAAGCTCTTCAAAGCTAAGCAGTACTTTCAAAGTTCAATCACTGTTGTAATGTAGGCAGACATACATGGCATCTGCCAGGCAACCCATCTCCATGACATTCAAGGGCAGTACCACTCGAATCCCTCACCATCAACACCCTGAGGATTACCATTGACCAGAAACTTTACTGGACCAGCACATAAATACAGTGGTTACAAGAGCAGATCAAAGGCTGGGAATTCTGCGGTGAGTAACTCACCTCCGGACTCCCTAAAGCTGCCCACCAGCTACAAGGCACAAGTCAGGAGTGTGATGAAATACTCTCCACTTGCCCAGGTGAGTGCAACTCCAACAACACTCAAGAAGCTCAACATCATTCAGGACAAAGCAGCCCACTTGACCAGCGCCTCATTCTCCATCTTAAGCATTCATTACCCCCACCTCTGGTGCACAATGGCAGCAGTGTGTTCCATCTACAAGATGCACTGCAGCAACCTAAAACTCCTTCGACAGCATCTTCCAAACCTGCAACCACTGTCACCTAGAAGAATTAGAGTAACAGGCAAGTTCCCCACCAAACTACAAGCCATCCTGACTTGGAACTAGATCACTGTTCTTTCACAATCACTGGGTCAAAATCCTGGAAGTTCCTCCCTAACAGCACTGTGGGTGTACCTACACTATAAGAACTTCAGCAGTTCAATATGGCAGCTCACCACCACCTTCTCAAGGGCAATAAATACTGACCTTGCCAGTGTTGCCCCATCCCATGACAAAATAAAAACATTGTAGTGAATTTGTACATATTAAGGCCTCACAAACAGCAGTGAGATAAATGACCAGATAATTTGATTTTTTTTTTTAAAAGTGGTTTTAGTTAAGGGATAATGCTGGCCAGGATTCTGGGAGAACTCCCAACTCTTCTTTAAGTAGTTTCATGAGATCTTTTGCATCTGCCTGAGGGGACAGAGGAGGCCTCAGTTTAACATCTCTTCTGATAGATGGCACCTCTTGAAAGTGCAGTGCTCTTTCTCAGTACTGAATTGAAGTGTCAGTGTCTGGAGTTGAAGCTGAACTCATGACCTTCTGACAAAAACAATGGTGCTACCACTGGGCCAATACTTAACAAGACTCAATATGTTGAACCCAGTATGACGCCAAACATATATATGTAACTGTGGGTGTAGATACATAAACTAGTTTGCCAAACTGGCTAGCCAGGACACTGTGATATTTGGAGCCACTATTGTAACTGGCAAACAATTTTTATAGACAGAACTGAATTTTCTTAACTGGAAAACTTAACTTGAGAACAACTCTCACTAATATCCCATGCCTGACATTAATCTTTGCACACAGTAACATAGGAGAAAGTGTAGGCCATTCAGCTCATCACACTTGCTCTGCCATTCAATATGATCATGGCTGACCACAACTTCTATGCCTTTTCCCCCACACTATCGCCATATCCCTTTATGTCATTGACAAATTTCTAAATGCCAATCTCTGCTTTAAACATGTTCAATGTCTGAGCTTCCACAGCCTCTGGGGTAGAGAATTCCAGATTCACAACCCTCAGAATAAAAAAAAATTCTTTTTTCGGTCCTAGGTGGCTTCCCCCATACTTTGAAATTGTGTCCCCTGGTTCTAGGCTCTCCAACCAGGGGAAACATCTTACCTGTATCTCGCATGTTTATCCCTTGAAGTATTTTGTAGGTTTCAATGAGATCATCTCTTACTCTTAGAAGCTCTAGAGAATACAGGCCTAGTTTCTGGAGTCTCTCCTCATTGGACAGTCCTGCCATCCCAGGGACAAGTCCAGTGAACCTTCATTGCACCCCCTCTATAGCATTAATATCCTTCCTAAGGTAAAGGGAGCAAAACAGTACTCCGGATGCAGTCTATCCAAGTTTATGCAACTGAAGCAAGACTTTGCTACTCCTGTACTCAAATCCTCGTGACAACGGTCAACATACCATTAGCCTTCCTAATTTCTTGCTGTGCCTGCATGTTAGCTTTCACAGCCATGAAATGTTGTCAAAACAGTTGGCCAAACCTGAAGACTGTGTGCTAGTTAGTTTCATGTGACATCTACGTATGCAAACATAACATGGCAAGCAAAGGTCAACTCCAAGACAAGCACATTGCTTTGTCATCTAGTAAATACCCTCCATTTATCTACCTCACCCAAGATCAACGAATACCTTATGCAAAGAAGCAAAAAGAAAATGTTAAATATTTGGAGGGCTAGCATGGTGAGTGCAGATTGCAGAAAAGGATCTGCGAGAAAAATAATATAGGGAGAAGTAAGGTATCGAAAATGATCCACTCAGATGAAATCAGGAATGTTTTGCACACACCTTTTAGGCTTATGGGATTTACATCAGGAACCTCAAGAGGAACTTTTAGGATTCCCAACACAGTCAATTCGACTGAAGGCAATAAATATGACCCAAGGTCAAGTCATCAGTACCTTTTGATTAAAAAGAAGCTTTTATATCACAGGTATAATTTAAAGGAACTAAGAATATTTTCACTTCCTAAACAGGAAGCAAATTATTAAGTACTAGAATTATAGTATGAGAATGTGGACTAGTGATTGTAAAAGCCAGACTAGTAATTTCTTTTTGGCCAGACAGGCAGAAACATATTTGATTTCCTACATGCAGCCAACAGAAAATTTGATACTATACTGATATATTTCTTCCTATCACATATAAATCCAGATCAAGGCATATCCAGTTTAAAGCACATGTACAAAATATGGCAGCTCACAGCCAAATATTAGCAATGCAACCTAATTAAGCCATTAAAATATTTTTATATAAAATAGCATATTATTCAATGTGAATGATTAAATGGGCTGCTGTGCAATCAAGAGTAACATCAATTATGCATGGCATCATTTCAATAATGCTAATTTAATTTTTTTTAACGTCAGTAGTTTTCTCTATGTAGATAGTGATTCGAGGGTAATAAGTCTCAACACATCAACCACGCAGTATGCCAGTGTTGAAAGAAAGCAAAAATTTTAAAAGTTAAACTTCCACAGACACACAATGGCAGTGCAATACAGGACTATAGTTGGAAGAATAAATCCTGTTCAATACATGTATGTGCTTCAGTAATCTTTGGAACAAGCAGTACCAAAGCTGATCAAAAGTGCTTAGTTGTTTGAGAATCTTCTTGATGCTGTCGCTGCCTGACTCAGTTGAATAGTACAAAGCATTGACGTGCACTGACTACAGCTGAGCAGCCACAAGCCTAAGAATAAATGACTCTCAGGTTCCATCTCTGTCACACACACTATCCAAACTAAAGCTATATCAATTAATTGTTCTGTCATAATAATGTCAGCAATATAATTGATGCTCATGGCCCTTCTAAAATATGTTGGTTTGTCCAGATTGGTGAGTTCAAATTCTATGCAATTAAAAAAAGAGAATATTGAACTGCAGGCTTCTGGAATTCTTCTTGCAAGATCCAAAGTGGGTACAAGTGCTGTCTCACTGCTACAGTTCCTAAAGACAAATATATAAATGCAGACACATGTATTATTCAATCTCAAACCGCTTTACTTTCAGCAAACCTATACTTTCAGTACACAACATACACCATAAATTCCAAATGAACAGCAATCTCCTGGACCATGGAAAATAACTCACCGAATGCATTTAAATGTCAATACCATACTATGCTACTAAACACAGAGCTTCTTGTGTATGCAGTTTAAAAAAAAACCCAGCACTTTTGCGCTTGTATTTACATAAAATACAGGGCCTAGGTCACATTGTTGTCACAGCAACCATTTGCAAAAACTCCAAGGCAGCCCATTTTCTGTCTTTCTGAAGAAATTACTGCTCCACTGATTTTTACCTACAGAAAATGAATTTTACTCACATATTTACACCATTTCCAGCTGTTCTAAATCCTAAATTATTTGTTTTAAACTAATTATAATTCATGATCATACTTAAAAGCAAGATGCAAGAAAGAATTAATACACAATGCCACCATAAAACATAAATTTACATTACAGGGGGAGACACGGTTTACTTTGTTAAATTGGCAGATTAGCAACTTTACACCATTAGTTTCTGAATTTTAATTTTGAGTCCTGTAATCCATGGAACCTTTTCTGTTTGAAAAACTCCATTGTTAATAACCTCCTGTAAACAACCAAGAATTAGACCTAGCCATAAAACCCAGTCCGTCTAAGATTTAGGACAGCCTTAGAGACTAACTTGATTTTCTTTAGGTGATTGTATTTTCATGAGAAGAAGAAGCGACAGTTCCATATCGATCTACTGCTGCAAAGTTCAGCCATTAGTTAAATGCCTAAGAGGATTAACCTTCAGCTATAAAGGAATTATTTTAATGTAATTAGGAATTACCTCCTTTAATAAAATAGCGCCACTTGGAAAGATTAAATATCCCATGCAATCCCCTCTACGAGTAAATACATTATCCAAGCTTGATGACTAACTTTCATGAACAGGAAATTAATTTTGATAACTGACAGAAAATACATGTATGTGCAGGACCACATCCTTGCTGGAGATTTAATGCAACAGTTTACTTTAAAGAATTTTTCCCAATTGCTATTCTTGTACCCTGCTAAACAATCATTTTCCAACCAAAAAGGAGAACCAATTGAGTCCTTGCACTGTGCCCTTAAAAGAGGTATCTGACCTAAACATCAAGACATCTGTCCTCCACAGACTGGAGGTGGGTTGACATCTGAGTTGCATGGGAACATAGGAGCAGGTTTAGGTCATTTAACCCCTTGAGCATTTTCCACCTTTAATGAGATTATGGCTAATCTGCAACCTGCCTTTCCTGCACATCCCTTAATATCTTTGGCCAACAAAATCTATCAAATGTCAGAATGACAATTAATAATTGACCGAACACCAATTGTCATTTGCGGAACAGAGTTCCAAATTTCTACCATCTTTTGCACGTAAAAGTATTTCCTAACTTCATGCCTGAAAGGTCTAGCCCTAATTTTTAGACAATGTTCCCCCCCTCCCCTACAACAGTCCTCAATGCCCCAACTAACAGAAATGGGGTAGATTGGAAGAAACTAACGTAACATCTTAAACTTAGACCAAAATAACCTTTAGTTATCTAAATTTCATAGAATACAACCCTAGTTTGTTTAATCTCTCCTCGTACATTAACCCTTGGAGTCCAAGTGTCATTCTAGTAAACCTACACTGCACTCCCTCCAGGCCAATACATCCATCTTAAAGTGTGGTGCACAGAACTGCTCATAATACTCCAGGTGTGTTGTAACCAGAGCTTTGTTTAGCTGAAGCATGACACTCTGTATCATAGCCAGGGTCTGACCCAAAGTGCAGACCTGTTCTTTAACTCTGGTTGGCAGATCCACTGTGTTTCAGTGGCATAGTCTGTTTAACTTATTTAGTGTACATTAGATTTTTCTCTTCATTCATATTTGTGCGTGCATGTTCTAGCTCAGCATTTGCCTCTAGTTCCATATTCTGTTGTCCTTTCGACATGTCTGTGAAATGTTATAGATGATCTTATAATTCACATAACTGATCTACTGAGCAGTTTGCAGACCATTTAACACATGAATTCCCTCTCCGGAATAGATGTAATTTCTGGTCTTCCCCCACCGCTGCAGTGTAATTTCTGTTTTCCCACTCCCTTTACCCCCAAAGCCTGATGCTTCCCTTTCTAGATGCTGACTCAATGTATATTCAGCATCTTCTATTTTATTTCATACATAAAAGGAGCATTTGGAAGCACTCATAGTTAATGACCCATTAATGTTAATTTAACTCACTTCACAATTACACCCAACACACTCCAAACCAGAAACCTCAATGATGTCATCTACACTAAACAAACTATTGAAAAATTAACAAGGAGATGAAATTAAAATATTAATCACAGCTCTTGATGACTTTTATAATTGGTAATTGGCGAAATTGCCCTTTTACTATAGCAAAACTGGGAAAGATCTGTACAGGTCAGAGACGAAATACTAATTACTTCTTACGTAGAGAGCATTACATTTGCAGACCATCAGCCAAAAAGAGCAAGCAGAATTATATTTGTCTGTCATACAGGCAAATTCACTTATTTAGATGGTCCTAAGTACCTCCAAAGGCAGTTATACCATTCTATTTAATTTACAACTCCATTGGCACAGTGGACCATTTCATAACACAGAAAAGGTTCCCTGGCTGTAGTTATACGGAGCATAGAATCTGTATTAAACAGTTTAAGGCAACAATAATTTATACTGCCAAAAATATTACATATGTGTATGATTTTAAACAAGCATAAATCATGGCTAAACCATGCTCCAAAGCATGCAATCTTCACCATTAAGAAGTGGACCTATAGCTCTTTCTTCATTCTAAAAATGTGAAAGTGGATTCGGAATTTTAAGTTAAGATTAGAGAGCCAACTTTGAACCCACCACAATTATACCGCAGTCAACGTGACTTAAAGTAATGTGAAACATAACAGACAAATTGTGAATACATACTGTACAATCTAAAACACAAAGGGGTCGGGTGGTAGGTACGGTCTGAATTATCCAAGACCTACTACAAATTTACAAGAAATTATAAACTGCTAAGTTTACAGGACAACAGAGGTCAAATTCTATGTAAAATGTGAATCTCTGCCAAAAGGATCAATGCTGAAGCGAGACGTGAATTTCTCGAGCACCAATGCCTCAGTAGCACGAGAGTACAAAAGTCTTTAAAAAAAGCGATTATAACTGATAATTCCATGCCATCCCTGCATTACTTGATTTTTTTTTAATCCCATAAAAAAAGCTCGAGCCACTGCATATTAAATTTACATTGTACATGGCAGACACCAGTAAATCTGACCCTCTAATGTTTATCTAAAGGGTTTTGCAAACAGACCTGTCAAAATTCATATGTTCACTCTTGGATTGTGAACACCCCTGGCAAGCCCAGCATTAAATTAACTGGCCTTGAGAAGGTGGTGGTGAGCCTCCTTCTTGAACAGCTGCAGTCAATGTGGTGTAAGTTTACCCACAGTGTTGTCAGGGAGGGAGTTCCAGGATTTTAACCAGGGACAGTGAAGGAACGGCGATAAAGTTTCAAGTCAGGATGGTGTGTGGCTTGAAGGGGAACCCCCAAGTGGTGATGTTATACACATCTGCTGTCTTTATCCATCTAAGTGGTAGAGGTCGTGGGTTTGCTGTCAAAGTGAGCTGCTGCAGTGCAACTTGTAAATGGTACACACTGCACATCAGTGGTGGAAGAAGTGAACATTTAAAGGTGATGAATGGGGTGCCGATCAAGACGGCTACTTTGTCCTGGATTGTGTCGAGCTTGTGGGTTGTTGGAGCTGCACTCATCCAGGCAAGTGGAGAGTATTCCATCACACTCCTGACTTGTACCGTATAGATGGTGGACAGGCTTTGGGGAGTCAGGAGGTGAGTAACTTGCCGTAGTCTCTGATCTGCTCTTTTAACCACATTGATCCAGTTCCATTTCTGGTTAAAGATAACCCCCAGGATGTTGATGACAGGGGATTCAGCAACGGTAATGCCATGGGCAGATGGTGAGATTCTCTCTCGTTTGAGATGGACATTGCCTAACACTGGTATTGTACAAATGCTACTTGCATTTATCAGCTCCCAAGTCTGAATGTTGTCCAGTGTTGCTACATGCGGGCGTGGACTGCCTCAGTAATTGAGGGGTTGCAAATGGTAGTGAACACTGTTCGGTAATTAGCAAGCATCCCTATTCTGACCTTATAATGAAGGGAGGGTCATTGATGAAGCAGCTGAAGATGGTTGGGCCTAGGACACTACCCTGAGGAGCTCCTGTCCTGAACCTGAGATGATTGACCTCCATCAGCCACAACCATTTTCCTTTGTGCTATGGTAGGACTCCAACCAGTGCAGAGTTTTTCCCCAGATTCCCATTGACCAATTTTGCTATGGTTCTTTGAGGCCACACTCAGTTAAATGTTGCCTTGATGCCAAAAGCAGTTACTCACTTCAGGCCCTGAATTCAATTGTTGGTTATTATTTGGACCAAGGCTCTAAGGTCTGGAGCCTAGTGATCCCAGCAGAACCCAACCTGAGTAACGGTGAGCAGGTTATTGCTGAATAAGTGCACTATCATCTACACCTTCCATCGCTTTGTTGATGATTAAGTGTAAATTGATGGGGTGGTATGGAGTCTCCACCTCAGGTTAATTGTTTAATTGTCCACCATCATTCACAACTGGGTGTGGCAGAGGTGCATAGTTTTATTATGGGCAAATTGTGTTTAGCTAACTTTTGAGTTTTTTGTTGGGGTAACAGAGAGGGTTGATGAGGGTAATGTTGTTGATGTAGTTTACCAGGACTTCCAAAAAGCATTTTATAAAGTGCGGCACAACAGACTTGTGAGCTAAGTTATTGCTTGTAGAATAAAAGGGACAATAGCAACATGGATACAAAATTGACTGAGTGGCAGGAAAGAAAGTGTAGTGGTAAGTGTCGGTTTATCAGACTTGAGGAAGGTTTATAGTGGAGTTCCCCTGGGGTCTGTGTTAGGACATCTGCTCTTCCTGATATATATTAATGACCTAGACCTTGGTGTACAGGGCACAATTTCAAAATTTTCAGATAATGCAAAACTTGGAAGTATTGTGAACTGTGAAGAGGATGCTGTAGAACTTCAAAAGGAATGGACAGGTTGGTGGAATGGATGGATGGATAGATAAATGGCAGGTGAAATTGAATGCAGAGAAGTGTGAAGTGATTCATGTTGGTAGGAAGAACTCAGACAACATAAAGTAAAGGGTACAATTCTAAAGGGGGTTGCAGGAGCAGAGAGACCTGGGTGTATATGTGCATAAATCATTGAATGTGGCAGGGCTGGTTGAGAAAGTGATTAATAGAACATACTGCATCCTGGGTTTCATCAACAGGAGCAGAGGGTACAAAAGCAAGGGAGGTTAAACTTGTGCAGAACATTGGTTCGACCTCAACTGAGGTACTGTGTCCAGTTCTGGGCGCTGCACTTTAGGATGTGAAGGCATTGGAGAGAGTGCAGAAAAGATTCACAAGAATGGCTCCAGGCACGAGGAACTTCAGTTGTGTAGGTTGATTGGACAAGTTGAAACCATTTTGCTTGGAGAAGGTGGAGAGGAGATTTGATAGAGGTATTCGAAATCATGAAGGGTCTGGACAGAGTAGATGGAAGGATCGAGAAGCTGAGGGCACAGATTTAAAGGTAACTGGCAAAAGAAGCAATGGCAACATGAGGAAGACCTTTTTCACACAGTGAGTGGCTAGGACCTGAATGCACTGCCTGAGAGTGTGTTGGAGACAGGTTCAAAGAGCGAATTGGATTTTTTTTCTTCACTGCTGGGATGTGGGCGTTGCTGGCTAGGCTATCATTTATTGCCCATCCCTAATTGCCCTTGAGAAGATGGTGGTGAGCTGCCTTATTGAACCACTGCAGTCCATGTGCTGTTAAGGAGGGTGTTCCAAGATTTTGACCCAGCGACAGTGAAGGAAAGGCGATATATTTCCAAGTGAGGATGGTGAGTGGCTTGGTTGGGAACTTCCAGGTGGTGGTGTTCCCATGTGTCTGCTGCCCTTGTCCATCTAGATAGTAGCAGTGGAGGGTTTGGAAGGCACTGTCTAAAGAGCCTTGGTGAGTTCTTGCGGTGTATCTTGGAGATAGTACACACTGCTGCCACCATGTGTCGGTGGTGGAGGGAGTGAATGTTTGTGGATGGGATGCCAATCAATTCTTGAGCGTTGTTGGACATCCAGGCAAGTGGAGAGTATTTCATCACACTCCTGACTTGTGCCTTGTAGATGGTGGACATGCTTTGGGGAGTTAGACACTGCAGAATTCCTAGCCTCTGACCTGCTCTTGTAGCTACAGTTCAATTTTTAGCCAATGGCAATCCCCCCGGATGTTGATAGTGGGGTATTCAGCGATGGTAATGCCATTGAATGTTATGGGGTGATGGTTAGATTCTCTCATGTTCAAGATGGTCATTGCCTGGCACTTGTGTGGCATGAACATTACTTGCCACTTGTCAGCCCAAGCCTGGGTATTGTCCAGATCTCGGTGCATTTGGACATAGACTGCTTCAGTATCGGAGTTGTCACGAATGGTGCTGAACATTGTGCAATCATCAGCAAACATCCCCACTTCTGACCTTATGTTGGAAGGAAGGTCATTGATGAAGCAGCTGAAGATGGTTGGCCTAGGACATTACCCTGGGGAACTCCTGCAGTGATGTCCTGGAACTAAGATGATTGGCCTCCAACAACCACAACCATCTTCCTTTGTGCGAGGTATGACTCCAACAAGTGGAGAGTTTTCTCCCTGATTCTCATTGACTCCAATTTTGCGAGGGCTCCTTGATGCCACACTCGGTCAAGTGCTGCCTTGATGTTAAGGGCAATCACTCTCACCTCACCTCAGGAGTTCAGCTCTTTTGTCCATCTTTGAACCAAGGCTGTAATGAGGTCAGGAGCTGAGTGGCCCTGGCAGAACCCAACTGAGCGTCAGTGAGCAGGTTATTGCTAAGCAAGTGCGTCTTGATAGCACTGTTGATGACAGCTTACATCACTTTACTGATGATTGCTAATGAGGCAATGAAGAGCCAGGTTTGACTTGTCCTGCTTTTTGTCCACAGCACATACCCATGCAATTTTCCATATTGCCAGGTAGATGCCAGTGTTTTAGCTGTTCTGGAACAGCTTGGCTAGGAGCATGGCAAGTCTGGAGCACAAGTCTTCAGTACTATTGCCGGAATATTGTCAGGGACCATAGCCTTTGCAGTATCCAACGCCTACAGCTGTGTCTTGATGTCACATGGAGTGAACTGAATTGCCTGATGCTGTGTTATCTGTGATGCTGGGGACCTCTGGAGGAGGCCGAGATGGATCCTCCAATTGGCACTTTTGGCTGAAGACTACTGCAAATGCTTCAGCCTTATCTTTTGCACTGATATGATGGGCTCCCCATCATTGAGGATGGAGATATTTACCTGAAAAGGAAGAAGGTGCAGGGCTATGGGAAGAAGGCAGCAGGGGAACGGCACTAGGTGATTGGCTACTTCAAAGGCCCAGCACGGACACGACAGATGAAATGGCCTCCTTCTGTGCTGTAACCATGCTATGATTCCACAAAAAACTGGTGGTCATTCCTATCTAAATTGTCATGGACAGATGCATCAGCAACAGGTAGATTATAAGGGGGAGGCCTAGTAAGTCTCTCCCTTGTGTTAGTTCTCTCACCATCTACCATAGGCCCAGTCAGATAGATACATCCTTCAGTATTCGGCTAAGGTTAATCAGTAGTGGCGCTACCGACCTGATCTAGGTGATGGACATTGAAGTCCACCACATACAGAATGTTCTGTGTCCATGTTACCCTCAGTACTTTTTCCAAGTGGTGTTCACCATGGAAGAGTATGATTCATCAGCTGGGGCAGGGTAAATAGGTGGTAATCAGCAGAGGTTTCCTTGCTCATGCTTGTCTGATGCCACGAGACTTCAACGTGTCCAGAGTCAACGTTGAGGACTCCCAGGGCCACTCCATCCCGACTCTAAACCACTGTGCCCTCTCTGCTGTGTCTGTCCTGCCGGTGGGACAGGACGTAACCAGGGATGACCATGGAGAAGTCTGGGACATTGGCTGCAAGGTATGATGCAACAAGCATGACTACGTCAGGCTGTTGCTGCTGGGGGAGAAGGTTATCAGGAGGCAGCAGGTTTGTCTTAAGGGGAAAGAGGGAAGTGGAAGCAACTGAACTAATGCTGTCAATCTTCGTGACAAGCTCTTCACAGGAGTTGGAGGTCGGGGTCAGCAAAGGTGTTTAAAGAGATTGTTGATGCAACCATCTCTTTCAAGGAAAGCAAAACTGCCATTTCCAAAATTCTAATCTTCGCTACACTGTACACAGGTTGGTTCAATTTAGCTGAAGGCAATGTTTAATGAATGCCCCGATTGTGGAGGGCAGCCGAATAAACACAATCACGCAGTTCCAAAATGATACGTACAGACAGCGAGCAAAGTAGGGCAGCGAATAAGGTTACATTTTATCAGTGATCTGAATGGGGTATTTGTCTGCTGAGCATGTGGCAATCCTTGTTGAGACAGAAAAAAAATACCACTAATTTACTGTTGGCTTGTGTATTAAGTTTTGTTCCTGACTCGGTTTCTCCGATAATCCGCAATGCAGATTAATCCGACACCCTTCCAATTAATGTTTTCCATCCGGTGACCCGCGATTCCCCTCCTGTCAACCTCAGGTTGTTTCTCCCCCAAACCCCCCACCCACACCGTTGATTCATCGATTGCTGTCGCTTTTGGCAAAGAAACACATCCTTGCAATGCATCCTTATAGATTGCAATTTGTTAATTTAGAGATAAACTAGGGCAAGCGGGGGGGGAGGAGGGAGAGAACAGCGGACGCCTTGCGTTTAATTCTGCAGTGACCGCAGACAATGGTCCGGGCCGGTTTTGTAAAAGGATTTGCTGCCCTGACTCTCTGCTGCCAACCGCGCGCGGATAACAGGCTGTGCATCCCATGGCAGCGGGTTCCCTTGGCGACCCCGCCGTGCGGTATAAAAGGCCCGGGTCCGCCCTCCCCGCGACTCAGAGCGACAGGAGCTGCGAAGTCCGAGATCGTCGAGAGCTCGGGCGGAATTGCTGCGGTCGAGGATTTCTTCCCACCACCCCCCCAAACAAAAAAAGACACACAATTTTATATCCCGCTCCTCCCTCCCTCCGGGTTTGAGGTATGAATTCCTCTATCTAATTAAAACTTCGATCTCTCTTTTTACCTGTTTAGGATGCAGCTGCAGTCCCCCTACACACACACACACCACGCAAACGGACGGACGGTCCAACTCCTCACTGACTCACGACTCCAACCGTTCCTCCCCCTTCAGTGCAGTTTGAACTCGGCACGCGCCACATAGCCAGCCAATTACCGCGCTCCAGAACCCAACTGCCACCGCCCCGCCCCCCAGCTCCTTCCCGAGGTCTGACGGGAGCTGTAGTTCGCCAGTGGGATTGGCGGACGATCGCAAGAGGGAAAGAATATATCAGTGCCACCAAATACTTGTGGATGCCGGAAATCTGAAACGTTAAAGGTGCTGGACACTTACATGTTGAATCTTCGCCGATCCCCAAAGCGCATTCTTGAAGTGGCATCATCATGATGGCAGGATAGCAGCAGCCGTTATTCAAGAAGGGAGGAAGGGGTAAACCAGGGACCGACAGGCCAGTCGGTCTAACCTCAGTGGCGGGGAAACTATTGGACGCAATTCTGAAGGACAGGATTAATCTACCCTTGGAGAGGCAGGGATTAATCAAGGACAGTCAGCGTGGTTTTGTTAAGGGGAGGTCATGTCTGACCAATTTGATTGCATTTTTGGAAGAGGTGACCAGGTGTGTAGATGAGGGCAATGCATGTGAAGTAGTCTACTTGGACTTCAGCAAGGCTTTGGATAAGGTCCCGCATGGGAGACTGATAACGAAGGAAAGAGCCCATGGGATCCAAGACAATTTGGCAAATTGGATCCAGAATTAGCTGAGTGGCAGGAAGCAGAGGGTGATGGTCGAGGGGTGTTTTTGTGACTGGATGCCTGTGTCCAGTGGGGTTCCACAGGAATTGGTGTTGGGTCCCTTCCTGTTTGTGGTGTATATAAACGATTTAGACTTGAATGTAGGAGGGTTGATCAGTAAGTTCGCGGATGACACGAAAATTGGTGGGGTGGTAAATAATGAGGAGGATAGCCTTAGATTACAGGAGGATATAGTCAGACTGGTCAGATGGGTTGATCAGTGACAAATGGAATTTAATCCGGATAAGTGTGAGGTGATGCACTTGGGCAGGACAAACGAGGCACGGGAATACACGATGAATGGTAGGACCCTTGGAAGTACCGAGGATCAGAGGGACCTTGGTATGCATGTCTACTGGTCCCTTAAGGTAGCGGGACAGGTAGATAAGGTGGTTAAGAAGGCATATGGATACTTACCTTTATTAGCCAAGGCATAGAATATAAGAGCAGGGAAGTTATGCTGGAACTGTATAAAATGCTGGGTAGGCCACAGCTAGAGTATTGCGTGCTGTTCTGGAATCCGCATTGTAGGAAGGATCTGATTGCACTAGAGAGAGTGCAGAGGAGATTTACCAGGATGTTGCCTATGCTGGAGAGTTTTAGTTATGAGGAGAGATTGGATAGACTGGGGTTATTTTCCTTGGAGCAGAGGAGATTGAGGGGGGGATGATTGAGGTGTATAAAATTATGGGGGCATAGATAGGGTAGACAGGAAGGAACTTTTCCCCTTGGTGGAGGGATCAATAACCAGGGGGCATAGATTTAAGGTAAGGGGCAGGAGGTTTAGAGGGGATGTGAGGAAGAATTTTTTCACCCAGAGAGTGGTGGGAATCTGGAACTCACTGCCTGAAAGGGTGGTAGAGGCAGAAACCCTCATAACATTTAAGAAGTAATTAGATGTGCGCTTGCAATGCCATGACATACAAGGCTATGGTACTTGTTTGACCGGTGCAGACTCGATGGGCCAAAGGGCCTTTTTCTGTGCTGTAGACCTCTATGACTCGGCCACTTTGCACACAGCAAGCTCCCACAAACAGCAATGTGTCCATGACTGGATCACCATATTGGTTAAGGGCAGTGGTGTGGGAACCAGGAGATGAAATCAGAAAGGGATACCAAAGTGTACAAAATACTGGGAGAGATAGCACGAGAATAGTAGGTTAATGGGTAGGGTCAGAGCAAGGGAAAAAGCAATAAAATCTAAAGCAGGGTTATTGTGCATGTATGTGAATGCACAGAGTGTAGTAAATAAGATTGATGAGTTGTAGGTGCAGATTGCCATGTGGAAATATGATGTTGTGGCTTTAATAGAGACCTGGCTCAAGGAAGGGCATGACTAGGCATAAATATCCCTGGATACAAGGTGTTCAGGAGAAATAGGAAAGGAAGAAAAGGAGGAGGGGTGGCCATATTGTTATGCTGAGGTTACCATTGGACAATCCTGATCCCAGGGCGGAACCCAGCTTGATAGATTCTAACTTTTATTTGTTTGTTTAGATACGTGGACAGGGGATACTGAACAGAGTCACCGGAGTCAGCTAATGAACTTTTAACAAAAGCATACAACATTTATTAAACAAGAAAAGATGGAGTATATTACAATATCCCTTCACCCACAACTGTATTTTTACAGATATATACAGATTTGTAAGGATAACACAAGTTACAAAGGCTATCTTATACTTTAATGTTCACAGTAAGTACATAGTCCATGTAAACCTATGGTGACTTGTGGTCAGACACACCATACTCTGAAACCAAGTGACATATGCCACCTCAACCAGATGCTATGATCTCCCCTCAGCTTCCCTCAGACACTTGTCACACCGTGAGCCAACAGTCTCACTGAACTCCGTCTTTCACATGAGTGTTTCTAATCTCCACTTTCCAAGAACTCGCCTTGGAATCTTTTCCCAAACCAATGCTTTCTCCCATATGCCATCCACAAGGGTTCACTTCCAAGGTTTCAAACTCTCCTTCCGATGTTCCTCTCCCCAGGGTCACCACATGCACTCAAGCTTTCTTCCATACGCTCTCTCTCACTGTCTCAGCTGTCAACAGTACACCACTGCTTCACATGCCCATAGCAAAGAGTTACAGAGCTTCAGTTGTTTCTTTGGACCTCCTGACTTCTCAAGCCTTTTATCTCTAAGCTTGAAGCTTTAATCTTGAAGCTTGGAGCCTTTCTCTGCCCCTCACTCTTAACTTCACTTAACAGGACCTTTTCCCAGGTTCCTGTCCTTCCTTTTGACTAGAACGACTTCCTCCTGTTCCACTCTCCTGGATTTTGGGATATTTTCTTTAGCTTGGGACTGGCTATCTGTCCCCTTTGCCCCAGTCTCTCTTGGCAGCTACTTTCAACCAACTGAACTGAAACAGCTTCGATATCAAACTGCTGTTTCTAGTTTCTTCTGTGTGTGTCTGTGGGAGGGACCTGCCTCTTTGGATCCCTGTTGCTAGGCAACAGCCCAGTTTCTCTACTCTTGTTTGTTTAACGTAGCTGCAACAGTCGTAGAACTCTCATTAGAAATTTTAAAGTGAAACTAAAACTCAATTTGATCTTATCTTAACCCACACATACAGAAATACAAATCAAACTTAAACTTTAAAGCTAAAACTTATTCCTAACACCCACAAATACAAATATAACTTACTTAAACTATCTCTATTTCCTAACAACATTGATTAAGGAGAGCATTGCAGTGCTGAAGAAAGAGGATGCCCCATAGGGGTAGAGGACAGAATCGATTTGGCTAGAGCTAAGGAACAAAAAAGGTGCAATTACACTGCTCAGTGTAATCTAGAGGCCACCAACTAGTGGGAAGGATGTAGAGGAACAGATTTGCAAGGAAATTATGGAGAGGTGCAAAAATTATAGCGTAGTTATAATGGGGGACTTTAATTATCCGAATATGGACTGGGATAATAGTAGCGTAAAGGGCAGAGGGGGCAAGAGTTCCTAGGTGTGTTCAGGAGAATTTTCTACAGCAGTATGTTTCCAGTCCAATGACAGAGGAGGCACTGCTCGACCTGGTTTTTGGGAATGAGATGGGCCTAGTTAATCAAGTGTCAGTGGGAGAACATTTAGGGGACAGTAATCATTGTATTACAAAGTTTAGAAAAGGACAATGATCAATCCAGAGTAAAATAATTAACTGGGGGAAGCCAACTTCAATGGTGTAAGAACAGATCTGGGCTGAATATATTGGAACCAAAGGTTGGCAAGAAAAACGGTAACTGAACAATTGGCTACCCTCAAAGAAGAAATAGTTTGGCACTGCCATGGTATATTCCCTCAAAAGGGAAAGGTTGGGTAAATAAATCCAGAGCTCCCTAGACTACTAAAGAGATAGAAATTATAAAGAAAAGAAAAGTGTTCTAATGACAGAAAATACAATTGAGAATCAGGCTGAGTACAGAATGTTCAGAGGGGAGATGAAAATGTAAATAAGAGAAGCAAAGAGGGAACATGAAAAGAGACAGACAGCTAATATAAAATGGAATCCCAAAATTTTCTATTGGATTCAGCACGGATTTCTTAAGGGAAAATTATATTTAACTAACTTGCTGTAGTTTTTTGAAGAAGTAACAGAGAGGGTTGATGAGGGTGATGCTGTTGATGTGGTCTATGTGGACTTCCAAAAGGTATTTGATACAGTGCCGCATAACAGACTTGTGAGCAAAGTTAGAGCCCATGGAACAAAAGGTACAGTGCCAACATGGATACAAAATTGGCTGAGTGACAGGAAACAGAATAATAGTAAAAGGGTGGTAAAAGGAGCAGTAGGGCTGATTGGGCACCAATAAAAGGGATATACATATGGAGGCAGGGGGCATGGCTGAGGTATTGAATGAATACTTTGCATCTCTCTTTACCAAGGAAGAAGATGCTACCCAGGCCATGGTGAAAGAGGAGGAAATTCAGCCACTAGAAGGGTTTAAATTTGATAAAGAGAAGGTATTGGATAGGCTGTCTGTACTTAAAGTTGACAAGGCACCAGGACTGGATGAGATGCATCCAAGGATACTGAGGGAAGTGAAAGTGGAAATCAGAGGCGCTGGTTATAATTTTTCAACCTTCCTTAGACTCAGGGGTGGTGCCAGAGGAAGGGTGTAAGGATAAGCCCAGCAAATAGAGGTCATTTAGTTTAACTTCTGTGGTGGGGAAACTTCTAGAAACAATAATTTGGGATAAAATTAATAGTCACTTGGACAAATGTGGGTTAATTATGGAGACCCAGCATGGATTTCTTAAGGGAAAATCGTGTATACTTAACTTGCTGGAGTTTTTTGATGAGGGCGATTCTACTGATGTGGTGTAGATGGACTTTCAAAAGGCATTTGATACAGTGCTGCACAACAGACTTGTGAGGAAAGTTATAGCTCCTGGAATAAAAGGGACAGTAGCAACATGGATACGAAATTGGCTGATTCCTTTTGGATTGGAGGAAGGTTTGTAATGGAGTTCCCCAGCAGTCAGTATTTAACCTTGCTTTTCCTGATTTATATTAATGATCTAGACCCTTGTGTACAGGGCAGAATTTCAAAATTTGCGGACATTACAAAACTTGGAAGCATTGTGAACTGTGAGAAGGATAGTATAGAACTTCAAAAGGACTGAGACAAGTTGATGGAATGTGCAGATAGGTGGCAGATGAAGTTTAATGTGGAGAAATGTGAGGTGATACATTTGTTGGAAGAACATGGAGAGACAATATAAAATAAAGGGTACAACTCTAAAGGGGGTGCAGAAGCAGAGGGACCTGGGTGTATTTGTGCATAAGTCATTGAAGGTGGCAGGACTGGTTGAAAGAGCAATTAATAAAGCATATAGTATCCGAGGCTTTATAAATAGGGGCATTGAGTAAAAGAGTTAGAGGTTACGTTTTTTTCATTCATTCATGGGACATGGGCGTCACTGGCTAAGCCAGCATTTATTGCCCATCCGGGGGAGATGGTGACATAGTGGCAATGTCACTGGACTAGTCGTCCAGAGGCCCAGACTAATGCTCTGGGAACACAGGTACAAATCCCACCAAGGCAGCTGGTGGAATTTAAATTCAATTAATAAAATCTGGAATTAAAAGCTAGTCTCAGTAATGGATGACCGTGAAACCATTGTCGACTGCTGTAGAAACCCATTTGGTTCAGTAATGTCCTTTAATGAAGGAAATCTGCCATCCTTACCTGGTCTGGCCTGCATGTGACTCTAGACCCACAGCAATGTCGTTGACTCTTAACTGCCCTCTGATGTGGTGTGGCAAGCCACTCAGTTCAGGGCAATTAGGGATGGGCAACAAATGCTGGCCTTGTATAAGACACTATTCAGCCTCAGCTGGTGTATTGTGTCCAGTTCTGGGCATCACACTTTAGGAAGGATGTGAAGGCATTGGAGGGAATGCAGGAGAGGTTTACAAGAATGGTTCCAGGGATGAAGAACTTCAGCTGTGAAGACAGATTGGAGAAGTTGGGACTGTTTTCCTTGGAGAAGAGAAGGCTGAAAGTAGTTAAGAGTGGTCTGGACAAAGTAAATAGGAAGAAACTGTTCCCACTTGTGAGAGGACCGAGAACAAGAGGGTACAGATTTAAAATAATTGGCAAAAGAAGCAAAAGCAATATGAGAAAAAACTTCATCACACAGCGAGTGGTTAGGGTCTGGAATGCACTGCCTGAGTGTGTGGTGGTGGCAAGTTCAATCAAGGCGTTTAAAAAGAAATTAGATGGTCATTTGAAAAGGGACAATGTGCGGGTTTACGGGGAGAAGGCAGGAGAACAGCACTAAGTGAAATGCTCATTCGGAGAGATGGTTAAGACACAATGGGCCAAATGGCCTCCTTCTGTGATTCTGGATGGATATTGGCTGTTAAATGATAAATGTTACTGTGTTCAGTTCCATTTGCAGCTCATCAGATAATCGAAGCAGTCCATGCCCTGACGCAGCAAGGTCTGGACAACATTCTAGTCTGGGCTGATAAGTGGCAAGTAACATGGCAAGCAATGTCCCAGGACTGAGATGATTGACTTCCAACAACCACAGCCATGTTCCTTTGGGCTAGGTATGACTCCAACCAATGGAGAGTTTTCCCCCTAATTCCCATTGACTCCAGTTTTCCTAGGGATCTTTGATGCCACATTCTGTCAAATGCTGCCTTGATGCCAAGGGCAGTCACTTTGAAGTTCCTCATTCCTGGAACCATTGTCATGAATCTTTTCTGCACTCTCGCTAAGGTCTTCACAATCTCTTTAGTATGTCACTCAGAACTGGGTGCAATACTCTACTGTTTTGTACAAGTTTAACATAACTTCCTTGCCTCTATACTCCATGTCCCTATTTTTAACAAAAACAGAATTACCTGGAAAAACTCAGCAGGTCTGGCAGCATCGGCGGAGAAGAAAAGAGTTGACGTTTCGAGTCCCCATGACCCTTCAACAGAACTGAGTAATATTAGGAGAGGGGCTCCTGACTTGTGCCTTGTAGATGGTGGCAGGAATTTGGGAGTATGGAGTTGAGATATTCATCGCAGAATTCCCAACCTCTGAATTGCTCTTTTAGCCATACTATTTATATGCCTAGTACAATTCAGTTTATGGTCAATGGTAACCCCCAGGATGTTGACAGTGAGGGATTCAGCAATGGTAATGCCAATGAATGTCAAGGGGAGATGGTTGGATTCTGTCTTGTTGGAGAAGATTTATAAAGAATGATTTATGCATTTATACATCCAGATGTCTTTCCTGTGCACCCACTTTAGAATTGTACCCTTTATTTTAGGTTGTCACTCCATGTTCTTTCTACCAAATGAATCACTTCACACTTCTCTGCATTAAGTTTCATTTGCCATTTGTCCACCAATTCCACCAACCTGTATATACCCTTTTGAAGTTCTACACTATCCGCCTCACAGCTCACAATACTTCCTGCAGTTCAGGACTAGATTTTCTACTTATGTCTCTGCAATCTACCTTGAACCCACAGCCTCCTGTCTCAGTGGCAAGTCTGCCACCAACAAGACAGCTGAGGGAAAAAGGCATAAGGAAATAGGTGAGGATATGAAAAAGAACATGAAACTCTCAGTCCTGTATCAAACCTGCTGACTTCACAATTCATATAACTCCAATATACCAGGATTCCAACTCACTTATTTAATTCCCTGCATAAATTGTATCCGGATTTCTTTTTTTTCTCCCAGAAGTCAATTTTAAGAAGTCCATGATTAGTAACGCAAACGTGTAATTGAGCCATAAGAATTAGGAAGGTCCCAGGTTTAATTCTGATTCTACCTACTTTAGCTAGGGATGGGAGTGGGGTACTACAATTGGCCTTAGCTCCTTTAAATGGAGTATAGGGTCAGGCTTAGTTGTGGTACCAGTTGCAATCAGGTGCCTGCTGACTCTGTTGGCTTACACATTAGAAATTGGGTAAGGTACAGGAGAGCACATGCTGCTTGTAGAACCACAGATCACAGCAGAGTTGTCCAAATTAAAAAGGCTGCTCATACCTACATTTATGCCATTCAGGATTTAAAAGATCTGTTTCATTATGCTTTTAATCTTTCTCTTGAATAAGAATAAATTTAGCTCTGAATCTCTGTTAACTTGGAGCCTTGAATCCTAGAATTACTGTCGTCTTTCTTCTGTAAACCCTTTAAAGACATAAATGTGCACTTTCTGGTGGTGAACCAAACATTACAGCAAGCAACTGGAAATGTGTTTTTTTATTCATTCCTGGAATGTGGGCATCGCTGGCTAGGCCAGCATTTATTGCCCATCCCTAATTGCCCTTGAGAAGGTGGTGGTGAGCTGCCTTCTTGAACTACTGCTGTCCATGTGGCCTCATCAGTGACCTACATGGATGTCAGACATCCCAAATAGGACTAAATTAAGCTCTTCTAGGACTCTGGAGGCAATCACTCCAGAAGCTCAGGGCGTATAATAAGAATATGGAAGGATTTGCTTTTAAACAAAACAGATATGCATAAAAACTGTTTTCAAGCGACCATGACGAATTGAAGAGAGTAACATGTCATACTGTCTTCCATCACACTGCTTAGTCCTCCTGTGATCACCAGTAGTGTCACAGCAATTTTACAAAAGGACACACTGTGTATGATGTACGGGATTTGCTTCTAGATACATGTCCCCCAGCAAATGTTGATTGTTGACATGGTGCTTTTTGGAGTGGATATTTTTGTTTCATATTTTGATATTGTTATGACCGGTCCCCAGGCGAGGCTCCCCAGTTTGTTAACTTCCTGAACGGGACCACAATTTTGTTATGCTCCCAGGTGAGGAGGAATGAGCTGGCTCCCCTTCTTTATTCAACCCCAGCTGTTGGTCACAACAACGTTAATTTAAAAGGGATCCCTTCCCCTGTGGATACCTTTCCCCAGTCCAAATGTATTTATTTTTTTAGAAGGAGCCAATTTAACCAGGCTTTCTTGAGTCAAAGAAAGAGTACATTTATTAGTTACTAAAACATTTTAAAAAACGCAACACATATCTGAAATGAGAAGTTAAGAGTCCAAATAAAAGTTTTTAAGAAAGTATTCAAATCAGTCTTTGGCTTGTCCATGAGGCATAGATGGTGGTATGTTGTGGCCATAAGTTGAGTGATTCCAGCAGAGCTGACTTTGGCAGTTTCGCAGTTAGTTTGGAGACACTTGGTTCTGCAAGGTGTCTAGAAGGCTGCCCTATTTCCTTTAGATTGTGCCTTCTGCTGAGTTTTGCCTCTAGCAACAGAGAGAGAAAGAGAGATCCTTTGCCTGCAAGCTGCAGAAAGAGTGACTGGCTTGTTCTTCTGCTTGCTGTCGCAAACTGTCACACACCAGCACACCAGCTTTTTAACCGATATTTCCCTGTGTATTCTGGAAGGGAAGAAACTATGACTCATGCCCAGAGTCCATCGGTGGGATTTTCCACACCCGCCCACTGCCGCGATCTTCTGGTCCTGCTGCAAGTCAATGGACTTCTGGCTGGGGCGCCGCCTCGCGTGTGGCGGGTCCCACCTGTGACAAGGCTGGAAAATCCCAGCCCATGTTCTTTTCTTCTCAGTCTATTTACACGTTCTGAGATATAATTAACAGGCAATGGATTTCGGATGTCTGCTGAGATGTGCAAATCACTCTTTTTTTCTCTGCAACCACAGGAGATTAAAGTTCAGTCTTTTGTATCTTTCTTATTTCCCTTTCAAGTGTCTCTGTTTGAAGAAGACCATGACAGCTTTCAGGTTTGACATTCCATGTCCTCTCAGGACCAGACGTATAATCCACATAGGAGTTTTCCAGGAAGTGGTTACTTTACATTATCAGCCATTGTTTGCTCAGTATCTTTACTTGTATTTCTTTTTTTTTTAAAAAAACACACGTCTTCCTTAAAAAGTTCAAATTGCCCATAAGTGATTGGTACCATTTGGCCGCGTCATAATACTTCCCCTGCACCACGAATGAAATGAGATTCATTCTCATTTCATTACAAAGGAAAAGAAATATAAAACAAATACATACACATGCTCACACACATTCATTCTCCTGGTCTCACACACACACATTCATTCTCCTGGCCTTGGTCAATATTATCTCTTCAGTTTTATCCGGGTCTCTTTAAGTCCTGGATAGGGCATGTGCAATCGCATTTGATTTCCCATCAATGTGGCTGATTTTTAGGTGGTACAGGCTGGAGAAACAAACTCCAACAGAATAACCTGGCATTGTGTTTTAAACTTTTCCACAAAGGTTAAAGGATTGTGCTCAGTATAGATGTGGTCACTCTGTATCCATTTCGGACATATATCTCAAAGTGTTTGAGAGCCAGTAATAAACCAAGGGTATCCTTCTCCACTGTGGAGCACCATTTCTGATGCTTGTTTGGTATTTTTGGAGAAGTGCCCGATTGGTTTCCCTATCCCTGATTTGTCTTCCTGGAAGAGGACCAACCCCTACCATGATGTCACTCGCATCGATGGCTACTTTAAATGCTTGGTTAAAGTCCAGAGCTGCAAGCACAGGCTCACCTATTAAAATGGCTTTCAACTTTTCAAAAGCTGTCTGGCATTTCTCAGTCCATATTACCTTTGCTTTTTTCTGTAGTAGATCCGTCACCAGGGCAGCTACTGTGCTGAAGTTCGGGGCGAACTTGCAGTAGAACCCACACATCCCCAAGAACCTCATGGTTTCCCAATATGTTGTAAGAATGGAGAACTGTGCCACTGCTTGTACCTTTACAGCCCTGGGATGGACTTGTCCTTGACCCGCTATGTGTCCTAGATAGATAGGTCACCTGGGCATTAGTGAACTTGCTCTTTGCGAGATTGACCACTAGGTCAGCTGACTGTACTTTCTGGAAAAGGGCTTCTAGTTGTTCTAAGTGAGTTTCCCAGGTGTCACTGTACACTAGGAGGTCGTCTAAGTACATACATAATCAGATAAGCCTGCCACTACCTGGTTCATCAGCCTTTGAAAGGTGACTGGGGCATTTCAGAGTCCAAATGGCATGACTCGACACTGGTATAACCCATCCGGAGTTACAATTACGATATGAAGTAGATTTCCTTTGCGCAGGAAGTCAAGGGAACCTGCCAATATCCCTTGAGTAAATTTATCTTTGTAATGTAGACTGCTTTACCTAACCTATCTATGCGAGGTATCGGGTAGGAGTCGGCTTTGGTCACTACATTGACTTTTTGGTCGTCGAGCCGTCCGGCTTGGGCATGAGCGCAGCTGGGAAGCTCCAGCTACTGCTGCTAAGTTCTATTAGTTGGTGGTCCAGCATGTAGTTAATCTCCTCCCGAACCTGGGCCAGCTTTTATGGACCTAAATAATAGGGATGTTGCCTTACAGGAGGGGCCTCTCCCACATCTACATCATGTAGAGCTAGTGTGGTGCAGCCTGGCTTGTCTCTGCATAAGCCTTTAAATGCAGTGAGTAACCTCATCAAGTCTACTTGCTGTTCTGCTCTTAGGTGGGTGAATAAGGTGCCTAAGTCTGCTAGCATCTCTATCTTGGTTAGCCGGATAGTAGGGGGTTCAATATGGGCCGCATTCTTGTCTCCTTCTACTTCATCCCCACTTCTACCCTCTTCCTCTAGGCCAGTGGCAATGGGACAGACCGTTACCTGCTTGTCCCCTTCTCGGCTGTGATACTGCTTTATCATGTTGACGTGACACAGCCTTTGCTTCTTCCCCCAATCTGAGGTCTCAATTCGATAGTTTACTTCCCTGAGCTTCTTTGCTACTCTGTACAGACCACTGAACCAGGCTTTTCAGGGTTCACCTGGTATTGATAGGAGCACCAACACGTAGTCTCCTGGCTGAAAGTTTTGGTCCCCAGCATGTTTGTCTGCCTAAACAAAAATAAAAATACCTGGAAAAACTCAGCAGGTCTGGCAGCATCTGCGGAGAGGAACACAGTTAAGGTTTCGAGTCCGTATGACTCTTCAACAGAATTAAATAAAAATAGAAGAGAGGTGAAATATAAACGTTTGTCTGCCTGTTGCTTCATGGTTGTGTGGGAGATTTTTAAGTGTCCTTGGGCCACATCACAGGCTCTCATGAGTTTCTCCCAGAATACTGTTATGCAGTGTAACATGGAGACTTCCTCCTTCTGTTCTAAAAACGCCTCCTTGATTAGTTTCAGAGGCCCTCACACTTGATGCCCATAAACTAATTCAAATGGAGTAGAACCGGTCGACTCATTGGGTGAGTCCCTGGTAGCAAACAGAAGAAAACCTAGTCCTTTATCCCAATCATAGGGGTACTTGTGGCAGTATGCCCTGATCATTGTTTTTAGGGCCTGGTGGTATTGTTCTAGCGCCCCCTGCGACTGCGGGTGAAACACTGAAGACTTCAGCTGGGTCATGCCCAGGTTACCCGTGACTTCCTGGAATATTTTGGGCATGAAATTTGAGCCCTGATCTGACTGGATCTCAGTGGGCAGCCCATAGCTGGTAAAGAATTGAGTTATTTCCCCCACCACTGTTTTGGCAGATATGGTTCTCATGGGAACAGCCTCCGGAAAGAGGATAGCTACGCCCATGATGATGAGAATATACTGGTAGCCCCCTTCTGTTTTGGGCAGGGGCCACACACTGTCCACTAACACCTTGCTGAATCGTTCCCCAAAAGCTGGCATGGGAATCATAGGTACAGGTTTTATTGCAGGTTGGGGTTTTCCCACAACCTGACAGGTGTGGCAGGTTCTGCAAAACCTTACTACCTCTCTGTGGAGGTGTGGCCAGTAAAAATGCTGGCTGATGCAGGCTTGGGTTTTGCGTACACCGATGTGCCCAGCCATTGGAATTTGGTGAGCTAGCTGTAATATTTCCCTATGACATCTCGGCAGCACCACTACCTGGTGGATCACTGTCCACTCCTCGTTTGCAGGTCTGTGAGGGGGGTGTCCATTTCCTCAATAGCACGTCATTTTTAAAGCATTCAGGGACTGCTTCTGCCTCAGCTTCAGTGTGGGCAGTCTGGGTTAATGTTTTAAATAGTGGGTCAGCTTGCTGGGCCGCTACCAAGGAAGATCTATCTATTACCTCCTTAGGGTCTTCTAGACTCTTGGAAAAGGTTTCAGATAACTAGATGTAGGGTCTTCTGTCTGCAGTGCCACTTCAGCCTCCAATGATGGAGCTTGTCTGGCCATAGACTGCATTACACACAGTCAGGGAAAATGCCAGGCACTTTCGCCTGCAGATGTTCTGTCTCCCTGACTTCAGTTGGCTTCTCTGAGACCACTGGGGATACTATTACCTTTGATCCTGCCAGGTCATTTCTGCAGAGCAGGTCAACCCCATCCACAGGCAAACTGGTGACGACTCCCACGGTCACTGGTCCTGACACAAGATTGCACTCCAGATGCACCTGGTATAAGGGGATGGGCATGTATCCTCCTTCAATCCCCTTTATCAACACCTTGGCACTTACTGTACTCTCTGGTGGACTTTTGGACTTTTAGCAGTAGAGTTTGGCTGGCCCCTGTATCCCTCAGTATCACTATAGGCTTACTCACCTCACTCTGGGGAAATGTGGCCACCCTTCCTTTGGATACAGGGTTTTGTTTAACCTCACCCACACTCTCAGGAGTGCATCTACAGGAATTCGCAGCTGCAGTCAGAGCCATAGCCTCGTCTGCTATGCTGCATGACTGACCCCCATTCTCTGCACGGGGATTATGGGCCTCGATAAATCCCACTGGTTTTTCCTGTAACCTCCAGCAGTTGGCCAGGATGTGCCCTACCATTCAGCAGTTAAAACACACAGGCTCTTCTTGGCTTCACTTTTCATCTCCATCCTGAGGAGGGCCCCCAGCATTTCCCTCTCTCCCATGGGTGCTCAGTTTCCTGTCACTCTCTGCACCTCTATCCTTTCCAGTTGGTTGGAGGTGACTAGGGGAGGATCTCTTCTGGGACAGGGATTTGTGAATCAGCTCATACTCATCAACCAGTGTGGCTGCCTGCCTGGCCCCTGTTACCCTCTGTTCCTCTAGGTGTGCTCTAATTGGGAAAGGTATGGAGTTTTTAAAGATCTCCAGGAGAATTATTTCACTGAGGTTCTCATAAGTGGCTTCTGTTTTAAGTGCCCGCACCCACTGGTCAAAAGCAAGTTGCTTAAGCCTTTCAAATTTCAGGTACATCTGGTAAGGCTGTTTCCTGAGGGTAGGGGATTTCTAATGGTACACATCCAGCACTAACTGGTACGCACTTAAAGTAGCCCTTTTTGCTGCCTTATAGTCAGTTGCACTTTCCTCAGACAAGAGGGAGTAAACCTCGTGAGCCTTTCCTGCAAACTTACTTTGCAGTAGTAGGGACCAATGTTGGACTGGCCAATTTAATTGCTGTGCTAACCACTTGAAAGAGATAAAGAAGGCTTCTACCTCTGCTTCATCAAACTTGGGGATTAAATGAGCAAACTGTATTGCCTCAGCCCTTAAGTCTGAGCTTCTTCAAGAGACACAATAGGATTCCTGCCCCTCAACTCGAGCTGTTTTAGATTAATCTCCTTTTCCCTCTCTCTGTCCTGAAATTCTCCTTTTTCTCTCTGTGCCCTTTCCTGTCTTTCCTCTTTCTCTCTTTTCTTTTCCTCTTCCTTTCTTTCCTTTTCCCTTTCCTTTTCTCTTTCCTGAAATTCTAATTTCCGCTGCTCCAATTTTAATTTGTGTACCACTATTCTATCCATTTTATCATCCTAAATTTCTGCCTGTAGACCGTTGGCCACCCCTTTTAAAATTTGGGGTTTTCTGGCTTTCGGGTGAAATTCTAATCCTAAGTACCTCACTAGCTCTTTTAACTCTTTGAGGAACAGAAATGTTAAATTTTCATAAGTAACATCCCCTCCCTCTGTAAAAACGCTGGCATCAAATATTGACATTTTTACACTTTAGGGCAGACTCAAGAAAACCTTTTTGCATTTTTTAAAATTGGTTTCAAAAGAACAATTTACTTTCCCTACACTAATTTTTTTGTTTTGTCTGTGGGAAGTATCTTGGCATGAGCCCTCAATTTGTTAATACCGGTCCCTGGATGAGGTCCCCCAATTTGTTAACCTCCCGAATGGGACCACAATTTGTTATGCTCTGGGTATGGTGGAATGAGCTTGCTCCCCTTCTTTATTCAACCCCCTCGTTTGGTTGCAACAAGGTTTAATTAAAAGGGATCCCTTCCCCTATGGATATCTTTTCCCATTCCAAATGTTTTTTTTTTAGAAGGAGCCAATTTAACCAGGCTTTCTTAAGTCAAAGGAAGAGTATGTTTATTAGTTACGAAAGACTGAGAAAAATACTAAAAACACAACACGCATACACACAGATCAGAAATGAGAAATAAAGAGTCCAAATAAAAGTTTTTTTTTAATATGCAAATCAGTTGGCTTGTCTGTGAGGTAAAGATGACAGTACATCATGGCCGTTAAGTTCAGTGATTCCGAAAGCACTGACCTTGGCAGTTTCGCCGTTAGTTTGGAGACACTTGGTTCTACAGGATGGTTGTCCTATTTTCTTTAGATTGTGGCTTCTGCTGAGTTTTGCCTTCAGCAACAGAGAGAAAGAGCAAGATTCTTCACCTGTAAGCTTCAGATGTGGTGACTGGCTTTTTCTTCTGCTTGCTGTCACACACAGTCACACACCAGCACACAAGCTTTTTAACTGATTTTTCCTTATGTATCTTGGAAGGGAAAAACTATGACTCGCACCCAGAGTCCACGTTCTTTTCATCTCAGACCATTTACACATTCTGCGATATAAATCAACAGGAGATGGATTTTGGATGTCTGCTGAGATGTGCAGATCACTCTTTTGTCTCCGCAACCACAGGAGATTAAAGTTCAGTCTCAGGTGCAACATTCTATGTCCTCTCAGGACCAGTCGGTCAAGTATAATCCATATAGGAGTTTTCCAGAAAGTGGTCACTTTACATTATCAGCCATCTTTTGCTCAGTGTCTGTACTTGTACTTTTTTTTAAAAAGCACAGACCTTCCTTAAAAAGTTCAAATTGCCCATAAGTAATTGGTACTGTTAATCCAATGTCGTAACAATATGTACAATACTCCATTTGATGGAGTACGCCTCAAGCTGCACAAATCATGTATAGAGCAAAGTAAATATACTTATTTCTCCACACTGAGCTGTATCTTGTCACCACAAAACCTCAACATAAATTTGTGTATGAGTCATTGTCAAGACTGAAACTACCATGTTCTGCACTGCCAGAAATTGCTTTCTACTTCATATTCCATTTCTCTTCCTAGTTACACAGTCAGGCTAAAATCAGAGTTATTCAAATTGAACATCAGCTGAGCTTCACTTTTCAAATCTTACCTATCAGTGAGACCACACCTTTTCATGTGTATAACGTTGCCCACCTCCACCCTTTTGTTTTGTCACCTACAGGCTTAACTGCTTCAATATTCTTTTCAATAGCCTCTTATGTTCAATCTTGCACAAGCATTTATAATCTGGTACTCTAATTGGCAGGATGTGACTAGTAGTGCCACACAGTGATCTGTGTTGGAGGTCTCAACTATTCACAATATTTATTATTGACCTAGATTCTGTGATAGAGCCATATATCTGAATTTGCTAAAGATATAAAGATTGATGACACTGTAAGCAGTGTAGATGAAAGCATAGCATTAAAATAATTATTAATAGATCAGTTGAATGGGCAAAACTATGGCAAATGGATTTCAATCTAGGCAAGTGTAACATCATTCGCTTTGGACCGAAACAAGATAAATCCCAAATGGTGAAAGCTAGAAATAATGGAGGTCCAAAGAGACTTTAGGGCCAATATAAATAGATGATTAAAAAGACTTGAATAGGTATGGAAAATAATCTAAATAGCCAATGAAATGTTGGGATTTATCTCTAGAGGACCAGAATACAAGGGGTAGAAGTTATGTTGCAGCATAATAAAACCATAGTTAGACCACACCTGGACTTCAGTCCTATGCACCACAACTTAGGAAAGTCTTTTTTATATTCATTTATCAGATGTGAGCATTGCTGGCAAGGCCAATGTTTAATGCAAATTCCTAATTTCCCTTGAGAAGATGGTGAGCTGCCTTCTTGACCTGTTACAGTCCATGTGGTGTGCATATGCCCACAGTACTGTTTGGGATGGAGTTCCAGGATTTTGACCCAGCAACAGTGAAGGAATGGCGATATAGTTCCAAGTCAGAATGGTGTGTGACTTGGAGGGATCTTGCAGGTGGCTCTGCTCTCACTCACCTGTTGCACTTGTTCTAAGTGGTAGAGGTCATGAGTTTGGAAATTACTGTCGAAGGAGCCTTGGACAGTTGCAGCTGTGCATCTTGTATATGATACACACTGTTGTCACTGCACCAAGGAGGTGACTGGTGTGCCAATCAAGCAGGCTGCTTTGTCCTGGAGGGTGTCAAGCTTCTTGAGTGATGTTGGAGCTGCAAGTGAAGAGTATTTCATCACACTCCTGACTTGTGCTTTGTAGATGGTGGACAGGCTCTGGGGTGTCATGAAGTGTATTACTTGCTGCAAAATTCCCAGCCTCTGACCTGCTCCTGTAGCCACAGTATTTATATGGCTGGTCCAGTTAAGTTTCTGGTCAATGGTGACCCCCTTAGGATGGTGTTGATGGAGATTCAATGTCAAGGGGAGATGGTTAGATTCTTTCTTGTTAGAGATATGTAGCATGAATGTTACTTACCGCTTGTCAGCCTAACCCTGATTGTCATCTGCTGCATGTGGACACACAGGTGACTTCTAGTATCTGGGGGATTGCAACACACTGCAATCATCAGCAACAATCCACTCTTCTGACCTTATGTTGGAGGGAAATTCATTGATGAAGCAGCTGAACATGTCTGTGGATACATTGACCTTGGCTGAAGTACAGCATAGATTTACCAGAATGATACCTGAACTCCAAGGGTTAAATTATTATCCTTCCTCTCCCTTTTTGAGCTGTATACAAACTTTGACACAGTTGACCACACCATCCTCCCCCACCACCTCTTTACTATCGTTCAGCTGGATGGGGCTCTCATCTGGTTCCATTCTTATCTGTGTAATCCCAGCCAGGGTATCAGTTGCAATGGCTTTTCTTCTTGTTCCTGCACTATTTCCTATGGTGATCCCCAAGGATCTATCCGAAGAAGAGTCATACAGACTTGAAACATTAACTCTCTTTCTCTCTCCACAGATGCTGTCAGACCTGCTGAGTTTTTCCAGCATTTTCTGTTTTTATTACCCAAGGATCTATCCTTGGCCCCCTCCTATTTCTCATCAGCATCATCCAAAAATGCAGCATTAGTTTTCACCTGTATGCTGATGACACTTAGCTGTACCTCACCACCAGCAACAGCCACCTTTCTCAAAAGGCTACCATTGCTGAGGAAATCCAACACCAGATCAGCTGCGCCAGTTCAGCCTTCAAAAAACTACGCCAGCGAGTGTTTGACAACAAAGACCTCCGCAAGTCAACAAACATTCTAATGTACAGAATAGCTGTCATCGCTCCTGTACTGCAGTGGGACCTGGATTGTGTATCAGTGACACATAAGAGCACTAGAGAAATTCCATCAGCAATGCATCTGCCACAACCTCCAGACTCAATGGGAGGACCGTCAAATAAACGCTAGTGTCCTTGAAGCCAGCTTCACAAGCATTCAGGTAAGACTCCTACAAAATCAACTACGACGGACTGGGCACTGTCCGGATGGCCAAAAAGCATCTCCCCTGTGAGGTACTGTTTGCTCAACTTTCAAATGGCCAGGGTTCCAGGGGAGAACAAAGAAAACACTTCAAACACTCTGAAGCTCTCCTTTGCAGTATGGCAGCATTGACATTATTGACTGGGAGGAGCTTGCTACCAATCATTCAAAATTGTAACAACTTGTCCATAATCTGCATCATGCTTTGCGTCCAAGCACCTTAATGATGAGGCACAGTGGCAGCAGAGAAGGAAAGAAAAGGAAGCAAATCCTGCAATCCGGATCCCATGGCAGAACCTCGCAAACCTAACCCTAACCCCCCTAACCCTGAGCAGACATCATCCTCAAATCGAGGGACAGCCACCAAGGATGATGACCTCGCCACCACCTCTCTTGACTCCTCCACTGTTATTAAATTATCAGACTACTTATCCAATCAGATATTTCCTATGATTAAATATTGGGGAGATTGAAGCCATTGTTTCCAACCCCTGTTCCAAACTCCGTTCCCTTGCTACCAAGTCCGTCCCTCTCTCTGGCAACAGTTTGAGGGCGGAATCGTCCCAGATTTGCACTAAGTGCGGTAGCGGACAGGCAAAATGACGTTTTACCCGCTGGTGGTGATGGCGGGTTTTCATGCCTTCTCGTCCTAATCCTGCCACATTATTTATACATACCCAGGAAACTCGCCGTTTCAATGACAGGTGGGTTCTCATTCGCCCACCCGCCATCACCTCGCCGCTTCATCACGCCGTGCGCCATATTTAAAGTCCAGACGTGCGCACACATCTCAGTCCTTCTAGCCCATGACTACTGCAGGGAAGATGGCCGTAAAAGACAAAAAGACTGCAGCCCCAAGGTTTAATGATGCGTCACTGGAACGCCTTTTGGATGCCGTGGAGGCCCGCCACAATGTCCCCTACCCCCACTCTGGCCACAGGATAAGCAGCAGCATTACCAACCAGGCTTGGGAGGCAGTGGTTAGTGCCAATGCCCTGCAAAAGAAGACAGCCACCCTGTGCCACTACAAGATGAAAGATCTCCTCCGTTCTGCCAGGTTAACTTACTCTTCTCATCGCTCTCAACTCACACACTGTCAAACCCATCACACACCCACAGGGATCTCACACCTCAAGGGGCAACACCACTAACTCTTACACACACCTTCACATCTCCATCAGGCTCCTATCCTCTGGAGCTCACATCCTCATTCCTGTCCATGGCGCTACTCACCACACAAACATTCCATGCAGTGCCATGTGTCCTGCTCACACTCTCTCTGTTTTCATTCAGGAGAAGCCTGCTCACATCGGCATGGAGAGGTCCCAGACAGCGGGTGGAGTGGCCCACATTAGGCCCCTCACTCACTTTGAGGAACATGCCATCGTGCTGACTGGTGAGGATATAGATGCTGCCTGCGGTGACGGTGAGGTTTGCGGCGAACACTCACACGAGGATCCTGCATCACAACATCCCTCCCTCAATGCAACTGTGAGTTCTCTCTCTCCTGCTTTTGACTCTGCTGTCATGCACTGCTTTATCTCTACTTTGGTTCACAGGGAGCTCTGCTAAGCAGCCAATACCCTCAGTCAGCCCTCAGCCCCTCAGCTCCATTCACGTCCTCATCTGCAGCCAAGAGGACCCCTGCTCTAGTGAAGAGGTGGAAATAAGGAGCCCAGAAGACCCATCACCACAGAGGGAGCAGCGGCCCATTAGTGATTCTGGAGGAAAAAGTGTGTGTGTGTGGCAGTGCCTTGCGGAGTCTCATGCAAGCATGCTCACGTACACAGACCCTTCACATTTCACACTCGTCTCAATGTCCTGAGCATTTTGAATTCTGCCTGTCAGGGTTCGCTTTCAGTTGTCCATCTGAGCTGACCTGCAACTCCATCCACCCAATGATCACACCTCCATGCAACACCTGATCTTGCCCATCACGACTGTCGTTTCACTTTCAATTTGGACAGCATGGTGCTAATTTGGTTTTACTTTTGCTCCCCCATCCTTTACCCTCCCCTAGTCACCCATTTCCTCTCCCCCATCACAGTTGACCCCCCGCCCCTGCAGCATAACCTTCCACCTCCCCTCGGTTACCCACCAGCCACAGCCCTTTTCCTTCAGGGATGTCCAGATGACGTGCACGTTCCCTTCCTTCCTGAAAACCCCACTCCCATCCACATTCACCTCCCCAACCTCCTCCTTCCCACCCCGAGGATCCATGTCAGCCTCTGGGTCCCCACCAACCACTCTCGCTGTCCCTTCTACTGCTACCGTCGAACCCTCAACCTCCCACTCTACTGCCTCACTCTGCCCTCGGTCATTCTCACCCTTCCTCCATACCACTCTTTCACTCCCCAGGAGGCACACATGGACCTATCCGATCCCTCCCATGCACATTCACCTGCACCTCCACCCCTCCACACCCCTTCCCCCGCTCCACACCTCCCCCGGAACCCTTTCCCCATTCCGCGCTCCTCCCCCCACTGGACCCCCTTCTCCTGCTGGAACCCTTTCTCCATTCCGCATCCCTTCCCCCCTGGAATCCCTTCCCCCCACAAGTCCACCCACCCCCCCACCCCAAGACTCCCACCCCCGCTTAGTCCCTCCCCTTCCTGACTCCTTCCTCCACCCTGACCTCTTCAGCTCCCTTAGCGCCTGCCCCCTCCTGACTTCTTCCTCCAGCCTTGCCTCTTCCCCCAGCCCTACGTCTTCCTCCAGCCTCACTTCTTACTGCAGTCTTATTCCTACCCCCTTTCTGACCCCTTCCTCTACTCTTACTTCTTGCTCAACCCTTACTTCCTCCCCTCTCCGCACTCCTTCCCTTCACCTTCCACCCCCCCCTTAGACCTACCTCCCAGTTGCAGTCTTCTCACCCTGTCCTCCCCCCCACCTCCCCCCTTGACACCATCAGTCCTTCCCCCAACCTCCCACCCATCCTGACACCTTCATTCCCTCCCTCCCAACCTCACCCCCAACACCTCTTCCTCTCCCAGCCAATCCTAGCCCTTCCTCTCCCACCCCCATGACCATCACCCGTTGTGAGCATCAACGATGAATATCCAACTTCTGTGAGCTGCCACGTCCATGATAAACAACCCATGGACATTCCTCCAGTGTGCCATTGGTGTCAGGCTCCAGCATTTTCTGCTCCTCAGGTGTCCGCGATGTGAGCAAAGCCCTGGCGGGTAAGTCTTGGCTTCTGCACTTCACACTTGTCAAGAAGTGTTCTATACCAGCCTGCTTTCCCGCCGACGTGGGCAGATGATCCAACAGAGGGGGGAACAATTCCGGTGGGCAGGCCTAATAATGACATGCTGATGTATTACAATGAGATTCCTGATGTCCGATGGCAGAGAATGTGGCCAGCCATCGGTGGGCTGAGCGGACGATTGTGAACTGGTTTCACACCGTCATGAAACCAATCGCGCCATGTTGTCTGCACATGCCACCGAACACGCCTGACGCCAGTGGGCATGGAAAATCCCGACCTGAGACTAATCCAGGTTGTTTCCAATCTTGGTGCTGATTTAACCACCTCTGAGATAAGATTCCAACCGCATAATCATGCCACTAAGACTGCCTATTTCTACCTCTGTAATAACACCCAACTGTGCTCCTGTCTTAGCTTATCTGCTCATTCACATTCATTCACGCCTTGGTTACGTCTAGACTTGACTATTCCAATGCACTCCTAGCTGGTCTCCCACATTCTACCCTCCCTAAACTTGAGGTTATCCAAAGCTCTGCTGCCCATGTCGCACCAAGTCCTGTTCACTTATTACCCCTGTGCTCACTCATAGGCTCCCAGTCAAGCAACATCTGGATTTTAAAATTCTCATCCTGTTTTCAAACTCTTCCATGGCCCCACCCTCTCTATTCCCCTTACCAGGTGGCAGAGATTTAAATTAATTGATAGAAGGATTAGAGGGGAGTTGAGAAAAATGTTTTTCACCCAGAGCGTGGTAGAGATCTGAAACTTACTGCGTGAAAAGGTAGTAGGGGCAGAAACCCTCATTGCATTTATAAAGTACTTGGATATGCACTTCATGTTCCACAACCTACAAGGCTATGGACCAAGAACTGGAAAATGGATAGACAGTGATCTCCTCCACCCCTACAACCACCCACACCACCCCCCCCCCTAAACAAACTCTGTTCCTTTGCTTATGCATTCCCTTCTCCTTACCTCATGCCACATGGTCAGGACTTCCCTTCCTGAGCTCGCTCGCCTCCAAGTTTCTCAATAAAACCCATCTCTTTGACCAAACTTTTAGGGAGTGCAGAGCTCAAACAGGAAACAGCACCAACACCGTCATCAATGTAACAGAAGAAAAGGTCGGATAGGGTGTCTGAAAAGAAATGGAACAAACAGTGCCTACAAAAAGACAGGAATAGCTAGAAGATATGCAAGTTTCCATAGCTACAGCTTTTCTCCTGGAAGAAGTTAGTAACGTTTCTATATAAAAGCCACTGTTGCATGAAGGAACGAACCAGAGACCATTCCGGTGAAGGACAAAACTGTAGCCAGCCTGTATCTCCCTGGTGCAAAGAATTGGAGCCCGAGAATCTGAAATTGTCAAAGAAATGGAAGGTATCAGAAGAACCATGAAAGTAGAGGCTTACCAACAAACTACCAACAGTAAGAATAACAAACGATGAACAATGCTGGGATAACATTATTAATGAGGAAATGTCGTTTTATTGAGCATTTTTGTTCCTCAAGAAAATAACAAACAGCTCTGTCATGTTTTTGTATCAAATCTATGGAAGAATGCACCCATACAACACTACAATAACCATCATCAGCAGCAAAAAACTGCATTTCTATTGTATCCTTAATATAGAACGTTGAACACAAAGCACTTAATAAAAAAATCAATCAAATTAGATGTCAAGCCAAGGAAGGGGATTATTTTGTATTCTGTATTCCAGAAATGAATCCTAGTGCTTGATTTGCTTATTTTATGGTCTTATTAATCTCCATTGGCACTTTTAGTGATTTGTGTATTTGGATCACATGAACCCTTTGCTCCTATTCCCCACCTGGCCTCAATATCAAAGCAATTCATACCTCCTTATGTTTCCAAACAAAATGGAGCACATCACACTTATTTATAATTCTAATTCATTTGCCAATTACATGCCCATTCTGCAAGTTTATTGAATTACAGAATGGTCACACACAGAAGGAGGCTATTCGGCCCATTATGTCTGCTGGGTCTCTGAAGGAACAATTCATTTAGTGCCATTTCCCTGCCTTCCCCCCTCAGCCCTGCACATTCTTTGTTTTCAGATAATAATCCAATTCCCTCTTGAATGCCTCAGTTGAATCTGCCTCCATCACACTCTCAGTGCATTCCAGATCCTAACCACCCGCTGCATGAAAATACTTTTCCTCATGTCGCCATTGCTTCTTTTGCCAATTGTCTTAAATCTGTGTCTGCTAATTCTTGTTCTTTCCACCAATGGGAACAGTTTCTCCCTATCTACTCTGTCCCTCAGAATTTTGAATACCTCTATCAAATCTCCTCTCAACCTTCTCTTCTCCAAGGAAAACAGTCTCAACTTTAGCAATCTATCTGCATATCTGAAGTTCCTCGTCCCTGGAACCATTCTCGTCAATCTTTCCTGCACTGTCTCTAATGCCTTCACAACATTCCAAAAGTGTGATACCCAGAACTGGATGCAATGCTCCAGCTGAAGCCAAATCAGTGTCCTATACAAGTTTAACGTAACTTCCTTGCTTTTAGAAATCATACTTCCAATTCCTGAGTTCAAATTGTTAATTTAAATTGTGAAAAAGTGATACCAGCACCGATCCCTGTGTTGCACCACTTCCTGACTTTTACCAGTCTGAGAAGTTGCCCTGAGCACCTACTCTTTCCTTACTGTTTTGTAGCCAGCTTGCTCTGCATATTGTTGCCTACCGTCTGTCTGACCTTAGCCATAAGTCAGTGGTCAAGCAGGTCACAGACGCTCTGTTCAGGCATGCATTGACCTTCATCCACTTCTGTTGGGACCAGGCAAGCCAGACCAGTGAGCCACAGGCTTCGCGGCCATTGCTGGCTTCCCCAGTGTCCAGGGTGCAATAGACTGTACACATGTGGCCATCAAGCAGGTGAGCCCGGTGCCTTCGTCAACAGGAAGGGCTTCCACTCCCTGAACATGTGATCACAGGATGCTGATTCTTCAAGTCTGCGCAAGGTACCCAGGCAGCTCCCACGACACCTACATCCTCAGACACTCCCAGGTGCCGGGTCTCTTCAGTGCTCCAGCCTGGCTTGATGGATGGCTGCTGGGTGACAAGGGCTATCCTCTCAGAAGGTGGTTCATGACGCCTCTCCGCCATCCAAGAACAGAAGCTGAGCAGTGCTACAATAGGAGCCACGGCACCACAAGGGCTGTGGTGGAGAGAGCCGACGGTCTTCTCAAGATGCGCTTCCGATGCCTGGACCGCTCAGGGGGCGCACTCCAGTACCCCCCAGATCGTGTCTCGGTGATAGTGGTTGCATGCTGCACTCTCCAAAATCTTGCGCTGGAAAGGGGGGATGCAGTGCACGATGAAGACATTGATGCAGTGTCTGCGGCTCCACACAATGAGCCCAGCAGTGATTCCGAGGATGAACATGCACAGGGAAATGCTGAGGGGGTAGACGCTGACCCGGGACTACTCCAAGGAGGCAGGAACACCCGGGATGCTTTAATCCAACGAACCTTCAGCTAGCACAACACAGATGGATCACAAGGACAAGCCTGGGCTGGTGCACAGCAATGTGTCAAGCTTGCAAGGCAGGCAAATGGCTAGGGCCCCATTTACAAGATAGCTGATAAGGCTAATCTTACAGCGTGTGGAGCTATACAAATCTGTTCTGTCCCAGATGAAGATTTAAAATAATTATTTCCAATATTTAATCCGTCCTTTGGTGTAAGTGTATGGGCACTTTAAGACCTTCCCTTGTTTAACAGTTGCTTTCAAACCCTGGTCCACTCCTCCATCACCCCCTACACCTCAACTCCCTCCCACGGCACCTTCCCATGCAACCTCAGAAGGTGCAACACCTGCCCCTTTACTTCCCCTCTCCTCACTGTCCAAGGGCCCAAACAATCCTTTCAAGTGTAGCAGCATTTCACTTGCGCTTCCCTCAATTTAGTCTACTGCATTCGTTGCTCCCAATGCGGTTTCCTCTACATTGGAGAGACCAAACGCAGACTGGGTGACCGCTTTGCAGAACACCTTGGGTCTGTCCGCAAGCATGACCCAGACCTCCCTGTCACTTGCCACTTCAACAGTCCACCCTGCTCTCATGCCCACATGTCTGTCCTTGGCCTGCTGCATTGTTCCAGTGAAGCTCAACGCAAACTGGAGGAACAGCACCTCATCTTCCGACTAGGCACTTTACAGCCTTCCGGACTGAATATTGAGTTCAACAATTTTAGATCATGAACTCTCTCCTCCATCCCTACCCCCTTTCCAATCCCCCTTTTTTTCCAATAATTTATATAGATTTTTCTTTTCCCACATATTTCCATTATTTTTAAATGTATTTCCATCCATTGTTTTATCTCTACCTTTTAGCCTATTTCGATCCCTTCCCTTCACCCCACCCCACCCCCACTAGGGCTATCTGTACCTTGCTTGTCCTGCATTTTATCCTTAATTAACACATTCCTTAGATAATATCACCACCTTCAACACCTCTTTTTCCTTTTGTCTATGACATTTTTTGGCTATCTCCACCTATCACTGGCCCTCTGTCCAGCTCTACCTGTCCCCCCCACCCCCCCCGCCCCCCCGCTTAAACCAGCTTATATTTCACCTCTTTTCTATTTTACATAGTTCTGTTGAAGAGTCATACGGACTCGAAACGTTAACTGTGTTCCTCTCCACAGATGCTGCCAGACCTGCTGAGTTTTTCCAGGTATTTTTATTTTTGCTTTCAAATCCTTCTTTGATCTGAGGAACCATATGAATAATTTATATCTCTAATGGAGGTAACTGGAATCTTACCAGATTCAACGGCTCCATTATTATGTTGTTTAGTTTTCCCACCTCTAACTCCAACCTTTTTAAGTAAACATGAACCATTGTTTGAATGATAATTACCTTAGGAGTGTTTGCCAGCTTCGCAAACCTAGATTTTTCATTTATCTAATGCAATCCTCAACTTAAAAGTAATACTTCAAAAATATATGTATCATAAAAGTGGATATTTGTACCACATGCCATTATCTTCACTACCACGGGCATTAAGTTAACTGGTCTATTGTTTCCTCTCATTCCATCTTCCTTTTTAAAATATAGGAATACTATTAGCTATCACCAATCCTCTGACACTATTCCATTTTCTAATGTATTGTCATATGTATGTAATAAAGCCTCTGCGATCTTGTTCCTACCTTTTTTAAATATGCAAAGTTTTATCCTCAAGTTTGATTAATTTATCAATTATTTCCTCTATTCCTATCTTAAATGTCTTTATACTTTTCTTGATCTCCTCTTCCAATATCATACCCACCTTGTTAGTCTCCCTGGCAAATAGGAGGCAAAGCAGGTATTCCGTATTTCTACAATTTTGCTGTTATTCTTGTGAGTTTAGGTTTTCCATAAATCTGTCAGCAATCTTCTCTCCTCCTCCCTGATCTCTCTGCCATCTCATCATCGTGTGCTCCCCAATTTCTCTGGCCTATGTCGATGGACACCCCCAATCCGATGCCCAATCTCTCTGTCCCCATCCCACCGACCACGTCCCACTCCCCCCCCGATCTGATCTCTCCAGTCCCTACATTGATGTTCCTGCTGCTCCCTCTGACCCTTGATCTCTCTCCCTCCCCTCCCTGCTCCTCAGCGGCAGCCTGATGCTGAAGGTAAGACAGCTTGCGAGGCGGCTCCTCAGTCTGGCCAACTGCAGCTCGGAACTGGGGACGAGAATGTTAGGAACCTAGGAGCAGGAGCAGGCCATTTAGCCCCTAGAACCTGATCCGCCATTCAATGAAGATCGTGACTAATTTGTGACCTAACTTCATATACCTTTGCCCCATGTCTCTTGATACACTTCGATTATGGCTGCAATTTTACAGCCCTGTAGCAGCAGAGATGGGGCCTTAAAAATGCGGTGACTTATTCTAAACTCTACTGACTTCGGCGGGACCATAAAATCCTACTAGCGTAAAATTACGCCCTATGCAAACCTATCAACCTCAGATTTTAAATTTACAATTGACCTAGCATCAATTTCCAATTTGGGGATGAGAGTCCCAAATTTCTACCACCCCTTGTGTGTGTTTAAGTGTTTCCTAAACTGCAACCTTCCACCCCGCCCAGTCCCTCCCACCTCCCTGTTAATATTTAGACAATAATTTCTAAAAGTTATCACAGACAGTGCATCAGCGCCATCTGCTGGCATGGAGACAAAGCCTTGTGAACAAGAATGTTGCTTAAAGTGGTGTATGTCAGTGTCAAATGAGTTATGGAACAGCCTAACATATAGAATGCAAGGAAAACTGGAAATCCATAGAATGCAGGTTAGCCAGAGGCGTGTAGAAAAGAAAGTGATTTACAATAACAACAACAACTTGTACTTATATAGTGCCTTTAATATGATAAAACACCCCAATGAGCTATTGCCTTGTGACTGAAAAGAGAGCCTGTTTTTCATTGACGCAGGAGACAAAAATAAAGATCTGCTCCATAATAAAGAAAATATGAAGCTTATCTGATTCGACGTAATACTGCATTCATAGGAGTATTATAAAGCAAAATTTGACACCAAGCCACAAAAGGATATAACAGAATAGGTGATCAAAAACTTAGTCAAAGCAGTAAGTTTCAAGGAGCATCATAAAGAAAAGAAAAAAGGAAAGACCTATGACCTCAGGACATCCCAAAGCACTTTACAGACATGAAGTTTAGGGAAAGAGTTCCAGAGTTTAGGGTCTAGGCAGCTGAAGGCGCAGCCACCAATGGTGCAGAAATGAATAACAGGGATACTCAAGTGTTGTAATATGCCTTTAAGGGATAGCAGCACAACATCACTAGAAGGGAAGTGTGTTGTGTGACCTAGTCTTATTTTTACTTTTGCAGGTGACTGCCCAGAAAAGCTTTGAAGACACAGTGCTGAGGTAATGCTCAAATCAAGATTTGGCAGGCAGACCGATCCCTTGTGGCGAGACAGCAGTGCATAGCCCGTCAGTGGGACAGCGCATCAAGAGGACCAGCACTGGGTTAGCTCAGTTGGGAAAGGCAAGTGACCAAGGTGTGGGTCTGATCGATAGAGAGCGAGGGAGATTCCAACAAAACAAAAATCAGCAAAAGAAGTCATAAAAATCGGGAAGATTGCGATTTTTTACAAATTCGTTCATGGGATGTGGACTTTGCTGGCTGGGCCAGCATTTATTGCCCATCCCTAATTGCCCTCGAGAAGGTGGTAGTTAGCTGCCTTCTTGAACCGCTGCAGCCCATAAGCCTAGAAGACGTAGGAGCAGAAGTAGTCCATTCAGCCCATTAAGTGTGCTCCGCCATTCAATGAGATCATGGCTGATCTGACAATCCTCAACTCCACTTTCCTGCCTTTTCCCCATAACCCTTGATTCCCTTAATGATTAAAAAATCTGCCTATCTCAGTCTTGAATATACCTAACAACCCAGCCTCTACAGCCCTCTGCAGTAAAAAATTCCACAGATTGCCTAGCCTCTGAGAGAAGAAATTCCTCCTCATCTCTGTTTTAAATGGGCATCCTGTCACTCTGAGATTATGCCCTCTGGTCGTGGACTCTCTCACAAGGGGAATCAACCTCTCAGCATCTACCCTGTCAAGCCCCCTAAGAATCTTATATGTTTCAATAAGGTTGCCTCTCATTCTTATAAATTCCAATGAGTACAGGCCCAACCTATTTAACCTCTCCTCATAAGAAAATCCCTCCATACCTGGCATCAACCTAGTGAACCTTCTCTGGACTGCCTCCAATGCCAGTATATCTTTCCTTAGATAAGGGGACCAAAATTGTTCACAGTATTCTGGGTGTAGTCTAACTAATGCCTTGTATAGTTTTAGTAAGACTTCCCTATTTTTATACTCCATTCCCTTTGAAATAAAGGCCAACTTTCCATTTGCCTTCCCTATTACCTGTTGAACTTGTAGGTTAGCTTTTTGTGATTCATGCACAAGGACCCCCAAATCCTTCTGTGCTGCAGCCTTCTGCAGTCTTTCTCCATTTAAATAATATTCAGCTCCTCTATTCTTCCTGCCAAAGTGCATAACCTCATATTTTCCCACATTATATTCCATCTGCCAAGTTTTTGCTAACTCACTTAACCTCATATCCCTCTGTAGACTCTTTGTGTCATCCTCACCACTTGCCTTCCCACCTATTTTTGTGTCATCTACAAACTTGGCGATGGTACATTCACTTCCCTCATCTTAGTCATTAATATATATTGCAAATAATTGAGGCCCCAGCACTGATCCCTGTGGCACTCCACGAGTTACAGGTTGCCATCCCGAAAATGCCCCCCTTTTCCCGACTCTCTGTCTTCTATTAGTTAGCCAATCTTCTATCCATGCTAATATACTACCCCAAACACCATGGGGTCTTATCTTATTAAGTAGCCTTATGTGCGGTACCTTATCGAACGCCTTTTGGAAATACAAACATATTACGTCTACTGGCTCCCTTTTATCTATCCTGCTTGTTACCTCCTCAAAGAGTTCTAATAAATTTGTTAGACATGATTTCCCCTTCATGAATCCATGCTGACTCTGCTTGATTAGATTATGTATTTCTAAATGATCTGCTATTACATCCTTCATAATAGACGCCAACATTTTCCCAATTACAGATGTTAAGCTAACTGGCCTACAGTTACCTGTTTTTTATCTCCCTCCCTTTTTGAATAAGGGTGTTACTTTGGCCATTCTCCAATTCCCTGGGACTTTTCCAGAATCTAAGGATTCTTGGAAGATTACTACCAGTGCACCCACTATCTCTGTAGCTACTTTCCTTAATATCCTAGGATGCGACCCATCAGGTCCAGGGGATTTAACAGCCTTTAGCCCCATTAGTTTCCCTAATACTTTTTCTCTAGTGATAGTTATTGTATTTATTTCCTCCCCAGCTTTTGCCCCTTGATTATTTCGTATTTTTGGAATGCTATTAGTATCTTCTACTGTGAAGACTGAAGCAAAGTATTTATTCAACTCCTCTGCCATTTCCTGGTTCCCCATTATTATTTCCCCAGCCTTATTCTCTAAGGGACCTATATTCACTTTGGCCTCTCTCTTCCTTTTTATATATTTAAAGAAGCTCTTACTGTCCATTTTTATATTACTTAGGGGAGGCGATGGTGTAGTGGTATTGTCGCTGGACTAGTAATCCAGAGACCCAGGGTAATACTCTGGGAACCCGGATTTGAATCTCGCCACGGCAGATTTGAATTCAATCAAAACCTGGAATTAAAAGTCTGATGATGAACATCAAACCATTGTCGATTGTTGTAAAAACCCATCTGGTTCACTAATGTCCTTTAGGGAAGGAAATCTGTCGTTCTTACCCGGTCTGGTCTGGCCTACACATGACTCCAGACCCACAGCAATGTGGTTAACTCTTAAATGCCCTCTGAAATGGCATGGCATTACTCAGTTGTAACAAACTGCTACGAAGTCACAAAAAAAGGAATGAAACCGGACGGACTGCCTGGCATCGACCTAGGCAACGGAAATGACAACAGCAATCTCAACCCTGTTGACCCTGCAAAGTCCTCCTTACTAACATCTGGGAGGTGAGTGCCAAAATTGGGAGAGCTAGTTAAGCAACAGCCTGACATAGTCATCCTCACGGAATCATACCTTACAGATAATGTCTCAGACACCACCATCACCATCCCTGGGTATGCCCTGTCCCACCGGCAGGACAGGCCCAGCAGAGGTCAAGTGGGGAATATTCCATCACACTCCTGACTTTTGCCTTGTAGATGGTGGGCAGGTTTTGGGGAGTCAGGAAGTGAGTTACTCATCGCATGATCCCTAGCCTCTGACCTGCTCTTGTGGGCACAGTATTTATATGGCTAGTCTAGGTCAGTTCCTGGTTAATGGTAACCCCCATTAATGGTAATGCCATTGAACATCAAGGGGCGATGGTTGGATTCTCTCTTGTTGGAGATGGTCGTTGTCTGACACTTGTGTGACGCAAATGTTACTTGCCACTTATCAGCCCAAGCCTGGATATTGTCCAGGTCTTGCTGCATTTGGACATGGACTGTTTCAGAATCTGAGGAGTCACGAATGGTGCTGAACATTGTGCAATCATCAGCGAACATTCCCACTTCTGACCTTATAATGCAAGGAAGGACATTGATGAAGCAACTGAAGATGGTTGGGCCTAGGACACTAACCTGAGGAACTCCTGCAGTGATATCCTGGAGCAGAGATGACTGACCTCCAACAACCACAATCATCTTCCTTTGTGCTCGGTATGACTCCAATCAGTGGAGAGTTTTCCCCCTGATTCCCATTGACTCCAGTTTCGCTGGGGCTCCTTGATGCCACACTCGGTCAAATGCAGCCTTTATGTCAAGGGCAGTCACTTTCACCTCACCTTGGGAGTTCATCTCTTTTGTCCATGTTTGAACCAAGGCTGTAATGAGGTCAGGAGCTGAGTGGTCCTGGCGGAACCCAAACTGGGCGTCAGTGAGCAGGTTATTGCTAAGCAAGTGCCTCTTGTTGATGACCCCTTCCATTACTTTATTGATGATGGAGAGCAGACTAATGGACCGGTAATTGGCCGGGTTGAATTTGTCCTGCCTTTTGTGGACAGAACATATCCAGGCAATTTTCCACATAGCCGGGGAGATGCCAGTGTTGTAGCTGTACTGGAACAGCTTAGCTAGGGGCGTGGCAAGTTCTGGAGCACAAGTCTTCAGTACTATTGCCGGAATATTGTCAGGGCCCATAGCCTTTGCAGTATCCAGTGCCTTCAGCTTCACATGAATTGAATTGGCTGAAGACTGCCATCAGTGATGCTGGGGACCTCCAGAGAAGGCCGAGATGGATCATCCACTTGGCACTTCTGGCTGAAGATTGTAGCAAATGCTGCAGCCTTATCTCTTGCACTGATGTGCTGGGCTCCTCCATCATTGAGGATGGGGATATTTGTGGAACCTACTCCTCCAGTGAGTTCTTTTAATTGTCCACCACCATTCACGACTGGATGTGGCAGGACTGCAGAGCTTAGATCTAATCCTTTGGTTGTGGGATTACTTAGCCCTGTGTATCATTTGCTGTTTATGCTGTTTGGCACGCAAGTTGTCCTGTGTCATAGCTTGACCAGATTGACACCTCATTTTTTGGTATGCCTAGTGCTGCTCCTGGCATGCCCTCCTACACTTTTCATTGAACCAGGGTTGATCCCCTGGCTTGATGGTAATGGTAGAGTGGGGGATAACTAGGCCATGAGGTTACAGATTGTGTTCGAGTACAGCCCACAGCGCCTCATGGATGCCCAGTCTTGAGTTGTTAGATGTTTTCGAAATCTATCCCATTGTGGTAGTGCACACAACATGATGGAGGATATCCACAATGTGAAGGTGTGACTTCGTCTCCACAAGGACTATGCAGTGGTCACTCCTACCGAAACTGTCATGGACAGATGCATCTGTGGCAGGCAGGTTGGTGAGGATGCGGTCAGGTATGTTTTTCCCTCTTGTTGGTTCCCTCGCCACCTGCTGCAAACCCAGTCTAGTAGCTATGTCCTTTAGGAGTCGGCCACCTCGGTCAGTAGTGGTGCTACCAAGCCACTCTTGGTGATGGGCTTCAAAGTCCCCCACCCAGAGTATATTCTGCGCCCTTGCTACCCTCAGTGCTTCCTCCAAGTGGTGTTCAACATGGAGGAGCACAGATTCATCAGCTGAAGGAGGGCGGTACATGGTAATCAGCAAGAGTTTTCCTTGCCCATGTTTGACCTGATGCCACGAGACTTCATGGGGTCCGGAGTCCATATTGAGAACTGTCAGGGCAACTCCCTCCCGACTGAATACCACTATACCGCCACCTCTGCTGGGCCTGTCCTGCCGGTGGGACAGGACATACCCAGAGATGGCGATGGTGGTGTCTGGGACGTTATCTGTAAGATATGATCCGGTGAGGATGACTATGTCAGGCTGTTGCTTGATAGTCTGAGAGATAGCTCTCCCAATTTTGGCACTCGCCCCCAGATGTTAGTAAGGAAGACTTTGCAGGGTCAGCAGGCCTGAGATTGCCTGTTGTTTTTTCCGTTGCCGACGTCGATGCTAGATGGTCCGTCTGGTTTCATTCTTTTTCTGTGACTTTGTAGCGGCTTGGTACAACTGAGTAGCTTGCTCAGCCATTTCAGAGGGCATTTAGGAGTCAACCACATTGCTGTGTGTCTGGAGTCATATGTAGGCCAGACCAGGTAAGGACAACAGATCTCCTTCCCTAAAGGACATTAGTGAACCAGATGGGTTTCAACAACTTTCAACAATGGTTTCATGGTCATCATCAGACTTTTAATTCCAAATTTTTTTAATTGAATTCAAATTTCACCATCTGCTGTGGCAGGATTTGAACTCGCATCACCAAAGCATTACCCTGGGTGTCTGGATTACTAGTCCAGCGACAATACCACCACGCCATCACCTCCCCCATTATAATGACGGAGCTTCAGATTAGTGCGCGAAAACGTCTACAGCAACACTGATCCCAGGTACTATAGGAGAAGGAAGGTCAAAGGGATATTGTCAGAATGTCCACGAAATTCCCCAGTTTGAATTGGGATGCAGCTGACCTATTAACAGCATACAGAGCTATGGTTTCTTGATTCAGGTGTATCTGAATCAGACAAGTAAGCCATAAAAATATGCCTAGCAATTAGGAATGAAGGTTTTCACGGGCTGAACACATCAGGAGCAGCAAAGTGAAAGGATCCCCAAAAGATATGGGCCTGAATCTTGCGTTCCGATGTCGGGCGCGTGCCGGGCCAGAACGCACATAAAATTGGGAGAACAGACGTTGGGCGTGTGTCCTGTCGTCATCGCACATGTGTGCAACATTGATGTCGATGGGTGCGTGCGGGTGTCGCAGCAGCGCCTGCCAACAATTAAAGAGCCAATTAAAGTCATTAAAAAGCCGATTGACCTCGATTTTACGTTGCCCGTGCGATTTTTAGCTCATTACACAGGTGGGCGGAATTCACGTTTTAATCACTTCCTGATCCAAGGGCAGGATGACATCTCCGTTAGGATATAAAATGAAAATAAATATCTGGGTGCAGCATTTTTATGAGGTATGCTTTCAGGTGCTTGATTGTGCTGCGTGGACATTTTTTGCCACATTTTTGTTATTATTTTTATTATTTGGAGGTCTGCAGCTCCCTGAGGCAGCTGTCTGCCTTCCGGGAGCTCAGTGGAAGTGCTCGCCAGCACCCGCAGTGATGACGGTGCCCACCCTCTTCCTGCCCCCACCGGCAGTGCTGAGCCTTTCTCAGTGCACGTTTCACGCTGGTGGCCGTTAATTGGCGAGTCAGCAAGAAATCACGGTCAGGGGCCCATTTCCCATCCACTTCCGGGCCCACCAGTCGCGCGCGCCAGACGAGCGCAAAATTCAGGCCATTGGCAACATTGGAAGACCAGTTCAGAATCAAGTTAAGCTTCTGGTATTCATTGACATTCATGTCATTTTGACAATAGCCTACAGAATCAATAGATCACTTTGTCAGCAGATGCAGAGAAAAGGGTAAGTAGTGTGATTTTCTGGATGCAGAACAAGCAGACAGAATTGTTGAGTTGGTGAGTTGGAATGCTTCCATGCTTCCCATGGAATCATTCCAGCAAGATCTGCTAGACAAGTCCAAAACATAAAACATTGGAGAGCTACTCATGAATGCACCAAGTACGAAGTGATCCTCGCAGGTTGATGAAGCTTACAGGTTCTAAGTGCCACCCCAATTGTTGATGCACTTACCAGGATACCCAAACCTAGGAGGCCATGTGGAAGGTATGGCCTTCTGCATGCACCATGGAAATGCCCAGCTTTCCAGCAATTCTGCAAGGCTTGTGACAGAAAGCACCATTGGCAGTGGCAGTGCACTAGAGCAAAAGCTGATGTGGCTACAAAGAGCCGTGCACTGATCCAAAAGGACCATACACAACGAGTACCTTCAAGTAGTAAGAATGACCAACCAGTATCCTGTCAAATACATATACGAGGTGATTGAGAAGCCAGAAAATGCAATGATGTGCACGATGAGACGAAGAGCAGTGACCACATGTTTCACGCGTCAATCTCATGGAAAACATAGATGCCGTCATACCATCTGAGGTGTTTGCCAAGGTTCAAATGATCTTCCCTAAGAAAGTTGGCAAGTATTCGTTATTGGCCAAGATTGACACAGGGGCACATGCCAACATCCTATCTCTACAAGTTCTAAAAGGCATGTATTCATAGGCAAGGAAGGCCCTGGTGAAACCCACTACTGCGCAACTTTTGACATGCATCGATTCACTAATTCCATACGCAGGATCCATAGTCCTGGACTGCAAGTACAATCAAACCTCCTGGGTGTTTCAGATGTTCTACATTGTGGAGACTAAAGGCTCAGTGACTGTATGTCGACCGGCATGCTGTGACCTGGCACTAGTGACAATCCATGGAATTAGTCGGACATCATATGGCAGATCAACCTCAGAAACTACTCCCATTGCCTCAGTTCATAACTTAATATTGAAATACCCAAAATGTTTTGACAAACTTGGCAGTTTGAAGGGAGCTGCAACACTACACTTGCAGGAAAAAGCAATTCCATCAATTGATCTACCACATAAATGCAGCATCTACTTACAAGATAAATTGAAGATCGAACTAGACAAAATGGAGAAAGACAGAATCATTAGAAGAGTACAAGAGTGCACAGACCGGTGCAGCTTAATCACGTGTCATATAGAAAGATGGATCATTGAGATTATGTCTTGATCCACAACTTTTAAACACAGCTTTGAAATGTTGTCCTTACAAAATACCCACATTAGAAGAGTTAAATCTGAGATATGCAGGTGCAAAATTCTTCTCGAAGCTTTATGCCAAGCATGGCTACTGGTCAGTACATCTCGTGGAGGAGTCCCAAGAGCTTACTACATTCTATACCCCATTTAGACGATTTGTTTTCAATGACTTCCTTTCAGGCTATCTGTTAGCCAGGATCTCTTTCAAGTTCAAATGGACTGCATTACATACACTGTGCCAGGATGCATCTGTATCGCCGATGACATCGCCATTGTGGGAAGAACAAAGCAAGAACATGACCATAATCTGCATTTATTGATGCAAACAGCACACAATGAAGAATTGGTGTTCAACAGTCTGAAATGTGACATCAATGTACAGCAGATCAAGTTCTCCGGCTCTATTTATTCTAGTGCTGGCATTTGTCCGTATCCAAGTAAAAAGAGCATATTAAGGCCATGCTGGCTTCTCAAGATAAGGATGATCTTCAAAGATATCTAGGACTCTTTCATTTCTTGTCTCTATACATTCCCAATTTTGCTCAAAAATCATCAACGCTAAGGGAATTGTTGAGAAATGCTGTGCCTTTTCTGTGGCATGAATACCAGCAAAACCTCTTTGAAGCATTAAAACAGTCATTATCAAAAGCATTGACATTGCAAATTTTACTATCCTACTAAGACAACTACCCTGGAGATAGATACCTCACAGAAAGGTCAGGGATACGCATATACGAAGAGGCAAACTGATTGCATTTGCTTCAAAATCTCTATCCATGATGCAATCCAACTACCCCAGCATCAAGTGGGAAACATTACCTTTAGTGTTTGGAATCATGCGCTTTCATTCCTATCTATTTGACAAAAGATTTGTGGTAGAGACCGACCATAAGCCACCGAAGATGATTTGGCAAAAGCCATTGACAAGCGCCGCACCAAAATTGTTCTGTCTCTTGATAAAAATTCAAGGTTATGACGATGAGATTAGGTACAAGCCAGGTAACTTGACAGTCACATCGGATACATTTAGCAGATTACCTAACCCAGCCAAAACAGAAGATATATCCTTTAATCAACAAGTTGACTTCATTGACATCGAGCTTGAAGATGTTCTCCAAATTGGTCTGGTACGTTTTGCGTAACGCAAATGCCAGTAGGTGTGAGAAGAAATGGTGAAAGTTTCCACACTACAGAAACTAGCAAACCATCATTGAAGGTTGGCCTGATTCAATTCAGCATGTCGACAGACATGTGAGACCATTTTGGTCTTACCAGGATAAGCTAGGTATCTCCCAGGGAGTCGTTTTCAAAGGTAAGCAGGTCATCATACCGGAATATTTGCGACCTGATATTCTTCAACAGCTTCATCACTCACACATGGGCACAGATCGGATTGCAAGAGAGATAGTCAATTGGCCGGGTAAAAACAGTAACATTGAAACCGTCGTCAAAAAGTATGAGGCATGTCCAGAGCATATGCCAAGTAGAATAAAGAACCACTGATTCTACATGAGGTTCCTACCCGTTCCTGGTCCAAAATCGCATCCAAGTTCTTTCATCTCCATGGCACTGACTTCATCATCTTAGCTGACTATTTTACCAAGTATCCCATGATTCGTCAATTGCACAATACTTCAAGCACAATGGTCATGCATACTCTAAATGCTATTTTCAGTTTATTTGTTGTGCCTAGAGAGATCATTACAGCTAACAGTCCACAATTTATTGATAAGCCATTTCAGGATATGTGTGAGAAGTGGAATATTGATCACACTACTTCTTCTCCTCATTACCCTATCTAACAGCCCAACTGAATGAATGATTCCCACAGTAAAATCCCTAATTCTCAAATGTAGACAGGCCAAGCAAGACCTACACATTGCAATGTTACATCTGAGAGCGACTATTCCTTCACTGGCAGAGCTCATGTTTGGCAGACCAGTACATACCAGTTTACCTACTCCGACTCATTCTACTCTCTCAGAAATTAGAGAACAACTTTTAAAATTGCAAGAGAAGATGACCAACATGCACGATAAAAATGCAGATACAGAATTGCCAAGTTTACAGTTGGGACACTAAGTTTGCATCCCGGATCCCACAGGAGGTACATGCCAACCAGCGGAGGTGACGAGGATTTGTTTAGAACCGAGGCCCTATGAAGTCATTACGCACAAGGGCATAATGGTGAGACGTAACCGAGGACAAATCAGATGCATTACATCTCCTCAACCACCATGCAGTCCTATTGCATCGAGAACAAGATCCCAAATGTAACCAGGAACAGCATCCAAGAATGACAACATCACAAATCACTGTGAGCAATTAAAGAAACTCCAGGCAGGTTTACCATTACAAGATCTGGGTGTACCAGCAGATTACCTCTACCCTTTAAAGAGCCATGCATTTATCAGTTCTATATGCTTATATAATGGTAACTAAACATGAACATGTTTTGTAAATAGTTATACTTCTTTGGAAGGGGGGAAGTATCTTTAAAAAGAAAGGGGGATGTTATAAGGGATAGCAGCATGACATCACTAGAAGGGAAAAGTGTCATGTGATCCAGTCTTAGTTGCACTTTTGCTTTCGAGCAGAGCACACACACACACAGCTCTTCTGCTGATGTCTTCAAGCTTTCAACCTTTGTATAAATGTTCCCAAGTGCCTAGTCTCCAAAATGCATTTACCCAATCCCTTATGAGTGATTGGCACCTATACCATTATAACAACATGATAGCCAGAATTAGAGGAGCACAAGTATGTAAGAGAGTTGTGGAAATGGAGTTTACAGAGATAAGGAGGGGTGAGGCCATGGAGGTGTTTGAAAACAAGGAGGAGAATTTTAAAGTTTGAGTCTCTAAAGCATAGAGGTAATCTGCTGGTGCACCCAGATCTTGTAATGGTAACCTTGTCTGGAAGTTTCTTTAATTGCTCACAGTGACCTGTGGGATTGTCATTCTTGGATGTTGATCCTGATTGCGTTTGGGATCTAGTCCTTGATGCAATAGGACTGCAAGGCAATTGAGGAGCTGTAATAGATCTGATTTGTCCTGGGATATGTCTCACCATTGCACTTTTGTGTTTAATGACTTCATTGGACCATGTTTCTGAACAAATCCTTATGGAATCTTTCATGGCTTGTGCAACCAGAGAACAATTTACACAATGCACAGGATATCAGATTCTCTTCTGATTTATATTAGCACAAGTCTGAAAAATATTTCTGTTTTATTCATTATATCTTATCAATCATTTTTCCCATTACACCTCTGTGAAGGTACTTTGTAAATGCAAGGTCTGTGTAAGAAAGAAAGAGCAAACTTGTTTTTATATAGGACCTTATCATATCCTTAAGATGTTCCAGAGTGCTTAACTTCTACTTAATTACTTCTGAAATGTAATTAATATGTAGGATGTAGGAAATGTAACAACAAATTTGTGTATAGCAAGGTCTCACAAACAGCAAATTAAATGTCCAATTGATCTGTTCATATGCATATTGGTTAGTTGATGAATGTCAGCAAGGGTCTGGTAGAACTCCCTATTCTTTTTCATATGTTGCAACAAGACCTTTATATCCACTCAAATGGCAAAAGGGACTTCGCATCTCATAAGAAAGGCAGTACATACAATGCAAGGGCTCCATCAATATTACACTGAAATGTTAGCAAAATTATTGCAGTGTTCAGTGTTTTGATTGATCTATGTTTGATTATGTTGGTTGTTTTTTGATCTGTGTGATCTGTATTTGATTGCTTAAACCTGTGAGTGGACCTAGTGATCAAAAAAAAATAGAAGCTTCCAGAAAAGACCTGAGTTTTAGATGATTCATGTGTGTGCAGAAAATTCTGTAAGTTCTGGGGTGGTTTAAAGCATTATAAATAAACCTGCTGTAAATTTGGAACTAGTGTCAGATCTGCGTTATTCTGGGATAAATTCAACGTCTAAAATAGAAAGCAACCTGGCATATATGTAACAAAATTGGCAACAAGGATGGTTGAGAAAAGTTTGACCTGAATTTTTGCCCAGACAGAGAGGCTCTCCATCTTTGCAAAAATGGCAGTGGAGGCCTGGATCCAGAAGTCCCATTCCTGAATCCAGCCCCCACCATTATCACAGGGGGGATTGGGGTTGGGCTTTAATTTACACGTCCATGGTTCACGGAGGCAATTGTACATGTTAAAGTGCAGCTGCCTCAGTCAGATCTGATTTTGGCTCATGGTATATCTTAAACATGACCTGTGCATTTTACACTTAGGAGAAGATCTAAAGCTTCTTTATTCTTTCATGCAACATGGTTAGGATGGACCATTTATATTGTCCGTTCCTAATTGCTCTTGAGAAGCTGGTGGTGAGCCGCCTTTTTGCACCACTGCAGCCCATGTGGCATAGGCACACCCACTGTGCTGTTAGGGAGAGGGCTCCAGGATTTTGACCCAGTGACAGTGAAGGAACAGTGATATAATTCAAGTCAGGATGCTGTGTGGCTTGGAGGGGAACTTGCAGGTGGTGGTGTTCCTGTGCATCTGATGCCCTTGTCCTTCTAGGTGGTCAAGGTCGCGGATTTGGAAGGTGCTGTCTAAGGAACCGCCATGAGTTCCTGCAATCACCTTGTAGATGGTACACATTACTGCCACTGTGCATTGGTGGTGGAGGAAGTGGATGTTGAAGGTACTGGATGGTGTGCCAATCAAGCAGGCTGCTTTGCCCTGGATGGTCTCAAGCTTCTTGAGTGTTGTTGGAGCTGCACTCGTCCAGGCAACTGCTGGAGTTCTTTGGAGAGGTAGAGTACCCTTTTGAATGTGGTCCTGGGATACCTTTGGGAGAGATAAGGTGCCCTTTCGGAGAGGTAAAGTACCTTTGGGAGTGGTAAAGTTCCCTTTGGGAGAGGTCAGGCATCATTTGGGAGTGGGGATTGTTAAAAGTAGATTTGAATGTGCATAAAAAGTGCATAAATTCATTGGAACTGTCAAGGGAATGTCAAGGTAGCTATCATGAGAACTGTCAAGAGAACTGTCAAGATTGCTGTCAAGAGAACTGTCAAGCTCTCAAGGGATTTAAATCTCCATCCCTTTAAGTTAAAAAAGCAGTGTTAAAAAATAGTGCTTGCTATTTCACTCTTTCTATTGACATAAGCCTGAGAGCTAGCATTACAGGTTTATTGCTGCATGACTGATTTCACAACCTTACATTAACATAGTAGGATATCTGTCAGTTCACAGCTTGATTGACAGCTCCAAGTGGTTGTAAACTTGTTGAAGTGGGACTATGAATACAACGGATCAAAAGAATTTAGATTGAATGAATGCGTTTTTATCAATGGGAGTGTTTTTTTAAATAGTGAATTCATGAATAGACACTTCAGACTTTGTTTAATTTCAGCATGGGTCCTGAGGTCTACCCATGGTGGATCCTGGATAAATTGACATGGTAGGTGTAAGAGGATTATGTGGTGGGTGGCAGGCATGGGTTAACATGAGTTGGCACTAAGTTGTCCTAAGGGCCATTGGGGTACATGGAGGAGCATAGGTTGGCATTGATGGTATGAGGGACTATGGGGATTGGGTGGAGGGGCATAGGTTGATATGGAGGGTGTGAGGGAGTGTTTGCAGTGTCTGGGGATTATGAGGTGGCATGGGTTGGCATAGATAGGGCATAGGGAGTGTGGGGGAGGTGAAGGATGAGGGCTGGGGCTGTTTTTTTGTTTTATTGTTTATTTTCTTAGATCAGCAAAGTGCTGGTGCACCAAGGCCAACCTTTTTCCCAGCCCGTCTCCACACCCAGCAGCTTCTGACCTCTTTCTGGGGTCATCTGCCAAGACTCCCATTTTTATCTGGCCCTGGACCAAAAATCTGACTTTCAGGTGTACTTTCTCCTGGGTCGAGTTTGCAGACTCTGGGAATTGTTCTGACTCTGTGCTTCTGACGTGGGAGCGAAAATTCAGGCCTTTAACTCCACCAGCTCCAAAACCATTCCTTTCATTGCCAGGAGATCCTCCCATGTCATGGGAACGATGGATTTCGGAGTTCAAGACCTATGTGCTCGCTACGTGGATGGACTGTCCGGATATGGCAGCGATCCATAAGAAAGTGATATTTGGGTATTGCTGAATAAAGAGACATGCTGTTGAAGCTTTTCATCTTGCTCTCATCAGGACAGACACAAGAATACCAAATTTCAAAAAAAAGTGTTATGTTACAAGCTTGAAACAACCATGAGAACCATGTTTCCTCCATAAGTTGTAGACTTTTTAGCTATCCTGTCTGAGGTGCACGTCCAATGTGACAAGCAATGGACAAATCAATAATAAACACTTCCAGCTTCCTGTGTACAGTATCAACAATATGTTGCAACCTTCATCTCTGAAAAGCATCTCTAATGCACCAGTGTGATTTTTTTCATTTCTCACACTCGTTGTCTTGTAGCCGCTCCAAATGAAAGTGACGATGTGTTTAGATTTATAGGAAATTTTGTACTGTGGACATGTTTCAGCTAGAAACCATATGTATATTTTCTAATATTATTATTTAGACAGTCAGAGGAAGAAAATGTTGCACAATCAACTGAGGATGCATCAAATCCCAGGTTCTAGAGATGAAAAGATAATGTGTGCTAACTCACTGTGCAGCACAGTTCCTGCAGTGAGTCGTACATTTGCAGAATGCAGCCAACTCATCTTAATTCAATGTTATATTTCACCCCTCTCCTATTTTTACTTAGTTCTGTTGAAGAGTTATGAGGAATCGAAACGTCAACTTTGTTCTTCTCTGCCGATGCTGCCAGACCTGCTGAGTTTTTCCAGGTATTTCTGTTTTTGTTTTGGATTTCCAGCATCCGCAGTTTTTTGTTTTTAATTCAATGTTGCTTAATTGAAATTATCTAATAATTTAATTACGTAAAAGATAAATTTCCAATCTGTTGTGTTATTTACATCACATAATTTAAATTATTAGATAATCTGATTTTTTCAAATGCAAAAATAAACTTTGAATGATCAGGAGTGGACTGTACATAGCTTTCCAAGAATCTATATAATACGGTTTGAATTGAGAAATGGTAAGCTTTAGAATTTGTACACAATGAGGTAGGTTTTGATTTTTAGACGATCAGTTGGAGGAGTGTGGTAGTTAGCCACCTCTTTCATCAGCATACTGGTCCATGTGATTTTGAGACTCCATTCTCACTTGAATTTGCCAGGCGTCAAAGAGGCCTCAAAAATGCAGCTCACCCAATAGAAGGCTGGAAATCGAGTCAAAGCTTCTGCTGGAAGTGCACTCACCTGCTCCTCTGACACCCCCAAAACATATTCAAGAGTCACTTCTGGCAAACCTCTTGTCATCAACCTCCTGTGGAGCTGTTCAGAACCTGCACAGAGAACTAGTTGATGCCTACCTAAATTGGCAATCGGGGTCCTATTTACATCATAGGACTCTGGTTTTCCTATTAACAGAAGCCTATTACCTGAAAATAAATGTAAAATTCAATCATATTATGATCGCTGCTACTTAGGGGTGCCTTCACTATGAGGCTATCAATTAATCCTATCTTGTTGCACAATACCAGGTCTAGTATAGCCTGCCCTCTGGTTGGCTCCAGATCATGTTGTTCTAAGAAACTATCTCGAAAACATTCTATGAACTCCTCATCAACGCTACCTTTGCCCATTTGATTTTTCCAGTCTATCGGCGGGATTTTCCACACCCGCCTGCTGTTGCGATCTTCCGGTCCCACTGCAAGTCAATGGACTTCTGAATGGGATGCTGCCTCGCCCACAGCGGGTCCTGCCCAGCAAGTCCCGGCCTATATGTAGATTAAAATCCCCTATGACTATTGCCGTACCTTTCTGACAAGCTCCCATTATCTCTTTGTTTATACTCTGCCTTAACTTTTAGTTACAGTTAGGGGGCCTGTACACCACTCCCATAAGTAACTTCTTGCCTTTATCATTTCTCATCTCAACCCAAACCACTTCTACATCCTGCTTTCCTGAACTTAGGTCATCTGTCTCTAATATGTTGGTACCATCATTAATTAACAGAGCCACCCTCCCACCTTTTCCTAGCATCCTGTCCTTCCTACATGTCATATACCCTTCAGCATTCAGGTCCCAATCTATGTTATCCTGTAGCCATGTCTCTATAATGGCTATCAGATCGTACTTATTTATTTCTATTTGCACTATCAGTTCATCTGTTTTGTTTCGAATGATACATGTATTCAGATACAGAGTCTTTAATTTTGTCCTTTTATTATTTTTATAGTATCTAGCCTTATTTGCTGATTTACTCTTAGATTTGTACTCCCTGTCCCTTCCTGTCACAGCCTGTTTATCATATTGCATATTAGAACCTTTCTCTCTTACCTTGTCTCTACTCTTTGGACCCTTGCCACCACTATTTAGTCTAAAGCCCTGTCTACTTCCCTAGTTTGACCCAGCCATGGTTCAAATGTAGACTGTCCCAATGGTACAGCCCCCACTTTCCCCAGTACTGGGGCCAGTGCCCCATGAACTGGAATCCACTTCTCCCACACCAGTCTTTGAGCTACACATTTGTCTCTCTAATCTCATTTTCCCTATGCCAATTTTCCAAGTAATAATCCAGAGATTATTGCTTTGAGGTTCTGCATCTTAATTTGGTGCCTAGCTCTTCATGCTGACCATGCAGAACCTCCTTCCTCATCCTGCCTATGTCGTTGGACCACAACAACTGGATCTTCTCCCTCCCACTGTAAGTTCCTCTCCAGCCCTGAGCAAATGTCCTGAACCCTGGCATAGGGCAGGCAACGAAGCAATGTCAATCTACCTCACTATACTGCCCCCTACTACCACTACATCCCTTTTTGCTACCCCCCACTTGAATGACAGTGCCATGGTCAGTTCGCTCATCAACCCTGCAGCCACCACTCTCATCCAAACAAGCTGAAAGAACCTCAAAACTGTTGGATAATTGCGGAGGCTGATACTCCTGCACTCCTGCCCTCTGGTCCCCTTACCTGCCTCAGCTGCAGTCACACCCTACTGTCCCTGACCACCATCCAAATCAGAAGACCTTATCATAGGGAATGTGACCACCACCTGGCACAAAGCATCCAGACAACTTTCCCCATCCCTGATATATCGCAGTGTCTGCAGCTCAGACTCCAGCTCAATGATTCTGAGCCGAAGCTCCTCAAGCTGCACGCGCTTACTGCAGACGTGTTTGCCCTGGATCACACTGGTATCCAGGAACTCCCACAGGCTGCAGCCATGATCCATCATCTATCCTGCCATCCTTATGCGTTTTAATTAACTACTTAATTGTTTTATTCAATTGTTTATTTTATTTTATGCATTCTATTAATCTTACCATACATTCCTGTATGATTTTAAACCTTAGGAATAGAACAGACCTTAACCACACACCAGGTTCTTACCAGGTACTCACAAAACTGCTAGCTTCATCCCCTGTAGTAGAGCAAGAACCAATTCCTACAAGTTGATAAAGCTAGAAAAAGCAAAGGAGCACCTCCCTCTCCTAACTCCCTCAACTCACAACTCACTAAACTGACAGCACTCTGTTAAGGCCACACTGAGAGGCCAATATTTATATGTTCTGAAAATAAAGGCACTAGCTGGGCCCAGGTACAGAAAAACCAGCTCAAGTTAGTTTCCTTAATTAACTATCTATAATGGATAACTTCTATCTCCCTGCTTGGGCCCCTGGATGAGATTTATAATGTAAACAGTACTTGCACTTAAATGTTAAATGCTAAATACAAATAATATTAGATATTTAGAAAGAGATTTAAGATTCCCTCAACTCACCAAACTCCCAACACTCCATTGAGGTCACACTCCGTTAAGAGGGGGAAAACATACTTGACCTCATCCTCACCAATCTGCCTGCTGCAGATGCATCTGTCCATGACGGTATCCATAGGAGTGACCATCACACAGTCCCGCCTTCACATCGAGGATACTCTCCATTGTGTTATGTGGCACTACCACCATGCTAAATGGGATAGATTTTGAACAGATCTAGCAGCTCAAGATTGGGCATCTGTGAGGTTCTGGGGGCCATCGTAGCAGCAGAAGTGTACTCAACCACAATCTGTAATCTCATGGCCTGGCATATCCCCCACTCTATCATTACCACCAAGCCAGGGGATCAGCCCTCGTTCAATGAAGAGTGCAGGAGGGAATGCCAGGAGCAGCACTAGGCATACCTAAAAATGAGCTGTCAATCTGGTGAAGCTACAACTCAGGACTACTTGCACTCCAAACAACATAAGCAGCAACTGATAGATAGAGCTAAGCGATTCCGCAACCAATGGATCAGACATAAGCTCTGCAGTCCTGCCATATCTAGTCATGAATAGTGGTGGCCAATTAAGCAACTCACTGGAGGAGGAGAGTTCCACAAATATCCCCATCTTGAATGATGGGGTAGCCCAGTATATCAGTGTAAAAGATAAGGCTGAAGCATTTGCGACAATCTTCAGCCTGAAGTGCAGGGTGGATGATCCATCTCGACCAACTCCGGATCACAGATGCCAGTCTTCAGCCAATCCAATTCACTCCACATGATATCTAGAAATGGCTGAAGGCACTGGATACTGCAAAGACTATGGGCCCTGACAATGCTCTGGCTCCAGAAGTTGGCATACACCTAGCCAAGCTCTTCCAGTACAGCTACAACACTGGCATCTACTCAGCTATGTGGAAAATTGCCCAGTTACGTCCTGTGCACAAAAAGCAGGACAAATCCAACCCAGCCAATTACCACCCCATCAGTCTACTCTTCATCATCAGTAAAGTGATGAAAGCGTTCATCAACAGTGCTATCAAGCAGTACTTGCTTAGCAATAACCTGCTCACTGACACTCAGTTTGGGTTCTGCCAGGGTCATCAGCTCCTGACATCATTATAATTCTTGGTTACAGCATGGAAAAAAGAGCTGAACTCCAGAGATGAGGTGAAAGTGACTGCCCTTGATATCAAGGCAGCATTGGAGCGAGTGTGGCATCAAGGAGTCCTAGCAAAACTGGAGTCAATAGGAATCAGCGGCAAACTCTCCACTGGTTAGAGTCATACCTAGCACAAAGGAAGATGGTTGTGGTTGTTGGAGGTCAATCGTCTCAGGTCCAGGACATCACTGCAAGAGTTCCTCTGGATAGTGTCCTAGGCCCAACCATCTTCAGCTGCTTCGCCAATGACCTTCTTTCCATCATAAGGTCAGAAGTGGGATGTTCTTTGATAATTACACAAGGTTCAGCATCATTCATGACTCCTCAGATACTGAACCAGTCCATGTCCAAATGCAGCAAGACCTTAGTAATATCCAGGCTTGGGCTGACAAGTGGCAAGTAACATTCGTGCCACATAAGTGACAGGCAATGACCATCTCCAACAAGAGAATCTAACCATTGCCCCTTGACATGCAATGGCATTACCATTGCTCAATCCCCCAATATCAACATCCTGGGTTCTGTTAACCAGAAGCTGAACTGGACTAGCCATATTAATACTGTAGCTACAAGAGCTGGTCAGAGGCTAGGAATCCTGCGACGAGTAACTTATCTCCTGACTCCCCAAAGCCTGTCGACCATCTACAAGGCACAAGTCAGGAGTGTAATGGAATACTCTCCACTTGTCTGGATGAGTGCAGTTCCCACAACACTCAAGAAGCTTGTCACCATCCAGGGCAAAGCAGCCTGTTTGATTGGCACCCCGTCCACAAACATTCCCTCCCTCCACCACTGACGCACAGTGGCAACAGTGTGTACCATCTGCAAGATGTACTGCAGGAACTCACCAAGGCTCCATTGACAATGCCTTCCAAACCCACGACCTCTGCCATCTAAAGGTCAAGGGCAGCTGACGCATGTGGACACCATCACCTGGCACATGCCATCCTGACTTGGAAATATATCGCCGTTCCATCACTGTTGCTGAGTCAAAATCCTGGAACTCCCTCCCTAACAACACTGTGGGTGTATTTACACCACATGGACTGCAGCGGTTCAAGAAGGCAGCTCACCACCACCTTCTCAAGGACAATTAGGATTGGGCAATAAATGCTGGCTGAGCTAGTGATGCACACGTTCAATGAATGACTGAGAAAAATGACAGTCAAAGCCCTATGGGCAGGATTTTACTTGCGGGCGCTCACCGACCCAATCGGGCGTAAAATCACGCGCAATGATGTCAGGCGAGGGTCCCAACGTCGTCGCGTACTCTTGTGATATTTTGGCAGAGGGGGCGTGTGAGAGTCGACAGCCTGCCTGCCGGCAATTAAGAGGCCTATTAAGGCCCTTAATCAATGAATTTATTTCTATTTTTCGCTGCCCCGTTCAACTGTTCAGTTGGTGGGCAGGCAAATTGGGAAGGGGAGCTTTGCATTTTTTTTACAAAACCTCATTCACAGGTGGGACGAGATTTGCAAAAGAATTTTTAACATCATTTTTAACATGTCCCTCTTTATGTGACTGAGTCACATGTGGGGACATGTTCATATAATTTCTAAAATCTTTTATCCTTGATTTTACAATTCTCCAGCTCCCTGAGGCAGCTCCCTCACCCGCGCAGACTTTTGCGCTTGCCTTCCTCCCGCCCCCACCCCAGCAGCGGAGGCTCTCAGCGTGCCTTCCATGCTGGCCGGCCGTTAATTGGCCAACCAGCATGAAATCGTGGTCGGGGGCCGATTGGCGACGGCGGACCCTTTCCCGGCATCTCCCGGGCCCGCCCGCCGTGCCCGCCTGACAACCCGAAAATCCTGCCCTGCGTGTCAGAAGGTGCTGCTGCCAGTTTGACTAGCATCAGCTATTTTTATCTAACGTTAAGCAGTTTACACCTGAAGCTGAATACAAGAAATTTATGGTAATATGATTTTTGGTTTAATAACAAGTTCATGTACTTGCACATATTTCGGGACTAACGTGTAAAATACTAGATTCCCTTGATACAAGTGTAAAATATTGCGGATGCTGGAAAGCTGAAATGAAGACAGAAAATGCTGAGCATTTCCAGCACCTTCTGTCTTTATTTTGAATTATATTTCCTTGTATTGATTACATTGCTTTAAAACCTGCACGTTTTAGGATTCTGCAAAAAATTCCAGTCCTGGTTCTATATGGCTCAACAATTTAAATCAATGAAATGTATTCCCTTGTAACTATATATTAAAACAGTGATGGTGATTTAATCTGCATAACCTTTTTGAGTAATACGCAAAGGCTTTTGCTAAACAATACCGATAAATCCATTTTCTCAGCTGCTGTTGTTATGTGGGCTTGGTAAACTTGAGACTGTAGTAATAAAACTAAATCAGTGAAAAAGACAGCATGCAACAATTTTTGCATTAAAAAGTCAGTCAAATAATCTGCAGGGCTCACTCGAATGCCATAATCAATGTTTTGTTAACAACATTGTGACTGTGCAACTGAATAACAACAGGGAGACAAAAATAACTATTTGAAAAATTATAAAGTGCTTCACACTTCAAGTGGGTAAATGCATGTTTGGTATAATACTCAGGTCAACTAATATCAGAAGGTTCCACATGTGACTCCTACTTTCTTCTGACTTTGTTGATCTCACCTGTGGTGCTACAATTTGCCAAACAACCCTTCAGCTTGGAAGGTGACAACTCAGCCTTTCCCATTCCTGTGACTCTTGCTGAGAAGTCCATGTATATGCACAATCAAATAAGGACATGATCAAGATTGGTTGGGGTGCCCTGAATGAACAGCATTCCACTGATCCTCTAAGCATACCAGGGGAAGTTACTTGAGGGCTGGAATTGCCCTTTGACTGAAACTCCAGCAGCAATCAGAGCTGGCAGCCCATCCACAAACATTCACCACTCCCCCCTCCACCGCCGATGCACAGTAGCAGTGTGTACCATCTACACGATGCACTGCAGGAACTCACCAAGGCTCCTTAGACAGCACCTCCCAAACCCCGACCACTACCATCTAGAAGGACAAGGGCAGCAGACACATGGGAACATCACCATCTGGAGGTTCCCCTCAAAGCACAGGCTTTGGGGAGTCAGGAAGTGAGTTACTTACTGCAGAATTCCTAGCTTCTGACCTGCCCTTGTAGCCACAGTATTTGTACAGCTAGACCAGTTAAGTTCTGGTCAATGGTAACCCCCAAGACGTTGATGGTGGGGGAATTCAGTGATGGTGATGTCACTGAATGCAAAGGGAAGATGGTTAGATACTTCCTTGTTGGAGATGGTCATTATATGGCACTTGTGTGATGTGAACGTTATTTGCCATTTGTCAGTCCAAGTCTCAATATTGTCCAGATCTTGCTGCACATGGACTTGGACTGCTTCAGTGTCTGAGGAGTTGCGAATGAGACTGAACATTGTGCAATATTACGGTGGCACAGTTCATCTGATCCTTAGAAAAGAAGAGCTTTAAAATTGGGCTCATTGGGCTGAATATCCCCCCACCATCGGGGGGTTTGTGCTGGGGCGGGCGGGAGCAGTCGCGAACCCGATCGGCACCCCCCGATGGGGTCCACACTGCCATTTTACGTGGGCGGGCCAATTAAGGCCAGCCCAGTGTGATGCACACCCGGAAGGTGGTGCCTCAGGGAGATTAGTTAAAGTTTTTAAAAGCTAAATAAAGGAAAGAAAATATTTTAAGACTTGAGCTGGGACATGTCAAGGAACATCACGCCTGTGGATGAGGTTCCATGCAAAATGCGAAGGCCACCTGGGCTCTTCGCCTGCCCGCCAACCTTAAGGTTGGATGTGCAGCTCATTTAACTATTTTAACAGGCCTTTGACAGTTCGGAGGGTGCGCAGCCGACGGACTGGAAACCTAAATGATGCACGGGACACACACCCGACGTCACCATGCGTCATTTTAGGCATCGGCAAGCAGGCCCCGCCTCTGCTCGCTGACATAAAAATTCCGCCCATCATATTTTGGCAAGACCTGCTGTCCCATTGAGCCAGTAGGTGGCAGCAACAAACTTTTTTAAAAATCTGCAGACAGCATCAAACAATAGATCTATATGGGACATGGAGGAAGAGGAATTTTCAAGGGAACAGCTTTGTTACCTCTTTGCTTTTGGACGCTTGTATGCTATTTTCTTTCCCCTCTCTGTTCCACATTTCTCTCCTCCAATCCTGAAGGTGCCATCTCATGTTGGTGTAATATTTTTTCACAACCTTTGCTGAAGTAGTTATTCTTTATATCATACACAACAGTGCGTATCTGTAGGCAACTTAATCACAAAGGGCACCACAAACGGACATGAATCTATTCCGTGCATCCTGACAACTGTGTGTATATAGGGGTGAAAATGCCAGCTTTTATTCCTTCATGGGATGTGCACTGACAAAGCTAGCATTTGTTGCCCATCCCTATTTTTTATTTTTTCACAGGGCGTGGGCATCGTTGGCTAGGCCAGCATTTATTGCCCATCCTTATTTGGCCTTGAGAAGGTGGTGGTGAGCCACATTCTTGAATCGCTGCAGGCCATCTGGTGTAGCTACACCCACAGCGCTGTTAGGAAAGGAGTTCCAGGATTTTGACCCAGCGACAGTGAAGGAATGGCGATATATTTCCAAGTCAGGATAGTGAGTGGCTTTGAGGGGAACTTCCAGGTGGTGGTGTTCCCATCTATCTGCTGCCCTTGTCCTTCTAGATGGTATAGCTCACGCGTTTGGAAGGTGCTGTCTAAGGAGCCTTGGTGAGTTGCCGCAGTCCATCTTGTAGTTGGTACACACTGCTGCTACTGTGCACTCATGATGGAGGAATGAATGTTTAAGGTGGTGGATGGGGTGCCAATCAAGTGGCTGCTTTGTCTTGGATCATGTCAAGCTTCTTGAGTTTTGCTGGAGCTGCACTCATCCAGGCAAGTGGGGAGTATTCCATCACACTCCTGATTTGTGCCTTGGTGATGATGGACATCCCTTGGGGAGTCAGTGTGTTGCTCGCCACAGAATTCCATGGACAGAATTTTAAGCCCTGTTGCTATGAGGGTTGGGCTGTAAAATGCAGTGAGCCATTCAAAAATCCATTGACTTCAGCAGGTCTGTAAAATCCCGCTGGCATAAAATTCTGCCCCCAATCTCTGACCTGCTCTTATAGCCACAGTATTAATATGGTTGTTCCAATAAAGTTTCTGGTCAATGGTAACCCCCAGGATGTTGATAATGGGGGATTCAACAATGGTAATGTCATTGAATGTCAAGGGGACATGGTTGGATTCTCTCTTGTTAGAGATGGTCATTGCCTGGCACTTGTGTGGTGCAAGTGTTACTTTCCACTTATCAGCCCAAGCTTGACTGTTGTCCAGGTCTTGCTGCATATGGCCACGGATTGCTTCAATATCTGGCGAGTCGTGAATGGTACTGAACATTGTGCAATCGTTAGTGATAAACACCACTTCTGACCTTATGATGGAGGGAAGGTCACTGATGAAGCAGCTGAAAATGGTTGGGCCTAGGATACAATCCGGAGGATCTCCTGCAGCAATGTCCGATAATTGGCCTCCAACAACCAGAGCCATCTTCCTGTGTGCTAGGTATGACTCCAACCAGCTGAGAGCTTTCCCCCTGATTCCCATTGACCTGAAATTGGCCAGGCTCCTTGATGCCACATTCAGTCAAATGCTGCCTTGATATCAAGGGCAGTCACTTTCACTTCCCCTCTTGTATTCAGTTCTTTAGTCCAGGTTTGGACCAAGGCTGTAATGAGGTTAGAAGCTAAGTGGCCCTAGTGGAAACCAAACTGAGCATCAGTGAGCAGGTTATTGCTGTGTAAATGCCATTTGATAGCACTGTCAACTATCCCTTCCGTCACTTTTCTGATGATTGAGAGTAGACTGATGGGGTGGTAATTGACTGGGTTGGATTTGTTCTGCTTTTTGTGTACAGGACATATCCAGGCAATTTTCCACATTGTTGGGTAGATGCCAGTGTTGTAGCTCTAAAGGAACAGCTTGGCTAGGGGTGTGGCTAGTTTTGGAGCACAAGTCTTCAGTACGATTGCCGGAATATTGTCAGGGCCTATAACCTTTGCAGTATCCAGTGCCTTCAGCTGTTTCTTGAAATCACCTGGAGTGAATCAAACTGGCTGAAGACTGGCACCTTTGATGCTGGGGACCTCCAGAGGAGGTTGAGACGGACCATTCACTCAGCACTGCCAGCTGAAGATAGTTGCAAATGCCTTGTGTTCCATGGCCCAGAGTCACTGATATCAATTCCAGAAACTCTCCTCTCATCCCCAGTTAAGGTCCGCTGACTCAGGCTTGAGAATGCTATCCGGGATCTATCTATCATATAACTCAGTATGGCTCTCCCTTTCAAAGCTGTCATTACTATCCCTGCCCCAAAACCTCATTCTTAATCCTTCTATTCTCAACAACTAAAGCTGTATCTCAAATCTCCCGTCCCTCTCTAAAATCTTTGAATGTGAAATCACTTCTCAATCAAGGCCCATTTCTCCTGTAATTCTCCATTTCCTTTCCTGGACCTCAAAACTTCCCTCAGGCTTTTAACATTTCAAGCTTCGCTTCATCTGATTTCTGATTCCTAATTTACTTCATATTTTTTAACCTTTTGAACTTGGTAAGATATCTATTACCTTCCTGTTCAATTTAAACATAATACAAGCTTATCGATGCAGGAGGCAGTGGTGTCAGGAAGCTGCATATGTAAAACATTTGTTTCTCCAACTCTCTGTTTGCTGCCAGTATTATGTAAGAATGTACGTAGCATTTTGACCCATCATTTCTACCTTACCGTTCAGCACCATCAACTTTTTATACAAGTGATGGAGATTTGTGTTTATGAAGAATGAATTATTTTTTCTGTCACAAATTTTCAACATCTATGTGGCCAGAAATTCAAAAATATCACCTGAGCCTCGGATTTCAGAGGAGGCTACAATCCCAGTTAAAAGGGCATACAAGAAGAAAGTGTGTGTGTACATGTTGGAGAGCAGCATTTGCAGATTTGTTCAGAAGGAGTCTAGAAACATTTCCTCACTTCACGGGTGCCAGGCATATTTGAGAGATATGGGGGCAGTTCTCCTGACTGCCCTCTCAGTCTGGCAATGATGCTTAGCTGGGACTGAGCAGGGCAGTAAGGGAGGGATGCTGGTGAAGGGGGTAAGGGGTACAGGAAGGAACAAAGTTGAAGCAAAATTAAATGAGTGAAAGAACAGTGGAGTGAGTTATGGCCTGTGTGGGTTTGGGTGATTGAGTTCCATTGTTTGCTGGCAGAAGAGACAGTGAATGGGGTGATGGATAATAACAGCTAAGTTCAATGTGAAATAGGCACTGGAGGATTGATGATATGATGTTTAACTACAATCTGATCTGAACATAGAATAAAGTGCATGCAGGATTTTGCATATAAGTGCACTCCGAATTCCTTGTAAGATTCAGAATGCCCCACAAGATTTAGCATGTTGCTATAACCTGAATTCAATATGCGATACATGGTCTATAGGACAAGACTCAGCATGTAATGATGGTGGTTGAATGACGATGAGCTTTAGTTCTAGGTTTTTATATCCCCACTAATTGCACTGCAGTACGCTCTGCCAATATATAATTTTATTGCACTTGCTCGGGATGATAAGTTCCTTTCTGATTTCAATCTTCATCACAAACTATAAAATTGCAGTAACAAAAACAGAAAATGCTGGAAAAACTCAGCAGACCTTTTGGCTCTGAAGAAAAGTCATACAGACTCAAAACATTAACACTGTCTTTCTTTCCACAGGTGCTGTTAGACCTGCTGAGGTTTTCCAGCATTTTCTGTTTCTGTTTCAATTTTTTCCAGCATCCGTGGTATTTTGCTTCTATAAAATTGCAGTTTTTGTCCATCAAATTGGATGAAAATTTAAGTAACTCTTCAATAAATCTGATGTATAAAAATATTTTTAGCACATGGTATCCTCTATTTTCTCTGGTAAAACAATTTGTTACATGTTAAATGTTTTCCCTTAGAGCCTTAGAGATTAAGAAAAGGAACCATTTGGAATCATCAGCCACTTAGATAGAAACTAGAGATTGCTAAGCAACAGGCCGATGATCCTTACGAGTGCAAACTTGGTGTCCGTGTGACTTATCCTATTGCAGTATGACGAAGTGACTATGTTAGTGCAGACTCTGTGGCTATGCAACTGTGTGATTTTATAGATTTTGTATCTTTGTAACAGACTGATTGTGATAGCTCAGACCCTGTGGCTGTGTGACTGACTGACTGTGATAGTACCTTTTGCTGCACAACTGGCTGACCCTGAAATAATCCAAACTGCATGACTGGCTGACTAATCCTGTTCACAAGATAACTGCTGAAGAGGAAGGCTTCTTAGCTCACTGTTTCTGAAAAGCCCTACCATTCATTCCCCCATCCCATCACGGAATCCAATTGTATCTTCAATGACTCCAAGGTTTACACCTCCATTGCAGTACACTCCACATCCTGACATCAATTCTACATTGCCATTTGAATCTGGGTCATCTTGACATACTCTCATTGCTTAATTTAAGGTAATTATCCCGAACTACCCTTTCCTTACCTGCCACCATCTTTATCTGTAAATGAAAAATGTGTATGCATTCGCTACCTGTCCTAAAACATAATTTCCTGCTGTCATGATTTTTGAAGTTGCATTATGTCAACATTTCAAGTCAGCATTTATAATAAGAATTCCCTTTACCTGGGTCAACAATGGACTGTCACAATTAAGGCCCCCACTTAGTAGGTGGTGCTGCAGCTCTGTGTCTGTCTTCCAACAACTTAGGTTTTAGCACCAACACCTGTAATTCTTCTCTATTCTCCTGCAGCTCACACTTTAAAGTCACTGTTGGTTCTCATTTTTGGGAACCAATTTTTGAACAATTTCTGTCCAGTTTTTAATAGATTTACATTGGGGTCACCTGACTTGCCTTTTCATTTCTATCTGAAGCTCCAAGCTTCATCTAGGCCTGTTCTTCAAGTTATGGGGGATTCAATAGTCTCTATAAGGTTTCCTGTCAGACAACTCTTTCAAGGCTAAAAAATGCAAAGTTCCCCAGTTTTTCCTCACCCACCCTTTCGATGCTAGGAATTAGGCTTCTGCTTCTTCTCTGAACTCCTTCCAAGGCTTGAACATCTTTCTTGTGGGTGGAATTGTCCCAGATTTGCACTAAGTGTGGAGCGGGCAGTTTTATAACTGCTGACCGCAATGTTGGCTTTTCATGCTGTATGATCCCAATCCCACCTCATTAATCATGCATTCCTGGGAAACACACTGTTTCGCCGGACTCCGATTTGCTCACCACACCATCATCTCGCTTCCTCACACCGGGTGCCATATTTAAAGTGCAGCCATGCGCACACCTCAGTGCTTTCAGCCCAGGACTGCTGCACAGAAGACATGGCCCCGACAGGCAAGAAGACTGCAGACCCCCCCCCCCCCCCACCGTAATTCAATGACCTGTCCGTGGAACGCCTTTTGGATGTCATGGAGACTGGCTGTGAAGCCCTCTACCCCAGCTCTGGCTGCAGGAGCGGCAGGAACATCTCCAATCCAGCTTGGGAAGCGGTGGTCAGTGGCAACGCCCTGCAAAAGAGGACAGCCATACAGTGGCGAAAGAGGATGAATGATCTCCTCCATTCCGCCAGGGTAAGTCACTCTTCTCATCACTCTCAACTCACACACGCACAAACCCATCACATATCCACAGGGATCGCACTCACTGCCAGCTCAAGGGACATCACCATTCACTCCATCACACACACCTTCCTTGTCCTCATCCCACCAATGGCACCACTCACCACCCACTCATGCCGGCACACTTATCATCTGAAATAAAAACAGAAAATGCTGTAAAAACTCAGCAGGTCTGGCAGCATCTGTGGAGAGAGAAACAGAGTTAACATTTCGAGTCCATATGACTCTTGAAGGAGAGTCAACATTTTGAGTCTGTATGACTCTTGAAGAGATAACGTTTTGAATCTGTATGACTCTAGTCATACAGACTCGAAACATTAACTCTGTTTCTCTCTCCACAGATGCTGCCAGACCTGCTAAGTTGTTCCAGCATTTTATGTTTTTATTTCAGATTTCCAGCATCTGCAGTATTTTGCTTTTATACTTATCATCTGGCCTGGCAGGCATCCTGCTTACACTCTCTCCATCTGTGTTTATGAAGGACAAGATGGCATGCAACAAAAGGGAGAGGTCACAGACTGGTGGAGGAATGCCTGAAATCAAGGTCCTCATGACCTTTGAAAATAGAGTTATCCAGCTGGCCTGCAAGGATCTGGACCATTCCTGTGCTGACAGTGAGGTTGGTGGTGCTCAACCAAGAGGATCAGAGCAGTGCAACATCCATCAGACGACCATGCTGTGCATGATGTGTCTTTTTTCACAGGCCACTGCCATGCACTAATTATCTCTCCTTGCTTTCACAGGCGCATTGGAAACAGCCGAGGGAGTCCATGAACCAGGTCCTCGAGTCAAGTCCCGGAGACACCTCAAAAGAGGAACCTGCTGAAATCTTCATTGAAGACCCGCCATAGCACTCACCCACACCCCTGAGGGTGTCTTGTTTGCAGAGACACACACCTTATTGGGACCAATTTTTAGAATAGTTTTGGGATCCAACAGGCGACCCTTGTGAGCTCTGCGCAACATTACAGTGCACTCAGCTCCGAGTTCCCCTCGGAGTGCAGCTGGCCAGGTGCACGCCTTATAAATGTGTTGTGAAATATTTCAGCATGCAATCGCGCCAACATATTCAGATGATCCAGGGGATGATTCCGGTGAGCTGGGCCTATAATGACATGCAGATGTATCACAATGAAGTTCCCGATGTGCGGCAGCAGGAAACGCGGCCCACCATTGACAGGTGGAGCAGATGATTGCAAACTGGTTTCACGACGTTGTGAAACCGATTTTTGGCCTTCCCGCCATATTGTCCGCTCACGCCCGCCATGATGCCTGATGCCAGTGGGCACGGAAAATTCCGTCCTGTGTCTCTGGGATCAGGAAAGGTATAGTTAGAATAGTACCCTGTATAAATTGGGCATGACCCCTGATTTGTACTGTACTATTTTGGCAATATGTTGCAATAATCTACCTCTGCTTCTAAGTGGTGCTCCATCATGATTGGGTATACTGTGTGTGACTAACTAGCACTACTGTATCATAGATCCAGTGGCTATGTGACTGATGACAAAATCTCATAAAAATAATGTTTTGCAAAAGATACAGATTCACTAGTAGCAAGGAATAATGGATTTGAAGAACCTTTAGATCACCAGTATCAATTTTAAATTATTTTTCCTACAATCAGAGATGGGATGATGGGACTTGGCTAATTTAACACCCAACTCTGTTTGTGATCGTTCTCACACCGTGTTATGACCTGGTGAGAAGGCATGAACTAGCTCCCCTCTATTCAACCTCCTCGGTTGGTCACAACAAGGGTTTAAGTTTCTTCTTCATGAGGAAATGCCTTTTTCCAAATCAGAACGTATTTAACTATTTATGCAGAGAGCAATAAGGAGCCAAACAAGCAAGGGTTTTCTTGAGTTAAATAAAGAGCAAGTTTATTAGTCACTAAACCCGAGAAAAAAATATTAAAAATGCGACATCGCACACACAGGTATCAGAAATAAGAGAAGTTAGAGTCCAGTAAAGAAAAGTTAAAAGAATATATGGTTAAGTGTCCTTTGCTTGCTGTTGAGGAGTAAATTGTTGAGGCCGATTTGGATTAACTGGTTTCATGGCTGTGGTCAGGTGTAGAAGATGTTGCAATTGTTACACGATCACGGGTCACTGATTTCTAGTAATGTTGTCTTCCAAACTGGTTAATACACTTATTCCAAAAGAGAGACAGGGAGAGGGCGCAGCTTTTCAGCCTGCCTTCCCTGCTGAAAACTTTCCTGACGCTCCCTGTGTCATTTGCAATCCCTCTGCAGTGTCTGCAGACTGGCCTGTTATACTTCGTTCATTGTGTATTTCCAAGTGGTTTTGGGTGGGTCCGTCTGCGGCAGCCATTGTTTCAATATCCAGCACTCTGCATTTTTATGTCTCTTCCTTAGACGGTGATGAGTTCTGATGGATCTTAAAATTATGGGAAATGTCTCTGTCTTCACACTCCCCTGAGGGTGTCTTGTTTGCTTTTTCACCTTCACCTTGGAAGGTCGCCTTGCATTTTTAGGTAGTTTGTTCTGTCTCATTTCAAATTGCAAAATTTCCATTCAGTCGAAAGTTGAAAAATCATATTTTCAAAATTAATGGGGCATAGCCTCATGACAACAGCGCACAGTCGGCGCATCGAGATGTGGAACTGCACCAGAAAGATATTTAATCTAATACTTAAATACTAATTTGAATATGCAAATCTATGTCTTGTGCTGCTGAATAAAATGGAAGTTGTTTTGCATTCTGAAAGGACTTTATACAAACATTACCCCTCTGTAGAAGAGTCATGCGGATTAAAAATGTTAACTCTGTTTTTCTCTCCACAGATGCTGTTAGACCAGCTGAGTTTTTCCAGCATTTTCTTACCTATTTCTGTTTTTGTTACCTATTTCTTAACTTGTTCTTGGGATATGAGCATCACTGACAGGGCTAGCATTTATTGCCCATCCAAAATTGCCCTTGAGAAGGTGGGGGTGAGCCACCTTCTTAAAACATTGCAATCCATGTGGCGTAGGTGCACCCACAGTGCTCTTAGGGAAGGAGTGCCTAGGTTTTGAACCAGCGATAGTGAAGGATCAGCATTATAGGGCAGAATTTTACGACAAGGGGATTTTACTGTCGTCAATGGGATTTATAATGGCTCGTCGCATTTTACAGCCCCTTCCCCCCAAAACGGGGCCGTAAAATTCTGCCCATAGTTCCAAGTCAGGATGTTGAGTGACTTGGAGGGGAACTTGCAGGCGGTTGTGTTCCCATGCATCCGCTTCGAGGTTGTAGAGGCCGTAGGTTTGGAAGGTGCTGTTGAAGGAGTCTTGTCGAGTTGCTGCAGTCTTGTAGGCGGTACACATTGCTACCACTGTACACCGGTGGTGAATGGGGTGGCGATCAAGTGGGCTGCCCTGTCCTGGATGGGAATGAGCTTCTTGCATGTTGTTAAAGCACTGTCTTCTTACCAATATGCAAGTCTGTTTAATTAATGTAGAAATTTCCTGCTGCCATTTGAAATTCAAAGTTTTGCTGCATGATGTCTTGCTGTGTTGTTTGAGGTACTGTGACCGAATCTGCGGTATTGAATTACCAACTTACTTTTATTACACTAAATCATCAGAAAATTTCCTTGATGGTCTCATTCTCTATATTCATTCACTTATAATCTCTGGTTAAACTCTCCCATCCGCTGTCTAATTTCCTCCCTTACACAGACACATTTAGGGATTCTGATATTTATTTACCTTTTGATTTGTCCCTAATTATCTAGGAATATGCATGGATCAGAGTGCAAAGCAATCTTCAGCAATAGCACAAAGCAGAAAACTTGATTGAGGCCAGTTTTAGATCAGCCTTGCTTGTAAAGACACAGCCACCGCTTCACCAAGTAGCCATCCGACTCTGATGAATTCAAGAGTAGAGGGCGGGCAAGGGAGAACCTCCATTGTATTGAGATGTTTGCTGAACTATCATTGTAAACTCCTTCAGTAGAGAAAAGGAGAAAATAGATTAGGGGGAAAAACAAAAAAAAAGTTCTTTGAAATGTGTTGCATGAATTGGTATTTTATAGTCTTGTAAAGTACAGAAATTTTCTGTTACTCCCTCTTAATTTTTAATGCATATTCCTTTCATTCCCTTGCCCCCAAGTTCCCTGTGTATCACATAATTACTTAGGAGAGAAGATGAGCAGGATACTTGTGTTATGTTTCTGGGTTTTTACTCTGTTTCAATGTCTCGGGCTTCTTTTAACAGAGTAGGCCTTTACTCATCAAGTATCTGGGTAATTTTTAACAAGTTCTATGATCATATGAAAAATCACATCTACTGTATTTTAGCTACCTCATGTGATCCTCCTCAACTTCAGGAGATGGTAAAATAAATACGAGATTGTGGCTTAGGCTATAAACTGCCAAATAGATTTGTTTATTAAACAGTAATTGAATAAGTGAACTGTAGCAATGTAATATCAGAGGTTTACAGCAGTTACCGCCTTATCAATCCTTCATTGGAAGATAGAGAAAAACACAGAAGTTATATTTCCTGAAAAAATCTAGATCAGCCAAAGTGCTCCTGAATTTTAAAATTTACATAATTAGTTTTGTTGCTCACCGTCCATGAAGCACCTCTAGACTCCTATCATCTGTCTGATGGCTCCAGGCAGACTGTTTAACTTAAACAAGAAAGGCTGCAAAATATATTTTTTTCAAAAAAGGACAAATGAAATTTAAAATGTATCCCTTTCAGTCCAAAGGAGTTAGCGAACAAACACATATCCAAATAAAATTCACGTGTTTCTTGTATTTAAATAGAATTACTTGGAGCTTCTCTCAGACAGCTGGCCACATGTCTATATTCTGAGGCTATTGTGCCAAAACAAACTGGGCCAATTTTCTCTGAGTGCATCTAGTTTTTAATCCCATACAGTAAAATCCAGATGCAATGAATCCCAGCCCATGATTTCGTGTTAAACAGAGATTTGTGATCGCTAAGAAGGCCCCATTTCCACGTGAATGTGTCTCTGTGTAACCCAATATGCCTACGAATGCAGTCAATGTCAAAAACAACAGATTCAAATGTCAAGTGAAAACACAGTAAAGCAGTAAATGCGTGAAAGGTCTTTATTCAATCTGTTCTGTTTCTGTTGCTGTTTTCCGACGTGCATGATATAGTCCACCATGTCATCAATGCAGTCAAACATGTTTTTGGTGTTTTCGTGCTGCAGTGCGAAATCCTGAAACATCTCTACGGCCTTTGTGGCATCAGCTAGGGAAACAGGTGGGCAAGCAATCATCAGACTCTTCAGAGTCATCGGCCTCCTTGGTTGAAGATTGTGCTGGATCTACGATTGCATCATCCGTTCTGTTGTGCAGTATACGGCGTCATCCGCCTCCTTATAAGTTTCCATGGTTATCTCTGCTGGAATTTCCATGCCAGCCTCCCACAGGCAAGCAAAAAGTGCCTCATCATCGGGTTGGCTGGCCCCACCCTGCTCCTCCTCCTTGATGCCTTTGTGTAGTCATAACCTGTTTGAACCCAGTGTGGTGGAAGCAGTTGGCAATTGTGGCTTCTGTCACCATCTTACACACCTTCTTATCGTAAACAGGGCCTCTAGAACAGTTGGATTGTACTCCTGCTTCTTATCCATGGCCTCAACAACCGGAGAGATCAGCTGCCGTCGGTAGGATGTTTTCAGGTTCCTAATCACCCCCTGATCCACTTGCTGTATCAACTTCACCTTCTCTCTGATTGACAACACTTTTAACTTTCTCAAAGGTTTAGCCATACTCGCAAACTTTGTATGTCCTTTCACAGGAAGACCTCAATGTCAAATGATGTCTTGCCCAGTGCTCCGTGAGTATGGAACAACTGGTCAGCTCTGTTCAAACTGTAATTTGTTTTATTTTGAAGAGCTAAAGAGTTCATAGAACAACTTTACTCCACTTGTTAATCATGCACGATTAAAACGTATGCAAATAGCTGCATCATTGAAAATTGTTTTGAATAAAGTTTTGCCTCTAAGAGTAGGGGGAAGTGTTATGGTTTGGCTTTTTTACAATATAAGTTTTAGTAAGCGCACTGTTTATCTTATGAACTGAAAGCTTTATTCTCTGCTCCATTGAGTTAGTATAGCCTGAGTCAATCAAGTAACTCTTTTTGTGGTAAACTGCTTACTGGAGAGCACCACTATATCTTTCAATCCAGAGGATGGAAAATGACCACAATTGACCACAATATTACATTTCTTGGTACTGGCTAAACTACTGATCAGATTTAGTCATAAACTTAAATTATTTACAGGAGAGACATGAACAAAATGCTGTGCAGCACAACTGTTTAATTTATTACACAATAATGGGAATGAGCCTTGGATCAGCAGTAGAATTTCCACCACTGTGCAAGAAAGTTATGAGTTTAGGTCATACTCCAGACAATTCAGCAAGCAGAGACAAGGGGGTGGATTTTACGGGGGTTGGATTACCCACCCACTCGATTGAAAAGTCCATCTGCACTGCGCTGACCAGAAACCTGGCTGCGCCACAGCGGTAATACACTGGGGGCAGGCTTAATTGTTTCAGAATTGTACTTCCACTCCCATTTGGGAGGAAGTCTCACCCTAGAGAGCTGCCAGCCAATCTGATTGGCCAGCAGGTCTGTAGGCCCCGCAGCACCAGAGTCGAGTAGTGGTCACTACTTGGACTACGGGCAGTCCCTGAAGAAGAAGATGGATGGATCCTGGACTGCAGGTTAGTACGGGGATTTTGGATGGGCCTGCCTGGCAGACCCCAGCGAGGTGGGCTGAAGGGGGTATGGAGCCATGTTTTAGAGGCTGTGGGAGGGCTTATGGGGGAGGGTATGATCTTGTCGAGGGGTGCCTCCGATGGGCACAAGGGACCCCCCTCCCCCGCCAAACGAGGTACCCCCCCACTTTCCTGATTGACAGCAGTCCGAGCAATGAAAGCTACTGGGCTACCCACCTTGCTTCCACTTTCTCCTGCTGCACATAGTATAGTGGCGGAGGTGGAATCAGGCCCTTTAGTAGCCATTAATTGGTCACTTAAGGGCCTCAATAGGCCCAAGGGCAGGTGGCAGGTGCCTGAAGCCTTACCCACCCACCATAAAATGGAAGACAGATTGGGGGTGGGTGAGCAGTCAGCGGGCAAGCCATCCTTTTATGAGCCTCCGCATCCCCCCTCCGCCTTCAAATATGCAGGGGAGGGGGCCATAAAATGCAACCCAAGAGTTCTCTGAATACTGGGTTAACATCCAGTGGAATACTTGCATTCAGTGGGAGGGGAGTGGCCATCCACACCCATTATGGCACTGGCATCAGAAGACCACAGGTACAGCCTCTTAATACTGGGTTGACAACTTAAGTTCAATGGGAATAGAGTAGAGTGACAGAACCATTCCATCTTGCCAGTTCTGTTAGTCAGGAATTGTAAATGGGACTAGCAACCTGCCCATGAAACAACCCAGAGTACAAACTGCTGGATGTAAAGCAATGGAAGAAATGAGTTGCCTCATATGCTGACAGACATGGTAGAGAAAAAGAAAATACGTAAGATGATTGGATATCATCTGCATGAAAAGAGTCCATCATTCAGCAATTGGTACCAGATTCTTGAAAACACACATATGCAGACAGGGAGTAACTGACCACAAATTCCACTTTGCAACTGCAAAAATGTTTCCAGTTGACTTGAGGTGAGCAGACGAAGCTCCCATCGGTTGCTGGTTGGAGCTTCATTTCAATATTATTAATGGTGTGGAAGTCCCCCACTCATTTTACTGGCTGGAATAATTGTGGGAAATTTGTGTGTCAGTGTTGCTCGGTTGACTTTTTGGGCGAAGGACCAATTAAAGTGCAGATGTTGAAGATAAATGGTTTTCAGAAAATTTTGGTTTGATCACTTTCTTGCCCTTTTCCCTGCTGGCTTTCTTCAGTGTTTTTGACGTTTGTGATTAATTTTCACCCTCAATTCCCTCTGTAGGCACCAGTGACACATTTGAATGAAGAGGAGGATTTACAGAGTTGCCTGAGGGATACTGTGTGTCCTGCAACCATCATGCTGACATTCGCATCTGTACAAAAGGGTGAAGTCACTTTGATGGATTTAGCAATGGGGAATCTCTTCAAGGGAAGTGGTACCAGAAGACTTCTGATGATCTCACTCTAAATATATACAAATGCCTGACTAAGTGTTCTGCTAGATAGTCCTTCAGAAGCACCTCAATTGTTGCATACGGACAAGCATATGAACATACAAACAAGGAACAGGAGTAGGCCATTCAGCCCCTCAAGCCTGCTCCGCCATTTAATAAGATCCTGGCTGATCTGATAGTAACCTGAAATCTACATCCCTCCTAACCCCAATAACCTATCACCCCCTTGCTTACCAAGAATCTATCCACCTCTACCTTAAAAATATTCAAAGACTCTATTCTCACCACATTTTCAGGAAGAGACTTCCAAAGACTCACGACTCTCTGAGTGAAAAAAATTCACCTAATCTCTGTCATAAATGGGCGACCCCTTATTTTTAAACAGTGACCCCTAGTTCTAGATTCTCTCACAAGAAGAAACATCCTCTCCACAACCATCCTGCTTTTTCTTTAAGTTTGATACTATCTTTAACCTTTCTAGTTAACCATGGATGGTGTGTCCATCCCTTGGACTTGTTCTTACTTGCTGGAATGTATCTATTCTGAGCATTCTGAAATATCCCCTTAAATATTAACCATTGCATCTCTATTCCTTAACCTAATTTGCCAATTCATTTTAGCCAGCTCAGCTATCTTGCCCTCATAATTGCCCTTATTTAAGTTTAAAAACTTAGTCTCAGACCCACTCCTCTCTCCCTCAAACTGAATGTAAAACTCAATCATATTACGGTCACTGCTACCTAGGGGCATCTTCACTATGAGATCATTAATTACTCCCATCTCATTGCGCCATACCAGGTCTAGTATAGCCATGTTGGCTCCAGAACATGTTGTTCCAAGAAACTATTCTGAAAACATTCACTATACTCCTCATCTAGGTTATCTTTGCGCATCTGACTTTTCCAGCCTATATGTAAGTTAAAATCTTCCATGATTATTACCATGCCTTTCTGACAAGCTCCAATTATTTCTTCCTTTATGCTCAACTCTACCATATGGCTTACTGTTAGGAAGCCTGTACACCACTCCCACAAGTGACTTCTTGCCTTTACCATTTCCCATCTCTAACCAAACTTTTTCCACATCCTGGTTTCTTGAACTTAGGTCATCCCTTTCAATTGTGCTAATACCACCATTAACTATCAGAGCCACCCCTCCACCCTTTTCTCACTTTCTGTCCTTCCTAAGTATCCTGTACCCTTCAATATTCAGGTCCCAATCCATGTCCTCCTGCAGCCATGTCTCTCTAATGGCTATCAAATAGTATTAATTTATTTCTATGTGCACTCTCAGTTCATCTGTTTCTTTTCGATTGCTACGTGCATTCAGATACAGAGCTTTTAGTTTTATCCTTTTATTCATTTTATAACCTCTAGTTTCATTTGTTGATTTACTGTTAGATTTGTACTTTCTATCCCTTCCTGTCACGGTCCGTTTTTCATTTCCCATAATAATACCTTTTTCTTTTGTCTTATCTCTGCTCTTTGATTTACCACATCTCCCCAAATTTTAACCCTTGCCCCCACTATTTAGTTTCAAACCCTCTCTACTTCCCTAGTTATACAGCTTGCAAGAACACCAGTCCCAGCATGGTTCCAGTGTAGACCATCCCAACGGTACAGATCCCACTTTCCCCAGTACTGGTGCCAGTGCCCCACGTACCAGAACCCACTTCTCCAACACAAGTTCATCTCTCTAATCTGATTTGTCCTGTGCTAATTTGCACATGGCTCAGGTAATAACCCAGAGATTATGACCTTTGAGGTTCTGCTTCTTAATTTGGTGCCTAGGTCCTCATACTTACTATGCAGAACCTTCTTCTTTGTCCCGTCTTTGTCTTTGGTACCTACATGGACCATGACAACTGGGTCCCTCTCCTTCCACTGCAACTTCCTCCTCAGCCCCAAGCAGATGGCCTGAACCCTGGCACCGGGCAGGCAACACAGCCATCTGGAATCATACTCTTTGCTGTAGAGAACAGCCTCAATCCCTCTGACTATACTATCCCCTACTACCACTACATTCCTTATTCCCCCCCCAACTTAAATAGCTTCCTGTGCCACAATGCCATGGCCAGGTAGCTCATCCACCCTGCAGCCCTCACTTTCATCCAAACATGCCGGAAAAAACCTCAAAGCTGCTGGACAATTGTAAAGGCTGAGGCTTCTGCACTCCTGCCCTCTGACCCCCCTTACCTGCCTCACTTGCAGTCATACTCTCCTGTCCCTGACCATTGACCAAATCAGGAGACCCTGTCCTAAGAGGTGTGACTGCCACCTGGTACAAAGAATCCAGGCAACTTTCCCCTTCCCTGGTGCATCGCAATGTCTGTAGTTCAGCCTCCAGCTCATAAACTCTGAGCTGAAGCTGCTCAAACTTCAAACACTTACTATAGACGTGTTTGTCCCGGATCATACTGGCATCCAGGAGCTCCCACATGCTGTAGCTGTGACACATCACCTGTCCTGACATCCTTAATGTGTTCTAATTAACCATTTAATTATTTTATTCAATTATATATTTTACTTTTGTTTTTATATATTTTATTAAACTTACCACCACTTGATGGACTATTTTGAACCTTAGGAATAGAATAAACCTTAGTCACTTACCAGAAGCTCACCATAACTAGCTTCTTCTCCTGTAGCAGAGTACGACCACTTCCAGGCTGAGAAAGTTAGAAAGCAGAACACAAAAGAGCACCTCTTTCTCTTCCTTCCCTAACTCTCTTAATTACCCAACTCCCAGCACTCTATTCTAAGTCGCACTTCTTGAAGTAAACCTTACCTAAAGCTCCTCTTTCCCCCTATGCACCGAATTGCCACTTTGAACCAAATTCCCAAATATACTGACTCAGCTTCTATCTCACTCAGGCCGAAGTCTCGTTCATGTTGTACTTTACTTGACAAAAATCATCTGACAGTAAGTGGTATTGGGGAAGGAAACAGTTAGCTCACAAGGAGTTCCACTGGTAATTATCAGTTAACTAGCTAAGTATCCATTTGAATGTATAACAGAGAAAGCAGGTGAGACAAGTTCTCTGTAGAGTTTTATGGACCAAATATAAAACTCTGTTGGAAGAAGCCAGTCTTTGTCCTAGTCTTTATCAAGAAGGTATTATGACTTTATCAGTGATAGCAGAAGATGGTTCCTGCTTGTAAGTAAAAGATTGGAGCTTTTTTCAGACAAAAGACAGTATTTGGAGTTAACTTTGAGAAGAGTGGTTTGGATTAAATTTGGAGAATGGCTGAATCAAAATATAGAGTTTTGGGATATGATTACCCACTGATGTTTTCTGAGAGTGAACACTATGAGCAATGGAAGAATGAAGTAACCATGTGGGCACTGGTTATGTCCTTGACAAAGAGAAAACAAGGAGTGGCCTTGGCACTTTCGTTACCATACAAAAGCAAAATAAGATACAAGGTATTTTCGGAGTTGGAGCCTGAGCATTTGAACACAGGTGAAGGTGTGGAAACATTATTAGCTTTTATTGATAAGACCTATCAGAAGGATGACTTATTAAGTGCTTACGAAGTGTGGTCAGACTTTGACAAATTTAGAAAGTTGAGGATAGTTCCATAGGAGATTACATAATGGAATTCAGAAGACTAAATGCAAGATTGCAAAAGCTCCATCTAGAAATTCCCCAATCAGTGCTGGCATTTAAGTTAATAGAATGTGCCAAGGTATCGAATATGGACAGACTTCTAGTTTTGACAGGAGTTAAATTTGCAGAAAGACACACACTGCTAGAACAGATGTCAGAAGCTTTGAAACATTCCCTTCAGCAACATTCATGGCGCACAAATGGGTCATTTGGCAGTAAGACAGAAAATGGAGGATAAAATGTTAATGGGATGGCAAGATCGTCTAGAAACAGGAAGCAGGCGTCAGAACGAAAGGAGATTTGTAACAAGAAACAATGAGGATATTTATGTCAGGAGAAAAGAATTGGGGTATTACAACAAAAGGATGAACCCCAGAAATGCCCAGAGTGTGGTCAATCAATGTTTTAGATGCGATTCAAAATACCATTATGCAATGAGCTGTCCTAAATGATATAATAAGGTGTTCAAAATTAAACATGAGACAGAAGACTCAGAAGAAGAAGATGAAGATATTGGCCAAAGAGAGGGCATTGAATTAGTTACAAGAAGTTTCAGCCTGGTGATGAATGTCTTGGTTGCAGAGTCCTTCAACTGTGCGGCGCTAGATAGCAGATGCACATCTACAGTCTGTAGACTCCTTAAATGACAAGGACTGGAATAAGGTTTAGGAATTTGAGAGTTCCACCAGCTTTAGATTTGGAGATGATAATGCCCTAAAATCTTTAAAAAGGGTAGTGATTCTCCGTAAGATAGCTGGAGTCAATCATTACATCAGTACGGACATAGTGTCTAGTGAAATACTGTTACTGTTGAGAAGGCCATTGATGAAAAAAGCGCAAATGAAGCTGGTCATGGAAAACGACAAGGCTATTGTATCTGGAACACCTGTGGATTTGCAATTTACACAATCTGGACCCGATTGTATTCCTTTAATGAAAACTAACTTTTCTACCAAGGAGATTAAAGAAGTGTTATTAGTGTCAAGGGATAGGAATTTAGAAGACAAATAGCTAATTGTGTTAAAATTGCATCACCAGTTTGCCCACCCTTCTTCGCAAAGCTTTAAAATTTTGCAAAGGGGCGCAGGAATAAGGGATGGAGAGTACACTAAACTTCTGGATGAGCTAAGCGATAGATGTGATATATGTGAGAAATACAGATGGACACCGTCACGACCAACAGTGAGTCTACCCTTAGAGAGAGATTTCAATGAAGTTGTGGCGATGGATTTAAAGGTGTGGGAAAAAGAAAAGGACATTTTTATCTTACATTTCGTAGATTTGGCTACAAGGTTTAGCCAGTCAACAATCATACGTAGTAAAGAAAATAATTGTGGATCAGGTAATGGAAAAGTGGATAGGGGCCAGATTGGGACCACTGGCAAAATTCCTCACTGAAATAAGGAGGAATTTGCTAACGATGAGTTTTGGGATATGTGTGAAAACATGAATATAATAGCTAGAAATACAGCAGCAGGAAGACCTTTTAGTAACAGAGTGTGTGAAAGGAATCACACGGTGATAGATGAGATGCTTCATAAAATATTGGCAGAAAGACCAAGCTGTAAATTAACATCAGCTCTAGCATGGGCTGTCCGTGTGAAGAATTCACTGCAGATGATTAAGGGCGATAGTCCTTATCAATTGTTTTTTGGTAGAAACGCAAAAATTGCTCCAGTCTTGAATCATCATCCCCCAGCTTGGGAGGGAACTACAATTAGCTCTACCTTTTCAGAGCATTTAAGTGCACTACACATGGATAGAAGGTCATTCCTTAAAGCCGAAGTTTCAGAAAGAATTCAGCGAGCTCTAAGACACAATGTACGACCATCGGAAACTATTTTTAATCAGGGAGACATGGTATACTATAAAAGAGAAAGACTTAATGAGTGGAAAGACCCGGGAAAGGTTATAGGTTAGAAATTGAGACGACTGATGTCACACTGACGGTTCTCAATGAAAAGATCAAGAGCAGGTAAAAATCCAGAGGGAGGGGTCTAGGTGGAGGGAGAATATTGGAGGCAGGTAAAAGGATCCGTTGAACGGGGAGAGGACTCCTGCCCAAAGAAGTGAGCACGGAGGCGAAGGTGGCGGGAGAAGAGTTCAGCATCGTGCCGAGCCTGAAATTCATTAAGGTGAGGGCTTAAGGGTATGAAACTGAGCCAAGGGTGTTGCTGTTGTTGTCTGGCGCACTGACCTCTACCTTGCAGAGGCTGAGCGTCAACTTGCAGACACTTCCTCCTACCTCCCCCTGGACTATGACCCCACCACTGAACATCAAGCCATTGTTTCCAGGACTGTCACTGACCTCATCTCCTCTGGAGATCTTCCCTCCACAGCTTCCAACCTGATAGTCTCCCAACCTCGGACGGCCCACTTCTACCTCCTACCCAAAATCTACAAACAGGACTGTCCCGTCAGACCGATCGTGTCAGCCTGTTCCTGCCCCACGGAACTCATTTCTTGCTATCTTGACTCCATTCTCTCTCCCCTTGTCCAGTTTCTTCCCACCTACATCCGCGATTCCTCTCACGTCCTACATCATATCGACAATTTCCAGTTCCCTGGCCCCAACCACCTCCTCTTCACCATGGATGACCAATCCCTCTACACCTCCATCCCCCACTGGGATGGTCTGAGGGCTCTCCGCTTCTTCCTCGAACAGAGGCCCGAACAATCCCCATCCACCACTACTCTCCTCCGTCTGGCTGAACTTGATCTCTCACCGAACAATTTCTCCTTAAACTCGTCCCACTTCCTCCAAATAAAAGGTGTGGCTATGAGTACCCGCATGGGCCCCAGTTATGCCTGTCTCTTTGTGGGGTATGTGGAACATTCCTTGTTCCAGTCCTACTCAGGCCCCTCCCACAACTCTTTCTCTGGTACATCGATGACTGCTTCGGTGCAGCTTCATGCTCTCGTCTGGACCTGGAAAAATTTACTAACTTTGCTTCCAATTTCCACCCCTCCATCATTTTCACATGGTCCATCTCTGACACTTCCCTTCCCTTCCTTGACCTCTCAGTCTCAATTTCTGGTGATAGACTGTCCACCCATATTCATTACAAGCCTACCGACTCCCACAGCTACCTCGACTACAGCTCCTCACAGCCCGCTTCCTGTAAGGACTCCATCCCATTCTCTCAGTTCCTTCGTCTCTGTCGCATCTGTTGTGATGATGTCACGTTCAAAAACAGTTCCTCTGACATGTCTTCCTTCTTCCTTAACCGAGGTTTTCCACCCACGGTGGTTGACTGGGCCCTCAGCCGTGTCCAGCCCATCTCCCGCGCATCCGCCCTCACACCTTCCTCTCCCTCCCAGAACCATGACAGGGTCCTCCTTGTCCTCACTTATCACCCCACCAGCCTCCGCATTCAAAGGATCATCCTCCACCATTTCCGCCAACTCCAGCATGATGCCACCACCAATCACATCTTCCCTTCACCACCCCTGGCCGCATTTCGCAGGGATTGTTCCCTCCGGGACACCCTGGTCCACTCCTCCATCACCCCCTACACCTCAACCCCTTCCCACAACACCTTCCCATGCAACCGCAGAAGGTGCAACACCTGCCCCTTTACTTCCCCCCTCCTCACCATCCAAGGGTTCAAACACTCCTTTCAAGTGAAGCAGCGTTTCACTTGCACTTCCCTCAATTTAGTCTACTGCATTCACTGCTCCCAATGCGGTTTCCTCTACATTGGAGAGACCAAACGCAGACTGGGTGACCGCTTTGCAGAACACCTTCGGTCTGTCCGCAAGCATGACCCAGACCTCCCTGTCGCTTGCCATTTCAACACACCACCCTGCTCTCATTCCCACATGTCCATCCTTGGCCTGCTGCAATGTTCCAGTGAAGCTCAACGCAAACTGGAGGAACAGCACCTCATCTTCCGACTAGGCACTTTACAGCCTTCCGGAATTAATATTGAGTTCAATAACTTTAGATCATGAACTCTCTCCTCCTTCCCCACCCCCTTTCCGATCCCCCTTTTTCCAATAATTTATATAGATTTTTCTTTTCCCGCCTATTTCCATTATTTTTAAATGTATTTCCATCCATTGTTTTATCTCTACCTTTTAGCCTATTTCGATTCCCCCCCGCCCCCCACCCCACCCCCACTAGGGCTACCTGTCCCTTGCTCGTCCTGCTTTCGACTCTAAATGTCCCCATTAGCACATTTCTTAGATAATATCACCACCGTCAACACCTCTTTGTCCTTTTGTCTATGACATCTTTTGGTTATCTCCACCTTTCACTGGCCCTCTATCCAGCTCTACCTGTCCACCCCCCCACCCCCCCCACCCTAAACCAGCTTATATTTCACCTCTTTTCTATTTTTCCTTAGTTTTGATGAAGAGTCATTCGGACTCGAAACGTTAACTGTGCTCCTCTTCGCAGATGCTGTCAGACCTGCTGAGTTTTTCCAGGTATTTTTGTTTTTGGCTAAATGTAAAGTTAGGCCTATGGATTGGGAACATGAAGTACAGAAATGGAAGACACGGAAACATAGTGTCAGTTTCGACAGTGGGTCTTGGATTGAACATGCCTCCAGGAAGAGATCATGAATGATTGAAAGAACATCTATAAATAGGAGAGGGAGATCAAGCATTAACAGTCCAGAGTGTGATAGAGGGCAGGATAGAGGACATAGCTTAATAAGATCAAGGAATATGGCACAGAATAGTAATACTACAAGAAGCAGTAGCTCATGTGATCGAGAAGTCTTAGTAGCTTCAAACAGGTTAGACGATAAATTAATAAAGGATGCCAAACAGCAAGAACTACATAGTTGGAAAGAATTTAGGGTATACAGAGAGATGCCAGATAGGGAACAACCAGTCTCATAGTTAGATATGCATGGAAAAGGTGCTTCCTGATGGGACTTATAAAGCTAAAGCCAGGCTAGTGGCATGAGGTTTTGAAGAAAAATTGGGTGATCGGGATATAAGAGTAGATTCACCTCCGGCAGGAAGAGTTATTCTGAATATCTTCTTGGCTCTGTTAGCTAAAAATGCTTGGGAAGGCAAATCATTTGATATTAAAGCTGCCTTTTTGCAGGGACACCAACTTCAAAGGGAAGTTTTTGTCCGTCCACCAAAAGAGGTGCCAAACGCAGAAGGGACATTCTGGAAGCTAAAAAAATGCATATATGGTTTAAATGATGCCTCCAGAGTTTGGTATTTCTCAGTGAGGTCAGTTTTGTTAAAGTTGGGCTGTCTTCAGTTGGAAGCAATGTTTTATTGGCACCATGGAAGGAAACTTGCAGGCATCTTTGTGATGCATATAGACAATTTTTTGTGGGGTGGTAGTAGCAAATTTGGAACGGTTGTCATTAATGGGCTCAGAAAGAAGTTAAAAATTGGAAGTCAGGCTTCTGGTGCATTTAAATACATTGGGCGGAAATCAGGCAGAGCATCATTTTACATCAGCAATCCTACATGGAGAATGTCAACCCCATTGCAATTAGTCATGGTAGGGCCTCCCAGACAGATACAGTGGCTTCTGATACAGAAAAAGAGGAACTCAGAAGTCTAATTGGGCAACTCAATTGGCTAGGCAAACAAACAAGGCTGGACATCAATTTTGGCATTTTGGAATTGAGCACTAAAATGAATGATCCCAAGGTTGAAGAGATCATTCGAGCAAACAAAACATTGACCAAATTAAAAATGGAACACTGTGTTTTGAAATTCCCATCTTTGGGTGATTTTGAAAAAATGAAACTGATTGTGTTTAGTGATGCGTCTTATGCAAATCTATGCGATGGATTTTCGAGTGCAGGAGGATTTGTAATATTTCTCACGAGGGGACAAAGATAAATGTTACCTTTTGACATGGGAAGCAGGAAAAATACGAAGAGTTACAAAAAGTATTTTGGCAGCAAGACTCCCTCTCTTTTTGAGGCAGTAGATATGGCATTCTTTCTCTCAAAGATGCTGGCAGAAATTTTAAATGGAAAAGGGTATTTGGGAATGGCACCAATCGAATGTCTTATTGACAATAAGTCACTTTGGGAAAATGTTCACTCTACGAAATGTGTTAATGAAAAGAGATTGCAAATTTACATTGCAAGCTTAAAACAGATGTTGGAGAGTAAGGAGATTGTCAAGATCAAATAAATCGATAGCAGCTACCAATTGTTTGACTGCTTCACAAAAAAAGGGGTGAGCTCCAAAAAGTTATCGGAGACCCTCAAAGAGGAATGTTTTTCCCTTTGAGAAGACAAAAAAAGGAACATGCTTTTTGAGTGGACATGTCTATACATGTGTATTTTCTAAGGGGGAATAAGGTTGATTTAATGAATGGAAAAATGTATTGATTGTGTTATGGAAAAGAAGATCCTTCTTTATTTTTTGATAAATATATATATATTTATATTTATATACTTAAGGGTTACTTTCATCTTAAGAAGAGGGGTATCTGTTGGGGAAGGAAGCAATTAACTCACGAGTTAACGGAATGCTATCCTTTATTACGAGAGGGATTGAACATAAAAATAAGGATTTTATGTTTCAGCTATTTAGGGCATTGGTGATTCCGCACCACAAATACTGTATGCAGTTTTGGTCAGCTTATTTAAGGAAGGATATAAATGCATTGGAGGCGGTTCAAAGGAGGTTTGCTAGATTGATACCTGGAATGAGTGGATTGTCTTATAAGGAAAGGTTGGACAGACTGGGCTTGTTTCCACTGGAGTTTAGAAGAGTGAGGGGTGATTTGATTGAAGTATACAAGATCTTGAACGGCCTTAGCATGGTAGACATTGAAAGGATATTTCCTCTTATGGGTGAGCCCAGAACTAGGGGCCAATGTTTTAAAATTAGGGGTTGCCCTTTTAGGGCAGAAATGAGGAGAAATTTTTTCTCTCAGAGGTTTGTGCGACTTTGGAACTCTCTGCCTCAGAAGGTGGTGGAGGCGGGGTCATTGGATATTTTTAAGGCAGGGGTAGATAGATTCCTGTTAGGCGAGGGAATCAAAGGTTATCAGGGTTAGGTGGGAATGTGGAATTTGAAACACAAAAAGACCAGCCATGATCTTATTGAATGTTGGAGCAGGCTCGAGGGGCTGAATGGTCTACTCCTGTGCCTATTTCTTATGTTCTTATGGGCAGAATTTTACCCTTGGCATGCGGGCGGGTGCCTGACACGCCCATTCGTGAAATAAAGCGCGTTGAAGTCGAATGAGTGTTACGAAGTCAATGCACACTCTCGCGATATTTTGCTAGGCGGGTGCGCGATGAAGACGGATGCACGCCCGCCATTAATTAGTGACCAGTTAAGACCCTTGAGAGACCAATTGACTCCAAGCTTATGTAGCCAGTGCGATTTTCAGGCCGTCGCACAGGCAAAGCGGGCAGGCGGGCAGGCCACAATTTGCAAAACCTCATCCACGGGCGCAATAAGAGGGGTCAGTGGGCTTCACAAAGCGAATAGTAAGTAGTTTTGGATATCATTTGCTGCTTCTTGCTTCTGTGAACAGGACAGCTTCATTTCGCTTCAGTGCTGCATTCAGAGCATTTAGAGGCTTCAGTTCAGGACTCAGTGTTGTTTTCTAGGCCCCCGGAGAATTCACACCACATGGGGCCTTCCGGGTATCAAACAGCCTTCCCTTACCCTGGTAAGGGAATTGTAGTCCCTGCTGGAGCACCTCCTCTGAGGAGGAAGAGCGGGCCAGGAGTGGGAAGAGGCCAGGTGTCCCTATTCAGCCTCCAGGGGAGCGACCTGTGGGAGGAGAGGCGCAGGCACAAGGGGCACAGGGCCAACAGGAAGGCCAAGGCGGAAGGGGTCGCAGAAGAAATCATTATCCTGCTGCCAGGGTTTACAGGCGGCAATGCAGCTGCCTCAATATGTCTGAGGTGCAATGCTGAAGGAGGCTCTGTCTCTCCAGGGAGACAGTGACCTCCATCTGTCAGGGGATCGGCCCTGAGATCAGCTCTGACTGCGGACGGACACCCCATGCCAGTGGCTCTGAAGGTCACAGTGACCCTAAACTTCTATGCCTCTGGCTCTTTCCATGGGTCGGTGGAGGATCTGTGTGGAGCCTCCCAATCAGCTGTCCACAGTTGTGTCAAACTTGTGGCAGAAGCTCTGTTCAGGCGTGCATTGACTTTCATTCATTACCGTACGGACAAGGCCAGCTAGGCAGAGCGAGCCAGAGGCTTTGCAGTGATTGCTGGGTTCCCCTGTATCTAGGGTGCCATTAACTGCACACATGTGGCCATCAAGGTGCCAGCGGGTCAGCCGGGATCCTTCGTTAACAGGAAGGGATTCTACTCCATGAACGTGCAGATAGTGTGTGACCACAGGATGCAGATTCTGCAAGTCTGTGCAAGGTACCCTGGCAGCTCCCATGACACTTACATCCTGAGACACTCCCAGGTGCCGAGGCTCTTCAGTGCTCCCGTCTGGCTGGATGGATGGCTGCTGGGTGACAAGGGCTATCCGCTGAAAAGGTGGCTCATGACGTCTCTCTGCATCCAAGAACGGAGGCCAAACAGCGGTACAACAGGAGCCACGCCTCCACAATGGGGGTGGTAGAGAGAACCATCTGTCTTCTCAAGATGCGCTTCTGAACCGTTCAGGGGGCACACTGCAATACCCCCAAGATCATGTGTTGCACGCTGCCCTCTATACAATCTGGCACTGGAATGGGGGAATGCAGTGGAGGAAGAAGATCTTGGCGCAGCTGCACAGGCAACAGATAATAAGTCCAGTAGTGAGTCCAAGGACGAGCACTTTCAGGAAATACTGAGGGCATAGGCGCAGACCTGGGTAACCTCCAGGGAGGCAGGGACACCCGGGAGTCTTTGATCCAATACTCCTTCAGCTAGCCTACCAAATAAGAACCACCACCACATGCTAGGGCTGCAGGCTCCATATCCAATCCCTGACAGGACCAGTTCCTTGGTCAACAACATACACTATGTGCCAGTGCAATAAAGTTTAAGGAATCACACGTCCATCATAACATCATGGCTTACCCTGCAAATGAAGCATCCAGAGGCCAGTTGCAAAAAAAACATTTCATTTACTTCTGAGTGACAAACATTGCAGAAGTTATCATTGATCAGTGTTTTACATCACACCATTAAAAAAAACAGAAAAATGGGGTAAACAATTTTCAGGCTGTGTTGTGTTTAAGGTGCTTTAAGTTTTCTCTTGCGAGTGTTACGTCTAGGTTCTCCCCCCTCGCTGGCAACAGAATTGGAGACAGCCCGCTCACTCTGCTGTCTTGTTGGCTTTGATGACCTTGTTGAGCGTCCTCTGGCCCGTGGAGCCTGTGCTGGCCCCGCCTGGGAGGGAGCGGCCAGTTCCACAGCTGGCATCTCTGTAGTCGCTGCAGCCTCATCAGATGCCCTGGTTACTGGCGGAGGGGCGGAGGAGCTGCTGTCGTCATCCAGAGTGCCCTGAGAGGAACCCATGGAGATGACAGGCAGCCAACGTCAGTTCACTCTGGACCTCCCTGCTCACCACTGATGGACGGTCGCCCAGCTGGGATACTGGGTTCTGTTGAAGGGTCATGAGGACTCGAAACGTCAACTTTGCTCTTCTCCGCCGATGCTGCCAGACCTGCTGAGTTTTTCCAGGTATTTCTGTTTTTGTTTGGGATACTGGGTGCCCAATCCATCTCCCACACTGACATTGACCAGCTGAGGTCATTGCCGGTGTGAGGGCTTGCAGGTCCAAGGGCATCCCTAGGAACCCCTGATTGAGCCCCTGAAAGAGCCTCTCCAAGAGAGTCGCTACTCTCTCCATGGAGGAGGCAGTACGCTCAGCCATGAGGGTCAACACAGTCCTTATGCTCTGCATGGACTCCTCCACAACGGACACCATGGCACGCATTCCCTCATGTATCTCCGCCAGATCCTCCCACACACCCTGCTGGACAACCTGCAGTTGCTGCCTCAGGGATTCCAGAGGCCCATCATCAGCCATCGACTGAGCATGTTCCTGGTCTCCAGCAGTTCTATGACTGCCGGCGCCGTGGGCACTCACTGCCTCCCCCTGCACCTCAAGCAAGTGTGAAGTGCCCTCACCAATGTGAACTGAGATAGTAGACGCTGATCTTATGCCCACCGAGGTGCTGGTATCTGTGCTGGTGCCTGCTTGACAGAGAGGGTGTGACGCTGGTACGTGCTCAGCATGCTGGTCCTCAGGGGTCGGGGTGGGCTTTCAGGCTCCTCACAATGAGGGGCTGCTGGTGAGCCTAAAAGGGAGAAGAAGGACATGTCATTGGTTTAAGCCATTAGACTGTCAGTGTGCATGCCTGGCACTCTGATGAGACAGAGATCTACATCATGATGCCCTCGTCTTTCCATTACCAATGGGCATTCCAGGTTCGAGACTCACATTAACACACAGACTACACTGCAATGGTTACAAAAAGCCACATTCTCACCTCAGTGCACTGCACTCTTACCTCCCTCTGGCACCCCAACCTCACCGCGGCCGCTTGACCGAGGTGCATGGCTCATCTCCAGCTCCAGGGCCTCCTGCTTGTATCTACTGAGGGAGATATCCCGCCAGCCCGTGACCTCTCTGCATTGTTATGGGATGTTTACTCCTGGTAGGATAGAGGAGCATTGATTAGTGTATCCTCTACCTGCAGCGCCATTGCAGCCTGGCCAATCCCACCTGAGGAACACCTCACAGGGCTCAGCCGATTCGTGATCCTGGAACCTCAAGACACTGAGTCCAAGCAGCCAGAGCTCACCCCCTTGGCCAGCTCCTGCCTCATTGACATGTGCCACTCACGCTGTAACACCTCTGAGGTCCATGGGGGGGATGGGCAGTCTTACCCGTTCTGCAAAGTGACCCATGCCAACACGGTACTCGCCCTTCCCGATCGCAGGAGATTGTTAAAGCGCTTCCGGCACTGGACCATGTGCACCTCACCACGTTGTGGCTGCTGACCCTGGATGCCACCTCCCCCCAGGCCTTTTTGGTGAGGTGGGGCCTCCTCCTCCCGTCCCTGGGCACAAGTGTTTCTATCCTGGCTGCCACCTCCTCCAGGAGGGCAGGGAGGCACTCATCCAAAAAACGCAGGGCCGACTGCCCCGCCGACCTGCCCTCCCGCCTGCCGTGTCCACCTGCTGCGGCATCCATGCACACGACTTCCGCGTCCTTCGGTGGCAGCATTCCAGGGGCTGCTGAGGCCGCATTTGAGTCGGCCGCCGGGTCGCCATTGGACCCGGCGGACATTAAGCCCCCGCCCCGGTCCACCCCTTCGTGCTCATTCAAAGGTCACGTCTCACGCTGGGGGGCCTTAATTGGACCGCCCACATAAAATTGCGGTACGCTGCCGATCACGGCCAGCGGTCAGCTTCCTGACCGCCCCCGCCAGCACCCACCTAGCACCCCCGCCAAGGGTAAAGTTCTGCCCAATGAGTTCAATTGATAATTATCTGTTAACCAGCTAAGTACTCGTTTGAAAGTATAAAAGAGAAAATAGAGTCAAGTTCTCTGTAGTGTTTTATGAACCAAACATAAAACTGTTGGAAGGAGCCAGTCATTATCTTTATTTCAAGCAGGTATTGTGACTTTATCAACTGGGAGCCAGTGTTGTCTGATTGATTAAACCTGTCGAAATGCTCCCAAACATTTCTTCTGGTCTTGACATGCTTACCTGGCAAAGACTATGATGTTTTGGTATTTTGGATCATTTTTTTGCATGGATTGAATTTCCAATTGAGTTATCTTTAAAGATGAAAGTAAAGTGATTTTTTTTTTAATTGTCATAGGCTTTTGGCATTGAAAATGTGCATTAAAGCCAGATGGACCAGTTTGTGGAATGTCATAATACATGGTCTAGCTCCACTGGATTCAATGAGGGTCAACCCTCTCATCCCAGGTCCATTTGTCAAGATGGTCCCTATTCATTTTTGAAACAGTAGGAGATGTTTTCTTTAAACAAGCACCCCAAGGGAAGGGGAGAAGCTGTCAGTTTTATTGGGGCATATTGGCGAATACCTGGCTAGGAAGGAAATCAGCCATAGCCCTCCCATAGACTGGGAAGACAGCAAAAAAGACAGATGGCAAGCAGTAAGCTTTGTTTTTAAACAAGCGACTGTAAGGTTCTAGAACTCAAAGCTCAAATGCAGAAGGTCCTTTTTTGCAGTTAGAAATTAGTAAATTAATCCAAGAATGGGACAGAGCACATGGTTTATTTTCTTTTCCAATTTTTTGAGGAGAAAAATAATTGGCCTGTGTGGGATTTGATTTAACTATTACTCAGTATATTGACTTGCTGTTGGTAAAATAAAGCAGCTCAACGATTTCATGATGTTTCATGAAATGTTCCTCCGTCTGTCTTTGAAAAGATTGGTGAAGTTTAAGAGCATATGTGAAAGACATAATATCCACTTTAGGTAAGTTCCACTATCATACAGTTTGATGTTGGACAGTGCAGGCACAATCCTGGACACAAGGTGTGCTGGCCATTTAAAAGTATGATGCGCACTGCACTTAAGAGAATTTCTCGGCAGGCCTGAAAGTTGTCTGGGATCTATCTTCTCAGGGCCTGGATCAACAAAGAGGCAGATACAGAACTGTGCAATTTGTTGCAGGGATACCTGTGGCTACCAGAAAGGATAAGGCTAGGACATGCTATGAAAGTAATTCCCGGCTTAGGAAGAACTTATGTTGATCCAGCACCTTCCATAGCTTTAGGATATTCTAAAGTGCTTTACGGCCATTTGAAGTGTAATCACTGTTGTAATGCAAGAAAGCTTGTTTGCATCTCCTTGCAGAAATCCTGCACTGCTGACCTATGCTGAGGGTACAATAGAGTGGCAAGGAGGGCAACCATCCATGCATGCACCTTGTGCAAATAAACTCACACTGAAGAATTGAATATGGCACTTGACTATTCCGGCAGGATTTACACCTGTTCTCAACCATTCAGAAGTGATGTAAGGCTGAAGAGGAACATCAGCCTTATCGCCTCTAGTGCTGATACATAAGCAGCTGCTTCTAGAGCTCAAAACATTTCTGAACATGTAATGGAACGATTAACAGAACTGATGCTTTTTCAGTCAGCTTAACATTTATATGAGGTCTCTTAGATAAAGAAACAAACCCTATGAAGATTGGCTTTAACAGCAAAAGGTAATTAGCTTACAAATCATGTAAATTGACAAGGTACTTGGTTAATGTCAAAGGCCTTGCTTCTTGGGAGATTAGCCTCATAAGCCAACAATAACTTGCATTTATAAAAACCTTTCAGTTTAGGAAAATGATCCCAAGGTGTTTCACAGGTGCATAATGAGAAAAAAAGTCCAGTTCGAAGCTGCATTCTTGTCTGAGACGCTGAATTTAAAAATATATTCTTGTGACAGATTGAATGTTTAACTTCTTTCAAATCATCAGCAACTTCTTAATTTTGATATTCCTTACTGGGATTTTTTGTAGCTGGCCATCTATTATCTACCATGTGCTGAAATACACAATGCTTGTCTCATGCACCCAAGTCATTTCACAGGATAGATGAGTCATTTCTTCTAGGTGGAGTGCATGATAAGTGTTAGACAAAATTCATCCAGGCGTTAGAAGCAGTTAATATCATTCATAAGTGCCTGCCACACTCAGGTTGACTACAACTTCCTGTTTGATCTGGACAGCAATGTTTCCAGTCTAGAGGATGTCAACGTTTAAAAACGTGTATATCTAGCTACAAGAAGGCACAGCTAATCATTTCCGATTGTCAACTCCGCATTCCACAGACTCACAACTAAGTGTTTAAAAAAACTTTTAAAAGCAAAAAACTGCGGATGCTGGAAATCCGAAACAAAAACAAAAATAGCTGGAAAAACTCAGCAGGTCTGACAGCGTCTGTGGAGAGGAACACAGCTAACGTTTCGAGTCCGCATGATTCTTCACCATATTCTGCTCTGCGTTCTGAACCTCTGATGTTTTATCTTGCATGTGTGCCATAATTTCATCAGTTCTGATGAAAGGTCATTGACCTGAAATGTTAACTCTATTTCTCTTCACAGATGCTGTCTGATCTGCTGAGTGTTTCCAACATTTTTTGTTTTTATTATCGTCATGAAGACGTGCTTTATGTCCAAATAATGATTTTTAATCCACCCGCTGGAAATCTGAATTGAAGTTTTAAAAACAGACTTTTCAAAAACACAGAGGCTGGCTAAAGCGATTTGAACTCACAGTACCAAATGGCTAACCCCAATTTGCATTACTCTATGTCCCACATTCCAATTCATTTGTGTGGAGTCAGTTTGTCCGCAAAACTCACCAAAGACAATGGAAGGGATTTTCCAGCCCCAGTTCCGGCGAAAGTCAATGGGCTTTTGGCTGGGCCGCCACCTCCCCCCGAGGCAGGACCAGCCATGGCGGAGCCGGAAATACACGGCCAATGCCCTCAGGGGAATGTGAAGGACTCTCATTCACAGTCTCATTAGCAAGGCATCTATGGCAATCAATTAAGGTATTCAATTGTTGGAGAAGGGCCATTAGGACTAATTGCTTGGACAATGGGACCCTGCCTAAATTAGCTTTCAGACATGGGCTAACCAAATCACCTTTGAAATACACGGACTATATGTTTTTTGAATCCCCCTGGAAGTTGGAGAAGGAGCGTCACATGACAAGCCAACTGTTTGTCTGCTTTGAACACACGTGTCTTCTCAGCAGAACTGAGGACAAGCAGCTTAGGCAGAAGACCCAAGTGGGGTCCTTCCCGCCTCCTTTTTTCCCCAACCCACCTGGTGAACTTCAAGTCTTATTTGCTGATTGTGATCATCCGTGGATGCCCAGCTGCAGACGTAGGTTTCTTAAAGGAATCCAACCAAGCGCTACTGTCTCCCATGGAACAACCAATTCAGTCTCTACATCTTTAAATCAGAAGCATCGAGACATCGAATTCAGTCTGAAGCCAGTAGAGTCACCAAACTCCAGACTGTACACTCTTTTACTTTTATTTAATGGTCTCTAATTTGACCAACTAATCCTTCCCTACTCTGTAATTTGTATTTGTGTGTGTGTGCGCGCGCCCGTGCATGTGTATGTACATGTGTACACGAAACTCAGTGCATGTGTGTGTAGACGGAAGTCAGTGCGTATTTTATTACATTACTTAAATCAGTTAGAGTATAATGGAGCCAACCTCTTTCTTTGTTAAACTGAAGAAAACCTGTCCTATTTGTTCTTCTATGATCACAGCACATAAACAGTTAAATACTCACTGAATTGACAAGACAAAGAATTCTTTTGCGGTCAAACAAGGAAAGGACAAAGAGAGGAGCCATCCAACCCCTCCTGACCTGGTCATAACATTATTAATTTTATGTTGTGTAATCCTGACCTCCCAAACCTCCCTACTCTTATACATCACTCAGCCTTCTCCCATCCAAAATATTATTCTCAATTTTATTTTTTGAACAAAACATTATTTCAGGTTTGTATGTATTTTATTTCTGCACACCTACAGGGTATCACTAGGTTATACCATTCAAATTTTCTATGATATGAATAACTTAGAAAAAAACTGATACTTAGATGCCCTATTTGAGAGAGGTGGGTGAAAAGTTAGACTATGCTGTTATTTCTTGCATATACCATTGTAGCACTTTGATAGTTTACTAGCTAAGGAGCAATTCTATTAAATAGAGTTGTGATAAATTTAGTCTATTCAGAAAAGTTACATGAGAATTGTTTATGGGTTTGTGGAAGTATTCAAACTTGCATTATAATAATTGAGAAGACATTTACTAGAAAATATTTATAGAGCTTATATTAGACAAAACATGAATGGATCTTTTTATTATTTTCTACTCTAAGATATTTGCTGATTCTTTTATATCTTCCCTTGCTCCATATCATTCCCTGCTGGGTAGATGGCACGCTACTCTCAGATTTATGCTAGTGGAATTCTGCAGCCAGTCTATGTGTATGTGACAATGGCTAGATTTATTTGCCATTCAGTGTTTTTGTGGCCTCTGGCAAAACCAGGTTGATAAGAGATGGTCCACATAGGGAAGCAAACTTAGGGAGACCTAAAGGCACCTTCATGGACTTAAAACCAATCCAGATAAATGCACAACATAGAGCCATATAAACCATAGGTGAGCCTTGGTATTAGTTAGCTGGGATAACAATGGGGTTGCAATAATTGGCCCCAAGAAGAATAGTCAGGCTCTTATTCTTAATCGCTCTCCAGTTACACCTACTTATTGTTTAGCTTTACATCTGAAGAATCATACACAGGGGAAGCACCATAAATGTAATGAACATTGAAAGAAGGTTGCAAAATATTGCTTCATGGAGGAACAGCTCTGATCTTTATTTTTGCATTCCCAAGATTCGGAGAGCCATCAAAATAGAATGAAGAAGCAGAACTGTTAACATCTATAGCACTGTTTACCACCAAGAGTCCATGGAGGTTAATTGTCAACATTGTCACCGGACCATTAACAAGGACAATAATAATTTGCTTTTATATAGATAACCATCCCAAGGCGCTTTGCAGGAGCATTATCAAACAAAATTTGACACAGAGTCGCATAAATGGATGTCAGGACAGATGGCCTGGAGGAATGGATCTTTCACCCACCACAGAATGCAACCAATTCAAATCAACGGGATGAAATTTGGGCAGGTTCTATAACAAGCAGGCTATCTGTGCACCCGGGTTAATACTTAGACAACAAAGTTGAATACTGCTCCAGTGTCTCCAGGAAACACTTGGTTTAAAAAATACATGATTGATGCCTGCTCTCGTGTTTATATTCTAATGCTCTATTGAGTAAAACAGGATGGAGCTCCTGATCAGTGTCACTGCCCTTTCATATGCAAGTATTGTTTTCCCCTTGCAAGTATGCCACGTTGCCTTAGAGAAGGCAGTTGATAAAAACCGTACTGCTACACGACTTTTACTTCAAAGTCCTCAAGAATAGCACTAAAAATCTAGCTCCATTTACCCTCACTCAGGACCTACCTCAAAAATCGATCCATACAATCACAATTTCTATTTAACTAAAAATGTTTTATTTTGTGATCAAGAGAAGTGATGTCTGTGCTGCCAACAAAGCATTTTTACTTCTTGCACCAAAGGGTCACCACTGATCACCTCCAATTGAGGTTTGTTAAATTTGATACAGGTTAAAGTTCTTTCTACTCTTTCCCCAGTCAAATAGGCACAGGCTGTAGGGAGGATAAATCTCCTTCTGCACTCCACCAACAAGGTGATTTAACACTAAACTCAAAAGGGAACACCCCACTGCAACACTTCTATTTCCTCTGCCCATGTGTTCTTGGTGAAATTTTAAATTTAGTGCCAAATTGTAGGTATCTTTTCTGTATGCAACTATAACAATTGGAACGAGGATAAGTGCCTCAAACATTCAAATTGGGAGACCATCAGGGCAAGGAGACTCTCGGCACACCAGTTTTGGGTGTATCGGAATCTAGTTCCTAGGGATGAAGAAGGATGTGTTCCAAGCCAATTAGTCACCCATATCACCCAAATCACATTGTTGCAAGTAATTAATGTAAAACTAAAAATGTGCAACCAATAAAGATTGTCCTTTATCAGTGTCCTCAGGCAGCCCTTATAAAACTGGAACTTATTCAACTGTTGTCAAAGTGTTCCTTGTTGAAGGTTATTTCTATCACTTCTATGAAGGACTGTGATGTCAATGTTTGCAAGATAAATATATTTGTATTTCCACAAAGCTATGCAAATGTCAATGGATAGCTGACAGCAATCATTCTGTATGAATTTCATTGCCACAGTTTCGCCTAATTAATCTTTATTACAGTTATGAGAATAACACACAGAATAACCAACACTATCATTTAACCTTCTGAGAAATTGGGCTTCTTTGATAGCTCGGGTGGTAAAAGAATCCCTGGGTTAACAGAACCAGGTTTCATCCACTGATCTTTGCTTAATTAGCTTTTCTCAATTGGAGAAGTGGTGAGTTTGCAATATCTGCATTAAGCATCCCTTGGATTGGATGGGTAGAAAAAACACATGGCTCTGAATGTTTAAAAGTAACTCATACCGGAAAACATGGATTTCAGATGAGCAGAGAATTAAGCTCAGCTGTGATGTCCCCTCTAGGGTTGATTAGATTGCTGACAGTCACTGTTTAGACTCATGCATGAAGATAACCTCTGGGCAGTGACTGTGACACCGTACTGCAGCACGAGTCAGTGCCTTCAGAAGAGGAAAGGAGGAGAGAAATATGGGTGATAAGAAAAAATATAAACACGATTTGTCGTCCTTTATATGTATCTTCAGAAAATAAAGGATAATTTCCTATTACTGGTAAGTACCTTTCAGCTGTTGGCCCTAACAAGGAAGATAGGGCTGGATTTTACAAGGCATTGTATTCCCTGTGCCACCGATGACCGAAAAGTCGGTCGTCAACCTGCATACCCGAAACCCAGCTGCCCCCCAGCAATATTACGCTGGGAGCAGCCTTAATGGTTTCTGTGAGGGAGACCCACCCTAGAGAGCTGCCAGCCAGTTCCAGCAATGCCAGGCAGTACCCAAGTGTTATGACCCAGCAGCTGGTAAAGCTGAGTTATTTAAAAATCCCAGAGGGAAACTTTAAACAACTGTCATAACCTATATTTTTAAGTGGTATGTTTGAGATGCTACTCTAAATTCAGGAATCAGATTACCAAGAGGTTTTATATTAAACTAAATAAAACATTTTATTAATTTACACAAGTTAAATATATACACATGGCTACAAATTACTACCATCATAACCTTTAACAAATTCCCAAACTAATCCCCATTAAGGCAACAGCAACCCATAGACTCAACCAGACACCAGGCAAAGCATTTTCACCTTACAAATTCAAAATGAGGTTTCTTTCACTTTGATTCCTGTGGAGACAGTTGTAGGCTTACAGCTACTTTGATCTTACATTGCCTCAGTCCTGCACACATGAAAACTGCTATCAGTTATATCCAGCACATCTCACTGAATGTAAATTCTCATTGTATCACCAGCCTCTCTGAATTTCACCTCTTCTAACAATAATCCCTTTCATAGTACCAATTTTATTAGTAATACGAACATATTGTTTGGTCTCTGCTAGCTAGGTGCCAGATTTCACCCCACTTCTTGAATGCTCTATTCAAAAAATGCAAATGCACTCTACCTCTCAGACATCTCAAAACTAGTACATATCAAAACACCCAGACTAGCTAGCTTTAATCCAATTAAGACACACCCACAGACTAAACCTCTATTTCAAAAGAAAAACATTTTCCAATTATATTATATACATTAATAGCACCGTAATGCCAAGGAAGAAGACTGGTGGAGCCTGGATTTAAAAGTAAGTCTGGGATTTTGGACGGGCCTGGATAGCATACCCCTGTTGGTAGGGAGTGGGAGGGTGGGGTGGTGGTGGGCTGGGTGGCTGGGTTTGAGCGTCCAGAGGGAGGTTTAAAAGGGATACAATCTTGTGGGGGGGCATGCCTCTGATGGGCACAGGGGACCCCCTTAAATAGATACCTCCCCTTCCTGCCTGATAGCAGCACAGACAGTGAAAGCTGACAGGATACCCGCCTTGCCTCTGCCTTCCCCTGCCACACGTAAAATAGCGGTGGAGGCTGAATGAGGCCCTTAAGTGGGCGTTAATTGGCCACAAGGGTCTCAAAGGCCTGCGGAATGGTGGGTGGGCTGCCTGACACCTCTCCCACCCACAGTAATAAAGGAGACAGGTCAGGGGTGGTAGGAAGGCCACCCATTTTATTTTACAAGCTTGCACTTTCAAAAACGCTGGTTGGGGAGCCGTGAAATCTAGTCCATGGAGTCGTAATATAATTTAAAAACAAAGTGTGAAACATGGGCTGCTCTACCCCTGTCAACTACAATGTCCCCCCACCCTCACCCTGGCTATTTCTACTTACTGTTCTGGTCCCAGTTAATCAAATAGCTGAGGGCCACTGCTGATGATGCAGTTGCCTGATCTTGCGTTCTGTTTTGCTGATGATACCTGTTACTGTCCGCAGTTCCCAATTCAATGGCATTGAGGCCCTAGGCCCTATTTGGGTGTGCCTCTGGCCTCACCATTCAGGCGCAGGGTGCATTTCTTGCCCTTCCTCCCTTCCTGTGCATCCAAAAATGGATTTGCCCCAATTTCTAGGCCAATCTCTTGCAATGATATTGATTGAGGGATAAATATTAGCCAGAACACTGGTATTAACTCCCCTGCTCAAACAGTGCTAAAAGATCATCCACTTCTGCCTGAATGGCAGGTGGAGCCTCAGTTCAATGTCTCATCTAAAAGACAGCACTTTTGACTAGGGCAGCACTGAAAAGTCAGCCTCGGTTACGCACTCAAGTTTCTTGATTGGGACTCGAACCCAGAACTTTCTGACTCAGAGGTGAGGGTGGTGCTCACTGAGCCATGGCTGACATGTAAAAACAGGTTAGGAGATGCAAGGGGCTTGTAATTGAAGTTTCTGTAGATGTTTAATGAAAGGTTTTCCATTACAGATCAAGATAAACAGTATTTTACTCCAGTGTTGTATAAGCTGATTAAAAATAGATTTACAAAAACATAATAAAGAGCAGTGAGAAGCTCTGTGGGTGAGTGCCTATTTCTATGGCTCTTATTTTAATACATGCTTTTCCAGTTTTCTTTTCTACCCGCCTGAAGGCCATAGCTGTTGCTGGGTTACGGCTCCACAAGTGCTGGCAACCTTCCAGTTTCTCATCCAACTAACTACTCTTCCTTCTTGAATGTAGAAAATGAACATTAGCAAGCTATTCAATTGTGGAGGAATAACAGTTGATCCTGGTCTCGTTGATTATCTGAACACGGGCACTTTCTAGCAAATACCACTCATTTGCATTGAGAGTGGGGCATTTTTTAAAATTCATTTACGGGATCTGGGTGTCACTGGCTGGGCCAGCATTTATCGCCCACCACTAATTGCCCTTGAGAAGGTGGTGGTGAGCTGCCTTCTTGAACCGCTGCAGTCCATGTGGTGTAGGTACACCCAGGGTGCTGTTGGGGAGGGAGTTCCAGGATTTTGACCCAGTGACAGTGAAGGAACGGTGATATATTTCCAAGTCAGGATGGTGAGTGGCTTGGAGGGGAACTTCCAGGTGGTGGCGTTCCCATGTGTTTGCTGCCCTTGTCCTTCTAAATGGTGGTGAAGGTGGGTTTGGAAAGTACTTGGTGAGTTCCTGTGATGTATGTTGTAGATGGTACACATTGCTGCAGCTGTGCATCAGTGCTAGAGGGAGTGTATGTTTGTGGATTGGGTGCCAATCAAGTGAGCTACTTTGTCCTGGACGGTATCAAGCTTCTTGAGTGTTGCTGGAGTTGCACTCATCCAGGCAACTGGAGAGTATTCCTTTACATTCCTGACTTGAGACCTGTAGATGGTGGACAGCCTTTGAGGAGTCAGGAGGTGAGTTACTCACCGCAGGTTTCCCAGTCTCTGACCTGGTCTTGCAGCTACAGTATTTATAGGCCAGTTCAGTTTCTGGTCAATGGTAAGCCCCCATTGATAGTGGGGATTCAGCAATGGTAATGCCATTGAATGTCAAGGAGCAATGGTTAGATTCTCGCTTGTAGGAGTTGGTTGTTGACCAGCTTTTGCATGGTGCGAATGTTACTTGTCACTTGTCAGCCCAAGCCTGGATATTGTCCAGGTCTTGCTGCATTTGGACATGGGGTGCTTCAGTATTTGAGAAGCTGTGAATGGTGCTGAAGATTGTGCGATCATTAGCGAACATCCCCACTTCTGATCTTATGATGAAGGAAGGTCATTGATAAAACAACTGAAGATGGTTGGGCTTAGGACACAACCCTGAGGAACTCCTGCAGTGATGTCCTGGAGCTGAGGTGACTGACCTCCAACAACCACAACCATCTTCCTTTGTACTAGGTATAACTCCAACCAGAAGAGCATTTTCCCCCTGATTCCCATTGACTCCAGTTTTGCTAGGGCTCCTTAATGCCACACTCAGTCAAATGCTGTCTTGAAATCAGGGATGTCACTCTCACCCCACCTCTGGAGTTCAGCACTTTTGTCCATATTTGAACCAAAGCTGTAAAGAGGTCAGGAGCTGAGTGGCCTTGGCAGAACCCAAACTGGGCATCAGTGGGCACTTGATAGCACTGTTGATGACCTCTTCCATTACTTTACTGATGATAGAGAGTAGACTGATGGGGTGGTAATTGGCTGGGTTGGATTTGTCCTGCTTTTTGTGTACAGGATGCACCTGGGCAATTTTCCACATTGCCAAGTAGGTGCCTATGCTGTAGCTGTACTGAAACAGCTTAGCTAGGGGCGCAAAAAGTTCCGGAGCACAAGTCTTCAGCAGTATTGCCAGAATATTGTCTGGGCCCATAGCTTTTGCAGTATCCAGTGCCTTCAGTCTTTTCTTGATATCATGTGGAGTGAATCGAATTGACTGAAGACGGGCATCTGTGATGCTGGGGACCTCCGGAGGAGGCCGAGATAGATCATCCAATCAGCACTTTTGGCTGAAGATTGTTGCAAATGTATAAGCCTTATCTTTTACACTGATGTGCTGGGCTGCTCCATCATTGAGGATGGGGACATTTGTGGAGCCTCCTACTTCAGAGAGGTGTTTTATTGTCCATCATCATTCACCACTGGATGTGGCAGGGCTGCAGAGCTTAGAAATTATGTGTTGGTTGTGGAATTGCTTAGCTCTGTGTATCACATGCTACTTCTGCTGTTTGGCACACAAGTAGTCCTCAGTTGAAGCTTCAACAGGTTGACAGATCATTTTTCGGTATGCCTGGTGCTGCTCCTGGCATGCCTTCCTGCACTCTTCATTGAACCAGGATTGATCCCCTGGCTTGATGGTAATGGTAGAGTGGGGCATATGCCAGGCCCTGAGGTCACAGATTGTGTTTGAGTACCATTCTGCTGCTGTTGATGGCTCACAGTGCCTCATGGTTGCCCAGTCTTGAATTGCTAGATTTGTTCGAAATCTAGCTCATTTAGTATGGTTGTCGTGCCACATCACACGATGGAGGGTACCTTCAATGTGAAGACGGGACTTTGTCTCCACAAGGACTGTGCGGTGATCACTCCTACCAATACTGTCATGGACAGATGCATCTGCAGCAGGCAGGTTGGTGAGGATGAGGTCAAGTATGTTTTACATTTTTGTTGGCTCCCTCAACACCTCCCGCAGACCCAGTCTAGCAGCTATGTCCTTTAGGACTCAGCCAGTGGTGGTGCTACTGAGACACTCTAGTTGATGGCATTGAAGACCCCCACCCAGAGTACATTATGCACCCTTGCCACCCTCAGTGCTTCCTCCAAGTGGTGTTCCACATGGAGGAGCACTGATTCATCAGCTGAGGGGGGACGGTACGTGGTAATCATCAGGAGGTTTCTGTGCCCATGTTTGACCTGATGCCGTGAGACTTCATGGAGGTCAGAGTTGATGTTGAGGTCTCCGAAGGCAACTCCCTCCCAACTGTACACCACTGTGCTGCCACCTCTGCTGGGTCTGTCCTGCCGGTGAGAAAGGACATTCCCACGGATGGTGATGGTGGTGTCTGGGACATTATGTGTGAGGTATGATTCCATGAGTGTGACTATGTTAGGCTGTTGCTTAACTAGTCTGTGAGAAAGCTCTCCAAATTTTGGCACAAGCACCCAGATGTTAGTAAGGAGGACTTTGCAATGTTGACAGGGCTGGGTTTGCTATTGTTGTTTCTGGTGCCTAGGTCGATGCCAGGTTGTCTGCCAGTTTCATTCCTTTTTATTGGCTTTGTAGTGGTTTGATAGGCCATTTAAGAGTCAACCACATTACTGTGGATGTGGAGTCACATGTAGGCCAGAGCAATGAAGATGGCAGATTTCCTTCCCTAAAAGGCATTAGTGAAACTAGATAGTTTTTACAATAATTGACAATGGTTTCATGGTCATCATTAGACTTTTAATTGCAGATTTTTATTCGATTTAAATTCCACCATCTTGGATTTGGACCCAGGTCTCTGGATTACCAGTCCACTGACAATACCACTACGCCACCGTCTCCCTCATAGGCTGTTGGGGGAAGGTAAAAAATGTTTCATTCTCAAACCCAATCCTAACCTGGCTCCAAACCTCCCATACTCAGTTTTAACTGAGGCAAGTCAGTGGTACCGAGGGTGCGGGTGACCAGTTCTATCTCAGGAGGCGGGTCAGTTATTTAAAATGTTTCAATGAACCTGCATGCCTTCTTGTAACTGAATTTTTATTTTTCATTCATGGAGGCTGGGATTCCTGAGTCTAGGAAATCCTGGCAGGTAAAAGGAGGCAAGAACAGCTGGATCCATGAGGTAAGCGCTTTTATTGCACTGCTTGAGGGTCAGAAGGAGCAGGATTGTTTGCTCTCAGCCTAACAAGCTTATCTCCATGCATCAGAGCCCTGTGATTAGCTGATTTCCCACCCATCCCACCCAGTAATGCTCAGCCCTTGTCAGTCAATGTGGCTGGTGGTCAGTTGGAAAACCTGTTATAAAAATATGAACAGTTTCAGCAGGACATGCAGTAAACCCTTACTTTAGGGTTTACCATCTGAAAATTCTTTGCTAGCCCCAACCCTCCCCTGTCACAGTCTTCCAGGCCCAGAGCAAATACTGGGGCCAGGAGTGCGAAATATGGCAATTTTCTTCTTCTCTGTGCATGCTTAGATTAATTATAACAACTAAATTACTATCCTGACTGAAATCAACTAACTCAGCATCTTATGATGGATCTACCTGTAGATTTTCCTCTTTAGCAAATATAGATATGTATCTATACAGTGAGTACTGATAACATCATAGCTTGCGGAGCTACTGAGTCTTGACAACATGAAGGAGCTGCATTAACTCCCAGAGATTTAGTCAACAACCCTGAGGTGCTTCAGGTTTGAATCTACATGTTAATTCAGCTTCTTCGTATTGCTGTGGTTTCTTCATTTTTAGTTCTGTTCTCGGGGCAGAATTAAAATTCCAGTAAAATATTTTTATGCATCACTATAGTGACCATAGGAACATGGGGAAACAGGACAAAATTACATTGACTTACCTTACCAAAAATTTCTATTCTACATTTTTTCTCAAGTTTTATGTTTTGGGAATATATAGAATGCATGCATTGATTCTCATTTGCAAGGCAAGTGTGGCATATGCAGTCTTATACGCATTGATTAAAATTGCTCACTCTTATCAAAAATTCCATTAAAGGGAACTAAAGAACCATTTTTTTAAAAAAAATCCAAAATAAAGTACATTTGTATTACAGACAAGGCATTTCACATGGAATGTCTGATAAGGTTACCATTGTAGGACCACTCTTGCCTTACTTATCTGTTATAGTGACAGTCTCATTCATAAAATGTGTATTGAACAATTGCACCCATATAATATCCTTTATGACTCAACAGGGTCCATTATTCATTTCAAATGTCATATTATATTGTAACAAACTTGAAGGATGTTGTCACAACATTGAGGATTTTTTTCACAGTCTCAGCTCTAGAAACAGGCTGGATCACTCCAGTCTGAGAACTTGGCTCAAAACTCAACATGTTGGCCTTCCATGGTAAATCTTCTTTGCAGCAACAGAAGCTCCACTTACAGTGAGCTTCTTCCTGGAGTTCCACATTCAACTATTAAAACTTATCAAGGAAATATAATTGCTGCATATTTTAGGGTTTTTTTGTGAGATGTTTTTTTTCTGGTTCAACATCACCAATCACCCCGTAAGTGGACTTTACGTACCCTATGCACGTAAGTACAGCTTTATTGCCTGATATCTAATTAAAAACCAGAACTTAGAACATCTGTTTTGAGTACTTGCTGTTGTAATATCAGTTGTGTAGCCAAATATGTTCCCATCTTTATAGAATGCATTCTACAAACACAAGGTATGATTGTATACTAAAAAAAAAGGTTTTATTCTTTGTAAAATACATGAACTAATATAGTACCGTTCTCAAAGTAAGATCAGTCAAGTTCGTCCTGCCCTTGTCTATGTAAGATAATAAAAATGCAAACTCTACTGACACTTCTGGGCAACAGTTCACTTTCCAGCTTGCTAATCTTGTACAAACTGTGTTTAGGTTATAAAGAGCAGAGATTCATTTCAGCAATCTGCTCCCTCTGAGAGAAAAAAAATGCCATTTACTATCCTTGTTTGAAATGCATATTCTGTGATGTAGAAATGCTAGACATCCAAATGTCCCTTTAGCTAAGATCCCTAAAGGGTGAAGTGACACCTAATGGTATAGAAACCCCTTCCATCATAATGGCAAGAGATGATTAAAATTGCACTCAAGAATACCATAATTTACTCATTAACATTGTCAACTAGTTCGGTAACAATCTGGATTTCAAGTCTGCTGACTTTATATGTTAAAATAAAAGCACCTCTAGGGGGAGGTGGTGGCGTAGTATTGTTATCACTGGACTAGTATCCCAAAGACACAGAGTAATGCTCTGGGGACCCAGGTTTCAACCTTCAGCCAGAAGTGCCGAGTGGATTATCCATCTCGGCCTCCTCTGGAGGTCCCCAGCAGCACAGATGCCAGTCTTTAGCCAATTCGATTCATTCCACGTGATATCAAGAAATGGCTGAAGACACTGGATACTGCAAAGGCTATGGGCCCTGACAATATTCCAGCAATAGTACTGAAGACTTGTTCCCAGGTCTTGCCACGTCCCTAGCCAAGCTGTTCCAGGACAGCTACAACACTGGCATCTACCTGGCTATGTTGAAAATTGCCCAGGTACGTCCTGTACACAAAAAGCAGGACAAATCCAACCCAGCCAATTACTGCCCCATCAGTCTACTCTCCATCATCAGTAAAGTAAAGGGAGGGGTCATCAACAGTGCTATCAAGCGGCACTTGCTTAGCAATAACCTGCTCACTAACACCCAGTTTGGGTTCCGTCAGGGCCCTTTAGCTCCTGACCTCATTACAGCCCTGGTTCAAACATGGACAAATGAGCTGAACTCCCTAGGTGAGGTAAGAGTGACTGCCCTTGATATAAAGGCCACATTTGACCGAGTGTGGCAGCAAGCAGCCCTAGCAAAACTGGAGTCAATGGGAATCAGGGGGAAAACTCTCTGCTGATTGGAGTCATACCTAGCACAAAGGAAGATGGTTGTGGTTGCTGGAGGTCAGTCATTTCAGCTCCAGGACATCACTGCAGGAGTTCCTCAGGGTAGTTTCCTTGGCCGAACCATCTTCAGCTGTTTCATCAATGTCCTTCCTTCTATCATAAGGTCAGAAGTGGCGATGTTCACTGATGATTGCATGATACTCAGCACCATTCACGATTCCTCAGATATTGAAGAAGTCCATATCCAAATGCAGCAAGACCTGGACAATATCCAGGTTTGGGCTGACAAGTGGCAAGTAACATTTGCGCCACACAAGCGTCAGACAATGATCATCTCCAACAAGAGAGAATCCAACCATCTTGATGTTCAATGGCATTACCATCACTGAATCCCCCACTATAAACATCCTGGGGGGTTACCATTGACCAAAAACTTAACTGGACTAGCCATATAAATACTGTGGCTACAACAGCAGGTCAGAGACTAGGAACCCTGCGACGAGTAACCCACCTCCTCCTGACTCCCCAAAACCTGTCCCTCATCTACAAGGCACAAGTCAGGAGTGTGATGGAATACTCCCCACTTGCCTGGATGAGTGCAGCTCCCACAACACTCCAGAAGCTTGACACCATCCAGGACAAAGCAGCCTGCTTGATTGGCATCATATCTACAAACATTCACTTCCTCCACCACCGATGCACAGCAGCAGTAGTGTGTACCATCTAAAAGAAGCATTGCAGGAATTCACCAAGGCTCCTTTGACAGCACCTTCCAAACCCACGACCACTACCATCTAGAAGGTCAAGGGCAGCAGATAGATGGGAACACCACCACCTACATCACATGGACAGCAGCGGTTCAAGAAGGCAGCTCACCACCACCTTTTCAATGGCAACTAGGGATGGGCAATAAATGCTGGCCTAGCCAGCGAAGCTCACATGCCATGAATAAATTTTAAAAAATCCCACCATGGCAGATGGTGAAATTCAATAAAAATCTGGAATTAAAAGTGTTGATGGCCAAGAAGCCGTTTCCGATTGTCATTATAACCCACCTGGCTCACTAAGGTCCTTTAGGGAAGGTAATCTGCTGTCCTTACCTGGTCTGGCCTACAGGTGACTTCAGACCCACAGCAATGTGGTTGACTCTTAAATGCCCTCTGAACAAGGGCAGTTAGAGATGGGCAATAAATGCTGGCCTAGCCAGCGATGCCCACCTCCAATGGATAAAAACAAATCACAAATATTAGCAAACTAAATTCCACTCAGGCACAATGAAATATTACAATAATTAAAAAAATTGTATCATTATATCACCATTTGCAACATTCTGCACTGTTTTCATTTACAAACACAACTCATGAAGTAACAACATACCTTCAAAGACATTTATACCTCTCCCTATAGAATAATGATAAATGTGCAATATTGAATCAGTAAGGTTTCTACTTTTGCTGTTGGTGTGTTACATTTGGCTTTGGTGCTGCTGGGATAATGAGGGAAAAAATAGGCAGCAATTCTATTCTTGAGTTCTATCCTTTAACTCCCTACTTGATGAGTGTGGACTTTGGGTGAGTAGTGGATCAGGCTTAACTGCCTCACCGATGCTTAACCATGAAGACTGCCTTAAGAAGAATAGGCATGTAGGTACCTGTCAGGCTTAAGAATTTCTTGTTTCCTCTCAGTGTCAGATTTTACCTTTCCCTTTTAACAACAACTTGTATTTAATGTAAAATGGCACCCCACAGAAGCATTATAAAACAAAATATGACATTGAGTCACGTAAGGAGATATTGGGGCAAATGACAATAATCATGGTGAAAGAGGTAGGTTTTAAGGAAAGTCTGAAAGGAAGGAAACAGGATAGAGAGACAGAGAGTTTTAGGGGAGGAATTACAGATTTTAGGACCTCGGCAGCTGAAGGCATGGCCGCCAAGAGTGGAATCTTTAAAATTGGTGGGCTCAAGCCAGAACTAGACAAAAACAGGAATCTCAGAGGATTGGAGGAGATTACAGATATAGGGAAGGACAAGGCCAAGGAAGGATTTAAAAACAAGGATGAGATTTTTAAGTGCATGGGGTCAAATCCCACCATGGCAGATGGTGGGATTTTAAATTCAATTGATTAAAACAAATCTGGAACATAGTACTTATCATTGATTGTTGTAAATTTAGGGACAGAAATCTGCTGCCCTTACCTGACTGGCCTACATGTGACTCCAGAACCACAGCAATTTGGTTGACTCTTAACTGCCCTCTGATTTGTTTTAAATTCATTCACGGGATGTGGGCTTCGCTGGCTAGGCCAGTATTTATTGCCCATCCCTAGTTGCCTTTGAGAAGGTGGTGGTGAGCTTCCTTCTTGAACAACTACAGTCCATGTGGTGTAGTTACACTCACAGTGCTATTAGGAAGGGAGTTCCAGGATTTTGCCCCAGCGACAGTGAAGGAACAACAATATATTTCCAAGTCAGGATGGTGAATGACTTGGAGGGGAATTTCCAGGTGGTGGTGTTCCCATCTATTTGCTGCCTTTGTCCTTCTAGATGACAGTGGTCATGGGTTTGGAAGGTGCTGTCAAAGAAAGCTTGGTGAATTCCTGCAGTGCATCTTGTAGATGGTACATACTGCTGCTACTGTGCGTCTGTGGTGGAGGGAGTGAATGTTTGTGGATGTGGTGCCAATCAAGTGGGCTGCTTTGTCCATGGACAGTGTCAAGATTCTTGAGTATTGTGGGAGCTGCACTCATCCAGGCAAGTGGGGAGTATTCCATTATACTCCTGACTTGTGCCTTGCAGATGATGGACAGGCTTTGGGGAGTCAGGAGGTGAGTTACTTGTGGGAGGATTCCTAGTCTCTGACCTCTTCTTGTAGCCACAGTACTTATATGGCTAGTCCAGTTAAGTTTCTGGTCAATGGTAACCCCGAGGATGTTGATAGTGAGGGATTCAGTGATGGTAATGCCATTGAACATCAAGGGGCGATGATTAGATTCTCTCTTGTTGGAGATGGTCATTGTCTGACACTTGAGTGGTGCGAATGTTACATGCCACTTGTCAGTCCAAGCCTGGATAATGTCCAGGTCTTGCTGCATTTGGACATGGACTGTTTCAGTATCTGAGGAGTCGTGAATGGTGCTGAACATTGTGCAATATCAGCAAACATCCCCATGTCTGATCTTATGATAGAAGGAAGATCATTGATGAAGCAGCTGAAGATGCTTGGGCCGAGAACACTACCCTGAGGAACTCCTGCAGTGATGTCCTGGAGCTGAGATGACTGACCTCCAGCAACCACAACCATCTTCCTTTGTGCTAGGTATGACTCCAACCAGCAGAGAGTTTTCCCCTGATTCCCTTTGACTGCAGCTTTGCTAGGGCTCCTTGATGCCACACTCGGTCAAATGTGGCCTTTATATCAAGGGCAGTCACTCTCACCTCACCTCTGGAGTTCAGCTCCTTTGTCCATGTTTGAACCAAAGCTGTAATGAGGTTAGGAGCTGAGTGGCCCTGGCAGAACCCAAACTGGGCTTCAGTGAGCAGGTTATTACTAAGCAAGTGCCACTTGATAGCACTGTTGATGACCCCTTCCATTTCTTTACTGATGATGGAGAGTAGACTGATGGTGCGGTAATTGGCTGGGTTGGATTTGTCCTGCTTTTTGTGTACAGGACATACCTGGGCAATTTTCCACATGGCCAGGTAGATGCCAGTGTTGCAGCTGTACTGGAACAGCTTGGCTAGGGGTGCGGCAAGTTCTGAAGCACATGTCTTCAGTACTATTGCTGGAATATAGTTAGGCCTTATATAGTATAGCCTTTGCAGTATCTAGTGCCTTCAGCCGTTTCTTGACACCACGTGGAGTGAATCGAATTGGCTGAAGACTGGCATCTGTGATACTGGGGACCTCCAGGTGAGGCCAAGATGGATCATCCACTCGGCACTTTTGGCTTAAAATTGTTGCCAATGCTTCAGCCTTATCTTTTGCACTGATGTGCTGGGCTCCTCCATCATTGAGGATGGGGATATTTGTGGAGCCTCCTTCTTCAGTGAGTTGTTTAATTGTCCACCACCATTCACGACTGGATGTGGCAAGACTGCAGAGTTTAGATCTGATCAGTTGGGTGTGGGATCGCTTAGCTCTGTCTATCCCTTACTGCTTATGCTGTTTGGCATGTAAGTGGTCCTGTGTTACAGCTTCACCAGGTTGACACATTATTTTTTGGTATGCCTGGTGCTGCTCTTGGTATGCCATCCTGCACTCTTCATTGAACCAGGGTTGATCTGCTGGCTTGATGCTAATGGTAGAGTGGGGGATATGCCGGGCCATGAGGTTGCAGATTGTGGTTGAGTACAATTCTGCTGCTGATGGCCGACAGCGCCTCATGGCTGCTAAGTATTGAATTGCTGATTCTGTTTGAAATCTATCTCACTTAGCATGGTGGTAGTGCCACACAACAGGATGAAGGGTATCCTCAACACGAAGGCAGAACTTCATCTCCACAAGGACTGTGCAGTGCTCACTCCTACCACTACTGTCATGGACAGATGCATTGGCGGCAGGCAGGTTGGTGAAGTTGAGGTCAAGTTTGTTTTCCCTCTTGTTGGTTCCCTCACCACCTGCTACAAACCCAGTCTAGCAACTATGTCATTTAGCACTCAGCCAGCTTGGTCAGTAGTGGTGCTACCGAGCCACTCTTGATGATGGTCATTGAAGTCCCCCACCCAGAGTACATTCTACGGCCTTGCCATCTCCAGTGCTTCCTCCAAGTGGTGTTCAATATGGAGGGGCACTGATTCATCAGCTGAGGGATAATATGGTAATCAGCAGGAGGTTTGCTTGCCCCTGTTTGTCCTTATGCCATGAGACTTCATGATGTGCAGAGTCAATGTTAAGGACTTCCAGGGTAATTCCCTCCCGACTGTATGCCACTGTGCCGTGACCTCTGCTGGGTCTGTCCTGCTGGTGGGACAGGACATACCCAGGGATAGTGATGGTGCTGTCTAAGACATTAGCTGTAAGGTATGATTCTGTGAGGGTGACTGTAAGGCTGTTGCTTGACTGGTCTGTGAGACAGCGCTCCCAATTTTGGCACTAGCCCCCTGATGTTAGTAAGGAGGACTTTGCAAGGTCAACAGGGCTGAGATTGCCGTTGTTGTTTCCAGTGACTAGGTTGATGCCGGGTGGTCCATCTGGTTTCATTCCTTTTCTGTGACTTTGTAGCAGTTCGATACAACGGGTTGGCTCGCTAGGCCATTTCAGAGTGCATTTAAGAGTCAACCACATTGCTGTGAGTCTGGAGTCACATGTAGGCCAGATCAGCCAGACCAGGTAAGGACAACAGATTATTCAGTTCATTCGTGAACCAGATGGGTTTTTACAAGAATCAACAATGGTTTCATGATTATCATTAGACTTTTAATTCCCGATTTTTATTGAATTCAGATTCCATCATCTGCCATGGTGGGATTTGAACATGGCTCCCCCTGGGTCACTAGTCCAGTGACAATACCACTACGTCATCACCTTCCCAATACCCTAGCAATTAGGGTTGGGCAGTAAATGCTGGCCTTGCCAGTGATGCCCACATCCTATGAAAGAATAAAGAAAAAAGTGTGGTTGAAAGCTCACCTTGGGGTCAAATATGACACCTATGTTGTGAACAGTCTGATTCACCTTCAGTCAGTTGCCATGGAGAGGGATGGAGTTTATGACAAGGACTAAAGATGTTTAGCTTCAGTCCTCCTGATATTTAATTGGAGGAAATTTCTGCCCATCCAGTACCAGATATCGGATAATTTAGATAGTGTCGGGGTTAAGAGAGGTGGCGGAGAGGTAAAGCTGGCTATTGTAAGCATACGAGTGGAAACTGATATTGTCTTCTTGGATGATGTTGATGAGGGGCAGCACATAGGAAGGGGCCAATTATAGATCTTTGGGGACATCAGAGGTAGCCATGTGGAAATGGGAAGAGAAGCCATTGACGGCAATTCTATAGCTGCAATTTGATGGATAAGAATTGAACCAGGTGATTTCAGACCCACAAGATCTATTTACTTGGGCTTATACCGCCCAGAATAAGCAGAATGCAAATGAAAATCAAACCCCCATGTGCATTACTAATGAAGAGCAGGGAGTTCTGACCATATTCTGGCCAACATGCATCCCTCAACATCCACCATCAAAACAGATGAAATTGTTGTTGCTTGCTATGTCCAAATTAGCTGCTTTATTGGCCTACAAAATTGCCAATGGAGAGGGATGGAGTTTGTGGCAAGGACTAAAGACTTGAGTCTTCTCAATATTTAATTTGAAGAACATTTCATAGGCTATGAAGAACTTTGGGCTATTCTGGGGATGTGAACAGCGCTATGTCAATGCAAGTCCTTCTCAATTAAATCATTACATTCAGCAGAATATATATATATATATATACATTTCAGCCCAGCTTGGTCTTTCTGGACAGAAGCAGCCACACTCTTTATTGCTACATAAACATAAATGTAACTGTTGTTCCACATTTCCAATTGGGAATTGGCCTTTGACCATTTTTATTTAGTTTTACTTAATCCTAGAGAAAGTTCACAGCAACCGATTAGTTTTTAAAGGGACGGTGATTGCATTTTTTTGTACACTGTTTCCATGTGAATAGATTAGTAAATCCGTGCAATTCCTCTTCTTTTGCTGGGTTAAAGACACTGGTGAACTCGGGATTGGTTCATTCTTGGGGATTTCGTCGCCTTCCTGCTGTCAGAACCGTTGTGTAGCAACAAGTCACTCGAGTTGCTGCAGAACAAATACAATAACACGAAAACGAAAGGATAATGAATGCTAAACACCAAAAGGCAGGAAAAGTAACATAAAGGTTGAGGAAAACGTGCACAGAATTTTAAACATGCGAGAAACACCTATGGTTGAAAGTCAATCATAAGCAGTGAAACACTGGATAATAAATGTAATTTTTTTTTTGTGCATATACAATAGAAATACCAGATGCCCAGCCACACTGACCAGTTCATTTAAAGCAGGAAAAAAAGAGAAAAAAAAAACACGTTGTCAATCAAAGCTACCTGGTGGTGAATGGGGAGGTGTGGGCCGCGAGGCATGCCGGGGATTGTAGTTCCGGAGCCCCGGGGCGCGGCTAGCGAGGGAGGGGGCGGGGAACTACAAGTCCCAGCGCGCACGGCGGCGAGCCGAGTCCCAGTGTCCGTGCCATCCGGGTGTCTGGGTGCTGTGCGAGCAGGAGTGGGGTGTGGTGTGGTGGAGCCGCGAGCGCTACAGGCACCGGAGCTCTTCCCCACACATACACACACATATATACATATATATATACACACACATATAGAGCACAACACAACAGGGCTCAGTGCATTGGAAAGAAAAAAATCATTGCAGCCACTCAGACCTCCGCGTCTTTTGCATTCCGCTCGCGACCAGCAACAAAGCCCGATCTTACAAGGAAATTAAAAGTTTCTTCTGGGAGACGTCGTCTGGACCTTTCTCTTGAGCAAGGCTGAAGGACTTGGAATCTGAAATTTAAAAGGAGAGGGGGAACTTCTTTTTCAAACATCTTCACACACACACACGAAACAAAAAAAAACACACAAAAAAAATTGAATCCACTTCTAACTGGCCATGGGTTGTACCATCAGCGCTGAAGACAAGGCGGCTGCCGAGCGCTCGAAAATGATTGATAAAAATCTGCGGGAGGACGGCGAGAAAGCGGCTCGAGAAGTGAAGTTGCTACTTCTGGGTAAGTTGGATCCCAGCTTATATTTTATATTTTTTTAATATATATATATGTACACACATAAATAAATGAGGCTGGGTTTGGGGGCATCGCTACATGTTAAACTAGAGAGAGAGAGATTGAGGATTGAGAGTCTGGACACTCTGTAACTTTTACCAATTACAAACTGAGCCTAACAGATCGCGATTTTTATTGTGTTTAACCGCTCCCTGAACAAAATGCTGCTCCACTCTTCGGACTGAGGAGGAGGAGGAGGAGGAAAGGGTGATTAAAAATAACGGAAGTTGCATGAAGCGAGGTATTTTTCAACAGCGGGCCCTCCAATGTTCAATAAAATATAGTTTTTCTTTAAAAAATGAGCTCCCTTATCCCGCAAGGAAATGTTTTGAAACCATGTCAGTGAAGAAGTTCGATGCAGTGTTTCCGAGGAATGCCTTTTTGCCTATTCCTGTAGTTACACGTTAACCATTTTAAATATATTCGGACACTTCAAGTGGGACGGCAAATACTCCCAGGGGGGTTCTTGTGTGTTAGGATTAATTAACATTTTGATTTCTACTTCGACACCACACCCCTCCCCAAATAAAATTGCAGACATAAATGCAGGAAGTAATGTTATGGGTTTGTCCACTGCCGAAAAAACAACTTTCAGTTGTTTAGAAATCTGTCTTTCAAGTAAATCCAAGGTCATTTTAATACTTCTAATATTTGTTGTTATCTTCCAAATTTGGGAGTGGATTTTCCCACCGATTACTCAGTGGTTCCAATAATTAACTAACTGTAGAGTTGGTTTGCAGTCGTGTATGATGATGTCGTCAGGGCTTAGATGACAATCTGTGGTGCATTTTTTTTCGGTCTTCTGCGAACTTGGACGATGTTGACGTAGAGTTCAGACAAAAAGGGGAAGGAAGGACGGTGGAGGAGGATTGAGGAGAGGCTGGGCTCCGCATCGACACACAATTTAACATCAACCTAAGCCTGTATCGCTCTCGTGTGTGAAGAATCAACCGGAGAGATCACTGTTTCGAGAAGGGAAAGAGGGGACAGGGATTCAATGGGGATGATGTTTTAGCGGCTGGCTGTGATTAATAAGCGAATATAGAGAGCTTATTCACAACTGCAAGCTGCTCGCATTGCCTGTTGCTTTAGTCTGTTTAATTGCATATTCAACAAAATTAATTTTATATGTTTCCCTTACTGCACTTAATTACGTTGGGTCAAAATCAAAAATGATAGCTTAATATGCAGTTCAGGGGGGAAATACTTGCTTGTTAAAGGATGTGTAACCACAAAGTGCTGACGTGCACACTATCAAGCGCATGGGGCAGTGAAACATTTAATTAAAACTACAGCTTGCAATTATGTAGCGCCTGTTATGTAAATGTGCACGTCCATGTAGCATTGCAAAATGTTCCCCATTTAAAAATGGAGTAAGAATAAAAATGCAGGAGTCTCCAGAGAAAATAACATTCTCAAATGGAGGCTGCTCAGAGGTTTGAGGAAATAGAAGTGTGGAAGCCTGGAAATGATTTTGAGTGTGTGTGCGGGTCTTCCGGGGTGTAACCTACACGTTAAGTCAAAACCCTTTTGGGTAACGGATCTTTCAGCTTTAATAAAAATAATTTTTGAGCTGTAAATAAAAAAGCCTTTTTGGGTGTGGAACCACCTTCGCCGAGGATGAGGTGACACTTGTGGTGGTGGTGTACATTGTATCATTTCCTGTTGTGAACAAAGTATCTGGCCATGTTTGCATTCATTCTTGTAACAAAAAACAGTAAGAAAATGACGTGAGCAATTGAAGATTAATGTTACATGAGGAATGAAGAATTGATACTCCCATATGAAGTATCTTCAGCATTGAATGTAGATTGAATACATCAGTGTGAAATTTTGTTTTGGTTGGAGGAATAGGGAAGCCACCTACTCCTTGGAACATAAGTTCAGATGAGAGAGAAGCACTGAGGAATTTGAGTGCATATTCACAAACGCACTGAAAGCAGCAAAGCAGGTTAAAAAATCCAAAAAAAAAGGCAAACAAAGCACAGGGGATCATTTTTGGTGAAATATAATTCAAAAGACGACAGAGCTCTGGTCTCCAGGTTGCAAAAAGAGGATAGAAATTTCAACAAGGTTTACAAGGATGATCCCAGCACTCAGGGTACAAATATCAGCCAAGATGAAACAGGCTGGGACTCCTCACGAGAAAGAGAAAATTTAGAGGTGATCTGATTGAGGCCTTTAAAATTATGAAGGGGCTCATTAGAATAGACATAAAGATGTTTTCAGTCATGTGGAGTCCAAACAAGGGGCCATGAATATAAGATAGTCACCAATAAATCTGCTAAGGAATTGAGGCATACTTGATCTCCGAAAGAGTGGAATCTTCGACTACAAGGAATGATTGAAACTAAGAGCATAGATATATTTAAGGAGAAACTAGATAAGTTTATGCAGGAGAAATAAATACAAGGATAGGGTGGGATGATGTAAGATGGGAGAAGACTCATGTGGAGCATAAACACCATCCTAGACCCATTGGGCCGAGTGACTTATTTGTGTGTCGTAAACTCTGTGTAATTCTATATAGGTTATGGGTTTGGCAGGGAGCCCCTTTGATGGAAAGTTCATAATGACAATTGAGTAATATTTTTGTAAAATGCATTCTTAATTAGTGCAGCTTTTGTTGCATAGTGAATAAACTAAATGTTTTGAGGCAAAATTATGCTAAAAGGAACTCTGATACACCTGTTAAAAAATAAAATAAACATGAAAACCTTCTGTGCTTTAAGAACACATTATAAATCCTGATGAGTGTTGGCATTAAGCATGACTCTGGCATCATGAACCTGCAGATAAAATGTATTTAATGTCTGTAAATCACATGTTTTTACAACATTGTACTTTTTAGCTGTTTAGGAAAAGGTATCTTCTGTATTTAAATGCCAGAATCTATTAGTGAAACGTTAACCATTTTGTGTACAATATATTTATAAATATTTTATTGTACATTTTAAATCTATAGATATTTCAGCTTTATTTTGTGTTCAATTTAATTGATAACACCAATTAGTGAGGTACAAATTCCCTTCACAATTCTTTTACAACATATTCCTTTTACAATATATGTTAATTTGGTAAATGGGTAAACTTAATAAGCTAAAGAAATGGAGAGGATGGGTCTAAAGGTGCTGTGTATTCCTCTGTGGCTTGTCTCCAGTGCAGCTGGAGACAGCACTAGTGCTAATTAGTCTCTTGTGTGGTTTGGGTTTAGGATGTTTACAATTTGAATGTCGTCAAATGAATTTTCCAAGTAAAATTGGTACAGTAATTAAAAATGCAATGTATACAATATGAAAGATATTTAATGGTAATCACTAACATAATGAGTACTTGCAAATCAGTATATGAATCTACAGGGAGAACACGATCCTTAAATACATCTATTTTAAAAAGGCCATCTGAGATAGCATTTTGCTGTTGTGATGTGGGGATTGGGGAAAATCTCATTGTCCTGTAATTACGTTTTGTGTATCTCCCTTCCGCTAAATGCAATTGCAGTTTTAAGCAATAATGGAATAATCCAACAATGAAAATAACCTATAATGTTGCTCTGTGCTTAAATTCCTTTCTTTCATTTTGGTACCACATTTTCATCAATGATGTTGGGTGGCTCGTTTAAGGATAGTGCATTGATGTACAGAGGAATAGAGCCAGAGTGTATAATTAATTACAACACAACCTCAGCACTTTGATTATTGGTGCTTCTGGATGATTTATTATGTCTATCCATCCAACCTGGTTCTATGCTTTGGAATGAGGAGAAAAAAGGTTTAGATTAAATATATTAAAATGGAATTTTATAGTTTGTGAAATATTAACTTCCGAGACTCATTAAGACATTTCATCAGTGGTCACGCACCTTACATTTCTTGAGTAAAGAAAGTGAATATACTTTTTTAAAAAATTGTTTGGTAAATATAGTTGAGTGGTAATTGCAAAAGTGTCAATTTCAAGATCCAAGTAATTTGTCAGGAAAACTTAGCTGCCTCTTTTGCTAGATGTTGGGTGATTCATGGGCTTAGAGCTGGTAGATGGAAATATATGAAATATAATATGTAGAAATGAATTATTTGTGATCTTGCTGTGGGGAGAGAGGAAGATGCCAGACAAACAGCCATTGTCTAATGCCTCCTTCTCGAATCATGGCTCCTGCTTCACTGGCCATGGTGTGATTTTTGATGGTTGCTGTTGTGAAACCCATGGTCAAAGGAGGAGATCCTACTGTTTTCAAAGAGAAATTTGGAAGGTAGGGAATGATTCAAAAAGAAACTGCTGAATTAATCCTTTAAGCAACCATTTGGAAGGGGAGCGCAATCTGTTTTAAAATGAAGCAGCAGATTGTACACGCAGTTGAATTTCTTGCACTCCTGGTATGACCAGCAAGTATTCTTGTATACTCAGAAACATTGCAGTTCCATTTTTCAAATTGAATTGTGAAATAATTTTGTATAAAGCAAGCAGTTAGGAGGAGACAGATACTGAACTGCGAAGCTATAAAATCAAAGCACTTGAGCTAAGAGCAAGTATCATCAGCAGAATCGCCTTCTTAAAGAAAGCCTAGACTATTAAGATAATTAGAAGTTACTTGAATTGTTCCTTCAATTAATGTTTGAACATTTTTGGTTTAAGCAATGAGCGATGATACCGGGTTGACAGTGTGAAAGAGCTGAATTAACAGATGCGGTTGAAATGACCAGATTGCTGAAGCGTACATGAATTAATGACTGTATCTGTGCAGAAACTCATTTCCCTTACACCATCAATGTCAGTTCCGCCTCTTGGTTCGATCCGTTTGTGATCTCATCAACATTTGCTGGTTAGACAAGTAGTCAAAATAAAATATGAAGTTGTTCAGCATAGTTTGTCGGTTTTATTTATTATGAAGTGGTCCTGATGGTGTTGCTCATTACAATTGTAAGTGTTTTGTTGTTTTACAATGAATATAAATGTATTGAAAGTGTTTTTATCACTTTGGTAGTGAGCTTGTAGGTGGTTGTTGTCTTAAGGGTAGATGCAGTGAACATATTGCTGTTGTGCTGATGCGGGGTAAAGTTCATATAATCAGTTGCTCTGTAAACTATTATGCTGTGTGAAATTTGTAATACTAGGCCCAGCTGTGTTCGTACTTTGTATTGTCTTCTATTTACTTACCCAGTAAGTTGCCAATTAACAATCAATTAGTTATCAAAGGCTGGAGCACTTTTTTTTAACCCTATTTGATGTAAGTGTATATTTTAATATACAATGTCAATGATGAAAAAAGAAAGACTTGCATTTATGTAGCACCTTTCACAACCACTGGAAGTCTCAGTGCTTTACAGTCAGTGAAGCCATCATTGTAATGTAGGGGAAAAGCAAAAAACTGCGGATGCTGGAAATCCAAAACAAAAAGAAGGATACCTGGAAAAACTCAGCAGGTCTGGCAGCATCTGCGGAGAGGAACACAGTTAATGTTTTGAGTCCGTATGACTCTTCAATAGAACTAAGTCAAAATAGAAAAGAGGTGAAATATAAGCTGGTTTAAGGGGAGGGGTGGGGTTGGGTGGGGAGGGGTGGGACAAGTAGAGCTGTCGATTTCTACAGCTGCAGCATTAGTCCTGTGTTTCATAGAGAGGCTTTCACAGACTGTGAATGGCACTATAAAACCATAAATCTGGTTATTGAAGTAAATAATTAACATCAGTGGACATATGGCAGTTCTCTAATAGGAGCTGACAAGTAACGTCACTGACGAAAACATTTTTGGCTTACTCTTTCCCTCCCCCAATATAAGCTTATCCATGGGAAATAGTCAACTTCGAATGAGTACATAACTAATTGAAGTGTAATTTAGATCCATAGATATAATGCAAGATCACACCGCTTTCTATTATACAGAATCCCTGGTTCAAGCATAGGATTGTTTTCCTTTGTATTTGGTGCACTAACTATAATCTATCCAGTGCCAAAATTGATCAAGAATTGAAGTTTCTCTCTCATCCTCTGGTGAAAAATATAGTGATGAATGTTAATTGCTGAGTAATCCAGTGGACTAGGCTGTGGTGCAGAGATTTCTAAATTGACTGCTTTCAGCTGCAGTTCATAGAGACCCAAGCAAAATGCTGCTTGAATGCTGGTGTAATAATTCTTGGCACACTAGTGAAGCGTTTTTCAGGATACGCCTATATTTGAAAATAAGCTACTTCAATATTTAGAAGTGCTAGTGGCAAGAGTTGTGAGCTAAAGCTTTAAGCTTCAGTAGCTGTAATTTTTTTTCCCCTGTAAATTATAAACACTATACACAGGATGTTTTTTATAAGGCATACAGGGAACTACTATGACGAGTTTTTAATGCATACCTCTACTGGTAACAAACAAAATCAAGGAGAGTATATCGTATGCTTAATGCACGAGGCTCTGATTCATGCTAATTGTGGATCAGGAAATGAAGAATGAGTTCAGTGGTGGAAGTATGCAGAATGCTCTGCTGCTGGGCAATGATTACATGAAAGATCTTTTTTGTCCCTTCCCTTCACACTCCAACTTGTTTTTTTTCTTAATACACAGGAGGGGTTCATATTCTGCAAAACAGCAATAAGAACTTAAAAGAAAAATCAATCTGTTAACAGCTTGGCTGCTAACATACATATGAGCATACGAGATAGGAGTAGGCCACTCAGCCTTCTCTGCCATTCAATAAGATCATGGCTGATTTGGTTGTAACCTCAACCCCACATTCCTGCCTACCCCCCAATAACCTTTCACCACTTTGTTTATCAAGAATCTATCTAGCCCTGCCTTAAACATATTCAGAAACTTCGCTTCTGCTGCCTTCTGAGGAAGTGATGTTCCAAAGGTTCACAACCCTCTGAGAAAACATTTCTCCTCATCTTTGTCTTATGAGTGACCCTTTATTTTCCTTTCCTACAAGAGGAAACATTCTCTCCACATCCATCCTGTCAAGACCCCTCAGGAACTTTAAAATGTAGTGGATACAAGCCTAGCCTGTCCAACCTTTCTTCATAAGACAACCTGCCCATTCCTGGTAATAATCTAGTAAACCTTCTTTGAACTGCTTCTAATACATTTATATCCTTTCTTGATAGGAAACCAACACTGTACACAGCACTCCAGATGTAGCCTCACCAGTGCCATGTATAACTAAAGCTTAACCTCCCTACTTTTGCATTTAATTTCTCTTGCAATAAATAACATTCTATTAGCTTTCCTAATTATTTGCTGTACCTGCATACTAGCCTTTTGTGATTCATGCACACCCAGATCCCTTTGAATCTCCAAGTTCTGAAATCTCTCTCCATTTAGATAATATGCTTTTTTTTTATTCTTCCTGCCAAAATGGACAAGTTCACATTTGCCCACGTTATACTCCGTTTGCCAGATCTTTGCCTACTCACTTAACCTAGCTATGTCCCTTTGTAGCCTCGCTATATCCTCTTCATCACTTACTTTCCTACCTATCTTTGTGTCATCAGCAAATTTAGCAACCATACCTTTGGTCCCTTCATTCAAATCATTTCTATAAATTGTAAAAAGTTGAGGCCCCAACGCTAATCCTGGTGGCACACATCCTGCCAACCAGAAAAAGACCCATTTATGCCAACTGTTTCTTGTTAGCTAGCCAATCTTTTATCCGTGCCAGTATGTTACCCCTTACACCATGAGCTTTTATTTTCACCTTTTATGTGGCACCTTTTCAAATGCCTTCTGGAAATCCAAGTCCTGTACATCCACTGGTTCCCCTTTATCCGCAGCACATGTGACTCCTTCAAAGAACTCCAGTAAACATCTTTAGTAGCTTCTAACATTTCCCCAGATGTTAAGCTAACTGGCCTGTAGTTCCCTGTTTTCTGCCTTCCTGCCTTTTTGAATACAGGAGTTATATTTGCTATTTTCCAATCTAACGCAACCTTCCCCAAATCTAGGGGATTTTGGAAAATTAAAACCAATGCATCAATGATATAGACCTTAGAATGAAGTCCATCAGGACTCTAGATTTGTCAACCTGCAGCGCCAACAATTTGCTCAATATCACTTCCCCGGTGATTGTAATTTTTCTCAGTTCTTCGCTGCATTCCATTTCCTGATTTACAGCTATTTCTGGGATGTCACTTGTACCCTCTATAGTGAAGAGTGATGCAAAATACCTGTTCAGTTCATCTGCCATCTCCTTATTTTCCATTATTAATTCCCCAGACTCACTTTCTATTGGACCAATGCTCACTATAACTCTTTTCCTAGTTAAATATCTATAGGAAGTCTTGCTATCCATCTTTATATTTCTAGCTAGCTTTCTCTTGTACTCTAATTTTTCCCTCCTTATTGATCTTTTTGTCATTCTTCGCTGTTCTTCATATTCTGTCCAATCTTCTGACCTGCCACCCTTCTTTGCATAATTACATGCTCTTTCTCTAAGTTTGATTCTGTCTTTAACGTTTTTCATTAACCACAGATGGTGGGTCCTCCCCTTGGATTTTTTCTTTCTCATTGGGATGTCTCTTCTGTGTATCCTGAAATATCCCTTTAAATATCTGTCACTGCATCTCTATTGACCTATCCCTTAACCTCATTTGCTTGTGTTGTAATGAGCCAGAGTTGGGGACTCCCTTTGACCAATTAGATCCATTGAAGCAATCAAGTCAAAAAGTCATCGCTCTGTGATTTTATATTAGCTTAGTTAAGACTACATTTTTATCACAAAAGTCCTGATAACATGCAATAATTCACAAAAACATGTCTCTCTCGCTATATCCTTCTGACTCTCTCACTCTGTCTCTCTGACACGCTGCCTCTTCCTGTCTGGTGCACTCCCTCTCTTTTTGCCTATCTCTGGTGCATTCTCTTTCTCTCTCTTCCCCCCCTTCTCTGGTAGGCACTCTCTCTCGCTCTCTGGCATGCACTCTCACTTTCCCTCTGGCTCGCCCTCTTGCCATTTATGTTTTGAAAAATAAGGAGCTTGCTTAAACCTGCCCCCTTTCTAGTTTTAAGTGTATTTTTTGTTATTGAAATAATGTACTGAGTGCGGTGCGGAGTAACGTAGAAAACCGGTCAGTGAAAATGATCAAACTTGCCAATCTTAGGAAATTGGCTTGACATGCACCGTAATGATTATTAAGCTGGTGATAAATAGATCTTTGGCACTACCTGGCTCTGTAATTTCTCCAATCCTTTTCTTCGATCGTTGCATCACTGTTTTGAACCCCCAGAAATTGAGAGATGAAGAGAACCTGCTGTTTTGAAGTGCTGAATAAGCCTCTCTTCAAAGTGTTCTGGAATCTGCATGTCCTTGGAATAAATTGGGACAGTACAACTGCCCAGAGATTCCAAGCTCTTTGTGTTCAGTAGATTGTGCTGATTTCTATAGGTCATACAATAATCCTGGCTATGCAGGCGTCACAACAAAGGCAGCTGATTGTTATTTCTGCATCATTTCTTGCCTCTGTCCTTAACTTGGGCCTTTCACTTTTGAAGTACAATGTACCCTTGTATGTACCTTTGTCACTTCCAGATTCTCTAATGCTCTACTTGAAGACTTCCCATCTTTCATCCTTGCCTATATTCTGTGGTGCATAAGGTCCTTCTTGTCCATCACTGCTGACTTCCCCTGTATTGGTGCCATATTCTCTCCCCAACATATTGAATTTTCAGATCCCTTCATGGCGATGCCTTGCTTTATCTCCGCAATCTCCTCAAGATCTACATCCCCTCTCAATCCATTTCTCTGATGGCAGCTATTTGTGCATACCCTCATCCTTTTGCTCTACAATTGGTGGTAGAGCCCTCACTCATCTTTGTGATACTCTCCTGCCTCCTTTTTCAAAAATGAAACTTCTTCACAATGTAGATTTTTCTTTCCCATCTTAGCTTTCTTACAGAGGGAGAGAGATTGTGTTTCAAGCCCCACTTACAACCAGGTTGGTTGAGCGGTACAAGTTTTGGGAAGTTGCTTCTTAGGATTTCCCTACACAGCTGTCTGCTCGTCCTGGCTGTGTTGTTTAGGTGTGAAGCTAAATGAAAGCTACGTATCTTCCTGCAAGAAAGGAAGGGAACTTGATTCAAGTGATTTGTAATCATTTAAATGGAGTCACCCTGCTCTAGCTCCGACTCCGTTTATATTTCCAGTTTGCTGTTGACAGCATCTTTTGAAGTTGATAAGCTGTGAATATAAACAGTGCTGTCAGAGGCAGCACACAGCACCCAGATAAGTTTTGAAAGGCATCTGGGGCAGACGGTTACTGGAAACATAAACATGAAATTAATTTGGTTAAAAAAAAATCTATGGTGGCTAGTGACTTCAGCAAGTTGCCTGCCTCCATACAAATCAGCAAAATGGTTTTACCTTTGCTTGTCACTGAGAATTTGGCTTGTCATTGAGGATTTGGCTATGAAAGCACTGGCACCTGTAAAACCATGCTTTGCGCAGTTCAGTTGTATTGTATCTCAAACTCCTTGCAATGTAAGTGGGATGGCTTATGTGGTTGTTGGCAAATGTGTCAGCCGTGGCTCAGTTGGTAGCACACTCAGCCCAGAGCCACAGGGTTCCATGTTCAAGTTCCACTTCAGGGCTTGAGTATTTAAAAAGAAACAAGTCTGACATTCCACTGCAGTTCTGAGGGAGTATTGCACTGCTGAAGATGTTGATGAGATATTAAACCAAGGTCCAATCTACTTGTGTGGATGTAAAAGATCCTATGGCACTATTTGAAGATGAGCAGGGGAGTTATCTCTGGTGGCCAGGCCAATATTTAGCCCTCAATCAACATCACAAAAACAGATTATCTGGTCATTATCAGCTTGCATATTGACTGCCGAGTTTATGACAGTACAACAGTAACTATGATTCAAAAGCACTTCATTGCCTGTAAAGCATTTTGAGATGCCTGCTGGTGGTTAAAAGCACTCTTAAATACAAGTCTTTATTTTTCTTTTAAAATGGATCCTTCTAACTGGGCAGTAGCATTCATTATTATTTTTCATAATCGTGTTGGAATTTTGATTTGAAATGATCTTTTTTTATGGTGATGGGGACATAGGGTTGTCATTTGTCAGATGGAGTTGGGTGGTAGCTGCGCACACAGTTACCATTTGGCTCACTTTGCAACAAAGCTTGTCTTCACAACTGTTGTTTCTACAATAATTTTGCATCACATTTCTTTATGCAACCCATTGCCCAGTCCAGGCACAAGTCCATTTATAGCACCAATTTAGTGAGACGAGCTTTGGTGAGCAGGATTATGGAGGTCTATTGGTTTCCTATCATTTTGTCAATGAGTATATCTTGTCAGACCTTACTGAAATCTTTGGAAGCTTGAGAAAGGAGTGAAAAGAGATTAAGAAGGAAGAACAGGTTGACGTTTGGCTAGGCACTCTGAGCAGCCATTTGTGCATCTGGGTGCAGTGTATCAGAGCACTGGATTATGCAGCAATTTGTGTGTTAATCAGAAGAATGTTATTTACAAGAACTTAAATTTAATACCTTTAATAAAACATTCCAAGATGCTTCACAGGATAATAAAACAAAATATGATGCCAAGCCTCATAAAGAGGCATGAGGCCAGATGGCCAAAAGCTTGTTCAGTGAGGTGTGCCTTAAGGGAAAGAAGAAATGTAGGAAGGGAACCCTAGAGCTTGGGGCCTAGGCAGCTGAAGTTACAGCCACCAGGGGCGGACCGATTTAAGATCAGGGATGCTCGAGGCCAGAATTAGATGAGCGCAGAGATCTTGGAGGATTGTGGAACTGGAGGAGGTTACAGAGGCAGGGAGGGGTAAGGCTATGAAGGAATTTGAAAATAATTGAGAATTTTAAAATAGGTTTGTTGCTTGACTGGGAGCACAGGTAATAGGTGAATGGAACTTGGTACGAGTTAGCATAAGGGCAGCAGCGTTTTGGATGACCTCAAATTTATGGAGGTTAGAATGTGCAATAGCAGCCAGCTGTGCATTAGAACAGTCAAGCCTGGAGATAACAAAGGTTAAAAATAGGATTTCAGCAGCAGGTGAGCTGAGACAGGACTGGAGTTGGGCAATATTAAGGAGTTAGGCAATAGGCAACCTTAGTGATAGCATAAATATGGTGGAAACTCATCTTGGGTTCAAACATAACACCAAGGTCGCAAACAGTTTTGTTTAGTCTCGGACTGTTGCCGGGAGAGGGTTGGAATCAGTAGCTAGAAATTGGGGTTTGGAGTGGGAACAAAAAACAATGGCTTCAGTCTTTTCAACATTTAATTGGAGGAAATTTCTGCTCATCTCATACTGGATGTCTGACAAGCAGTCTGATAATTGAGCCACAGTGGAGAGGAGTTGAGAGAGATGGTGGTGAAGTACAGCTAGCTGGTGTTATCAGCTGTGCTTATTAGTCATTTTAATTGTTTTAGCAGTGCAAGTTCCCAGAGTGTAAACTGCTTCTTGGACTTGCTCCAAAAGACAAATTTGGAGCTCCAGCAATTTTGCTTATGCTTTTATACCAGGAGACAGCAAACAAACATTGGCTTGCTCAGACAGGTATCTGCCTCAATAGGTGCTTGCAGCCATTGTCACTTAAGGCAATAAGTGTTAATTGCTACTATCAGTGCTCATTGACAACACTTTCCAACATTCAGTGAGAGTGTGCATTACTTTCTCTATTAAGGTTGGCATCTTGAACGCATGATGTGGTCTTTTCAGGTTCCTTGTATTTGGCAGCATTGATCAAGCAATTCGCAGTAGAGAATTTTCCCCTTTAAAATAGGACTCTGGCACCAGGGCACAAACCTGCTTCTGTTTCTTTTTTAAAAAAATTGCTCCTTGAAGTACATTATAGAATTTAGTTTCATTTCTGTGGAGAAGTGTCAGCGGATTAGAAAAAATGTTATGCTGGCGTGCAATTAAATTGGATTCTGGAAGATCATTGCCTGTGAATCTGCCCTCAGCTTTAATTGTACCAAATCCAGTTCACTGATTCCAAAGGATGAGTGTAGGCCTAGTTTTTTCAAAGGTCTACAATATGCTTCTATGGAAAGCGGAGAACTGGCTCCCAGGATCCAAAACTAAATAAACTGCTGTGTATAGAGTAATAAGTCAAAGGACATGACCCCAGTTGATGACCTGGTGAAGCTCACGCCAGAGTGGAAACTGGGATTCTTCTGATTTCATATTCCTCATTCTTTTCCCCCCTCTGATCTAGGGATGTGGGCAGCATTGGCAAGGTGGCTTTTAGTACCCATCCCTAGTTGCCTAGAGAAGTTGCTGGTGGGCCATCTTGAACTGCTGCTGTTCCTGATGGTGATCCATCTTTGGCCTTTTGCAAGCTCGAAACTGAAACAAATGGTGGCATTATGGTTTAAGTTTTGAAATTTGATATGTTGTATTTGATTTTAACTTCGGTGTTTAATGCTTCAGATCATGTGATCCAAAAATAACGACAACTTGCATTTATATCGTGCCTTTAATATAGTAAAATGTCCTGAGGTATTTCATAGGAACATTATCAAACAAAATTTACACCGGGTTGCATAAGATGTTATGACAGGTGGCTATAAGCTTGGCCAAAAAGGTAGGTTTTAAGGAGTATCTTGAGGAAGAGAGGGAGGGGGAAAAAGAGGTGGGGTAGAGGGGTGTACTCAGGGTTTAGGGGTTCTACTAGCTGATGGCATAACCACCATTGGTGTGGCAATGAAAATCAGGAATGCACAAGAGGCCAGAATTGGAGGAGTGCAGCCATCTTGGAGGGTTTGTAACACTGGAGGAGGTTACACAGATTGAGAGCGGTGAAGCCAAGGAGGAATTTGAAAATGTAAAAATTAAATTTTTAAGACAAAATATACAAATTTAGCCTATGAGCACCCACTCAAAAACTGGGTAATCTGGCCCAAAACTGGACAGTAGCAACCCTAGTCAGGGCTTAACCTCACATTTTTATTATATATCCTAATACCAGAGAAATCACATACCATTTTTTATTTGTTCACTGGATGCGAGCATTGCTGGCTAAACTAGCATTTATTGCTCATCCCTAAAATTTGTATGAGGATCAGTTTCGGGGATAAATTGTAGGAACAGGAGTGGGCCATTTAACCTTTCAAAACTGTTGCATTTTTATTATATTATTGATCGGTAACCTCAACCCCATTTATCCACCTTTTACTCTTATCAAATCCCTTTATCATTTTAAGCATTTTAAATTTGAACTCTGGAAAAAATACGAATGTAATTTTCAGCTGAAGGCAGTACATGGCTAGCTTTTCTATTATTGTGTAATAATGTGTGTGGATGCTTTAAAGATTCTCCCAAAATTTCAAAAAATACATTTTCACTAACCATAAATATATGGTATTTATTTTAAATACCTGACAACTGAATTCAAGGTATAAATAAAGCACTTTTTGGTATTGGGATAGTTATTTTCATGTACGGTATATATCAGTAAATTTGCACAGCTTGATTCTGCTCCTTAGTGTATTGATAATGGACTTTCTTTGAACTAAAGGTTAGCCAGATGATAATGAAAAATAGCAGCATTACCAGTGACATTGCTGCCAGCCGTACCTGGGTCTGACCTTTTGCCTATCGTTTTCAGTGTAATGCTTTGAAAAAATTAATTATTGATGATTGCATTAATGGCTTGCAACCTGTAATTGGTTAGTGTTTGCTACACAGAAATGCTGCATTTTGCAGAGGTAGGAGCTGCTGTGAGACAGGCAGTCATTATTTGGCCTTTCTGTGTAGCACTGACTCATTTCCTTTTTTCTTGTTTTTTCTCTCTTTCTCTCTCTCTCTCTCTCTGAAGTGGGAGAAGTTGCCAGAAATCAAATGCTCATTCTTCGTGTTGCATTTTCACCCGTTTACATTGGAAGAGGTGACGTATGATTATTTTAGTTGAGTAGTGAGAACATCAACCTTTTTTTTAGTAGGCGCCTGCTGGCCAAAGGGTTTGAGAAGAAACAGAAGCAGTTTTCCTCATACAGAATCTACTGTTAGCAGATTTTTGGAAGTGGGTGTCTGCGTGACTCCCAACTGGATTGCATTTTCAATGGGCGCCGCAGTGTAGGACTGCAAAAAAAAAGAGGAAGTATGCCAAGACACCCCATAACTTTATTCCAGTTCCTTAATTTGAATGTGCTTTTATTGTTCTGGATTACCCATCATTTAATCTTTTTGCATTTTGAAAGGTCTCACTGGGGAATAGGTACTGCTTTATGGTTTAACCCATTCTTCCAAAAGTGCTATCACAGCACTGGGAGATGTTGAGTATGGATTAGATTTAAGTAGTTGATCCACTTGCGTAAATGAACATGTAATATATATAGAGAACCACAGGAATGTAATTAAATAGTAGATGAGCCACACATTATTATTCAGTCGGTGCTGTCAGTAATGAGAGGTACCAGGTTGAAGCTCCCGCCATAAGGTAGTTAGATCAGGTTGGACCTGGGATGCTGCTGCTTCAGCTGTCTTCCCTCCTTGCCTCAAGTGCCCACTGCAGAACCAGGATGATAGTTAGTTTCTCATACCAGTCATCTTTGCGGTCTTTTGAATGAAATGGCCAATTTTTTTTGTTTTCTGACCTGCATTCAAACCCTGTCCTCGGCACATCACCAGTGCTGCCCAGTCCTTTCCAAAATCTGTTGGACTTTTTGCCTTCAGTTTTTGATGCTGATGGTCTTCAAATCCAGAATTTTGGGCAAACCAGAGAATCCTGAGTATGCCAGCTGGCATTTCTGTCACTCTGTTATGGAGAGAGAGAGATTTCCTTTTGAAAAGGAAAGTAAAAGATGACATTGTACACTTAGTTGAGATGAATGACACCTTCCTTCCCCTCCCGCCTTCCCCATAGCAACAACCCCATGTGGTGCCAGATTTCTCTTTATCACCCCAGCTCCCCCTTGTCCCTTACCCCAAGCCCAATTTGGTGCTGATATATTTATAAGCTGGGGTGTTAGATTATGAAATGTTGTGTAACAGCAGGACTTTGAGCATTGGAACATGCAGTTATATTATTGTTTTGTAACTCAATTTACCTATGTTAGTTCCATAACCCTTCATACTCGTAACTTCAAAACAGAGATCGATGGATTTTTGTTTTCAATTGATCTACCTTCAAAGGTTCTTTTTAGGGAGAAAGCATTACAAATTTCCACTACCCTTCAGGTGAAATGCTTTCAGACATCACCCATGAATGGCCTAGCTCTAATTTTAAGGCTATGCTTCCTTGTTCTGGACTCCCCACCCCCACACCCCCATCAGAAGCAATAGTTTTATCTCTGTCTATCTCCCCACCCATTTATCTGTCTACCCTCCATCAGAAGCGCAATAGTTTTATCTCTGTCTATCCCCCCTCCCATCAGAAGCAATACTTTTATCTCTGTCTATCCCCCCTCCCATCAGAAGCAATACTTTTATCTGTCTATCCCCCCTCCCATCAGAAGCAATACTTTTATCTCTGTCTATCCCCCCTCCCATCAGAAGCAATACTTTTATCTCTGTTTATCCCCCCTCCCATCAGAAGCAATACTTTTATCTCTGTCTATCCCCCCTCCCATCAGAAGCAATACTTTTATCTCTGTCTACTACATCAGATCCTTTAATCGTCTTGAATACCTCAGTTAGGTCACCCCTTAATTTTCTGCTCGAGGAAATACAAGCCCAAAGTAGCCAAACCATTTATCCATGGTAACATTCTGAAGAATCTGCCATGTATTCCTTCCCAAGGCCAATTTTTTAATAATCTTGCTTGGGAATTGAGCATTGCTGGCATGGCCAACATTTGATGCTCATTCCTAATTGCTCTTTGAAAGGTGGTGGTGAGTTGCCACCTTGGACCACTGCAGTTCATCTGGTATAGGTACACCTACAGTGCTGTTAGGGAGGGAGTTACAGGATTTTGACCCAGCAACAGTGAAGGAACGGCGATATATTTCCAAGTCAGGATGGTGTGTGGCTTACCCTTCCTGTAGTGCATTGCCTTTAGATTGAACGCATTACTCTATTTAACTGGAGTTTTGTACAAACTGTAACATAAAGTTCACCCCTTTATATTCCGACTCGCGAGGTAAAGGCCAACATTGCATTAGCCTTTGAGTTTTTTGCACCCCTTTATTAGTTTGTGGTTTCCGTGCATGAACCCTTAAATCTATCTGCTCCTTCACAGTGCATAGTTTCTCACCATTTAGAAAATACCCTGATCTGTCTTGGTTCTAAAAGTGGATGACCAAACACTTCCTACACTGAACTCTATCTGCTACTGTTGCATTCACTCACTTTATCAATATTTCTTCACAGCCTTCTGCTCCCACGTACATTTCTATTGTGCCACCTAATTTAATGTCAGCAAATTTGGGTCTAGGCTTGCTATTCCTTCTAAGTTATCAATAAACATGAAGCTGAGACCCCAATACAGATTCCTGGGGGACACATCTATTTGCATTCTGACAGTTGGGGAACGTGCCCATGATCCCTAAATATCTGCCGCCTTTCACATAACCGATTTCCTACCCATGTCAGTAAGTTACTTCCATTTCCGTGAATTTTCATTTTCGTTTGGCCTTTCGTGTGGAACCTTTATTGAGTGCGTTCTGGAAATCCATATAAATAACACCCATCAATGCTTCATTATCTACCATAGTAGTGACCTACCATAGAAGAAACACAGATATTCAGCTAGGTTAGTTAAATGTGTTTTGCCTGTTACAAATCCACGCTGGCTCCCTGAGAGCATGCCTTTATTGAGATAGTAGATGTGTGTCATCTGGTTCTCTAGTTTGGGGCTTGAAATAATATTCAACAAGGAAAAGTCACTTGACCTTCGAAACTATCTCTTAACAACACTTCCAGCATTTGTGTGATTTACATCATGGATTCTCTCCAACTGAGTTTAGATTTCCAAGTTAAATACAGTAGAATAGCTGAGTGGGATATGAATGTGACGTATTTTGCTACTGTCATATGGCCTTCATTGTGACTTATTGGAAGAAAGTGCTTGCATTTATATTGGCAGAGCTGGCGGCAGTTATTCTGAAGATTAATAGGATCTAGGCTTCATGCATGATTTTCCACATTTCCACAATTTGGCCCTTGGAAGGTGAATGAAGCCGAGACTATTCTTCAGCATTGGCAGAGGCCTTGTTCCCCCCGCTGCATTTCTGAATAAACAATGTATAGCTAGGGGAAGATGAGGATGGAAAAAACATGGAATAAAATGGAGAATGGGGGTGCCATGTTTGAACAGTACAGGAGAACAATTTTGAAAAATGTTGAGCGTTTTCATTAAACTGAAAATATTTTCTTATCCTATTTTATTGAGAAGATGCGCAATCTGAGGCTCACTTTAAGAGCCCACAACATAGAAAATGATGAACATAGGTTATTAATCTAAAATTGTGGTGTGTTTTGCATGAGTTTGCCGCTACTGATTTATATTTTCCTGATGTTAAATTAATAGTTTTACATGCTGTTTGGTTGGTTTTATGGCTGTTAATGTGAGAAAATAGAACTACTAGGATATTGTTGCAGTGATTCCTTACAGGCTTCAAAGGGTTCCATTCCAGGTTTTGAAGAGTGGATGTCATGTTCAGCATTTCTGTCAATGTTCTTCCAGGTTATAATACTTAATGACACTTGCTTCATTTATTTTGCAATGTGACTGCAAGATCTTCATTTTTAATCCACTGTGGTACTTTTCATGTATGGGAAAATAACCAGTGCTTTAGTTATGTTATAAAACATTGATAAGACTACAGGCATGATGCTGTAAAACAACAATACGATAGGATGCTTCTTTAAGCCCTGTGCAGTTGATTTTTGAAAGATGGGCAGGGATAGACTTCAGTAAGGTGTTATGGATGTTTTATATTGACTAAGCTAATGTTTTTCAGACTTGTGTTGCTGGACAGCCTATTGCTATTCCTATTCATCAGCATTACTATTTTGTTTCCATTTTTACTTGCACCCTATCCTCACTTAGTTGGTAACTAGTGCTGGGTCCAGGCCCCATGGGTAACAGCCCTCCTACATCCACTTCATGATAGTATTCTCTGCGAGTAAGTGGGAACTAACTAACCTGGTCTTCCAGAGCATGCAAACTTACATGCATGGCAGCACCTGAATGGAAGAGTTGAACAATATTTTCATGCTCCCAACTCCTTGAGACCAATTTTAGGGCTCCCACTGTCACTCCAACGAAAGATCGCTGAACATAACTTGGGACTTTCCCAGTCTATGTTTCACGCTGGAATCAATATCCTGAAATTTATTACATTGGTTAGTATTCACATCATGTCATTTCAAATCTATTTCCTTTCCCCACAGTTAAATCACCTTGCACAAATCTCAGCTACACTCAGTCATAGGCAAATTTATAAACCCATATCACTTCAAACAGAGCCAGGCACTAAGCGAAACATTATTTGCTCTGTCTTGCTGAGTGACTTTTTTTTCACACTCTTGATCGTTCAGCATCCTCTAAAATGGGCCTAGATGTTTGGGGATTTATATAATTTTCTTTTGATTGAGCTGCATCCCATGATGTCTTGAGCATATTTACATTTACTGTTTTTTAATGTTCTCAATGCAGGTGAAGCTTGCAGTATCCCAGTAAATCTCATGTTCTATATTCACTGGCTTTGTTATTGATTTAAATTTGGAACACCATAACAACATAGGTGAAAGGAGGAACAATTTAAAATCAACAGTGGAAGCCAGGCCATAAGTCGAGATCAGTTGTCCTATGATTTATAGGACACTTTGGTTGGTATGAGACAAAACTGAGAAAATATACTTGTGGTTAGGTTATCTGTGAAGTGAGAGGCAGTATTTGGATCGTTCACAAGTTTATAATGATGACCCTTGTCAGAAGGTTTTTAAGGATTTGATTTTGGATGCTGGAGAGTGAGGATGGCCAGTCTTGTGGTTCGGCAGATGAGTTTTGAGTAAGTGGAATTAGTTTCCAGTGAATATAATGCTTTTTAAAACCACTAAAAAGCAGCCAATGATAATATAATATAAAGTCAATCCTATGTTATAATTGTGTTGTAAATGTTTCCATTTTCATCAATTGCCATTTCCTATGTGTTACAATAGGTATTAACACTTCCCAAAAACCAGCTACTTAGATTTTTTGGTTATCTTACAATAATGTCATTTTACTTGATCATTAAACATCAAGGGCTTGATGTGCATTCTGATGCTGGAATTTTAATTTGGCCAGCCCAAAATCTTGTTAAAATTCTTCCATTTTATTTATTTCATGCAGGGCAGATTACAAAGAGTCCAGATTTTTTAGACTGCAATTTGAACTCAAGTCCAAAAGAATGACTGTAAACTGTTCAAACTTTTCTGTTTTAATATCAGCATTGAAGTGTTGACTACACTTCCTAATGATTGGACTCTATATGTTTTGGTCATCTTCTCTCCAAGCATGGTTGGTTAATATGCGTGAATAATTGTAGATATTTGTTTTTTTTATATATTAAATTTAACACCTTGGGAACGAAAGGCAAGCAGTCAGTTAGGGAAGTTGGTCACAGCTATAATCTCCGGTCTGAGACCACATCTGGTGTATTCTGTTGGCCTTCAGTAAATTAAGAAAGACTGTTTGGATCTTTAAGCTTGGCATTTAATTTTGGAACAGCTGAGGGGGGTCATCATTTCGTAAAATGTATGATTCCGCGGTGAGAAAGGAGAGCTCTAATGGCTGCAGAGAAGACCAGTTACTTCAGGTTTGCTGATTAGGTAGGAAATTCCCTGTTGTAAATAGCTAGGGCTTGTATTGACCCCTTGCCAGCTTTCCTAAAGCAGGAAAGTTATTTATATTCCTTGTGTTCCAGTTGATGCATGGAAAATAAAAAATAAAGTGAATAAATCATTGCATGAAATTACACTTATCGTTGAGATTATAAGCTCACTTACTAGGACGCTTTGTAAGTTTCTGGTTAAGGAGATTATAAAGTTTGTAGCAAAGGTGGTCCACACACTAAGGTGATATCATTAGTCAACAATGTTTGTAACAACCTTTTTAGTTCTGAGGTACAGTAACTTATGGAGCTGGGGTGAGTTGGATAGGAAGAGATCCTTTTAGGATTCTTATTCAAACTACTGTCGATGCAGGCTCGATGGGCCGAAGGGCCTCTTTTGCACTGTGATATTCTGTGATACTGCACATGGCTGGTGGTGAAGGGAAATATATATCTAATTCAGGATTTTTGAAATAAACTGGCTAAAAAGTGCACTTACCTGAGTTAAGGGCCACTAAATTAGGAGTGAGGGATGAACTGAAGTTGGGCATGGGTAATATCATTTATAAATACTGAGCATGTTTATTCTTGGTGTGGAAAGGAGGCCCAGATGTTGCCGACTGCATCAGTGGTTTAGGTCTTTATATTTGCTAAAGATGTGTATAACAGTAAGTGAAAAAATAAAAACTCTCTTTGTTGAATCACTGTGTTGCAAATCACAGCTTTTAACTCAGAAACATTCAGAATTCATTGTTAGCCATGATTTTTGCCAGTGCAGTATATAGAGTATCAGCATCACCAAAAATCACCATGTGGATATTTTGAGTTTATGCGATTGAATAAATTCACTGGCAAGGTTTGTGTGTGTCGTACATAATGTATTTAATAACTTGCATACGACATACACTTCCTGTCCTCAAACTTTAGTTTCTGTGTCATACTTTTGAGTTCTGATTTTGTTAATGTTCAAAATGGAGGCTGCCTATCTACATGCTTTCATGGAAAAACCCCAGAAGAACATGTCAGTGCTTATAATGGGAAAACCCTATATCAGCATGGCAATATTTCACCGTTTGGGATTTGCTGATGAACGAGTTGAATCATACACAATGAATTTTGCCTATCTTTCATCCACCATTTCTTAACTAAAATTTCTAATGCCAAAAATGATTTTTTAAACTAAACAGAAATAATTATCCAAGTCCACAATATCGAATAAATAAGCTCATTAACTCTTGTATGTTCAGTATGAACAATTGAGGAAGTTAGAAATCATATCAACGGATTCTGAACAGATGGAGTTTTCCCAACGTGTGTAACTAAGCTTCTTGAGTTAAAGCACGGAGAAGTTGAGAATTTATTTTCCTTTTCCAAAGATCTTGAAACAACTAATTATAACAGTTCCCAAGGTTTCTTCGGGCAAATTTCACGCTGAATACACTACCTGCTCTTTTATTATAGAGGGCTGCTCATAGACTTTGACATCTGTGATTAACAATGCCCAGTTTCTTTTTGATGTTCAGGAAGCAGAATAAGAATTGTTTATGGAGAATGAATTTCTGTTCCATAATGGAGAAGTCGAATAGCCTGTCAGTTTGTTTTTGAAGTGATTTCATCCTAGCTGGAAGGAAAGCTTGAATTACAGGGGTTTCTTCTTGATTGGCTGCCGTCCATGTCAGTCTTCATCTCTCTCCATTTTGGCACAAAACTTAGCTTTAAATAAGCTTTTCTCTTCCCAGAAAGGCAGCAAACCATTTTGGGGGCTCAAAGGTATTTGTTTTGTGTATAAATACATGGAAATTGTAATCCATGGCTTTTAAAACATTTGAAGTAACTTTTGTTTATGGAATTTTATGTACTTTGAAGACTGCATAAGTTGGCAAGCTTACATACTGCATTTCATACTTCAAGGCAGAAACTGGTTGACAGTCAGTAAAGTGATGCTGGGGTGCCAAGGGCAGATGAATATCCCTTTCTGCTGAACTTCTCTCCTGTGCAAGGTTGATAGACTTCACTACTAACTTCCAGGACAGCCCTGAATACTGTCAGGCTTGGGCTCATTTGATGTTTGCAGTTCTCTGGGACCTCACCCTCACCCCCAAAAGAACTTCATCCCAGCTCCCCAGGACTTCATCCCTTCCACCTGCTTCCCAACTGACAAAATTCACTATTCAATAACACCAGTCTGTGTACATGCTGCTACAGACCAATGAACGGGTTACTGAAGTGGAATGCCCTGACAACTGTTGCTAGCAGAAAAAAAATCAAACTGAGCTTTAGGAACCCACCCTCCCCAGCTAGCAATCAAATTTAACTTGTTTTAATGCTCTGTGTGTTGAATGAGCAACTGCAACCTCACGATTCCTCCCTTCCATTTTTTAACTTCTAATAAATATCTTCCTTTACCCACGACCTATCTGAGATGAAAAATTCCAAATATCTGTTTATATAATAAAAAAATATGGATGAATATGCATTCTACCCAGTCCACGGCATTGCACATATTAACACCAGTGGCTAGTCGTCATGAACCTTTTAAAAATTATTTTATTTTGAAAAAAAAAGGCTTCTGTAACTTTCAAATGAATTGGATGATGCCACAATTTTAAATGCACATTGCTACGTTTGAGAACACTTGAGGGAAGGTCACTAATAAGTGAGGTATTTACTATGCTGCAGACCAGCTTTAGAAGGTGTAATAAATGGTAAGCACTGATACGTTAACGCTATTTCCAGGAAAGAAACAGAATCTTACAAAGGGCTCCAACTTACAGATTTAATATTGAGTTCAATGAGTGAGAATGGCTGTTCATATTGTGTGTGGGCTAATACAGAAACGAAATGATGTGTAATCAAATTATTATGGACAAGTACTTTCTCAAATCATGCCCCTCTATTATAATACACATTAATTCCTGCGCAGATTTGTTTTTGGAGGAGGCACTAAGGGGTATAGCACCAAATACTGGGAGGGTGTAGTAAGAAATCAGTATCTTGCAATTATATAACACCTTTCACATCTAAACTGTTTTTCAGTCAATTAATTATTCTTTTCGGAGTACAGTCACTGTTTAATAGGCAAATGTGGTAGCCAGTTTGCACACAGCAAGGCCCAGCAAATGTGATAAATGATCAGTTAATCTGTTCCAACGGTGTTGGTAGAGGGATGAATATCGGCTAGAATACTGCAAATTCTCTCTGCTCTTTGAAAGAAATATCACATTAAGTCCACCCAAAAGGTAGCACTGGGTTGAGTTTAAACCACACTTCTGACAATGCAGCACTCCTGGTACAGCACTAGTGTGTTCATTTAAATGAACTGTCAAGTCCTGGTTGGAGTTTGAACCCACAACTTTGACTGAGACAGTCATGCTACTACTGTGCCAAGCTAAAGAAGAGTTACTCAATGCCTGATTAGTTTGAGTGCCAGGTATGGGAATGGGCTGCTTGTCCCACCATCTTATTACCATGATATGGGGAGTTTAAAGAAGGCAAGAGCATAATGTACTGTGGCTATGACTGTTGACCAGAAGTCATTACAAAGTTTACAATGAACTCTGTTATCTCCTGTTCTAGAACGCGGTCAGAGCTGATTATGGTACAGGATGAACCAAGTGTTCATTTGGTGGAGTTTCATCTGTTCCGCTGTAAAATGTACTACAGTGTTTTTATGGGCATTAAAAGCTGTGAAAGTTTATTTTTTTCTAAGAACAACTGTACATACTTGTTCACCTTTGAGCTAATATGCATTGCTGGTAAAGATCTTAAGATTGAAGAAATATGGATTTTGAAGAAATATGTCTAAATTATTAAAACATGATGCTTTATTTGGTTTTCAAGGATTTACATTTGCACTTCACAAAGTGGCTATACAGGTACATTTTATGAAGCCTTTGTGCATTTAAAAATATATATTTCTCACATCTTGAGGGTATGCCCCCAAACATAGTTGACAATGTCGCTGGGCATCCTGAAGACCAGATACCAATGGGAGGGGGAATATGTTCCCAGATCTTGGCTTGGGATAAGTTTTGGGATGTGTGGGATTGTTACCATGTCTGGGAGCAAGGTGGATTTGGGGCCATGGCAACTTTTTCAGTCCTGGGCTCTAGAGGTAGTTAGGGTTTAGGATAGGTTACTGCATCTTATGGTCAGCTGTGCATTAAGGGAAACATTCAAAATTGTTACCCTTAAAAAAAAATAAAGCTTGAGTGGATTTCAAGCTGTGAACCCATGGTCATGCTTTAAACTTGATCTCTACTCTAAAGGCATGGATGTTTCATTATAGCTTCATTCATAGCTGCTCAACTGCAATTGTAATATCTGTTATATTTTTAATTGGAAGATTACCTCTGTTTACCTTGAATATGCAAAGTGGTTCTTTACATGGCAATTTAAGAAACTGTAAAAATTACATTTGCATTTCAATTATGCAGAAGGATTATTTTAAAATTCAAAATAATGGAAGTGGATTGACAATGCATTTTGTTGGATGATGCTGGTTTCATTCAGGCTATAATGGTAAATACCAGTACTTCTACAGTTGCTTTCTTGAGCCCCCTTCACTCCTATCAAGCACTTGATTAATGTCATAATGTTTGAGCTCATGAGAAATCTTGGAGACGTTGGAGGTAAATGTCTGTGTGTGATTACAAAATGTTTGACATAGGTTAGAAATTAATATATGTTATTCTATAATGGACATTTATAGGGAATTAGCATATGGATACAGGTCATCAGGCTGGACTAGTTTGTTTGGCTTTTGACCTCTACACAAAACGTAGCCCTGATACTGAGACCCTGCTCGGTGCACGTCTCTTTATTTTCTTTTCCTATCTATCCTATTTTTAAATGTTGACATGGTTTCTGCTTCAATCATGAATTCTGGCAGTTTAGTCCACATCCTTACCTTGCAATCTTCTGTATTTTAAAAAAAGTTTCTGCTACTTTTTAATCCCAAATCTGCTGCACTTAATCTTAAACCCATGTTCCCTTGTAGGTTCTTCAATTGCTGGTAAAGGTCTGTTTATACCTGTTCTGTCTCATCTGTTTATCATTTTAAATACCCCTATCAAATTGCCCTATAACCTCCTCAATTCTAACAAAACAGTGTCCTATGGCAGACTGTGGATTTATGGACGGTTTCACTGAAGAGGGACATCTGCATGGCCCCAATTATGTCTTGTGTAGTTCTTCATTGTTATTGAAAGATTATTTTCAGTTTAAAGCGCTCTTCTTTTCGCTCAACTAACACGTTTTTAGAAATCATTCCTGTGAAGATCTGATATGTTGATGCCCGCGGTTGAGAAGACCACTTGAATCATGTATGAGGAGTCTCCCATTAGGTTGAGTGAAAATCAGTGTCCTCTTAATCCTGGTGCACAAAAGCAGTTTAGAAAATTCATTACGCAACATTGAGATGCGTGGTCATCCTACTCCAGTGACCTGGCCCTCAAGTGCCTGGGCAGTTCAGGACAATTTATATTTAGGCTTCCTATTTACTGGTTTATCCTGTTTGAAAACTTTTCAGATCCACAAGATTCAACGGGTAAGGTAGAATGTTACAATCGCTTAGGTTGAACAAGTGAACCGGAACATAGAACTGAAGACGCTGGATGTAGAGAATGAGCCAGCCAGTAACTAGAAAAAGAGAACATGTTATGACACAAACCAGCTGTTCTTTTTTTTTGCAGAGGCTGACTGCCCTGTGTACTTCCAGCATTTTGTCTTTTGTTATTTGTGATTTATGCCATTTACAGTGTTTTGTTATGGAACATTTAGGCATTGAAATAAGCTTATCCCAGCCAGAGAATTTGGAATCCAGAATGGTTTGCATGTAAAGTGGAAATAAATTGACTTGAAGTTCTTGTTCTGCTCGCTGTCCAGTGGCTCCTGCTTGTGTGGCGACTGAATCAAGTCAGATTGTGGTAGCCTAGATGGCTGTATAATCAACACACCACCCTGCTCTCATGCACACATGCCTGTCCCTGGCCTGTTGCAATGTTCCAGTGAAGCTCAATGCAAACTGGAGGAACAGCACCTCATCTTCTGATTAGGCACTTTACAGCCTTCCGGATTTGACATTGAGCTCAACAACTTCAGATCGTGAACTCTCTCCTCCATCCTCGTCCCTTTTTGATCCCCATTTATTTATATATATATATATATATATATATTTTTTTTTTCCCCACCTATTTCTATTATTTTTAAAAATTTATTTCCATTCATTGTTTTATCCCCACCTTTTAGCCTATTTTGCTCTTTTTTCCCACACCCCACCCCAGGGCCATCTGTCACTTGCACCTCCTGCTTTCTATTCTACTCTTAATGTCACCTTTAGCACCTCCTTTAGTCAGTATCATCACCATCAACACCCCTTTGACCTTTTTGTGACATCTTTTGCAATCTCTCCTTTGCCTCCATTCATCACTGGCCTTCTATCCAGCTTCACCTCTCCCACCCCCCTTAAACAGTATATATTTCACCACATTTTTACTTCTCTTTAGTTCTGAAGAAGAGTCATACAGACTCGAAACATTAACTCTGTCTTTCTCTCCTCAGATGCTGTCAGACCTGCTGAGCTTTTCCAGCAATTTTTGTTTTTGTGGCTGTATAATTAGTCTGTCTCCACTGTCTAGACTTGCGAAATGAAGAATGTCACTAGGATTGCATATTGGCAGAAGGCTGCTGCCTGTGGATCCATACCAAAGCCTGTAGCATTACCTCTTGTGAGAGAGGAGGAATCCAGCACAGGCACAGTCAGCAAAGTGGTCTTCCATGCTGTATTGTTCTATGACTCTATGAAATAAGATAGCTTGGACATATTATTGTCAAATGAAAATGTGGTTGGTAAAACACTCATGGTCAAAAAGCTCCCAGACTTAGACTACAATTAACCTTGTTAATTTTCCCACATGCAGAATCCTCTGTGTGTGTGTGTGTGTGTGTGTCCGTGCCCTTCAACTCCCACTATTCACATGGACTATATTTTTATTTTGTGAATTAAATAACCAAATTTACCAATGCAGGCCTTTCAACGATATAACTGCTGGTAATGATTGTGGTATAGAACGGTATACAGTCAGTTGTGTTGCAGAAATTTAAATCAAAATGTTTGTTTTCTTTGAACATGAATGATGCTACTAGGCTAACAGTAACAGCAGGGACTAAAATGCATTCTGTATTTGACTGAGTAAAGTCCCTTTACACTGTATTTACTATATAGCATAATCCCAATTTTAGAAGAGTGCCCCAAGCCACATTAGTGCGAATTCTGCAGTTTCCCTTACTAACTATCCTTGGGGCCCCTGTGAATACAATTTACCAATTTTTAATGGGAATTCAGTGCCAAGCTACAGTCAGTTTGTGTTTGGAATCATGCCAACTAAGAAGTAGGTTGAGATTTCACCTAGTCCAATTCACTTAAAATCCGAGTTTAGATGCATTATTCTGATAAGGCATTTCATAATAACGAAATCTGTAGGCATATTAATAATGGAAGCAAGTGTGTTGTATATGAGATTGCCCACAGCTTGGCAATCAACATGACTAGTTGCTTCTCATGGATGGTATTTGGTCAGCCCTTGTAAAGGCAAAATTGGCGTGAAAGAAAGCAATATGTACCACATGCATTAGATTGCATGTTGCTGTTTTATATTTAGGATGTCCTTTGGTAGAAAAGGCCTTTTCTTCCTTTTGAAGACCATATTATATCTGGATAAGCTCAGTTTGCTGTATTTGAAGAAGGATCAAGAAATCATTTTGTTGTTTTTATTTCTGATTTTCATAATTTCCTATTAACAAGACAAACTGAATTGTGTTTGTGAAGACTCCTAATAAACGTTTATGATTGTATTGAAGAAAATATTCATTGAAATTTGTCTGATCCTTTTGATTCCAAAATGACCATAAAATAGTGTTTAAAAAAAACCCAACAGCCTAGTGTTAAACTTTGCTCTGCAGGATAATCAAAAATCCCATGTAATCAATGTTCACTGCTTAACTTGCAGAATAATGAGAAGCAAATACTAGACTATAATTTGTATTTTAGCTCTGGGCTTAATTTATGGTTTTAAACATTGATTCTCAACATGTTCTCACAGAGCTCACATTGGATTAATTACAATATAGAGTTGAAAGTCATTTTGTATTGGATACTGAAAAATGCCTGGGAGCAATTGCACTGTTCACATATCAACATGCTGTTTGATGGAGTGATAGGAATGAGGATGCATGAAATGCAAGTTGCCTGTATATTTTGTTAAACTGGCATTGGAAAAGCCACAGTGGATGTTTTACCTATCTTCTTATTTAGGGGAAGGGAAAAGAACGTCAGACTTAAAATAAATTTAAAAATTATTCTTGGCAAGCATAAGGTTAGGAAAAATGCATCTTTCTTCCCTGGTGGGATGTGCATCTGAATATGTGCTTGTAGTCCTGCTTTATTACCCAGTAGCCTTGTGCAGGAATCATGACTTTTCTTTTTGTACTTCCTCCCACAGAAAATAACTGCAAACTAAATTAAAATGTGTACTAGAACATTAAAGTCTATGAACAATCATTACTTGGATTTGCAAAAAAATATTTCTTCCATTCATATCCTGTACCCCATGGCCATGTAAAGCTTTCTGCTGAGGGTGAACTAGTCTAATTTTCAAAATTTCCTTCTCGGAATTTTGGTGTCGACGGCAAGGTTGGCTTTTATAGCCCACCCTAGTTTGTCCTTGAGAAGGTGGTGCTGGGCTAGTTCCTCGAACCCGCTGCATGTTGTGAAGGTACTCCGGCAATGCTGTTAGGTAGGGAGTTCCAGGGTATGGACCCAGCACCAATGAAAGACCAGCAATATATGTCCAAGTCAGGATGGCAAGTGTCTTGAAAATGACTGTGTTCCCATGCACCTTCTCTCCTTGTCCTTCTTAAAAAAATAAAAAAAACTTGCATTTTTATAGGGCCTTTCATGACCTCAATGTCCCAAAGTGCTTTACAGCCAATAGAGGTTTTTTGAAGTATAGTTGATGTTCTAATTGGTGGGGATTGCAGTTTTGGGCACTCCTGGCAAAGGAGTTGTGGCAAATTGTTGCCGTACATTCTGTAAATAGTACACAGTGCAGACATGGCTGAGGTGGTGACAGGGATGATGTTTGTTTAGGCTCTGCAAATTCTGCTGTCTGACTAGCAGCTTGATGTAAGGGTGGCCCTGGGACCCGCTCATCTGTTTCTCTCCTTCCTCCCCTGCCTGTAGTAGAAGGGTCTGGCACATAAAGGGTTAATATGGGACTGAGTACAGTGCCGCTCACACAGTGATAGAAGAGAGCCTCTGACCCGTATCCAGGGTCAGTTGTGTGTTGGACAGAGACAGCTCCCAGCTTGTACCCTTTATTGTATATTTGTTAATAGTTCTAAGAGTCTTAAAAACTTGCAGTTAATTTACATATGGCTACTTCAGACCTACCAAACTGTAGCCAACACCCTACAACACTGTCCCCTTTTTTAAACAGACAAATGTTTTATCTCTCTATTCTAACCTTCCAACTGCTTGTGAATCAGGATCTACTGCTCTGATTTTTTTTGGTGTGCATTAGTTCCAGGACTAGCCAAGATGTGGTTTTGATATTGATGGATTTGGCTGTGCTTGGGTTATCTGTTCTCTGTTACATAGCTGTTGTGTAATTCACCTGCTTTGCGACTTGATCTTGGTACTGTTTGATCAAGCACGCTTTGATTTCTGGTCATGTGATTTAGTAACTGAGCAATTTCCTGGCTCAGACTTCGTGCTCAAGTGTGGTTTCCTTGCATGCCTGAGGTAAGAGACAAAGGGCTACAAAGCACAATTGCCACTATGCAATACAGTGGAAAATGTTGCACTTCCTGTTTCAGTTGGTGGTGAATGCAAAGCTTGAAATGAATTGTGTATGGAATTTCTGTTCAAGCAATTGGCTTATTGTAATCCCAGCCACTGCAACATTGAGCTGTCTAGTTATGGAATTGGAAATAAATAATTTAAAGCTTGGAGCTCTGCTGTAACCAGTAAGAATTAATTGAAACCAGTGTCACTATCAGTTTTTGCCTCTTGAGCATGTGCACAAACTGGAAGCAGGAGCCCTGGCTAATCTTCTGTTCTCCCTTGACCAATGAATTCAGTTCTTGTCCTTTGGTTGCTATCCTGGTTTAGATCAGCTCACAGCATTGAATGGTCATAAAGCAAATTGATTTACCGTTTTAAAATTCTGGCCTTAAATTGCGGGTCCAAGTGTTTAATTAAATGACCACATTTATCTTTAACTGAACAATTTTTTTAGATGCCAGAGTTACCTTTCTTATTAAGAATGTGCCTTAGAGGAAATGAGGTGGTCAGGCACACAGTACTGCTAAGATTATAATCATGAAAGTGTTGACCTCATGAAGTTTGCATATGTGTATCCTGGGAGGAGTGTGTTGGTGTCATGTTTGAGACTCCTGTTCTTGTGCTAGTGTGGGAAAGGGAGATTGAGCAGTTGAGATTGTGTCCAAGGGTTTCTAGTGAAGGACAAGCAAGTTACATGTTGTGGAACAAAATCAAAAATATCTGGAAAAACTCAGCAGGTCTGACAGCATCTGCAGTATTTCGCTTTTATCTTAGATGTTGTGGACATTGGTTGAAAAATTAGTTCTGTTTAATACCCTGAGGGGCCTTAACAGGGTGGATGTGGAGAGGATGTTTCCTCTGGGAGAATCTAGAACAAGGGGTCATTGTTTAAAAATAAGGGGTCACCCATTTAAGACGGCAGTGAGGAGAAATTCATTCTGAGGGTAGAGTGCCTTTGGAACTCCTTTCCTCAAAGGCAATGGAAACAGAGTCTTTGAATATCTTTAAGGCAGAGGTAGGTAGATTCTTGATAAACAAAGGAGTGAAAGGCTATCGGGGGTAGGCAGGAGGTTACAATCGGATCAAATTGAATGGCAGAGTGGCCTCGAGGGGCTGAGTAGCCTTCTCCTCCTCATTTGTATGTTTGTGTAATTCCGTTTGCTCCTTGACCTTGCCAAACACTGGTATTTTTAGATGTCATTGTTATCTCAAACCGTTGACACATAAACAGAACTTTAATTGTTTGTGTTTTATTTTTGATGCAATTTGGGGACTTGTAAACAAAAAAACTTTCCAAGGCGCACATTTCTTTCCAAAATTATAAATATTACTTTGAAATTGAGAATTTAGAACTCTGGGAAGGATCAAGATTTCCATTTTTGGTGTTGAGTTAGGAATAGAATTGACAAAAATAATGATTTGTATTTATGAAGCACTTTTAATGTAGCAAAACGTTTCAAGGTGCTTAAAGGAGATGAAAGTGGATGACAAGACAAAGGCAGCATTAGGATGGGTAACTGAGACTCTGGGTGGAATTTAAGCAGGGATTTACAGTAGAAATACTTGGAGATGCAGAGACGTTTAGAGATGTTGAGCCTGGAGGGCTGACAGCACTGATATCAATAGCAGGGCAAAGAGAGGGCAGTATGTACAAAGGGCCAAAGCAGGAACAGAGCGCTTGGGAGGGGTTGTAAAGCTTGAAGAGGTCAGAGATGAGGAAGGGCATGGCTGTGAAAGGAATTAAATGTGAGGATGCGAGTGTTAAATTTGAGATTTTGGAGTGTTAGCAAGCAATTGTGAAACTATAGGTGGAAAGGGCATGGATGAGAATTTGAGCATCAGATGAGATGAAGGGGCAGAGGCAGGTGATATTACAAATTCAAACATGCACTTGGAGAAGGATTTTTAAAATTTTTCCCTCTTGAATGAATCCCTGTAAACCTCTTCACCCGCCATCACACACACACACACACACCGCCCCCCCCACCGCAGCATTAAAAATCTTCTCGCTTCACATCAACCTACTCTTTCCCCACCCTTGCACAATTCTAGAGCAAAAGAACTTAGGACCTGAAGTAGGCCGTTCAGTCTTCAGAGCTGTTCTGGCATTTAATTAAATGACCTGTAATTTAACTCCATTTTCCTGCCTTTGGTTTTATAACCCTTAATGCCCTTTGCCTAATAAAACCTATTGATTTCAATAAAATTTTCAACAGTATTTTAAGGAAAGAGTTCCAAATTGCCACCACTCTTTGAGTGAAGAAGTGCTTCCCAAGATTACCCCTGGACAGCCTAGATCTTATTTAAATGTTACGTTCCTTTGCTCTGGATTCCCTCACCAGAGTAGATGGTTTCTCTCTATCTATCCTAAAAACTTCTTCAATTGTCTTAAATACGTGAATTAGATCACCCTTATTCTTCTAGATTTATGGTTGTACAAGCCTAGTCTATGCAACCTGTCATCATAATTAAAACATTTTATCCCTGGTATCATTCTGGGAAATCTGTGCTGTACTCCCTCCGAGGATAATATATCCTTCACGAGGAGCAGTGTCCAGATGAGATACAGTACTCTATATGGGGTCTAAGCAGAACTCTCTACAGCTGTTAACCATTTCCCAACGTTGTACAAATGCTGTCCATTTCTTTCCCCTCAAATTAAGGTGTCTCACTAATTTACCTAGCCTAGTTTATTAAGACTGCATTTAGTAGGTGTTTGATATGTTACTGTAGTATTGTTTTGAGCCATTGTCTTTTTTCGTTGGACAGCCAGCTAGCTATGCTCATGAAGTTGAGGTATAGGTTGCAAGTGTTGTAGCTGATAGAAATTACTAAAGCGCCAATAGAGAATAAAACTCTAATATGCAGCTAAATATACTGATTTGTTCAGGGGAGGAAGGGGTGAATGGCTCCCCTCTTTGCTCTCTCCTCGTTTGACTGCAACAGGTTTTTTGTTTGAAAGGGATATACCAATTCAGTGAGTAACTGTGCTCATAAAGAACTAATAGGACAGGTTTTTTTGAGTTTAACAAAGAAAGAGTTAAGTTTTATTATACTTAAACTGATCTAAGTAAAATAGTTCGTCTGCACAAATACAGATTATAGAGCAGGAAGGATAGGTTGACCAAATTAGAATCAATTTAAATAAAAAGGAAAGAGTATGCAGTCTGGCGTTTGGTGACTTGGTTGGCTTCAGGCTGAATTTGATGATCTCAGCGCTTCCGATTTAAAGAAGTAGATCATTGAGTTAGTTGCTATTCTGGAGACTGTAGTGCTGGGTTTGATTCTCTTAAGAAATCTCTGTCTGCAGCATGGATGATCGCAATCAGCAAATGAGGCTTGAAGCTCTCCAGGTGGATTGGGGAAAAAAAAAAGAGGAGGCAGGTGGTGGGACCCCACTTAGGTCTTCTACCTAATCTGATTGTCCTCAGTTCTGCTGAGAAAACATGCGCTTAAAACGGACAAGGGGCATGTGACCCACCTCCAACTGCCAACGGGAATTGCCATGGATGCGTTGCTAATGAGGCAGGAGATGAGTCCTTCATGTTTCCCTGAAGTCATTGACTTTGGGTTTTGCAGGCAGACTGGCTCCACTCCAGTGAATTGGAATGTGGAACGTATAGCAATGCAAATTGGGATTAGCCATCTTGTACTGAGAGTTCAAGTCATTTTAGTCTGTTATTTAAAAAGCCTCTTTTTAGAAGTCGAATCTGGGTTTCCAGCTGGTGGATTAAAAATCATTATTTAGCAAAAAGCCATCTTAATGACAATGCACACCAATATATGTTGTCTGTGAAAATATTCCACAAACAGCTTCTTGTGCAAGAATGCAGGGAGCACATGCTATTGTTGGAATGCTTTTACAGATCTATTTTTAAGTATGGTTGCCTAAGACTTGGTCTTAATTGCAAGATGAGTGCCAGGTGACCATTAGAACCCTGTGGCACATTTGTGAAACTATTGAAATAAAATTATCCTTGAATAATATTGAAATATATTTTGAAGTTACGGCATTATTGATATTGTAAAGTGGAAAATGGCCACATAAGTTGATGACAATGGTGGAAAAATTAGAAGGTGTGATCAAAACTTACTCAGTGATGGGTTTTAATGAGAGTCGCAGAGGAGGAGAGTAAGGTGGAGATGCAGAGATGTTTAGGGAGGAAAGTTTCAGAGCTTTCCACCTAAGCAAATGATGGCACAGCCAGCAGCAGTTGGGTGAAGGGAAGGGGGATGTGCAAAAGGCAGATTTTGAGGATCAGGGTTTTGGTGGGGGTTTATACAGTTGGATTAGGTTACATAAAAGGAGGAATGGTGCGGTTACAAAGGGATTTAAACAGGGAGATAAATTAGACACATTGAGGGAACTAGGAGCCAATGTTTATCACAAGGACAGGAGGGATAGGTGAGTAGGATGGTGCAGGATATACTATGAGTAGAAAGGTATTAGGTTAGCTCGAGTTAATGAAGGAAGACTTGCCAGGAAAAAATTGGATGAATTGAATGAGAGCCTTAGTGGCAGATGGGCTGACCCAGGGATAGTAGTGCATGATACATTAAGTTTGGCAGTCGTAGTCCCTTTACCATAATGGAAATGACTCTATTTGGGGAAACTTTGTTGCTGGGTAGTGCTAATAAATATGAAGCTGTCTGCCAACTGCCCTCTTGCAGCTTGCACTTGAAACCTTTGGTGAGTATAGGGAAAAAGAAGAAAATGGGCTAAGTGGTTAGCTCTTTGCCAGCCAGAAAATCTACTTGTTCTGCAAAATTTTATAATGCTAAGAATTAATATTGTATCAGTAATTTTGTTCTGCCCGTGATTCACATTGCCTTGATGGAAAGATGTCTTCTGGATGCATGCAAGTATATGGAATTTTAAATCATTTCGGATGAGAACAGTATGAGGTTCCTATGCTGTGATAGAATATAACTCAAATTAAGGCTTGAAAAGTAGGCAAGCTGTAATGCCCACCTGAAGGAAGAATTTATTTCTCCAATAATTTTTTGTTGGTTTAAGTTTGATCTCCATATTGTAACTGAAAAAGTACAATCTCTTTAAATTCAAGGTGGTAACATGGACTTCTTTATCTAGACTATTGCTGAAGCAGTGTTCTTATTAGCAAAATAGCTTGTTAGTGCGTGGTTAGTGCATGTTAGTCTGGTATGGCCCAGAAGTAGCCACACTTGACTGGTCGATGTTCAGCTGAACACTGCAATGAGATGCATCATTGGACCGTATAAAATTCTGACAGGGATGGACATACTGGATGCAGGGGTCACAGTCTCAGGATACAGGATAGATCATTTAGGACTGAGATGAGGAGAAACTTCTTCACTCAAAGGGTGACGAACCTATGGAATTCCCTACCACAGATGGCTGTGGAGGCCATGCACTGAATATATTTAAGAAGGAAATAGATTTCTGGACTTCAAGGGCGTCGAGGGATAAGCGAAAGAGTACGGCATTGTTATGAAGAGATATTAATATCTATAATGTTATTGGAAATTAGTTTTCAAATGGAATTGTCATAAGGCCTGTGTCTGTATGTCTTAACTGGATTAAAGCCAGCTAGTCTGGGTGCTTTGATGTATAGTAGTTTTGAATATTAATTAGATAAACGTAAGTAAAAGGTAAAGTGCAATTTGCATTTGCTGAATAAACCATCCAAAAGAATGGATAAAATCTTGCACCTAGCTGGGAGGCGCCATGCAATGTGTTTATATTACAGTTGAAAATATAGGTTATGACAGTTATTCAAGTTTCCCTCTGGGATTTAGACAACTTGGCCCTTAACAACTGCTGTGTCATAACAGGCATTGAGATAGAGGATCAGCATGATCCCATTGAATAGCGGAGCAGGCTCGAAGGACCAAATGACCTTCTCCTGTTCCTGTTTTCTATGTTTAAACCTTAACCCGACCCCAATGCCCTGGCTACCCATGCTGGCACATATGGACGCCCCCCGCCCCATCACCAATTTAGTTAGATGCAGCGACCCTCATTCAGCAAATTGAGGAAACAAACGCCTCCCTGTCCATCCAAATGTCCCTCACTTCAGTTTGAAGTCACATAAGCCCTTTTAGACCCATGCACAAAACCTCAGGCAATGCAATTTTAACCCTGTAGAAGCTTGGAAAAACGAATGCTCCTCACAAGAAGTCACGAACGTACACCTTGTGAAATACCCGACACAGAGTCCCTGGTTTCAACCTCCTATGAAACTCACGGGCATCCTTAAACCACATCCGTACAAACCATGGCAGATACGGATACCTGATGCACAAATGGAAAATTAAGAACTCTCCTCTGTATGACTGTGGTCACTCAGAACAGCCCATGGGACACAATGACTCAATGCTCGACTCATAAATATGAAGGAGGTTACACACCACCACTCCTCATGTAGTATCCTGGCTTGACCACCTTGATGTAAAATTATAGTTGCTCTATAGTTGTTGTACCCAGCCATAGGAAAGAAATGGTGCATGGTTAAACAATGGATTAAATTCTGTAAATAATTCCATGCAATCAGTTCATTATTGGGTAACTGTGGTGACACATAGCTGAGTTAGACTGGGATGCAATGTCTGAGCCTGTGAACAAACATTTCAGTGTTGATGTTTGGATCCTGAGATTGCCTGTGTTAAACTACACAGCCTTGTATCATTAAATTTGTCTAGGATATAATGTGAAGTGATTACATCCTGTCAAATTATCCTCAATCCATGGTACCTTTTGATATGTAACCTTTTAGTTTGTTAACTGTTTCAGACATTGAAGAAATTTCAGCCTTCAAAACCAATTTGGTTGCTATCATCTGGGTGCCTTGCATTTCAGAGAGGGTTTTGGTAAAGAAAATGATTTTCATTTATATCATGCTTTTCATGGTCACAGGACATTCCAAAGTGCTTCACTGTCCATGACATTGTTTTGAAGTGTAGTTACTGTGGTATTATAGGAAACAAAGCAGCCAATTTGCACATAGCAAGTGCCCACAAATAGCATAATAACCAGATAATCCTTTTTTTGTGATGTTGATTGAGCCATATGTATTGGCCAGGAAAATGGGGAGAACTCCCTCCCTGCTCTTTGAAATAGCGCATTGAGATCTTTTAGGTCCACCTTAGAGAGCAGGCGGGGCTTTAGTTTAATGCCTTGTTCAACAAAACATTGTACAAACGTGAGGACGCATACACGGACTTGAACTGTTGAAGCGAGTACATTATTCTTTTGGACTCAGGAAAGCAATTATTGTGGAAGTGTTTGTCTTAACATTCCCAGTTACCAGTATTTCTTTGTTTAATTTGTAAAATTTAATTCGTAAATACTTAAGTTGACCTGTAAAATCACTGGTCTGTGTATTGCTATTTGCCATTGCAAGGTAATTGAAAAGTTAGTATGGTCCTACAAGAAGTCCTTCACGCAGTTTGCTTCATTTGGAATCATTTTTAGCTTTGAGTCATGTAACCTGTCAAAGAAGCTACCACAAAACGCATTTGAAACACTGAAGACAAGATCTACTTCTAGGAGTTACCATGAAACCAGTTGAATGACACAGAAATATTTTAAAGCTCTAATTTGGGACCCCTATGATAACTCACTACAATTCTATACATTTTTAAAATCTTCCCAAATCTCCTCTGCCAACATCATTTGCTGTTCGCAAATTGACAAGGCGATCAAGTTAGTTTTCTTTTCTTATTACCACATTTAAATTGCCTATTTAATTTCACTTCCTATTCATTTGCATATTGTTCCCTTCACCATAGCTGGATGTAAGGGCATGCGTGAATTGTTCGAAATTTACTGGTATGCATATGACGCTGAGATCAGGAAACTTGCTCATAAACTTTCAGCAGAGAAATTCTGAACAGTTGTGGGCTGTCAAGACCCCACTAAAATTGACATCACTTTTCTGCTTCCAAACATGTGGAGCACTCTAATTTTATCCTGATGACATTTAACAACGACAAACACCCTGGAAAAATGAATTTAAACTACGATGTACGCATTCAAATGACATGATTGCTGGTGGTTCCTCTTTGTTAATGACTGCAGCTCTAACTTACTTGGACACGTTATGAACACAATACTAATTTTGCTTGGACACAGTTACTCTTCTGAACCGGTTCCCCAACAATCTCAATCTAACCAATAGGAGAAGAAACAAAATAGGGCAGGCCAAGAACCCTGTCTTCTGCCTTGTCTAATCAGCCACAGTGTTTCGCCATTGTTAATATTGACAAGGTTTCCCCTTTTATCTTTCATTTCCTGATGGCCGTTGTGTGTGTCATAACTGTCTTGCGCTTTTTTTCTTCCCCCCCCACCCCCCGCCGCCTCCCATCCAATCTCCCTCCATGATTTTCCTCTCAAGACTCCATTTTACTAAAGTTGTATTTTGCTCTGAAATGGTGAGTGCAAGTCGATGGCATTGATCCAAAATAAAAGCCTGCCAATTTCACTTGAGAATTAAAAAAAAAAAATCTTCTTCCAACATGGTGATGTTCTTGTTTTGTTCAGCTCGGTCCTTTTTTAAATGGTGGTAGTTGCCATGTTTTGTTTTAATCACGTAGTTGATCTGAACTCCAACTCTCCATGTTCTGTGTGACATTCGAATCTGTTTAGAATAAGCCCAGACAATTATCTCTATGTATAGGATTCCTACCTACATAGCCCAGCTGTAAACTTGCCCATGAAGTGTGATTGGTTTAGAAATTGGCACTTTTACAGGTTATTAAAGATTTATGTTTAATTTTTAAGTTTGCTTTGTAAAATGTTGTGAATTATGCATGCTGGTGATAAGACTTAAATTTCTGTTAAAGAATCAGTAATTTATTGTCAACTTGTGTTGGAAATATTCATAAGACCATAAGACATAGGAGCAGAAATTAGGCCATTCGGCCCATCAAGTCTGCTCTGCCATTCAATCATGGCTGATAAGTTTCTCAACCCCATTCTCCCCGTAACCTTTGATTCCCTTACCAGTCAAGAACCTATCTATCTCGGTCTTAAATACACTCAATGACCTGGCCTCCTCAGCCTTCTGTGGCAATGAATTCCATAGATTCACCACTCTCTGGCTAAAGAAGTTTTTCCTCATCTCTGTTCTAAAAGGTCTTCCCTTTACTCTGAGGCTGTGCCCTCGGGTCCTAGTCTCTCCTACTAATGGAAACATCTTCCCCACGTCCGTTCTATCCAGGCCTTTCAGTTTTCTGTAAGTTTAAATCAGATCCCCCCTCATCCTTCTAAACTCCATCGAGTATAGACCCAGAGTCCTCAAACGTTCCTCATATGTTAAGCCTTTCATTCCTGGGATCATTCTCGTGAACCTCCTCTGAACTCTCTCCAGGGCCAGCACATCCTTCCTGAGATACGGGGCCCAAAATTGCTCACAATATTCTAAATGTGGTCTGACCGGAGCCTTATAAAGCCTCAGCAGCACATCCCTGCTTTTATATTCTAGTCCTCTTGAAATAAATGCCAACATTGCATTTGCCTTCCTAACTACCGACTCAACTGCAAGTTATCCTGAAGAGAATCCTGGACTAGGACTCCCAAGTCCCTTTGTACTCCAGATTTCTGAATTCTCTCCCCATTTAGAAAATAGTCTGTGCCTCTATTCTTCCTACCAAAGTGCATGACCTCACACTTTCCCACATTGTATTCCATCTGCCACTTCTTTGCCCATTCTCCTAACCTGTCCAAATCCTTCTGCAGCCTCCCCGTCTCCTCAATACTACCTGTCCCTCCACCTATCTTTGTATCACTGCAAACTTAGCCAGGATGCCCTCAGTTCCTTCATCTAGATCATTAATGTATAAAGTGAAAAGTTGTGGTCCCAACACTGACCCCTGCGGAACTCCACTAGTCACCGGCCGCCATCCTGAGAAGGACCCCCTTATCCCCACTCTCTGCCTCCTGCCAGACAGCCAATCTTCTATCCATGCTAGTACCTTGCCTCTAACACCATGGGCTCTTATCTTACTGAGCAGCCTCCTGTGTGGCACCTTGTCAATTATACCACTCCCAAGGCAAACCATATCGCAAATTAAAGTTTCTAATCTATTCTTGACTTTCTTTGGCTTGATCGTGTGGACTACCGACAAACTACTCTAACTAACTAGAAACCCGAAAATGGCCCACAACGATTTTACCAAAATTGCTGTGTCCTCATCTAGCTTGGAAACTGGCAAACTTGCAGGCCATAATTACACTCTATCCTCGTTGGTGATGTAGTAGTACTACTATGCAGAATGGTGAACTTACGTGACACATTTATGTAGCTAGTAATTTATGTAGAAAGTACATGGTGCCTTTCAAATCTTTGGAAGATCCGAAAGTGCTTCCCAGCCAATAAATTGCTCTTGTTGTCATGTTCAAGCTTGGTATTCATAAACCTATTTCCAATATTTATATCTAGCACCTTCTTTACCCACATGACTCACTTCCAGTCCTGGTCCTCAGAGTTCCTGACTGCATATCCCAGCTAATGGTTGCACTATTGTCAATGGTTCAAAGTAGAACAATTTTAAATGAGCAAAAATAATTTGATCTCTCAGCCTTCTTAAAGTGCTAAGTGCTCTTTGCCTTAAATTTCAAAAGCAGTATATTGCCTTGGGGTCCAATTCTTGGCCCTCCCTGTGTCATGGTTGATTTTTTTTTTTGGCCTCTCTCTGTTTCAAAAGTGGCCACTGAATATAGTTGCCAAATGCAATGAAGTTGCATCTGTCCCTGTCCCTATTTCCACCCACTCCTGGGCAGAAGCATTTCTCAAGAAAGGGCTGAGAATTTGCTGTAGCTATTTGTACAGCTTTTTGGGCTTTGCTTTAATTTGATGGTAAGTTTCATATTGAGAAGCCCCCATGTGAGCAAGCGCAAGGTTTCTGCTTTTCTTAACCAACATCACAAATGTCCATGTGTCGCATGTATTGTTACGAAGTCACCAATTGGAAAGTTGCTAAAAATTAAATAGCTTGAAAATAGGACTGAAAGGAATATTCAACATAATGATAGTAGCATGTTCAAAGTTGTGTATTGTCGCATTTGAAATCACTTGAACTACTAAAATTATTTCTTGTTCTGTTTTACTGCCCAATGGTCAAGATCCTTTTAACTTATATCAAATATTAATCATGAAATAGACACTGTCTCTGATCACTCCACTTCTAACTTTAGCTGCCGTCATTGTAGACTGTTGTACTAGGGAATGTGAGGGATGGCGGGAATGAGAGAGATGGCAGGAGTGTTCATTGAGTCTGGGCCAACACACTGAAAGGAAGAAACTTTGGACGATATTAGGTAAACATTTGTTGATGTTGCATTCAAGAGGTGGGCTGACTCAATTGAACTAACTTAAAAAAGCATGCCTCCAATCAGCTGATGTGTTCCATTTCTGCTAAAATATGCCACAGCTGTACTTGGTAAGAAAGGAATTGAATCAGGTCATGATATTTGGGATATATTGGTAATATAAACTGTGTGCAGAGTTGAATTTTTAGAGGTGATACATAGAACCTAGGAGCAGGAGTAGGCCATTCAGCCCTTCGAGCCTGCTCCACCATTCATTATGATCATGGCTGATCATACAACTCAATAGCCTGCTCCCGCCTTCTCCCCATACCCTTTGATCCCGTTCACCCCCAGAGCTATATCTAACTAACTCCTTTTTGAAAACATAAAATGTTTTGGCCTCAACTGCTTTCTGTGGTAACGAATTCCACAGGCTCACCACTCTCTGGGTGAAGAAATTTCTCCTCATCTCAGTCCTAAATGGTCTACCCCGTATCTTCAGACTGTGACCCCTGGTTCTGGACTCCCCCACCATCAGGAACATCCTTCCTGCATCTAACCTGTCTAGTCCTGTTAGAATTTTATAGGTTTCTATGAGATCCCCCCCTCATCCTTCTGAACTCCAGCGAATATAGTCCTAACTGTCTCAATCTCTCCTCATATGTCAGTCCCACCATCCCAGGAATCAGCCTGGTAAACCTTCGCTGCACTACCTCTATAGCAAGCACATCCATCCTCAGATAAGGAGACCAAAATTGCGCAAAATATTCCAGGTGTGGTCTCACCAAGGCCCTGTATAATTGCAGCAAGACATCCCTGTTCCTGTACTCGAATCCTCTGGCTATGAAGGCCAACATACCATTTGCCTTCTTTACCGCCTGCTGCACCTGCATGCTTACCTTCAGCGACTGGTGTACAAGGACACCCAGGTCTCGTTGCACATTCCCCTCTCTCAATTTATAGCCATTCAGATAATAATCTGCCTTCCTGTTTTTGCTACCAAAGTGGACAACCTCACATTTATCCACATTATACTGCATCTGCCATGCATTTGCCCACTCACTCAGCTTGTCCAAATCACACTGAAGCATCTTGCCTCCTCCTCACAGCTCACCCTCCCAACCAGCTTTGTGTCATCTACAAATTTGGAGATATTACATTTAGTTCCCTCATCTAAATCAGTAGCATATATTGTGAATAACTGGGGTCCCAGCACCGATCCCTGCAGTACCCCACTAGTCACTGCCTGCCATTCGGAAAAAGACCCGTTTATTCCTACTCTTTGTTTCCTGTCTGCCAACCAGTTTTCTATCCATCTCAATACACTATCCCCAATCCCATGCACTTTAATTTTACACGTCAATCTCTTATGTGGGACTTTGTCGAAAGCCTTCTGAAAGTCCAAATAAACCACATCCAGTGGCTCCCCCTCATCAACTCTACTAGTTATATCCTCGAAAAATTCCAGTAGATTTGTCAAGCATCATTCCCCTTTCATAAACCCATGCTGACTCTGTCAAATTCTGCCATTGTTTTCCACATGCTCAGCTATTAAATCTTTTATAGTGGACTCTAGAATTTTCCCCACTACTGACGTCAGGCTGACTGGTCTATAATTCCCTGTTTTCTCTCTACCTCCCTTTTTAAATAGTGGGGTCACATTAGCTATCCTCCAATCTGTAGGAACTGTTCCAGACTCTATAGAATCTCGGAAGATGATCACCAATGCATCCACTATTTCTAGGGCCACTTCCTTAAGTACTCTGGGATGTAGATTATCAGGCCCTGGGGATTTATCGGCCTTCAATCCCATCAATTTCCCCAACACCATTTCCCCACTAATACTGATTTCTTTCAGTTCCTCCCTCTCACTAAACCCTGTGTTCCCCAACAGTTCTAGTATGTTATTAGTGTCCTCCTTTGTGAAGACAGAACCAAAGTATGTATTTAGTTGGTCAGCCATTTCTTTGTTCCCCATTATAAATTCCCCTATTTCTGACTGTAAGGGACCTACATTTGTCGTCTTCAATCTCTTTCTCTTCACATACCTATAGAAACTTTTACAGTCAGTTTTTATGTTCCCTGCAGGGATATTTCTGGCATTGTACTAATAAAGTGGTTTTGCATACTTAAGAACATTGCATAAGAAATAGGAGCATGAGTAGACCCTTGAGCTGGCGCTGCCATTCAATGTGGTCATGGCTGATCTTCTGCCTTGACTTCTCTTTCCCACCCACTCTCCTATCCCGAGAGACCAAAAGTCTGTCTGTCTGTCTCAGCGTTAAAGATGCTCAACAATGGAGCATCCATAACCCTCTGAGTTAGACAGTTCCAAAGATTTCACAACCATTTGAGTGAAGAAATTTCTCCACATCCAACTCCTAAATGATCAAACGCCTTACTTTGAAATGGTGCCCCCATGTGCTAGATTCCCTTGTCCCTTTAGCACAAGTGAATTGCCTCTTGAACCTCAATGTGATTATCATCCAATCTGCCCTGTGTGTTGCAAGATATGGACCCAGTGGTCAACTTTTGATTTTTTTTTATTACAGTTTTTCTGTTGTCGCTCACTGTCCAGATCCTCAAATGGTCACTTGGGTGAGGTGTGAGCAGACAAATGTAGATTCCTACCCAACATGATTTCTCACCATTCAAATCTGTCCTGACGATCACAGACTGAATTATGTATGGGCATTTTGAACTTTTTTGAGGAAGGCGTGTTTTTAAAAGGGATATGCAAGCAAAAGCTGGTGGAGACTGTAAAGTAGCCACTTTCCGGAAAATTCCTATGTGGATTATACTTGACTGACTAGTCCAGAGGCCCTGGAATGTTGTACCTAAAAAAGTGTCAAGACCCACTTCAGACAGAGACATTTGAAAGAGGGAGATACAATGCAAAAGACTGAATGTTAATCTCCTGTGGTTGTGGAGACAATGGAGACTGAGTACCACATCTCAGCAGAAACCATCTCCTATTGAGTGACATCTCAGAATGTAGAAATGGTCTGAGTTGAAAGAAAGATTCTGGGCAAAAGGCAAGTTTGTTTTTTCCCTTCCAGGAATACACAGGAATGGGGTTAAAAAGCCAGCAGCAAACCTGATTTGTGTGTTCTAGTTCTGGAGCGCGAGCATGTGCTGTGAAGGTCACAGCACAAGAACAGCAACAAGGCATCCCTGCAGCTTGCAGGTAAGAATCAATCTCTCTCTGGCTGGAGGCAAGTCAGCCAAGCCACAGACAAAAGGGAAACAGGACAACACCTTTAGCTAACCTGCAGAACCAAGTGTCTCCAAACCAACTGCTAAAGTCAGCTTTACTGGAATCCAGCAACTTAACAACGTTTTGCCACCACCTACTCATGGACAAATCAGACTGATTTGTATATTTTTTTAAACTTTTATTTTTGGACTCAATTTCTCATTTCTGATCTGTTTGTATGTATCTTGCATTTTTATTATTTTTTTCTCGTGGTTTTAGTAACTAATAAACTTGCTCTTTCTTGGACAGAAGAAAATTGGCTCCTTCTATAACATAAATACATTTGGACTGGGAAGGGATCCTTTTTAAATTAACCTTGTTGCAACCAACCAAGGGGGTTGAATAAACAAGGAGAACCAGTCCATCCATCCCTCATGCTGGAGCATAACAATTTGGGGTATCTTGATGGGGTCATAAAGTTGGAGGAGGGGGATCCTCACCCAGTGACCGGTCGTGACAGATTGGAGAAAGCAAATGAGTGGCAGGTAATTGGCACCCTGATATTTCCAAATGCTAAAATGGGTTTATCGTCAGCAGTGGAAAATTATTGATGGCAAGCTCTAAAATTTCCTGCAGGCAAATATTAAACTTGCCACAATTTAATACACAGGTATGCCGAGTGTTGTTGACATAACATCTACAATAATGAATTAAGTTATTGTCCTATCAGTGTAATTCTGTACGTGGCAAATGTTATTTTGAATATTACAAATTTGTACCAAGATCGACCTTATGGTCAGCCTTGCGTGACAGATCAACAGGAAGGCAAGGCCTATGAGATAATACAGCTTTTGAGAAGAAAGCTCTTTTCACTGTTTGCTTTGAAACTTACCAAGCAGCTTGAAAGTTCCCACCTCTTGATTGCTCCTTTCTTCGTGTGCTATTATTTTCATTGGCAGCTAAGGAGAGAATGATAACTAATTCTAGCTGAACCAGATTCTTGTAATCTTCAAAAACAGGCATGCTTGATTTTTAATTGTTGATGGAGTGATTTTTAAGGTGTCAAAGCAGTATGCATCAAATGCATGACATGAACTGTTTTTTAATGAGCAGCTGATATCAGAGAAAAGGTCAAAATAGAAAAAAAAAGGTTCCTTCTGTTTACCTTTATATAATAAGAGTAGCAAATTAAAATTATTTTGTGAATTCTAAGCAATTAGAAAGTGCTTTTCAGAAGAGTGGCTGTTGGTATAATTTCCAGTTGATTTGGCACTCTACTACCGGGACAAGATGGGTATTTTGAAATTGGGCAGCGTGACCTGAGCTGCAAACCCCCTCCTGCATGCACCCAGATCATGGGTCATCGGCTGCGGTAAGCTCTTGTCCACTGCTATTGGTTTTGGCAGTGCTGCAGTGAGACAGTACAGATTTTAGTTTAATGTAGTGTCACAGGAGTTTTTATTGCAGGCTGCTGCCTAGTGGGCTGTGATATCCTTTACTTCCATCCTTGCTGTGATGCATGTGTAGAATGATTCTGTGCTTGTGCACATTGCGGTTTATCGTTGAGTGAGTTTCCACATGTAGGAAAGGGCCTGTGGAGAAAAACCCCCATGGCCCTTCCAGAAAAAGGCTTACTAAGATGAAAATGAGTCATGTCCATATTATGGTATGCTTTTCAGTTGATCACTAAGAAATACCAAGTGAAAATGAAAATTCATGTCCTTTGGCATCTCCCTGTCACCAGACGACTTTGATTTATATGCGTTTTAATTTCCCTGTTCTTTGGGGGAGAAAAAAAGACTCTTTCAATTTTTGTTCTTGATCTGCTGAGCGTTCAGGATGTAAGCCCATCCAGCAGGGATACTCGTGTTTGTGAGTATGGCATTGTGTAAAATTTGACTCATGGTGTTGAACGGGAGAGAAAAATTCAGATCATTGGCAATCTCAAAACAAATGCCCACGTGCTATTTGAGCATTAAATTTTCACTCATGTTTAATTTTTTACTAGTTTCTTTTTATTTCGGTCACAGTGAGGGTTGATGCTATTACTGCATGGTGAATGGAACTCTTTCCCACCTGTGGATTTTTTTTTAAACAAGTGTAGTGATTTTCCCGTTATTGCATTTAATGAATCCAAATCTATTTTCAATGATGTATCACCGTATCTCACCGCAGTCAATAGTTTCTCTTTTAAACCTAAAGGTGGGTATATATGAGCATGCGGGTGATAGAAGTTTGTGAAACATAGCACTTTTTTTTTAAATTTAAAAAATTGTCTGAAAGTTTTATGGCATAGCAGTGGAGCTTAAGTGAGCTACAAAGATGGTGACTACCTGTGGGATTTTAAATCATAAGGAAACGTTCCTTTTGCACAGAGAATGATCTGTGGCTGAACTATAGATGTAGCATTTTTACACCAAGTGTAGGGATTTCCCGTTAATGTGAACTTAATCCAAATCTATTTTAAATGAAGTTTTATCGTCTCCCATCACAATCATTTGGCATAGATTCATTAGAACAACTTAAAGCGAGGTTAAAAAAGTTCTGCCTTGGGCCACTGTCAAATTCACTTGCACCTCAGTAGTCATATTGTGGTGTGATGTGAATGTGATTGATGGAAAATGCCCATGTTCCATCTGGTAAGTTTGTCGTTTCCAAATATCCTTGACTCTACCGTGGTGTGTTTTGCAGCAAGATGGGCTTGGCATTACTTAAACATACATAGCTTCACTTCAGTGGCACACAGTGAGTATTTCTTCTTCAGTAATGCACTGCAAATTAAAAGTGTTGTAGCAGATGGAAGGGTGATCAATATTAACTAAAATTCATACTTCAACGAAATATGCTTCTTTCATAAAAAAAACCAGAAAATGCTGGAAAAATTCAGCAGATCTGGCAACATCTGTGCAAAGCAAAACAGTTAATGTTTCGATTCCATAGGACCCTTCAGAGCCAAAGAGAAGTAGACATACGATGGATTTTATACTGTTTAAGAGGGGGGGGGTGTGGAGCAGCTGGAGCAAAATAGGAGGTCAGAGATGGGTGGGAGCCAAGGAGAAATTTGACAAAGATATAATGGACACAGGACAAAAGGAGTGTTAATGGTCGTGTTAAAGACTAAAGCTGCTGATAATGGCGTAAAGGTAAAATAGCAGAATGTGTTAATAGCAGAACAAGGGTTAGTATTCTATGAAAACAAAACATAAAAAAAAAGTGACAGATGGCCCTGCTGGCGGGGTGGGGGGTTGGGGGGGGGTGAGTAGATAGGAGGAAAAAATTGGATTAACAAAGGGGCTAAAGATGGAGGGGAGAGTTTATGGTCTGAAGTTGTTGAACTTGGTATTAAGTCCGGAAGGCTGTAAAGTGCCTAGAGGTGCTGTTCCTCCAGTTTGCATTGGGGTCCACTGGAACATTGCAGCAGGCCAAGGATTGACGTGTGAGCATGAGAGCAGGAGATGGTGTGTTGAAATGACAAACGACAAGAAAGTCTGGGTCACACTTGTGGACTGAGCGAAGGTGTTCCCCAAAGGGGTCACCCAGTTTATGCTTAGTGTCTCCAATTTAGAGGAGACCGCATTGGGAGCAGCTAATACAATAGACCAAATTGAAGGAGGCGCAAATGAAGCATTGCTTCACCTGAAAGGAGTGTTTGGGGCCTTGGACAGTGAGGAGGTAAAGGGACAGGTGTTGCACTTTGTGCAATTGCACGGGAAGGAGATGAGGGTGATGGAGGAGTGGACCAGGTTGTCCTGGAGCGAACAGTCCCTACAGAATGCTTGTTTCATGTTACAAATGAATAATATTGTCCCACGTTTCTAAACAATGAGGGGTACATTTGATATACACAGTTAGAAAGGGAATGCAGAACTTTCACATCCTCAGGTGTGTTTTACAGCCATGAAATTGTAGTGTAATCAAGTGTTATGGAGATAATTGTGACAGCAAATTTGCAGACATCAAGGCCCTACAAATAGCCATGAGACAAATGATCAGTTAATCTCGATATTTTTTGTGTGTGGGGTGTTAAATAGGTGTTAGCCAGGAAGCTAGGAGAATGTCACTGCTCATGTTCAGATAATAACTTGGAATTTTTTACATTCATGTGTGAAGGCAGATGAGACCTCGGATTAACATCCATCAAAGTCAGCATCTCTGACAATGCTGCTCTCTTTCAGGACCGTCTGGAGTCCTATGATAACTTTAATTTAGGAATCAGTCAAAAGTTGTTCTTGACACGCGTAATGTTGCATTGAATACATTTTTAAAAAACACTTTTGTTCCTATTTTCACGTGTACAAAAACTTCAGGTTGACTGTTCTCAGAGAATAAGGCACTTGAGTAATTGTTGAGGACGTTGTCTTCCATCAAATGACTATCAGGTTTCACTCATATCAACTATACCCCAAATAGCTATCAATCTCCTGTCTGTATTCCTCTGTAGACCTTGGGATATTTGTACCTCTGCCAAAAGATTTTAGTTTTGGATCCAATACTACCCCCCCTCCCCTCTACTATTTGTTATAAATACCTTTTGCATTTCCCTCCTGATGACTACTACTGACTGGTGAGCTTAAGGTACTTTGGTGCTCAACCTCTGCTCCAACCAGACAGCTGTTTCACTGAAAGGACAAGATGCCAGGGAGACTTGGAAACTGAGGCTGTACCTCAAAGCTTTCTGTTCTCTGAAAGAGCAGCTGGTGGAAGGTTGGCCACCATGTGATTAAGGTTTAAATACAAATCCATCTTGAAAAGTTTTATTGAATTCAATTTTTTTTGTCATGAGCAGAGTGACAATTGTCCTGCAGTTACTCTTCAAGACTGGGGAATTTCACTTTGGGACATCCTTTTTAAATAACTTGAGCAAGTGTGCCAGAAGTGAAATGATATTGGTAGATGAACTTGGCTGAAACAAGATCTTTGGTTTGTCTTATTTTTTTCTGTAGATGTCCAACGACTTCACAGGACAACATCCTGTGCACATCTCTTTTGTGCTGTATCCCATGAGAGCCTTGTATTTACTGGTAGATAAATGCTCAACTGTTTCCAGCACTACTTGTTAATCTTGGCCACAACAGTTGAGAAACAGGAAAAGAAATCACAAGGTCAAACCTTTGTCCTCATGGTACATCGAAGCAGCAGCATGCTGCTTCACCCTGGAAGAAGGAATCTGTTTTGTGTTGTCATGTTGTGTTTCTTTGGTTCGTTTATCAGCTTGGATAATTGGTTTCCGCTGTTGTCTGTTCAGTTCACTACGTGCCAATGCTCTGTTATCATCTCTGTTTTAACAATACAAACGGAGGATTGTAGAAGGAAACTGCAGAATATTCAGTATGTTTAGATGAACTCTACTATTTGCATTCCAAGAGGTGCAGTCATTGGAGTTTAGAAGAATGAAGAGTGACCTTATTGCGGGGACTTGATAGGGTTGCTGAAAGGATGTTTCCCCTTGTGGGAGAATCTAGAACGAGGGGGACACAGTTTAAAAATAAGGGGTCCCCCTTTTAAGATGGAGATGAAGAGAATTTTTTTTTCTGAGAGTTGAGTCTGTGGAACTCCTTTCCTCAGAATGGTATGAAAATAGACGGGAAGGCAAGCGATGAGGATGGCACACAGTCTACAGAGGAATATGGACAGGTTGGTAAATGGGCAAAAACTTGGCAGATCGAATATAAGGTGGGAAAATGTGAGGTTATGCACTTTGGCAGGAAGAATAGAGGAGCTGAATATTTAAATGGAGAAAGACTGCAGAAAGCTGCAGCACAGAGGGATTTGCGGGTCCTCGTGCATGAATCACAAAAACTAGCATACAAGTTCAGGTAATAGGTAAGGCAAATGGAATGTTGGCCTTCATTTCAAAGGGAATGGAGTATAAAAATAGGGAAGTCTTGCTAAAACTATACAAAGCACTAGTTAAACCACACCTTAGAGTACTGTGAACAGTTTGGTCCCCTTATCTAAGGAAAAACATACTGACATTGGAGGCAGTCCAGAGAACGTTCAATAGGTTGATCCTGGGTATGGAGGGATTTTCTTAAGAGGAAAGGTTGAGCAGGTTGGGCCTGTATTCATTGGAATTTATAAGAATAAGAGGCGACCTTATTGAAACATAATATTCTTAGGGGACTTGACAGGGTAGATGCTGAGAGTTGTTTCCCCTTGTGGGAGAGTCCAGGACCAGAGGACATAATCTGAGTAAGGGGTCGCCCATTTAAAACAGATGAGGAGGAATTTCTTCTGAGGGTAGTCAATCTGTGGAATTCTTTACTGCAGAGGGCTGTAGAGGCTGGGTCGTTAAGTATATTCAAGGGTGAGATAGATTTTTAATCAGTAAAGGAATCGAGGGTTTATGGGGGAAAGGCAGGAAAGTGGAGTTGAGGATTACCATGATCTCATTGAATGGCAGAGTGGACTTGGTGGGCTGAATGGCCTACATCTGCTCCTATGGTCTTATGGTGAAAGCTGGGTCATTGAACGTTTTTAAGGCTGAGTTAGATTTTTGGTTGACAAGGGAGCCAAACGGTATAGGGCGTGTGAAGGAAAGTGGAATTGAGGCCACAATCAGATCAGCCATGATCATCTTGAATGGCAGAGCAGGCTTGGGGGCTAAATGGCCTACTATTCCTCCCATTTTGTATGTTCATATGTATGTTTGCAGACTTGAGTGTATCTGCCATAGCTGATTTAGCAACCTATTAGCATATCTGTCTGGTCCATATCAAGCTCTGTTGGGCGCCTCTATCTCAGTAACAGCCAGGTAATTTCCAGCTTTTTCCACTAAACCCCTCTTTTGCTCCCCCTACTCTTGCCACTGATCACAGGTTTTAGTAGTTCATTGACATGTTTGTTACTAAGGTTGAGACCATGTGTTCTGTTACCTCTGCGTTTCCCTTTCATCCTTCCCTCTTCCCCACCAAGACTATCTCCCCCACCCCAAATCTATTGCCTCCCAAATCCAAGCCCATTTTGCACAGACTACTTATTTGAATCTCTCCAATCAGGTTTCCATCTCATAACACTGAAATAGACTAATGTAAGTTACAAATGACATCCTATGTGATTGTGACAATGGTGCATTCTTACTGCTTGACTACTGTGCAGCCTTTGGCATGGTGAACTGCACCTTCCTCCCCTAATGCCTCTCCTCTGTCACAAAACTCATTGAGACCTCCCTGTTTAGTTGTGGTTTTATCTATTCAATTGTAGCAAAAGCATCTCCAGCAGTAGCTTTTCTTCTCCACCCTCTCATGCACCATTCCCCCTTGAGTCCCAGAAAAATCCAGTTTTGGCCCCACATCCTTCCTCATCTAGATGCCTACCCTAGGTATTGTCATCTGAAACATGGGATCAGTTCCCACATGTATGCTGACAGTTCTAGCCCTCCACTATCTTTGTGTTGCCAGCCTGTTTGTCCTACATCCAATCTAGGATGGACAGCAATTTCTTCCAGTTAAACAATAGGAAGACCAAAGTTAGTGCCTTAGGCACTTGCACAAAACTCTGCACCTTTTCCACTGAATCCAGCCCTGTCCGCCGCCACTGTCTCAGGTTAAATGTGATTGTTCACAAGCTAGGCATCCTATTTGACCCAACCCAAAAAGCTTCTGACCCCACATCATCCTCCTCATGGAGAGTGACTGCTCTCACCTCCATAACATGGCCAGCCTTTTCTCTACCTTGACCCATCTGTGCTGAAAGTCTGATCTGTGCGTTTATCTCCTCCACATATGACTCTTACAAGGGTCCTTTGGCCAGCGTCCCATCCTCCATGATCTGTAAACATCAGCTCATGCAAATATTACCATATCTAATCCTGGCCACCCATCACCCCTCTCTTTGCTGTCTTGTGTTGTCTCCTGGCACTGAAACACCTTCGACTTAAAATTATCCTCATTTTTAAACCCTTTCATCTCCCTATCTGTGTAACCTCCAGAACCCTCACCAGTTCCTTTAACTTTGGCGCCTCATTCATCCCTCCTGTCTTTACTGCAACATTGAGACTGTGCCTTTACCTGCCTGTACCCTAGGCCCTGGAATTCTCTCCCTTGAAATCAAGTCTGTATCTCCACCATCCTCTCTTTTAAAATCATCCATAAAGCCCGATCCTTTGTCCAAGCTTTTGGCCATCTGTACTAAGTCTCATTTCTTTGTCTCAGTTATACCCCTGAAGCGACTTGAAATATTTTCTAGGTAGAGGTGCTGTGTTGATGCAAGTTGTCAAAATTTGAAATCAGCTGAACCCTTGATTTGTGCCCTCCAATTTATCCACCCTCTTGATTTTTATACAGTGTCGCATTTATACTGTGATGGTGGTGCAATGGTAATAACTCAGGACTGGTAATCCAGAGGCCCAGGCTAATGCTCTGGGTACACAGGTTCAATTCTCACTACAGCAAATTGTGGTATTTAAACAAAAGTCTAAATGAAAGAATTGAAAGCTAGCCTCAGTAGTATCCACGAAGCGATCATTGAATGTTGTAAAAACCCATCTGGTTCACTAATGCCCTTTAAGGAAGGAAATCTGCCGTCCTTACCCAGTCTGGGTTACGTGTGACTCCAGACCCACAGCAATGTGGTTGACTCTTAATTCTGATATGGTGTAGTAAACTACTCAGTTTAAGGGCAAAGGGGATGGGCAACAAATGCTGGCCTCGCCAGCGATAAACACACACCATTAAAATTTTTTTAAAAGCTTTTTTGTTTATAAACTTGTACATGAAAGCGTGCTTGCGTTACAGAAGATGATATTAAAAAAACAGAAATTAAGGGAACTTTGCCTGGTGAACCATTTTTTATTGGAAACATCTGTATTGACCAGCGTGCACAAATCTGCTTCTTTCAATACTTGATGAAATAAGGTTTGATAAATACATGGATGTTTTGTGTTTATTCTTGTCTTTTTAGCTGTTTAATGCTGTTGTTTTGAGTATCAGTAGCAAAACTGGCACTGCATTTAATGCTATTTGATGTACAAGAAAATCACTTGATGCCTGTTGAGCTTTGGGACGTGTTAGATTCTGGGTGTTGTGATCAGCCCTTTCATTCTCTCTAATGCTATAGAGAATGAAATTAAGTGCAACAGAAAATAGTGAGCTAGGTGATTGGAATTTATTGGGCCGTTCATTACATTTAATTATACACTAGTTTCTACTTCATTGCAGCCAGAATATTCTATGTCTGAGAAGTCAAAAAAACCAACCCATAATATTTTTGGTATTTGCAGCACTGTACTACATAAAACCTTTCCTGTCACATTTGTTTGTAACTGCTATCGTAGTAGATATGAAATGTGTCAAAGAACAGGTAGCAGCAAGCCACACTTAGCGTCAATATAATTAAGTGAAGATTGCATGATGTACAAACTAATTATAGAATCATACCGCACAGAAAGAAGGCATTCGACCCATTGGGCCTGGGCTGGCTCTCTCTGAAGAGTTTATCCAATTCATTCCACTCCCCTACTCTTTCGCCACAGCTCTGCAATTTTTTTTCCCTTTTGAGTACATACCCAGTTTTCTTTTGAAAGATGGTACTATTCACCCCTCAATACTGTACAACTTGGAAGTCTTATTAATTTCTGGGACTGGAAGAGCCCTCCAGGGAGCTGCTTCCTTGGGTTGGCGTGCTAACTGTACAAGTGAGGTGCTGGTGAGTCATTCAAAACTGTCTGTCAGAAAAAGTTTAGGGAGCATCTGTCATCAGGTAAAGATGTTGCATGTCAACAATCACCGGTGGTATCCACAAAATGCCAATTAATTTACACCTGATATTTTCGCGTGGGATGGAGTCAAGGTTGTTATCTCAGGTGATCTTCTGCATTGGTCATGCTTCAGTGGTTTGCTTTGATTAAGTGCCTTCAGTGGCAAATCCCAAAAGCCAGTTGGCTTTAATCTGTGAAGTTTAGGATTGATGCTTGTTAGGGAACAAGTTAAGAAGAAAAAATATAATGAGAAAGATGTTGACCCCGTAAAATAGTTTTCAAGGGAGGCTTAGAAACTAACCTAAGTTACGGTGTCTGAAACTGAGTTGAGACTTGACATTCTTTTTTAGTTTGCCTTAAATTAGTTAACACTGTCTTAAACCAGACAGCACTGCTTGTATTATTTGGGTTCTGAGCTGTACTGGTTGAGAGATATACAAACAATATAATCACAGTATACTTGTATTATTTTGATTCTCTCCTTGTCCTGAAAACCTTAAAGAAGATAACTTAATCTACCATTGGAAGAGCAGAGGCCAAGTGCATCCTTTTTGTGAAGTGTTTGCTTTCTTTCTGAGTCTTATCCCACAGGGAACAGACAGAATCTGCACCCGGGCCTCTACCAATGCTAGGAGGGCATACAAATAGCTGGGGTGAGATCTCGCCCTTTTGTTTTTACCTCCTGTGAGGATTTAGTTGCTTTGCTTAGCACTCCTGCGAGTCCTAGAGGGGCTGTAATTGGTGGAAACATTGGGAACAGGACTGGCTGTTCAACTCCTCGTTCTGTCAAATCCTGGCTGTTTTGTATGTCAACTCCATTTTCCCACCTTTACTCCATATTCCTTGAGATCTGTGGCTCACAAATATCTGTCTGCCTCAGCCTTGAAAGTTCCAATTGTCGGGGTATCACAGCCTTTTAGGGAGGCAGTTGTAAACTTCTACCACCAATTGTATGAAAATGGTAGCTCAGCCTCCAGCCAGTTATGGGTAGTTAATCAGCCTGTATTCAAAGCTGCACCACTTGGAGCTGCCTTTTGAGTGAAAATTTGTTCTCCAGGAATTTTCAACCCCATTGTGCGCTGGAAATAATTTAAAACAAAAATTTCATCAGTTCAATAAAATTATGTAACTGTGTCTCTGATATAACATGCACTCAACTGAAAGGCCAGAAAATGTATCCAATTTATGACGTGCTTCTCACAATCTGCTTTATACCGGGGCTTGTAGGGGTAGCATTGTGGAGAGGATCTGGTGTTTTTGGCCCATATTCTTTTCATGCAGTGATATTGTTGGAATCCTAAGTCTGCCCTCCTGTAACCTTTGCCCACCTGTTTTCATTGAAGGCACTGCACTTAAATTGCATTTCACTGCATGTACGGATGAATGCCATTTTAGTTTGCACACAGCAAGTGCTTCAAATAAAGGTTCAGCTTGAAAATTGTGCACCTTTTTGAATCCCCCTGACGGCTTGTGTTTCCAACCCCTGTTCGCTGACTCCGAAATAAACGTTGTAAAACATTTTGTGCAAGCACTAGTGAAATCTTAAGAACATAAAAGCCTAAGAAATAGGAGCAGGAGTGGACCACACAGCCCATCGAGCTTGCTCCACCAATCAGTACGATCATGGCTGACCTTGGACATCAACTCCATTTTCCCACCCACTCCGCTTATCCCTTAAGAGACCAAAAATCTGTCTATCCCAGCCTTAAACATATTCCATGATGGAGCATCCAGAACCTTCTGGGGTAGAGAATTCCAAAGATTCACAACCCTTCTTCAAGTGAAGAAATTTCTCCTCCTCTTCGTCCTAAATGATTTGTCCAAGAAGTTAATGGGTTTGAGTTGGGCAATTTGCTTACATGCAAACATAGAATTAGGACCATTGACACAAAGATTAGCAGTTTTATTTATTTCCAAGTTATGGATGCTTGTGCATTTTGCAGCTTTTGAGTTTATTCCACAGTATGGGTTGTTTTCCATTTTGATGTATTCCCAGACTTTTAAACTATTGTCTGCAGGTCCGAAGACAAGCAAGTATTCTGTAAGATGTGTGCACACACGGGAGTTTACAGCCCTGGGGAAGGGAAGGAAAAATCATGCTTCCACACCACCAGTGGCCGAGAATAATTTCTGTTTTAGCTGTTTCCCCGTTATCTATTTCCAAAGTGTCCAGCCACTTGTTTTTTTAAAAACCTATTGGATCATTCAGCATTTCGCAAATAAAAATGATTTTGCTCTTATTACCAGCACTACATGGCTCTATAGAATATTATGTGCCCCAATGATCACGACGGACACGTTCCATTAAAATATAATCAAATCTGCGTTGGAATGATGCGCCTTCATCACTGCTTGCAGCGAACGGGAGGGGAACAAGACAAATAGATGTCATTTCTTGCATTGGCGAAATGGAATGTAAATGCACTCTTTTTCTTTTCTCTTTCGCAATATAGAATGTTCATTATTTTGCCTAAGTAATGGGTAGTTTTCCCATCTTGGGTCTCTGTACAAGTAGTTTTCTGAGCAAGTGACCAACCTGTTCCCAGGCAGCTTTTGTCTGTGCTTCAAAATAGCGTGTCCGAAGATGCGCTCCTCAGTTTCTGCATACAATGGCGGCATCTTGTCCTCTTGCTCCTCCTGTTTTAAGCAAGTGATTTTTAGAATTGCATTGCTGTGTAAAGGTGTAGGCCCTGCAGTTGTCCAATTGCATGGATACGATGTTTTGCTTACATCCAGCAAATTAAAACCTTTTTGTACACGTGGAACTCTCACCTATTTTATGTCCACTGAAGTTCTTTGGAGCATGGTAGGAGGGTTTGCTATATGAAGGATACTTTACGGACAGAAATATTGCTGTGCTAGATTTATGTTTTTTTTTGCAAATATTATCATTGGTTGTGGGGAGGGTATTAATTGACAGCTATTTGTTCTGTTATGTGTAGATGTTAATTACGTAATTAGTGAAGAAAAAAGAGCCCTGAAGTTTCGCGCACACAAATCTTTATTGGTGGCGCTCAAGTTGATAAGGTTGGGAAAGAAACATACAGGATTCTTCACTTTTTTTAAGCAGAGGTTTGGAGGACAAAAGGAAGAAAGTTATGAAAACCTTTATAAATCACTGGTTAAACCTCAGCTGGGATGTTGTGTCCAATTTTGGGCACTGCATTTAGGAAGGATGTCAAGGCCTTGGAATGGGTCCAGAGCTGGTTTACTAAAATTGTATCAGGGATGAGGGACTTCAGTCATGTGCTGACTAGAGAATTTGGGACTGTTCACCTTAGAACAGGTTAAGGGGAGATTTACTAGAGTTGTTTAAAAATTGAAATGGAATAGATAAGGAGAAGCTGTTTCTACTGACAGGAGGGTTGATAACCAGAGGACATAAAATTTAGGTTTACAAAAGAACCAGGGAGGTGAGAATTTTTTTAACGCAATGATTTGTGATCTAAAAAGCATTGCCTAAAGATCTGGTGGAAGTAGATTCAACGCTAACTTTTAAAGGGGCTTGAAAATAAATTTGAAAGTGAAAAAAATTGCCAGGCTATAGGTAAAGAGCAGGGTGGGTGGTATTAATTGGGCTGATTTTTCAAAGAGTCTGCATTGGCAGGATCGGCTAAATGTTGTCTTGTGTTGTAAGAGTCTATGATTCTATTCATTTTTGTTCTTTGTCTCTCCATTGTGTGTGATTCCCATTTAGCTGGTGATACTATTTTTCACAACGTGCCTGACAATAGAGGCAAGAAGAAATTGGCTTTTATTGTCGGTAGGGTGAACTCTCAGCAGTGGGAGCAGTAATCGTGTCAAATTCTCATACTCCCAGCAGGCAACAAAATCCTGCATGCTGTTTGACAGCTTACCATTTTGGAGAGTTTTGTTGTGTGGCTCAGAAATGTATTTCATCCTCTGGAAAAAATTCTGTTGCTATTTGTGCTCCAAGTTTGTCAGGAGACCTCAGAGGAGGAACACTAGGTTAACTGCAGTTCTCAGTGAAATTTGAGGTCAGAGTAGATTTCATAAGTTACTTAAATATTTTAAGTGAGGTAGGCATGCATTATCTCAGCCAGCTGCTTTGGTTCACAGGAGTGATTTTTATATCAGATATAACTCATGACTTTATATGACATTGAGGTTGACTCCTATGTTTGTCGAGCGTTTATAAGACTGGCTGCGATTATAAATAGTTATGTAACTATGTGAGCAATAGACACGACCCCATGGTCCTCAACTGTGATTCCATATCATCACCACTGATTTCTCAAATCAGATTTTGGGTTGCTACCTCATGGGGGAGCTGATCGAAACAGAAAGATATGTGGAGCAGAAGGTGACCATTCAGTGACATTTTTATCCAGTGTATTTCAGGAAGCCAAATTTCTCCCCTTGTTTCGGTACTGGAGGCAGGAAGTTTAGGGGATGACGAATGATGAAGAAATTTTGTTGTTTTAAAAAAAATAAGACAGATGTTGCAAGCAAGTTCAAGTGCATCAAATTAAAGATTGAAAGCTCCACTCTTTATGCTGCAGCAAGGGAAAGGGGAATCTCTCAGTACAACAGAGTCATAAAAAATAGAGGGTATGTTCAGAGAGGTAGGAGCCTGAAACTTGCAGCATAGAATGGAGTGGGTCTTGGAGGTATTTGGAGGATTTTAAGATTATACTGGGGACAGGCAATCGTTGGAGGTGATGCCTGCGCGGACTTTCTTCTGGATGTCATATGGCCCATAGGTTTCTGAATGAATTGACATTTGGGAATGGAGTTGGGAGATTTTGACATGGCTAATAGATGATGCACTGAGTGAGTGGGGGACGTAGGCATATAGCATTTGAAAAATGGAAGTAGTCTGTCTGGACAGACAATCAGGTTTGAAGGTCAGCTTGGGGTTGCTCAATGATCGGCTCAGTCTGACTGGGGAAGGGTGTTAGTGGAAGGGTGGGGAGGTGGGGAGCAGGATTTAACTAGGAAGCTATGGCTTGAGGTACACAGCAAGAGTCTGAAGAGGCTAACTTAGGTCTTCCAGCGCTGAGCTGGAAATTCTGGCTCAGCCCTGTCAGATGTTTGGTTTAACAGCAAGGCGATAGTCATTGAGTCAACGGTTGATTTAGAGCTGGGTGTCTGTGTAAGAATGAAGACTGACCTGAGCTAATACAAATAGCTCCTTATGTCAAGGTAGTAATGAGTATATTTTTGAATGCTGATAAAGAAACACCAGAGACCTCAATGTTCAGAGCTAATTGGGAATTGTTGTGAATTTAGCTTTTGATTCTTGGAGTTGCAGTGTCCTTGGGTGGCATTTGTGTTTGTAATGGGTACATATATTACCATTCTATAAAACTACTTAGCAGTATGGATTGCTGTTGTTGTGATTGACAGTGAGTTACTCAAGCAAATACCAGTAACTGGACCATATAGACCAACAAGGTTTCAGATTTGATCATATTGCTGGTGATTTTGGTGATCTCCACTGGAATTAAGCTGACAAGTGGCAAGTAACTTTCGCGCCACACAGGTTCCAGGCAATGACCAACTCCAGTAAGAGAGAATCTAACCATCACCCTTTGACATTCAATGGTATTACCATTGCAGAATCCCCCACTATCAACATTCATGGGGTTACCATTGACCAGAAGCTGAACTGGACTAGCCATATAAATACTATGGTTACAAGAGCAGGTCAGAGGCTAGGAATCCTGCGGTGAGTAACTCACCTCCTGATCCCCCCCAAAGCCTGTCCACCATCTACAAGGCACAAGTCGGAAGTGTGATGGAATACTCACCACTTGCCTGGATGAGTGCAGCTGCAACAACACTAAGCTTGACACCATCCAGGACAAAGCAACCCGCTTGATTGGCACCCCTTCCACAAACATTCCTCCACCATCGACGAACAGTAGCATCAGTGTGTACCATCTGCAAGATGCAAAGCAGAAACTCACCAAGGCTCCTTAGGCAGCACCTTCCAAACCCACGACCGCTACCATCTAGAAGGACAAGGGCAGCAGATACATGGAACCCCATCACCCGGAAGTTCCCCTCCAAGCTACTCCCCATCCTTACTTGAAAATATATCACCATTCCTTCACTGTTGCTGGGTCAAAATCCTGGGAATCCCTCCCTAACAGCACTGTGGGTGTGCCTACACCACAGGGGCTGCAGCACTTCAAGAAGGCAGCTCACGACCACTTTGAGGGCAATTAGGAATAGGCAATAAATGCTGGCCTAGCCAGCGACGTCCACATCTTGTAAATTAATCCAAAAAAATCAATTGATCCTGGTACCTCTGGCTTGGTGCTAAAAATAGGCCAAAGCTTCTCCTGATTTCCAACAAACAACATGGGATAGCTGGGCGTATCTGGACACAAGATGAGGACAGGTTTGGCATTGATATGCCGTGCAGTTTAATTGCCTGTCAGCTTTCATTGCAAGTTTTCCATGTGGGGAGATATAGCCACAGGTATCAGAGGAATCGGCAAGCTAAGAATTGAAACCTCGGGAAAGGAGGTGGATTAATGTTCAAGCACAGGCAGCAGCAAAGTACAGTATTTTACACTCAGGAGTGCAGCCCAAATATGTCAGTTTTAAGAGTTGACAGGATAAATGCAATTTCCATTTTGGGAAGAAAATGGCCTCTTCTCATCCTGAATCAAGTGTGTTCAGTGAAGCAAATTACAAAGTTGTGTTTTTAAGGCCAGGCTTTTTTTTATTTATAGAAAGGAAGTCAAAGTAGTATTCATCAGGAGCATGCGAGTTAATTTACATCAAAGTGTCAACACGAGAAGAAACATGCATGTAAAGTTTCAATTTAAAGCCGTATTAACCCGTCCTACCATTATTTCATATTGAGTTATACTAAGTTTTTTATTCTTTCATGGGATGTGGGCGTCCCTGGCTAGGCCAGTATTTATTGCCCATCCCTAATTGCCCTTGAGGTGGTGGTGGTGGAGTTAATGTTGTAAGTAGATCTATTAACCTGTATATGGACAGCTGGTGTTGACAGATTTGAAATATTCAAAGAATATTCAAATGACCTTATTTTGATAAGTTTGTTAGTATGGGTAGCACTAATAGTAAAGTTTGGAAATGTGCCCCAGGTAGGGGCTGCGGGCTGATTTTCAAGTTAAGAAACTTTGTTAGGCCGCCCTTGAACATTGACCTGAATTCTGGAATTCCTGAATGCAGGGATCCAGTTCCATTGGAGAAGAATCGGGAGCCATTTTTAAAAAAAAAATAAGGCCCAGCAGCTGCTGAAAACTTTTATACAAAAAAATCCAATAGTCTACCCTTCCCATGCTATTCTGCACTTGGTGGTAAAATGTCATCTGCAGCCCTCACTAAATAGATGAAAATTCAAGTCTGGATAGCTTAAAAGTAAAATGTTGTCACGTGCAGCTTTGGATCTGACAATTCAACTTTTAACTAGACTTTTGGGAAAATTTTCTGAAAAGAAATTTGAGATGAACACGGTCAAGGAATACTTTACCATTTGCTGCTGATTTTAAAAAGGCTTGTTGACTACTAAGTTTCAATGAACTTCCATCATTTCAGAATGCCAGAGCTTGATCCTTCACCCATCCTTGTCTGGCTTTGGACTTATTTTCCTGTATGAAGGTGGGATGCTTCCAATAAAATATTCTTTCTGGTTTTCGGCAGTTTAGCAGTTGATAGAAGCACAGGACCTCCGGCGGGCTTATTTTTATTATTGCGGCTTTAAATGTTAAAAATGGAGCACAATATTTCAGAAATATGGCCTCTTTCTGCTTGTGTTGCCTTGATTTTTTCGTGTATGCTCTCTCTGTTGCTTGTACATTGACGGTTCCTGTCGTGTTGCCCAGTTGTCTGTTTTTCTTTTCCATCGTTGAGACCAGTAATCTAATTGCTGTCCAAGAACTCTTGCAATGGAATAAAAGCGACCAGCCTGGATCTCTTATGGAAATGAATCTCTAGTCACATGACAGGCATAACGCATTAACTTTGCAGTATCAGCTGGTCATTTAAAGACACACAATCTGGCTTTGACAGCCTGAATGTCTACGCAAATTCAGCACTTGTCTTGTGATGTAAAATGCATCATTACTCTCTTGTAGCGTACTGAACCAGCTCACAGTCTATTACCAATCTGGGCTTTGAACCTGCAAATTCAAGTTATTTTGGAAGTTATAGTAGTTTGATACATTATCCTCAGGGCTCCTGTTGGAGGAGGCATAGAATGATCTTGCGCACGAGTAGAATAGAAATGGTGGAAATTACTAAAGGTGAGTTTGGTGTTCCTGAAACAACCAGGATAATGAAAAGTACCTTTATGTTCCCTCTTTATTCTGGGCCTTAATTGTCAGCTACATGTTGGATTGAAGCCCTGTGAGATTTAGTGGAAAAACGGACCAGATTTGTAAACGTTGCAACTGGATCAGATTACAGTCAGTATGTGGTGGGCATGCATGAGGGTAGGAACTGAAATAAACATCAGCTGATTAGAGTATGCAATGCAAAATATGGGAGTTTTAAGAATTCAAAAGTAAACCTTTATCTTTTTTGATCTCTAGTGATCAATAAAAAGTATGTAAATAACTGGCTGTGTTTTGGACAAAAGTCTGGAATAATATTCAATAACTTGCAGTCCTTATGCTACCTTTAACTGTCCCAAGGTACTTCACAGGAATGTCGTTAGATGAAGATTGACACTGACTCAAATGAGGAGATGTGGTCAAAGAGGTAGATTTTAAGGGGCATCCTAAAGAATGATGAGAATCTTAAATTTCGGGCTGGGAACCATTGTAAGTCAGCGAACACGTGGTTGAGCGGGTTTGGTGCAGGTTAGGATATGGTTAGCAGAGGTTTGGAGGAACTTAATTCTATGGAGAGTTGAAGATGGGAGGCTAGCCAGGAGAACTTCAGAACAGTCATGTCTAAAAGCATGGTTGAGGGTTCCAACAGCAGTCGGGCTGAAGTGTGGTTGGAGCTGACCGATATTCTGGAGGTGAAAGTAAGCAGTCTTTGTGATGAGGACGTATGTTGGGACTCAGTGTCAAATGGATGCCAAGGTTGTGAATAGTCTGGCTCGGCCTAAAACGGTGATTAAGGGTGGGGGTGATGATGGTTTCTGTCTCCTCAGTATTTAATTTGGAGACAGTTGCAGCTCACCCCCAGACTGGATGTCAAAGCTGACAGCACAGGCATTGCAGGGGTCAGGAGAGGTAGTGGTGAGGAAAGGCTGGGTGTCATCAGCATGCATGTGGAATCTGCTGTTGTGTTTTCAGGTGATGTTGAGGGGCAGCCTGTAGATGAAAAATGGGAGGAGGCCAAGGTTTAGATCTTTGGATGATTCCAGAAGTAATGGTAGAGGGAAGATGTTACACTATGACTGGACAGATATGAGTGGAGCCACGTGAGGGCAGTCCCACTAAACTGGACAACTGAGAGGTCTTGGAGAATGATGGCATGGCCAAAGGCTACGGAGAAGTAGAGCAGGATGATGAGGGCTAGTGCACTGCAGTTATAGTAATTGATGGTTTTCATTATGGCTGCACTGGTGCTGTAGCAAGAGTGGAAACCTGAGGTTGAGACAGTTGCTAGAAAGATGGGGGTGGTTTTGGAAGGTGACAACGCATTCAAGAACTTACAATGAAGTGAAAATGTCTTCTTAACAGTCTACCCCTTTTAATATTATGGACAAATAGGAATATTTTTCATTTAAAATACTTCCAATGTGCTCTGTGCATTGACAGGACCTTGCATGCAATAGTAAACCAGTAAATCAGATTGTTCTGTCTCAATGCTATTTCTGCTACAATGTAGTCAGCTATCTTTACTTTTTTTGTGTACAGTATGGTAACACTTTCTAGATTACAATTCTCAGATGGAGGCCAGTTAAAGAATATAATTAGCTTTTGAGCTCAGGGGAAATTGGAGTATAAAAATGTTGCTCTTAATTAATAAAACCATCACACCTGAGCTGTGCAGCTCAGCCTGGGGACTTGGCACAAGAAGCGATAGTGCAGCTTCTTGAAAAATAAATGGTCTTGCAGTCACATGAGTTTATTTTATCCTGGAGAGTAACTTTTACCCATGCCAGTGTGTACGGCAGTTTAATGTAATGTTGCCCACTGAGTGCTTTTCAGTTTAACACCGATTTACCTCCAAGTTGAGATTTTTCATCTTGCTCAAGTGGTCTTTCTGCAGTTGTGAACCTAGGAAATGATGGTGACTGGGATATTCAACTATGCAAGACTGGATGTTAAATCCAATCCTCTCTCAGTCCAACATCTGCAGGTAAAGTTCCAGCAGGAATTAATGCAGAGTAGTGACAATGGTAGCAGTGGCAGATTTCTTTCCCCCCCTCATCAACCCACAGTGTTGCAGCCAGTTATGAGTAACTGCTTTTATATTGATTCAGAATGGCTATCTAAGGTTTTCCCCGGTGGTAGCACTCTATCCCCTCTGGACGTGAGAGTTATGGTTTCATGCCTCACTCCAGAGACTTAAGCACATTGTTGACACTAGTGCAATACTGAGCAGACACTGCACTGTCAAGATGTGCTTTCTATGGATAGAGACGTGAAAATGACTGCCTGTCTGCTCTGGATGTTTAAAAAAAAAATCCATGCCATGATTCAATGAGCATTGCCGTTCTCCTGGTGCCCTGGCAACATCTATCCCTCGCATAACTCCATTAAAATGGCTCACCTGATCTATTCTCTTTGATGTTTGTGGGACCTTGCTGACAAAAAATTGGTTGCTGGATTTGTCAGTAACTGTGCTGGGAATTTAAAACCATTTTGTTGGCTGTGAAACACTCTGTGAAGGGTGTGTGTGTGTGTGTGTGTATGTGTGGGTGGTGTGTGTGTGGGTGGTGTGTGTGTGGGTGGTGTGTGTGTGTGGTGTGTGTGTGTGTGGTGTGTGTAAGATATATAAATGCAAGTTCTTTATTTTAGCATTTGGCATTGACACCAATTGGCGTTGGAGGCCGCTGGCTTGTATAGTGCACTACATTTGTCTCCTGTGCAAATGGCGTGCAACTCATTAAGGTGTGTACACTTGTGCCAAAAACACAAAGCCGTCCATAAAAGAAAACTTGGAGTCAGCGTTGAATCAGCTGCAGAGCAAGGTTATCGAATTTCTTGTCAATCATCGCAGTGAAAAGCAGCAAAGAAGCACAATAGGGCCTTCAGATAAATTGATAGCTGGGAAATGGAGCAAAGGGAGTATAGGATCCCCAGAAAAAACTCCTGCTGAGCGTAAGATGGATTCACAGTGAGGAAGTGGGAAAACGTCAGCGTTCTACAATCCCAAAGTGTTCTAAGATAGTTCCTTTTGGCCATTTAGAATGTCAGTCACTGTTGAATGCCAAAGGGACATCTTGGGTGTATTACATCTTCACTCCAAAATATTGACTACTTTTTTTTGTATTCAGAACTCACTTGTTGATACGTGACTCTTCAGAAGGTCTTTTCCTTAAAGTATTGAGGTGAAACGGAAGCCATTGTTCTGTGGTTAAAATTTTTTTTACTTCCTTGGCCCTTATCCACATTTACGAGGTCGAAATACTTGCACACTGCAGCAATCTTCAGTTAATATCACATTGGCTATTTTAAGATTGCATTCTTTTGCTAATTGTCATAACCTACTTGCCTCTTGTGCTTTACTGCACTGGTATGGCTTCATATGGTTTTTATATCTTAAATGGAATGTGGTATTTTATTCATTAAATTTGGATAGGTAGAGGAAGCCAAGCCAAAGAGCCGAGGAAACGCCTGAGACATCAGATAGTGAATGAAGCAGGAAAGAGGCGGTATTTATAAGGGAACACAACCAGGCACAACTTGAATGTAGTGAATTGAAAGAGAATGTAGTGTTCCTACAGAGTGATTGTTATCCACTGTCAACATATGGAGGAATAATTATCTTAACTTTTGGAATGCATTGGCCAGTGATTGAGTGCCTTTGTTGGAGTGCCTGTCCATTGTCTTTCCAGAAGATGGTATTTTAGGAAGGGGATAAAATCCAGCAGCTAATGCAACAATCAAAAGCTCTGGAAAGAATCTACAAAATTTTGAAGGAATGATATAAACATATGCCATCAAGTTTTTTAGGTAATGTCTCAATTGACTGGGGGCACATGATTGAGTTACCACAACCTTTAAGTTTTGGCACACATAACTATAAGTGGTATAATGCTGAAAACTAGTTTTAAATCTTGATATAAATATGCACTGTAGACTGATAGAGATCTAATATTTATAGCAGTGTTTTTGAAGATGGGTCTGAAATAGAAGTTATCTCATTAATATGCCAAGCAAGGAAAAGTTCATATGCATATTGTTAATGCCTGTTATACATGGAGTCTGAGACGAGGAAAGGAAAGACTTATATTTATAGAGTGCCTTGCACAACCACAGGACATCCCAAAGTGCTTTACAGCCAATGAAGTACTCTGAAGTGAAGTCACCGTTATAGTGTAGGCAGCCAATTTGTGCACAGCAAGCTCCCACAAAAAGCAATGTGATAATGACCCGATAATCAGTTTAGTGATGTCCGTTGAGAGATGAATCCAGGCCAGGACATGGGAGAACACCCCTGCTTGTTGTATGAAATAGTGCAATAGATCTTTAATGTTCATCTGTGAGCAGGCAGGATCTCAGTTCAATATGGCATCCCTGACACTGCAGCATTTCCTCAATACTGGAGTGTAAGCCTAGATTTCTGTGCTGAAGTCTGTAGAGTGGAAATTGAAGCCATAACCTCCTGACTGTGAAGAGAGAGTGCTGCCAAATGGCTGACACTGACGTACAGTGTAGTGAGTAGCCACCTTTGAGCGGCTGCCATTTTCTCTTTCCCTCTGTTCCTGTCTCGTCTTCCTATGCTGAAGCACAGTTGCTTTGGGATACAGTTAAAAGGAAGCAATGGCCTCTCTTTCCCCCAGTACCTTAAGCAGGCAACCATAGGTGAGTGCAAATCTTATCCTTTGACTCTGGGGGGTGAATCACAGCTGGGCTTAATGGTATCCTTGCCTGAGACCTACCCTTGTATGTTTCCAGCAGCGTTACCAGATGGGCACTTGGGGTGGAAAACATAATTGGGGGATGTAACCCAATCACCATTTGGTTGAAATAAACTCTATATTGTCCTTTACAAAATTCTCCATTTCACTGTAGTGCATCTAATAAGCCTCTCCCAGCTCCCATCAAAACCTTAGACATGCAATATTTTACCAGTGTAGTGGTGAAACATTTCTCAGCAGAAAGATTAAGGGAAATCAAGCCTGTTTCATTTCACTCCCCTCAAAGCATGTTTGAGTGGAATTAATGGAACTTGAGCATGTCACCCCTTGGATGTGGGGCAGGAAGAGAGGAAGAACCATCGAGAGAGAGAGAGCTGCAAAATGGGACTGCAGGTTTCAATGATAAAAGCTCTAAACATCTTTTTGAAGCAGCACTTTCAGATCTAAATGCTGTAGCAGCTATCTTAGATTGTGAAGTATAGTATCAGGCATTTTTCTTTTCTGAATTATAAGCTTACTGCAGTGAAAGTTTTCATAAGATTACAGCCAGGGGTTATTGCACATACAGTGGAATTGGAGTCAGATTTTGTGTGTGTCAGTAGTTTTGCTTGTGCAGGGTGATTTATAATAGCTTTTTATGTGCACCTGAGAATATGCTGAATTGTTGTGTTGCTATTGAAAAACATGATCTTCTCTGCAGTTGTACATTAGTAAAGTGTGCCTGCACTGCTGTGGACTGCAGGTAGTCAGATGTTTGGTATTGGAGATGAAGGGGAAATGCATAGAATGTTCTTTAGAGTGACCAAAGCAGATTGTGAACTTGTGGAATGGACATTTGAAATCCAGTTTGAACTAATAATAACGTTGTTAATATAATCTTATGCTGTAGTCTCATGCAAGAATATAGTACAGGCGAAGCTGGGGGCGTGGGTGGAGAGCTGGGTGTGGGGCGGAGTGAGGTGGGGAAATGGAGATCTTTTGAGAATCATTCCGTTTCCTGGTTGAAATGACTTGTTAATTTAAGATTTAGACAGCTTGATCTTGTGCCATTGCCCCCATAAATGCTGCTGCTCCACTGCTGCAGTCTAAAATACAGCTAGACAAGTACATGATGGAGAAAGGAATAGAGTTATGGTGATTGGGTTAGATAAAGCAGGTGGTAGGCTTGTGTGGAGCATAAGCACAGTTACAGACCAATTTGACTTAATAACTTGCTTCTGTGTACAATATGCACCGAGCTTGCACCAAAGACCACGTCCCTAACTCAGACCAGTTTTTGTGGCAATGTTTCGGGCATCTGTACACAAAAGTATGATTCATCGTCACTCTCATTTGGATGCAGTGGGTAAACCTAGCATGTGGTGGTTAATAGAAGAGCCCTGTAAATCTGGGACTGATGATGGCCTCCTGGACATTTTGTGATAATCTTATTAGGTCCAACCTGTTTGCACGAGAATTGTTGATTTCTGTTCAGCCAGCACAGCAGTCAGGAATATTTAAATCTGTTTTCCTTATCGTTGGACAAACAATCTCTCTCTGTGCTATCTGGTTTCTATAGCAATTTGGAATAGCAAATTTGTGGTCAGCTAATAAAATTGAGAACTTTATTATCCTAATTATGTTTCAGAAGAGGCAGATTAAACAGAATACTTTAGAGTGTGGTTAGAATATGAAACATTGGGAGTAGCTGAGGTGAATAACATAGATGTCTTTTGAGGGGAAGCGAGATATATACATGAGGGTGAAAGGATGAGATGAAGTAGGATGGGAGGAGGCTTGTGTGGAGAGTATAGACCAGTTGGGCCAACTGACCTGTTTCTTTGCTGTAAAGTCTATGTCATTTCCATGTAAACGAACTTTTCCAAGATAGAATAATGAACAAGTGTTTATAAATTCGGGTTAGTGGTGAATGCCCTAACCTACTTTTAAGGGGCAGCAGCACAGTCTGATGCATGCTTGCAGCTGCAGTTTCCCCTCTGAGCTCAGCCAACCTATAGAAGGCAACCAGTGGAAGCCGAGTACTTCCCTTGAGGGGGAGGTTCTGGAATTACATGAGGGAAAATAGGTAAACGTTGTGTGGAGGGGGTGGAAAGTAAGGGTGACTTATAAAAAAAATATCCTCAATGTGTATATGGTTGGATTTATTTATCCCCTGTTCTGTTCTGTTGGTGGGACTATTGGATTGATGTCATAATTTGAACCTCAGCCATGACTTGTATCTGCTGAGTAAATGAGCTCATACGATCAAATGGTTGTTTGAGCAAGACAGGAGGGACATATTTTTGACAGTGAAAGTCAGGGTAATGAAGTTAAATGTTGGCTTTTAATGAAAGGACCTGTTACTTGCCACGTTTATCGTCTGTTTCTGGGATTCCCTTTATAGTTAAGAACTGTAGGGTGCCTGTCATTAGAGCTGACTGAGACCATATGTGTCTGAACCTCACTTTGTACCTTTAACGCAATACAAATGTCCATTGTTCAACATTAGCCGTCTTTACCACAGAGAGTAAACTGCCTGCATGTTTGAATAGCGTCAGAACTCTTGGCAGCTTCGTGTCCCCGGGACGTTTATTATTTTAACTGCTGCTTGTCTGGATGGGGTGAGTGAGTGGTGCAGGTAGAGTAACACAGTTACTAATATTTGATGACTTTATCTATGCACCGTTTATGGACATTTCAGACATCTGGAGAGTTGCATTCTTGGATACCGCAAAATCTTGGGCACATTCTGTTTTGCCTGTAGAAACTTTCTTCAACCTAAGTTTACAGGGTTTTAAATGTTTTCTGTTGCAAGTCATCTGCAAAAGTTGAGAAATTACAGAAACGAAAATAATTTAGTTTTTGAATTTGAATTGAAATCTAATGATCACCATAATCTGATCCTTTTTAATGCTTTTTTTGATTCCATTTAGCACTAGCCTGGATGATTTTGGTGCATATCACAATATTCGATTGTGGGTGGCATTGTGCATGAGAACAGATTCAGTTGGTCCATTGATCAGCCTTGGTTGCAGCCCATGGTGTAAATTCAGAACGATGACAAAAAGTACTGTTCTGTGCCTCGTCTGTTTTTATTTTTGTGTACCATTAATTAAATTAATCAGTGAAATTTCTAGATGGAGGGTGAAGGGGTTACTCTGCTATAGTCAAGTTTGATGTTGAGGGGGTAAAGGTGCCATGAAGTAAAGCTTAGTCTTGCAATGTTAAGTTCTTGGTATTCACTAGAGTTTGTGCTGGTCGTCTCTAACGTGGACAGTTAGAGTTCATGAGCTGCTCCTTTGTACTTTCTAGGAAGATTTTCACCTGTTTTCTTTAGTGGTTAAGGCAGATCAAAAGCTTTGTTTGAACTGAGGTGTTGCTGTACCCTCTTTGAACTGCAGTGACGTTGGATTTTATTTCCTAGCGCATTAAAGCAGAAGTATATACTTGGCATGTGCATTTTATATGTAACCTGAGAATGATTTAAAGGTTTAGAATGCAGCAGCAAAATGACAAGGAAGTAAATGATAGTGAGCAGGTTTAGTCGAACAGACTAAACTACAGCTGAAATTGGACGACCTTTGGTGTTTTTCTCCCAAGTTTCCAGGACCAAGTTTATGTACTTCAGTTGAAACAAAGTGTTGAGGCCATTAGATGAAAGAGACACCAGGGCCCATTGAGAAATTTAGTCTTGCTGAAAATTTCTGTCGTTTTCGTGAGGTGCCGGTTTTTTTCCCTCCATTGAATCTGAGAACAAGAGTTTGAGTTAGAAGCAGCATGTCCTTCGTTTCAAAAACCCTAGCTGCAACCCCAGGTTTGTACTCGGCGATCATTTTAAAATAATCAATCTGGACCAAGTCTTCCCATCACTTTAAACTAGATCATTGGTTCAGATTTTGTGATCAGCAGCGAAAGGGCGACACATGCTGCTGAGGTTGAAGAAACTATCATACGGAGTTTAGTGGATTGCTCTTTCTCTATTATGATGTCCGTATCATTCTGCCTGCATCCAGTGGAGATCTTTGGTGTCCATAAACAATGGGATCGTCAATCAGGCTGAGCAGCTAATCAAATTGAAGAGATCTCACAGACAGCAAACTAGGAAGTAAAATACACTGACATTCGCTTTTCAATCATTTTACAGAGAGTGAAATAAAGATTGGGGCAAATGGAATTAAGGTAGAAGTGGAAATATTCAAAATTTTAAAAAAAACTTGACATTAGTTTTTCAGGGACAGAGGTGATGTTCAGTTATTATGACTCAGTTGTACCTATACAGCAAGGCATAGTCTTTTGCAAGGTTTTTAACAAGCAAAAATAGTGTGTAAAATGTTGAAATTCATGTCAAATCTCTGATTCTGTGCTGATTGCATCTGCGAAGATTGCAACAGTGCACACTTTGGAGGAGGGTGTTTGGGAGCAGGGTATCATTGTGAACATCGTCCAGATTTCCACATTCAGCTGCGTACTCATGATGCCAGAAGTTGCTGTCCAATTTACACAATAATGGTGGCGAACACTCACTGTTTGTGTTATCACAACTACAAATTCTGAGCTATTATATCCCTCTTCTGGTAGTACACTATGCATTTAACTGTGAACTGGACCAACCATATTAATGCTGTGGCTACAAGAGCAGGTCAGAGGTTGGGAATTTGCATGGCGAGTAACTCACCTCCTGACTCTCCAAAGCCTGTCCACCATCTGCAAGGAACATGTCAGGAGTGTGATGGAAGGATTGCCACTTGCCTGGATGAGTGCAGCTCCAACAACGCTCAAGAAGCTCGACATCATCAATGCAGCCTGCTTGATTGGCACCATCTCCATCATCCAATCCCTCCACTGTTGTCGCACAGTAGCAGAAGTGTGTATCATGTACAAGATGCACTGCAGCAACTCACCAAGGCTCCTCTGACAGCACCATCCAAACCTGTGATCTCTGCCACCTAGAAGGAATAATGCAGCAGATGCATGGAATGCCACCCACCTACAAGTTTCCCTCCAAGTCACATGCCATCCTGACTTGGAAATATATCGCTGTTCCTTCAGTATCGCTGTGTCAAAATCTTGGAACCCCCTTCCCAACAGCACTGTGGGTGTACCTACACCACATGGACGAGTGCGATTCAAGAAGGCAGCTCATCACCAGTTTCTCAAGGGCAATTAGGGATGGGCAATAAGAATGCTGGCCCAGCCGGCGAGGCCCATGTCCCATCAAAGAATTTTTAAAATAAATTACGGCTGGGAGATTCTGCAGCTGTAACGTGAACTTGCAGTCTGGTTTGCAGAAGACAGGGCTTTGAAAATGCTGAAACAGTTGAGAGGCAACTCTCATGCCTAAATCCCGATTTCCTGGGACATGTAGTTGGTTATATTGGTTAACTTTGAGTCTGTGGCATGTTTTGAGTTTTTTTGACCATTTTTCCATAGGAAAAAGAAGAGAAATTACTTTTAAATGTTGGATTTTTGGAGCAGGTTGTATTTGCATAAGTTTTTAAATGAAAGACTGTTGAAATGCTGATGAGCACAGCCTTGGTCAGTGCTTCCCTTGTTTATGCCTGGATGGGATTGCTTCACTTTTTTTTGTCTTCCCCACTTCATTACAAATTCCAGCCCTTGTCATGTGAACGTGCATTAAAGGGATACTGGCTGGGAGAATCTTGGATAGAGAGATGATTGAGAATTTTATGAGACTGTAGTGCACTTGATGATTTGAATGGTGCTATAAACCATGAGGGGAAAAAACTTCATTAGTTTACACAATCATCCAAGCTCAAAATGGTGTTTTACAATTCTGAACAAGTTCCCCCAAATTATTTACATTTGTAATATTTACAACTTATTGTACATACAGGAGTGGATATATCTCCAAGCTCCTTTACTGTCAGCTTGAGTTATGTTCCAGAAGCCACTCAATTTATACCTTGATAAGCGATGTTGGGTTTTGTATATAACTCAAATGTCGCTAGGTTAACGTGCAGTGAAGTGAAATAGTATTTTACTTTGCACTGCACAGTGCAATAACAAGTCAGTTGAAATCACATAATTCACCTGAGCCTGTGGTCTTACTGTGATGCACCCATTCTCCTCTTCCCCCTGGCCCAGCCAAAATCTTTCAAATTAGTGAACAAATTAGCCCTATGTGTTTTGTCTGTCTTCATTTGATATGGAAACTTAGAATGTCTTTCAGAACACAGATGATGTGCCGTTTTTTTTTTGAACAGAACAAAGTTTCAAAACTTAACTCTTGACAGCCATCTTTGAGCTAATAACACTATACCGTTGATCGCTGGCTGACAAATGGGAAATAGCTTTACTGCTTTCTCTACTTGCTTAGTTGCTTGGCCGCTGAAAGATTTATGTGGCATAAAGGACATGTTCATGCAGTGACTGTCAAAGGACTATTGTTCTTGTGGAAAAAAGACCTTGAAAGGGAGAAAAAAAAATAAAGGAAAGTGCTTTCATTTATTTAAGCTGGCAGCTGCAAACAAATATTGTAAACAGTTTGTACTTGCCAATGAAAGTGGACTTGTTTTCGGCATTATTCCCAGCTGCAACATTGGCTTCTTCTGAATGCAAGTACTCTTCCAATGCATTTCTGCTTGGGCAGGATGGGTGGGGCGGAGAGTGGGAGCAGTTAACAAAATTGTTTGTCTCTTGCAGGAATTTCTGTACTGGAGCACGGGGAGAGACTTGTGCTTTGTGCAGCTTATTGCACCATGTGGCTTCTCTGCATGACGAGTTCTCCAACTGAGAACTGCTCCATGGGAAGGAAACTCCGGGCGTCTCCTTCCCTCAGGTGGGGAGAATTGGATTGGGGTAGGGTAGAAATAATCTGAGGTCACACTTGTTCAAGGAAAGGGCAATGGTATAACCAAAAAATGAGAAGCCATTGGATGATGCGTGAAGACTTGAGTGGGGAACGATGTGCACACAATATTTTGGAGAAGTGCTTTCGTTTGTTGGCTTATAGCAAAGGATAGTGCAGTGGGATTTACACACAGCTTCATAGCTGTAAGAATTTGTGAATCCTACACACTATGGAATCACCTTCCATATGTAACCGAATCATGGAGAAATGTTTTCCAAAGTGTTATTCAGAGGCTGTGGGCAGTATTCTGGGTAGATTGACTTATGGTAACGAGGAGAGATTCCTCTAAATCAGTGCCACCAGAAAATGCCTTAAATAAAAGGGAAGAAGTCTGAGTATGTACTGGTGTGACAGGCTTTAATCGTTTATTGGAAGATTCTTCAGTCAGCTGATCATCTGGGCCTCCAACTGCTCTACACTAACATCAGTAGCGCAGTCTCAATCAATGGGTGGGAAACAGATAGCTTTCCGATTAAATCTGGAGTCAGGCAGGGCTGCCCTCTCTCGCCTGTCCTTTTCGTGTGCTGCATAGAACCCTTTGCCGAGTCCATCAGGAAGGATCCGGGCATAAGAGGAGTGACGATCCCAGGCAGTGGAGGCACTCAGGTAAAAGCCTCCCTGTACATGGACGACGTCGCCGTCTTCTGCTCGGATCCGCTGTCGGTGCGCAGACTGATGCACGTCTGCGACCAGTTCGAACTGGCCTCGGGAGCCAAGGTAAATCGTGGGAAGAGCGAGGCCATGTTCTTTGGGAAGTGGGCTGACCGATCCTTTGTCCCCTTCACTGTCAGGGCTGACGGCCTGAAGGTGCTGGGGATATGGTTCGGAGGGACCGGGGCATGCGTTAGAAACTGGAAGGAGCGAGTGGCTATGGTGAAAAGGAAACTGGGCATGTGGGAGCGACGCTCCCTCTCCATTGCGGGTAAGAACCTGGTCATCAGGTGTGAGGTACTCTCGCTGTTGCTGTACGTGGCGCAGGTCTGGCCCATTCCACACTCCTGCGCGATGGCGATCACTCGAGCCATCTTCCGCTTTATCTGGAGGTCGAAAATGGATCGTGTCTGCAGGGACGCGATGTACAAGCCTCTAGATAAAGGGGGAAAAAACGTGCCCAACATCGCCCTCATACTGATGGCCACCTTTGTGTGTGGCTGCATCAAGCGGTGCGTAGACCCTCAGTACGCAAACACCAAGTGTCACTACGTGCTGAGGTTCTACCTGTCCCCGGTGTTGCGAAGGATGGGTCTGGCCACGCTGCCGCGGAACGCTCCAAGTAGTTGGACCGTGCCGTACCACCTGTCCCTGGTGGAAAAATTTATGCAGAAAAACACCTTTGACCACAAGTCCATCAGGCAGTGGTCAGCACGTAACGTCCTAGAGGCCCTGAGGGATAAGGAGAGGGTGGACCCTGTGGGATGGTTCCCCGAGCAGACTGTCAAAGTCATTTGGCAGAATGCCTCATCGCCAGAACTTTCCAACAAGCACCAAGACGTAGCTTGGCTGGTGGTGAGAAAGGCCCTCCCCGTCAGATCCTTCCTACACGCCAGGAGTCTCACCCCCTCTGCACGATGCCCTCGAGGTGGCTGTGGTGGGGAAGAGACCGTTGTTCACCTCCTTGTGGATTGTGCCTTTGCAAAGAAAGTCTGGAGAGAGATGCAGTGGTTGCTGTCGAGGTTCATCCCGAGCAGTTCTGTGACACAGGACTCTGTGCTCTACGGGCTGTTCCCAGGGACACACACCGAGACAAACATCGACTGCAGCTGGAGGATCATCAACTCGGTGAAAGACGCGCTTTGGTCTGCCCGAAACTTGTTGGTCTTCCAGCACAAAGAGTTGTCCCCGACCGATTGTTGCGGACTGGCACAATCCAAAGTCCAGGACTACGTGCTGAGGGACGCACTAAAGCTTGGGGCAGCTGCCGCAAAGGCGCAATGGGGAAGGGTCGCTGTCTAAGACCTTTCTACCACAGCGCACCGAGAGACTGGGAACTGTTTAGAGCCCCTCGGGCTGTACAGATTAAAATGAAAGGCTGTAAATGATTGTAATATTGTTTGTACTGATGCACCTGGTGATACATTTTGTAAAAGTTTAACCTGGATTGTACCCTTGTAATGTTGTTTTTGAAATGGTTTTGAATGTGATTGAAGATTTTTTATGAATAAAGTATATTTTTACAATAAAAAAAAAAGCTGATCATCTGGGCCTTGGGTGTGTCTCTTGCACCATCTGTGCCAGTTAGTTCTCCTGCCCAATTCTCCCAAGGTCTTTAACACTGTGTAAATGAAAATATTTTCTGAGGTAGAAAAATGGACTTTTGTGTTAAAAGTTTATTTGTGCTGTAGCTTCAGGTTTAAGTGTTAATGCTGACGAGCTGATTTAGAGAAGTCTCTCAGTGTCCCTGCTATGCTTGTATAGTTACCATAGAAACAATGAAATCTGGTGCACATGCTTTTATGGCAGAACAGACACTCCTCCTAAGAGTTTTATCACTTATGAAGATAGGAGTGGCCTATTATTTGGTTAAACAAAGTTGTAGGCTTCTAAGCTTCGACCTTGATTTACTGCAGGCAAACTCAGGTCAGTAAAACACTTAGTATTTACATGGTGAACTAGTTCAGGAAATGGGCTGGCCTTCCTTGTGTGATTTTGCACCAAAGTGTGGTATTAAAATGATTTGGTGCAAGCATTTGTTCCAAGTACTCTCATGCCAATATCTCCTGCAGTTTTCTAGGGAGTGATGATTATAAGGGAGGTACTTCATTCTGCCCTTTGTGTCTCTTGGCTGGTGTCAGTGTGATGTTGAGACTTAGACCATAAGAAACAGGAGCCATGAGTAAATCTCAGTCTCTTGAGCCTGCCCCGCCACTCAGTATGATTGTGGTCAGTCTTCTGTCTCAGCTCCAGTTTTCTGGTTGCTCCTCAGAACAGATCATCAGCTCTTTTTGTTATGGATGTTGTGTGGCATGAGACTATGGAAGGGAAGGAGAGAAGTTGCTTTTATGGAGAAAAGACAGAGAAAGGAAAATTTGAAGTAGCAATCAGGAAATGTTGGGCATATGCGGCAGGTCAGAATGGGGTCATGATGGAGAGCTCACGCCTGAACTGGTACTTTCTCTGAAGATTCTGACTGACCTATGCAGTTCCAGCATTTATTTGTTTGTTTGATTCGCCAAATTATCTTGAAGTCACAATGAGTGTTACAGTGAAGCAGAATGGTTTAATGGGCTTTATTACATTGAGGAGTATTGTTTATTGCTGCTATTGCTCATTTATTTAAGAAAATAAAGTTAGCCTATCAAGCTTGCACCTAGATCACGTTTTAGGGTCATTTCCCAATTTTTCATCTTTTCCTGAATGGCACAGGCATTGTGCCTCTTCCCTTTTAAATATTTCAGCTGGATCAGTGGCTGCTCCAGATGATATTCGTTCCACAGGTGAACAATTACCAAATCTGAAGTGATTTTTTTGGAGTTAAACTAGGCTGTTGCTTTCTTGTGACAGAACCTCTTGTTGCTTTTATTCTACCTTGGCACAGAATGTTTTGTGTTCTTCAGTATTTTTAAATCCCTTTCACTTTCTATAACCCTAAAACTGTCAGTTGCCATTGGCCAAGTTGATAAGTCTTTTGTAGAGTTGTTTAAGTCAGGCACAATCGGATTCCAGAAAAGTATTTTTAAGCTTTCTGGAGGGACAGCGGGCAATATGGAGATGCAGAAAAGCAGGGAAATAAAATGACATTATACTTTAAAATATTCCTTATGCATGCTTGTGACTAGAAAATAGCTACTGAAGTCCTTGAGGATGCCAGTGCTGGGTGATGAATCATTTTTCTATTTCATACACTCAATATCACCAATTAAGCAAATCCCACCTGAGTCCCTGATTTTATATGCACATGTAGTTTGCCCTATGGCTGAGAGGGGGTGGAGGAAGTCTAGCTCCCCACACACACACACACACACACACACACACACACAGCATCTTGCTGCAGAGATATTTTGATAGTTCACTCCAGGGTCCAACTGCTGGCCAGCTTGTTTTGAAAGGGTGATAGGCATCACAATTTCTGCGCCACAAGATAACACAGGGCATTGTACAGATGGAAATGCTGTACAAACTAATTTGCTATCAGTTTGGAACCATTTCCATGCAACCATTTACCAGGTGCTTGTGATTCACTTGGAAAATATTAATTTGGTTTGCGATGGAATAGTGAAATACAACAAGTAAATATCCCAGGGGAGGTGAAATTTCAAAGTTGCCAAAATGTTTAAATGGGTAATAACTAAACGTGTCATTAAAGAAATGAGTCACCAACCGATCTGCTATCCTTGGCAAGGGTAACTCTTGGCAGTTTATGACTCAATTAAGGCGGTGGAAGACAGCCATTGGTATTGAAAAACAAACCCGCATAAATACAACATTGAATTTTACTAACAAAGCTCCTGTTTTCTTTTAGTCATGAAACTTTGGGCACTGATTTTAAACCACCTCTTTTAAAAACTGTTTTTTTGGCTCTTCAGGTTAGCTGTCAAAAATTTTTGTTAACTGAAGAAATGATGCAGCCAGCAGTTACGCCATGCAATTGTTTCACCAGGCCATTTGCAACGAGGCCTTGTTTGTTTTCTCTCCACCAGCGGAAATGCCACACCAAAACCACTTAGAGTTCCACCCACACAGATTGCAGGAAGAAATCTAGAATATGTGACCTTAGCTCACTATTAATTAAAATCCAGACACGTGACAGCCTGGAGGGTTAAACAGCACAGAATGAAAGTGATCAGTCTCAGATAAAGTTCAGCCAAGTTTTCCTATATTTAATTTGAACTGGTGGGTAACATTGAATTACATGGAATATACAACACAGGAATCAGCCAGACAATCCAACCAGCCCATGCCTATGTTTATGCTCCCCTACTAAGACAACCCCTTGTTCAGTTCTTCAGATGCTTATTTAGCTTTCCCATAAAAGGTATCAATACTGTTTGTCTCAACTAATCACTGTGGTAACAAGTTCCACATTCTTACCCATCTCTGGGTAAAGAAGTTTCTTCTCCGTTCCCTTTTTGATCTTATTTCTATCTGATATTGACAACCTCTAGTTTTTCTCTTCCCCACAATTGGAAGCATATGCTTTGTCTATTTTATTTAAAAAAAATATTATATTAGATCACTCCTCAGCCTTCTCTCTTCAAGAGAACAAAAGACCTTCTGTTCCTCCTTTCCTGATAGATGTAGCCTCATTAGTTTGTGTTGCACATGTTCTAGTGCCTCTATATATCTTTTCTATAGTATAGCACCCAGAGCTATACATAATACTCCAAAGGTGGTATAACCAAGTTTAGTAGCATAATTTCTCATTTTTAATTCTATTATTCAGGAAATAAACCCCAGTGCTTGGTTTACTTTTTTTTAATGGCCTTATTAACCTCTGCTACATGTAGTGATTTGTGTATCTGTGCCCCCAGATCCTTTGGCCTTTTTATCTCCTATAGATTCTTCTCTTTCAAATAATGTGACCTCCTTATTTTTCTTTTAAATTGTAACACATCACACTTACCTATGTTGAATTTCATTTTCCAATTATATGCCTTCTCTGCAAGGTTATTGTTGTCTTGTAATTTATTGCAGTTCTCCTCACTATTGACCATCCCCCCCCCCCCGGATTCCAAAGCCCAAATTATTTATGCGAGCGTTAACAATTTGTTATTTTATGGCCGAGTAGGAGGCCATTCAGTCCGCTTATGCCAAACTATGTGCTATTTTGTGTTGTACACTCATGCTTATTGAGAACTGCATTGAGATGAGTCAGAATCTTATTGCCTAAGATCAGGTATTAGAGAGGGAATTTTCATCCTGACTCCTGAATACAGACCCAGGTCTCAGAGAGGAAAAACAACAATTAAGCAAACTGCATCACTGTGTCCCTAATGGGACATAGCTCTACCTAATTATGCAAGCTTTCCATTTTAGTATCTGCATAATAAATGAGCTTATTCAGATGTTCCATCATTTTGTTTTTAGGGGTTGATTAATTTGCTGAATGCAGTTATGTTCTCAATAATGGTGTACAACTTTGAGGCAGGGGATACTGCACCAGCTGTGATGGTGATTTTATTGGTTTGTTTTCACAAACGCAGAAGACCTAGAATTTATAAATCCATAAATGTGAGCAAAGCAAACCCAGAATCACAATCATTGGCGGAGCCATTGGAGGAGAATGGAACTCCAGATATGATTGATTTGGTAGGAAGGGGGTTCAAGCAGGGAAGTGGGGAATGCCGACATGCCCAGTACAAAGGCTGGAAACCACAGGGCGTTGAATATCACACCTGGAGCCCAGGAATGACTGAGGTGGGAGTGAAATGGAGGTAGTTCTTCAAAGCTGCAGGGGCTACCCTCAATGATTGGGCTGGTTCACGGTCCTCCATAGCCTTTCACCAGCTCTGCCACGTTTAGTTTTATCTAACTAGATACTTATTGTGTGTGTCAAATATTCTTCTATTGACAAAGTTTTAGGATCTCTTCTGTTGATGTGTCCTAGTTCTTGGGGTGAGTGTGCAGAGGGATAGATGCTCCTGGAATTTTGATAGTTGTAGATTTTACTTTTAATCGTGTAGTATGGAGAAAGGGTTTCGTGAAACTTGTTAAAATTTTTATTTGAGGTTGCTTTTCCCCTTCATTCGGATTTGCGGGCCCCAGCAAAATACCTGCTGTCCCAAACTTGGTAAAGTAATTGTTCAGCTGATGGGCTAAGCCAGGAGCATCCTTCTCAATGCTGGCTGCAGAGATGTCCTTTAGTTTTAAGTATTTGGTGCTATTTTGTCTTGGACAATGATTGTAAATAATTTTGTCTGGAGACCAGACATGCTGGGCTCTGAGAAGCTACAAATGAGATGATGTTAGATTTGCTGAATGATTGAGCAGTCTTTTCTCAAACTGGCTGAACAGAGAGTTTGTGCCACTGAAAGTACTATACCTACTAGTACAGCATTATTTGTTTTTTTTTTAAGAGAAAGTTTGGCGCAATTACAGTTAAAATACATCCTTGTACATCTGAAATGCTCCTCAAATGGAGAGAGAATTGGAAATAAACAGGTGTACTTTTTTTTAAAAAAAGGAATGATAGGTTTTTAAATCCTGTGTGAAAGGGAGGAAAATAATTACCTGTTAGTAATGCTTGTAAGATGTCTTTTCAAATACACCTTTCATAATTTTAATCTAAGAATAAGTAACCTAGAGCCATGGGTCATTCTGTAAATTTCGATGTATTTGTGTAGTGTACGTGAACACAGAACAATGAATGGTTGTAAAGTGTTTTAGAATAAGGGTGTTAGGGTGTATGGAGGAACCAGTGTTATTCAAACTTCTTGAATACATAAGGCACCCAGTGGCTTCCTCCTATGCATCTATATAAATCACAGAATTGCAGCACACACTGAATTAAAATTGGTACAATGTACTCAGTGTCTCAGCTCCGTTTATACTGTAAAGTGTACATTGTTACTCTGGTGTTCCCTGGCTGATGATCAGAATTGCTGATGTGTAGCAGAGATTGGAAGATAATTTGCATGTTTTGCTGACAGTGGCAAACTTTGCCTGAAGTGAACCTCTCTACTAAGAGGAGCAGTCTTGCAGCCATGGCCTTAATTTCTGTCCTTCTGCTTAAGCCTCATTTTGTTGAGTTGTTCCCTCTCTCTCTACACTGCCCCCACCCCTCCCCCCAGCCATAAGATCAAGTTAACAGGATTTATTACACTTGTATTACTAGAACGGCCTAAAACGAATACAACAGCAATTTATACTCTTCATGTTCCTTCCCTGAAATGCTTACTAGGTGTTGAGGAATTATCAGTTTCAGCACCTGATGGTCTGGCATTTGGACTGCAATGCAGGAACATAGGAACGGGAGTAGGCCATTTTAGTCCCTTGAGAATGTTCCAACATTCAATGAACTTGTAGCTGATCTCCAGTCAAACTGTCTATCTACCCTTGGGCAATGTTTCTTAATACCAGTGCTCTGTGGTGATTCATCCTCCATTTTTATAGGTAAGCACCTGACCTCCATTTGGTGTTTCCACTATAGCACAGTTGAGAGCAGCAACTGCTGTTTGAAAAATTAACACAAATCTATATCCCACTATTCTGCATTTGAACAGAGATCTGACATTTGGTACCACTATGACGTCTCAAAGTTTTTGTTTTTGTTTTGTTTTGTGAAATTTGTTATACTTCTGGCCCACAGATGTCCTGTTAGGAGAGTGGTTACAAAATGTCCAACAGTGAGGCGGTGTAGTTCCTTTGTGTCTTACATTACTGTATTACCTTCCTGCACAATGTGGTCTCGCGCTGTCACTAACCACCTCTGACAGCAGACATTTTTTAAAAATGTGTGTCCCCCCCATTGGCTGGACCTTGAGTCTTTCCTCATTGGTCTATTGAACTAAGCTGGTTCAATGTGCTTATGTCATGATCCAGGCAGGCATAGCCTGTTGGGCTGGCTCATTTTTGTATTTAGAAAATGAAGAGCCAGACAGATGACCAGGTCTCCATTTTCTGATTCTGGGCTTATTTAGAGAGCAGAGGTGCTGGAAATTTTCTACATGAAAGAACACAGAGGTTAGTTTGATATGTGTATCTCCCAAAAGCTCAGAACAAAAACATGATTAATTTAAAAGCGCCTCTTGGTGATCTTGGTCATGGCATCCTGGAGAGGGACAATTGCCAAATGACCCACCATAGAGTGAGGTCAGTAGAGACCTGGCACCAGATTGCCTCTTGTGCTGTCTTGGCTGAGATAATGTGGGGAGACCATTTCCTTCCTATGTACTTAGCCAGCTCACTAGGGATAAGGATTTGGCAGATATTGGTATAGCAATTCCGAAAATGAGCCTGTAAGCCAGCAGAAAGTGCTACAAGGTCCAAACATTGGCAGCAGCCAAATACCAACACTTTTCTCTTTAACACATTTATGCCTACTTACTGATTGTCAAGTCAGTCAAAGGTGAATTTGTTTAAATAGCTTTGAGTGGAAGTTAACCTTGCCTAAAATCTCCTCTTCCATCTCGTTAATGGAGATCACTCTTGATGTCGACTAGATTATTTTCCAGGTCAGTTTTTTGTCGTGCAGCTTGGACGGAGAAAGAAGCTCTGTCTATTCATCCAATAATATCACTTCATGTTATCCCTACTGCTGCATCAAAAAGAGTGAAACTGCCAGTTAGTGCTAGATAGGTTAGACAACTGTGAAATTCAACATGTCTGTTGGGAAGTGTGTTGAGATTGCACAAGCTCCATTCCTGGCAAGAAGCAGAGGGCACTTTCGTTATAGCAATAGCACCTTGCATTTATACAGCGCTTTTACACAGTGAAATGACCCCGAGATGCTTCGCAGAAACCAGGCCACAGAGTGCCCAGATTAGAACAGACTTGGCCAAATCAGTAGGCCTTAAAGGAAGAAAGAAGGGCGACGGAGGGGGTGGAATTCTAGAGCTTAGCACCTCAGCAGCTGAAGGTACGGCTATCAGTAATGAAGTGATTTAAATCAGGGATGTTCAAGAGGTCAGAGTTGGAGGGTTGTACGGCTGTAGGAGGTTACACAGCTAAGGAGGGGTGAGACCTTGGAGAAATTTGAAAATAAGAATCAGAATTTTAAACTTGAGCTGCTACTCAACTGTGGGAGCCTTGTGTAGGTCAGCAGATACAGGTGAGAGGTGAACAGAATTTTATGTGACTTATCATATGGACAGCAGACGTTTCAATCAGTTTAAATTTGTGGAAAGGTAGATGATGGGATGGCCAGTCAGGAGTGTATTGGAATAGTCAATTCTAGAGGTAATGAAGTCAAGGATTTCAGGGTTTGAGCAGCAGAAAGCTGAGGCAGGAGCAGAGTTGGATCACAGACAAAAAGTGAGGATTTGGTGCTGAAGACATCTGTTCTTTAAAAGAACCAGAGAGGAAAATGGCTGAATGGCCACCTCCTAAAGCTGTAACTTTCTATGACTCTACGACATGGGCGTGGAAGCAGGGTAGTCTTAGTGATAATGCGGCTGTGTGGTCAAAAACAACAATAAGGTTGCATGCAGTCTGGTTCCAACCTAAGACCGTTGCCAGGGAGCAGGATGAAGTCAGTGGTGGGGAAAGGAGTTTGTGAAGAGTAATGAAGACAAAGGCTTTGATCTTCCCAATTTTAGTTGGAGTAAATTTCAGCTTATCGAGTACTGGATGTCAGACAAATGGCCTGATAATTTAGAGATGGTAGAGGAGCCAGGAGAGATTATGGTGAGATAGAGCCGGAGTTATTAGTGGACATGCGAAAACTGATGCAGCGTTTTCGAATGATGTTGTAGAGGGGCAGTTTTTACATGAGAAATAGGAAGGGGCTAAGGTTAGACCCTTAGGGGAGTCCAGAGGTAACAGGGATACAGCTTTTGTGTCCATTTTTTTGAACCAAGGCTAAAATGAGGTTTGGGGCTAAGTGATCCTAATGGGATGTAAACTGAGCATCAGTGAGTAAGTGGGTAATTGGTGAGTAATTGCCTCTTGATAGCACTGATGACTCCTTTCATCATCTTCTTGATTGGGAGTGGACTGATGTGATCCTTGGGCTGGATTTGTGGTGTTTTTTGTGGATAGGGTGTATCTGGGAAACTTTCCACATTGGGTAGATGTCAATGTTACAACTGTACTGGAACAATTTAAAACTTTTGCAGAATAACTCAGCAGTTTTCACACACATTGCAGAAAAACTGCATTCCAAACTGGTGCAGGTCAGCTGAAGAGATTTCTAGTTTCCATAATCAAGCTTACAGACATTAAGTCATCACAACCAGTGAACAATCATTATGGAATTAATTGGTTAGGACCACAACCTACCTTAGAGTTCTGGTTCTCTGCACAGCAGCAGAAATGTTGTTGGGGCTTACTGTGTCCAGTGCACTTGACTGCTCTGAGGAAGGGTCATACAGACTCGACGTTAACTCTTTGTTTGTCTCTCCACAGATGCTGTCAGACCTGCTGAGTTTTTCCAGCATTTTCTGTTTTTACTTGACTGTTTTGCTTTCACATGAAATATGTGAATTGAGCCTCTTCTTGGGTTTGTACCTGAGCTTGATTTGCTAGATTGGAGTGTCCTAAAGCAATGGTCATACTGTCTCTGAGTACAATCTTCAAACAATGCACATGAAGCAAGCTATTATTAATAGCATTTAGCATGCCTGTTGAACCAGTGATTTCATATGCATGAGTTTTGCATGCACTGGAAACTTTGCTAAGGTGTGTTGTATTCATGCGTGCCATCGAACCTGAAGCTTAATTTGCTTTTAAGCATTCTAAGGTAGGTTGTGACCCTAACCAATTAATCCCATAATGATTTTTCACTGGTTGTGATGATTCAGAACTAACTTCAATTATGGAAACTAGAAATCTCTTCAGCTGACCTGCACCAGTTTGGAATGCAGTTTTTCTGCAATTTGTGTGAAAATGGCTGGGTTATTCTGCATAAGTTTTGTAAGTGAGGTAGATGACCCAGATGATGTCTTATCAGATTTGCAAAAGTCTTTCGAGTGGGGATGAGGAATGGTTGCCATATTGTGCAGTAGCTGTGTTTGCAATTTTTAGATTTTTTTTCTCATACCACTTGTTTTAGCTAGGGCTTTCTGGGATGGAAAAAGGGAAATCTTAAGAACTTTGATTTATGTCACCCCTTTAATATAATTTATAGCTGCGTAGTTAAAAGAAAGAACACTACCAGAGGAGGAGATATTTGGGGGTGGAGAACTGATGTGTCAGAGGTCTAGCTGAACATTAATACCATTACTCTGTACAGAAGCTTGCTGATTTCCAGAATTTTCCATTACTCGCTGTACAGCCAGCTCTCTCATTTGAAGAAAAGGGTTACTGAAAGGATCACCAAGCTGCCTACATGACTTGCACAAAACAAACATGCAGTCAAGATGCCCAGCATGCAATATCACACCTTGTGTATACATCGTGCATCTACTAATACATTTATTTCTCCATTGTTGGATACTCAAGTGCTGCCTTTAGGTTAGAGGGCAGGGAAATAATTGGATCAAGGCAAAGGAAGGTGGAAGGAGGGCGAAGCAGAAGGGCTGGGTAAGGGAACAATGAAGAGGGTCAGAGGGGATGGGGTTGTGAGTACCTTAGCTGGGGTGATGCCATCCTGACTTACAAATTTCATTTTTTGAATTAAGAAATCATGATTTTTTTCCACACAACAACCAGCATTTATATAGCACCTTTAATGCAGTCAGCTATCCCCAGGCATTTCATGGGAATGTTCTAACATTGAAGAGATTCTCAGATTTTAAGTTTTACAAGGCCACAATTTTTTGAGAAGCCAGGGAGGTATCTGCATGTACTGGCAAGATTTTTTTCTTCTGAATAGATACCTATTTTCTTTCCCATTTTTGTCCTGAGAAAGTTCTAATGTTGACCAACCTACCAACCATAATATGATATAGGTTTGGAAGTACTATAAGCTTGGCTAAGCTGTTAGCAAGTACATGCGAAATGTATGCATGTTAAGTCAGGGCATGATGTTAAATACAGTTCAAGCTGCTTTACCTGTGCTGGAAATGAAAGTATCTTTATAGCTTAAAAAAAATGAGCAGTGAAACTCTGTAACGGCTGATATGGGTCAAGGATTGCTTGACCCTGCTGTGATGTGGGCCCCTGAAACCTGAAGGCTGCCTCTACATGCTTCCAGACTTTTGCCAGTGGCTGTGAAGTGTAAGAGTACTTATCAATTAATCTTGGATCATTATCAGCTGCCATTAAGCAAACTCCATTCAACAGGCGAAATGCACGTTAACAAAACTCCGAATCCATGGGAATTTTAAAAAATCACTTTGAGATGACGGCTGATGAGTGCAGAGAGATGAATGACCACTTGGGGCCTCCTCACACGTTGCTGAAATCGAGATTGTCGTGAAGTGGAGGGTTAAACTTGCATGGCGTTACTTTATGGCTGTGTGTTGGTGATTCATAGATAAAAACAAAAAACTGCGGATGCTGGAAATCCAACACAAAAACAGAATTACCTGGAAAGACTCAGCAGGTCTGGCAGCATCGGTTGAAGGGTCATGAGGACTCGAAACGTCAACTCTTTTTCTTCTCCGCCGATGCTGCCAGACCTGCTGAGTTTTTCCAGGTAATTCTGTTTTTGTGTTGGTGATTCATGTTGCCTTTTTGTAGGAATATTTCTCACTTCAGAGGCCACTTTGATCAGAGAGGCCCCTCAATATTCTGAGGTACCTCAAGACCGTTTCGGACAAGTGTGGTAAAATTCTGCTGAATGATCGCAGATCTGCTCAGAGTTGGGGGACATATCAAACTCAAAACAAACTTTTAAATATTGAATAAATTAGCAACATACCAGTGGCTTCTGCGTTTTTTTTAATATGTAAAGTTTAAATCTGTTTAAACGTAGTTTATGCTCAGCTATTGATTGATGGCTTCCATCTGATGCCCACATGGTACTTAGTCAGTAGCCCCTACCAGGTGGTCTAAAAACTATCATGTCAAAATAATCTTTTAATCCCCATGGCTTTGCAGTTTTGTTAATGTGCACTTCTTCCTCTGAATGGAGTTTCCATATTGACAGTTGATCGTGACCTGAGATCATTTTGGTTAAATTTAATAAACCCTTTTTTACATCCATTTAGTAGCTGCGGTTAATCCAAAAAATGTGAAATGCATGGGAATTAGCAAATTGAATCAATGGGGATTAGAAAATTATCGTAATAGATTTAAAACACCAGGAATTGATTCCAGTTCATTTGTGGACAGTTGTGGAGCAAAAACAAATTGGGTTTGTTTGTCCACTGATACGAAGTATATAAATAAAATTACCTAGAGTCTACAATGCAGAAACTGGCCCTTCAGCTCAACTGGCCTACTCCATTTATTCTCCATACAAGCCTCCTCCCAGCCCTCTTCATGTGACCCTATTAGCAAATCTTTCAATTTCTTCCTCATGCTCTTATCTAGCTTCCCCTTAAACACACCTAAGCTATTCACCACAAGCATTCCTTGTGGTAGCACATTCCACATTCAAACCACTCTTTAGGGAATGTAGTTTCTCCTAAATTCTCTGTTAGTGATTATCTTATATTTATGACCTTGAGTTTTGGACTCCTCTGCAAATAGGAAATGGGTTAGCCTGATGTGTCGTTGAAAGATATGGTGGTGGTAGGGGAGGGAGGAAGAGAGACAGACAGACAGTGTGTCTTCCTTTTAATGGGAAAGCATGTAGATGTAAATTATGCTTGGGGTTCATGTGACATTCCATGAAACAGTTTCATTCATTTATAATGTCTTCCAAGTTCCCTTAAGTATACTACAGTCTTGTTAAATGTTGCTAGTCATCGGTTCTGGCTACATAAGACCTTTTAGAAATAAATCAGCCACTCTATTAATTTATTTTGAGTTAAAATAGAAAATCGCTTCAAGTAGGATTGGCACTTTATGCCTTATTTGTCTCTCCACTGTGATGAGGTTATGTAGTTTTATTTTACATTGCCAGCAAAAGTGGTGTGACCCTCTACCATTTACTGATCTATAAGTGTCTATATTTTATGACATGGGAGCATTCATCGAATGTAGCTGTTTTTTTCTAGATCCTTTGGGATTCACCGCCATCTCTGTTCTGTTTATTGATTGAATCTTGGCAGCTTCATCAATTGCTAAGTGTACTTTTTACACCTGATGCCACTGCACCTATTAACACAGAGATCTGGCCAGCTAGCTTAACAATGACTGACCATGTTACTCCTGAACGCAGGCAGTCATTGTACCACAACATACCTTGTGTTCTGTTAGGATTCAATTTGCTGAAGATTTTGTGACTCCACTTGTTTTAGAAAACTAGAATCCGAGAATGATATCGCACAGGAGGCTGCCATTTGGCCCAGCGTGTTCTTTGAAAGAGAGATCCAGTTATTTCCACTCCCCTGCCCTTTCCCTGTAGCTTTGCAAATTTACCCTATTCAAATAATTATCCATTTCTCTTTTGGAAAGTTATTATTGTATCTGCTTCCATCACATTTTCCGCAGTGCATTCCAGATGATGTAGTGTTCAAAATAAAATTCATCTCGTTACTGGTTCTTTTGAAAAATTACTGCAAATCTGTATTTTCTAGTTACTGACCCTTCTACTGGAAACTCTTTCTCCTGTTATGAAATCCATTTTTTTCTGCGTGTCTATGCTGAATTAGCAGTCTGTGGAGCTTGTAACATTTAAGGTACAGGATGTTACATTTATTCCAGCCTAGTAACAAGGGTGGAACCCTCTTGGAGTGTTTTGATAGGTCACCAGGTCAGTTCAAGGGTCAGTGAGCAGTCAGTTGTTTAGTCAGTCAGCCTACAAGTGTTCCAGGTGAAGGACAAAGACAAGGGACAGTAACAGATCCCAGATAAGTTTTCTTTAAAAAAAGGAGCAGGGAAACTGGCTCCAAATTGGAGAAAGAGCTGCGGGGACTTGAGAGGAGCGCTGAAGACCCAAGAAGGCAGTCGAAGGTTAGTGACTGTGTGCTGTGGGCCATTGGGGCAGTGGTGTTCTGCTTGGCATGGCTGAAGAGCTGAAATGGTGCTTATAAGCTAGTGTTTGAGTGTACCTGGGAGTTCAGGGAAACAAAGTCTTGGAAGGCAAGATTGAAACCCTGCAAGTTTAGCCACCATTGAAGTAGTCTGAGTCGGAATGACTTTTGGAGAGAATTCTAAGGCAATATCTTTAAAAGACAAAGATTGTGAGAGAAACCAAAGTTTATGAGATTGGTTGACTCAGTGTGACTAACATCTGGGTGGCTTGTTGAGAAACCCATGGAATCTGTTTTGGTTGCATCTGTCACTTATTGTGTAGCGTGGTGTCACACTGACCATTTGCCTGTTAGTTCACATGCATCTCATACTTACCCTGAATATTAGAGTATGAAACAGGTATTGTAAATTGTTTTATCTTTTCTGAACTTTGTATAATAATGTTTATCTTTGTTTCTTCAAACCCATCGAATCTTGTGGCTTTATTCACTTAAGCGTATTGAACCTCAAACATTGTCTACTTTAAACAAAGAATTTTGGTCCCGAACTGGGTCCCACCAATAACTTGGGGCCTGGCCAAGGATCATAACACTGCTCATTTATCTAAACCCTTCAGTTTGAATGCACTTGTTAAATCTCCCCATAAACCTCTTTACTCCTAGGTGAACTAGCCATCACTTCTCTAGTTTCTCCATGAAACTGTCGTCTTGCATTGCTTGTATCACTCTAGTAAATCTCCTCCGGGCCCTCTCTCTAAGCCTCAACACCTATCCTAAATTGTGGTGCCTCTAATAAGTGGACACAGTACTCCAGCTGAATCCTAACGCTAACTAGGTAGCTACGTCTGTGATGTGACATTCATTTAAATATAAAATAAATGAATTATGTTTAGGAAATTTACTTCCACCATTTGCAAAGCGCGCATAGTACTTTGAATGGAATTGGGTGAGTACAATGTGGGAAAGTGTGAAGTTGATCGCTTTGGCAGGAAGAATAAAAAAGCAGAGTATCGCTTAAAGGGAGAATGACTGGAAATGGAATGGAGAATTCTGAGGTGCGGGGGGGATTTCGGTGTTCTCATGCATGAAAGTTAGTATTCAGGTACAACAAGTAATTAAGAAGGCTGATAGAATGCTAACCTTCATTACGAGAGGAATTGAACAGAAAAGTAAGGATGTTATGCTTCAGTTATACAGGGCATTGGTGAGACCACGTCTCGAATGCTGTGTGCAGTTTTGGTCTCCTTATTTAACGAAGGCTGTTAATGCATTCGAGACAGTTCAGAGGAGGTTTACTGGATTGATACCTGGAATGAGCGGGTTGTCTTCTGAGGAAAGGTTAGACTGACTGGGCTTGTTTCCACTGGAGAGTGAGGGGGTGACTTGATTGAAGTATACAAGATCCTGAATGGTATTGGCAAGCAGGATGTGGAAAAGATGATTCCTCTTGTGGGTGAGTCCAGAGCTAGGGGGCACTGTTTTAAAACTAGGGGCTGCCCTTTTAGGACAGATGAGGATAAATTTTTTCTGAGTTATGCGACTTTGGAACACTGCTGCCGAAGGTGGTGGAGGCGGGGTCATTGAATACCTTTAAGATGCAGGTGGACAGATTCTTGTTAGGCAAGGGAATCAAAGGTTATCAGGGGTAGGTGGGAATGTGGGACTAGTAATACAAACCGCTCAGCCATGATCTTATTGAATGACAGCAGGCTCGGCAGGATGAATGGTCTACTTCTGCTCCTCTTTCATATGTTCATAAACTCTTGATTGCTAGTAGGAAATTCAAGGGGTAGAACAAAAATGCTTTACTGCAATGCTTACTGAGGCCAAAGGTATTAAGTTATTTAAAAAGAAAATGGAAAAATGTTTGGAAAGGAATGGTCGGAAAAGTAGGATTAGGCCAAAAGCTTGATGAGTTGAAAGGTATTCTGAGCTGTAATTTCTGACATTGAGTTTTTAGAAATTTCACATTCATTGCACAGGCCGGTTAAAAAGGATTTTTTTTTTGGTAGGTTAAATATTGAGAATTCAGATTGCTTAATTCTGGATAATTCCTGACTTCTGGTTTGTTTTTTTTTGGCAGGGGAGCAATTTAAACATGGTGTTCAGATTCTGGACTACAAAGTTTGATTTTAGATATTCAGACGGTCTGTCCTAGGCCGAGGTTTTCTTTGGGCTATTTTGTAACATCAATTTTTTTTCTATACATAGCAGAAACAGAAAATGATGAAAGCACTCTGGTCAGATAGCGTCTGTAAGAGAACAGATAAGTTATTTCAGATGCAGACCCTTATTCAAAACGTCCAATTTTTTTTCAGTCTGAGTAACTGCTGTTTTGCAAGCAGACCCAATCACCTTGGTAAAACTTCAAAGGAGCCAACGTTCTCCATTTCCCCAACATTTCTGCAATTTTCGCATTTAAATTAGACACATTATGATGCCTGACTGTAAATTAGATTTACAACTGATGCACTTTTATATTTTCAATTGAATTTCAATTGTTAAAATACCAAGCAGAAAGGCTGCTTTATAATCGTCTTGTATCAAGATTTACTGTTGTTGTATGTGAGGTTATCCACTTTGGTAGCAAAAACAAGAAGGCAGATTATTATCTGAATGGCTATAAATTGAGAGAGGGGAATATGCAACGGCACCCTGGTGTCCTTGTACACCAGTCGCTGGAGGTAAGCGTGCAGGTGCAGCAGGCGGTAAAGAAGGCAAATGGTATGTTGGCCTTCATAGCCGGAGGATTCGAGTACAGGAGCAGGGATGTCTTGCTGCAATTATACAGGGCCTTGGTGAGACCACACCTGGAATATTATGTGCAGTTTTGGTCTCCTTACCTGAGGAACGGTGTTCTTGCTATAGAGGGAGTGCAGCAAAGGTTTACCATACTGATTCCTGGGATGGTGGGACTGACATCTGAGGAGAGATTGAGTAGGTTAGGATTATATTTGCTGAAGTTCAGAAGAATGAGGGGGGATCTCATAGAAACCTACAAAATTCTAACAGGACTGGACAGGGTGGATGCAGGAAGGATGTTCCTGATGGTGGGGGAGTCCAGAACCAGGGGTCACAGTCTGAGGATACAGGGTGGACCATTTGGGACTGAGATGAGGAGAAATTTCTTCACCCAGAGAGTGGTGAGCCTGTGGAATTTGTTACTACAGAAAGGAGTTGAGACCAAAACATTGTATGTTTTCAAGGAGTTAGATATAGCTCTTGGGGTGAAAGGGATCAAAGGATATGGGGAGAAAGTGGGAGCAGGCTATTGAGTTGTATGATCAGCCATGATCATAATGAATGGCGGAGCAGGCTGGAAGGGCCGAATGGCCGCCTCCTAATTTCTATGTTTCAGTATATATTTCATACCTTAGATTAACTCAGAGATGACACTAGTTTCTATGTTTGTAACAGGTTTTATTCGGTGCTTTAAAATGTCTACTCCATGCTTCTAACTCTGGCTTTCAGCTATTTCTAGAGTTTATTTACTTTTCTCTGGTTAACCCTAGGTTTAGACTCAATCAGGCACAAGTGTGCAGAGCATACACATTAAACTCTCAAAGTCAAACACAGAACAATTGAACACTGCATCTTTCCCCCTTTATAAAACTAAACACCTTATTTTAAATTAAATCATCCTAAACAACAAACATATGTACATCGAGTCTTTTATTTTTATTCATTCATGGAATGTTGGTGTCGCTGGCGAGGCCATCATTTATTGCCCATCCCTAATTGCCCTTGAGAAGGTTATGGTGAGCTGCCTTGTTGAACCACTGCAGTTCATGTGCTGCAGGTACACCCACAATGCTGTTAGGGAAGGAGTTCCAGGATTTTGACCCAGTGACAGTGAAGGAACGACGATATAGTTCCAAGTCAGGATGGTCAGAAGCTTGGATGGGAACTCCCAGGTGGCGGTGTTCCCATGTGTCTGCTACCCTTGTCCTACTAGATGGTAGCAATCATGGGTTTGGAAGGTGCTGTTGAAGGAGCCTTGGCAAATTCCTGCAGTGCATCTTGTAGTTGGTGCACACTGCTGCCACTGTGTGCCAGTGGTGGAGGGAGTAAATGTTTGTGGATGGGGTGCCAATCAAGTGGGCTGCTTTGTCCTGAATGGTGTTGAGCTTCTTGAGTGTTGCTGAAGCTGCACTCGTCCAGGCAATTGGAGAGTACCCCATCACACTCCTGACTTGTGCCTTTTAGATGGTGGACAGGCAAATGGAGAGTATTCCACCACACTCCTGACTTGAGCTTTGTAGATGGGGGACAGGCTTTGGGGAGATGGGAGGTGAATTACTTGCCGCGCGATTCCTAGCCTCTGACCTCGTCTAGCCACAGGCTAGTCCAGTTCAGTTTCTAGTTAATGGCAGCCCCCAAGATGTTGATAGTGGGGGATTCAGTGATGGTAATGCCATGTCAAGGGGCGATGGTTAGATTCTCTCTTGTTGGAGATGATCATTGTCTGGCACTTGTGTGGCATGAATGTTACTTGCCACTTGTCAGTCCAAGCCTGGATATTGTCCAGGTTTTGCTGCATTTGGACATGGGTTGCTTCAGTGTCTGAGGAGTCGCGAATGGTGCTGAACATTGTGCAATCATCAGCGAACAATCCCACTTCTGACCTTATGATGAAGGGATGGTCATTGATGAAGCAGCTGAAGATGGTTGGGTTGAGGGCATTATGCTGAGGAACCCCTGCAGTGCTGTGCTGGAACTGAGATGATTGACTTCCAACACCCACAACTATCTCCCTTTGTGCTAGGCATGACTCCAACCCTCAGAGGGGTTTCCCCCTGATTCCATTTGGCTCCAATTTTGCTCGGGCTCCTTTATGTCATACTCGGTCAAATGCGGCCTTGATGTCAAGGGCAGTCACTCTCACCTCACCTCTCCGAGTTCAGCTGATCTGTTTACCCTAAGTTCAGAAAGTCTTTGAGACCCCAAGGCCTCTGATGACTAAGATCTATGAATTTGAGGTTGTGTTTCTGTGTGATCAACTTGGTGAGGCAGATGATCAACACCTCACCATCCTTCAAGACAGTGGCCTCCCCATAAGTGACCTCTGGCTACCCTTACCCAAGAAACACAATGGTCAACCGTGCAAAATGGATGGCAATGAGCGCAAGGAAGTTAGCAGATACTGACCTTTTACAAACACAATAGCCCGACCAATCAGTGGTAAGACCCCACCCATATTCCCATCCTCTGCTATATATAACTGTGTTCCAGTCATTCCTCCAGACAATGGGCAAAGTATACTGCTTGAAATGATGAGGCTACCAACTCTTCCAAGGAACTCTTTTTAAAGTAGTAACTTCCCTTTTCAGAGCAGATTATACATGATGTAACTATAAAATCATCCTCGATGTTACTGCTCTGACCATGGAAATCTTCAACTTTTTGTTCTGCATTGATTCAACAGTGACTTCAAATGGGAATTAGATAAACTTGAAAAGGAAAAATACTCAGTTAAGGGGAAAGAGCAAGGTGTTGGAACTAATTGAATAGAACTTTCAAAGAACCAGGATAGGTACGATGGACTGAACTGCATTGCTCTGTGCTGTAAGACCCTGATAAATGTTACATAAGCTTTTCTAGATTGGTAGCTTTAAATTGCTAATGTATTGACATGCAAGAGCAAGGGATTTGGTTAGTGGTGGGATGGGGATGTGGGGCTGGGGAAGGAAAGAAGCATAGTGCATATTGCAGCACACAGGGATCTGACAGGCCTAGTGCAGCTATTGATTGTGTTGAGAGTTTAGAGTGGTGTATAATTGCATAACCTCTGGGATTTTGGTGGAGGAGAATTACGCTTCAAAGCTTTGTCATTTGCTGAGGTTGTTAACCAAATTATTTCAGTGTCGTGTTGCTTTCCTTTGAACCCATTATTGGCATTTGTCTGCTACTACTTTAACTGTATATTGCAGCATTTGCCACAAACATTAAGCCTTCTGTAAAGGTATTTCAACTTGCGTTAACATGAGAAAAGAAATTGGATTTGGAGTGAAACACCAGAAACTCGTAAAGCGCACAACCAATAACAAACCTAAACCTCGATTGAGTGTAAACTAAGCGCCTTTTGCCCTTCAATCCAAATTGAAATTTTCTGTTCCTTTACATAATTGCTTGCCTTAATTTTGAAATGGCTACTTTTGAAGGTAATAATCCAATGATTGGATAATTTCACTAAAGAAGGTTAAACGTTCTGAATCTTCACCCAGTTAAGTCTCTGATAACCCACTTTGATCAACAGGATTCATTTGCTGATGCTCTCATTGCAACTTGGTGAAGTCAACATCTTGAAACTTCTTCTCATAGAGAAGGCAAATAGATAGAGGAGATTATTACCTTTAAATGGAGACAGTATTTACATGCACAGTACTTCCTCTCCTGCTTTTCATTTAACATTTAGAAAAGAATAGCAATATTTTTAAATCAAAAATAATAATAATAATAATGGTGACGGGTCCAGCAAGGTGAATATGGGGGAGAAATGAGCATTTGACAAAACATTGATCGTATTGTAATTTGCAATCTGATTGAAATGTTGATACATATAAGTAGACTAGTAGAATACAAGTACAAGAGAAAGACACTGACAAGTAGTCATTGAAGGAGCTGAGCATGGAGCTTGTGGAGCTTTAAGATCTGATAACAGTTGAAATAACCCAGAGAAGGTCATCAGGAATAGTTCCAGATTTCAGGTATTTTATTGTATCTAGGGCCTTAGGAACCAGGTTGACTTTTATTAGTGAAAGTAAAATTATTATCCATGGTTTATTGCGAGTGTTGGGCAGTCTGCCAGTGAGAATTTGGTAAACCTAGGTGAGTCTTGTAATTTGGGCCCAAAAAGTTAAATACAGAGTTTTCAATCTGTGTCATACATTTACCAGAGGAAACGGGATGTATTTTAGGACCAAGTATTTTACAATTCCTGTCTTTTTTTGGTTCTGGTAGTTGTCCTGTCGGAACAGAGACCGGTGCTATCAATAAAACGTTTGCATCAAATCTTGTTTAAAAACTGAGGGAGAACAGATGAGAACTGAGCATAAGATGAATGTTAGATCATCAGTGGACAAACTTCCTGAGTTTATTTGAGCTCCCAATGTTGTTTGTTGACAGATGCATTTAGCTAAGGAATTGCAAGCTCCATTAATCCAAAAGTTCATACTTGAGCATTCTTTGTGGCAAGGGATCTAGAGCAGCAATTAATTATTCTGCAGTTTGACTTAAGCATAAAATACTATATAACCCTTTAGCTTGCATAGTATACTTAGTGTGATAGTGTTTCTGCCAACCCCTCCTCCCCAACTTGCAAGCTTCCTCACCCATCTCAAACTTCCCTGTGCTTCCCACGACATTGAAGCAAAAAACACAGTAATATCAAAAGCTGATTCAATTGCCATTCTAACAAATGTAGGTTCAGGAAGGTGGGATTATGCATCAGGTGCTCACTTTTTTATTTAGAGGGCTGAACTTTTTAAAAAAAAACTCAGTTGCCATATTTGAATGATTTTCTATTTTCCACCTTCCGTGGGCATTTTCCATTTAAACATTGTCTTCATAGGTAAAACGTCTTGCCATGGATTTTTCCTTCCAGTGTATAAGGTAATATTTGCAGCATGTAATGTATTTTAACCACTATACCTTATGGTGTATGTGTCTGGTTATGTTGATACTCATTTAAGTGGAGGATGATGAACATTTTATGTGCACTTTTAAAATGAATTGCAATTAATTTGCATTGGCTACAGTTCTGGCAAATACAAAGTTCTGTTTTTGGAAGTATATGTTCATTTGCTGCACAGTTTCATTTAATCAGATATTTAATTATTCCACTTAACTTTTCAGTCGCTACATTTTTATTGAATTCCAATAAGTAATTTTTAAAAATGCTTTTAAAATCACCAGCCGAATAATGTTGAGGGATGGAATTCAACAAGTTTCTTTCTTTACCCATATATTGGATAGATTTTACAATGGCATCCCAATTACAAAAGCTCAACTTAAAATAAAAAATGAATTTAGGAAAATTGATACCCTTTGCGCATATGGAAAATCTTTTCTTTCCCTCCCCCTCCAACATCTATGTTAGCAGAATGTCATCTACACCAACGTTTGTGTGTTGAATGGGGAAGTAGTTAAATTATCTCAGTGCAGTTTGTCACTTCCCAAGTGTATACTTCAATCAATACAAAATAAGTGTACTGTAAAATGTTAACTACTGTGCAGTCTTGAGAGATTGTTGTAATATTTCATTATTAAATTCAAGTTCTTGAAAGCAATCTGTATTTTTTTATCTTCACAGGTGCTGGAGAATCAGGGAAAAGCACAATTGTGAAACAGATGAAGTAAGTATTAACCTTGATGTTTTGGAGAATATCCACGAACACACTCTTCTGCCCTCACTAATGCACCCATTTTAACTTAGTCTTATAGGCCCTCACTAACACATGATGGATTTCCCTGTGATCTTCACTATAATGCCACTAAGTATTGCTTCCAAGCCACAAGAATGCCTTGGTGTGAAAGATAGCAGTAACCTTCAGAAACAAGATGTACAAATGAGGAGTGAGCGGAACCAGCAGTTTGTGCTTTTTGATGATTAGAGGCAATCTTATGCTGTCTCTGATCTAAGACTACTTGATATTGCCAAGAAATGTCAATAGTGGAAAAATCATCCATTACTTAACATTGAAACCCTCCACTTGGATCAGAGCAACTTGAATTTACTTGGAGCCCCAAACATAGAAAATTGTTTCTCAAAGGGATGTTAAGATGCATTTATAAGAAGGGTTGTTTTAAGGATTCTATTAAAAATGGGGCAGTGTGAAATAGAAAGCTTGGAGAGGAGAAAGGTACACTGAACAGAAGGAACAAAAGCTAGAATGGTTTCCAAGGAATAAAGGCGTGTCCAGGGATATACAGCGAAGGGAGACTAAATTCCATAACTTGCCTTAAATGAAACTGCAAGATCAACCGGTCCATTTTAAAACATTTCTCAATATTGTGACCTCAGTACTAAAGTGCTGAAGATTTGTTTCCATAATTTATGATGGCCACACACACTAAGGGAGTGGATGCCCAATATATTCCATATATTCAAGCCATCCAAATGAGACAACCTATCCGTATACTTTTTCATGCATTTTGATATGTCAAAAGGTATGTAGCACATAAAAGGGATGCTATGTTCTATTTAGTAAACTGGTTCAAGCAGTAGACCAGAATGAAATGTTGTATTTTAGAGATGAATACTCAGATATACTTATATGATTTGTTTATGCAAATAACTACTTAGTGGCTGATCTCCTGATTGGGACTGTCCTTTTATCTGTGTTTCATCGTTTAACTGTAGAAATGCGTTTCCTGGAGCCTCTGTTACTAACTTACCCCCATTGCTCATCGATTTTCAAGGTTGTCAGAGAAGATGGGTGCTGAGCATTTTGTTTTTGTTCTCTGCACTTGGGGAATGTAGTGAAGATGGCACTGATTAATTTGCCAGCTCTTGCTTGATAAATTGGGATATTTTCCTTTTTTAATTTACACAATTGAGCTGCATTTCTAAATGCTACCAGTTAAAGTATTCCTGTGAAACCACCTAGATGAGGAACAACATTACAGTATTAGCATTAAAAAAAAAATCTCTCTGAATTCTGAATTGTGTACTTAGCTATATCCATAGTTTTTGGTTTGAATTCATTAGCTAGAATATAACTCTTGCGATGGATGAAACGGTATCAGAGGCCAAATGCATTAGAAATGGCTTAGGAAGTGGAGCGAGGAGCTCAGTTTCATGGACATTATTTTCTCTCTGGCTATGTGACACGATAGAGGTGATGGAGTTACATAGGTATGAAGGATTTCTTTCTTGGATTCCATAGGATTATCCACGAAGATGGGTACTCAGAAGAAGAATGCAGACAATATAAAGCTGTGGTATACAGTAACACCATCCAATCCATCATGGCCATCATCAAAGCTATGGGAAACCTGAAGATAGATTTCGGAGAGTCTGGCAGAGCAGTAAGTCAAATCAACAGTCCAACTTGGTGAAAGATTCTTGTAAATTTCTCTATGTTAGATAAAAGTGATAAAAATGGCAATACGGTAATTGTTATTACCCTTTTTGTGGGTGTTATTGACTGCGTTGTAATATCGGGACGATCAAAATAACGAAGAAAGTGTGAAATGTTAATATGTTTAAATTTATCACCCATCTTCTCTCTTTCACTCATTTTTTCTTTGTCCTTCTTTTCGATCTTTCCTTCTATTTTTTCCCCCATTCCTTTCTCTGCCCCTTCTTCTGAGAAAGCATACTTTTTTTGCCCCATTTCCTGTCTCCACTGATCTTCACTCACTGGTCAGGAATCGGGGAGCTGTTATACCTGGAGTGCACCTATTAGTTTCAGTGGTATAGAGCCGAAGGGTGTTTGTGAATTTGACTGTGATTACACCCCTTAAGTTTCCCATCTCAGGAGTGGTCTCTCAATTCTGCTGAGCAGAGGCTTGAGAAAAGAAAAATTCTCACCAACGCTTGCACATGATCCATCAAGATTAGCTGATCCCTGGGAATGTCTCCTGTTGACCATTTAGTCAGTATGATATGTGGGGTTGGGGAACCACAGATTTGGAGAGAATTAAAGCATGGACCAACTTTATTTTTGTGCAGTTAATACACGTGGATGTTGTAAAATGAATAATTATTGTGCCTTAGATGGGCAAAAGTTTTGTTCAATTGCGTAAATGATCTGAATATTTTGCGGTTGTGATGGGGATTTTGTAGATTTTATCCTATCTTAAATATTTTGCTATCCAATTTTTAAAACTTACAATTGCATTCAGACCTTAAGTACTTCAAAGATTGTGAAGTGGTCTTTGAGTGATATGCAAAAATAGTTGTAACTATAGACCAGGGGAATAAAAGCCTTTAAACTTAAGGCTTGTGAATCTGCATCTATCATTGTTCTGTAGCATTCACAAAAGCATTAATGAAATAATACTGCAGAGATTCAAAGTATAAGTTGTGTATCCATTGCAAGTATGTAAAACCCTTTTATAGAGGAATAGCTTTTGTGTTATGCTTTCCTGTGGCTATCACTCTCCTGGTAGCTATTGTGCTCATTATTCACTGACTGTGAACAGTGCTTAATGAGGCTTTTCCTTTACATTTGCTAAAATGAAACATAATGTAGACACAGTTCATGCATTGTTGTTGTGGGCTAGAATAAGACAGCACTAGTTTTTGGAAAGGGGTACCGCATATCAGGCTGCTAGTTTACTGCCCTCCCAGTTTTCCTCTCCAGACATAGGGCAGACACACAGTTTGTGGTAGAGACTCTGTGAAGCACATCTCTGCAGTTAAACTGGGAAATATTTGGCAACCAAACGGCTGATGGCAGTAAACAAGGTAAGTTGGGCTGTTTACATTTTGAAGTGCGGGGAGCAAGAGGAACACTTCCTAGTGCAGGGGTTGGCCACAAGCAGCTCCCAGGGGTCTTGAGTTCAACTCCTGAGCAGCCTATGAATGACCGCACCTTTCATTCATTGACTGAGTTTTCTGAGAATTGTTCTCCCAGTGTGCTCCCAGTACATAGACACAAAAATATCATCAGCTATCTAAAATCCTTGCCATTCAGGCTGAACCAGCCCATGCCAAACTTTGGCAACATGTTGAATCCAGAGATGAGCTACAAATCTCACATCCTATCCAAGACTGTCACTTTTCCCACATGGACTCAATGGGCTATATGACCTCCTCCTCCTGTGCCATAATGACTCAGTGACCCATGCAACAATACCCACTTCTGTTTCAACTTCTGCTCTGCACTGCTGAAAACCTTATCCATACTTTTGTCACTTCCAGATTCAATTTCCCCAATGTTATCCTTGCAGGCCTCCCACCCTTCATAAACATCAACTAGTCCAAAACTCAGCTGGCTGTATTCTGCCTGATGCGAAATCCCCACTTGTCCATTATCACCGCCCCTGATGATCTTCATTGACTTTAAGCCTCCCTTTGTTTTTGACCAAGTTTTTTGGCCTCCTCTCCTAACTTTTCCATCATTACTTGGCTTTGTTCTTAGAGGAAGGAGAATATAGAGGGGGAGAGGGACATTTGCAATTCTGTTAAAACCTTCTATTCATCTTACTTTGTTATATCAAGACTTTTCAACTTTACCTTCTTGGAATGGGGAAAGGTTTGACAGTCTGGGCTTGTTTCCACTGGAGTTTTGAAGAGTGAGGGGTGACTTGATTGAAGTATACAAGACCCTGAACGGCCTTGACAAGGTGGACATAGAAAGGATGTTTCCTCTTGTGGGTGAGTCTAGAATTAGGGGGCACTGTTTTAAAATTAGGGGTCACCTTTTTAGGACAGAGATGAAAAGAAATTTTTTCTGAGGGTTGTGCGACTTTGGAACACTGCCTCAAAAAACGATGGAGGTGGGGTTATTGAACATTTTTAAGGCAGAGCTAGATAGATTCTTGTTAGGCAAGGGAATCAGATGTTATTGGGAGTAGATGGGAATGTGGAATTTGAAATAAAAGCATATCAGCTATGATCTTATTGAATGGCGGAGCAGGCTCAGAGGGCTGAATGGTCTACTCCTGTTCCTATTTCTTATGTTCTTACATTCCATGTGGCTCCCCATGAGGGAGTTCCAGGATTTTGACGGAGCGTCGGTGAAGGGACGGCGATATATTTCCAAGTCAGACTCGTACGTGACTTGGAGGGGAAATTTCAGCTGGTGGTGTTGCCATTTGTCTGCTGCCCTTGTCCTTCTGGATGGCAGCAGTTGTGGGTTTGGAAGGTGCTGTCTAAGTAGGCTTGATGAGGTCCTGCAGTATATCTTGCAGAGGGAATAAAATAATACAGTATTTAGGTACTGGTTCTGGATAACTTCGTAATTGCTTCTAGTTGGTAAAGTGATGATTCGTATTAGGGAAGCATCAGAAATTCCAGCTGGTAGAGTGCCAGATAACACCCAGTTTACTGTAAATTGATGGAATAGCTTGTTAAATACAGATACACAGTTCTGTTGAAGGGTCATGAGGACTCGAAACGTCAACTCTTTTCTTCTCCGCCGATGCTGCCAGACCTGCTGAGTTTTTCCAGGTAATTCTGTTTTTATTTTGGATTTCCAGCATCCGCAGTAGTTTTTTGTTGTTAAATACAGATGTCTGTTGTATGAGTTCTATCATTGTGTTGGGCACGCTGAAAACTGTTACGTTTTCGGTAGTTAACACAAGTAAGTGTAATGGGTGTGATTGGGAAATAGGTTCAGCATTTTACAATTCAGTTTTACTGTGCTTCAGTGAATGCCTGATGACTGAATCTTGCACAAGCTACAGATGGTTCTGAAATTCTTGATGGTGCAGAGATTATTCAATTCGCTCTGGTGACAAGCTGTTAATGAAAGGATTAAGAAAACATATTTCAGCATCCTTTGCACAGCTGTTGATTAAAATGATCTGCAGTATTACGTTATGATGAATTGAGTTTCCACCTTCCCTTTGACTTCAACCTTGGGCAAAAATTCCTCTAAGGTGTATGAAGTCATTATTGCAAGTCTGGACAAGTTAATGTCAGATGAAGGAGGATAGTTGGACCATCTTGATCTCAGCTGTCTAGAAACATTTTGCAGCCATATCCCTCCCCAACTAATTGAACTATCCAGTCTTAAATTATGCCAGGATTTTCACCTCCATTATCCTATTCAGGAATCCAATGCTTGTGGCGGTCATTGTGTGTGAAGGAAGAATGCCTTAATATTAGTTTTGATTTTCCTTCTTAAATTCTGAAATTTAAATTAATAGTTTGTTTGAACTTGTTTCCTTTTGTCCTACACTGAGTTTAGCAAAACATCCCAGGTATACCTTTTCCTATCTTTTATACTTCCCAAGCTCATACATACGAACATGTGAATTAGTTGCAGTAGGCCATTGGGCCCCACAAGCCTGCTCTGCCATTTGATAAGATCATGGTTGATCTGATTGTGGCCTTAACTCTACTTTCCTGCCTACCCCCTATACCCGTTGACCCCCATGTCAATCAAAAGTCACTGCTAGGATACCCCCCTTCCAGGAAGATTTCCTTGTCTCATATGCTTTCATGGGGTGTGGGTGTTGCTGGCAAGCCTGAATCTAAATGTCCTTTCATTTCAGAGGGCAGTTAAGAGTCACCCATGTTACTGTGAATCTGGAGTCTCATTAGGCCAAACTGGAAGATTTCCTTCCCTAAAGGGAGTGGCATTAGTGAACCAGATGTGGCTTTACGACAATTGATAGTTTGTGACTAGCAACCATGATCTTATTTTATTAATTGAATTTAAATGGTAGGATTTGAACCTAAGTCCCCAGAGCATTAGCCTGTCCTCTGGATTGCTAGTCCAGTGACATTACCACCACGCCACCATCTCCTCCTGGTGTCAGAGATCTGAGTTATCTGCCTGTAACACTTCTCTGCACTGCCTCCAACATTTGATTACCTCCTTGGTGTCTAATCTCGAAAGTGTGGTTTGCCCAGAGTACTGAACAGTTTGATTGTGACTTTATCTGACTTGTATTCTACTGTTCTAGACATTTCACTCAACATTGGCTTTGTTTGCTCTGCATTGATTAGACAAGTTTAGCCCCCCAAGCTTGTTCTTTCATTCAATAAGATCATGGCTGATCTGCGACCAAACCACAATCTAGGAGTATTCCAAGGTGTCTCCCAGCTTAATATTTCAACGCCATTGACAGCGTGCATGTTGTTTATTTTTCCTTCCTATATCCAATACTTTACACTTGTATGTATGAAATATCATCTGCCCTATTTCTATCCACATACTGTATATACTTGTGTAAAAGTAAAATTTTGAGACCCATTTTTAGTTAAAAAATTAAGGGATCGACTTTTACACCAGTAATGCTTTTGAGTAATATTTTCAACTAAAACACACCTGCCCAGCACACTTAACATGGCTCTCAAAAGAATCCACAAGGTAATGGGGAAAGGGATCCCTGTGCTAGCCATTTATTGTCTTGCTCTCACTGTCTTGCTCTCTCAGCAGCATTGGCTGGGTCTGTGGTTTCCATGCTGCTTGGGGGTCAGGGAAAAGGAAGGGCTGCACTATAGGAAAATGTCATGCTGATGGCTCCCAGCCCTTGATCTAGGCCTTGGTGCAGGGGGATTACACTGAGTCAGCATCCACAAGGGCCTGATTGACGAGGCCTGAGCCTTCCCCCTCCATCTCCACAGGAAGGCTGAGGATGATGATTGAGAACACGAGGCCTGGGGGGTTAACTTACTTAAAGTTTGCTATGGAATTTGGTCCCCACATCTTGTTTCCATGTGCACTGTTTATTCCTTGTCTCCCATCTTAATTTCTTCCCTTCTTCCCCATACCCCCAACAAAGAAATCAAAATCACTCTACAATCATCTTGCCTTAATTGCCAAATACGAACTGGAAGAATTATGGTATGTGTAACTGCTTTAATGAATAACGAATTGAGATTTTTGATGTGATTGTAGAAATTACACTTTGGTTCTGAAATTTTTGGGCTTTGAGCCCTGAAAATGTAGGGCCGGCTTTTACCTGAGGTATATGAAAAACCATGGGTTTTTTTTAGGCTAAAAATCATGGGGTCGACATTTATGAGAGATTTTTTACGTCAGTATATACGGTATGTTGTTTTATCCAACTCATTATGTAGTGTCCTTGATTTCATGGCCTGTTTGAGTTCTGTGCTACCAGCAAATTCTTTACATTGAGCTCGGGTCCAGGTCAGTTAGGTGAAAGAGAAACTCTGATGCTCTCAGTACTGCTTTTGATCGTCACTATATTACTTCAATAGATGACTGCACCATAAGCAGCGTACCCGTTTGAAACATGTCCATACCATGAACTCACTTAAGCGGAAGCAGCTTGGCAACGCAATTAGCGATGCCACTAAACGTAACAAATCTCTGACTGTGCACTCTCAGAAAGCGAAGAGTTTGTCCTTGTGCATGGTTTCAGTTTTGGTGTGCCTTCATCCTAAATCAGATGGGAAAAGGCATTAGCTGAGTTTAAACTCCTCTACCCCCAAATATCCTACCGCAAACCAGCGTCCACTGAAAACGTTGAAACCTTGAAAGCACGCCTAGCTGATCTAGTGCATGCATATTGCAGGATTCAGAATGACATGTCCGACTATCACATGCAGTGCGAACGTCTTACAGCATTGTGAGGCCTTAAGACCAACCCAAAGGTCAATAAACCTGACAAAGGGACCTGAACAGCCATCCTTAACCAGCGTGACTATGTCAACAAAATGCTCTCCTTTCTTAATGACAGGCCCAAATTCATATCCATTGGACCTGCCGCTCAACATGACTGGGACAGCCTTGCTTGAAAGTAAACTTAAACACTTGCTGGCGTACGAGCGATGAGCTACTGCGTGGTATGTACGGCAGGGTTAATCCTCGTGGTCCGCTACGACCACGTATGTATGGGCCGCCCAAGACACGCACAAGTGATGTCCCTCTACTTAACTGTGACGGATTCTGCACAACATGAATCGGTCAAATGGTTGAGCAGATTGTTATAGCCAATTGTGACCAAGTTTTCAACATACATTTGAGCAAACATTTGAGCAACAGGTGAAGCTAGCTGTTTCACGCTGCTACTATGCAGTAGCAACATGAGTGGTATTTGCCACTAATTGGATGCTGCCATCAAGCCAAAAAAAGACGTTCTGCCTATCACACAAATGAGTAATGTGGTATATGAATTTCAGTGCCAGTGTGATGCTTGGTACGTAGGCCGTACGTCCAGACTGGCTGATCATATCAAACAGCATGTCCCAGCCGCTGTTGTCACTCAGATACTTGGCTTGTGTCTCTTTTCTCTCCCCCTGAGGGCATCAACAAAGCTATGGATGAAACAAGTATCTCAATAAAAAAGCCTAGTTGGTGCTTTTTTAAAAAAAAACAGATGGTTTAGAAGGATTTTGTTTGATTCTTAGCATGCCTTTTAAACCATTTTAAATAATTTTACCACCTGCTGATCAAACAATGGAAACTCTAGCAATTCAGTAAAAAGGAAAACAAATAAATGCAGCTGGCTGAAAGCTGAAATGAGAGAGAACATTTTAACTGTTACCCTTGTTGAATGCTAACCACTTAAACCTTTTCATCTGGTTTAGCTATTTCCTACCCTATTAGTTGTGTTATTCCTGTGTAACAATGCATGGCTGTAGGCTGGGTTAATTTGTATTTGTTGATTCCTGGATGGCAATAACAGTGATTCTTGGCTCCTTGTGGGCAATACTCTTCATTAAATTCCTAGGAACTGAGTCTAATTTGATAATAGTCATGTTTTTGTGTTATCCATAACTCTCCCTGTCAATTCTTGATGGTTGAGCACCCCAGGAATGAGTGTATAGTCCTCTTCCCATTCAGTATAGAAGGCTGCAATTGAGATTCCCTTTTTCTGAAGATGATTTGTGATGTAGAAATAAAAATTGCGAGTACAAAATCTCAATCCATGGTTCAGCCTGGGTGGGTAAGGAAAAGTATGTACTGTATTTGCTGAAACTGTTGCAGAACAATTAAAGCAAAAAAACATGTGGCCTGGTTCAAATCTAGGGCACTAAACACACACATGTTGTGCCAGTTTCTGGAGTTTTACAAATTCATGCCCAGATATGATCTGCTATATTCCTAACTTGGAAAACAAACTTTATTCGGTGTGGGCTCTTTGAAATGGATCTTTTTTTTAAAAAAATGAACAATGTGCTGCTGCAAAGATGGCCACTCAAGGTGAGCTGACCTGGCCTGTGTTCAAAATTAGACAATCTCTGGCCGGGATTTTCCGGCCCATACCGCTGCCAGGATCTTGTCCTGCAGAAAGACTTTTGGCTGGTCTACCGCACCCCCCACGGCGGGTCCCACCACGATGGGGTCTGAAAATCCCAGTCTCTGTCTAACAGAGACTAAAGGGGCACATCGCAGGTGAAAAGGTGTCGACTACACATCCTGAGACCATCCAAAAGATATTTCGAAATTGAATAGGTCTTTTTTTCTTTGAAACGAAGAAGGTTATTGTCTTAACCCCCCTAAGGATGAATGCCTTGAAACAATAAACCAGGGCGTGGATCACCAACCTGAGACCATTAATTTGTTTGGAAAAGGGACCTCAGTGTGAGAAGTCACATGATAGGGCAGCCATGTTTGTCTCGTTTTAATCTTTAAAATGCTCTCCACAGAAAGAGAGACAAGGCAGAAAGGGCAATTACATCTATGCCTTAGGACCTGGAGGCTGTACTATCACAGTATCTTTACAGTGCAGAAGGAGGCAATTGGGCCCATTGAGTCAGTGCTGGCTCCCTGAAAGACCATTCCACCTAGTCCCACTCCCCTGCCTTATCACCATAACCCCTCTCTTTTCAGGTAGCAATCCAATTCCTTTTTGAATACCTCAATCAACCTGCCTCCCCCAGTATCAGGAAGTTTGTTCCAGACTCCAACCACCCTCTGGGTGATAACATTTTTCCTCACATCACATTTACTCCTTTTGCCAATTATTTTGAATCTGTGCCCTCTAGTTCTTTACATTCTCTTGAGTGGGAACAGTTTCTCACTATTTACCCTGTCCATGCCCCTCAGGATCTTAAATACCTCTATCAAGTCTCCTCTCAGCCTTCTTTTCTTCAAACAGTCCCAATCTATCTTCATAGCTACAGTTCTTCATCTCGGCCATCATTCTTGTGAATCTGCTCTGTACTCTCTCCAATACCTTCACATCTTTCTTCAAGTATGGTGTCCAAGGACTGGACGCAGTACTCCAGATGTGACCTAACTAGCGCCTTATACAAGTTCAACATGACCTCCTTTCTCTTGTACTCAATGCCCCTATTAATAAAGCCCAAGATACTTTATTAACTGCTCTCTTAACACCCCGTTAGCATCTTCAGTGACCTATGTACATATACACCGAAGTCCCTCTTCCTGCACCACCTTTAGAGGCTCTCCCTTTATTTTGTACTGTTTCATCGTATCTTTCCTGCCAAAACAAATCACCTCACACTTCTCTACATTGAACTTCATCTGCCGCTTGTCTGCCCAATCCATCCCAAGTTTATGTCCTTTTGAAGTTCAAGACTATCCCCATCATAGTTGACAACATTTCCAATCTTCATATCATCTGCGAATTTTGAAATCATGCCCTGCACACCACAGTCTAGGTCATTAATGTATATCAGGAAGAGCAAGGGTCCCAACACTGACCCCTGAGGAGCTCCACTACAAACCTCCAACCTGAAAAACAACCACTTAACACTACTCTTTGTTTCCTGTCACTCAGCCAATTTCTTATCCAAGTACCTACTTTCCCTTTTAATCCATAACCTTGTGTTACAATGGTCACTGTTCCCTAGAGGCCCTCCCACTGATATTTGATTCACTTGGGCAACTCATTCCCCAGAACCATGTCCAAAAATGCATGTCCCCTCTTTGGTCTGGGAACATGCTGCGGTAGAAAATTATCTTGAACACATTCCAAGAACTTTTGCCCCTCTTGACCTTTTGTAGTATTCCTTTCCCAGTCTATATTTGGATACTTGAAGCCCCCCATTATGGTTACTCTATAACTCTTGCACCTCTCCATAATTTCTTTGCAAATTTTCTTCTCCACATCCATTCCACTAGTTGGTGGTCTATATATTACACCAGTCAATATTATTGCACCTTTCCCATTCCTTATTCTAGCCAGAAAGATTCTGTCCTTGACCCCTCTGGAGCATCCTCTCTCTCCAGTACTGTCATGCCATCTTTAACCAATATTGCCACTTCCACACACACACACACCCCCGCACTCCTTTATCCCCTAAGCAGCTTGTACCCAGGAATATTTAATCCCCAGCCCTGCCCTCCTTTGAGCCAGGTCTCTGTTATAGCAATAATATCACAATTCCATTTGTTAAACTGTGCCTGTAGTTCACCAGCCTTATAAATCACACTCCCATGCATTCACATACATGCACATTAGCCCTGAATTAGGCTTTTTTACTTTCCTGCTTATTCTGACTCCATCTAATGACTGAGATAAAAGCAAAATACTGCGGATGCTGGAAATCTGAAATAAAAACAAATATTGCTGGAAAAACTCAGCGGGTCTGACAGCATCTGTGGAGAGAAAGACAGAGTTAACGTTCCGAGTCCGTATGACTCTTCTGCAGAACTAAAGAGAAGTAGAAACGTGGTGAAATGTAAACTGTTTAAGGGGGGTGGGGACAGGTGAAGCTGGATAGAAGACCAGTGATAGGTGGTAAAGGAGAGATTGCAAATGATGTCATAAACAAAAGGTCGAAGGGGTGTTGACGGTGGTGATACTGGCTAAAGGAGGTACTAATGGTGACATTAAGGGTAGAATGCAGGATGAGCAAGTGACAGATCGCCCTAGTGGGGGTGGGGCGGGGGAAAAAAGATCAAAATAGGCTAAAAGATGGGGAAAAACAATGGAAATAAATTTTTATAATAATAATGGAAATAGGTGGGAATTTTAAAAATTTATTTCCATTCATTGTTTTATCCCCACCTTTTATCTTATTTCGATATTTTTTCCCCAAACCGCCCCCTCCCCCCACCCCACCCCCACTAGGGCCATCTGTCACTTGCTCATCCTGCATTCTACTCTTAATGTCACTATTAGCACCTCCTTTAGCCAGTATCACCACCATCAACACCCCTTTGACCTTTTGTTTATGACACCTTTTGCAATCTCTCCTTTGCCTCCACCTATCACTGGCCTTCTATCCAGCTTCACCCGTCCCACCCCCTTTAAAAGGTATATATTTCACCACATTTCTACTTCTCTTTAGTTCTGAAGAAGAGTTTTACGGACTCAAAACGTTAACTCTTGTCTTTCTCTCCACAGATGCTGTCAGACCTGCTGAGTTTTTCCAGCAATTTTTGTTTTTGTTCCATCTAATGACTTACTGTTGCCTACTCTAACCCTATCAAACTCTCCAAGTATTCTACCTGCCCTGATGCAACTATCTGATATATCCTCATTATCAGTTGATACTTCACTACTTCCCACTGCCCGTTTTTCTCCTCTGTGCTCTGAATTTCCTTCCAGGTTCTCATCCCCCCGCCAATCTAGTTGAAACCCTCCCCAACAACACTAGCAAACCTCCTCCGCAAGGACACTAGTCCCAGCCCTGTTACGATGTAACCCGTCCTTCTTGTACAGGTCCCACCTGCCCCAGAACCGATCCCAATGCCTCAGAAATCTGAAACCCTGCTCCATTTCCCCAGCCACGTGTTGAACTGCTCAATCTTCCTGTTTTTATGTTCACTACCATGTGGCACTGGGAGTAATCCTGGGAATAATCCTGTGATTACTGCTTTTGAAGTCCTGCTTTTTAATTCCCTTCCTAACTCCCTAAAATCTGCTTCCAGGACCTCATCCCGTTTCCTACCTGTGTAATTGGTCACAATGTGGACCACAATCTCTGGCTGTCCACCCTCCCACAAATAAATGTCTTGTAGCCGCTCTTTGACATCCTTGACCCTGGCACCAGGGAGGCAACATACCATCCTGGAGTCACGCCTGTGGCCACAGACATGCCTGTCTGTTCCCCGAACTAAGGAATCTCCAGTTACTATAGCACTTCCACTCTTCCTCCTCCCCTCCTGTGCAGCTGAGCCACCTGTAGTGCCACGGACTTGGCTCTTGCTACAGTTCTCTGAGGAATCATCTCACTGACCAGTATCCAAAATGGGAAAGCAGAGACTGAGAGAGCCTCAGGAGATTCCTGCGCTACCTGCCTGTTTCTCTTAGATACTCTGGCAGCCACCCATCTCCCATCTGCCTCTGTACTTCCTAGCTATGGTGTGACCGCCTCTCTAAACATGCTATCCACGTAATCCTCAGCCTTGTGGATGCACCACAGTGATGCCAGCTGCCGCTCAAGCTCCACAACTCGGAGCTCGTGTTTCTGCAGCTGGTGACACTTCCTGCATGGCTTCCCACATCCCACAAGATGCACATTCCACATGGCCAAACTGCACTGGCATACCTTACACTTTATATAAAGCATTTACTACCGTATTTACTAATTTATTTTAAGTGTTACCTTAATTTAGAATAATTCCTATGTATACTACAATTTACTGTGTTTATCTCTGTCTTGCCCCTTCTCGCGCTCTTTTAACTCTCCAACTCCGCTCATCATAAGGTCTCCAGGCGACTCTGAAGGCTAACTATAGCTGGGATCTTCTAACACTTGTTGCTCTGTTCTCTCTTCAGGATGATGCACGCCAGCTGTTTGCATTGTCTGGTACTGCTGAGGAGCAGGGCATCTTGCCTGAAGACTTAGCAAATGTGATCAGAAGGCTCTGGGGTGACACTGGAGTTCAGGCTTGTTTTGGTCGATCCAGGGAATACCAACTCAACGATTCTGCTGCTTAGTAAGTCTCAAAATATTTTCCTTTTCTGTTTGCTGTATCAGTTTGGGTGTGGCTGCTTGGCTGAAAGAAGTGAACTGCAGATTGTATCTGTGATGTCACTAGACATTTACTGTGTCTTTGATCAGACCCAAACTAAAATGTCCAGTGTTGCTTTATTTTAGTGATCTCTTGTGAAAGTTGCATTGCTACCGATGTAACCCTTCTTGGCAGCCTTTAGGGATGCATTTAATATTGTCTTGTAACCACCAGTTTTGCTGAAACGTCTTTTCAATCTGTCTGATTGCTCTCAGTGCACTTCTTAAAGTAAAAAGAATCTTTTTTTTGTTTTTTTTATATATTACTCTAATATTTGTAATTGGAGGGTACAGACAAGCATTCATCCAGGTGGTGGTCATTAACTGTGGTGAAATTAGAATGATTTGCTGTTAAGGAGGAAATTATTAAATGTGTGGTTTTTGTGGAAATACTTGATGTGAAATCTGCAAAGGAAATTTGGATCTCTATTCCTAGAAAATGATAGCACTGTATATTTCAAAGTAACTGTTCCCAAATAGCAATGACAAAGACTGATGGCATGCCATACTTTATAATAAATACTGCAATGGAGTGTAAACCATAAGTATAGCCACTTGAATTGTACAATGATTCTCAATGCAAGAGGAGATTCACTTTTTAGATAACGATTCTTTCAGCAATCTGGCATTGCAAATTTAAAAATTGCTTGGCAGAAATTGATTAACTCCCCTTCCCCCTCTCATTCCACCTCCATGGGAGGAAAAGACAGAGAAAAGTTCCCCAGTGATTTGATGAGCATCGAGTGTTGTATGACTAAGCTGACATTGTGAATGGATAATCGTGATCTGTTCTACATGATTTCAATGCTAGGGGGTATCTAATGATATTTAAACTGGTGATGCATTCTTGGTGCATTTAAGATTCATATCCAGAGGCTGCTGTTGAGCGGTAGTATGGATGAGGGTGTATACTTAAATGTCATTTATCTTGCTTTCTACAGTTAAGAACCTGAGTCCTCAGCAATTTGGTTAATTAAATTTTCAGTTTATAAAAACTGAGTTAATTAATTCATTTTTAAAATTGATGTCTCTGTGGTTTGCAACCGCACTCAATATGTCAGTCATTTCCATGATTCTAGTGGAGATGTAGTTATTACCCAGTTAGCATTTCTTCTGGAGAAACTGCAAGGACGATGATGCTGTCTCGGTACCTGGCACATAGTAGGCTTCAGAACTGTTTCAGGACAAACAGATGGGCTGGAACCTGACAAACAGCTGCTCACTAACTGAAAGGAACAGATTCTACATGAACAGTGCTGAGTAAGACATGCCTCATAGACCCAACTGTATCACAATCAAAAGGCTAGGCTAGACTACCTTGAAGCACAAAGTCTTAACTTCGTTTTTGCTTAATACGTCCAGTGATTGTGTGTATGCATGTGGTGTTGCCTCTACAATAGCGCTGTGCTTTGTGCTGCAGGTTGCAGTCCCATTGATCTCAGTTGTAAATTGTGATGACTTACACCAGGCTCGGCTGTCACGGCTCCCCCAGATGAATAGCCGTGTATCTGGGCTCAACGTGAATAGCATTTGAGTGAGTTACCGAACTTTGCTGTGGCTTAATTCATCACCTTAAAGAGGGGAGAAAACCTGGATAGAGTGGAGGGGTGGTTGGGGGGATGGGGCTGGTGTGATGCTATAAGCATTGTGCATCAGGCGTGCAGTCATCATTCAAGCAAATTCTTGCAATTAAAATCAAAATGCTTTGATCAATTAACATAAGAGCACAAGTCCAACAAATGGTAAATTGGTATTCTCACTAAGTGCTACTTTAACCTGGCACCCAGAGGAATAATTTGCATTTAAAAAAAAAACAGCAGTATTCTAAAATAAAAGGGCTATGAGGTAATTGTTCTGGCTCGATTGTACCACCTACCACAGTTCTTAGTTTATTCCCCTCTATGGAATCTCAGATTTAGTGCGGTTATGCTAAACTGCATTCCTGCTAAAGTGTGAGACATTTTATTTCTTGCTATAGAAAGTTGCGTTCTGTAGCTTGTCTGCACTCACACCAATGAGTGTGTTTGCCAAATTCGAGGACAATTTCAATTGGGGAGCTTGGATTGAGGCTGTTCACTCATTTCATTCCAATCCCTTTAACGATCAGTCCATTTTGTTTCAGTTTAATTCATTCACTTTGAGGGTGCATTTTATCAGCAGTTTGTTGTATGACTTCTGTTGTGAGGCTTAATCTCTCATGAGGTTAACATTGCTAGCACAGTGAGTAGAAGCGACTGAATGTTTAAACCAAACAACAGTCTTGTCTGTTACTGTTAGGTATTTTAGGTAACAGCAGCATTGAATGAGTCTTGGTCGATCACAGTAATCCAGTAACTTGATTCTTATTGAATTAGAATTCTATTCTAGTACATTGGACAAGCTACAATTTTCCATTGAAAGGTAGCCATGATCACAGACATTCTACTGTAATATAAAAAATTGTGCTCACATTTGAATCAATTAAAGTTGATACATCAGTCTTTGAGGTAGTCCAGTGATCTAATTGTAATGAACCATAATGCTTTATAATGGCAATATGACTGCTAAATAATGCATTGACCATGAAATGGTAGAATTCAGTTTCTCTGACGATACTACAGAATAGACATTCAGGCTTACTTAACATGTGCTCTTGAGTAAAACGAAAGCAAAATACTGAGAATGCTGGAAATTTGAAATAAAAACAGAAAATGCTGGAAAAACTCAGCAAGTCTGACAGCAGCTGTGGGGAGAGAAACAAAGTTAATGTTTTGAGCCGGTATGACTCTTTAGAGCTCTGATTAGTTGTGCTTACTCCAGAAGCCTTGCATGCGTTGGTGGTCTTATGTTGGGTGCTGGTTGTCTTTCAATTTGAGACATGGCCTGAAAAGAACTTCTCTTGTTTCTGTCTTATATAGCTCTTTGAAGCATGCAGTGTGCAGCATTATGCAAAAGATGTGTGTTTCCAATTTAAAATAATCTTCCCTATCTGAACCTTCGATGTCCCACATCAACATTTAAAACATCCCTTTCTGATAACCAAATTCAAATCACTGCACACACTTTTCCCTCCCAAGTTGGGTAGATGTAATATTTAAGGGTCAGAAGCTGCTGGAGAAACATGCCGCTGATGTTGGTGGATACTTTTCTGGTCATAATAAGGATCGGTGTCTCCTTTACTTCTCTAAAAGACCAAGACTTGACCTAGCCTGAGTGTATAGAGGGTGTAGGCTCTCTTTGTGTCTATCCCATACATCAATAACATAGCTAGGCTGGTGTTACAGAATATAGCATCTTACATAGGCAGTGCAAATTTAGCCCCCAGGTAACAGATTTTCTTCTTCCACAAATGTTTTCTTTTCCTGATTCTGTTCAATTCTTGCTGGGATAAGATTCCACAAAGTTTCATCTTGCATTGTATGAGGGTGAGTCTTCCCAGTGAATATAAACAGGCTGTTCCTAATGCGAAGTACTATTCTTACATAATTTCCAAATGTTCAGGGAACTTGAGCTTTCTCCTTCCTCTGTTTTTGTGCTAGCTGAGATCAGCTTACTCAACATACTCCAGTAGAGCAAAAACAGAAAATGCTGGAAAAACTCAGCAGGCCTAACAGCATCTGTGGAGAGAAAAACAGAGTTAACGTTTTGAGTCCGTATGATTCTTCAGAGCTAATGAGAAGTAAAAATGTGGTGAAATTTATATGTTTAGGTGAGGTGGAGCTGGATAGAAGGCCAGCGATAGGTGGGAGCAAAGGAGAGATTGACAAAGATGTCATGAACAAAAGGACAAAGGGGGTGTTAATGGTAGCGTTGAGGGCTAAAGGAGGTGCTGATAATGGCATTAAGGTAAGAAAGCAGAATGTGATAATAGTAGGACAAGGGTAAGAGCACTCTGAAAAGAACAACATGAACAAGTGACAGGTGGCCCTTGTGGGGGTGAGGTGCGGGGAAGGGGATGGTGGTGGGGGATAAAGATCGAAAATAGGATAAAAGGTGGGGATAAAACAATGAATAAAAATGAAAATAAATGAAAAATGGATAAAAATAAAAATTAAATATAAATGAATATTGAAAAGGGGGATAAAAGAGGGGTGAGGATAGAGGAGAGAGTTCATGGTCTGACCACTACAATACCGTCTGCCCCTGCAGTTATGTCACTGTAATCCAGAGGCCCAGGCTAATGTTCTGGGGACATGGGTTCAAATCCCACCATGGCAGCTGGTGGAATGTAAATTCAATTAATAAAAAAAAATTAAGTCTGGAATTGAAAGCTAGTCTCACGCCCAATTGTCATCAATTGTTTAACAGCCCATCTGGTTCACTAATGCCATCCTAAATAAATAAACCCTAATACTAGTAGGGTAGATGAAGGGGAACCAGTAGATGTAGTATACCTGGATTTCCAAATGTATTTGATAAGGTGCTGTTCATAAGGTTAATAGTCAAGATAAATGCTCATGGAGCTAGGGGTGATATATGGACAGAAGATTGGTTAATGATAGAAAACAGAGTGGGCATAAATAGGGTTTTTTCAAGTTGGCATACCGTGAATAGTGAAGTGCTGCAAGAATCATTGTGGGGCCTCAGCTATTTACAATCTATATTAACTACTTAGATGAAGAGACGGAGAGAAATATATCTAAGCTTGCTGATGATACCAAGCTAGGTGGAAGGCTGTGAGGAGGATACAAGGAGATATGCAGGTTAGGTAATTGATATGCAGGTTAGGTAGTTGGGCAACAAGATGGCAGATTGAGTATAATGTGGAAAATGTGAAGTTATTTGCTTTGGTCATAAGAAAAAAAAGAATATTTTTGAAAGGTGAGAAATTTTTAAGTGTTGATGTTCAAAGACTCTCGGGTATGCTTGTACAAAGAGTGCAGAAAGTTAACATGCAGATGCAGCAAGCAATTGGGAAGGCAAATGGCATGTTGGCCTTTATTGCAAGGGGATTGGAGGGCAGGAATAAATAAGTCTTGGTACAGTTGTACGGGGTTTTGGTGAGACCACATCAGGAGTACGGTGTGCCGTTTTAGTTTCACATGTAAGAAAGGATGTACTTGAATTGGAGGCCGTGCAGTGAAGGTTCACGAAATTGGCCCCTAGGATGAGGGGGTTTTCCTATGATGAGAGATTGAGTAAATTGGGTTTATGTTCTCTGGAAGATGAGGCAAACTCATTGAAACCTACAAAATTCTGAAGGGGCTTGAAAGGATAGGTGCTGAGAGATTGTTTCTGTTGGTCAGGGAATCCAAAACACGAGGGCACTGTTTCAGGAAACGGGGCTGATCATTTAGGGCTGAGATGAGGCAAAATTACTTCACTCAAAGGGTTCTGAATCTTCGGAATTCTCTATTCTAGAGGATTGTGGATGCTCCACCTTTGAACACATTTGAGGCTGGGATAGATGGATTTTTGATGTCTCAGAGAATTAAAGAATATGGGGAGCAGGCAGGAAAATGGAGTTGAAGCCCAAGATCCGCCATTATCATATTAAATGGTGGAGCAGGCTCGATGGGCCATGTGGTCCAGTCCTGCTCCTCTTTCTTGTATTCTTATGTTCTTGTATCCTAGCCTGGCCTACGTGTTACTCCAGTCCCAGAGCAATATAGTTGACTCTTATAATACCCTCTGAAATGGCCTAGCAAGCCACTCAATTCAAGGGGAATTAGGGATGAACAACAAATGCTGGCCTTGCCAGCAACACTCAAATCCCATGAAAAAATTTTTAAAAAACCGTCTTGAGTGCATTTGGTAGATGCCTGTGGAGGAGGCTACTTTCCCATCTTCCTGCTGTGTGGACCCAGGGAGTTGTGGGAGAAGTATGGAGCACCACATCTTTACATATGTACTCGGAAAAGGCCAAGGTAATGACCTGATTGTTAAATTACGTTAAGAGCCTATAACGGCTCAGATATGGAAAAGGTCCCATTTATTCTTCTACTATAGTCTATTGTAAATTATTAATTTTAATTTAGTGAGCCACACTAAATAACCAAGCATTCACTGAATTCTGTTCTTTGCATGAGAAACCTTGGGGTGTTTACTCAAAGGCACTATATGAACGCATGTCATTGGAAACTGATACTTAAGAAAAGTTAACTCCATGAACAATGGTTTGGAGGTTTTTGCTGCAAAGTAGTTTTCAGGTATATATTTGTTTACCATCACTTGAGATAATAGCCGAGGCGAATGGTGATGTGTCCACATTGTGCTTTAGAAGTAAAGTGGGTGTGCACTGATCCCATTAGAAGTTTATTTGCTTTCCAGTGATCGTATCTGCAGTATTTTAGCTGACTAAATTTTTCCTTATCACTCATTGTATCATGTTCCAGCAGAGTGAATCCCTTTTACTTTTACTGTCATCATGTAGAGATCCTGAACTAGGAATAATGGGCCATAACCTCCGACTAGCATCGGAAAGTGCTGGCCCACAGGAATTAGAAGAAATAGATACCTACTTACCTGGTCCTGAAAATTATGTTGCCGCTTCCGTTCGTCGGAGCTGCTTGGGGCCTGCATTGAAAGACTCCTCGCAGGCTCCAGCAAAGTACAGCTCCAGTGGATTCAAGGAGGCGACTCCCCTTTTTTTACATCTCTTGCTACCGTAAAGTAGGTAAGTTTAAAGGGCCAGGGAAATTGACTGGCCAGAAGGTAAGCGTCTAAGGTAAGTGCATAGGATTCGAGGGATGGGGGTGTCTGCCGGGTCGGGTGGAGGTGATGTTGGGGACGGGTGGGAGGGGATGGAGTCCTTTGTAGGGCGGGGTGGGGAAAGGTCAGGGGTGTGGGGGAATCCCATGTAGGGCGGGTTGGGGGAAGGTCAGGGGTGTGGGGGAGTCCCATGTAGGGCGGGGTGGGGGAAGGTCAGGGGTGTGGGGGAGTCCCGTGTAGGGCGGGGTGGGGGAAGGTCAGGGGTGTGGGGGAGTCCCGTGTAGGGCGGGGTGGGGGAAGGTCAGGGGTGTGGGGGAGTCCCGTGTAGGGCGGGGTGGGGGAAGGTCAGGGGTGTGAGGGAGTCCTGTGTGGTCGGTTTGGATGTTTACAATAGTTACTCAGAAGTTAGAAGAGGCTTTAATTCTTCTAACTTATTCTGAGTGACTATTGGTATACAACCTTGCGATTTAAATCGCATTTTCGGATGGTTCCCAGCGCAGTGCAATTGTCCACAGGAAGTGTGCACTTCTGGGCACTTGCTGTGCAAACCCTTACCTGGGAATTTCCCAGAGGAATTGCCCAGCGCGTCTTTGGGGTACCCCCCCCAAATCCGACACTGGGCCACTCGGAAGTTATGGGCCAATGTGCCTCTTAATTACCTTGATTTTGTTCTCTGAAGTTGCACATTTTATTCTTTGCATCTTCTGAAATCTGAAATTGCAGAATTTGACAGATGCATGTGATATTTTTCAGGTCAAATGCACCTATTTTTCTACACCAGCCAAACCCCTATTTTAATGGGTAATCGGGTTAGAGGAAAGTGTTTAAATTCTCAGATAAACCCAATTAAATATCTCAATTTATAATTGTTTCTGTTCTAATGCAATATCACTGTTCAAAATTGCTCCATGCATGTTAGTACAAAAAGCAGTTTGCATGCACAGTCTTTTTTTGAATTTTAAGCTATTGTGGATGCTGGAAATCTGAAATGAAAACAATGCTGAAAATGCTCATCAGGCCTAGCAGTATCTGTGGAGAGAAAAAGAGTGTTAATGTTTCAAGTCAATGCCCTTTTATCAGAACCAAGCTATACAGTGATATAATGCATTACGTCCAGAATATTTGAGATGCTAAACACCCAACCCCTACATTGTAGCTGTATGATGTCTGGCGTATGGTGATGCAGTGCAGGAACTCCCAAGCCCTCAGGCTCTGCCACCTAGAAGGATAAGTGCATAAGATACATGGGAACACCATTAACTCAAAATTTGCCTCAAGTCAAACAGAGCCATGACTAGGATCAACATCGCAATTCCTTAACCATGTCAAAATCTTGGGAATTCCACCTAAGAGCACCCAAACTAACACAATCACCTCACCTTCACTCACATGGACTGCAGCAGCTCAAGAAAATCCAGCACTGCCAACTCAGGACAACTAGTGATGGGCAATAAACACCTTAGATTAGATTCCCCATTGTACTACTTTTTTTTGAAGAAAATCATGCTGAATCTTCAGTAGGAAAAGTAGCTGGTCTCCAATTTTACTATGGAATTATGCTAAATTTTATACCTTGGACCAAAGAGTATTTTTCAAATGGTGAAAAGCTCAGAACAGTGGAGCTCTAAAGAGATTTAGGGATCCATGTACGCAGATCACTTATAACCTAGTAGTTAGCTACAAAACATGATCAAAAAGGTTAATGAAATGTTAGCCTTTATAATTAGAAGGCTGGAATATGAAAGGGATGAAGTTTTTCTACAGGTATACAAAACACTATTTCAACCACATCTGGGTGCCACGGTTTAGAAGATATTGGCCTGTACTGGTTGCAGCGCAGATTCACCAAAATGTTAGCAGGGCTCCAGTGGTTAGATTGAGGAACGCTTACACAATCTAGGCTTGTATTCCTGGAATATAGAAGATTAAGGGGTGATTATACTTCAAAATAAGAATTTTCTTTTTTTATAAAGGAATCAATAGGGTAGGTAAAGATATTCCACTGGTGGGGGAGTCTAGGATAAGGGGATAATTTTTAAAATAGAGTCAAGCCATTCAAGAGAGAAGTTGGGAAACACTTCTTCACACAAAGGATGGTCGTGCTGTGGATATTCTCCCACAAAAAGCACTAAATGCTAGCTTGGTTGATTTCAAATCTAAGATGGATGGATGTTTGCTAGTCTAAGGTGTAAAGGGAAATGGAGTTTGAATGCAGATCAACAGTGACCTCATTAAATGGTGGAACTGAAAGGCCTACTCCTGTTCCTATCTTTCAATATAATATAAAATGTATGATATATTTAGGAGACCTCCCAGTGCAGACAGTTCCCAGTGCAGGGTAATTGCTCATCGGAAGCTTGAACTTACCAGGCAATTCCTGTGCAGTTCTTGCATGGGGACTTCTATGGACATCCTCCAGCGCATCTTCTGGGTTACAACCCCCCCAGAGATCAGAAGATATGGGCAAATATTTTTTCTCAAATTCCTCCTTGTCACTTCACTTTCAAGAGAAGATTTTCCTTCACGTGTACCAGTATGGTAACTATATTCAGCAATATATAGCAGGTTAAAGAGCTATCCCACTTAACCATCAGCAACTAAATAAAAAGGCCATGCAAACTGAGGAGTTGTCTCCCTTAGCATGTTTTCATAAGCAGTGCACACACTACATACTGCTTTTTTCGCCAGATGCACCAACCTGCCACTCAACGCGAAAGTCATTTGCAATCCTTGGTCATGAGATTTATCGATAGTCAGCCAGGCTACTGCACTGAAGCTCATTACCAAATTAATGCTGGAGAAGCAAAGTACAACATGTGCAGTGGGATTTGAAGATTGTCAGCAAGGCACACTGAAGACAGTCATGGCAGTCTACAACAGGGGTTCTCTGTGTTAAAGGCGTTATTGCTGTTGAGGCTGTGAGCATTTCCAGAATTCTGTACACAGTGAGGGAGAAGTTTACGTTGGTGATCATTGTAGAACCACCCCAGAATATTAAATTAGTTGAAAATTATGTGGTAGGTTTCATTGGTTAATTTGTGACCGCATGATACTTCACTGAACTGACCCATAATATAATTCCTCACCTTCGGAAAGTCTGTCCATCTTTTAACTCCATCTTCTTTAGCAGCTTTAAAACCTTCTCCTCAATGGACTGGAAATTCCTCAAAGACTTTCCGCCATTGCTTTTAGAATTTACCCCCTTGTTCCAAGATCTCCGACTAAACGCTGCTCTTTCGCGGTATGAACCTGGTGACTGAGCCTCAGGCGATTTGACCAATTGGATTCCCCATAAACACTTCAACAAAACCCCACCTTTGTCGTCGTGGTGTTCCCGCCCCCCCCCCCCCCGGTGATATTGAACTCCGTGCCAACCCGTTCAACAAACATATTGCATTTATATAGCATCTCTAACATAATAAACTGCTTCAAGCAGTTTCACAGAGGCATAAACAAAATGTGACACTGACCACCAAAGATGTCGGTTTTGAGGAGTTTATTTTCACAGAAGCTCCTTAACAGGCTAGAAACTGGTCAATCAATGCCATTTGGAAGATCTGCTTCCGGGCATTATTTTAGTTGAAAGAGGCTCATGCTCAGAACTTGATTGTTTGATTTAAATATTTTTTGTCAAATTGGTGGTAATCTTTGCTCTTCAGACAAAGCAACATGGTTCAGTGGACCCTGGAAACCCTTGCCGATCCCTACTCTACCGCGTCCAACCCTTTGCTGTCAGGACTCTGAGGATAAGTGCAGGTTGGATGGAAGGGAGCTGTTCTTTGATGAAAGCACCCTTTAACCTTCATTATAGGAGAGTGCTGCTTGCAGTACTGTACAATCTGATCAAAAGGAGTGTGGTAACTTCCAACCTTGTCACAGCTAATTTCTCATTATTACAGCTCTAAATGGAAGCAACTATTGACCCATTTGTCACATTCTTGCCTCATTAACCAGTTAATCATGGGAATAACTGTACACTACATTAAACAGCCTATAGAATTATTGATGAGTTTCAACAATTAATGCAGAAGTGGTCACAACCTCTGAAAAAACAAGAGAGATGCTGGGAAAAAAATTAAATAAGGTGGTGAGTTATTCTATTATTTTGTGATACCGTAGCGGATCTTGGAGTCACCTCAATTTCCCCACAAAGTTCCTGACTTTGATCATATCACCAGAGAGCCATATAAATGTCATCATGGTAAAATAGGAACCACATATTGGTCAGAAACCATCTTCTGTACTGGCTTCCTTCGCACCTTCCAACTTTACTGTAAAACAAGGTGGAGCATTGGTTAATCAGCAAAAGACCATTCACTCTGATGCATATCCTCCAAACTCAAATTGGCAGTTCTATATCAAAGAAAGTGTGCTTGCACAGCTCGCACGCCAGCGTTTACAACAATCAAACTGCTGCTCGACAGATATCGCAGAGTAATCAGCTGATACTCCGATTTCAATTGGAGACTTCAGAGGGTTCTGTACAATAGTTACTCAGGAAAAGTTAGCATTGAAACTCCTAAATAACTATAGTACTGACCCTCCAAATGCCCTCGTGATCCCCGACTACCCTTTCTGAGCCACCCCCCCACCCCTGAACTACCCCCCCACTCTATCTACTCTCCTGACACCTCGCCAACAACCCCCAGCCCCCCAACTGGTCAGCCTACCCTGACTGACCAATGTACCCTCCTCCCCCATCCTACTTGCTTTCCCTCTTAAAGTGACTGGGCCTTTAAACTTACCTGTTATACAGCAGCTAACGCTGTAAAGAGGGGACAGGGCTTCTTTTCGTCTGACTGTGCTACACTGCACTGGAGGGCCTCGGGAACCCGCTGCACTGCACTTTTCTGAGGAGGCACAAGTTGCAAGGTTGGCTGAAGAAGGTGCAGCTCCCAGATAAGGTAAGTAGAAAGGAGTGGAGTGATGATCCGACTATGATTGCCGCTCCTCAGAAGTTCTGGCCCATTGTGCTTTCAATTAACTAGCATTCACGGCCTTATGAGGAAGTGTGTTCCAGATTTCCACTACCTTTCATCTTCAAACTGCTTTTTGATTTCATTCTTAAATGGCCCGAGGTCTTATTCCCACAATAGAAGAAATATTTTCTCTATGCATCATGTTGAATCCCTTTATCATTATAATAAACACCTTAATTGGATCACTCCTCAACCTTCTAAGGAATACAAATCAAGTTGGCATAAGCTGTCCTCACAATTTAATCCTTTCAGCTCCAATATCATTCTGGTGAATATGTGCTGTACCTCCTCCAAGTCCAGTATAACATTGCGGTCTGGGGTCCATTGCTGAGGGCAGTGCTCTAGATGGGATCTTTTCAAGGTTCTGTGCAACTGACGCATCACTTCTTCACTTTTATATTCCAATTCTGTTGAGCCAAAAGCCAACATTCCGTTAGCCTTTTGGAACACAATTTAAAATGCTATGATGTGTAAGCCAAGGTTCCATGATACAGTTATATGCGGAAAGCTGGGACACCCCTGATCTGCATCTTTTGACTCCGTGAAGTGACCTTAACACTCAATTGCGATTCTGACAACCTTCCTTGGAAATTCAATCTCTACAATATTGATAAAAACAAAAAACTACTGCGGATGCTGGAAATCCAAAACAAAAACAGAATTACCTGGAAAAACTCAGCAGGTCTGGCAGCATCGGCGGAGAAGAAAAGAGTTGACGTTTCGAGTCCTCATGACCCTTCAACAGAATATTGACCTGGATTGTGACACGCTGGTCTGAAGGCTGTAGCCACTGTTAGCTGGTAACCCTGTTTGTGGTCCCTATCTTAGGGCCACAACCTGTACATGATCTGACTGTTCTACTTTTGACATTGTATCTCAGTTTACTACTAAAGTTGAACCTTGGGCTGTGCAAACCTTTGTGTCCTCATTTTACCATGGGACCCTAGTTGTGCCTCTGCTGGCTTTTTAAGAAAGATGAATGTATTCCAAAAACATGATTTAATTTATATGTATGCAATAGATAAATATTTTTCCTTAACATTTACCTTGTTTGAATAAGTAACTACATCTGCATCCAATTATGCACAAGGGTATAAATAAATGTGTGATTTGAATTAATAATTAAAGGCGGAGTGGATACAATTAAATGAACTGACCTGAAATTTTATCAGGAAAATTAAAACTGTTTTAAATAATTTAATTGAATACATAATCTGTCTCCTTAAATAAATCTCCTGAACAGATCATAAAATAAATGACCTCTGCTCTAGGAAATTAATGCATTCATTTAGTTAAATAATCCTCTGCCCAAAAGCTGAGGTGATAAATTATGATCTGGGGTTTAAAAAGTAACAATTAATCTCTGGCACAAATAATTCTTTTCTCAAGTAGGAAAAGTAAATAAATTGCCAGCCAAGTAAAGTAAAATATTCCATTCTCAGTGAAGTGAGAATTCTGTCACAGCCAGTTGCTGAAAGTAACTCTTGATTGCTGATTCCACCCATAATCAGATTTGAATTTATCCATCTGCCCATTGCTATTAGAATTGGGGCAGCTTCCCTGTGAGCATCTATTCCAATTTCCCTTACTGGGTTCCCTATCCTGTTTCAGCTTTTGTTTCTCCCCCTCGGAACTTTGACTTTGGTTGCTGCTGCAGCGCACAGACATTCTCTCCTCAAGGGAGCCCAAACCTCAGGGGGAATACCTTAATCCATTCGATCACAAAGATTGAAAGTTGTGATGTAGATCAAATACTGCTTGAGGGCTCGACTGCACTTGACGCGCAGCAATCTTGGAAATTTCAAGCCGGAAAGGTTAACTGGTCAAGGCTAGATGGCTCTTCTGGAGTTTTGCCTGATTTACCTTTAGGACAGGTGGAGTAATCTTACTGAAAGCTTTCTTAGGACCCTAAGTATTCTGGTCCATGATGCATTGTCTTTGGAAGGAAAAGGTTTCCTAAGCGAAAAACCTTTTTTCTCCCCTTCCAATGTTTTTATGGTTGTTCTCATAAAAGGCCGAAACCAAACTGAAGTTTGCAAACTAGAACTAAAGGGACATCTGGAAACTGGCCCTTGATGCGTAGGCATCAGTGCCAAGAAGCAAGGATGCTAATAGCATATGTTCTTACTTTACCATGAAATCCTTTCATAGATTTTAAGTAATTTTTATAATAAAAGAAATCTAGTATGTGTTTTTGAGGGGAAGAGAGAATTGCTTTGTGTTCAGAGCATTGGCTGCCTAGAATTGTTTAATAGAATTTCAATCTGCTATAGAAATTCTACTCTTAGCCCTATAAGCACAATTGCCATAAAGTGGTTAGAGGTCTGAATTAACTGAATGAAGATAAATTCATGTAGCACTAGTGCACAGTTCCCAGACTTTTGAGTGCAGTGGCCTCATGGACTAGGAGTGTCATTGTTGAAAAATCATCCAGATGACTTCAATGTATGGGAATAATGAAATGTTAACTACTGGTATTCCAATACATTTCTTTCCCGATTTCTAATGGGTGCTAGCCTAGTTTTTGCACATTTTAGTTTTTGTATTCCATAGACTCTCCTGGCCTCATTTGGCATTCAGCCGACAGCTGGACAATAGTTATTCCTGTGTACTTGAGCATTGGTGATAGCTGTTTTAAGGTAGTCTGCTTTTGTGACCTAGAGTTAATTCTAATTCAGTGTTTTTGGCTCAGTTGGCTGCACTCTTGACTCTTTGTCAGAATGTTGTGGGGAACAAACCAGTCTACAGAACTTGAACACGTAGGAGCAATATATGACTGAAGCACTTACAGGTAACCAAATTAGTGTTCAGAGCAAATGGGGAAAGGCTTGGTGGATAAAAAGAAGATGGATTTCTCTGTAAAATCTGGGACTTATCAGTTGAGACTGGGAATAGAACTCAAAATTCAGAATGCAATTGTCAGCCAGGCTGTAGGTAATTAAGATATTCAAATTTAAAAATGTGCCATATCCTGTACAGCTGGTATTAAGAGATTTCACAAAATGTTACCACTCACCTGATTGATGTCTGCTCAGGACTTAATGGAACTGATATTCCTTCCATAGGAAAGAGGAAGTGAGGGAGTAACACAATACTGGAGAGTTTTCCAACAAAGGCTTCAAGACTTTAGTTCATGTTTCCTCCTTTTTCTTTGAAGAGAAAATAAAAATAATTAACAGGGGAGGGAGGAGGGGCAGGAAGGCATAAAATATATACTTTGGATTTCCTTTTGAACCATCAATCCTGCTCGAAGTTTGAGAATGTATTTCTGTATAGGCAGGAAAGAATGCTTTATTTTGTACTGGTTGCTTAGAGAGACATTGTTAGGGGTCTTGCTCCCTAGTGCACACTGCTGGAGGTGAAGAAAGGAGAGAAAATACTTGCGGGGGTGGGGGGGGAGAAAACAATAAAATTATGTGACATTAAAGGAGAATTTCCTCTGGATTTTTTTTATCAAGATAAAATGAAATGTCCTTCATAAATATGGGATAGCGCAGAAGCTGGAATGTGTTACATAGCAGTAAAATAATGAGATATTGAATTGATAAATCTTTCAAACAGTCATCCATGTCCTCTCCTACTTCTCAACCATTGGAATAAGACCAGTAGAAATTGATTGGGGGGGGGGAAGAAAAATAAAAAGGCTGCTGTAGTAGATCATAATTCTTCATCATAGGTAAAAAAAAAATTATGGCGTATTTCTTCATCCGTGAAACGTGTTTAGGCAAGTGCATGATAACAACTTTGTCTCCTGGTTGTCTGCCAAAATTTTCCATGCCCTTTAAGATTCTGATCCAGTACATCATGAGCTGTGTTCATTTGAGACTTCGCCTGGCTCCCAAAAAGATGAATTGACTGCATTGCCTTTAGACTTTGTGCATGAGGAATTTGCACTTGGTTTTCCATGCCTCATTGTATCCAATCACCATGAACTCTGCTTAACTGAACGCTTAGCCAAATTGTTTGGTTATTGAAACTGGATTTCCCACCCTGCTCTTCGTGTCCATTCATTTATTGTACTGTATTCTGGCCTCACACCTCCCATTTTCGTTGCTGCACTCTTGGTGGCAGTATTTTTTTTTTTGAAAAAATATACTTTATTCATAAAATATCTGGAAGAACATTACAAAACATTTCTAAATCGCCATCACAAAAAGTGCAATCAGATTCAACTTTTACACCTGGATCACAAGGTGCTTCAATACAATCAATGAACATTACAGTCATTTCAGTATGGTCAATACAGACAGTCAGACAGTGCAATGGTATTGGAGTTGTCAACATACATCATGATATACTCTGAGGTGCTTCAATACAATTATAATACAATTAGTATTTAATGCATACATTTATTGTGAGCCGTACAGCCCGAGGGGTCTATACCTTTCCCAGTCCCTCAGTGCACTATGGCAGAAAGGTCTTAGCACTCTTGGTGGCGGTAGCTTTAGCTGCCTAGGCTCTCAGCTCTGCAGTTCGTTCCCAAAACTACTTTCTCTCGTGCGGTCTCTCTTGTTCTCTCTCCTTTTTAAGACGCTGCAGGAAACCTGCCTCTTTGACCAAGTGCTTAGTCATCTGTCCTAATAACTCCTTATGTGCCTTGGTGTCAGATTTTGTTTGATAATGCTCCTGTGAAGCCCCTTGGAACATTTTACTACATTAAAGGTACAGTATAAATGCAAATTTCTGTATAATGTCTGTATTGAATAAATGCTCAATGCAATAAGACATTAAAACTAATAAAATCTATTGTCGAAAATTATTCACTTCAATAATTTCCCAACCATTGGAATCAATTGCAGCCATCTGCCCCTTTTATATGTCTTGAATACTATCAATAGTTTCATTGGGTTTACTTTGTCTGGCATTCTGTTGGCATTATGTGTCAGACTGCAGATATGTCTCCCGAGATTGTTTACTGTGCAGCAGGACAGCTGTGGCCCCACGTTACAGCTCTGACCGCAGAAATGAAACAAAGACACTTAACATGAACACTTCATTACAGATACGCCATGCAGTTTAAAAACGCAGCCGGTTACATTGGGAAGATCCTTTTCAAGCCAAGAATCTGAGCTTTATTTGGCTGACACAGTATTTGTAATATATTGCAGGTGAACTCAGCAGCTTGTCTTGACTTACAGCTTCATTTGAATGAGAAGCTGAAAGGTGTCAATACTTGGCACCCAAAGACCCATTCCCCCTTGGCCTTCCCTTTTTTTCGTAATCTCCCAGAACTATGACTGTAGAGACAGGTCTGCTGAGATTATGTACTGTGAATAAAGACAGCTGTAGCCCCATATTGGAAGTTCAACAGAATAAAATAAGGAACGTGGTTAGCATTAACACTTCAGTTCTTACGAGTTAGGAGGTGTGGAAGAGATGTCTCTCCTTGATGAGGTACCGATGACACATGGGCTGCAAAAAAAAGATTGTGAGTCTTTCCTTGATACTCAGAAACCAAGTGAAACTCTTCAAAATGGTGCTTAAATTCATCTTTGATAAAAGTGACCATTCAGTAATTCCTGCTGAACAAGCTAACAAATGCCAACACTGGTGAATATTTCACTTTGTCTCTTAGTACTAAAATAATGTACACTTAGGTCAGATATAACGTGAGCTAGCTCCAGAAGAAAATTCCTACTCTACCTAAAATAAAAGAAAAAAATGTTGGGCCCCCTTCCAATTTCTGAAGAACATGGCTTCCACGATAATGTGTATTTTCGTATTTCTCATGCCAGCTCGCTGTGCAATCCCTGTATCAGCTTGCCGGCATGTATATGTATGAACTATGAGCATTTTGTGTTGTGACTTATCGACTATAGCCTGGTCAGAGCAAGACGAGGCTGACCTGTTTGTGTCTGACATCCCATAGACAAGAAGACAGGTACCATTCAATGAAACCAACTAGTTTTGAAGATCATAGAACGGTGAAGGCACAGAAGGAGGCCATTCGGCCCATCATGTCTCTGCTGCACCTCTGAAGGAGTGCCACTCCCCTACTTTTCCTGTAGCTCTGCAAAATTTTGCATGTTAGATAATGATCCAATTCCCTTTTGAAAGCCTCAATTAACCTTGCTTCCACCAAACTTTCAAGCAGTGCATTCCATATCCTAACCACTCGTGGCATGAAAACGTTTTTTTCTCATGTTGCCATTGCTTCTTTTGCCAGTTACCTTAAATCTGTGCCCTCTGGTTCTCGATCCTTCCACCAATGGGAACAGTTCCTCGCTATCTACTCTTGTCCAGTCCCTTCATGACTTTGAACGCCTCTATCAAATCTCCTTTCAGCCTTCTCTTTTTGGTCCTAACGTCTCCAGTCTTTCTATGTAACTGATGTTCCTCATCCTCATGAATCCTTTCTAATGCCTTCACACCCTTCCTAAAGTGTTATGCCCAGAACTGGATGCAATACTCTAGTTGAGGCCGAACCATTGTTTTGCACAAGTTTAACACACCTTCCTTGCTTTTTTTACCCTCTCTCTGTTGATAAAGCCTAGGATGCTGTATGCTTTATTAACCACACTCTCAATTCGGGCTGCCACCTTCAATAACGTATGCACATATACACCCAGGTCCTTCTGCTCCTCCACTCTCTTTAAAATTATACCTTTTATTTTATATTGTCGCTCTGAGTTCTTTCTACCAAAATGAATTGTTTCACACACTTCTCTGCATTAAATTTCATGTGCCACTTGTGGGTCTGTTCCACCAGCCTGTCTGTTGTTTTGAAGTTCTACACCACCCTTCTCAAGGCTCATAATGATTCCAAGTTTCATATCATCTGCAAATTTTGAAATGGTGCCCTGTGCGCCAAGGCCTAGGCCATTAATATACATCAGGAAGAGCAAGGGCCCTAACACCGATCCCAGGGGAGCTCCATTATATAATATTCCAAACTGAAAAGCAGCCGTTCACCATTGTTACTGTTACTCAGCCAATTTCTTATCCATGATGCTGGGGATTTTTCACTTCCAATCACCTTCAAATCTTTCCGTGTTCTGTTTGTTTTTGCCCTGTGCATATGCTTGGCCGGTGCAGCCAACATCATCCTAGCAGTATAGATATTTGTCCTGATACGAATCTGTAAGTAACTCAGGAACGGAAAATCTTAAGTGTCTGTCGTTGGCAGTGGAACAGTCAGCTTAAATTGCAGGGCCTTTAAATATGCTTCTCCCTGTTCACTCATGGAAAAATCATTTGGAAACTCTATGCACTTTTAATAACCTTGACTTAATTCTCCACTTCCTCGCCACCACCACCAGCACCCCCACCCCCAAAAGTGTAGGTTTCATTAATGGCATGAACACTTCAATTAACTTCACAGATCTTCATTTACATTGTAAATGGTCAATTTGAATTTTAAAAAATCTCAAATTATCTTGATGTCTTCTCTGCAGTTTTTGTCTGCATTCCCTTTCTCATCTGTTTCTTTCTTCCCTCTCCACCCCCCCCACCGTGAAATACTTATTCATATTCCCTGGGAGAAGGTGTTAGGATCTGTCCTCGCAACTCATTAGTGCTGCTGTGGAACTGGGCACTGAGAACTGAACATGAGGTTTTCTGCTTTTTATTTTAAATAAATGTCAGCCTCCCATGGAGATTGCCTCACTCAAGCTGTGTGCCAGAATAATGATCAGACAACCAACACAGATGCCAGATTGTACTTGGATTATTCATATCACTTTTTTCTTTTAACAATGAAAGTTTTCTCTTTTTTTGGCCACCTGTGGGTTTGTGTATCTCACACTGTGGTCAGAACAGACTTCTCCATCAACGCCGCACTCCAGCCAGTCACTGAGCATTTTCTGGACTACCTCCCTCATGCTGTTTCTTTTTATTTCAGTCTTTTTAGGAGAAATATAGTCTGCATCTAGCACCTCCCCATGGCAGCATGTGTGGGCAGGAATTTCAGCCAGCTTTTTAATCCTGCAAGATCCCCCTTTCTTTATATTAGAATAGGGGAGAGAGTCAGAATTTGTAATTGCCTTGTCTCAACTGTTCAAAATGATGCAGGTTATAGCAGGGGCATGAGCTACTTTTGTTTACATGCACCACATTTTGTCAGTGAGAAGGGAAATGTAATGACACAAATGATCTATTATGAGTTGTTTCGAATTCATAATTGTCAGATACAGAGATGCCAGGTTTCGTGTAGGTTAATGCTACAACAACTTGTAATCGGGGGAAAAAAATGGACATTGAGCCAAAGATGGTATTAGGAGGGGTGAGTTTAAAGGATGTGAGGGAGGTGGAGGAGTTAGAGGGGTTTAAGAAGGCAATCCTGGAGTGTTGGGTGTCAGCAGTTGAAGTTGCAATGGTCAGATAGAATGGGGTGGGGTGGTGTTGCGCAGAAGGCCAAAGTCAGAAGAACGGAGAGTTCTGAGGGAGTTGTAGGGATGGAAAATGTATGAGATAGGGAAGGGGAAAACCATGAAGTGGAGAAAATTGTAGCTCGTCTGTGATTAAATATTGGAGAAACAGCCTGATAGAAGCAATAAAGGATCAAGAGAGGTGATTGAGGTAGAACTGGATATCGCAGTTTACAAATGCATGCATCATCACATCTAGATGAGGAAGAGGAGGGGATCAATGGTCAACCCTTAGGGGAACTGCAGAGGTAAAGATGCAGGGGAACAACAGAAGCACTGCTGGCAATGCTGTGGTTATGTTTAGATAAGTAAGAATGGAACCAAGCTAAGGCAGTCCCATTCAGCTGGATAAAGGTAGAAATGAGGTGTCAGTTATACAGGTTGACAGCTGCTGAAGTATCATAGTAAATGGAAGACCAAAGGTTAGGCAATTGGTATCTTGAAAGTGAAATTGTAAGTGGCAAGGGGGAAGAAGGAAAGTGGCATTGGAAGAGGGTGAAAGGATGTTGGTCATGGGCTTCACAAATAAGTGATTGCAGATTGCCTGTCTGATCGAAGCGTAAGAATAAAGAGACCCAATGAGATGCTACAGCCAAGGGGATAGCCATGAAGCTGACTGTGAAAGTTTACACGGAGGGAGAGGGTTAAGGAGGATAATGAAAACAGAGAAGAGAGGGCATGGTGAGTTGAGATGGAAATTGGAATGAAGATGGAATCTCTTTTTTTACAGCATTCTGACTGGGAGGTGGAACACTACCCAAGGCACTGAGGGTGCCAGTCAGAATTTTCAGTGCCTCCAACATGACATTGGTTATTGAAAATGTAAACAGCTGCAGCAAGTACATCTGTCATTTTAGGTCTGGGCAGGACCATTGGCTTATACAAACCACCAGAGGAATTTTAATAATTCTGCCACGCACAACCCCCTCTCAACATCTGTCAAAGTTCTAGCCAGACAAATTTGTTTTCTGTCCTTGCACTAACTGCGCATGTTCCAGTTTCAGGCATTCATGTCTCTGTTATAATCATGCTAACTGCACACATGTAAATTTCTATTAAGCATCACTTTACATTGTTGTGGAAACCGTCCCACAGTGAAAACTGAGCAGATTTTGGCACCTTGAAGAGCTGTTGCATGTTACAGAAATGTTCTTCAGGTGCCAGGTAAGTAAGAAATTTCGTAGGTTTTAGCTTTCCAAAAATTATCTTGTGGGGTGGGGTGGAGTGGAGTGGGGGTGTTGGAGAGTTTCGAGGAGACCTGTCCATCCTTGAGAGGGAAGGTTCTTGAAGCAAAGTAACAGATAGCATTGGGGCTGGTGATTACGGTGACATGTTTCATTCCATGTGGAAGAAGTGAAATTAAAGGACAAATAAAACTACTTTCTGATGAATGACTTTCTATGCTTCTGTCTCCAGCTTTGGAGGCTGGTGGATGATTTTTGTACAGACACCCTCTTTTAGCCATGCTCTTGAGAGTTAAGTGTGAGTCCAGAGATGGTCACCTTACCTGTTCTCTTCTCTGGTTGAAACGTTGATCCAGTTTCTGTATGTGTGCAGCATCAAGGGCTGAGTGAGATATGGGAAATCATTGCCTGGGTAAAATCAGAAGGATGTACCTTAACAGGAAGACAAGCAGGGTGCATGCTTATTGAAGTCTCAAATGGGATTATTTTCTACATCTCTTCTCTTAATTTGGTCACTCTACAGCGTACGTTTATCCTGCTATGAGTTAGTTTCAATTTTCACTTTGTTATACAGACTACAACCTAAAGCAAAATACTGCAGATGCTGGAAATCTGAAATAAAAACAAATTGCTGGAAAAACTCAGCAGGCCTGGCAGCATCTGTGGAGAGAGAAACAGAGTTAACGTTTTGAGTGCGTATGACTCTTCAGAGCTCTGAAGAAGAGTCATAGAGACTCGAAACATTACCTCTGTTTCTTTCTCCACAGGTGCTGTCAGACCTGCTGAGTTTTTCCAGCAAATTTTGTTTTTGTTTCAAAAACCCAAAGCACAAGGTTACAAATAGCCTTTCAACTGTAAATATGATCCCAGTGAGAGTTCAAACCTTCACTTGTCCAATGGTCAACTCCTGACTATCCTCATGGTATTAGACAGAGTCCACTACAGCCTTATGGCTTAGCTGATCCTTGTAATTCCTCAGCCAGATGGGCCTAAAGTACTCCGGGGCATTGGCAATCACGGGCCATGTTACCTGACTCACCGTTGAAACCCGGAGCCTAGAAATTTTCCCACTCCGTTCCACATAACTCTACAAGAAAAAGGCTTAATAGGAAGTAGGAACAGAAAATGCTGGAAATACTCAGCAGATCAGGCAATATCTGAGGAGAGAGAAACAGAGTTAACGTTTCAGATCAATAACCTTTCATCAGAATCTGAAGCCACCTAATAGGAAGGGTCATCGGAATAGAATAAGCAGAAGGATGCTCATCAATGCCCTGCTGTATTTTATCTGCAAGCATTATTCTTGCATGCACTTAGGAGTCCTAAGGATTGGCTCTACGAACCTCTTTGCAATTGGGTAAGTGGCATGTGTCCTTAGTGTGTACTCAGTCAGCATTGGACCCATACCTCGGTATAAATGTCAGCAGCTTGACTTGGAGGCTTTTTAACATGGAGAAGAGTTTCCATGTGCCACAAGTGCAGTTGACACCAGAGCCTCCCCCCGCCCCCCCCCCCCCCCCCCCCCCCCCCCCACCAATACCCCTAATAGTGTTCCAAGTTCTGTCTTAATGGTGACAATGTACTGTGCAGTAATCACAAAGTGCATGCAATAATGGTGACAGTAGAGCTATTGTGCTTTTTCTGGCATGTAACTGCAGATTTAAAAGAACATTTACAGAAGTTCTAAGTCTGAAGAACTGTTGTCAGAGTTTTGGAGACACATCTGCTGTGGACAATTGAAGGAAGTGACTTAAAGGCTGGGAGGGTTACTGTGCAACTTCAGTCTAGGTTAAAGCAACTCACCAGCTCGTAACAATTCCTTTACCCTCCCATTTGTAATCCTTACTTTGAGTTCCTGTAACTGCTCTCCCAGCTTGTGAACACCTCGCATGTGCCAAATTTACTTTGTACCTTGTTTCCTTTTAGATGTAATTTCCTCAGCTTGAACTTCTGGTAAATAATAGTTCATTCTTTTTTTCCTCCCAGAAGGGATTGGAAGGTACTTGGCAAATGGTGAGCAGTTTTAAAAAAAAATCAGTCCAAGAGCAAAGTCCTTTCCAAATAAAACTACAATGAAAAGTTGGTGGATTTGTCTTTCATTCCCTTTTCAACTGACTTGAGCAATGTCCACAGATACCTGTGAGTTTGTTGCTCATACATCTAACCTATTCTCACTTCGTTGCTAAGATGATGACCCATGCATGAATGCTGTGGAAACACAAATATTAATCACTTAATGACTGACTGGCAGTGTAGTATTGCTCTTCGTCAGACCGTGTAAGGAACAACAAATGTGTGTGGGTTGCTGACTTGTCCTGTGATTAGATGCAAACCACATTCTTAACTTGGGTGTAAGTATGCATTGAGTGGTGTGGCCTGGGTCTTACCAGTAGGCCTCTTTGTAGAACAAGCAAGTTACTGCACTATACTATACTTTACTATTGAACAGAGCAGTTCATGCTGAACTATTACTGCCTTACTACCAGAGGTGGCCTTGACTCCTCCACAGTGGCATATAAGTTTGGAACAGTTATGGATGCCCTTAGCAACAGATAATCATGTCAAGAGATGGTTTGCACAGTGTTGCTGATGTAAATGTAGCTAGCCACAGGTGATGGTTCTAGATGTTGCATTTGCTCATGTTTTCTGGTTGTGGCTGCGCTCAGCATCATGCATATCAATTAAAAAAAAACCAGCTAATTTGCACACAACTTCTACACACAGCAGTGAGATGATAACCAGATAACCCATTTATGTGATGATTGAGAGATAAATATTGGTCAGGAGATTCCCTTGGTATTCGTCAAAATAGCGACGTAGAATCTTTTATGCTCACTTGAGAGGAAAGAGAGGCCTGGGTTTAATGTCTCACCTTAAAGACTGCACCTCTGATGGTGTAGCACTCCCTCAGTACTGTACTGGAGTACCAACTTTCATTTTTGTGCTCCTGTCCTGGAATGGGACTTAAACTCGCAGCTTTCTAACACAGACAAGAGTGCTACCAGCTGAGCCATGGCTGATACAGTGGAGATGTATAGTACATGTCAGCGTCATTCAATGGGTAGCACTCTTGCTTCAGAGTCAGAGGGTCATGGATTGAAGTCCAACTCCAGAGACTTGAGCACAAAATCTAGGCTGGCTCTCTGGTGCAGTACTGTCAGAGATGCTGTGGCCCTGACTTTATGTTGGCTGGAAGAGATAAGTATCATTTTGAAGAAGTGCAGGAGAGTTCTTCCTGGTCTCATGGTCAACATTTATCCCCCACCAATATCATTTTTTTTCTAAAAGCAGATTATCTGGCCATTTACATTGTTTGGGGGAGCTTGCTGTGTGCAATTGGCTACTACATTTCCTACATTAACACTCCAAAAATATGTCATTGTCGTTACAGCACTAAAGGTCAGGAAAGGTCCTACATAAATCCAAGTCTGTCTTTTTCAGTGTAGATTATAGCATTGCTGATTTGTATGGATCTTCATTTGTTACCAGGAGAGCACTGTGATGATGAATCCAGAGAATGAAAGTAGTAACATTTAGCCACCCTGTTTGTGTAAGTCTTCTACGTTCACAGTTGTTCCTCAGTTGCTGTTGATTCCATCATGTAATGTAAACTGGATGGCTTTCACAGCACCAGCAAAGTCAACCAGTTACACAACCGCTTCAGGTGGAAGTAGGCCTACAATAATCAGTTGAGCATAAATCAAACCTACCTTTTGCACACTTGCATGCTACCCGCAGTAAGAAAGATAAAAATTTTCTGTCCTCGTAGCAATTAATACACCAGGAGCTGTTTTAATTTCTCCGATTTCTTGCCATGTAGAAGACCATTGCTTTATCAAGCCTGCACTAAGTTTGCCTAGCATCCTCTGTCCTTGAAGTTTGGCTTTTTTACAGGCTATGCTTTTTGGACACTGGTCACTCTCCAATACCACACCAAGGTGGTCATTTTTGAGATCCGCGACGGTGAGCGTCGATTAGGATTTTGACTGCAGGGCCATCCCAACTAGGCTGGCGTTATGTTCTCATCCAATATGGTGTGTCACCTCTAATCTCACCCAAGGATAATGGGGTTAATAAATTTTTTTAAAACTTGCTTTTAGGTGGTGCTTTTCATGACCTTTGGACATCCCAAAGCACTTTACAGCCATTGAAGTACTTTTAAAATATAGTCATCTGTGTAATGTCGGAAATGTTGCTGGCTTTGTTTGTGCACAGCAATCTCCCACAAACAGCAGTGAGATAATGACCAGATAATCTGTTTTAGTGATGTTAGTTGAGGGACAAGCATTGACCAAGACACATGATCCTCATCAAAATAGTGCTATGGGATCTTTTGCACCCAGCTGCAGGGACTTATCAGGCCTTGGTTTAATATCTCATTTGAAAAGCATCTTTCAACACTGCAGCAATCCCTCAGTACTGCATTGGGAGTGTCAGGCTGGGGTTTGTACTTGTGCCGAGGTCAACTAATTCACCATTGGCCAGGCACCATACGGCAACCCGCATCATCTTGCACAGATCAGCTATTTGCTGGGTGGGGCTTGGAAAAAGTTTGCCATGCACTCCCTGCACCCACTCAATTCCAGGTCAATTGATTGGCTGTCGGAAAGAAAACCGCCACAGTTCATCCTTGTGCTACAGTGAAATGGCACGTTGAACATGTTTACTTGTGATGTATCTGCACCGTGAATTGCTGATACCAGCTGGAATGATGATTTGGGCATGAGCATTGCAGATAGAATTTCATTTTATTTGTCTTCGCATGTTTTTATGGGCTGTTGAATGCCTGAGGAATGAAACATGGAAAGCAGAAAACATTGGAGTATTTTCACTTTAAAGGAACAGCATTTCACTCCCACGATTCAAAATTTCTATTTTGTCTGCTCAACTGAAATCATTTTTGCATATTGCACGTAGCTGGGGGTCTTACTGTATTCCACCCTTCCGCTTTCTGTTTGATTTTGATGCAGTGAACCATTCAATACTGCAACTCCCCTGTGACTTTGATAATTTGAGTTGATCTTAGAAATAACACTGCCTCCAATCCTCACCAGAAAAAGCAAGCAGTTTGCTAGATTAAGCCTCTTTTGGGCATTTCCCCCGTAGCTGCATGATGGCTGTGGAACTTTTTAAAAATATTTGTTAAATTTGTTCACAAGATGTGGACGTCATTGGCAAGGGAGTATTTATTACCCATTCATCGAGGAGGTGATGGTGAGCTGCCTCCATGAACCACTGTAGCCTGTGTAGTGCAGGCACTCCTACAGTGTTGCTAGTAGGGGCTTCCAAGATGTTGGCCCAGTGTCAATGAAGAAACAGCAATATATTTCCAAGTCAGGATGGTGTGTGACTTGGAAGTGATAGTGTTCCCATGCGCTTGTTGCTTCTCCTTCTAGGTGGTGGAGGTTGTGGGTTTGGGAGGTACTGTCAGAAAAGCCTTGACAATTTGCTGTATCACATCTTCTAAATGGTACAGGCAGCAGCCACACTGTGCTGATGGTTGAAATACGGCGTTGTCCTAGGGCTGAGATAATTGGCCTCCAACAACCGCAGCCATCTTCCTCTGTGCTAAGTACATCTAGTTAGTAGAGAGTTTTCCCTCAATGCACACTGACTTCAATTTTACTAGGGCTTGCCAAATGCTGCCTTGATGTCTGGTATATAACTCCTTTTTACTCATGTTGTGGCCAAGGCTGTCATGAGGCCTGGAGCCAAGTAACCTGGCCAAAAGCCAAACTGAGTATTAGTGCGAAGGTTATTGGGTAAGTGCACTGTTGAGGCCACCTTCCATCAGTTTGCTGAAGTGTCAGCTGTGGCTCAGTTCATAGCACCCTCGCCTTTGAATCAGAGGGTTGTGGGTTCATGTCCCACTCCCGGAAAACCAAGAACTGTGATTGTACTCGAAAGAGTTGCAATCTGTGACTGTTGATAACTCGAAAGAGTTTCCATCACTTTGCTGATTAAGAGTAGGCTGAAGTGGCGGTAATTGGCCAGATTGGATTTGTGAGCTGGATATAGCTTTATGCAGAGTGCATTTCTGAGGTACCAAATGAATACTTGGCATCTGTCATTATGAAGGAAAAAAATGCTGTAAAGCCATAGTAAAAAAGAATGTAGTTGTTACTGAATGGACTAAAAATTGATAGAGTGGGCAGTAGAGAGACTGGTTGTACTTAAAGTTGTTAAGACGCCAGGCATTGTGGGATGCATCTGAGGATGATGAGGGAAGTTAAGGATGAAAATTGTTAAAGTCCTAGCCATAATTTTCCAATCCTCCTTGGATATGGGGTTGGTGCCAAAGGTCTGTAAAACTGCAAATGTTGCATCTTGATCAAAAAAAGGTGCGAGGATAAATGCGGCCAGTCAGTTTAACTTTGGTGGGAAAGCTTCTGGGAATGATGATCTGGGACAAAATCAATTGGACGTGTGGATTAATTATGGGAAAACTAGTAGGCATTTGTTAAAGACAAATTGGGTTTAAGTTGTTTGAGCTTCTTGAGGCAACAGAGAGCGTCATTTAGGGTAAAGCAGTTGCTTTGACCTCCAAATAGCATTTGGTAAAGTACCACATAATAAACTGCCTGGCAAAATTGAGTCAGAATAAGGCGAGACCAAATTAGGATGGAAGCTGCCTTTCCTAATAGACATTCGTGAACCAGTTGGGTTTTCTGACAGTCCAATCACGGAGTCTCACAGTACAGAAGAGGCCCTTCGGCCCATCGAGTCTGCTCCGACACGTGAGAAACACGACCTACCTACCTAATCCCATTTACCAGCACTTGGCCCATAGTCTTGAATGTTATGATGTGCCAAGTGCTCATCCAGGTACTTTTTAAAGAATGTGAGGCAACCCTCCTCCACCACCCTCCTAGGCAGCGCATTCCAGACTGTCACCACCTTCTGGGTAAAAAAGTTTTTCCTCACATCCCTGCCTAAACCTCCTGCCCCTTACCTCAAACTTGTGTCCCCTCATGACTGACCCTTCAACTAAGGGGAACAGCTGCTCCCTATCCACCCTGTTCATGCCCCTCATAATCTTGTACACCTCGATCAGGTCGCCCTTCAGTCGTCTCCGCTCCAACAAAAACATCCCAACTCTATCCAACCTCTCTTCATAACTTAAATGTTTCATCCCAGGCAACATCCTGGTGAATCTCTTCTGCACCCCCTCCAGTGCAATCACATCCTATAATGTAGCACACACAACTCCAGCTGTGGCCACACCAAGGTACTATACAACTCCCAACATGATCTCCCTACTTTTGTAATCTCTGCCTCGATTTTTTAAAGGCAAGTGTCCCATAAGCCTTTTCTCCACCCCACTAACATACCCCTCTGCCTTCAGAGATCTATGGACACACATGCCAAGGTCCCTTTGTTCCTCAGAACTTCCTAGTGTCATGCCGTTCATTGAATACTTCCTTGTCAAATTACTCCTTCCAGGATTAAATTCCAACTGCCACTTATCTGCTCATTCGACCATCCCGTCTATATCGTCCTGTAGCCCAAGACACTCAACCTCACTGTTAACCACCCGACCAATCTTTGTGTCATCTGCAAATTTACTAATCCTACCCCCCACATAGTCATCTATGTTGTTTATAAAAATGACGAATAATAGGGGACCGAGCACAGATCCCTGTGGTACGCCACTGGACACTGGCTTCCAGTCACTAAAGCAGCCCTCTGTCATCGCCCTCTGCCTCCTACGACTAAGCCAATTTTGAATCCACCTTATCAAATTACCCTGTATCCCATGTGCAATTGCCTTCTTTATAAGTCTCCCATGTGGCTTGGTGGGCAACATTACTAATAGATTTGGAATGAAAACCTATTTAATTTTTAAAAAATTTGAATTCAAATTCACAAACTGCCATGATGAAATTTGAATTTATGTCTCTGGATTGTTAATCTGGCAACATTACCTCTACACTACTGTAGCCATTGGAGTTGCTTTTGTGAATGGGAGACACAAAACCACAAATGATTTTACTTTATGTAAATAAATAGCTGGTGTGGTAGTTGTTTGCTTCCTATCAATTTTCCCTCCTTGATTCTTGGACCTATAGACATTGATCCATAGTGGGCCTGTTGTATGGGTGGTGACAGCCATCCAGCAACTTGCGCAAGTGGCCATTCTATATGTATGTGCCTAGATGGTAAGTGTTAGCAGCCTGTTTGACCATTGGAGAGAGGAGCACAACCCAGTCTCACCAGGTATCATTAGAGAATTGTGAAGAGCGGGACTCTTTCCCGCCACCCGCCCTCTCTCGCCCCGCCCAATTCCTGGTGCAAAGCCCAGTCGGAACATTCCATTTGCCACACTAGATGACGGAACCTAAATCTGAAAATCAGGCATTTAACTTGGGACCTTTTTGGTTTGTATGGCTTAGCTTATGGCTTACATTTCCAATGTGTCAATGTTGGTTTTTACTGCAAATTCATAGTGCACTTCATGACCTTGTCGCGTGATGATAACTGCACAAGGAGACTGGTGATTATGAAGTAATTGCCGTAAGTTTTTAATCAGTAAATAATTTGGTGTTGATTACTGGAAGTTCTGTGTGCAAAAGGCTGTGTAACACAATTACATGGGCGACAGAATGACATAAAAAGAAATGATACTGTTGGGATACTGGTAAGATAATGCCTTTCTCTGAAATTCCACATTAACCTAATAAACATAATTATTGAAGAAAAAGAAAAATACCTGGAAAAACTCAGCAGGTCTGGCAGCATCTGCGGAGAAGAAGTTCTGTTGAAGAGTCATACGGACTCGAAACGTTAACTGTGTTCCTCTCCGCAGATGCTGCCAGACCTGCTGAGTTTTTCCAGGTATTTTTATTTTTGTTTTGGATTTCCAGCATCCGTAGTCTTTTGCTTTTACACATAAATATTGTCCCTATTATCTCAAAGCATATCTTCAAGATTATAGAGAACCATCAGTGGGAGTGACTGCACGAAAGAAACCTCAATGAGTTTAGATGACATCAAACAGTAAAAGAAATATAACCAGCCTTTCCTCTAAATGCTGAGATGGATGTACTTACTTCCCCACTACTTACTTATAATGCATAATAGCAGCTAATGGTTAACTATGTACCAATTCTGCGAGACTTCAAGATTTTCATCAGCAGTAAATTATTGTGGCATAAAATTTGCTCTTCCGTCTGCATGTAATCTTGTGTTTGTCTTTTAAAGGAAAAATTACCTTTTTTTCTTAGCTTTTGGCCTGTAAACCTTGTACTGAGAATGGGCTAGAGGGTGATCATGACTGCTGCCTCTGCAGCCCAGGTGTCTGCTCTGTGAACAGTGTATAAAGAGCTGCTGACTTGTGAAGCAAACTTACTCAAGTAGCCTGAAGTGAGGAAGTCAAAGCATAGGGAAATAAATTTTGAAATAGTTCATTCATCCCTTTCCTAAAGGCTCATTGCTGTAGAGCATCTAGTTGTAAACATGTGCTGTTTCGAAGGCTAAGCTTTCATGCTTCTGCTCCGATGGCTGATGTTACGGGCAGTGAGTTAGGCCTGGAGTAGTTCCGTTTGGTCAAAGAGTGGTGCTTTATGATGGAAGCATGTGGTTTCAGAGCCACTCAACTGAGGGGACACTTGCTACCAGTTCTTAGATCGGTTGCAAGGGTTGAGTAGTTTGAGAACTGAAGTGCTGCTGCCGCTGGGTGCAGTGACTCAGGACTGGTTCCTGTAACCTGCGTCACTGATGCAGTACTGATGGTATGATAAGTGATGACTAAAGAAACAGAGCACCATCGTAAACCAGCCCATACAACCAACTAGATAATATGATATGAAAGAAATGCTATCCAACACCCTGGATGAGATGAGTGCAGGTATTGGGAGATGAGGATGGGGTAAATGTGTGGAATGCTTTTATGTGATGACCCACTGTCTTGCTTTTTATAGTTTTACTGCATGGAGCTGCCTTGTTGCACTCATTGGGAATAATGACCCCACATTTTTTGTTTAAAAATGTACCTTGTTTTGTGTGTCATTGAAAATGAACTGAACTCCATAGGGTTTATTCCTGTAGAATAAGCTCTGCATTTTCAAAATAAGAAATTCATTATTGGCTGAGAAAAATGGTAGTTTACTGAAAGAGAGTAGTTTACTGGACTGGCAATCCAGAGGTCCAGAGTTTATATTCCACGATGAAATTTCGTGGAATTGAAGAGCCCAGTTATTTCACTAAAGTCCTTCTGGGAAGGAGATCTCCCACTTGTATTCACGTGACATCACTTCACACTCTGGTTGATCCTTAATCCCCTTGGAGTGGCTTGGGATCAGTTATTGGGGAGGCGATGGCGTAATGGTATTGTCACTGGGTTAGTAATCCAGAGACCCAGGGTAATGCTCTGGGGATCCAAGTTCGAATCCCGCCACAGCAGACAGTCGAATTTGAATTCAATAAAAATATGGGCCTGCCTGCTCACAGCAGATAAAACCATTGTCGATTGTTGTAAAAACCCATCTGGTTTACTAATGTCCTTTAGGGAAATAATCTGCCATCCTTACCTGGTTTGACTCCAGACCCACAGTAATGTGGTTGACTCTTAAATGCCCTCTGAACTAGGACAATTAGGGATGGGTAATAAATGCTGGCCTGGCCAGTGATGCCCACGTCCCATGAATGAATAATAAAAAAATAAATGCATCTGCAACCAAAAGGACCAATAAACATCCTCTCTGACAGTTGATCAGGAGAATTAACTATATAATTCTGTGGCACTTAAAATATTTGATAAATACAATAGCCAAACTCTCAATATATATAAATTCAGAAGCTCAGATGTAAGGTAACTAAAGAGTACATGGCCTGCTGCTCATCCTATAAATGTTTTCCTTATTACCTGTGCAGCAACTTTAATTAAACTAGTTATGAAGAAATAATTATGAAAGCATAGGCTAAGACCTCTCAACCATTACTGTGGAAGGAAGAGAACACATTTTGCTTCTGTTCATCTTGTGTTTAATTGGTAAACACTTTTACCACTAATGAAGCTAAATAATTGGGTTAGCAAGAGGAAAGAAAAATCCCACAGTGGCTGATTTTTCACAAAAACGTTGTCCTGATATTAAGAGCAATAAGTAAATGATTGTAACATAACTTGATTTGTATGTTTATCTCCTGTGAGCAGGCAGGCCTAAACATGTGCTTGTGCTTGCCTTGGTCTCAGTGTCTAAAGGGATTTGTCAGTTTGAAGTTTACTGCTATAATTACCTGATTACAGGATCATAAATTGCCTTATTATGACTGTAGCTAATTTATTTAATAAAAGGTTCTTCATAATACACCCTGACACTGGTGCTGGCTCACAATAGCTAGATGATGCCTTTCAGATCAATTTACAAAGCTGATGGAAGGGGTAGTTGAAGCAAAGAAACAAAGCAATGTGCACAAAAAAATAGTTTGTTTGAAATCATGTTACAATGACATTCAGACAAATTCAAGAAATTTTAATGAAATTTGGATCTAAACATGTCGCAGTAGATTCTACACTGCATCTGTTCATTGTATAATGTTTATTAAGCTTCTTTCTATTAGATTAGCCTAAGTTTATTTAAATGTATGAAGACTTTAAGCATTTAATGAAGACTATAAATAAAGAAATAATTGTAGGGGAAACATTTTATCAACATCTACTAACAGATATATTGTAGCTGTGTAGCTGGAGTCCAACTATCATTTTCACAATCAAAATTGCCAAACTATGTAATACTTGGGATAATACAGAAAAAATGGAGATGGAGACAACACCAGCTTACAAGTGTGTATCCATCCAATACTTGCACGCTCTCATATGTCCATCTGTAGTTATTTGCTCCCTGTTCCTTAGATGCTCAATATTGATTATATCATTTGTCATTTCCTTGCTAGATGACCAGAAATAAATTGTGCACCTTATGCATAATATCACAAGCACAGATCCACATACATATAATGCAGTTGCTGTCACTCTACCACCAGTGAATAGAACTAAAGCTATGACTTGTTTTGAATTTGCTAAAAGAGTAACTCGTAATGTGCAGTTGGGATGTGGGAATTGAAGATATGGAAATGAATAATTTATTAAACAGATGAATATTTGGACATGCCAACAGATGGGTAGTTTGTCAGATTAAGCATTATTAACTTGGGGACTAGTAAATTTGCTGCACCACTGTCATAGACCACTTGGCAAGGTTCCTGAAACTTGGTTGTTCTGAAATAACTGTGATAATTTTTCTGTTTACAGGGTAATTGAATGTGGTACAGGATATAGTGGTAATATTGAACGAGAAACTAAATGTGTGTCATTTATCTTAACCATCTAATGTTATTCTTCTGCCTGGATCTCAGCCAAATTTAAAGTATTAAATGCACATTGCATCTAAGGTGCGGAGGAACAGAAGCAAAGAAGATGAAGCATCAATTTAAACTTAGTGACTTTAACGTGGGTAAATGGCCTGAGTGCTTTATAGGAGAACGAACACTGAGTAGGAATTGTAAGAATTAAAGGTTAACAAGAATTACAGAATCAAGAGTTAAATAAGAATTATGCTGCATCAATGGACAGTAATTTTACAAAGCATTTGGAGGTAAAGAAAAGAATTTGAGTAGGAAAATGATGGCTGAAGGCTTCACTGATAAAAAGATGGTGGTGGGGGCATGTTATAGACCAGAGTCTGTGGGGAGGTTCTAGGCAGAGATATAGAGTTGTATTGCATAAGGGCATAGAATGCTGTATACCTAAGATGAGGATTATGAAATCAATGCACTGAATGTCACGGAGTTTGGATAAGTAAAGATGCAACAGGTAAACAGAACACAGGATAGGATTTGAGTGGTGAAGTTTTGGGTTGGCTGAGGTCAAGAGGCTGGTGGAAGCATTTGGAGAAGCCAAGCTGTGAGGTGACCGAAGTATAGTTGAGGGTTTCAGTAAGAAAGGGGTGGAGATGAAGGTGGAAACGGCAGTTTTTGATGATTAGGGTGGGACATGCAATATCTAGTGGCCATAAAAAAATAAGATAAAATCAGTGCACCAGGAGGGTACCTGTTTTAACATGAGTGCAGACAACAGTAAATTTAAATAGGACCAACCCCAAATTTGCTTTTGCTTCATTTCTAATCATAAATGACTTGACCTGCAAGGAACCAATGTCCCTCCCCCCGCCCTGCATCTTTGCTGCCTGATCAAGCAACCCCCGTTGCTGAGCTTAAATGCAGAGAACAAGTCTGTGTGGTTGCAGAGTTCCACACTTGGTTCATTTTATAACTTATCAGCAGAGTTACAAAGCCCAGAAGCCAAAAATGAGCCCAAATTGAAGGTGGGCCGTGCATGGGTGTTGCTTTATCCCAATCAGATCAGAAAAAAATAAAAGCAGAGGACTACTCAAATTCTGCTGCCATATTACAGCACTGCCTTGAATACAAGCAGGTCTATAATAGCTTTGGCTTGCAATGCCATGGCATCTAGCCCAGTTACGCTGCGAAACAGATTTCCACAGCACTTGAGGCAAAGCACTCCCAGGAGAGTTTATTTGCAATTGTTTGAAAGTCATGATTGTGTACTTTATTATTTACTGGTCGAGCCTTCCCAGAAGGCTGGGAATGGCCTCAGCAAGGATCTGATAGGAAACCACAGAGCTGGCCTGCGTGGTTAGATTGAGTACTCAATCTGCCCACCCACCATCATCAAAAATGGTGGCAAGACCAACCAGCATCTGTGTTTCTAATTGTTGCTCGTGGCATTGATGCCTCCACAGGAGCTCTCAGGCTCCTTTTGAGAGGAGTAACTCTATTTGTTTTCAGCACTGCTGCTGGGGTTGGCAGAGCTGGGATATAAAGGTATACAGGTTAGATTTGCAATGAGTAAATGCAGCAAGATACACTTGTTGCTGTTACAACATTTAGAACTCTCCACCCAGATCAATAAAGGGAACAGCAATAAGGTGTCCTTTGTTTAAGTCATAGCCAGGGGTGCATCACTTCTTTTGTTCCTTTAATGACATGTTTGTCTCAATATCAACTTTTGCTAAGGTCATATAGGCCATGGTCCAGCATTACCCTCAGTAATTACCATGAATAGTGGCTAAATTAGGGAGGTTTTGCTTACAGCAATCCTGTAGTTTGGTGTTGCATGCTAATGTCCTATACAAATTGAGATCATTAGTCCTTTGGCTTTTGTGCCTCTTGAACGTGAATCTTCTTACCAGAGAGTAATTTTCCCTTAGCATTAAGGAGGATTCCTTTCTCCTGCTTTCCCCCAGCTTAAAAGATGAGTGGGAGAAGGGTTTCTATTCACGTCGATCTTAAATAAGTTGGAGCTGATTGTTTTATCCTTGCCTCTGGTGAATTAGTGAAGCCACGGAGTCTGCAGGAGATGAATCAGCATTCGTATGATTTAATGAATGCGGCCAGTGATAAACTGGCATTAATGCAGCTTCATTGTGCCACTCAATTACTATTTAAAGAAAAATATCCCAATCATCAGGCAAAAAAAAATCAGGCAAATGAGCACTCAAAGCTGCCAGTTCCGAGAATTAAAAGGGAAAAAAAAAATCAAACAATTCTTTTAACTTCATAAATGTCTTTCCCGTGTGTTAAAAAAACACTACAGCCATCATCTTTATGCATTTGGCAGTGTCTGTCTGCTCAGAACTGACATGAAAATACTTGATGGTTTAGTTCCATGCTGTTTGGCAACGTTGAGCTGGTTACCGCACTGAAGTAGAATTTTGAGTAAAGTCAGGGGTACCAGGTCCTAATCTGGGAGTGCTTGATACTTGCATTGGGTGCAAGAGTGGAAAAGCCTTTCTATTCCCCAATGCAAAATCCTACCCCGAAGTAAGTCTCCCCTTTTTTTGTTTCTTTAGTGTTTGTGGACGTTTCTTTGAGTCAGATCTCCTGATGCATATCTTTGACCAAATCTGCAAAACAATTTTTTTTTCCTTATTCTTCCAGTAGGGTTATTTTCCCAAAGTCATTTGTACATTTGTGGAATACTGAGTTGTGCATCCTTGTATTTAAACCTCTCGTACTCAACTGAACTTTAGACTGGGTAGGGGTGCACTGTAGGCAGCCTTTCCCCAGAGCGTGGGAGGACAAGCAGCTTGGGGCTGCTCTTGTCTGCCTCCTAATGGCAGCTTATGGAATAGTATTCACAGCAGCCTGGATGGCTGTTGTCTACCTCACATTAATCAGAGAGCGGTTGCACATCAGAGAACCCTAAAGAGGGACTAGGAGAAAATCTACAGCAGTGGCGAATTAAAGCCAATTGGAAAATCTGATGTTTTTTGGATATTGAGTGGGAAAGAGTAAGTGAGTGTTAAATGGTTTTGCTAGGAGAGTATTTGAGTGAGTTTTAATTCGGCACTACAGATTGCTGTAAAAGATTTTTTAAAAAGATTTCTTCCCTGGCATTTTCCTCCAAATTTCTCATGCTTAATGTACTGTCTCTTGCTGGGTATGCTTTAGTAATTGCAGACAGGTCTTCCCATGCAAATTCTCTATCTGGACCCCAGAAGTGATTGAGAAGTAATGCAACTGAGAAGAGCACCACACACCTGACTGGTCCTATCCTTGTCCAGTGTCTGAGCATGCACTTTCCAGCAGGGGATAATGGAGAAAGATTGGCCTTTTCCATCTCCTTAGCCCAGACATGTTGAGGATAACTGTAGTACTCACTCGTTACTCTTACAAGCAAACAGGTCCAATCACATTTACCCACCCTGTTCCAGATACCTGCAAGTATATAGGGCCTTGGTGAGACCACACCTGGAGTACAATGTACAGCTTTGATCTCCTTACCTAAGGAAATATATACCTGCTGTAGAGGGGTTTGCAATTTAAGTCTGTTCCTGGGAAGAAGGGATTGTCTTATGAGCAGAGATTGAGTAGACTAGATCTATATACTCTGGAGTTTATAAGAACAAGAAGCCTCGTTGAACCATATAAAATTCTTTAAGGCCCTTGATGGGGTTAGATGCTGGGAGGATGTTACCTCTGGTTGGGAAATCTAGAGCGGGGGATCACAGCTTCAGAACAAGGGATCAATTATAGTAGGACTGACGAGAGGAGAATTTTCTTCATTTAGTGTGTCGTGAATCTTTGGAATGCTCTAACCCGGAGAGCAGTGGGTCCATAGAAGTTGAATATATTCAAGGTGGAGATCAGAGACTTTTGCACAGTAAGGGAATCAAAGAATATGACGATAATGTAGGAAGGTGAAGTTGAGGTAGAAGACTTATTGAACAGAGTGGCAGATTTGAAGGGCCAGTTGGCCTCTTCCAGCTCCTATTTATCTTTTTCCTTTTCCTCACTCACCTGTTCAGTCTAGTCTTGAATGTTGACATAGTTTCTACCCTAAGCACTAACCCTGGATGTGAATTTCACAAACTCTCAACTTTGTGTGAAAATGTTTCTCCTGCCCTCTGTTCCAAGTTTGTTTACATTTAATCTTGTATCTTGACCGCCTGAACTACTGGAAAATAGTTTGTTTTTATCTACCCTTATCCTATAATTTCGTAATTTTAAATACTTGTTATATTTTCTGACAGCATTCTAATTTAAAAAAGACAATTTTTAAACTGTATATCTTCATAGTTATATTTCCTTATACCAGGCACCATCCTATTAAATCTATATTGTGTCTTTCCTCAGGTGTGAAGCCCAATACTGTGCCTTTAACTGGGGTCTTAAGATTTTAAATAGGCAGTTCATTATCTGTTGGCTTTTATATTCTATGCCACTTGGATTAAAATCCAGAATTAGCTTTTTTAAATTGCCTTTACAACTTTGGGGGCTGCCTTTAATTTTTTTGTGAACCTGTGTCCCTAAAGCCCTCTGCCCTTTCACAGTACCGAACCTACATCCTTGTGGAATATCATAACTACAGTTACGTTTTTTTTAACCAAAATGCATCACCTCATGTTTACTATTATTGAATTCTACCTGCCACTTTTTCACCCATATTCCCTATCAATAACTCTACAGTTTCCTTTCGCTTTCTAAAGAATTAACTTTATCTCCTACTTTGGTATCCTCTGCAAGTTTCAACACCACTTCCTCGAGCTTTATATCCAGATCATCAATATACATAATGAACAGAAGTGGCTCCAGAACTGAACCCTGTGGGACACCACCCACCTCTTAATCCAGTTTCCTATCCTCCTAATTCCATGCTACTTACCCTCATCTGCCAAAAAAAACCTCGTCAAAGGCTTTCGTAAAGCTCATGTCCACTGCATATTCCAAACCTGCTACGCCTGTTACCTCTTCAAAGAAAATTGAGGTTTGTCAAACAGGATTGCCCCTTTTGAAACCTGTAACAGCTATTAATAACTATTTTATCTTCTTCTGATCAACACCCTTGGTTGGCTGTTGCCTGAGCTTAAGACGATCGTCTATACCTCTTTTATTCATCATGCATGATGGTGTTTTTATGGAAATTTACCTATGCCATACCAGTTGAGTATTGTACTTAAATCTGTTTCCATATTTTGGTTCCCAGAATAATAGTAATGCCGCCATTTCCTCCATTGCTCCTAAGGAACATCAGCCTTCAATATTTTATTATTGTTATTTTAAGCACCAATTTAGTATCCCATTGGGGATGTACACTTGACTTCTAAGATTTCTCTCAACACCCTTGTGAAGGTGCTATCCAGTTTATTTTCCTGCATTTTTCATATACTGCCAAGCACCATATATTTACACTGATTCCACTCTTTTTTTATTTAGATATGTGGTAATTTCATCTTTATAGTCCAAAGTTTATCCTGCTAAATCCCTGTAATTATCTGGATTAGCCGTCGTCTTTTAAAAGTAAAACATTTTGCTGGAAGGTGGACCTCAGTCAACATGTTTTGACGTCAGTAGATGTCACTAGCCCTTGCTTTCAAACTAGCTCACTTTCTGGTGCTGGGAAATACACAAAAGAATGTATGAAATTGCAACATGGAAACAGGCCATTCGGCCCAACTAGTCCATGTCTACCCTTTCTGTGAGCAAATGGTCCAAATCATATTTACCCACTTTGGGGATGAATTTCACAGCCCATCAATGCTGTGTGTGAAGAACTTTCTCTTATTCTGTTCTATTTTCTTATCTTGAATCTATGGCCTCCCATTCTAGATGTGTAAAATACTGGAAACAATCATCCTCTATCTTGTCCTGTGCTTCCATAATTATATTCACTTCCATTAATCTCTGTTGTTCTAACGAGAAAAGTCCCAATTTTTTCAATCTGTCTCTGAATTTGTATTTTCTCTGCTGGCAGCATCTTGCTGAATCTTGTACCCTCTCCAATATCCTTTCCTTGATGTATTTAAAATAACCATTTTAATCAAAGCAATATGTTGTGCATGAACAGCGTAAGAGTACAAAATTAAATTGTCCACTCCAATTGAGAATCTGAAGACCATATTGAAAAGTGACTCTCATCATCAGGGAGCCCATTTGGGGAGGGACTGTGAGCATTGAGGAAGCTGTGGGAGTGCTGTGCATTTAACCCTAGAGAAATTGGATGTGACTATTTTTGGCTGCATTAGCTGCTTTTTTAACTTTTGGCCCCTGGCTCCTGTAACTGGGAAACAGCTGCATATATGACTACCTGATTGATTATTAGTTAAGACTGTTGGCCAAGGAAATCCATTTTTCACCTGCTACCAGTTTAACTCTACCCATTAAGCACATTGTACTAGACTCAGCCATCCCCTCCGCCCCTTCTGCCATTACTTGCTGAAGAAGTGCCATTTGCGTGTCAGGATCATATGAACAAGGAGCAGGAGTAGGCCATTCAGCCCCTCGAGCCTTCTCCACCATTTAATAAGACCATGGCTGATCTGATAGTAACCTGAAATCTGCATTCCACCTAACCCCGAAAACCTATCACCCCCATGCTTACCAAGAGTCTATCCTCCTCTGCCTTAAAAGTATTCAAAGACTCTGCTTCCACCACCTTTTCAGGAAGAGAGTTCCAAAGACTTACGACCCTCTGCGTGAAAAAATTTCGCCTCATCTCTGTTTTAAATGGGCAACCCCTTATTTTTAAGCAGTAACCCTCCTAGTTCTAGATATTTCCACAAGAGGAAACATCCTCTCCACATCTATCCTGTCAAAACTCCCCAAGGATCTTACTCTTCTAAGCACCAGTGGATACAAGCCTCACCTTTCCAACCCTTCCTCATAAGATGATCTCATCTGTTGACATCATGATGCAGTTAGGTTGTGCATGCACAGTGATGAGTTTGCAACGGTTTTACTGTAAATGCACAAGTTCTTTGAAGTGCACTTTGCTGCCAGTTCAGACAAGCGTTGGCTAATGCAATATAAAAAGATGAGGATCTGTGGTTCTTGAAAGGCTGGCAGCACTCGAAATAGGGAAGTCAGGATGGAGTGCATCCGACATTGCTGAGGGTAAGCAAGGTCGAAATTGAAGCGGCTCTGGGCATAATATTCTGATGCTCACTAGATATAGTTGTGGTGCAGAGGACTTAAGGTTTGCAATTGTTACACCCAAAAAAGGAAGAGGAATAATCTCAGCAACTACAGGTCAGTCAGTCTAACATTCATGATTGGGCAAGCTTTACAGACAATAACCCAGAACAAAAATCCTCACCTCACCGTCCAAGGGCCCAAACACTCCTTGCAAGTGAAGCAGCATTTCACTTGCACTTCCCTCAACTTAGTCTACTGCATTCGTTGCTCCCAAGGCGGTTTCCTCTACATTGGAGAGACCAAATGCAGACAGGGTGACCGCTTTGCAGAACACCTTTGGTCTGTCCGCAAGCATTAACCAGACCTCCGTGTCGCTTGCCATTTCAACACCCCACCCTGCTCTCTGTCTGTCCTTGGCTTGCTGCATTGTTCCAGTGAAGCTCAACACAAACTGGAGGAACAGCACCTCATCTTCCGACTAGGCACTTTACAGCCTTCCGGACTGAATATTGAGTTCAACAATTTTAGATCTTGAACTCTCTCCTCCACCCCCACCCCTTTCCGTTTCTTCCCCCTCCTTTTTGTATTTTTTCCAATAATTTATATAGATTTTTCTTTTCCAACCTATTTCCATTATTTTTAAATGTATTTCCACCCATTGTTTAGCTCTACCTTTTAGTATTCCCCACTAGAGCTATCTGTACCTTGGCTGTCCTGCCTTCTACTCTTAATTAGCACATTCCTTTAGATAATATCACCACCTTCAGCACCTCTTTGTTCTTTTGTCTGTGACAGCTTTTGGTTATCTCCACCTATTACTGGCTGCTTGTCCCAACAAACCCCCCCTTAAACCATCTTATATTTCACCACTTTCCTATTTTTACTTAGTTCTGTTGAAGGGTCATGAGGACTTGAAACGTCAACTGTGCTCTCCTCCGCCGATGCTGCCAGACCTGCTGAGTTTTTCCAGGTATTTCTGTTTCTGTTTTTGTTTTGGATTTCCAGCATCCGCAGTTTTTTTATCAGAACAAAAATATTTGGCGTTTGAAAAAGTATGGGCTGAAAAATGAAAGCCAGTAAGGATTTGTTCAAGGCAAATCACGTTTGACTAACTTGACTGTGTTATTTTATGAGATAACGTCGAGAGTTGATGAGGTTTGTGCAGTCAACATTCAAAAGGTGTTTGATAAAGTACCATGTAATATACTTGTTAGAAAAATTAAAACCCAAATGGACAGTGGCAGTGTGGATATGAAATTGGCTGGGGGGAAACGCAGAACGTATGGAGTAGTGTTGAGCAGTTGCATTTCAGATTTGAGGGAAGACGTGCGGTTGTGTTCTCCAGGGGTCAGAATTAAGACCACCGCTAATTCTGATATAAATAATCTGGATTTGTGTATACAGGCCACAAGATTCAAAGTTTGCACACGACACAAAACTCAAATGTTGTAAACAATGAGGAGGATAGTAATAGACATCGGAGGTCATGGGTTTGTGAAATGGACAGACGCATAGCAGATGAAATTTAACAGATGTGTGAAGTGATGCATTTTGGTAGAAAGAATAAGGAGAGACAAATGTCAGTGAAATGGTTCAATTTCAAAGGGAATGCACCAACAAGGAGACCTAGGGTGTATGTACACCAACCTTTGAAGATGGAAGACAAGTTGAGAAGGTTGTTTTTTTTTACGAAAAGCATGTAGGATTTTTGGTCTCTTAAATAGAGGCACCTTCTAACCAGAGTTGCTGGCTGGATATCAGGAGTGGGAAATCTAAATTATTTTCTTTCACTCCCTCACCCTACCGTCCTTTTACAATAGTGTTCCTGGTACTACTACCGTAGTTGTGGCAAATCAACCCAACACAGACCAAGGGTCAAATCTGGGACTTTTGAGGATTATGCACAATCTTTGTGGGCTCCCACTGACTCGAGCTATTCAATGTGAAATTACTCTTCCAGATAATTGAAACTTTTATGCTTGAGAATGAACTGTGAATCCCTTTTTTTCAAAAAGCACTTCTACAAAGAACTGCTGATCTTCATTGATCCAAGATGTTGATGCATGGATATAACAAGTAACTGTCAGAAAGCCTGTTCCATGGTTAATAAATGGTTACTGTAGTGCTACCGCTTGCTTGAATTTTTCTCTCTCTCCCTATTTTAGATGTTCCTATGGTGAAGTTGAGGCAGGGGGAACTGCACGTAGTGTACTGCTCGGGTTCCAGGATGAGGTCAGGCATGCACAGAATGACGAGATGTCTGTTAACCTTAATGAACGTCGAAAATGCCGATTATCTCTGTTGCCTTTTTGTTAAAATGCCAGCACACCTTGTGACTTTTCGATGATCACAACAGATTCATGTAGCATTGACGTGAAAGTAGCGGGATTTTCTTCCCCCTGGATTCATGTCTCTTTTTTAAAGAGTCGTTTTTAGAGAACATCTGCAGAAGTAATTTCTTCCTAGAACATTCCATTGCTTTTTGAATGTATGCCACAGCATAGTAAAAATGAATTGAACCAGAGCTTCCTTCTAATATAAGTATTAGGTTAGCACCCAAGCAATTTGAATAAATGTAAAAAGCATTGCTCAGGGTAGCCCTCATTTAGTGAAATCTGCTGCAGTAACTGAAAGGTGAGATTCTCTGGGGCCCTGACATTTAGACACAGGCAGCTGTCAGTACCGTGCGGTGACTTTTTCTCCTTGGTTGTGAGTGAGGGTAAGAGATTGGAAGATGTCTCAGACCTGACTGTGCTTTGTGTGAAAGTGAGTATGATTGTTTATTTGAGAGCTTGTTGACTACTCATGGAGCCTGTGATTTAGACAGAACTTCATTCTGTCTGGCTGCATGTTTAGAAGAGGGGTTCAACGACCTAACTGCAGTCTCATCCAATTCTCACTGAAAACCCCCAATACAACAAGCTCGTAAATTCTGTTGCCCTTTTAGAGGAATCTTTGCATTGCAGCACCTTCCGTGGCACGTCATAACATTCAAGGCTATGGGCCAAGTGCTGGTAAATGGGATTAGGTAGGTAGGTCAGGTGTTTCTCACGTGTCGGTGCAGACCCGATGGGCCAAAAGGCCTCTTCTGCACTTTGTGATTCTGTGATCTTGAACAAGAAACAGAATTTCAGAACACACTCAGCTTTGGAAGGATTTGAATAGCCATTTGGTAGTACAGAACTTGAATATCGCTGAAAAAAGAGACGTTGAAGCTTTTCATCCTGCACTCATCAGGACACTTTGCAAGGATACCAATATAAGGGGAAAACAACAATTTATACTGTATGTGAAGAGAGTGCTGATTGATTGGCAACTGGACTCTGATTGGTAGAGGCGTTGCCATGGGGAATGCACCAGTTATGGTGACTGATAGTTAACTGCCAAGCATTGTTTGAAATTTAAACCAGGCAGCTTAATGCTGATTGATCAAGGCATTGCCTGAGGAATGAGTCAGTGAATGGCTGTCACTTATTCTGTTTAGCTGAAACAAGCGCAATGTGTGTACATGTTCTTTCTGTCTGCAAAGAACCAGGGCCCCATGTATTAATATATGTAGCTTCCAGTACACGCAAATGCACCATTACTGTGAGCCTAACTGACGATATCAAATTGGTTGTCAGCATAATTCCTAGCACACTGAAGATTATTTAACACGTTGTCCAATAGTGGAATCACATCTAATGTCAGCCACCATCACTGGTGCATTCTCCATGGCAATGCCTCTACTAATCAGAGTCCACTTGCCAACCAATCAGCACTCTCTTCACATACAGTATAAATTGTTGTTTTCCCCTTATATTGGTATTCTTGCGAAGTGTCCTGATGAGTGCAAGACGTTAGCTTCGACATGCCTCTTTTTCAGCAATATTCAAGGATTAGGATATTTGCAAGTGGTGTCACCGCAGTTTCTCATGTTGGTATATCAATCAGCCATGCCAGAGTAGTAGGATATGAGTGCTTACAGTTCCCCTGGGTCAAATGGCCTCTATGTTCTAAATGGGGCCGAATCAGTAGGCAGTTTAATACAGGATACGATGTTTGCTCTGGCAGTGAATGAACTGGGAGCAATTACCTATTCTCGTTCTAGGGACTAGTGTTGTGAACATGCCTTAAAAATAATTACAAGGGGAAATGATTGTGAAGGTTCAAAGCTGTATGTCACTGAAATTTATACTGTGAAGTGGTGCTGCAGTGTGTAAAGATTTGATACAACTAAGTACTGTGGAATGATGGCTGAATAAAGGCGAGAGAGATTCTGTTTGGCTATACAGTGTAAAAAGGAAGATTAATCTTTCATTTACATTGCACATTTCACAACCTCATGACATTCCAAACTGCTTTATGGCCAATTACATACTTTTGAATTGTAGCCACTGTTGTGATGTAGGAAATGCAGCAGCCATTTTTAAGGCAGACAACTCCCCTAAACAGTAATGTGACAATGTGTTTTCTAGTGTTACTAATTGAGTGATAAATAGTGACCAGAAACTGGGGAGAAGACTCCTGTTCCCCTTAAGTCCACCTGAGAGAACAGTTTTACAGTTCTAGACTTCATCTGAAAGGCAGCAGGAACTGGAGCAGGACTGTGAATGAACAACATTCTGGGTTAAAAACAGAATTACCTGGAAAAACTCAGCAAGTCTGGCAGCATCGGCGGAGAAGAAATCAGTCAACGTTTCGAGCCCTCATGGCCCTTCAGCAGAACTTCACTGATTTCTTCTCCGCCGATGCTGCCAGACTTGCTGAGTTTTTCCAGGTAATTCTGTTTTTATTTTGTTTTGGATTTCCAGCATCCGCAGTAGCTTTTAGCTTTTTGTTTTTAACATTCTGGGTTAGCTGAGAGTGCAACCAACTGAGCCAAGGCTGACACCTATGGCTGGATATCACATGGCCAGTAAAATCAAGTATTACTAAAGCAAACATCTGTAGTCCTACTCATCATTTGTTTAAACATACGAACGTATGAATTAGGAGTAGGAGCACGACATTCGGCCCTTGAGCCTGCTCCACCATTCAATAGATCATGGCTGATCTGATTGCAGCCTCAACTCCGCATTCCTGCTTACCCTCGATTAACTTTTGACTCCCTTGTTCATCCAGAACCTGTCTCCCTCTCCCTTAAAAATATTCAATGACCCTGCCTCCGCTGCTGTCTAGGGAAGAGCGTTCCAAAGACTCATGACCCTCAGAGAAACAATTTCTCATCTCATCTTAAATGGGAGATCCCTTATTTTTAAAGGAAAGGGCCAAATGAGCCACTGAGTTCACTCAGAACGCAGTGTTTTTTTCCCCCCCATAGTCAATGCACACACCTTACTATTACAGTAATAGTAGTGATTTGCCTAAGGGCAAGTCCTCTGCTCATTTCTGCATGCCTCGCAGTGTTGCACTTTTTTTTTCAGTTACTTGTAGGAGCCTCCAATTTTCAATTGCAAATAGTCTAACATCATCGTTCTCTTACCCCCTCGTTACTACATTCCTCTAATCTTCCTCAGCCACTTCTTTCAGCAAGTTTTCATGCTTTAGAGTATGACCAACTCTTGTTGCCTTTTCTTGACATTCATTAAAGATCTTCCCTCCTCTCCCATCCCGAGAACTTCTTCATTGATCTTGCGTTCTCCCCAACTGACCCACTCCAACCTCCAGAACCACATTTCATAGCTTTCTAGATGTCCACTTTTCTTACCATTACAGTGGAAGAAAATTAAAACCAGTATTTTATAATAACTGATTAGGAAGAGTTTCAGTAGCAAAGTGTTTTTGCTAAAATTCCCAATTCCGGAAGGAAATGAAGTTGTAGTATTTCCCAAATGCGACTAAAAGAAAATTTGAAGTCAAGTCACCCCAGGCTGTTGCTCAACATCTAATAGCTTTTGGCAAAGACTTGGCTTGGGGGTAATATAGGGAGAGACTTAAAAAGGAAGGTGAAAACATAACTACGATTTGCTATTGGTGATGGTTTGGGTATGTAAGGTAGATAGGATAATTTGGGAGAGGTGACATTTCTGGCTAGGTGCCAGAAATCCAATCCTGCCTTTGATGTTAGCAGGGGGCTATTGAAACAGTTTCAACTGCTGGCTTAAAAGCACATTGTTTTCCAAGTAATGTGGTGCGTTCTGTGACTGGGTGGTTCATTAACTGATGCTCGGTTCAACAGGTACAAACATGAAAACAATGAAAGACAGGAAAAGATCCCTGGGCCCATGCAGCCTGTTCCAGTTTTGTTAAAATCACTTACAAAACTGTTGCCTTTCAGTGGAGTTGTAAACTTACACAGGAGAAGAATGGGAAAAGGGCTGGTTCACTAACTCCATTTTATTGTAAAAATGACTTTAGCTGTATTCATTGAGTTTTTAATTATTTCAGAGGGTGAGAGCATCACTGGCAACATCAGCATTTGTTTCCCACCCCTAATCGTCGTTGAGAAGATGATGGTGAGCTGGCTTCTTGAGCTGTTGCAGTCCATGTGTTGCATGTACACCCACAGTGCTGTTAGGAAGGGAGTTGCAGGATTTTGGTAGAGGTCATGGATTTGGGAGGCGCAGATGAAGGAGCCTTGGTGATTTGTTGCAGTGCATCTTGTAGATGGTACACAGTGCTGCTGCTGTGTACTGGTGGTGGAGGGAGTGACTGTTTAAGGTGGTAGATGGGGTGTCAATCTAGTGGGCTGCTTTGTCCTGGATGGTGTCAAGTTTCTTAAATGTTAGAACTGCATTTACCAAGGTAAGTGGAGAGTATTCCATCACATTCCGAGCTTGTGCCTGGTAGATGGTGGCCAGGCTCCAGGGAGTCCGGAGGTGAGTTACTTGCTGCTTATCCTCGTTTTACTTTGTTCTATCTTATGCGCAGACGAGTGACCGTGTACAGGCCAAAACAAAATGCTTGCAAAGTCCCCCCGCTTAACTCCAGGGTAGTAACTTGATCAGTTTTGTCTTGTGAAAGTGCCTGGCTGCATTCACCCCTCCTCCCCTTTCAGATGGCATCAGTGAGATTGGCTACTCAAGGCACGATGAAACATTCTTAGTGGAAATGTTTTCGCTCTGAGTCAAAAGGTTGTGGGTTGAAGCCATAGGCTTCAGCATGCAATCTAGGCTGACACTCTGGTGCAGTACAGAAGCAGTGCAGCCATATCAGAGATGCATTTTTCGGGTACGATGTTAAATTGAGGGCCTGTCTACTACTTCGGATGGACATAACCAATTCCTTATCACTTCTTGATGCAGAGCACAAGAGTTTGTGTCCCGATCATCATTTACCCCTCAGCCAAAATTCCTGAAAGCCAGTTATCCAGTTGTTTAACTCATTGCTGTTAGTGAAACCTTGCTGAATGCGGATTAGCTGCAGTGCTTCTCTATATCACTCTCTATACTTCAATCGTACTTCACTAGCTATGAAGTGCTTTGGGATGCCATGAGATGGCAAAAAGCGATATTTAAATTCAAGTTTGTTTTTTTTCAATGCAGAGGATGTGTGTACATATCTAGTATGTCCTAGTCCACTGCCAAAAGTCCAGTGATAGAGTTGTGTACAACATACAGGTTAGGTTATTGCATTTGTGATGGTGCAGCAGACCTCGGAAATATGAAAGCTGCATCTTAATTGTAAAAGATGTCTGAGTATTATTGAGCTTTGCAAAATCTCCAGTGTTTAGTTTTGTCAACTGTCATTGTTTGCTTTGGAATTCCTCATAGTTATCTGTGGACCAAGGGTGTGGTGCTGAAGGCTAAAGCGATAATTTCTCATCGTTCCTTGTACTTTCACTGAAGTGGATAGCGAGAGAACTGTTGATAACGCTGGTTAATTATCATGAATATTTGTTTATGCAGTAAAACTCTAATTGCTTTGCCAGGATTAACCCATAATATATCAAACAAAGTTATCATTTCTCTTCACATCCTTTCCCCCATATACCCTGCTACCCAAAGTACCTGTGTCCAGATTTCAGCTAATGTTGCCTTCAATCTGCATGCAAAAGTAAAACGCGATGGAACATCCTGAGTGATTTTCCCCAGTATCCTCCCTTCTTCCCTGTTGGGAAAGACCTGAACTGTGTCCAATGCTTTCTCCTGATCTTATAGTTAAGAATGCAAACTCTTGGTTTCACTTGTTTCAAAATGTTGCTGCATCTCTCACTGTCCTCCTTAGTTTTAAGGTGGGTCAGTTTACCTTCAATGTTGCTCTTTGATTTCCCCAGTGATTGAGGTATTGGCCCTGGTCCATCAAATATTTTGTTCTCAAACTGCCTGAGATGGAGCACTTTTGCAACAGATAAGGGAAGCAGAAATAAGACTGCTGAACACCTGCAGTATCTTTTCTTAACCCCCTTTATTTCTCTTTCCCCTTCCACCTCTGAACTTTACAGACCTTAACTGATGTCACACTTTTGGCCACTCCTAGTGGCTAATTATTATGTTTAGATGTATTCCTTCTCTTGCCCTTCACTTACCAATTTCTCACCCAGTGTTACTACCAAAATTAAGAACTCATGACATGGAGTCCTTTAGTTGTACTTTAAGTAGGCCTACTCTGAAAATGTGCAGTGCTTTTTTCATCACCTGTTTAATGCTGTTATAATCAGTGGATAATTATTAATTTAGAGCTTTTAATTTTATCTTTTTACAGTTATCTGAATGATCTTGAAAGGATAGCAAGATCGGATTACATCCCGACTCAACAGGATGTACTGCGAACCAGAGTCAAGACTACAGGCATTGTAGAGACCCATTTCACTTTTAAGGACCTACATTTCAAGTAAGCATCACGTGGTTAAATTTAAGGTCAATGCTGTTGCTTCTGATCAGATTAAAAGCAATAAGAGCTTCCTGCACAAATCAATAAAACAAGTGCGTTTTCTTTGGGGATAAAAGCCGGTCTCACGCAAGATCTGTATGGTTGCTAGGGAAAGTATCGTAGTCTGTTCACTATTGCTTGGCTTATGTTAGAAGGCTATTGATTCTAATTCTGCAGCTGTTGTATGTGATAAGATTAGATTTTTATTGTATGTTTGATTTTTATATCCCTTCCTGTATCTCCCCTATTTGGGCACAATTTCCTGCCAAAGAGGATGAGCCAGAAGCCTCTCCTAGGCCTTTGCCAATGTTGTTTTGTATTTAAACATTATTCCCTTTAATATTGAAGATTATGGGGTGATTTAATTGAGATACTTTAAAATGATTGGGGTCTTTGTTAGGATGGATAGAGTGACTCTAAAGTTGTCAGATTGTCACAAAAACCCAACTAATATACAATGTCCTGGGGTGAGGGGGAAGGAAACCTGCTGTCATTGCCTTTTTAGGCTGATATGTGACTCCCATCCAACACCAGTGTGGTTGATTCTTAGCTACCCTCTGAAGTGATCTAAAAAGTTATTCAGTTGTATCAAAGTTGTGGTTGACGAAGGTGGCCCATAGTCTCAGGAAAAGTGGGACTGAGTAATAAATTCCCAGCATTGCCAGAAAGGTGTTTTTAATAAACATTTTATAATACCGCCAAGCAAAAAAAAAAGAGTTCGTTTAGCCATTTCCAGAACCACATTTCTCCTTCCTAACTTGAATCCCAGCACTTTGGTAATATTTTGGTGGTTTTGCTTGAGTTAGGAGGACAGGTGCTAGCAGCTAATTGTTCTGTTCAAGCCTTGCTGAGCAATCATTGAAAGACGACTTCTCCATGCATAGGATTGTAGTTCTGTTTTAGACTGCTGAGTATTGTTTCAGTACAGCCCATTCATGCATCATGAGTACTAGTCCACACCTGCCACACAATGGTATTCCTGAGCCTTCCTTTACTGAAGAGCAAAAAGAAACAGCACTAAATCCTGCAAACATGCAGAATAAGGAACAACCACAGAGACACAGAGCAAGGTTTGTTATGGCTGCTGGATGCTTACAGCTTTTACTATCAGTGCCACAGCACTAGACCAGAATTGATTTTGAGATCAGTAATTAGGAAGAGGGGTTTACTGAAAATAAGGTTGCGCAGGTACAGTAATTCGTAAATATTCCAATATGTTTGCAGACCCACAGGTAGTATTTGTGATGACTATCAGAACCTCAAATTTGAACCAATATCAGTTTTGCAAAATAAATTATCAAAATTTGAGAACCTGGATTTGAAGTCTCAGACCATTACCCAAGCTTCCACAGATTCGCCATTCTAGTGACTAACCTTTTCTGGTGTTGGTGAAAACTGCATTATTGGCCTTCTATGCATGAGCTGAGAGCTCAGTCATAGTAACCTGGAGAAATTTCAAGAGGCTGGAAATCTGTAGCATCATTGGTGTCCGTTTACCTTTTTGATTGTCATCTTGTTTACTGCAGCACAACTGTACCAAGGCATTTCTGTTGTCCCATTAATTTTACAAGGTCCCCGTTAAAGCTCTGATTGTTTAGGACAATTCATGTGCATGTGTTCTGAGGGAAGTTGGCACTTGGTCTCCCTCTCCAAGTACAGAAGATCAGTGCCAAATATTTTCTAAATGAAAACTTTGTTGCACAAATTTGCAAAGTAAAGCCAAGTACTATCTATGACAATAGCCTTGGGTTTTAAATGAAACCTCAGAAGAAAGATCATCATTCAGAGCAGGTTTGATTTGGTAACTGGTACTGAGTGAGGGAGAGAGAAAACTGCGTGACTTCCAACACTGTCGATGAACAGAAATATTAATGTTTCACAGGAGAACTGTATCATGAACCACTGGGTAGATCTTGATCATGCTGTTGTGGCTTGATGGGGGCCCCAGTAAGCATCACGTGAACAATGAGTGTGCTGCTGGCCACCTTGTTGAAATTGTTTCGAAAACTTAATCCTCATCTGCAATTATTTTGTTAAAATCAAATTGGACAGCTTCTTTGGTTCTTGGTTTCAGAAAAACAAATATGGGTCTCAATGTGGCGTTAAAAATGGCTCATGGTTCTAATTTCCGTAGTGCAGTTATATAACGGAAATAAAAACAAAATGCTGGAATGCTCAGCAGGTCTTGCAGCATCTGTGGAGAGGGAACGGAGTTAATGTTTCAAGTTGAATATGACTGTTCTTCAGAACAATTATGTGCCTGATTAGTTACATAAGAGCATAGGAAATAAGAGCAGGAGTAGGCTATATGGCCCTTGGAAATCTCCATTCAATAAGATCACAGCTGATCTAATCTTGGCCCCAACTCCACTGCCCTGCCCGTTCCACATAACCCCTGATCCCCTGACAGTTCCAAAAATTTGTCTGTCTTAGTCTTGAATATATTCAATAGCCCAGCCTCCAAAGCTCTCTGATGTTGAGAATTCCAGAAATTCACGACATTCTGAGAAGAAATTCCTCCTCATCTCCTTTGTAAGTGAGTGACCCCTTTTTCTGAAACTATGCCCTCTTGTTTTAGATCTCCCCCCACCCCCCATGAACGGTAGCATTCCCTTCCGTATCTATCCTATCAAGCCCTCTATATGTTTCAAGAAGGTCATCTCTCATTCTTCTAGATTCAGATGAGTATAGTCCCAACCTGTTCAACATTTCCTCATAAGGCAAGCCCCTACATCCCAGCAATGAAACTGGTCAACCTGCTCTGAACTGCGTCCAATGCAAGTATGTCCCTCCTTAAATAAGGAGACCAAACATTTACACAGCACTCCAGGGCATTTGTGAGACTGTACCTAAACATGTGTAGCAAAACTCCCTACTTTTGTACTCCATCCCCCTTGCAATAAAGGCCAACATTACATTTGCCTTCCTAATTACCTCCTGTACCCGCAAACTAACCTTTGGTGTTTCATGTACAAGAGCACCAAGATCCCTCTGTACTTCAGCATGCTGGAACCTTTCTCAATTAAATAATATTCTACTTTTCTCTTCTTCCTACCAAAGTGGATAATCTCACATTTTCCAACCGTATGCTTCATCTGCCAAATTTTTGCCCACTCACTTAACTTTTCCATATCCCTTTGCATACCCTGTGTCTAACTCCAACGTTGCTTTCTCATGTATCGTCGTAGCATAAGCAAATTTGGCTACAATACGCATAGTCTCTTCATCAAGGTTATTAATAAAGATTGTAAGTAATTGAAACCCCAGCATTGATCCTTGTGGCACCACAATAGTTACAGTTTGCCAACATATTTATCCTGACTTTGTTAGTTAGCCAATCCTCTGTCCACGCTAATATATTAACCCCAGCACCATGAGCTCGCTCTTGTCCAGTAACTTTTCTTGTGACACATTATCGATTCCAATTACACTGTTTCTACTCATTCCCCTTTATCCACTCTGATTGTTACACCCTCAAAGAACTGTAATAAATTTGTCAAACACAATTTCCCTTTCACAATGCCATGTTGATTCTGCCTGATTGTATTATGGCTATCTAAATATCCTCCTACCATTTCCTTAATGGATTCCAGTATTTTTCTAATAACAAATGTCTAGCCAGCCTATTGTTTCCTGCTTTCTGCTTCCCTCTATTCTTTAATAGGGCTGTTTCATTTTGTGGTTTTCCAAACCACTGGGACCTTTACAGAATCTAGGGAATTTTGCAACAAATGCATTGATAATCTCTGTAGCCACTTCTTTTAAGGCCATAAGATGCAGGCCATCAGGTCCAGGGGTCTTATGAGCCTTTAGTTCCATTCCTTTTCCTAGTACTTTTTCTCTAGTGATAATTGTGTTTAAGTTCCTCCTTTATGCCCTCTGATTTTCCACTATTATGGGATACTTTGTGTCTTCCATCATGAAACCAAATACAAAATATTCATTCAAAGTCTCTGCCATTTCCTTGTTTCCCATGATTAATTCCCCAGTCTCATCCTCTAAGAGACCAATGTTTACTTTAGCTACTCCCTTCCTTTTTATATACTTGTAGAATCTCTTGCTGTCTGTTTTTATTTTTCTTGCTAGTTATTTCTCCCTCTTATTTTTAGTCATTCCTTGTTGGTTTCTAAGATTTTCCTAATCTTCTGGCCTACCTTTAATCTTTGCAACATTGTATACCTTTCCTTAACCTTTTAATCTATTTCCCCAGTCCACTTTAGCCAATTTTGTCTTCATATCTTTTCAATTGCCTTCAATTTAAGTTTAAGGCATCAGTTTCAGACCCAAGTTTCTTGCCCTCAAACTGAATGTGAAATTATGTTATGATCACTTTTCCGTAGAGGATCCTTTACTATGCGATCATTAATTATTGTGTCTCATTACACATTACCAGATCCAAAACAGCCCTTTCCCTGGTTGGTTCTGCAACGTATTGTTCTAAGAACCTGTCCCAAATAAGCTCTGACCTCATCCTCAAGGCTATCTTTGCCAATTTGATTTGCGTATTCTACATGAAGATTAAACTCGCCCACAATTATTGTACCTTTCTTACAAGCCCCCCACCCCCGCCATTATTTCTTGATTTATATTTTATCCTACTGTGTAGCTAATGTTAGAGGGCCTTTAAACTCCTCCCACCTCTTTCCCTTGCTTTTCTTATCTCCTCCCAAACTGATTCTACATTTTTATCTTCTGAGCCATGATAATTTCTCACTACTTTACTAGTATCATCCTTTATAAACCGAGCCACCCTAACTGCTTTTCCTCTCTGCCAATCCTTCTGAGATGTTAGGTACCCCGAATATTCCCAGCCTTGGTCACCTTGCACCACACCTCAATAACTGGCTCAGTAATTACACAGGAGAATTATCTTCCAGAGAGGATTCTTGTGCAAACATGTAAAGTTATGAGAGTTGTTGGTGCATTTTCAACCCACTTTTAATAAAATTTACTGAATAAAAATACTCGCAGCAGGATTTAACATACACCACCCAGAGAGTCAGCCATTCAGGTACTTCCTGTGCGCAGAAACAAACTGGGCAACTGGTTTTAACATATGAAGTGTGTAATTCAGAATTGGGATTGGTGCTTGGGCTGATGCTATTGCAGTGCTGGCTTCTAGCCCCTTTTCACCCATCAAAGCCTTGGTTATGAGCGCCATGAATTTTACCATCTTTATACTAAGCCTACATGGTTCCCAGTGCCTGTTCCTGTTTGTAGAGAAGCAAATTGAATGACAACAGATTGCATTCAAAATGCTGCATTTCATTGAGCCATTGTGTATTTAAGAGGAGAGGCATAATGGAAGACTCAGCAGCAGGATCCCCCTTCTACAATACAAATGCTTGCAGGAATTTTGATTAACTTCCTTGTAGCCTTCCTCTGCTAATTTTAATAGAATTCTTTTGCCTGAGTGCTGATGTTGGAGAACCTGGCTTGGAGGAATTGTAGCAGCCCTCCTGAGGGAAATAAATTAATGGCAGCAGTGGCAAGACTGCTGAAGCACCTTTGGCTAATGAGTTGATGCCTATCTGCTGCTTCACGCTGTTGGCCTTTGCAATTTAACATGTCTCTGCAAGTTCCCTGATCACAACAATAGTGTTCAAACAAATTCTCAAAAAACAAGAAACCGCAGCAGGATCAAGTGATGAGATTTAGGTTTTTGCCTGCCCCTCTCAGTTAGCAAGTTGCTAATTTGAGCTGCATGGCAGTGACATTTGGGACTCGGTGAGGGGTGGGGGGTTCCCCACAAATTGAGGGTGGAGAGGAAGGAGAAGCCAAGATCACTGCATCTCAATAATGCACACAGTAGCTGCTGTGCCTTTGGGAAGTAGGCATTTTACCCACATTCTTGCAGTAAGGATTGGCCAGGGATACCCTTAAATCATTGAGGTCATGAAGGTGAAGTTTATTAGAAGGAGAGAAACTAGATCTTTCCCCACCTGCTTGACATTGTATTTGTAAAGCCTACAAAACTTATTGTTCCTTACATTGGAAGTGAGGAGTGCGAAGACAATCCACTTCCACATTCCTCTATTTTTTCCAAATATTTGTTCCCTTCATTTCCCGTTGTTTTTTTGATAACCTACTGATTTAAAAAGAATACCAACAGAATGTGATATAGCAACACTTGCCTTAGAATAGATCAAGGCCTAACACAAAATGCCAAGTTGAAGCAGTTTGTGAAAGTCACCAAAACCCTATATCCACTCTCCCTACCCTCTTAGCATCAACACACTTATTTGAGGTTGTTACAATGCTTAACTTGGCCATAGTGTAACTGTAGTCGAGGCTAAGCAATGTGGAATCTTATGAATGCTTCTTATATAACTCTTAAATTCCTTTAAAAATTTGATTATCCAATTTTTTTTTGCATAAAACACTTTTTCCAAAGAGTTGGCATAAACACATGGGCCAAATGGCCTCCTTCTCTGTTACCTTCTGTTGTGATTTCTCTGAACCCTGATCGTTGCCCCCTTTTGATTTTTGTTTTTACCGTTTCCGCCAAGTAGCTCAGCATGCTATTAGCTTTGCTGATTGCTGCCATACTCACTTTGGACTTCTCCCAAGCATCAACAGTGCCTAGATGTTCCAAGCACCAACAGTGCTCGAGGCACTTCCATGATGCACGAGTTGCTTTTCTCCTCTTATCCAATTAATGTGTTCCTAAGCTTTCCCTTTAGACCCTTTGCCACATTTCCATAATAGAATCCTGCTCCATTTGCTGCTTTATAAGAAGCAGATTTGAGGAATGCTACAGGGAGATGTTGTTTGAACTTCCCTGCACCCAGTCTAATACTTCAACTGAACTTTACTAAAACGGAGGTTGCATGAAACTACACGCTGAATTTGTGATTTGTACTTGAAGATTTTAGGTTGATTGCGATAACTCCTCAAAGAGCCTTTAAGGTTCACAACTATTGACATTTGCTCCACCAGAGTGAAAGAAGTTTATGACACATAAAACAATTCTCAATTTAGTGGTGAAAATAACTTGTTAACATTTTGTAACGTTTCCTGGTGCTTGAGACTGTTAAATAAATGAAATGTGCAAGTACATGGAAAGTGAAATCAAGTCAATTAATCAAAGGATCATCCTCCACCATTCCTGCCAACTCCAGTGTGATGCCGCCACCAAACACATCTTCCCCTCAACCACCATCAGCATTCCGTAGGGACCATTCCCTCCGTGACACCCTGGTCCACTCCCCCATCACCCCCAACTACTCATGCCCTTCCCACGGCACCTTCCTATGCAATTGCAGAGCGTGCAACATTTGCCCCTTTACTTCCTCACCATCCAAGGCCCCAAACACTCTTTCAGGTGAAGCATTGCTTCATTTGCACCTCCTTTAATTTTATCTACTGTACTCGCTGCTCCCAAAATGGTCTCCTCTACACTGGGGAAACTAAACACAGACTGGGTGACCGCTTTGCGGAAGATCTTCGCTCAGTCCGCAAGCATGACCCTGACCTTCCTGTCGCTTGCCATTTCAACACGCCATCCTGCTCTCGTGCCCATATGTCTGTCCTTGGCCTGCTGCAATGTTCCAGTGAAGCCCAACGCAAACTGGAGGAACAGCACCTCATCTTCCGATTAGGCATTTTACAGCCTTCTGGATTTAACGTCGAGTTCAACAACTTCAGAGCATGAATTCTCTCCTCCCTCTTGACCCCTATTTAATCTAATTTTTATTTATTTATTTTTTATTTTATTTTAAAAAGTTTTATTTTATTCTTTTATTCATTTTTTTTTTTATCCTTTTCCCCCAAACTCCCCCTCCTGCCACAGGGCCATCTGTCACTTGTTTCTATGTTATGCTTTCACAGAGTGCTGACCCTTGTTCTGCTATTAACACCCTCTGCTATCTTACCTTTATGCCACTATCAGCACCTTCTTTACTCTTTACCACTGCCATTAACCCTTTGTCCTGTATCCATCACATCTTTGTCAATCTCTCCTTAGCTGTCCCCTATCCCTCACCCCACCTATCTTGTTCCACCTGCTCCACCACCACCTCTTAAAAAGGAAAAAAAATCCATCACATTTCTATTTCTCTTTAGCTCTGAGGAAGAGTCATACGGACTTGAAGCATTAACTCTGTTTCTCTCTCCACAGATGCTGCCAGACCTGCTGAGTTTTTCCAGCATTTTCTGTTTTTATTTCAGATTTGCAGCATCTGTAGTAGTTTGCTTTTGTCTTAAATCAATCAATGGTGTATGTAAACCAGATTAACTGCAATCTTTGGAGGACTGAATTTGGACTCAGATTTGCTATTGTGCAGCCTTCATCTGGTGTCACACTCTTCATTGTTTTAAGTTACTGCCAATATTTATGCTGTATGTGTGTTTTCCAACCAAATGTGCTGTTGTTTTTTATGTTTCTTGGCAGGTTTGTTTACTGTAGTAAATCTAGGATATTCAGAATGTTCATACCATGTCTGCTGGAAATGTCAATAATTACCTTTTGGCTTTTCAGTAAAAGCTTGAAAATTTAAGCAAACGTTAATTACAATAACATGGCCTTATCTGGTAATTCACTGACACTCACTTAACAGGTTTGTACAGTTTACTGAGGTGTGTTACCATGACAATGGAACAATTGATGTTAAGTGGGCATGGATGGTGGATGAAAATTTCTTGAAGGCCAGCATGTATACTGACATGTGACTGACTTGAGAGTTGAAATAGATTCGGGCAGGGTCACGAGGACAAAGAGTACAGAGACGCCTGAACAGAAATAAACAGAAGAATTAAAGACACGCGTGCCTGATGAGCTACCTAACTTGGTGCATGAATTTATTGCCCAACGTGATGTGAAAGCAGTACAGGCCTGGTATAGGCCCAGATTCAATCATTATTTGGTGCTGAGTTAATTTGATGCTGTTTTCGATGCAGCGCATTGCATTTGGCATCAATGCCCCTGATTTAGGAAGGGATGGAGAAATTGGATGGAGTTCCCATTCCTGTCCAGCCAGTCCTGCTGGTAAGCTCGCTTAACGCTGGCAAAATAAACTGCTCATACTCATGGGCTATATAAATATCTAAAGAAAAGCCGCTTGCAGAGGATGCCGGAGCAACCAGTGTCTGTGGAACTGTATATCACCACCTTCCAGAGGAAGAAGGGGAAGTTCCGGAATGGATTGCGGAGTCCAGACACAGTTACCTTAGGAATTTTCCTTATTTAGCATTGATCATGTAGAGCTGAGCAGATTTGTGCCCTTATATCTGAGTATTTTGACAGCGGGCTTGCTTTTCCCAAGAAGTCTCAACTTTTAAACCATGAATGCGTGACTGGCATGGAGCCTCTCACTGGCTCTCCATCATTGCGCTCTCTGCTGCTGTCATTCAACAGCAGTAAGCGCCCTACACCAATGAATGGTAATGAATGCTCTTTAGTGAATCGTTTTAATCCTTCCGTAGATAAGTATATTTTCAAACAAGTTTGTGATGCCACTCATAATTAAATTTTCATATTGATTTGTTTTTAGTTTTATTAGTGTTGAAGTTTAAATACTTTGAATTACTTTTCATGGAATTTCCATTAACCATTTCCCATGCTGTGTAAATGCACCACATAGATCTGTGCAATGGACAACTGTTACCCTGTGGTATAATAATACTCATATACAGTTGCAAAATGAGTTCATATTGCCCTGTGGAATAAACATACTCCATATAAGCACATGATGAATAGCTTTTAGCCAATGGAATAAACATACTCAAGTTACATTACTTGTTACTCTTTGGAATAAACATAATCCATGCCATTGTGGAGCAAATAATGAGACTAGTGCTTTAAATTACCTGTGTGCATTAAGTGAAGGATGACTGTGATTTTAAAGTCAAGTACCTTTATAAAACTTTGTCTTGGGAGTGTTGAAGTGGAAAAGAGTGTTTTGCAACAAATACTTGGCAGCTGCTTCAGACTTTGATCCCAAACTAATCTCACGGCTAAATGACTTAGAGCCAAGAGTCGAGTAATTTCATCTACTCAACCCTCATTCTGTAAAGGAGTTGATTGGCAGAGACCTTCCAACCAGGATCAAGAACAAGAGGGCACAGATTTAAGCTAATTGGTGAAAGGAGCAATGCAGACAGGAGAAACTTTTTCATGCAGGCGTGCAGTTAGGATCTGGAATACACTGCCTGTGAGTATGGTGGAGACAGGTTCAATCAAGGCTTTCGAGAGGGAATTGGATTATTATCTGAAAAGGAAGAATGTGCAAGCCTACGGGGAGAAGTGGGGGAGGGCGGCAATAGGTACATTGCTCCTTCAGGGAGCTGGCACAGACATGATGGGCCGAATGCCCTCCTTCTGTGCTGTAACAATTCTGTGATCACAGTTTCACTGTTTCTATGGGCTTGCAATGGTCTCAAGTACCTGTGTTGTACAGAACTTGCGCTGTAAACTCTGATCACAGTAAGATAATCTAGTATTCAACTCACCTGTGCAAACTCACCAAATGGCCTGATGATATAGTAGGAATATAGGATCAGGAATAGGCCATTCAGCCCCTCGAGCCTGTGCTATATTGTCATTTTATGTTGGAATGGCATAACACAGAAGGAGGCCATTTGGTTCATTGAGTCTGTGCTGTTCTTTTGAACAGGAAATTCAGTTAGTCTCACTCCTAAACTCATCCCCCTAAGCCCTGTAATTTATTTCTCCAGGTATTTATCCAATTTCCTCCTGAAAGTTACTATTGAAACTGTATCCACCACCCTATCAGGCTGTTCATTCCAAATCCTAACCACTTGTTGTGTAAAAATGTTTTTACTCTTATCCCCTCTTATTCTTTAGCTAATCACCTAAAAATGTTTTGCTTTTTATTTTTAAACTCTAGACATTTCTTTAGTTCATGGTCTCAGACCCATCCTGTAAGAGAGCCTTCACTCCCTACGTTCTGGGAAGCACTTTTTACTCATCTATTTAAATTAGTGGCATGCCTAGAATTTTGTTGACTTGACTTCAGCTTACTGGTTTTATCCTGTGCCTCTGAGTAATCTTCAGTGACTTCACGAAGTGACAAAATTAAGCAACATACGAATTAGGAGCAGGAGTAGGCCACTCGGCCCCTCGTGCCTGCTCCGCCATTCAATAAGATCATGGCTGATCTAACTGTAACCTCAACACCACATTCCTGCCTACACCCAATAACCTTTTACCCCCTTGCTTATCAAGAATCTATCTACCTCTGCTTTAAAGATATTCAAAGACTCTGCCTCAACCATCTTTTGAGGAAGAGAATTCCAAAGACACTCGAGCCACCTGAGAGAGAGAGAGTTTTTCCTCATCTGTCTTAAATGGGCAACCCCCTTTTTTTTCATAAAAAGAATGACCCCTAGTTCTAAATTCCTCCCACAAGAGGAAACATCTTTTCCACATCCACCCTGTCAAGTTCCCTGAGGATCTTTTATGTTTCAGTCAAATCGCCTCTTACTCTTCTAAACTCCAGTAGATACAAGCCTAGCTTGTCTAGCCTTTCCTCATAAGACAACCTGCCCATTCCTGGTATTAATCTAGCAAACCTCCTCTGACCTAGATGGTGATTTAGAATTTAACTACCTTTTTTAAACAGGAAAAAGTCACACAAAAAATAGCAGTGACACAATATATATTTCGCAAGAACAAAGTACTGTGGATGCTGGAAATCTGAAATAAAAACAGAAAATGCTGGAAATACTCAGGTCAGGCAACGCCTGTGGAGAGAGAAATAGTGTTAGTATTTCTGGTCTGTGACCTTTCACCAGAACTGCCAGTACAAGATTCATTTGAAGAGGTGCTTTACATCTTTTATTTACAATCTCAGGTATGTATCATTGTGGCTGCTCTACATTGGAGAGACCAAACGCAGACTGGGTGACCACTTTGCGGAACACCTTCGCTCAGTCCGCAAGCATGACCCAGACCTTCCTGTTGCTTGCCATTTCAACACCCCATCTTGCTCTCATGCCCACATGTCCGTCCTTGGCCTGCTGCAACGTTCCAGTGAAGCCCAACGCAAGTTGGAGGAACAGCACCTCATCTTCCGATTAGGCACTTTACAGCCTTCTGGACTTAACATTGAGTTCAACAACTTCAAACCATGAAATCTCTCCTCTGTTTTTATCCAATTTTTAAAAACTTTTATTTTTTTGTTATTTTTCTATCCTTTTTCTCCAACACCCCAACCCCACCCACACCCCCCACACACAGGGCCATCTGTCACTAGTTTTTATGTTTTGCTTTCACAGAGTGCTGACCCTTCTTCTGTTAATAACGCATTCTGCTATCTTACCTTTATGCCACTATCAACATCTCGTTTAGTCTTTAATGCTACCGTTTACACTCCCTTTGTCCTGTGTTCATGACATCTTTGTCAAATCTCTACTTAGTTCCCACTTATCCCTGACCTTCTATTTTGCTCCGACCTGCTCCACCCTTTCTTAAACCGTATAAATTCTATCACATTTCTACCTCTCTCCTGCTCTGAAGAAGAGTCATACGGACTCTAGACGTTAACCCTGTTTTTCTCTCCACAGGTGCTGTCAGACAACCTGAGTTTTTCCAGCATTTTCTGTTTTTATTTCAGATTTCCAGCATCTGCAGTATTTTGCTTTTATGTATCATTGCGTATCTGCACCACCTGAACTCAGAATGCAGCCTGCAAATCACTTCCAGATGTCCCTATAGAGAACATCTGAACCTTTCCATTTAGCTTATAACTTCATATACGTTTCCAATATTGATTATCCTGTGCATTGTAGTAATTGGTATATTTAGAGGGTTAAAAGTGAGCCATAATGTTTGAGTGAAGGATACTTGAACCACAGCCAACACCTGTAAAAATTAATTCTGCTACAGTGTGGTGCGGCATGCTCTTAAACTTGTTCCAAAGGAAGAGTTTGTGCTAATATTGGTCCACAAGGGTTCTGTGTTAGCTGCAGGAGACTTCTCAACTGTGTAGAAAGGTCACATCATTAAAACTGGGCTCTCCTGGTGTGACTGAAATCTCATGCTTCTGCAACACACGTCTGATTAGATTTCAGTCAAAGACAGACATCCAGTAAATGGTGCTTGGGTCCCTCACTGGGGAAAGGGAACTTTAAAAAAAAAGTGATCACATGAGAAACATTATGAACAACTCTCTGGCTAGTTTGAACCCTTTTCTGTGTCACAAGCTTTGTTTGCTATTTATCTTAACATTTTATGTTATTTTAAATTCAAAGACTGGTAATGGAATGAGGTTCAAGTTTATTTTGGAAAGAAAGTAATTATTCATAGGCATGAATATAATTATCGCAGTTAAGAATGTTCAAAGGGAATGCTACTCGCTCAAATTATTCTATAATAACTATGTAATAAAAGGAGGCATCTGTATACTTATTAAGATCTCGATCGCTCCTTGTCACTTTGTCTTGTGCTTTAGTTAAAAGCAGCTTTGGAGGAGTGAAAAATCAACACAGCTTATCCAGAATATGATACCACCGTGAGAGGGTGGGGGCTGTTGGTGGTGCAGAGGGTGTGGGTACGAGAGTCTTTCCGCAGATTAATTCCCAAGTTGGCGTCCGTCTGCAGTTTTAAAACCATAAACCTTGATGAGGAGGAGCAGCAGCTGGCATACACTAACAAACACATGGGAAAGTGTACACCTCGTTTTTACCATTTGGGATTTTAAAGAACAGTTTCGGTGGAAGCAGTTCCATTTTAATCTGCCTGGGGAAGTGGCTGAAAGGCTGGCTCTCCACAGTCCTGATATACTGTGATGGCCTTGTGCCAGAGAGTATGGTATGCAAGGTCAATTTCAGTAACTTGATTATTATTGTACTTGTCAGATGGCTGGACTCCATTGTTTGCTCCGCCACGAGAGTCTCAGAATTCAAAATTCAGGAATTTCTGTGCGGTGGGGGCGGGGGGCGGTGGTTGGGGGCAGAAGAAAGACGGCAGCCGGTGCCACTCGGCACAGAACTGCTTCACTCAAACTGAATTTGCTGCAGTCGGTAAAACATTCCCCCCAAGATCAGCACTGGTTTATCTGGCGGTCAGCTTCGTTGGCTCCCGGCTCTGTGGGGTATCGCGTGTGGGGGGAGGGGGAGGGACATAAGCCGAAGCGCAGTTTGTTTTCTGGTGCAACCGAGGGGGCAGTACAGATGAAAATGAATAGAATTACTGAGAAAGGTGATCGTCGTTAATATTGTGATTCAGATTTAATCTGCATTTATCCCGTGCCAAAGTGCTGTCCAATACAGGGAGTGGACCTATTTAATTAGCCCACAGTTTGAACATATTGTTCACATTAACTGTGTTGATCTGATAAAGCACAGGTTGGATGGAGCATAACATTGATCAGTGCTACTCCCAAAGTAGTTAAAAACATTAGTGTGAATGAAGAAAGAGACATTTCTCTCCATTTCTGTAGAAGATGATTGGCACTAATGTCAAAACCCACGTGCATTTAAAATTCATAACTTTTAAAAACTTAATTTTGGGCTGGAATGTGGTTATTCTGAACTGTACCTTGTTCCATTGTTTATCCAGAGGGGCAAAGTGCCCCGGATTTCTCTCACTTCCGCATCTTTTATTCAATCTTTCCTTCTGTGTATGTTGGTCTCTAGGGCAAATGCTCAAAGCATACGTGAAGTATGGTTTGGGCTTGAGCAATACAGGTAGTGTTAAAGAGAAATCAGGATTGCTGAATTTGCCCCGAATTGAGAACTGAACAGCGATATCTTGTGTATACAGAGTCTTCAACATAATAAAACGTCCAAGGCACTTCAGGAGCATTATATAGCAAAAGTTGACACCCAGCCACATAAGTAATATCTTGGGCAGATGGCGAGAGGCTTGGGCAGAGAGTGAGGTTTTGAGGAGCAACTTAAAGGAGGAAAAAGACGTAGAGAGATGGAGAGAATTTTAGAACTCGGGGCTCCGTATCTGAAGGCACGGCCACCAGTGGGTGGAACATTTAAAATCCAGGGTGCTTGAGGCCAGAATTAGGAGTGAAGGTATCAGAGGATTATGGGGGATTGGAAGAGATTACAGCGATAGGGAGAGGTGAGGCCATGGAGGGATTTAAACACATGGATGAGAGTTTTAACAGTGGGGCGTTGTTTAACCAGGAGCCAGTGCAGATGGGTGAATGGCAGGCGATGCGAGTAAGGACACGGGCAGCAGAGTTTTGGATGACTTCAGATTTATGGAAGATACAGTGTGTGAGGCCAGCCAGGAGTGCATTGGAATAGTCAAGTCTAGAGGTAACAAAGGCATGGTTGAGGGTTTCAGTAGCAGATGAGTGGAGACACGCGCCAGAAATATCCCATAAATAAGTGTGTATCAGAAGTTGAAAGAGAGGGAGCAATGTAAAACAGTTACAATCATCAGGGAAATGATACTGAGAAAATTATTAGAACTAAAAGCTGACAGGACCCCAAGTCCGGATGGACTTCATCCTAGGGCCTTAAAGGAAGTGGCTGCTGAAATAGATGTATCGGTTTTAATTTTCCAAAATTCCCTAGATTCTGGAAAGGCCCCATCAGATTGGAAAATAGCGAATGTGACTCCCCTATTCATGAAAGTAGGGAGACAGAAAGCAGGGAACTACAGGCCAGTTAGCTTAACATCTGTCATAGGTAAAATGCTGGAATCTATTATGAAGGAGGTTATAGCCGGGCACTTAGAACATTTTGATTCAACCAGAGTCAACATGGTGTTGTGAAAGAAATCATGTTTGATTAATTTCTTAGAGTTCTTTGGGGAAGTGATAAGCAAAGTGGATAAATAGGAACCTGTGGATTTGCTGTACTTAGATTTCCAGAAGGCATTTGACAAGGTGCCACATCGAAGGTTACTATGCAAAATAAGAGCTCATGGTGTAGGGGTAACATATTAGCATGGATAGAGGATTGGTTAGCTAACAGGACCCAGTGTGGGCATAAATGGGTCATTTTTGGGTTGCAAGATGTGATGGGTGGAGTGCCTCAGGGATCAGTGCTGAGGCCTCACCTATTTACAATTTATATCAGTGACTTGGCTGGAGGGACCGAACGTATGGTTGCTAAATTTGCTGATGGCAGGAAGATGAGTAGGAAAGTAAGTTGTGAAGTGGACATAGGGTGTTTGCAAAGAGATATGGATAGGTTAAGTGAGTATGCACAAATTTGGCAGATGGATTATAATGTGGGAAAATGTGAACTTGTCCACTTTGGCAGGAAGAGTAGAAAAGCAGTATATTATTTAACTGGAGAGAGATTTCAGAACTCTGCTGAGGGATCTCAGTGTCCTAGTACAAGAATCACAAGAAGTTATTAGGGAGGTACAGCAAGTGATTAGGAAGGCAAACTGAATGTTGTCGTTTTTTGCAAGGGGAATGGAATATAAAAGTAAGTACATTTTGCTGCAGTTGTAAGGGCATTGGTGAGACCACATCTGGAGTACTGTGCACAGTTTTGGTCTCATTTAAGAAAGGATATAAATGCATTAGAAGCAGTTTAGAGAAGGTTCACTTGACTGATACCTGAGATGGGGGAGCAGACAGGGTTATCTTACATGGAAAGGTTGAACAGGCTGGGGCCTGTGTCCATTGGAATTTAGAAGAATGAGACGTGATCTTATTGAAACATATAAGATCCGGAGGAGGCTTGGCAAGGTGGATGCTGAAAGGATGTTTCCCCTTGTGGGAGAGACTAGAACTAGGGGACACAGTTTAAAAATTAGGTCTCCCATTTAAGATGAGAATTTTTTTCTCCGAGGGTTGTGAGTTTATGGAAGTCACTTCTCCAGAGAGTGGTAGAGGCAAGGTCATTGAACATTTTTAAGGCCGAGGTAGATTCTTGATGAATAAGGGGTAGGCAGGATAGTGCCATTGAGGCCACAATCAGATCAGCCATGATCTTATTGAATGGTGGAGCAAGCTCTGGGAGGTTGGGGAGGTGGTGGGTGGGGGGGTGGGGGTGGGGGGGGGGGGGGGGGGGGGGGGGTGGGTAGGTAGAGATAAACTGGTTCAGCCTCAAGCACTTGCCAGGGAAAGGGATTAAGTCAGTAACTAGGAAACAAGGTTTATAGCAGGGGCTAAAACAATGATGTCGGTCTTCCCAATATTTAATTGGATAACATTTTTGCTCATCCAGTACTGGATGTCGGATAAACAGTCTGGTAATTTAGCAACAATGGAAGAGTCGAGAGAGGTGGTGGTGAGGTAGAGTTGGGTGCTGTCAGCGTGCATGTGAAAACTGACATGTTTTTGGATGATGTTGCCAAGGGACAGCATGTAGGAAGGTGGGGGGAAAGGGGGCTTGGGAGCAAAGGATAGATCCTTGGGGGAAACTAGAGGTTATAGTGCCAGAGCAGGAATAGAATCCATTGCAGATGACAATTTGGCATTGATTAGATAGATAAGTTTGGAACCAGATGAGAGCAATCGATCCAACTGGGTGACAGTGGTTTGGGAGGAGGAGTGGTGAACCATGCCAAAGACTGCAGACAGGACAAAGAGGGATAGATTACCTTTGTTAAGGTCACATTGGGCGTCATTGGTTCTTATCAGTCACAAATTTGGTACTGTAGCGAGGGGAAAGCTAATTTGAGGAAAGATGAGCATGGATTTGGAATAAAGCAGCAAGGACAAGGACTTTGACGAAGAAAGGAAGGTTGGAGAGTAATTTGCAAGGACGTTAATGTCAAGGGTGTGTCTGTGTGGGTGAATGTGTGCGTGTCTCTGTCTTTGAACAATCTGCTAACATTCATTGGTCTCCAGGGCTGGCTTGACTGTGGTACTGCAGCATTGCTGTTGCACATGGATCCATAGCCCAATAGGTTCACAGATTGATCACGGTACAAGGAAGTGGCTATTCTGCCCATCATGTCCATTCAAGCCCTCTGTAAGAGTAGCTCAGCTGGTCCCATGCCTTCGCTTGTTCCCCCAGCCCTTTAAATTGATTTTCTTCATGTTTATCCAATTCCCTTTTGAAAGCTGAGATTGTATCTGCCTCTACCTCATTCTCAAACGGTGCATTCCAGGATCCTAACCATTCACTGTTTAAAAATGTTTTCCGTCATATCATTGTTAATTCTTTTGCCATTCACCTTATCGGTACCCTCTGGTTTTTAACTCCTCCTGCCAGTGGTACAGTATCTCTCTATCTACTCTGTTTAGACCGCTCATGATTTTGAACACTATCAAATCTCCTTTCAACCTTCTCTAAGGAAAACAACCCCAGCTTCTCAATGTTTCCAATTAACTGAAGTCCCTCATCCCTGGAGTCACTATGTTCAGCAAAGGGAAAATGTACTTATTTTAACATCTTTCTTCAAATTTACTTTTTTTTTACAGTATCCTAAATACAGACGGCACTTGAAGTGGTTGCATTTGGGAGAATAGCCTTTAGAAATTTTAGTCAAGCCTGGTGGTGAAGAATAGCACTGGAGCCAATCTTTACAAGCTTTCATAAGCATTTAGTTACAGAGATACACATTACAAACATGCACCTCCTAATCTAACAACCACAGTTTTGGTCTATTCCTATTTAAAGAAACGCAAGTGGATCCACAGTTCGTGTCCACCACCTGCATACAATTAATATGCAATTAACATTCAATGTGTAACAGGAGGTTATTTATATTAAATAATCATCGTCTAATTTATTGATGTGATTTAACTAATGTTGTTCCATGAGTTTTCAAGTAGCCTTGTAATTAGAAACTATTCAAAGGTTTTTTCAATGATAAAGATATGCAAGTTTGAGATAGATGAACTTGACAGTTATTCATTACCAAATAAGGACTTTTCACTGTTAACATTCTTCCATGTTCAGTTGTCCTCCGTAGCCCAGTCCTCTTGAGAAATTCTGCATTGAATTTCCACTGACTTGTCATTGCTTATACGACCCTTTCTTGGTTAGCTTAGGTTTGTCCTATGTGTTCCTGAATCTTATGTGTAACGGATTTTAAAAGCTATTTTTCTGTTTGCTCTCTGGCCTGTTTCCTCCTTGTTGTCCCTTCACTTCCTTCCCCCCCCCCCCACCCAACCCACCACCTCCCTCCCTGCCTGCCTGTCGCTCTCTCTCTCTCTCTGCTCCTCTTCCACTTCCACACGCCCCGCATGGTTATCAATTGTACGGATGTTCCCTACCTCTGGCATGCTATTGTCTTGGCAGACGTGAAATATATAGAACATTGTTTCTTGGCTCCAGAAATGGAAATTTGGAGGGAAAGCTACACTATTGGCTTGGCTGTTGCGATGTACTTTAGCGAGAGTTAGAAATGTGAGAAGTTTATGCTAAATAAGTGGATTGCACCGTCCAGCATTCGTGCAGACATCTCATTTTGTTGCTGTGAGTGAGACACTGCTGAACTGCTGATTTTAATTTTTAAGGAAGGATACTTTTTCAGGATTAAATCGTATTTTGATATAGTAGCATGGGCGTCCAACGTCACTGAAAACACTGGAAAGTGTTTGGGGAAAGTAGAAATATTGATGTGGGGGAAGAATGCGATGGGCATTAATCTGAGATTTTTAATCTTATTTTTAATCATAACCTGTCAGCTTTCCACATGTTTTCTTTGCAAATTTTATTGCCGTTTGTGACGAAGTGGCCCCATTTGTGAAATTTGCTCTTTAAGTTAGGTTACCAACACCAAAGCATCTCCTTTACTTACTGTACCATTTCCAAAGGCAGACATCATCTTTTTTCCTTTCTGTCTAGTATTTTCCTTTCACTCTGCAAAGCACTTCTGCATGTAAGAAGCGTCCCTGAAATGCTAGTTGCCATTATTTTCAGTAAATGTCTGGCAGCAAGAGCCGCTTTGGCAGTGAGAGGTACTGATGGAGAGCATAGATCTCAAAAAGCAGAGCTCCTGTATTTAAACAATTTACTCTGAAATATTCCTGTCACACCCAATCTCTGGTACGATCTACGTCTGCTTCTGGCTTCTGGGAAACCAAACCAAAAACATTCAATCTTTCCCTATTGCCTACAATGTGCATCATTTTTTTTGTTATCACTCCTATTTCTTACTCTGCCTTGCACTTGGGAAAGATGGCATTATTGTGACTAGCTTGTGGTCTTTAACTATGGCACATGTCTGTTCATGGAAATGTTATTTATAATTGTTTAGCTTCCAACCTCTGCTTCCTCCCGTAAAAGAAGTTGACACATCTTTGAAAATTATGCGTTCGACTCTTTTAAGCTTCGGTCTTGGGATGTGAGCATACTGGCAAAGCCGGCATTTATTGCTCATCCCTAACATAAGAACATAAGAACTAGGAGCAGGCGTAGGCATTTCAGCCCCTCGAGTCTGCCCCGCCATTCATTACGATCATGGCTGATTTCATTTTGGCCTCAACTCCAATTTCCCGCCTCTCTCCATAACCTTTCAACCTATTACTAATTAAAAATCTGTCGATCTCCTCAAATTTATTCAGCGTCCCGGCATCCACTGCACTCTGAGGTAGTGAATTCCACAGATTCACGACCCTTTGAGAAAAGTAATTCCTCCTCATCTCTGATTTGAATCTACCACCCCTTAGCCTAAAACTATGGCCTCTCGTTCTAGGATGCCCCAGAAGGGGAAACATCAGCTCCACGTCTACTTTGTCTATCCCCTTTAGCATCTTATATACCTCAGTTAGATCTCCTCTCATCCTTCTAAACTCTAGCGAGTATAGGCATAAACTGCTCAATCCCTCCTCATAAGACAAGCCCTGCATCTCTGGAATCAATCTAGTGAACCTCCTCTGAACCGCCTCCAGTGCAACTACATCCTTCCTCAAGTAAGGGGACCAAAACTATGCACAGTACTCCAGGTGCGGTCTCACCAATACCTTGTACAGTTGCAACAACACTTTCCTATTTTTGTACTCTCTTCCTTTAGTAAAAAATGCCAAAATTCCATTTGCCTTCTTTATTACTTGCTGTACCTGCATACTAGCTTTCAGCGATTCATGCATGAGGACACCCAGAGCCCTCTGCACTGAAGCGTTCTGAAGTTTCTCTCCATTTAAATAATAAGTTGCTTTTTTATTCTTCTGACCAAAATGGATAACCTCACACTTATCCACGTTAAGCTCCATCTGCCAAATTTTGGCCCTTTCATCTAACCTGTCCATATCCATTTGTATATTTCTTATTTCTCCTTTGCAACTTACTTTCCCACCTATTTTGGTGTCATCTGCAAATTTAGCTGTAGCACCTTCTACCCCTGAATCAAAGTTATTAATATAGATTGTAACTGCCCTTGAGAAGGTTGAGGTAAGCCATTTGCTTGAACCACTGCCTTCCACGTGGTGCAGGTACACTCTCAGCCCTGTTAGGAAGGGAGTTCCAGGATTTTGACCCAGTGCTGATGAAGGAATGGCAATATAATTCCAAGTCAGGGTGGTGTAGCATGGAGGGGAACTTGCAAGTGGTGGTGTTTTGGGCCTATATTCTTTAGAGTTTAGAAGAATGAAAGGTGATCTCATTTGAAGTGTACAAAATTCTTAAAGCTCGGCAGGATAGCAGCAAGAAGGGTGTTGCCTCTGGGCAGGATGGGTGGAATCTAGAACCAGGAGACGCAGTCTCAGAATAAGGGGTAGGCCATTTAGGGCTGAGATGAGGAAGAATCTCTTCACTTGGAGGGTGGCGAATATTTGGAATTCTCTACCCCAATGGGCTGTGGAAGCTCAGTCATTGAGTATATTCAAGACAGATATTGATAGATTTCTAGTTGAGGTAGAAGATCAACCATGGTCTAGTGGAATTGCGGAGCAGGCTCAAGGGGCTGAATGGCCTACTCCTATTGCCTGTGTCTGCTGCTCTTGTCCTAGGTAGTAGAGGTTATAGGTTTGGATGGTGCTGTCGCAGTAGCCTTGGTGAGTTGCTATTAACTTTTGTTTATTCGCAGCAATATTTGTCTGTCTGATCATAGACTGTTATATTCAGATAAGGAACATTTTCCATTTTAGATGGAAGAAGCTGAATGCAGGAAAGCGAGACAACTTAATTTCATAACATTTAGAATGGGGCAGGGTCCAATAGAAACACCTTAGTGTGATTATTTTTAGGGATTGTGAAAAACGAATGCATACATGTCCCTCACTTTTGGTTAATAAAATCTTGCCTGTGTTTCTTAATTTTTCTATTGAATTCCTATATCCAATTTATAACAGACCTATTTCTGTAAATTTATGCTGTAATTGCTACTACAGGAGGTTTTGTAGCACCCCTCTTGGCAAGATGATATAATTAAATGTTAAATGTTTACAGGGGCAGTTTCCATTACCTATTAAGCATGGGAATTTATTAATCAATGGGGAGTGCCTAGAGCTGTGACCTCTCCCAGCCTGTCACAATGCATTGCAGCTAAAAGACTTAGCATTTTCCTCCCCTAGTTACCATATGAAAAACATTGTAAACGGCGAATTCTCCTCCCCTTTTCCCACGACGTTATCACTTCAGTGTGCCTCCCCCCACCCCTCATTTATTGCTTAAAGAAATCCCATGTGACCCGCTTTGGGGGCTACCTTTATAAATGAGGTATTCGTTTTGGCCTAGGTAATTTGGCAACACTTGAGCTGTAGCCTGCTTACTAGTAAAAACTTTAATGGAAATAAAATGCTGGATTCTAGTTGCACTATGTTCTTGTTCTGTAAAGCAGTAGTATTAAGTTTGTCAGAGTTTTGTTTCGCTGTACATGCTTTGTTGGTATCCTGTTAACATTTTAAACACTCTGCTGCCCTTTGTCAATAGAACTGATGTTGCAGATTGATGATCCAAAAATGCATTGACAGCTTATAAATTAGGCTGTTTGCAGCACTTCAGTATAACTTGTCATGTGTGACATGTGCAGTTGTCTCATAAGTTGTCTCTGGTGCTTGTGATCTGGTTTGAGGCCATGCTAGGGGGCAATGAGCTTGACCAGGTTGGTACGAGTTAAAGGAAGGAGAGATGCCCCCATCCCCGCCACCAGCACCACTGTCATGGAGACCTTATTCCTCTTGTCAACTGAATCAAACTCGAGGACCAAGTGCAAATAAATGTGCTTTCCAGTTCCAACCTTAAATATGCATTGTTCCTGAAGATTCACAAAGCAATGACAGCAAACCTCACTTATTCCCTAGAAGCGCCCTACAGTCAGAGTTTCAATGAATGTAAGTTTGCATGTAAATGTTCAAAAATTAAATACAATTTCAAGTAAAAAAAAAAAGAAATTAATCCATGTGCTTGCTGTAAGCACAGAAAAATGGTGCAATGTGAATGACCAAATTGAGATTTTCCATGTCTTTAAAATCTTTCAACAGCGTGGATCCAAATGTGATGGGTTACTCCACATTCAAAATTCATTGTACAAGGACAGGCTTAAAGGGAAAGATGCTATCAGGGCTTCCATTAGATGGGCCAAGTTACTTTGTGAATGAAGCTTTTGATTGGCATAAATTGTGGAGGTACATGGCCCTATTGTGCTCTGACCCCATTTTGCTCGCCTATCTTGAGTACTGGCAAAGTCACTGCTTTAGTCATCATGTAGAAATAACTGACAGCTCAGGCACACTTTGAATGTGTCATTTTCAATGCAATCTTCAAAGATAGCCTCCTTTACCTGATCAATAGATGGCTGACAGTCTCTGTGGTGGTAATTTAATTCTGCTGCTCCAGTGACATCACAGACATTGAGGCAGAAACTTCAAAGGTTTATGAATGTCAGCAGGACCCAGATACTGAAATGCTGATGACTTTCACAACCAAATGTCACTTTGTAATAAACACTAAACAGCTTGTATGTTTGTTTGAAATAGCATCTGTTCTGTACACACTTTTGCAGCAAAATGAATTAAGTACAGTAGAAGTAGTATTGAGCAAAAGATAGGGTAACAAATCTGATCGGCGCAGATGATAACCTGCTGGGTTTGACTTAAGCCGTATGGGGTTTGGTTGAGTGATTGGTCGCATCGCCTGAGCTAGGACAATCTGAACCTTGTGTCTCTGATATGTAGGCCCCCTTTCTTCTTCTGTTTCAGTGCTCCATGTTTAATTAGCCAGCAGAGCTCCATGGTTGCTGCCTGCCCTCCAACACTCGCCATTGTGACAGTCTGAACTTAGCACTGGGGCTCCTCTTCACGTTACTGGAAGGGTCATGTAACGTCATGTTCCATAATTGTCGACAAACGGTCAACTGGTCAGATGAGAAATTGTACAATTTTTTTTTTTTGCAAGATCGAAGACTCCTGTAAATAATTTATTAATATAAATTATTAAATAAATATTAAATAAATTATGTAATGTATCTTTAATTATGGGTGGAATTTTCCGTGCTCTCTGGCATCGGGCATCATGGCAGGCATGAGTGGACAGTATTGTGGGAAGGCCAAAAATTTGCAATCGTGCCTTCGCCCATCAATGGCAGGCCGCATTCGCGCCGCCACAGGTTGGGAACTTCATTGTAATACATCTGCATATCATTATAAGCCCAGCTCACCAGAATCATCCCCCCACGCTGGATTATCCGAGCACACACCGACGTGTTTACAACTGTATATAGTGATGTGCACCTGGAGAGCTGCAGTTGGCTCAGGACTTCGAGGTTTGTTTGCCAACCATGCTTTGGGCAGCACTTGTGGTCATCAGTGCCAGGCTTCGCAGGCAGCACCACATCACTTTTAGGGGGGGCTCACAGGCAGGTCTCTACCTACCAGACCAGCCATAAGGTGGGGGTGGCTTTTCAATGGCTGCAGGGCAAGAGCCGTACTGGGCAAGGTGGGGGGGCACATGTTGTTCTGTGTAAGTGGCCTCAGGAGGGTGTGGGCCACGTTGGCAGTCTCAAGAGGAGGTGGGACCAGATGGAGATGTGAGGGTGAGAGAGCGTGTGGTGATGTCTCTTGAGCTGGCAGTGAGTGAGATGCCAGTGAATGTGTGATGGGCTTGAGTGTGAGAGTTCAGAGTGATGAGATGGTTAACTTACCCTGGCAGCATGAATGAAATCATTCATTCTCTTTCTGCACTGGATGACCCAACCTCTTCCATGCAGCTTATCACTGCCACTGCCTCCCAAGCCAGAATGGTGAGATTGCTGGAACTCCTACGCCCTGAGCGAGGGTGGAGGACATCACATTGGGCCTCCAAAATGCATTCCAGTGATGGGTCACTGAACTCTTCTTGGCTTTCAAGGCCATGTCTTCACTGGAACAGTCCCAGGCTTCAAGCATTGAGAACTGTGTACGCGGCTGCATTTCACATATGGCACCTGGAGTGAGGGAGTGGCGAGTAGTTCTGAGGCCACCTACCAGCAAGATGGCGTGTTTCCTGTGGCTGCATAATTAGAGAGGCAGGATTGGGACGATACGGCGTGAAAAGCCGCCATTGCGGCCAGTGGATAAAACGTCCTTTTTCCTGCCCACTATCGCACTTCGTGCAATTCTGGGGTGATTCCACTCTATACATCTCAATTTAATTCCATAGAAAAATCAGATAAGTGAAGATGAAAAATTCATCCCGAGTGATGCAGTCCATTTGTACTGTTTGCTTTGCCATGCCTAACCTCATTATATATTGTATTCTGAATTTTTTTAATGGAAAAATGGCATGGCCCCATGTAGGTAACTTTTATTGTCGTGATAAATGTATTGATGCAGGCATATTGCAAGAGCTGGGCTGAATGGCCTCTTTCTGTAATGTATGACTCTATGCTATGCTGAACCATATAAGACCATTCCCAAATTCAATCAGTCGTCTACAGAGTTGGTTAATCTGCACTAAGGTAACTGTAAGGTGCCACACCGGGCTTCAATGCCCCACGCTTTGGAGGAAAAGATCCTGTTTGGGTTTCCAGCTTTCGATCACTATGCAGTAAAGCTGGTTGTAAAGTGCACAGGTGAAAATGTGCCAGAGGGCAGGATTGGGCTTGGCCATGTTGCTGGCTAGCATCGCGTGGCCCCTAGTACCTTGGTTCATGCATGAGGAATGGCCATTTGAGTATCCTACTAGAGAGTTGCTGAAATGATTTCCCAACAAAAATTGCCCTCTTTTGAGAAGAAAATTGGAAAAGAAAAATATATTGCGGTGCTGAAAGTCATAGCGTTAGAAAATATTAAAGCTGTGCATATGTACTGATCAGTGTCTCTACTGTTGAGATTGGCCATAATCCACACTTGACCTAAGGCTTTCCAGTTAGCCTAACTTCCTGGAAATAGTTATCAAATCACATGGCCAGCCAAGTTAGATTTTGGTTTTACGTTCAGGCTGTTGCAATGAAGTGGGGTTTCCCAGGTTTGTTTTATCCGTGCTTAGAGCATTAAAGCAGATTTCACCGGTAGATCTTACAAGCAAATTAATGTACTTAGCGCACGAAGAGAGAATGGGTTAGTGTGTCACAGAATTAACAATCAGCCTTTTTTTGAGTAAAGCACCAGAAGGATACGTGGGATGCCTGCCATATTCTGCTGATCATTTTGATAGATGGAACAGCACCAAGCTAACAGTTACAATTTTCTTGCTTTAGCCAGAAATCTATAAGATGCAAATTTATGCATACGCGCACAAAATGAAATAAAAAGTAATGCATTATTTCTTTCTCAGACTCAAATAATAAAGCAGCCAGACACACATCATTTGCTTTTTTTTTTAGTATCATTTAACTGAATCTTAAGTGCCTTGGGATATTTTGCTACTTTACAAATACTACATGAGTTGTTGAATACATGTAACCTAGGTACCCTTGCTCCATGGGATTCTGTCTCACAGCTGTGTTGTGAAACTAAATAAAGACAAATGAACCAATGATGTGATGAAAGACTGCAATATTTATCCCAGCTTGACGGGCCCTTGTGTGCAGAACTATCAAACGAGCCAGATTAAAGATCCTGATGGGAGATGTTTGTATCTCTTGTTACTGAGAAGTGACACTCAGCATCTGCATTACCCAAGAGTTGCTATTGCTGACTTAGTGTCTACTGGGCTTGTTTTAATAAGCCAAAGGTTATTTTGGATGGCTAAACTGCAAGAGGTGATGTCTACATCTGTAAACTTACATTCTTTGACATCTCTCTAACTGGAACTTGGAAATAAAATTATCACTGTTTGTTTAAGAGAATCTGTAATATGGTTAACACTAGCTCAGAAGCTACCTGGACATGCAAAGTTTCACAGCCAGGAGTGAGTTTCTTTTCCAATTTTAAGATGTAAGGACCTTCGACAGTACTATATATATATCCCTCTTTTCAGATTCCCCTCACTAAAAATATTTGATCAGAAACAGGCCACGGTTTAAATTTTAAAATCCCAGAGCCTTAGTCTGTCTATAATTTAAATAAAAGCCATGTAAGATACATATATCCATCTAAAGGAATGAATATCCATCTCACGGACCTATCCCTTATATAAAAAAGGCAAAAATAATTGTTCACTGGCCAAGGAATATTTTGAAAATAAAAGGGTGGCATCAGTTTTTAAATTTTCTTTTCAGGATGTTTGATGTCGGCGGACAGAGATCTGAGAGAAAGAAGTGGATCCATTGCTTTGAGGGTGTCACTGCTATCATCTTCTGTGTAGCTCTTAGTGCATATGACTTGGTCCTGGCGGAGGATGAGGAAATGGTGAGTAATACGCCATGGACTCTTGACTGTTCAGCAGGCTCTTCCCAATAAATAAATACAGTATTAATGTTGATACTTTAATAAATGCTGGCCACTGCAATTTTTTTTTGTGTATGATTCAAGTAGATCTTCATCTACCAAGCATGTTTTCAAATGGGCCAATTTGAATCCATCGTAACGAATACATAGAAACGTAGATTAGTGGCACATAAGGAGGCCATTTGGTCCATTGTATCCATATCTATCTAGTGTAATACTGCCTCCCAGCTCTTGGTCCATAGGTTATGGCACCTCCAGTGCAGTTCCAAGTGTTCTTTAAATGCGATGAGGGTTTTTTCCTCTACCACCCTTTCAGGCAGTGAGTCCATTCCCTCACCAACCGCTATGTGAAACAGTCACCCCTCAAATCCCCTCTAATCCTTCTACCAATTACTTCGAGATCTATGCCCCCTCATTGTAGACCTATCTGCTAAACACAACCATCCCTTAAAAGTCCATGCTGACCATCCTTAATTAATCCATGCCTTTCAAAATGACTATTTATACTGCCTTTCAGAATTTGCCCACCACCGAGGTTAGGCTGACTGATTTGTGATTACTTGGGCTATCCCTTTCTCCCTTTTAAATAACAGTGCAGTGTTAACAGTTCTCTGGCACCATGACTAGCCAGGGAGGATTGGGAAATGAAGGTCAGAGCTTCCGCTGTTTCTTTCCTTGCTTCCCTTAGTAGGTTGAGGTACATTTCATTCAGGCCTGGTGATTTGTGCACTTTCAAGAATGCTAAACATCTCAACATTTCCTGCCTCAAAATGTTTATCCCATCTAATATTTCGCACTCCTCCTCAACTGCAATGTCTGCTTCTTTCTCTTGTCTGAAAACAGATGCAAAGTATTCATTACGAACCATGCCCACATCTCCTGCCTCAATACAAAAATCACCTTTTTGATCTCTAATTGGGCCTATTCTATCCTTAGTTACACTCTTGCTTTTTGTTTTCGTAAGGATGTCATCTTTGGGTTTTCCTTGAGTTTACTTACCTGTATTTTTTTGCATGCCCTCTCTTTACTTTCCGAATTTCCTTTTAGAATTTCACTCCTGCACTTTCTAAATTCCTCTAGGATTTCTGCAGTATTGAGCCTTGCCATCTGGTATAAACTTTATTTTCTTGAAAACAATATCCAGTGGTGGGCAGTGGGTGGATCAGTCTAGATTAATGCACCCCAACCTTTTTCTTTGTGGGAACATATATGTTCTGAACCCTCTTTAGCTCTTCCTTGAATGCCTTCCACTGCTCTGACACTGATTTGCTTTCAAGTAGCTGTTTCTGGCTATTGCCAAATCACATCACAATTTAGTAAAATTGGCCTTTCCCCAATCTAAAACTTTCACTCATTGTCTTTGTTCATCCTTCCCCATAACAGCACTAAATCTAACTGAATAATGACCGCTAAAATGCTCTCCCACTAAAATGTTCTCCTACAGAGAATGTAATCAAGCATTGAAGATAAGAGAAGTACTTTTTTCCCCCCCATTCTCACTCCCACTTCACTTTAGTGTGGTACTATATCAATATCACAGATTCGCTTTACAGCATTTTGGTGAACAATTTCTGAAGAATATTACCATTGTCACAAGTTATCAGGGTCCCAGATGCTGAAATGCTTTGAAGGAAACTAGTAGATGTATCTGGGTTCAAATCTCTTCTAGACTGATGGTATCAACATTTTCTCTAAGGAAGTATGGATACTCCATACGGAGTAATGATATTTGCGGATTGAAAACTGTCTCAATGCAATTTGGGGTGTTCTTAACTTGTGGACTGGTACACATTATGCAGAGCACAAGAAAAATTTAAGCCACACAACTGGGAGTGTTTGATGCTGACACTTGAGGTGCAAAGTGCTCAATTTCCCAGCATTAAATATCTCTTATCTTGAGCACAAAGAAACAAGGTATCTGTCCCTAGCTGAGATCAGAATATCCTCTGAGGAGATCACAGATCCAAACATGTTTAAGACTAATGTTGTTCCATGGAAAGCACAATGTGATTGCACTGCCTGGGCTTTGTATTGCTTATTGAATGTTGCACACTGCATCAGGTGGGAAGTAGGAAAGCAGTAATGAAACCAATCTCCTCTGTTCCAGAATCGCATGCACGAGAGCATGAAACTGTTTGACAGTATTTGCAACAACAAATGGTTCACAGACACTTCTATCATCCTCTTCCTCAACAAGAAGGATCTCTTTGAAGAGAAGATCACCAAGAGCCCCCTGACTATCTGCTTCCCTGAATACTCAGGTATATACTCAAATGTATCTTTAGTAAAAGAAAATATTGGATATGTACAGCTGGGTTGATCAGCATTTGAAGAAGAAAGCTTGGTTAACACATTGGATGTCAACATCCTTCAAACTGATTAAATCTAATCAGGCAGCGTTCCTGAGATTTTATCTCCTCTTTGTCTTTCAGATGCTGATTGCTACTAACATTTCTAGATTTTATTTCAGATTTCTAATGTTCTGTATTCTTTTCATGTCTAAGTGTTCATTTATTCCGATCAGACGTATTTCAGGAAACTACAGGCCATTGTGGCAGAGTGAAACTGATCATGATTTTGTCCCCCTTCCAAAAGAAAATTTCCTTGGTGTACTTGTGGAAAAATTGCAAACGGTTCTTTACAAATGTATCGAATGTTGTTGTATCCCGCACACCGATGCCATCCTACTTCCCTTTTTGTTGTTTCATTTTTAAAGTCAAACACAAGTCTGTGGTCAAGCACACATGGCATATAATCGAAAGAAAAGATCAAAATGGAATAGAACCACTCCACAAATTCTCAGTATGTGCTTTTACAAAGGATGCTCAAATGATTTTAGGATTAATATCATTTGAAGCGCTCAGATCACCCTTTATGCAGAAGTCCTGCATTCAGTTCTGGGCACCAAATCTTAGGAACAATATGGAGAGGGTGCAGTGCACATTTAGTAAGGTGACACTGGGGCTAAAAGAGTTAAATTATGAGGGTAGCTTTTTTATTCCATTGAATAAGGACGAATAAGGGGTGATTTAATTTAGGTATATAAAATAGTTGAAGGATTTGATTGGATAGTTGGAGAGAAATTATTTCCTTGAGTGAAGAAATTCCGAACAAGGCATAAAACTTAAATTTTGAGCTAGACCATTTGGAGGTGATGTTGAGAAGCACTCTTTGACACAAAGGGGTGTGGAAGTCTGGAATACTCTTCCTCAAAAAGCTGCTAGAGATCAGTCAGTTGAAAATCTCAAAGCTGCGATTGAGAGATTCTTGCTAGGCAAGGGCATATGGACTTGAAGGGTTATGGAACCAAGGTGGGTAGATGGACTTGAGGTGCAAATCAACCATGATCTAATTGAATGGCTAACCTTGTTCCCGAGTTCCTATCCCTGTTCTTCACCCCCTTTTTGCCCAGCTGTAACTGGTGTTTCGAATGATAGTTATGAGCGATGCAGTTTATAACCTGATCACCATGAGTAGATGGCAGCCTTATCGACTCCAGGTAAAAAATGAAGTATTTGATTAGATTACTCATGCTAGCACACGTGGCCGTGCATTACTCTATTTAAAGTGTGCTAATGTGCTCTTCACCTCTCCCTCAAGACAAGAATAGCCCCAGGCTTTCATTGATCTCCAATTCCGACATGCTGGCATCAGCCCAAATAAGTAAGCCATTTTTGGATCACAAAACTGTCATGGGAGCTTGACTTTCATGACTTTGAAATTGCTCTTTGTCGACTGCAGTTGGTCCCTTAAGTAAAAGGGAAGTATGGTGCAGGAGATAGGTTTTACTTGTCAGAAGCAATCCAGCTGCAGCTTTGGTGTGACTGTGCTGAGACTGTCGCTGGCAAGCTGCAATGAGACTTCTGATGACTTTTGATGACGTCTATGCAATTAATCACTGAAACCACGTCAACATTTACAGAAACAAGCTGGCCTCTTCTTCAAGACAGCTGGATGTGGTGTTTGGGCCCAAAATGTGTGTATACGTCCAAGTCCACTTTTAACAAAAATAATTGTTTGGTGTCTGTTACTCATTGTACAAATGAGGACCTTCCTTGATGGCTCCCACGTAGCTCGTGAGCCATGCCATTTGTGATTTATGCTTCCCTGTTTGGAAAGTGGGTGGGGGACCTGAGGAGGTGGGGCCTTCCCCCTCTAGTCTTTGGTGTGCTCTGTTGCTTTTTGAGTTGTACTGCCAACCTTGTGTCGCTGCAAATACCAAACTACTTTGTTTCAATGCAAAATTGATGGTGTAAATACACTGCAATTGTCTGGGAGACTTTCTATCCCATAGTATCCAGTTTACTCTTCAACTTTATTTCTCCTGGTCTATGTACCACTCCCCCCTTGTTGAGAGGGAATATGAAGGTAGGTGATCTGATTCCAGGCTTTTACCAATGCTACTCTGAACCAGTAGGAAGAGTGACCTATACTTGGCATCCCCCACATACTAATGTACCTGAAGTCTGGTAAAGGCATTGTGCTTAGCAGAGCTGGAGTAGCCTGGGGTGACTAACTAGAGCTATGTCTGTCACCCAGTTGTCTAAGGTCAACTTAACATACTACTCCTTGATCCCAGAAAAAAAAATAATTTATACTCTCCTTGAAATCTGGCTTGAAGCTCTTGTTAGAAGCATAGGCACAGGAGTAGGCCATTCAGCCCCTCCAACCTGTTCCATCATTTAATTCATAAGGTGCATTACAGCAACCAGCCAAGGCTCCTTTGACAGCACCTTCCAAATCTGTGACCTCAACCCCAAGAAGAACAAGAGTAGCGGGTGCATGGGAACACCATCACCTGCAAATTCTCCTCCAAGTCGCACGCCATCCTGACTTAGAAATATATAGCTGTGCTTAGTTCTGTAACCCTTGCTACCTTGGCTAACAAATACCTATAAATCAATTTTATAGATTTTCAGTTGACCACCAGGGGAGGGTTCCAGATTTCTACTTCCCTTTTCTTTAGGTTACTCTGAGATTTTAGTTAAAGATGATACACAAATGGGCTGGGACTGTTCCATTATGTGTCCCCTTTCACAAAATCATCCAGGAACCATATGACTGGCACAGTTTCCATTCAGGCAGCATACACCTCCTGCTGCACAAATGGCACACAGCTGCTGTAGAATGCTCATATCGGTGGTGTCAGCTTTTCCACAGCATGCACTCTGTAATTTTCATTCCTGATACGTTAATCATTGCATACAATTTGCAATCGATACAACTTCTAACTTGGGCTGTTTTCAATCCTGGCACTTTAATTAAGTCCATGACTGTGTGGTTTCTCATTTCAGAATTTGTACTGAGTTAGTTAAATTGGAGTCAGTTATTTCTTTGTCCTCATCCTGTTTTATAATGCCAACAGCTATTGAAACCAAGCTTTCATTGATGTGAATCCCTGACCTGAATTACTCTGAGGCCTTCTTAAAATCCTGACAATTAATTGAACTATTACTAAAGCTGCAGTAAACAGAAGCTCCCATTGTGGGTGAATGCACCACCCGGTGTGATATACTGAGATGCACAGAGCAGAAAGATCCCAAGTTCCATGCCCAGTCTCTGCTTGGTTATCTGATATCTAATCTGAATTGGACATAGGTGACTTTGAAGTGCCTCATTGTAAGGAAGTGTATGGTTGGTATCCAAATCTGTAAACGCCTCATTATTTTCTTTCGTAACTTGTGATTGGGATCAGAGAAGAATTTCTCACTTATAATTTTAACTCCACATTGGCTTGGGTTTTTACCTGCTTTTTTTTGCCTCTCCAAGATCGGATGGTTTTGGGCAGCTTGGAGGGTGTATAAAATGGATACTCAAGATACCTCAGTTATGTGGGACAGGCTGAATAGGCCAGAGGGACTTTTCATGCCTGTCATTGTTTGTAAGTTTGTACTTCTGTACTTCAGAATTGCATTCCTTTGGGACTAGATTAAGACTGCCAAACCTCAGATTGCCAGCAAGAGAAAGCTCCCTTCTGAGCATAAGGAATAGCATTTAAACCAGGGACCAAGAGGCGCAAGTGTGATGTCTGACAATCCCACCCAGCCCTCTACAGTATTAATTTTCCAACTTACACTTGTCGAGTGTTAAAATCCTAGTAATTGGTGTGTAAATGTAAACATTTTCAGCCCAGGGTTGAGGGTTTTCAGTTCGTTATGTTTCCTTAGTTTGCAGCATAGACTTAAGGTGTTTAAGCAGACACCAAATAAGAAACGCCAACTAGATGTCCATATGTGGGCTGACCTGCATTTGTTGACTTGTAGCTTGGTTCAGTGGTAGCACACTCATTGTCTGAAGGTTGCAGGTTCAACACCCATTCTAGAATTTGACCAAGTGATATAGGCCAACATATCAATATAGTACTGAGGGAATGCTGCAAGTATCAAAGGGTGCCATCTTTCAGGTGAAGTGATTACTGTAGATGCTGTCTGTCACCTACAGTCTGTTCTGTGCTGTGCTTGGCAGACACCTTATTCTGCATCTGTATGCTGTTTATAAGCAGTATTGCCTGCAAAGATGGGATCAACCTCCCTAAATATACCAACTGTCTGCCACCACTCATTGCATTGCTGTCCCATGTGGATCAGTATCCTGGGAAAAGCCTGTGTTTTCCTTTGTGCAATGTCCTTTTAAGACCAAAGTGGGCTGGGGAGTATCCTGAAAGACAGTTAATTGGTTTTCTGATCATGACATCATTAGGTTCCAAGAAATTCGCATATGACCTGGGGTTGCCATGGGGATGAGCGGCTAAGAATAAAGGCTAAATTGAAAGCTAATGGCAGTGGGATTGGGTCAGCTTGTGTTTTTTGTTTGGCAGTTCAGAACACAGAGAATTCACGATTCTCTTCGAAAGAAACAGGTTTTTGTTTGGCAGTCATCGAATAGTTCCTGGTGTTGAAGTAGGTCTCTGAGAATAGAGGAGAGACTGTGTTTAATATGTGTATTATCCAGTTGGAAAGAGCAGAGAGCTGAAGACAGGAATGGCAAGGGGTTGTGCATTGGACAAGATCCATTGGTGGTGTTTGTGTTGCCAGAGCCCATCCGACGGTTGAAAGAGATTTGAGAAGAGAGTCCCTGGGGATTCTTGCCATCAGAATTGTTGTTACCTGCATAAGAGGATTTGTAGACGTGTGCCTTGTCAGTGTTGATAGTATCCGGAGACATTGGATGGAATGCGGCTTCTGGTGAATGTGACTCGAGGACCAAACCGATTGAGTGGGAAATGAGAGATCCTCCATAGTGGAGGCCAAGTTGGAAAAACTGAGAGATTGCACATGGTCGCACATTTGTGCAGGAAGTAATGACAGTGCTTGTAACTATGTGAGGCATATCTTCATTGTACTGTCCATTTAAAGTGAAATTTATTTTTGTATTTGATGTATCCTTCACTTGTTAATTCTTGAATTGCATTAATTGTAGTTAGTTTGTTACAGTAAAAGTTTTAAGAAGTGAAATCGTGTCCATCGGTTTTCTTCCTAATGGCATCGTGGGAATTCCTTTCCTTTAAAGGCTATTGGTTTCTACTGGGATCATAACTCATCAATTCACAGATGGGTCAGTATTGATGCAGCGATGGGTCAATATCAGTAAGACCAAATTCATCCTATTTGGCTTCCAGCAAAAACTTTCCACCTCAAAGGCTAATTCTATCTCCCTTCCCGGCTACCTGCTCAGACTGAGCCTCAAGTGCCTGTGATACAGAGTTTGCACAATCGCTAGCTAAGATTCAAATGCCTCAGCTAATCCCCACCACCAAAGATCTCATCCACATTCTCAACACCCGAAGCTTCATCTCTTTAATGCATTTCATTGCAGCTCCATTTTTCTCAAACTACCTCACCCAGAATGCTGGCATGCAACTTTATTCCTGATGAAGCCCTCCATATTTAAGTCTCCAGCCCTTTCCTTGCTGACCTCAATTTTTTTCTTCCTGCTCTGCACATTGACTTCAAAATCCCCACTTCTTTCCAGTAACTTCTTGGCCTTGCTCCAGCCCACCTCTGTGTGCTCCTACAGCCCAGCAGTCAAGCTTTACTCTTCTTCCTGTAGTCTACTGCATGTTCTTCTTCCCCACCACTACACTCCGTTCCACCATGAGTTACCATACAGCTGTCCTCTGGAATTCTCTTTCTAAACTTTCCAAAATCCTATTCAAAAGGGTATTTATCATATTCCTGAATCTATCTGCTCTTTTCTCTTGGCATGTGTTGTTTCTTTTCAAATCATTGTGGGTTGTTTCGTTGTATGGAAGGTACTAAATACTTTTGTGAATGACTATAAAAGTATAGTTTACGTGCATTTGTTGCATTAAAGGCACTATAGGTTACTATGATGTCCAAATTGCTTTTTTGAGCCCGTTAATAGAACACAATAGCCTGCTAGTATACAAGCATTACCATAATAAAAACTACAAGTCTGAGTAATCAATGGAGTAGTTTGTTTCCCGGGTATCATCTATTTATAATTTGCTGTTGCTGGATGATGTTTGCATTATTAAAAAATGTTAATTTGTTGGATATTAAGTAATACTGTAAACATCTCACAGTCGCTTGGCAATTAGCCTCTTATAAAAGGCTTTGTAGCATTAATACAACATATAACAAGGTTGAGAAATGCTAATTTAAAAAAAAAATTTGGCATTCTGCAGTTGGTGTACAGATTGCTGGCAATCTGTGGGTACAATGGGTAAAGGCTGGCATTTCATGTGTGTCTGGTGCTCTGTGGTTAACGTATGATTCACTGTCATGCATGTTGCACTTTTTGGATGAAAGGGACTGACTTACTCCCATCTGGTGTTATCTAGCTTGCTTTAGTTTAACAGATTCTGAGACCAGCACTTCACTCCATGGCAGAGAATAACTTTGTGTGTCAGTTCCTGCATTGACACCACGGTCTTTCTGCCAAGCACAGTTGGCAGTGATATGCGTGATCACCACATGTTCCTGTTTGAAAAGAAACTGGGTATATTTGTATTTTTATTCCTTGTGGGCACAGCCCTTTGCTTCTGAGTGGTCACCTTGAAAGATTAGTGGGAGCAAATTCAATAGTAACTTTCAAAAGGGGATTGGATAAATGTTGGAAACGCTTTCGAGTTACCAACAGTCACAGATTGCAACTTCTTTCGAGTACAATCACAGTTCTTGGTTTTCCAGGAGTGGGACATGAACCCACAACCCTCTGATTCAAAGGCGAGGGTGCTATGAACTGAGCCACAGCTGACACCTCTATAAATATTGGAAATTGAACCTTTTGAGGCTTTGGAGAATGAGTGGGTCTAATTGGATAGCTCTTTCAAAGAGCTGGTACAGGCATAAAGGGCTGAATGGCCTCCTGTGTTGTATGACTCTATGCACATTGCTCACTATAATTTGGCCATTTGGGTCATTATGTTAAGATATCAGGAGATGGGCAATAGTCTGAGACACTTGGGAAATGTACGCTGAAACTAATGTTTCTCAGCCTGGTACTTGAATTTTTTTTCATACTATTCTCAAATTATACATTCCATTAATTGGAAGAAAGAGAAAGATGATTTATTTCTCTCCAATTTCTCTCCCAGCTTCCTAAGTGTACTCCAGTATGCCAAGGTACACCTCAGTGGGCATGTTTTTATTATTCTTCCATGGATGTGGGTGTCGCTGTAAGGCCAGCATTTGTTGCCCATCCCTAATTGCCCTTAAACTGAGTGGCTTGCTCAGCCATTTCAGAGGGCAGTTGGGAGTCAGCCACATTGGGTCTGTGGGTCTGGAATCACATGTAGGCCAGACCAGGTAAGGATGGCAGATTTCCTTCCCTAAAGGACATTAGTGAACCAGATGAGTTTTTACAACAATCATTACTGAGGCCGGCTTTATATTCCAGGTTTTCTTTTAATTAATTGAATTCTGATTTCACCAGCTGCCATGGTGGGACTTAAACTCGTGTCCAGGTCCTCTGGATTGCTAGTCCAGTGTCATTACCACTACGTCACCATCTTTCCCATGTTTCACACATGACAAATCCATGTATGTACTTTTAACATTGAGTGTTGTCATTGAGGCTGCTTGATCATTGGGGCACATCAGAATGGAGTCTGGTCCCTTGTTCATCTGATTCCCACATACATTTTCCAGTTGGTGCCATTGGATAACATTTGAGTGCAGGAACTCAGGTTGATTCTTTTATTTTTCTGTGTGTCTCTTCCCACTATTACTGCCAAGTTGAAAGAAGGCATGTATCAGGGATTGGGCCTTGTTAGTTCTAACATCAGGGAATGCAGTTATTCACTGGTCCATGGATTGAGTGTGCATTCTCTCACTTTGTTCCCCTTGTGTTATCTAGTTAATACCTCCCCTTAAGTTTTGGGATTCCATGCACAGTCACTCAATGATATGAAGAAGGCAGAGCTAGAAAAATAAATCTTCTGGAAGAAAGGGAGGGAGGTACACAATCGAAGAGCAAGGTGGGCAACCTGCTCCCAGGCTTTTGCAATTGTAACCTTCTTATTGGCTGCTAGGAGAATCTCTCCCTTTTTCCTGCCACCTCCTTTCTGCCAACTTCTTTCTGTTCAGTGCAGTCAGTCTGGTATTGTACACTGTACCATGTGCACTGTTGCACAGCATAAATACTGGCTGCAAAAGATGAGACCTTGCAGAGAGAGTACACATGGTTCTGTAGTCTGATTCTATCTAGCTAGTTCTTTCTAACAGGCGCCATGTTAGTGTGTTGAGATGTGTTATTGGATAGGCTAATTTCCTGCGATTGCTCCTGAATGGTCCATGTTACGTACCGCAGCGTGCTCAACTTAAAATCTCAACTCTTTAAATATACTTTTCATTCCTCGTGTGCCTCAAATCTCCTAAAAGTTGGGTCACAGGATAAATACAGTTAAGGGAAGTTGGTTTTTTTGGTCCCACTTTAAGGAGCTTTTACAATTCAGTGCCAGTTTTTGTACCAGCCTCCCAGTGCTACTCCACCCCATTTGCACTTGCAGTGCCATTTTTCTGAAGTAGACCAGAAGCATTCCCTGTTAATTTAATAGCAGCACTTAAAGCCCCTGGAAAAAGTGGGTTCCTTATGCTGGTGAAACAAGGGTAGCTGATAGGCTTCTGGTACTAAGTAGCCGATGTCAAATGAGCTCTGATGTTTACTGCAGTTTGTAAGGGCGCATGGTGCCTTGAGTTGTTCTGTCTAAGAAGGACAACCTGCAATTTTTCTTTACCTAATTGAATTGTTTGTGAATCAAAGGCCTTCGTTTTCATTCTCCTACTTGGGAGACCATTTCAGATGATCATTCTTTTGTGAAGTAGTTCTTCCTTCTATCTGTACTGCACCGATATTTCAAAAGTTTAGTTTGTTTGCCCCCACTTGTTCATTTGCTTTGAAGTATTCGCTGGTTGTAGTCACCTGTACTGATTAATATCACTCATATTCTATAAGCTGCTCCAATGTGGAAAAGCTGCATGAATTATTTCTCTTTTCTGAAGCACAAATGGGTGGTAAATGAGACATTGAATGAAGGCCAAGTGGAAATTGACCTGGTTGTATCTACAAGTGGAGCCAAAGAGTTAGGAGCAAAAGGTTAAGACTCCATCTCAGATCAGCTGTTCTTTCCCAGTTATTTCTGGCTTATATGTGAATCACTGATTCTAAACATGCCTGTCTTTGAATGCAGGGGCCAACGAGTATGATGCGGCTGCAGGCTATATCCAGACCAAATTTGAAGACCTAAATAAACGGAAGGATACCAAGGAGATCTACACACACTTCACGTGTGCCACTGACACAAAGAACGTGCAGTTTGTATTTGATGCAGTCACTGATGTCATCATCAAGAATAACCTGAAGGATTGTGGCCTCTTCTAAGGACAGATGTGTGAGGATGATGGTAAGCCTCTTGATTTTATACCTGTCAGCTCAGGTTGAGCATCTCGCTAAGTAAACTTTTTATTTCCAAAAAATAGTTACACAATCTACAATTTACTTACAACATCTTTTTGTCCCCTCAAATGTTTTTGATGATACAGTCACGGATTTGGTTTGTCTCATTTGTGTCCATCAGTGCTACAGAGCTGAATTAATCTGCATGTAGTTGAAGTCATTGTCACTGAAAAACTGCAGAGTAATAATTTTAACTGACTGTTCAGCTCCATCGCACTGCTGGGCACAGCGACTAATCCCAGGTAGTTCCTTCAGAATCGTTAATTCTCAGTGTTTAAGCAGCAACAAAAAAAATTGAACATTGCACAAAGGAAGATGCAAGTTTATTTTGATCTTTAAGCAGAGTTATGAGTGTTTGGGAGACATGGCTATGCAATACTTTGATTCTGCTCTTTATTATATTAATCTGATGCGTCTAACCAGGATGACCATTTATTTAAAGATTTTATAAAGTTCTGGGGTAGGATATTTTGAACATGTAATGAATTGGCTGCCTGAATTCACTGGCTTGCAAGTGAACGAGATTTGGCAATCTGACAATGGTGCTGGGTTACTTGTGTCACCAGGGTACTTAGTGAATCCTCTTGTAATCAGAGAAACTCTAGCCATAATAAAGGGTAGGAAGAAGAAAGGCAATGTCAATGATTTAAAACTATTTTTTAAACTGTAAGTGCTAACAAAAAAGGCAAAGTATAACTGAAGGGCAGATATAAACTAGAAGTTGAGATACTTGAAGCTTCTGAGTGGGACAGTGTGAAAGATCTGAGGTGCTACAATCCAGATTGTGTTGGTGTTCGTAAAACTTAAGTAATTGACAGGTGGTGTATTGTTTCTGAAGTGGTGATAATGCAGCACCAATCCAATCACGTTTTGTGGTCAATTTGACTCCTTTCACTCGAAGGCTGTTGTTTTGCTTTGGTGGTGGGTAGGGGTAGTGCGAGTGTTGGTAGGGAGATGAACTTAAGCACATTCAAAAATACCTGAAAAAACTCAGCAAGTCTGACAGCATCTGCGGAGAGGAACACAGTTAACGTTTCGAGTCCTTATGACTCTTCAACAGAACTAAGGAAAAATAGAAAAGAGGTGAAATATAAGTTGGTTTAAGGAGGGGTGGGGGGTGGGACAAGTAGAGCTGGATAGAGGGCCAGTGATAGGTGGAGATAACCAAAAGATGTCATAGACAAAAGGACAAAGAGGTGTTGAAGCTGATGATATTATCTAAGAAATGTGATAATAAAGGTACAGATAGCCCTAGTGGGGGTGAGGTGGGGGGAAGCGATCGAAATAGGCTAAAAGGCAGAGATAAAACAATGGATGGAAATACATTTAAAAATAATGGAAATAGGTGGGAAAAGAAAAATCTATATAAATTATTGGAAAAAAGGGGGACCGGAAAGGGAGTGGGGATGGAGGAGAGAGTTCAGCATCTAAAACTGTTGAACTCAATATTCAGTCCGGAAGGCTGTAAAGTGCCTAGTCAGAAGATGATACTGGAGGAACAGCACCTCATCTTCCGACTAGGCACTTTACAGCCTTCCGGACTGAATATTGAGTTCAACAATTTTAGATCATGAACTCTCTCCTCCTTCCCCACCCCCTTTCCGATCCCCTTTTTTTCCAATAATTTATATAGATTTTTCTTTTCCCACCTATTTCCATTATTTTTAAATGTATTTCCATCCATTGTTTTATCTCTGCCTTTTGGCCTATTTCGATCCCTTCCCCCCCACCCCACCCCCAGTAGGGCTATCTGTACCTTTATTATCACATTTCTTAGATAATATCACCAGCTTCAACACCTCTTTGTCCTTTTGTCTATGACATCTTTTGGCTATCTCCACCTATCACTGGTCCTCTATCCAGCTCTACCTGTCCCACCCCCACCCCTTAAACCAGCTTATATTTCACCTCTTTTCTATTTTTCCTTAGTTCTGTTGAAGAGTCTTACGGACTCGAAATGTTAACTGTGTTCCTCTCCGCAGATGCTGTCAGACCTGCTGAGTTTTTCCAGGTGTTTTTGTTTTTGTTTTGGATTTCCAGCATCCGCAGTTTTTTGCTTTTATTTAAGCACATTCAAGCTTGTCTCAGGTCACCATTGAAAAGGATCACGTTATCAAATGGCTTTGTCCTGGCATGATGTTGAGGGAAGGAAAGGAGATACTGGTTCCTTGGCGATGGCAATATTTTAAGAGCGAATGTGAATGATTCTTTATTTGTTCATGGGCATTGCTGGCAAGGCTAACATTTATTGCCCATCCCTAATTGCCCTGGAGATTTTATTCCCCATTTCCCTTGACTGAGGAATCCATAACCAAGGGGCAAAGATTTAGGGTAAGATAGGAGGTTTAGAAGAAATTCGAGGGGACAATCTATCACCCAGAGGGTGGTGTGAATCGGAAACTCGCTGCCTGAAAAGGTGGTAGAAGCAGAGACTCTCATAACGTTTAAAAAATACTTGAAAATGCAATTGAAGTACTTTAAGCTGCTAGGTTACAGACCAAGAGCTGGAAAGTGGGATTAGGCTGGATGGCTGCCTGTTGGCTGGAGTAAACATGTTGGGTCAAATGGTTTCCTTCCGTGCTGCAAATTCCCATGATTTCTATGACTGGAGAAAATCAATCATTCCAATAATACAGGGATTTGGAGAACCAGCGTGCAGCACAAGAAAGGATGGGTCTTTCTCACAATGTTGTTGTCTTGTACTCTGAAGGCTGATATTCTTTTATCCTTAGGCATTCAGCCTGAAGTTTTAAGATTAAGGGCTAATACCAGAGCACCTGACTTTAATACTAATGAGAAGCTCATCAAGTTTGATTTACCTTGACATAGATGAAAGTTGCTTGTTGGACTCTAATAATTACCAGAAACACTAGATGTTGAGATATGGGCTTAACCTATCAGGGATGAATGTTGCTTTCTGAATCTCGGTTTATGAGAGACTGCAGGCGATAGTACTGTTTTGTGTTTATGTAAACCATTAAAAGAAAAAAAACTTATCAATAGAGAGACATTTTCCTTAAATTCTACCCTGGATCATGATGCGATAGTTCTTGACGCGTTCTAACAATGCTAGAAATGGGTCTTTCTGGCTGCTAATCTTAATGAATCCCATCATTTTCAGATTTTCCTTGTGGTTAACTATGCGAGATATGCCCTTGGAGAACCTAGTGCAACAAACATTATAGAGAAATACCTCTTGTGCATAAATTGCTGATTACAGCAAGAATTCAGACTAACAGAACAGTCTGTTTATCTGGAGGGCAGGTAGTTCTGCCTTATTTTGACATACAGAATACGAGTGTTGGGTGATCAGTGAAGCAATGTGGAGAAGAATTGAGGCTGCAGAGTTGTGGTTTTTGAGGCAAATAATGAAGATATCTTGGACAAGTCATACTACCAATGAAGAGGTGCTAGTAAATTCTGGGACCAAAAGAATTCTGTTAACGAATGTCAGGAAAAGACATTTGGAATTTCTTGGGCACGTAATAAGAATTCATGATTTAGGAAGTCTGATGCTGATGGGAAAGATTGATGGTAAAAGAGATCAAGATAGACAAAGAATTACCTTTCTAAAGAGCTTTGTAAGCTGGATGACTTGCAAGAAGATGATCCACGCTTCTAGGGTAAGGATTAACATAGAGGTCCACGGTCACCAATACCCTCTTAGGGCATGGTACTTGAAGAGAGGGAAAGGGAGTTCTGTGACAATCCTTTTGAGATTTGGTATTAAACCATAAGAATTTCTCAAATTCATTAAACTATTGTGATTTGAATGTGAGTAATTAAGTTAACTGGGGGAGAAGACAAATTGTAACGAGGGTTGTGGAAGATCACGGGAGGATATGGATAGGCTAGCAGGATGGGCAGACATGTGGCAAGTGCAGTTCAATGTAGAAGAAAATGAAGCAAGCCAGTTTGGAATCGAGTTAGGGAAAGATGTGCTCCTTAAATAATGAGCCTCTAAATGAACTAGTGGACACGAGGGCCTTTTAATATGCTGCAAAACATGCAATTAAAGTTGGTAATGGCCATGAAAACCTAAATGGAATTCTTGCGGCATAGACTACAGAAGCAAAAAGCTAATGTTGAAATTGTACAAGACCTTTTGTTAGGCAACAGATAGGATATTATATGCCATTATAGGAAGGACATTAATGCATTGGAAATGCTCAGCATTGATTCATTTGGATGTTACCAAGAATGAGAGGCACATTTGTGTTTTCTGGCTGGAAATGAGAAGGTTAAGAGTGACCTTGTAGTGGTCTTCATGATTATGAAAGAATGTGATAGGATAAGTAATGATAGATTGTTTCTGCTGGTTGGCAAGACAATAATAGTAAGTCCTGGCGAGTCATGTAACTAGGACATTACAGAGGTCTTTAAACTAAATAGTGGGGGGAAGGGATCATGTGAAAGGAGACATTCTCAACCTTTGATTTACTATGAGGTACTTGAGCAGGGTGGTGACTTGTGTAAAAATAACCAGAGTGTGGCAGGAAGAGACAGAGTGCAAGCTTAAGAGTGCACCAGCAGATAAGGCCAGAGATTGCAAAAATGGTAAAAAGACAGAATTCAAGGCTCTGTATCTGAATATGTGCAACATTCATAACAAAATGGATAAATTGTTAGCAGAGATGGAAATAAATATGACCTGATAGCCATCATGAGAAATGGTTGCAGAGTGGGGACCTGAATATTGAAGGATATTTGGCATTTCATAAAGATGGGAAGCTAGGAAAGGGTGGTGGGGTAGCTCTGTTAATTAAGGATGTTATTAGCACAGTAGTGAGAGATGACCTTATCTCGAGAGATGTAGAATCAGTTTGGGTGGAGTTAAGGAATAGGGAAGGTAAGAAATCACTTGTGGAAGTAGTTTATAGGTCCCCTTTTAGCCACTGTAGGACAGAGTATACAGGAAAAATAAATGGGACATGTAAGAAAGGCACCGCAATCATCATGGGTGATTTTAATCTACATCTAGATTAGATGAATCAGATTTTACAAAGTAAGCAACGAAAATGAGTTCATAGACTGCATGTGGGAAAATCTTTTAGAGCAGTATCTATAGAGCCAACCAGGAGCTGGCTATTCCAGACGTGGTAATGAGCAATGCAACACGGTTAATCAATAACCTCATGGTTTTTTTCATTTTATGGGATGTGAGCATCACTGGCTAGGCCGACATTTATTGCCCATCCCCAATTGTTCTTGAGAAGGTGGTGGTGAGCTGCCTTCTTCAACCGCTGTAGTCTCTGTGATGTAGCTACATCCACAGTGCAGTTAGGGAGAGAGTTCCAGGATTTTGATCCAACAACTGTGAATTTCCAAGTCAGGATGGTGAGTGTCTTGGAGGGGAACTTCCAGGTGGTGGCATTCCTATGTACCTGCTGCCCTTGTCCTTCTAAATGGTAGCAGTCGTGAGTTTGAAAGGTGCTGCCTAAGGAGGCTTGCTGAGTTTCTGCAGTGCATGGGATGGTACACACTACTGCCACTGTTCGTCGGTGGTGGAGGGAGTGAATGTTTGTGGAAGGGGTGCCAATCAAGCAGGCTGCTTTGTCCTGGATGGTGTCAATCTTGAGTGTTGTTGGAGCTGCATTAGACCCACAAACAATCTCCAGGCAAGTGGAGAGTATTTCATCCCACTCCTTACTTGTGCTTTGTAGATGGTGGACAGACTTTGCAGAGTCAGGAGGTGAGTTACTTGCCGCAAGATTCCTAGCCTCTAATCTGCTCTTGTAGCCTCAGTATTTACATGGCTAGTCCAGTTCAATTTCTGGTCAATGTTAACCCCCAGGATGTTGATGATAGGGGATTCAGCAATGGTACTGCCATTGAATGTCAAGGGGTGATGGTTAGATTCTCTTTTGTTGGAGATAGCCATTGCCTGGCACTTGTGTGGCGGGAATGTTACTTGCCACTTGTCAGTCCAAACTTGGATATTGTCCAGGTCTTGCTGCATTTGGACATGGACCGTTTCAGCATCTGAGGAGTCGCAAATGGTGCTGAATATTGTGCAATCGTCAGCAAAGACCCTCACTTCTGACCTTATGATGGAAGGAAAGTCATTGATGAAGCGGCTGAAGATGGTTGGGCCGAGGACACTACCCTGAGGAACTCCTGCAGTGATGATCTGGAACTGAGATGATTGACCTCCAACACCTACAGCCATCTTCCTTTGTGCTAGGTATAACTCCAACCAGTGGAAAGTTTTTCCCCTAATTCCCATGACTTCAGTTTTGCTAGAGCTCCTTGATGCCACACTCTGTCAAATGCTGCTTTGATGTCAAGGGCATCACCTCACCTCTGGGGTTCAGCTCTCTCCACCACAGATACATAGTAGCAGCAGTGTTACCATCTACAAGATGCAGTGCAGGAATTCACCAAGGGTCCTTAGACAGCACCTTCCAAGCCCTCGACCATCTAGAAGGACAAGGGCAGCAGATGGATGGGAACACCACCACCTAGAAGTTCCCACCAAGCCACTCACCATCCTGATTTGGAAATATATCGCCATTCGTTCACTGTTGTTGGGTCAAAATCCTGGAACTCCCTTCCTAACAGCACTGTGGGTGTACCCACACCACATGGACTGCAGCAGTTCAAGAAGGCAGCTCACCACAATCTTCTCGAGGAGAACTAGGGATGGGCAATAAATGCTGGCCCAGCCAGTGAATGAATAAAAAAAAAATAAAGGAGGGAGAAAGAAAGCAGGAAGTCATAGGTCAGTTAGCCTAACACCTGTCATAGGAAATTGCTAGAGTCCATTATTAAAGGGGTTATAGCAGAATACTTAGAAAATCATAATTTGACCAGGCAGGGTCAACATGGCTTTGTGAAAGGGAAATCGTGAAATAAAACTAATTTATTAGAATCTTTTTGGGGAAGTAACAAGCTAGATGGATAAAGGCGAATCCGCAGATGCAGTGTACTTGGATTTCCAAAAGACATTTGATTAGGTGCCATATCAAAGGTTACTACACAAGATAAGGGCACATGGTGTAAAGGTTAACATATTAGCATGGATAAAGGATCGGTTAGCTAACCGGAGGCAGAGAGTAGCGATAAATGGGTCTTTTTCAGGTTGGCAAGCTGTAACTAGTGAAGTGCCGCTAGGGGAGACGGTGGCGTAGTGCTATTGTCGCTGGACTAGTAATCCAGAGACCCAGGGTAGTGTTCTGGGGACCCTGGTTCGAATCCTGCCACAATGGTGGAATTTGCAGATGGTGGAATTTGAACTCAATAAAAATCTGGAATTAAAAGCCTAATGATGACCATGAAACCATTGTCGATTGTCATAAAAACCCATCTAGCTCACTAATGTCCTTTAGAGAAGGAAATCTGTGGCCCTCATCTGGCCTGGCTTACATGTGACTCCAGACCCACAGCAATATGGTTGACGCCTTAAATACCCTCCGAACAAGGGCAATTAGGGATGGGCAATAAATGCTGGCCTAGCCAGCGACACACTTCAAAATGTAACATTCCCTATAGTAAATTTCAAACTCCCTACTGTATATTTTGATTCTTAACCCCCAATGAAGGAAATCCCATGATTTTACAATCATGTAACTTGACATAGTGATGTTGGGATTTATTTTACTGACTGATGCAAAGGGATATTAAATTTTCTGTGTACAATATTCTGAAGGTATTTGTGCTTCACTTTGTACAGCACGCGTTGCACCGTAGACTTGTCTGTAGCAGAAATCGCCTGTGGCCCTTTTCTGCTTGTTTCTAAATTATTAGGAAGATGCACTCCTGTGGGGCCATCAAGTTTGAATCCAATAATTTCCACAGCTTTGATTTATTGTGTAATTATCCTTCTACAGGAGTAACAAATAAAATTGCACACCTATGTCAGGCATATTATGTATGCAATAGGACAGCTGTGCAGCTCTTTGCACTTACTGGTTTTGTTTTGTTTTGTTCCAGAGTTACTTGAACTGCTCAGTGCGGAGGATCCCAGAGGAAGGACTGCACCAATAAAATCAGCTTTCTGCTTTTAACTGCTTTTTACAAGAGACTTAAGATCATCAATGCATTGCCAACTTTCCCAATCTTTTTATCCCCCTGATGATGCAGAATTTTTACTATTTAATTAATTTTATTTTTTACGAAAATGCCTTGTTTTGGAAGAGCGCAGACGTCCTTGAGCTCAGTTAGCAAATGCTTTGCTAGTGTTAGCGGAACTCTCCATTTTATGGTTATGTCAGGCATGGATGCCTTTTTTAAAAAAAAAAGTGTGTTTTGGTTGTTTAACGCATGCAAGAAGTTATATAAGTGTGATCACCTTTCCAGACAAAAAACACAAAACAGCTTAGCAAAAACTGGTCATTGCACCAATCTGGTTTCCCTGCTGGCAAAATAAAAGTTGTTCCTTTGTATGTGAGAGAGAGTTTGTCAGCCAAGTTGCATGTAAAACATAGATGTCTCCTATTCTTTACATTTGCACAACCGGCATACATTCCTAATGGATTTTAATAGGTTTTAAAAGTTGCTTGAGAAAAGGCTTTATTAGCTACTAAGCTGCAAATTCATTTAACATATTTAAAATGTAAGTAATCAACAATGTACTGATATGAATTTTGCTGCAGTAAGTTTTGTGCCTTGAATATAACTTTGTTTACAGCTATAACTGAGTTCTGCTTTAATTTTAATGGTTACGTTTTCCTTTCCCCTCAATTTCTGATTGAAATAGTTATTTTTGGCATGTCCAAGTGAGAGACACTGTATCCATGGAGAAGACCAGCTTGATGATAGTCTATTCACTTCACTCAAAAGGAGACATTCTGTTCAAAATGATGTTTCTTACAGTTTGCAGCATTAACTCTTCAAGTACTAACTGGGATTTTGCCACACCTACTGGGTCTGAATTTAAATCCACCAGGATTTCTTCTTATATTTTTCAGTCCCCTTTTTATTCCAAAAAATTATTCCCCTCCCCTCCACCTTTTACATCCATCTCCCAAATGGATAGTCTTTAGTTATTGCCTGTGCTATAGAATGGCTACAATATCCATCCGACATCCATTCATACTTATTTATCTGGCTGCTTTTCTGTTTTATTTGTGTCTTTATAGCCCCTGAAAACCTGTTCCCTAATTGTAGGAATGAACTTTTGCAAAATTTTGATGAAGCTTAAGCCCATTGAGGACATCTTGTAATTGGTGTAATATCTCTCTGCTCCTTGCATCAGTCTTACCTGTCTTGACCTGTCTCCTGATGTAGATAGAATTGATGGCTTCAGTTATAGCATTCCACCTAGTGACTGATGTGAGAACTGAACAGAGCAACCAGACTGAAGGCAAGTAAGTTTGACTGGCACGTAACACTATGAACATCAACTAAGAATGATGCATTCCTACTTTCTGACCAGTGCTTAACCATTACCTGGAACTTCATTATGGAATGAAAGCATCTGACTAAAATTCTCCTCTTCAGCTGAGAATCTTCACCCAAGCAGCCACCTCTGTCAGTCAGTACTAGATACATATACCTGTGACATTCAAGACATTCAGGTGTGTATCCTGCAGAGCAATATCTGTATCACTTGCAGAGTATCCTAACTCATGGACTGCCTCCAGGCACGGTACTAATTAATCTTGTTTGTATTGGTAATGGTGGTAACTTAGTTTGTGATGTTTGCTACAACTTGGACTTAAAGGGACACTGTGCATGTGGCTCACTTCTGTTTATCTGGTATTTGACACCCTACTCACAGGTATTTGAAGCTCTATTCATTCACCTCGTGTTCATTTGAACATTTTTCCAGATTTTTGCAGACTAGTTCATCAGAGCCAATTTAGGGCCAAGTAATTGGAAATGTTAAAATATCAACCAACCAGAGAAGGGAAGGCCTGCAATATAGTGTGGTGATACCCAGTGGCTGAAAAGTTGAAGCTCAAAGCCATTTATTTTCCACGAGTGTCTTGTCCATTTTATTTTGCAGCTTGCTGTGCTGTCTTTGCTTAGAACAGGTCGTGTAATTAAAAGTACTTGCAACTAAGGAGGTCATCAGGACTGTTGCATCATATTGATAAATGCTTTAATAGTTTTCTGTGGGATTTTTTTTTATTACAACGCTTTCTTTGTAGCAGCTAAATTCCATTCCATTTCATGTACACCATTTAAAAATACGATGCATCTTGCAGGTTGTGAGCACTAGTGGTGGCTTTTCAAGTTTCAACTTAAGCTTCTCATGCAATTCTTCCTCTGTGCGAAGAGCTTTGACTATTTATATTCCTTCGAATCATCAATTACAAGTGGACATTAAGTGTATGACTTTTGTAAATTTAGAAGAGGGATTTGTCTTGGTTGCACTTGGATGTAATTAAGGTTTCTAGATTTTAAAGGATTCCAGTTTATTCTGTGTCTTGTGTAACTCTGTAATATGTTTTATGTACAGTAATCCATTTAAGCACAAAGTTGAGACCGATTGATGAGTTTTTATTTTAAAGAAAACCTGACATGAACCCCTTACATGGCAGCACTTTTAACATTCCGGATATTAACCAAATGTTTCCAATTTGCTTTGTTAGCAACCTAACATTTTGAAGCTTAAATCAGATCATCCACCACCTTTTAAATCTAATTGGAAAAAATGATGATTTTTCACGTTTGTTAACGACTGTCCGATTGGGTGATGCAGTTTGAGCAACTAATACATGGAGCATGAGTAAGATTTGAACCCTGGTATCAGTGCCATAATCTCTGGGCAGTTGGGGCGGGGGGGGGGTGGGTGTGGGGGGCTTAGGGAACATAAACTTTTGAGAGACTGGCACATGCAAAAGCAGGATGTTACAGACTCTTGAGAATTTTGGTTAAGCGATGCAATTTTGAAAGGTAATTTGAATTGAGTGATTTTATTCTGACCACAAAGAAAAACAAAAGTTGCCTGGCCACGTGCAAATCATTCATTTGCCGAAAAATCTCACAAAGCTCTTTGCGCCCTTTCTGTATTTAATTTTTGGGGTTTTTTTTTTGAACGAAGTCATTCTTAAGCTTGCATCATTAAAGTAGATTCACCAGAAACTGTTCATAGATAGGGAGAAGCTAATTATAGAAACTTTGTATTCTGAGAGTTAAAAAGTTCTAAATATACGAAGGAAGGTTCAAAATATTTAATGAAATATTTTGTTAATTTCTTTTGTTCAAGCTTTTTCTGATGCCCATGTGTTGGCTCAGATGGTATGCAACCAGTTTTCCTGAGTAAAGTTAACCTTTTTTTGTGGCGGGTTGGGGGGAACGGGGGGGGGGTTTGCTATCTGACAATATTTGACTAGTTTTTATTGTCATCGTTATATTGTTACTTACACACACCCACACCTCTGTTTAGTTTGTGATGAGGCCAGATGCATTGCAACCATGTATGTTTCTTACATTATGTTACCTGGTGTAAAAACAAAAGACCAAATTAATAAAAATACTTTTTAGTAGGACCCCAGTGACTTTGTCTTGATTAATGTTGCTCTTATGACATATACCTTCCTTTTTAAGGTTAGTCTTACGTTTGCTGTACCATGCCACGCCATGTGCTATCTCTCAATCTGAGAACATGTGGTCTAATTCCATTCTTACTGGTTCCTAGGACATTTTTCAAGAATGACCCAAAATCATCCTGCACCTTAAGCAAAAAAAAAATGTGCAAGCAAGTTCTTCAGCATTGATGTATATAAAGACACCTCACTGAAGTATCATTTAAGAATCCTATGATACCCACGTGACCAACCTTCAGGTTTTGCACATCCTGTTAGATTTTTCTCTTTGATGTATATATAGATGGTTTAACTTGAGTTTCCCTCTTAGGATTTGGATTTTGGGGAACTGCATAAATAGTTAAGTCTGAAAAGCACATCTCAGTGTTTGCTATGATAAGGACTGTTGAATTTGGCCAGGGAGCCAAGTCTGTTTCACTGGCACTTGTTAAGATCACCTTTATATTATCTGAGGCGAAAAAAAGATGTTAGACCCTATGGTGCTGCAAGATCTTGAAACAACTAACAGGTTTTCTGGGGCAAGTATACAAGTTATGTTTTTGGTTTATAATGGGACCTTTTTTCTAGCTAAGCGTTGAATTGTCCAAGTGCTAGCCCGCTCTCCTCTGTGCCAGGCATGGTTTCAGGACTGTAGGACTTGCATCCAGAATCTCAGAATTGTTGCATAGCAAAAGGAGGCCATTTGACCCAATGTGTATGTACTGACTCTCCCATCGCCAAAACTAATACTTCACTGGGACATAGCAAATGATAGGGTGTTCATGCCTCTCCTGCTTTGTTTTATTTAACTAAATCATGGCTCATCTTTATATTGATTCCATTTACCCATTTTTTTCTCCACATTGCTTGACACCCTTACCTAATAATAGTCTGTCTCAGTCGTGAAAATTTCAATTGACTTAGCTTCCACAGCCTTTTGAGGATGAAAGTCCCAGAATTCCAATAATCTTCGCTTGTAAAAGTGCTTTGTTGACTCTAGTCTTAACAGGAGTATTACATATAAACAGGAGTAGGCTTTTCAACCCCTTGAGCCTAATCTGCCACTTAGTTAAATCAAGGCTGAACTGTACTTGAACTCAGTTTGTCTGTGTTTGATCCTTATCCTTTGATAACCATACCCAACACAATCCTCCTTGGTCTTGAATTTCAATTGACCCAACATTCACAGCCAGATTCCAGATTTCCATTACCCTCAATGTGGAAAAAGTGCTTCTAGATTTCACTCCTTCACGATCTAACTCTCTTTAATATTATGATCCCTTGTTTTGGACTCCTGAGGAAATACTTCCTCTGTATTGACTCAAACCCATTATTATTTTTTAAAAATGGATTGGATCTCACTTTGACCTTGTAAATTCAAGGGAATCGAGCTAATTTTATGCAACCTTTGATTATATAAGTTAACTTTTAGAGCAGCTTCACCAGAATAACAAGATTTTGTGTCCTCGCCATGGTCAATAACATATCATTCCTGAGATTTGTTGTACAAAAGTGACTGCAGTACTCTAAGGAGTCTGACCAAGGCATAATTTCCTCACTTTGCATTTAAAACCTTTTGTGATAAATGCTAACTTTCTATCAGCCTTTTTGACTTTTACTGTTTGTGCCAGTCCACAAGCTTTCAGTGATTTGTATACATGGGCACCTAAAGCACTCTGCTCCTCCAAATCTGCGTGCGCACTATTAAGGAAATATTCAGACCTGTGGAATGGTAAAGCTGGATGTGCTGTCATTCGGTTGTGGTCTACCCGTTGAGGTGGACATAAAAAGTTTTATGGCATTATGTGAAGAACAACCAGTAGAGTATTTCTGAATGTTGTCCTGGCCGTCATTCATCCTTTGCTCAATGTCACTAAAACAGGTTAAAATTCGCTTTTCTCGGTACTATTTGCCTACAAAACAAAATGCTGCATTTGCCTACAAAACAGAAGTGACTTTATTATCTGTAAAGTGCCTTAAGATAAGAAAAGTGCCATACAATTTTTCCCCTCAGGATGAACGTCCAGTAGGAATCGCTCAGAGATGCCATTTGTGACGGGTGGTTTAGAGTATAATAGTCCAAAGCAAGAAAAAGCCATCATGACCACCCTATCCAGAATCTGTGTATGGTTAATAATATGATTGACCCTTTTTCCTTCCATATGGGCCTACCATCACCTGTTGACCCTTTACTTCAAGGCATATCAGGGATGAAATTCTTCTTGGGCAGCAATGCAAAAAAGACACCAATGAATTGCAGGCATTTTATACCCTGCCAGTTTATCTCCAGTGACATCTGAAGCTCCGCTTATTTTGTGGAGCAGTTATCTTTACTGTATTAGCCCATATGCAGCAGATTAATATGGTTGTAGCAGAACACCTTTCTCCCATATTGTTGAGGGAAAAACCGAGTGCATGCTGGGGGTCTTTACAGCTTTTCAAGAGAGAGATTGAGTTTTGAAATCTACCTGTGTTCAGATTGCTTAAAATTAACAACAGTTCAATTTTTTTTTAAAAATTCAGTGTCTGAGCAAAAATGTAAAACCCACTGCTTTGCCCCACTGAGGGTTTTGTCCTTCAGAGCACTAGCTTAGCTCCCTGGGATTGCAGAAGGTACATTAGTGAACCACAGTGCACCCTCTGGCTTGAGGTCACGTTACTCTGTACAGTAATTGCAGCATCCGTACTATTGAAATCAGGGCTCCTCCCATCGTTTCTTTCTCCTCTTTCCTGTGGCCTCTTGGTTCCTGTGGGAATTTGCTAACTCCCTCAAACATCCAGCCCTTCTACAATCTTAAGAATCTTAGAAGATCAAATGCAACAACACCTGAACATTGCTACTGAATTTTACTGTGCCTTCCCCACTGAATTCTACATTACAGCAGTGACTATGCTTCAAAAATATTTCATTGGCTGTGTAGTGTTTTGAGATATTCTGAGATTGTGAACGATGCTCTGCAAATGAAAGTATTTTGTTTTTATTTCCACACTGGGTCATGACCTAGGCTATGGGGCTTGGTCCTAGGTTTCTTGATTTTTGAAAGCTGGTTAAATTATGCAAGTAAAAAATGTTGCACACCCAAAACACCAAGCTGAAAGAGGCAAGAAGAGGTCAAAAGAAAAATGGTTAGCTGAACAACCTCTTCTTATTCCAAGCTCTGTTGATTTTTGGTCGTGTTTTAAAGACCGAATCGGAGATAAATAAAATCCTAATGCATGTTGCTGAGTGGCATGTCAGATGTGAATTAAGTGCTAGGCAGTGTATTTTCTCAACTTTGTCCTAATGCAAAAAGAAACTGAATAAACGCTATAAGGGCATTGACAGGTTTCTGATGTGCACTGGATCGGCACAGATTTTATATCCAAATAAGAGCAGAGTGATTTACTTCTGTAAACATGAATAAATTGAAATTACTGAAAGACATGGGACCAAAATTTATATTGTGATGTCATATTAAGATAAAGACTAAAATTGATATTGTCATGTCATAACCGTTCTCTTCTTTTAACAGAGCTGAACTTTGTGACAAAGTGAACCTAGTATCAAAGACCTTCCCTCCCTAATAAGGTGTCAGGTTTTGTCAGTGGTAACACTTATCTCTGAACCAGAAGGTCATGGGTTCGAGCTCCACTCCAAACACTCGAGTGTGTAGCATAGGCTGATACTGCAGTGCTGTACTGAGGGAGTGCTGCACAGTCAGAAGTGCTTTCTTTCAGATGAAACATCTGCCCCCTCTGGTGGAAGGAGAAGATTCCTGGCACTTCTTCAGGATGATCCGGGGAGTTTTCCCTGATGTCCTGTCCAACATTTATCCCTCAACTAGCATCACTTAAACAGGTTATCTGGTCATTTGTCTCATTCCTGGTAGTGTGGTCTTACTGTACAGATTGGCTACTGTGTTTGCCTATGTTACAAGTGAAACAATATTCAAAAGTACTTAATTGGCTGTGAAGCCCTTTGGGAAATCGTTTGATCATGAAAAGATCTATATAAATACAAGTTCTTTATTTCCTTTAGGTTAAGAAAGCACCTTGTTTGTTGTATCCAATAGATTGAGGTTTTTCATATTGATATTCAGTCAAGTCTTATACATTGGGGGCAAATTTGGTTGTTGTCATTTCCAATCATGTCTAGCAAGAGTCAGATGCAGATCATACTCCACTCAACGATTTGCCATATGGCAAAATGCACCCCACCTTGACTGTTACATTTTTCACAAGTCATTGGCTTGATGATTGTTTATTATGGAAATGTGGTCAGTTTTGTGCTGGTGTCTTCTTAGAACTGAGTTAGGATTGCCCCAAACCCATTTATTTAGGATACTTGTCCCACAATTAGTTTCAGAGTTACAAAGTGAAAAGACAGCATTACAACGATGTGCCATTCACAAGCCAACCCTTGCAGTGTTGAGAGAGGAATTCAAACTCCTGTCTGGCTTAGTGCAGCTCACCACTATCAGAATGCCAGGCATTCCTGGGGGTTCTGTTTCTTAGATGAGATCTTAAACCCCATTTCAAAACACCTGCCCTCAGTTGGGCAGCCCTATTTGGAGAAGAGCAGGGGATTCACCTGGTGTCCTAGCCAACATTTATCCCTCAACCAACATCTAAAACAGATGATCTGGTCCTTTGTTTTATCATTGTTTCTGGGAGCTTGCTGTACCTAAATTAGCTGCTGTGTCCTGTATTTGAACAGTGACTACATTTCAAACGTGTTTTGTTGACTGTAGAGCACTTTGAAATGCACTGAGGTGGTGATTTATGGCAATGTAGAAATACATGTCCGTTTTACTTTAGTAAAAGCTTTCATTTGACAGCAGACGTGATGGGTAGAATTTTGTGGAGGCTGCAGGTGTCCCACCTCCGGGCTGGAAATGGTGACCAGGGATGGGGGTGGTAGACAGGAGTCAGGGCTGCATTTTGACAATGAGTGGCTTCTGCTGGGGCCTGCCACCCTATTAAGGATGGTGACCCACTCCTCCTCTTCCTGCCACCCGCCCCCCCACCCTCCCAAGAGCTAGCGACCCAATCAGAGGGCTGGCAGTTCAGCAACCTCAGCGATGACCATGCATCCTCAAAACCTGGTAACCGGGGATAGTGGGACCAGGCAGGGCTTGGCAACGGGAGGGAGGGAGGGAGGCTTTGCTGAGGGCACATGCCGTTGCTGTGGGGGTGGTCACTTCTTCCATGGGCCAAACAGTTCCCAAAATGCAAGACTTTATCCACCACCCAGAACCCACTGGGAGGGCACCTGGGTTATCTGGTAAAATGTCAGCAAGGTGGGAAGGGGACCTTAATTGGCTACGTAAGTGGCTCAATTGGGCTCCAGGCGAGCAATCCTTTCCTGCTGCTGGCAAAATGGCATGGTGGCAGCAAGTCACCAGGCAGCCCCCCATCTCCCCACCATTCCCGCTCTCCCCCCCCCTCCCCCCCTCCCAAACCCGACTCCTTCCCGTACTATTTGTACCTGCCTTCCAGGCCATCAACAATGGCTCCAGAAAGTTCTGGCCAATGTTTCAGTACTGATCGCATCAATTTTTTTCTAAGAAACAGTAGATAGAGACCTTTTAAAAAAAAAAGACACCAGTTATTGTTGAAAAGATTATCTGAATATCACGCCCTCAATGTCACAGCTCTCAGTCTAATGGGTCTGAAAGCATGTTGCATTTTATTTCTTGTTGCTGAGGGCGACATGAATGAGCAGGGCAGCTGTTTTTAGCACTGTGGGAGTAGAAAGAAAGAAAAGAATAGGCTCATAGAGGGTGAGCGTGAGGGCAGCCAGTCATGACGTAGCTCGTCATTATCAGAACAGAAATCCAATTACATATGAAATATTTCCTTCCAATGCTGATTGGAGATTTTGAGGGGCGTGGAATAATCGTGATTTTGTACTTCAAACATTGTTGGGGTCTCGTTTTACACCCAAGATGTCGGAGGGTTGTGAGAGAACGTAAATAATACTGCATTATTTGCTAGAGTTGATAACTTGTACACACCAGTTGTCCCATTTTTCCCAACCATGGCAATCGTAAATGGCATTTAGGGGAGGCTGTGGCTTAGTGGTATTGCCACTGGACGAGTAATCCAGAGACCTGGGATAATGCTCTGGCTTTGAATCCCACCACGGCAGTTGAATTCAATAAAACGCTGGAATTTAAGTTGTCCTAAAACCCCATCTTGTTCACTGATGTCCTTTCGAGAAGGAAATCTGCCGTCTTTACCTGGTCTGGCCTACATTTGGCTCCAGGCCTACATGTGACTCCAGACCCAAGGCAATGCGGTTGACTCATAAGTGCCTTCTGAAATGGCCTAGCAAACGACTTAGTTGCCTCAAACTGCTACAGAATAAGGAATGAAACCAGATGGACCAACTGGCAACGACCTAGGCACCGAAAACCACAGCAGCAAACTCAGCCCTGGGGAAGCTGCAAAGTCCTCCTTACTAACATCCGGGGACTTGTACCAAAATTGGGAGAGCTGTCTCAGTCTAGTCAAGCAACAGCCTGATATAGTCATACTCATGGAATCATACCTTACAGGTAATGTCCCAGACACCCCCATCACCATCCCTGGGTATGTCCTGTCCCACCAGCAGGGCAAACCCAGCAGAGGTGGCAGCACACAGGTATAAAGTTGGTAGGGAGTTGCCCTGGGAGTCCTCAATGTCGATTCTGGACCCAATGAAGTTTCCTGGCATCAGGTCAAAATGGACAAGGAAACCTCTTACTGATTACCACGTACCGCCCTCCCTCAGCTGATGAATCAGTGTTCCTCCATGTTGAACACCATTTGGAGGAAGCACTGAGGGTTGCAAGGGTGCAGAATGTACTCTGGGTGGGAGACTTCAATGTCCATCACTAAGAGTAACTCGGTAGCATCCGTACAGGCCCAGCTCCAGCTGCTAGACTGGGTCTGCAGCAGGTGGTGAGGACACCAATAAGAGGGAAAAACATAATTGACCTCATCATCACCAACCTGCCTGCCACAAGTGCATCTGTTCATGACAGTATTGGTAGGAGTGTCCACTGCACTGTCATTGTGGAGACGAAGTCCCGGCTTCACAGTGAGGATACCCTCCATCGTGTTGTGTGGCACCACCATTGTGCTAAATGGGATAGATTTTGAACAGATCTAGCAACTCGAGACTGGGCAACTATGCGGCACTGGGCCATCAGCAGAATTGTACTGAACCACAATCTGTAACCTCATGTCCCGGCATATCCCCCACTCTACCTTTACTGCCAAGCCAGGGGATCAACCCTGGTTCAATGAATTGAGCAGGAGGGCACTTCAGGAGCAGCACCAGGCATGGTGTCAAGCTTCTTGAGTGTGTTGCTTGGATGAGTGCAGCTCCAATAATTGGAGAGTATTCCATCACACTCCTGACTTGTGCCTTGTAGATGGTGGGTAGACTTTGGGGAGTTGGGAGGTGTGTTACCTGCCGCGGCATTCCTAACCTCTGATTTGCTCTTGTAGCCACAGTGTTTATATGACTAGTCCAGTTCAGTTTCTGGTCAATGGTAACCCCCAAGATGTTGATAGTGGGGGATTCAGTGATGGTAATGCCTTTGAATGTCAAGGGTCAAAATGGCGTGTCAAAGTGGTGAAGCTACAATACAGGGCTGCTTCCGTGCCAAACAGCATAAACAGCAAGCTATCAAGCGGCACTTGCTTAGTAATAACCTGCTCAATGACGTTCAGCTTAGGTTCCGCCAGGTTCACTTGGCCCCTGACCTCATTACAGTCTTTGTTCAAACATTATCAAAAGAACTGAACTCCAGAGGTGAGGTGAGAGTGACTGCTCTTGACATCAAAGCAGCATTTGACCGAGTGTAGCATCAAGGAGCCCTAGCAAAACCAGTCAATGGGAATGGGGGAGAAAACTCTCTGCTAGTTGGAGTCATACCTAGCAAAAAGGAAGATGGCTGTGGTTTTTGGAGGCCAATCATCTCAGCTCCAGGACATCACTGCAGGAGTTCCTCAGGCTAGTGCTTTGGGTCCAACTATCTTCAGCTGCTTCATCAATGACCTTCCATCATAAGATCAGAACTGGGAATGTTCGCTGATGATTGCACAATGTTCACCATTCGTGACGTCTTAGATACTGAAGCAATCCATGTCCAAATCAGCAAGACCTGGACAATGTCCAGGCCTGGGCTGCCAAGTGGAAGTAACACTTGTGCCACACAAGTGCCAGGCAGTGACCATCTCCAACAACAGAGAATCTAACCATCACCCCTTGACATTCAATGGCATTACCATCGCTGAATCCCCCGCTATCAACATCCTGAAGATTACCATTAATCAGAGACTGGACTGGACTAGCCATTTAAATACTGTGGCTACAAGAGCAGGTCAGAGGCTAGGAATCCTGTGGCAGGTAACTCACCACCTGACTCTCCAAAGCCTGTTGTCCAACTACAAGGCACAAGTCATAAGTGTAATGTAACATTCCCCAAATGTCTGGATGAGTGGAACTCCCACAACGCTCAAGAAGCTTGACACCATCCAGATGAAAGCAGCCCACTTGATTGGCACCCCATCCACAAACATTCACTCCTTCCACCACCAACGCACAGTGGCAGCAGTGTGTACCATTTGTGAGATACACTTCAGAAACTCACCAAGGATCCTTAGGCAGCACATTCCAAGCCCACAATCGCTGCCATCTAGAAGGACAAGGGTAGTAGACACATGGGAACACCACCATCTGGAATTTCCTCTCCAAGCCACTCACAATCCTGACTTGGAAATATATCGCCATTCCTTCACTGTCGCTGGGTCAAAATCCAGGAACTCCCTCCCTAACAGCACTGTGGATGTACCTAAACCACATGGACTGCAGAGATTCAAGAAGGCAGCTCATCACGATCTTCTCAAGGGCAATTAGGAATGAGCAATAAATGCAGGCCCAACCAGCAATGCCTACATCCCATGGATGAATAAAAAAACCCGTGTTATAAATCATTCCCCTGTGATGGTTATCCAACGGGTTAAAGTCTCCTGTATGAAGGGCATGATGCTTCATATTGTGCATGATTGATGTGTCATCTCTCCAATTCAATGTCCTTGATTAGGGTTGCATCAGTGACTTGCTATTGTATAGAGAACTAGTGACTACGCTTCAACAATAACCTGTTGGCAAAGAAGTGTTTTGAGAGATGTTGCAATAATGTGATGCCAGTGACGTCCTCAAATTTGTTCTTATTTGCTTTTGATTTCCAAATTTCTCATTCTGTTTTTATGTTGAGTAGTGCATCACTTTGGAATAGTTATGTTTAAGCAGGTCTTGTCTTTGGTGAGTGATGCTGATTAAGATGTGGCTAGTGATGTTAACAACAAGACGGTTAGAAAGATACAGCACAGAAGGAGGTCATTCTGCCCATCGTGCCTATGCTGGCTCTTTGAAAGAGCTAACCAGCTAGTCCCAGGGCCATGTCACCTGAGTCAATTTATCCCAATCTTGTGCCCCATAAACATGAGTAAACAATTCTTCCCAGTTTGGAATATCATCCAGTGCATGTTAAGTGCTGGGTCATAAGGATCATGCCCTCTGTAAATGCTTTGCTTTCTCTGGTCCTGTGACCCTTTTATCTTTGCCAGTGAGCTAACATATTATTCTTGCTGGCCTGGAAGGTTTTGTAGCTCTCTCCTGTCCTTCTGTCAGAACTGGATACTTCATCTGTTCTGTTACCATGCTGCAAAAAAATATTCTGCCTATTGCAGTTGTCAGTCTGAATCATCTCAAACCAATTCTTCCTCTGCTCAGACTTGAGGCACTAATTCTAATTTTTCTTCCACAAACGTCAACTCCTGTATTTCTGCCCTGCAGCACGCACTCCATAGGTGTTTCTCTTATGAATCCTATTCCTCAACCTCAGCCCACCTTGAGAATCATCCTAAAGAGAGGATTGATGTTTTTGACTCACTTTCCCTTCCAACTCTTAACCTGATGACTTTTTTTTCTTTTTAAAACTCCCACCATTGTTCGACTCTGTCATAGTATTATGATTTCCATTCTCGGATTCTTTACACATTGGCCAGGTCCTGCTGCTATCCCTGCTGTCGTCCTCAGATGGGTGTCTCCACCATTATCCTTGCGGTATGCTTCTTATTCTACCTCTACTCTCGGTCTATCTTTTATTTATCTTGGACCTTTGCTTGAATTTCAAACAAAATTGATTCTGATCCTAAGAATAAATGCAATACCCTTCTAGCAGTTAAGTTATCAAGCTACTGTTATCTATTTCTCTAGAAGTCTTGGTTTAGTCTGCATTAGATGCTATGATTTTCAGCATAGCTGATCTGCTGCTAGGTACCTCTGGACCCCTGTCTTTGAAAGCTTTGCTGAATTATCTTGGCATTGTCTTGGATGTTTCCAAAGCCTTTGGGTATTACACTGCAGACTTCCAGTGATATTTTAAGGCCTCCCACCACAACTATGTCCATAGCTATGTGCTTCCCTCTCCAATCTGCCTGTGTTGTAGCTAATGGGCTCATCCAAACATTTTCCCATTAACTGGGTTCCCCAAGGACCTGCTCTCTCTACTACTTTTCTATGTTTCAATGATTGCTATCCCTTAACATCTGACCTAATGCACTCTATCTGTGATGATTTAATTTTGCATGCATCAACTTCCTTCAGCTATCATTCCATTTCCAGACCCCTCGGATTGAATCACTACGGGCTGTTCGTGGGAGAGCAAAATCCTTAGTGAGTTCAGTCCTTCAAAGAGAAAGTTTCTTAATGCCTTTCAATCCAAACCAACAGTCTCCACCTCTTAATCTTAGTCATCATCTCTTGGCATTTTTGATCTATTTCATGTGAGCTCAACTGTATCTCCCCTAATACCAAAGCTGGTTCTAGAGGATGCCTTTACACTCAGACTTGTAGCTGTCACTTAGCATTCAATCTCACAAAGCCTTGTTGCTAAGCTTCTATCTGGCTGCAGGATTAGCGATCTTGTTTAGGAGAGAGAGCACGTAACATGAAATCACAAATATATCTCTTTTACCAATTCAAAATGTAAATGCTTAGTGCGTGAGAAGGAGGAGGGAGGGGATAAAAGAATTCCTGCTCTCCAAACATTGAATTTGAGGTTTGGTAGATTTACAAATTGTCCAGGGGTCCAAAAGAGCACCTGAATGTTTTTCAAAGCTAGATTCGACATTAGTCTGGATTTTATACTCTGTGGTATCAAACAAAAGCCATGGGAGACTGCCCCTTCCTGGGTGTCTTGCTCCAATTCACTCAAGTTTAACTGTTTTCACTGCAAAGTTAACCCAGGAGCAGTAGCACAATGGTAATGTTACTGCACAGGTAATCCAAAGAACTGGGCTACTGAGCTGGAGATAGTTCAAATGCCAATATGGCAAATTAAATAAATCTGGGATAAAAAGCTGGTAGCAATAATGGTGGCAGGATTGTCGTTAAAACCCATCTGGTTCACTAATGTCTTTCAGAGAAAGAAATCTGTCCTTATCCAGTCGGCCTAAATGTGACTCCAGACCCACAGCAACATGGTTGACTCTTAACTGCCCTCTGAAATGGCCAAGCATAAAGAGCAGCTGTATCAACCTGCTTTGAGAAAATGTAGCAATAAAATCGGACAGATCACCCAGCATCTGCCTAGGTGTTAGATTTGAATACGACAAGAACACCCAACCCAGTCAACACTGTCCTCCCTGCTAACATCTGGGGATTTGTGTCAAAATTTTGAGAGCTATTCCACAGGCTAGTCAAGCAACAGCCTGACATAGCCATCCTCACAGGATCATACCTTTCAGCCAACATCCCAGACCCCTCATCATCATCCAGAGGAGGTGGCACAGTCAGGAGGGAATGGCCCTGGGAGTCCTCGAATTTGACTCTGGGTACCATGAAGTCTCACAGCAAACATGAGCAAGGGAACCTTCCACTGATGAACCATTCTGCCCTCCCTCAGTTTAAGAATCAGTTCTCCTCCGCGTTGAGCATCGCTTGGAAGAAGCACTGAGTAGTGAGGGTACAGAATGTACTCTGGGTGGAGGACTTCAATGCCCATCACCAAGAGTGGTTTGATGGCACCACTACTGACAAAGCTGGTGGAGTCCTGAAGGCCATATCTGCTAGACTGGGCTTACAGGTGTTGAACAAACCAACACGAGGGGAAAAATTGTTCTAAGCAGTGTTACATTGACCCACACATTTCTGTCTGCCTTCTGTATGTACTGAACGGAAACTCATCCCAGCTCCCTGAGCAACCATGGTTCTTTCTCAAGACCTCATCAGTCATTGTCAGGTGTGCCCTGCCCAAAGGCAGGGCCCTCACTCATTGTCAGCTGTTTTACCCTGATCCATTTTCTTGGCATTTTTTTTTTTGCCAGTGGTGATTTGTCAATACCTTCCAAACTCAGGGGCAGGGAGGCAGGCCCTAACATCTACCTCAGTTGGAACAGGAATTGAACCCACGCTATTGGCATCATTCTGAACCACACATTAGCCAACTGAGCTAACCAGACCTGACCTCACCTATAGCACTCCTCAGTTTGCTCAGTCTTTAATCATCCCTGAATCTTGAGGCTTTTAAAACCAATGTTTCATATCACCTGATCATGGCTTGATTTAACGCCTCTTTTATACTCCTAACTTTGATGGTTTCTTAGCCCTTCAAGCTAATTTCTTAATAACACAAAATTATGGATGTGACTTCATTATTCTACTTTTAACAACAGGAAATGTATATAAATAAATACTTGAGGTGAGAGTGACTGCCCTTCACATCAAGGCCTCATTTGAACGGGTGTGGCATCCAGGAGCCCTAGCAAAACTGGAGTCAATGGGAATAAGGGGGAAAACTCTACTGGTTGGCACCACATCCACATTCACTCCCTCCAACACCAACGCACAGTGGCAGTAGTGTGCACCATCTACAAGACGCACTGCAGTAACTCACCAAGGATCCTAAGGCAGCACCTTCCAAACCCATGATCACTACCATCTAGAAGGACAAGGGCAGACAAATGGGAACACCACCACCACCTGGACGTTTCCCTCCAAGCGACTCACCATCCTGACTTGGAAATATATCGCCGTTCCTTCACTGTCGCTGGGTCAAAACCCTGGAACTCCCTCCCTAACAGCACTGTGGGTGTACCTACACCACATGGACTGCGGCGGTTCAAGAAGGCGGCCCACCACGATCTTCTCAAGGGCATTTAGGGATGGGCAATAAATGCTGGCCTATGCAGCGATGCCCACATCCTGTGAATAAGTAAAAACTTTAAAAGAAAACCTTTGCAGAGCTCTGAGGAAAGAGCAGGGAATGGAACTAATTGGGGATAGCTCTTTCAAAGAGCTGACAGAGCCAGGTTGGGTCAACTGGCCTCCTTTTAAGCTGCATTGTTCTATGATAATTTGATTTTTTAAAGTTTAAGTTGCATGAGTTAAAGACACATGTGCATTTCCAAACACCCAACATTTCTCTGGACCATACACTTTGATAGCTCACTTAAATGAAAAGCTGAGTACTCGATCAGTTTGAAGCAGCACAGAAGCGAATACCCCATAGACATGAGATGTTTAGGGCTGTATGTGGGTGAATTGTTCTTTTGCTTGGTGTGTACTGTACACATCCAGGAGCTGATGAAAAATGCACACATCATTTTGCTATAACCAGTGTGTTTGAAATAGTTTTGGTAATATTAAGTCATCCCCCCTCAACAAATATAGCATGTGTGTATTTAAACATAGTTCTTCCGCTCCTGGTTAAGGCATCCTGTGTTAGTCATGCTCGGAAGAAGCTCACTTCCTTTTGAAGTAGCAATCAGAGCAGTGTGTTCAACTCCAGATGAATTCCTCTCAAAAAGCAAGTCAATGCAAAAGGAGGATTCTGTTTGGAATTATCTCCCCACTCTTGCTAACTATTTCTCAATTTAGAGACCTTCTCCTCCTCATTTATTGTAAATAACGTAACCCTGAATCTTATCTGGCTATTGGTCTGTTAAATGGCATTAATTTTTGTCCCTGGCTTGAATGATATATGTATCTATACAATGATTAAGTAGGATCTAAAATCTATTGTGTGGTTGGATATGTTAAAACTAAAGAGGTATGTTTTTCACTGCCAGGTAAGTGTGTTTGGAAATTTCGATTCAAGCAAATACACAAAATAACCCTTCTTTATACTGCCTTAGAAGCTGTCTAAAAGCAGCTGTTAATTGTCAGCTTGAATGAGTATTCCACAGATATTAAGGGTTTTTTGCTGGAATTTTATTGAGTTTACATAAAAGTGGGAGAATCTTTTTTCAACACTCCTCTGGCAGCCATTTTACCCCAAACTACTCCATGGCAGAGACTGAGCTGTTTAATTTCTTGCAAGAGTACCCTCTACAGGTCTTATAGCTCACTACAGCATGGGCTTCAATGGAGATTTTCTGAAAGGGACCTCAATATATACTGAGCTCACAGCATCACTGAATGAGCTGTTCATGTTCTGTAGGCTGTAGAGCTTCCTCTGCAGGTTATTAAAATTCACTGCATTGATAACAGGGCTGGACCTTTCCTGTAAGTTCTCCCTCTACAGGTGACATGACTCACTGCAATATTAATTAAATTACACTTCATTTAGAGGTGGTACCCTCCCTCTATCCACAATTCACTGTATTCATTGAATGGTGTCTTTTCTATGTGAGTGCTCTTACAGGTTCTAACTGCTCATTACAGAATGAATTGAGTTATACCTATTTTATTGCATTCATACGGATTTAATGGCTCTCTATAAACATCAACTAAATTGAGTTGTTTATTTTGTCGAAGAGCTCCCACTACAAATCCCTAGTTTGCTAGTGTTAATACACAGGAAAATAGTGCTACTGTGTAAATTTATACCCAATACAAACAATTGCGGAGTTGACAGGAGACCCAGACAATTCTCCAATTCTATCATCTTGGATGTTTAGTTGATGGGCTATATTGTATCAGTGTTATTGTAGGAAAGCAATTTTGGTTAAAAGTACAACTTTGCCTTCAGGAGGATAATCAGCAGGGTTGATCTAAGCATTACAGGAAAGTCAAATTGTCTTTTTAATGGAACCGCTTATGTCCGCATCTTAATCACAGCCAATTTCAGCAAACATTGGAAATATCTTCAGCAGACTCAGAATCTGGATCTCTCTGGTTTCATTCATTGTGGGATGAAATTCATGTGTAGTTTTATTACTGTAACATAGAGCTCCTGAGATAAAAGACAAAAAAGAAAATATAAGACAACAAACTAATGTTATATTCACTGTCATTAATGATGTGGTGAGAGGAACCGTTTTGATGACCCTAGGGGTGAATAGTGTTACACAAAATTAGTGTTACACTAAACCATTGCAGATTACAAAAACAACTTGCATTTATATAGTGCCTTTAACATAGTATTTAATACAAATGCATTTCACAAAGTGTTGAGAAGCAAAATTTAACAGAGATCAAAGATCACTTGGTCAAAGAGGTAGGTTTTAAGGAGCATTTTTAAAGGTGGAAAGAAAGCTGGAGGGGTTAGGGAGGGCCTAAGCATCTGAACACACGGCCAACAGTCATGAGTGATGAAAATTGTGGATGCATCACGGGCCAGAATTGGAGGAGTGCAGAGATCTTGGAGGGTTGAAGAGCTGAAGGAGATTACAGAGATAAGGATGGGTGAGGTCATGGAGGGATTTGAACTGAAGGATAAGAATTTTAAATTGGAAGATGATGATGCAGATGAATTGGATGTTAATGTCTTGTCAATTACATTGTTAATTTCATTTACATTGTTAAGGTTAAGAGAAACTGGTGATGGGCATTAATTGTATTTGAGTACCTATAAATAGGGGATAGCTAAGAGATTGAACAAGTCAATAAATTCTCAGTAAAGAAAAGCTCAGTGTCTTGGTTTCAGCATCACCAACCAACTTAGATCCTATTAACAGTGAAAAACCCACCAGGAGAGCATTGGAGGTAACAAAGTAAAGGCTGGCGGTAACAAATTTCTAGAATGGAGGAGGTGCATTGAAAAAGATCATGCCAGACTTATGAACAGCAGTATAGAATGGTGAGTCACTATTTTCAATTTCCTACTCTACGGTGTTTGGGACTTTTGGTGTGCCAGTACAGAAGACCCCTCATGGTGGGCAGGAGAAAGATGACTTCCTCCAAGGAGCTGGCTGAGAAAGTGCCTGTGGGGTTTTCTGGTTGGAAAAAAGTCCCATTCAGATGAAGTCATTGCCACATTTATCGCTGGCTGACTGAAACAAATCAGAAGGTCCTGAACTCCCGGAAATACAGCGCAGGACAATCCGCATCTATAATAAGACAGGTCATATCATATTGGGCCAGCACCCTCCGAACTGCCTGTCAGGGCAGCGAATGCAAATTGCTGATCTTAGGTGTTGGTGTTATAGTAGTCCCATTGAAAACTGCAGTGTCGACAGTAACTTGTTCTGTTGGATGTTGTGGTCTGAGAATGTGGGCTGGGGTAACTGATTCACTTCTCCTGTATTCTGCTCTTGGTACATCCTGTCTATCTACATTATGTAACCAAATGTCCTTTTTTACTGGTAAATTGAGTTGTAAGGGCAAAGACAGAAAATGTAACGACGGTATTAAACCAAGACACAACCTTCTGCTAAAAATAAAAAGGGAAAATGCCATCCGGGTGAGCAGATTTATACAGTAAACTGTAGAATCATTCACCTACTCTGCTAGTGGAGTCAGGTAATATCTCACGAGAGAGCTTGAGGCCTGTAGAGAGTGTGTTACTGTGGAGAAGAGCAATCCGTTGGATGGAGGTGAATAGACCATGTAGCTGTAGATGAATGCCTTGGAGAAGTAGGCTGGAGAAATGTAGGCCCTAGGATTGGAGAAATGTAGGCCCTATGATTGGAGAAATGTGGGCTCTAGGATTGGAGAAATGTAGGCCCTAGGATTGAAGGCATGTATACCCTAAAGTCGGAGGGCAGTGTCCTTCTGTATAAGGCTTAAGACCAGTGGAAAGTACTGTGCTACATAGGCTCCTAAGGCGGGAGAAAACACCTTCAAGAGATGTCTGAATAGATCATAAGGCATAATGGCTATGAGTGTGTTATAAGGCTCAATTACTCTTGTGAGGATGACGCCAAATTGCTCAGGTTTTGCTCATTTTGGTTCAGGAAATGTGCAGAGGAGGAGAAAAGGCCATCAAGTTATATTCTGATGTTCCTAGAAGTCAACTAAATTAGTCAAATGACTGAGCGAGGAAATTATCCTGCGTTGTTACAGAGGAAGGTAGTGCAGGACACTGGTAATGGGGCTAAGGAGAGTCAGTGCACATTTGGAACTATATCGCCGTTCCTTCACTATTGCTGTACCATGAACTCCCTCTCTAACAGCACTATGGCTGTATCTACACTGCATGGACTGCTGCGGTCCAAGAAGCTGGCTCTTCCCAAGGGCAATTAGGGATGGGCAATATATGCTGGCCTAGCCAGTGATGTCCACACCCCATGAATGAACAAAATAAACTGGTGGGAGACTAGTGAGAGAGATTGCTGGGTGGTATAGTGGTTCGGTTACTGGACTAGTAATCCAGGGGCTTGGATTAATGATCTAATGAGATCTGTTCAAATTTCACCATGGCAGCTGGGTCATTTAAGTTTAGTTAATTAAATAAATTTGGTATTGAAAATCTGGTGGAATGGTTACCATGTAAAATTTCAGGATTGTCATTAAAAAAAACATATCTAGTTCACTAATGTCCTTTGGGGAAGGATATCTGCTATCCTTACTCAGTCTGGCCTCCAGACCAACAACAATGTGATCAACTTTTAAATACCCTCTGAAGTGGCCTAGCAAGCCCCTCTGTTGGACAAAAGTCACGTCAACAAAGTATAATAAGCAGCACATGGACTACAGTGGTTCATGAAGATGCTCAAGGGTATTTGGGGATGGCAATAAGTGTAGGCATTGCCAATGATAACCACAGTCCATGAATGAATAAAAAAAGTTAGTGGGGGACTGAGGGGAGAGAGACACCACAAAAGGCTGGTGAGGAACTGTAAAAATGGTGTGCAGGGGACCGGGGAGAGAGGAACAGGGACTGTGGAGAAATATTGAGCTGGGAACTGATGGGGCCACAGGCCTGTGCCAGTGAGGCACGGAAGTGGAACCATACCTGACTTGTCACTGCTTCCCAGTTTGCCCCTATCTTGTGCCCAAATCCTGATCAGCTACTTCCTGCCTAAGTTGCTCAATCTGTTGACTCCCTCTCCCCTTCCCAAGGCATTCCTGTGAAACATCGCAATTAATGGAAGGAAAAGGCGTTGTAAGTGTGATACAAGCAAAGTCAGGGAAAGAAAAACAGAAGGGAATAGGGTGAGAAGGATGATGTTGGCTTTGTAGCTTCACAGATTTCCCAGGGCTGGTTGGCCATGAGAATGCAGTGCCGTGGCCCAGCCCAAAAAAACCTGAGAACCACTTGAGCAAAACACTGAGAGTGAAACATGGGAGATAAGGGAATGATAGATTCCCAATGTGATGAAACAATTTCAAGCTGTGCTTTTGTTATGGAAGTTTTGGAGCTGTGCTATTCCTGTTGCCCTCATTGCTTTGACCAGATTTTTCTATAATTCCGGTATGGACCATACCTCAGAGAGCTGGAATAGGTTTAGAAGAGACCGCAGTCTTTCAAGTTTTCCTTGATGATGATGTCTGTCACTGCGTCGAACACAAACTTGACGTTCTCTGTGTCTGTAGCACAGGTCATGTGCGAGTAAATCTCCTTCACGTCTCTCCTCATGTTTAATTCCAGGAATTGGACTTTAATGTACCCTCCAGCATCTTCCATCGAGTTGTTTCCTGGAAGGGGTGGTTACGGACATAATGTCATTGAACTTCCAACATCGCCTTCCCTGTCTGATATCTGCCAGTCTAGCTTGTGGGCTGAATGCCCAGAAATTCTTTTAAACTGTACCCACATGCAAAAATCTGATATTTAAAACACACACGCTCGCCTTCACATACCTCTGTGTTTTGTGAGATGGGTGTATTTGTCAGTTTCAATTGACTTCATTTAAGCAGCAGAATAAACATCAGCACTTAACGTATGACTTTGACCCACCCTGGTCCTGCCTCAGTCCTATCACCATCCTACTTGGCTCCTAATCCAATACCTATATTGGTCTTGGAGGGAGTACAATGTGGCTTTGCCAGATTGTTACCTGGAATCCGAGGCTGAAATTATGGCAAGAGATGACACAAATTAGGGTTATATTCCCAGGAATTTAGAAGGTTAAGAGGTTGTTCATTTGAAGTCTTCAAGATGTTAAAGGAAACAGACAGGGTAGATGGAGGTAAAATATTTCTGGAGTCCAGGACCAGGAGCATAGTCACAAAATTAATGCCTTTCAGGAGTGAGATTAGGAAACACTTCCCCAAACACAGGTTGGGAGAAGTTTGGAACACTCTTCCAGAAAGGACAATTGATGCTAGATCAATTGTTAATTTTAAAACTGAAAATGTTAGACTTTTCTTAATCAAAGGTATTAAGATATATGGAGCAAAGAATAGCAAATGGAGTTAGGTCACCTGTCAGCCATGATCTCATTGGATGGAGGAATGGGCTTGAGGGGCCGAATGGCCTAGTCCTGCTCTCGTGTTCTTATCCTGAAGCTATTTTACCATGACCCTATGCTTTGCTCAGATAGGGAAAACTGGCAATCCCCGTTTAACATGTGGTACGTGTGGCAGTGTAGTTATGTTACTGGGCTAGTAATCCTGCAGTCTGGGTGAATGGTCTGGGGACATGAGTTCAAATCTCAACATAGCAGGTGGGAAATTTAAATTTAATTAAATAACTATGGAATTAAAAGCTTGTATCAGTAATGACCAGATCGTGATTAACAACACATCTGGTTCACTAATACCCTTTAGGAAAGGAAATTTGCTGTCATTACCCAGTCTGGCCTAATTGTGACTCCAGACCCAAAGCAACTTCCTTGACTCTGAAGTGGCCTAACAAGCTGCTCTGGTGTATTCAAGAAGGTGGCTGCCTTCCAGCTTCTCCAGAGTAATTTAAGAAGATGGTAAGTGTTGGCCTTGCCAGCGATGCCCATATCCCGTGAATGAGTTTTAAAAAAGTGACATGAGCCAGTAAGGAAGAAGGCACCTCAAAAGATTCAAGAAGCGGACACCGAAAAAGTGCTGATTTTGGCCCTTAATCTGTGCTGAGTCAGCTGGTCTCAATTTAGGTGATAGAATCAGATGCTGCAATTGGCCTAGGTAACTGAGGTAAGAAAAAGAAAATCAACCAAGCCTTCTGCTCCTGACTGCTGCCCCACAACCCATGCTACAGAGTGGATGTAGATTGCAGTCCTGGGCTTGGTTGTAAAGCTTTCCATGATTAGATACCCTGGGACGTTCAAAGCCAATACTTACTCATCTACTTTGAATGGAAGGCATCCATCTTCCCCATGAGGCGTTAGACCAAGACTCCGTCTGTTCTCAAATATCCCATGACATCATTTTGAAGAAAGCAGGGGTGTTCTCCCTGGTGTCCTGCCCAATATTTATCCCTTAACCAATATCAAACAAAACAAAAAAAAATTGACCTTGTCATGATCGCTTTGCTGTTTGTGGGAGTTTGCCGTACCCAAATTGGCTCCAGTGTTTCCCACACGACAACAGTGACTGTCCTTCAATAAGTACTTTGTTGGCTGTAAAGCGCTTTGAGGCACCCTGAGGTTGTGAAAGATGCTATATAAATGCACGCATGCTTTGCCTCAGCAAATGAACACCTTCAGGAGGTGGGCGTGGGGCATGAGTAGGGAAGGAAAAGAAAACAAAATAAATTAGAATTTGTAAAAACTGATTCCTGCCCAAGAAATGTTTTGGGTTTGTAATTCTGGCTGGCTTGGATAGCCTGTAGTTTATATTCAGCAAATTATCAGGGATTATTTTCAGCAGCAGTATGTGTTTCATTGTATCTCGTATTATTGAAACAAATATTTGGACACTTTAGTTGGCTGATCAGCTCTTGTGTTGGGGAAGAGGCTGAATGTGTCTGTTTTGTGATTGTGCTACAGGGGAAGTTTTAATCATCACCTTCAGCATACAGAGTGTTCCTCTTCCCCTCTCCCTCATTCCCAGAAGTGAACAAAGCTGTGGTGATTGAAGTGGCAAAAGATAATATAGAAAGATAGGGAGAGATATATGGCAAGAGGCAGGGTGAGAAGTGGCCAGACAAATGTGGAGGCAAAGAGAGAGAGAACCTCAGAGGAAGAAAGCGAGAACTTGAGAGGCAGAAATGTACATATTCAAGCAGCGAGGAACATTGACCAAAGAATATTGGTGTTGGATTGTTGGATTCCTACCTTCAATTTTGTTTGGTGATTTTTAAAGTTTTAATGTAACAAATGACATTTAATTAGTATATCTGTCAGGCACAAATATTAAATTATATGATTCTACAATCAAATCTATTGGTTAGAGTGCGTTAATCTCTTCAGGTACAAAGGATAATTAAAATGCTATTGGAATGCTGGCCCTTATCTCAAGGGTGCTGGGACACAAAAGCGGGAGGATGAACTGGCCTTGGAGAGGGTGCAGCGCAGATTCACCAGAATGATACCAGGGCTAAAAAGATTAAGTTGTGAGGACAGGTTGCATAGAATATGCTTGTATTCTCTTGAGTATAGAAGATTAAGGGTTGATGCATTTGTTGTGGTAGGGTCTGGTGCATAAAGGGTTAATGTGGGACTGAGTACAGTACTGTTTTTTTACACAGGTGTAAAAAAAACACCTGACCCAGAGCCAGGGTGAGTCTGGAGATGGACACAGTTGGGTTAATACTTAGAATGGGGTCAGTTCCTTGTCTGTATCTTCTACTGTAAATATGTACATAGCTACGAGTTGTTAATAAAGACTTGGCTGTTAATGTACCCCACACTGGAAGCCTACTTCATGGTGTTTGAAGCAGGATTATTCAGCATTAAGGTGTTTAAGATGATCGAACTAGTCAATAAGGTTGGATAGAGGCTGGGCGGGGGGATGGGTGTCCAGGACAAGGGAGCATAACCTTAAAATGAGAGCTCAGCGTTTCGGGGTGATGTCCAATATTTGTCTTAAAATTTAATTATTGTGTGTAGCCAGTTTCTTTCAGTATACGGTCCCTTTAAATGTTTTTGAACAGCTGTGCACACATTATTGATCACGGACAAAGCACCTTCCCAGTTTCTGCGGGATACTACTGGTATCGAGATATTACTAGTGGGAATGTGGTTGTTGTCGGAATGCACTGTCTCACACAAAGGGTAGTGGAAATTGGGAACTGCCTCCCCCAAAAGCTGTTCAGAGAGCGGTGGAGGCAGGGTCAGTGAATATTTTAAGGCAGAGGTGGATAGATTCTTGACCAACAAGGGAGTCAAAGGTTATAGGGGACAGGCAGGAATGTAGAGTTGAGGCCACAATCAGATCAGCCATGATCTTATTGAATGGTGGAGCAGGCTTGAGGGGCCGAATGGCCTACTCCTGCTCCTGCTCCTGATTTGAATGTCCATATGTTCGGACTATGCTGATTGGAAACTTTGATTAATAGGTTATTCTTCTGTTCTGATGAAAGGTCATCGACCTGAAACGTTAACTCAATTTCTCTCCACAGATGCTGCCCAATGTGTTGAATATTTCTACTGATATTGAAGGAATAGGAAGGTAGATGGAATTGAGATACAGATCAGCCTCTTAGTGAATAGAGGAACAGGCTAGAGGGGCTGAAAGGCCTATTCCTGTTTCTACATTCCCCTCCTGTGCAGTTTCAGTTACATCAAATAGCATGGCCCTTTAAACAAAATATGTTCAGGGAAGTCACCAAGTGTGACAGGAAGAGGCATGTTAACAATCCTGTAAGTAAACATGGACCTTTTAATGATCATCATCTGTGTAGGTGCAAGGATACGTGCGTGTGCATGTGCATGCTGTGTGTGTGTACATGTGAATTCAGCTCAATTGCACCGATGCACTTAGCAACTGACCTGGACAATGAACCCAATGATATTATCAGCACTAAATTTTGATGGAAAAAAATGTACTGAACGAGATGAGCAGAAAGGGAGAGAAAATCAGTTAAAAAAAAAGTTGTGAAATATAACTAGGTTTCTTTGTAACTATTTTGGTTCAGAAAAAGTTAAGAGTTCCAGTTAAATAACGATGGAGAACTCAATGTGCTGCTGTGTACTCACAGAATGAGATAAATCTTGGCTTCGCTGACCTCCTGCTATGTTGTTTGTTCTGATCTTGGCAAGACTTAAACTAGGATGGGTGGGTAAGTACATTGTTCCGGTTGACAGAGTGAAGGCAGCAGCTGATTGGGAGCCAGTCACGTGTTGAGAGTGTTGCATTGATTCCCAAACTAAATTTGGTTAGATTACACTTGGAGCACTGTGAGCAGTTCTGGTCTTTATAGTTGTATAAAGGATACAGGGGGCCATTGGGGCAGGTGCAAAAATGATTCGCTAGAATGATACCGGAACTGAGGAAAGAGTGAACGGTCTGTTGCTCTTTTCTCGAGGAAAGAGAAGTCTGGGGAGTGACCTGTTAGAAGTCTTCAAAATTAAGAAGGGGTTTGATAGGGTAGACATAGAGAGGATGTTCCCAATTGCAGGCAAGACCAGAACTAAGGGTCATAAATATAAGATAGTCACTATAAAACCCAATGGGGAATTCAGGAGAAACCTCTTCACCAATGGAGTGGTGAGAATGTGGAACGTGCTACAACATGGAGTTGTTCAGGCAAATAGCATAGATGCATTCAAGGGGAAGTTAGATAGGCACACAAGAGAGACAGGATTAGAAGGATCTGTTGATGGGGTTAGATGAAAAAGGGTAGGAGGAGTCTTGTGTGGAGCATAAACACTGGCATGGAGCTGTTTGACCAAATGTCTTGCTTCTGCACTGTGAATAGGTTCTAATTTGAATGTCCGGTGTCCAGCTGATTATAGTGCTATTTGTAACTTCAAGTGAGGGTTTGGAATGGAAAATGTATGCGTGTGAGGGGTTTGGGTTGTGGGTGATAGGGGGGGAGCGAGGGAGAGAAGTGCAGACTGACCTCTGCTAACTGCTCAAAAAAATGTATAGAGACATGCCATTTTTAGATGTGAAGGTAATTATTATCTGAAGGAAATAGAGATTTGTATTATGCTGTAAATAGGTCTGGCGCATGCTGGTCTAATGCAGTCCCAATTTTAAAGTCAAACACACTGTTCTTATCTTCGTATGAGTTTGATATTGTGTATGATCAAGTAGCCAAGCTTACAGAAACTTGGTGGGGGCATTGAAGCTCCTCTGTAGTACAGGACAGGGGAACTGGAAAATATAGGAACTGAGATGTTACAGCAGCATTATGAATGAGAAAGTCACATCATGGTTACATAGGTGGTTTCTAGTATAAACGTGAGCATGAGACTTCCTAATAGGAAGCATTGACACAAAAATGTGTTGAACCATTAAACTGGTAAAAGAAAGAACTTGCATTTATATAGTATCTTTTGTGGCCTCAGGACACCCCGAAATGCTTTACAACCAATTAAATCCTTTGTAAGTGTCGTCACTTATAATGCAGGAAATGCAGCAGCATACTTGTGCACAGCAAGCTCTCACAAACAATGTGACAATGCCCAGGTAATCTGTCTTTGTGATGTTGGTTGAGGGGTGAATATTGGCCAGAGACACTGGGGTGAACTCGACTACTCATCTTCCAAATAATGCCATGGGATCCTTTATATTCACCTGCTAGGGCGAATGGGCACGGCTTCAACATTTCATTCATAAAACAGCACCTCCAACAGTGCGGTGCTCCCACAAGATAGCATTAGAGCGTCAGCCACAATTTTGTGCTCAAGTCTCTGGAGTGGGACTTGAACCCACTTGAAACTTCTGACTCAGCAAAAGGTGCTACCAACTGAGCCACAGCTGACACTTAACACTTAAGGTAATAGTTGTCAGTAGACAGGAAACATGTGACAGCTAGGATTTTTTTTTAAGCTGTGTACAATTGTTTATCTGTTTTGTGGGCAGGTTGATGCAATAATACTTGTCAAGTTCAAAAGTTTAGAGAGACTCTTGACATTATGTGCTGTGTCAATACAATTAAGCAACCAGTTAAATGAAGACTGGCATTTGTATGTTTGCAAGATGGAGTTTGTAAGTTGACAATGATCTGCTGTGTGTGTATGTTTGCTAATGAGCCTGTATTTTCCCGTTATGGTTCACTTAATGGGAACTCTGTGCAAAATGTGATGAAACACATGGAAAGCAGTTAAATTGGGACTGACCATCATAGTCTGGGAAACAGATGCTCAAATGGGTCTTCTTGATCTTTTCCTTGAACACATCCTTCTTGTTGAGGAAGAGGACGATGGAGGTTGCGATGAAGTAACGATGATTACAGATACTGTTGAAGAGATGCAGACTCTCGTGCATACGGTTCTGTAATTCACCAAGAGGAATCGATAAATTAGAAAAGAAACCAAGTTGATCTTGAATAATATTGAAATTAGAGCTGGAGCTTTGAAATCGGGAAGCTTGTGTTCACACAAAGAGCAGTGGAAATCGAAAACTGCTTCCCAAAAAGAAAACGGGAAAATTTAAGACTGAGTTTGATAGAACTTTGTTAGGTAGGGTATCAATGGAAATGGCTCACTGTTAAGCAATTAAGGTGCAGATTGGCCATTATCTAATTGAATAGCAGAGCAGATCCGAGGGGCTGAATGGCCTACTCTTCTTCCTAGTGATACATATTCCTAGCCTGTGCTTAGTTTTAGGACTCTTAAGCTCCTATGTACCTCCAATGATCATTTCTCCTCTTCCTCCTCCTCCAATAACTCCTACTTCTCCTCCTCCTGCTCCCACAACAATAACTCCTCATTTGATTTTCATCATTTCTCTCTTGGCTGGCTGGTGCTTCATGGGTCCAGTGGCTATTTCTTGCAACTGGTGAGCTCATAGTATAACTTTGGTGAGTCGCTGCTGACTATCCATGAGAATCCCAACTTGTAGAAGATGTATGCAAAGGTCAGTGTAGATCATTGTGAGGTTTTAGCAGACGGACGTGTTGCCGTGGCGATTACAGTGGCGCCTGGGGGTCGGAGCCGGAGAAAATTCATCTCCCTCCGCCCACCCGCTCAGGTAGCTCATGAGAGGTGAGGGCCACATTCAGAGTCAGTGTCCACTTACCACTTCATCATCCTCCACCAGCACCATATCATAGGCGCTAAGCGCAGCAATGAAGATGATACAGGTGACACCTTCAAAGCAGTGGATCCATTTCTTGCGTTCGGAGCGCTGACCGCCCACGTCAAACATTCTGTGGAAGGGATAGAAAGAAAATGAAGGCCAAGTGAACATAAGTGCTTGAAGTGAGGAAAATTCCATTCCATCGCAATTACACCCCAGATCTTGAAGTACACAAAATAATGAAGATTGTGCTTGGAATGTGATGCCTCTGGGTAAACTGTAACTTGTAAAGAAGTTTTACGTAACTGCTTTTCCAGTCATTAAAGGGACAAAGAGGATAATAAACTTTAATAGGGCAAACATACAGGTAGTAAATATCGATTAAACTTTAGGTTAAATGTTATATAACGGGCCGTAACTTCAAATGAAGTATCAATTAAGTTGGTTTGAAATCCAGGTGATCCGATCTTGCCCAACCTTCCGACTCAGGCTGGGCGAGATCCGGGCAGTGCAGTGTGTCCCCTGGGCCTAGCGTCGAGGGCTGCAGAGTCACAGGTAAATAAGCCGTGCCCCCTTTTTGACAGCAGTACCTGCCTTAAGCCAGGTGAGTTAAGAGCTGCCTGGCAAGCCAGGGAGAAGTTAAATGTGTAGGGTTGGGGAGTTGTTGGGTCAGGTGGTGACTTGGGGGGGTTGGGGTGTCGGGTTGGGTTAGGCCTGGGGGTGTGGGGGTGGGGGTGAGAGTCTAGGGTAGGGGGGAGGTTGGCAGTCGGGCTTGGAGGTAGTGGTGGTGGTGGGTGGTGGGGGGATGGAGTCGGGCCTGGCTTTGGGGGGGTGTCCCTGTTGGTGGGGGAGGACTCCCAGTGGGGGGTGTGGGGGGAATCCCATGAGTTGGGGAGTTCCCGTCGGGGGGTTATAGTCCTTTAGATGTGGGGGGAGTCCCGTAGGGAGGATTGTCCTGTAGGGAGGGTTGTCCCCTGGGGGGTGCGGGAGTAATTGCGGATGGGGTGAATCCCATGGGGGGATCTTGGTGTCCCTTGGGGGAGGGTAGTTGGGGGTGTGGGGGGAGTCCCGTGGGGGGCCGGTGTGGGTCTGCACAATAGTTACCCAGAAATTCAAAGTGGCTTTAATTCTTCTAACCTTTTCTGGGTAACTATTGACGTAACACAGTCGAAACCATCTGAAGTTTGCAATTTAAATCGCGTTTTTGGATGGTTCCCAGTGCAGGGCAATAGCCCAAGGGAAGTTTGCCCTTCTGGGCAATTGCTATTCAAACCTTACCCGTGAGACTCCGAGGCGGGATTCCCCTCTCCCCCCGCCCCCAAATACAACACCCTGCAGCTCGAAAGTTACCGCCTAATATTCTATAGAATTTACAGCGCAAAAACAGTTTACCTGGTCTGTATGCTCCACACAAGCCTCCTCCCACCCTACTTCATCTCACCCCATCAAATATCCTCTATCCCTTTCTCCCTTGTGTACCTATCTAATTTCCCCTTAAATGTATCTATACTACCGGCCTCAACTACTCTGTGTGGTAGCAAGTTCCACCTTCTGACTACTCTCTTAGTGCAGAAGTTATTTTCCAAACAGTTCATGGCCGTCTTATTGCCCTAAAATATGACATCTCGCCCTCACCTGTACTTAAATTCATTTGTCAGTTACACGCCCATCCTGCAAGTTTGTCAACATCAAGCTTGTGAACATCGCCATTTATTCTGGTCCTGTCTTGCTTGGTGTTAGCCAGACCCTGCAATTTGGCAGTGTTCTTTCAGGCAAAGCACTCCTCTGTGAGCTGTCTACCTGTGAGTACTGTAACTCGGTAAAACTTTAACCCGGTAGCATTTCTCTTTATGCCCAAAGAATAGAAACTGCACCGCATGTGACTCAGTGCCCTGTGAGAATCTACCCTGTTCTACATTTACTGGGTGCACTGCATTAGCTGCCACCGTTTTACAATAAAAAGAGTCTTGAGGAGAGTGAAGGTATCATTTTTTTGAGCATTTGCCTTTCCGACAATACCAGGAACAAACATCGTGGTCCTGGCTTAGTTGTTTTGTCCAATCAGCTGAGCTGTTGTTACATACGTACATTTGCACAAACAAATTAGGAGCAGGAGTAGGCCATTCAGCCCCTTGAGCCTGCTCCAATGTTCAGTAAGATTATAGCTGATCTGATCTGTGACCTTAATGTCACTAGCCTGCCTACCCTGATACCCTTTGATTCCCTCGTTAGTCAAGAATCTATCTACCTCTGCCTTAAAAATGTTCGATGACCCTGCCTCTACTGCTCTCTGGAGAAAGGGGTTCCGCAGACTCATGACCCTCTGAGAGAAAATAATTCTCCTCATCACTGTCTTAAATGGGAGACCCCTTAACTCTAAACTGTGTCCCCTGGTTCTGAGACGGTAGCTACAGGTAGGATAACTTGATGAGCAGGATAGGTGTGCAGACTGGGAAACGTTAACCCGCTTAATCCCCATTCTCCGTACCTAAAGTTGAGATCCTTAAGTCCGAACTGAGTCTCAATGATGCCAGTGGTTTTCACTCGTGAACGCAGGACATCCTGCTCAGTGGGGAGATAACCTGGCTGTACGATACGACCCAAGTCATTGAGATAGCTGTAGCGGCCAAATGAAAAGCAAAAAAAAACAAGAGTCAGCAACCAGAGGTCAGATTAATTGTCAACCAGTATTCAGAGAAGACAGGACAAAGGGAGACGAGGGAATATGGGCTGTGGGATCCAAGGGGAAGGCAGGATGAAGGATCCTTTTGATTCTTCTTTTTCTTTAATGGAGTTGGTCTGGAGCTCATCATTTTTTTGTTTTGGTTTCATTCCTAAATCTCTCGGTCTCACTACCCAAGTGTTTGCTTGGCTCAGTGGTGGCCCTGTGTGCCAGAGGCTGTGAACGCAAGACTGAGTGTGTGTAACCTCGGCTAACACTTCCCCTCAGTACTGAAGATATGCTGTCCTTGGGGCAAGATCTTCAACCAATGGCTGGCTGTTTGTTCAGTTGAAGGTTAAATATTCTTTGGCACTTTCAAAGGTCAGGCAGTCTCCTCGGTGTTCTGGCTAACATTCCACAAAACTAATACCATCCAAACAAATTAATTGGTCATTTGCTGTTAGCGGCACCTTGCTGCGTGCAATCTGATTTGCCGCGTTTACTGCAAAACACAGTCACAGTAATTTTAAAAACAATTTGGGATGTCTTGGGGACATGAAAAGTGCTGTATAAACACAACTTATTTCTTTACCTCTAATCCCATCTTCAAACTCACCCCTCAACCGTGCCTTTATCCGTTAACCCCCCCACTCTTCCAGTCCCAGCTCAATGCCCAATCCTTTCTCTCCCTCTTCCTGTAGCAAAGTGCCTTGGAATGTGTTTTAAAATTGCAGTTAATCTAACCTGATCCAGGGGAACAGTGGCATAGCGGGAATGTTATTGGACTAGTAATCTTGAACCCATGACTGACGCTCCGGGTGCATGAGTTCAAATCCTACGATGGCAGCCGGGGTGCATTTAAATGCACTGAATTAATAAATCTGGAATAAAAAGCTGGTCTTGTTATTAATGATCACGAAACGACCAGATTGATGTAAAAACCCATCTGGTTCACTAATGTCCTTCGGGGAAGGACATCTGTCATCCGTCCCCAGCCAATCCAGACCGATGTGGTTGACTCCTAGCTGCCCTCTGAAGCAGCCCAGTAAAACCACTCAGTTGTAACGAACTGCTACGATGGGGTGTACCTACGCCACATAGACTGCAAGAAAGCACTACCATCCTCTCAAGGGCAATTAGGCACAGGCAGCATTGTCAGTGAGGCTCTCACATCCTTGAATGAATGAGGAAAAATCTATCTGTTGCTCCTGTAGTAGCAGTTTATCGCTAGTAGATGGTGCAGTTGTGCTGTAAGAGTTTTATAAAGTACAGCTGCGCCATCTATTGGCAGGAGAATACCTAACAAGGCAAAAAATATCTCAAAACATTCGCAAAGCAACCAACTTTGGGAGAGCCGCTGGTGTTCTTCTGTTGGCAAACACGGCAGCCATTTTGGCCACCGCAATTAACAACTGGGTTTAACCTGCTTCCCTTTCGGTGGTTATGAGTCAAGAGCCTGGCCTTGCTTCTTAAATCGCTGCTTCTTTCCGTGCCCACTGTTCAGATTGGCTGCAGAGCTAATAAAGTAAAGAAGGAGCCACCTACTAGCCAGCAGAATCGTTCAGTTGGTACTCCGAGGCTCGTTCGAAGCAGACCTGGATGCCAGAGTCATTCCAGAGACGGCTGATAATTTCGTACATCTCCTTTGGCAAAGACCCTTCTTCGATAGTGTCAGCTAGATGCATCAGTTTGCGAGAATCATCCTGCACAAAAGTGAGTGTCACAAGGGTTTGTTGCATGTTTTTCCCCCCCTACAAGCTCTGTTTATGACCGCGGAACAGGTTGCAGGAGCAAGAAAGCCACTGCGCTTGAACCTGCTGCATCATAAAAAGTGGCTCAATGCCAGCACTCCCTGTGCAGCGAGTTCCCTATCTCAGGCGTGCTGCTGTGACGAAGAGCTAAATTGAGGTCAGGTATTGCTTGACAGGGAGACACCGCCACCCCACCCTCCCCGGCCCTCCCCATCCAAAATACTCCCGCCTGGAAGCTGTAAATCATTGAATGGTAGAGCACTGAAAGGCCGTTCAGGTTATTGTGTCCGTGTTGGCCTTTCGAATGATCATCCTTGAGTGTCAGAAATGCAAATGGAGGAAAGAATCAGCAGGCCAGTCACCGTCTGTCAATTTGGTATTAAACAATCCATGGGAGCATAATGGTCATTGAAGAACCCTCCCACAGCCTGGCCTACAACTGTACATATGCACAATATTTTAAATTCCACTCCTTTTGAAAGTGGTCGCAGTAAAAAGCTAATATAAAGAAGTTAAATCATATGGCCAATTTAAGCAAAAAATACATGTCTGATCTGGATGAAGGGGAGCCAGAGTACGCACCGGAATTGAACATTTATAAACGGTTCTTCAATGACCCACGGACTGTTTAATACCAAATTGACTGACAGTCATTGGCACGTTGATTCTCTTTCCTCCATTTGCATTTCTGATTGGAGGTTGAACGATTACTCACTCCAGAATGACCTTTCGAAGGGTCAACGCAGACACAAATAAGCAGCAAGTTTCTAGACCATCATCTCTGCACAGCAAAGTACACGATGTCAGTGTCTCCCGCAAATGTTTATTTTCACAACAAAAACAAAAACAGCCGGAAAAACTCAGCAGGTCTGACAGCATCCGCGGAGAGGAGCACGGTCAACGTTCATCAGAAGAGTCATACGGACTCGAAACGTTAACTGTGTTCCTCTCCGCAGATGCTGCCAGACCTGCTGAGTTTTTCCAGCTATTTTTGTTTTTGTTTCGAATTTCCAGCATCTGCGGTATTTTGCTTTTACTTTAGTGTTTATTTTCACAATTGTGTCAAGGCCTCTTTCCTTTGGAGTCAGTTTGATGAGAATTGGAGAAACTGTGATCTGGTTACACAGCACTCTATGATTAATGATCTATATTTATCAAATTAACTATTTATAGAAATAGATATCGTCGAGTGCAGTGTCGAATGGCTGAGCTGCAAGCCTGTGACCCTCTCTGGCCCTGTGACTTCTTTATACACTTGCTAGGCGCTTGTTGTTTTGTTCTGCATTTTCTACATCCACCCAATGATCAGGACCCATGACAATCCCAGGAGCAGCGTGGATTCAGTCACTAGGTTCATGCAAACTGGCATCCAAAATGACCAGAGATATGAACAGACGAATTAGGAGCAGGAGTAGGCCATTTGGCCCATCAAGCCTGCTCCGTCATTCAATAATCTCATGGCTGGCCTGATTGTGGCCTCAACTCCACGGGGCAGGATTTTTGCCCCCGTTGGGCTGGCGCGGCCGGCGGGCCTAGGGGCGGTCATGAAGCCGACCGCCGCCCGCGTTCGGGCCCCGACGTGGATTTCACGCCGACTGGCCAATTAACGACCGGCCAGTGTGAAACCCGCGCTGCAGGGCTCAGCGCTGCCGGGGTGGGGTGCGGGGGCAGGAGGAGCGCGAGTGCTGAGGTTCGCGGGTGCGCGCGATGAAAGGTCCCTGAGGCACGGAGCTGCCACAGGGAGCTGAAGGGTTTGAACTGTAAAAACAATAAGATATCAAAATAATGAAAACATGCCCCCTCAAGTGACTCTGTCGCAGGAGCAGGGACGTATTAACTATGAGTTTTAGAAGTTTTTTTTTAAAAAAAATCACCGTGGATGAGGTTGCGCCAAAAAATGCGAAGGCTGCTTGGCCTTTTTTGCCCACCTGCCAGCTGAACGGTTGGACAGGCAGTGAAAAATTCAAATCGATTAATTGATTAAGGGCCTTAATAGGCCGCTTAGTTGTCGGCGGGCGCACGGCCGTCTCTCGCGCACGCCTGCCGAGCGAAATATCGTGATGACATTGGGCTGCCCGTCTGAGACCATCACGCACGAAGTTACTTTCACTCGGGTTGGGCGCATGCCCGCCTGGTGAGAGAAAAATTCAGCCCCACATTCCCATTTACCCCCAATAACCTTTGACTCCCTTGTTAGTCAAGAATGTGTCTACCTCTGTCTTAAAAATGTTCAATGACCCTGCCTCTACCGCTCCCTGGGGAATAGAGTTCTACAGACTCTCAGAGAGAAAAGATTTCTCCTCAGCCCCGCCTTAAGCCTTATTTTTAAAACTGTGCCCCTACCTCTAGCCTCTCCCACAAGGAAAAACATGCTTTCAAATAGCCAAGCCCTGGCATCCTTTAGTCATCGCCGTGATAATTCTCTCTCTCTAGCAGTCCCACAAAGTGTGAGGGATGCTTGCACATGGAGTCTTAACATGGGGATGCTGTTGCAATGCAGATACCACATGGTTCTGTCTGACTAAGAAACTCTCCCACGTCTACTGCCTGCCACAGATGTATCTGAAGGAATTACAGATTGACACTCAACCTGCTTGGCCACAACATGCACGCACACACCTTCTGTGCCACCAAGCCGTGGAGTGCGACTTGATTCTAGATCTTGTGGCTCAGAGGGAGGGATGCGACCCAATGCTCCACAAAACCTCCAACAGCGATAGCTAGACATTGGACATATTAAAGTGCAAACTGTTAGCTGTGGGTTCACAAGAGTAAATCGTACTGCATAGGGGACTGTGGCATTACTGGTACACATATGACTACAGAGTTCACTGTATTTCATGCGGTATTGGGTTCATTGTGCCACCTATCGGAAGAGTTGAGAACCAGGGGTCACCAATTCAAAGTAAGCAGTAAAAGACCCAAAGGCTGCATGAGGGAAGTAAGTGTTTCAGATCCAGAATATATGGCCTAGCGTAGTGGAGACCGATTCATTATGACTTTCAAAAGGGAATTGGATAGCTATCTGAAAAGAAAATATTCGCAGGGCTGTGGGGAAAAGGCGAGAGATGGAGGGACTAGCGGGATGACTCTTGCAGAGAACCAGCACAGACACAACGGGTTGAGTGGGCTCCTTTTGTGCTGTAGCCACGCTATGATTCTATTCTAAGTGTGATTGTGGTGTTCATTGTACCATGTGTGACCTATAATCTGTGTACTGGGTTCACTGACCTGTCTGGCACTGTCTCCATAACCGATGTTCAGTGTGGTCATTGCCTTGACAATAGCCATCATGGACTGCAAGGTGTTACTGTAGATGATGCTGATGAACTCCAGGCACTCCTCACGGGAGTAGCCATCTTGGTGAATAATTCTGTCAAACAACAGAACACACGAGGATTTCAAAATTCTTTTCTCTTTTGCATGGAACCACATTAGCAAGTCCTTTATGTTTAGTATGTCTGACTGTGGCACAGTTAGGACTCAGCTCGTTCAAATGAAAGCTGCACTCATTCAAATTATCTGTACTAATGTTTATTCCTATCAAATATTCCTGTTTATGAACCAAAGGCTGCGTTTGTGCAGAGATGCATGACTTAACTTGCTGGGAGTTTCTAGGGTAGGGTAATTAGTAATGCTATTTTAAAATTCATCTGTGAGATGTGAGCACTTATTGCCCACCCTTTATAGCACCTTGAGCAGGTGGTGGTGAGCTGCTTACAGCTGAATCGCTTGCTAGGCTACTTCAGAGGGCTGTTATGAGCCACCTACATTGCTGTGGGCGTGGAGTTACACATAGGCCAAACCAGGTAAGGACGACAGATTTCCTCCCCTTGAAGGGGTTTAGTGAACCCATGGGTTTTTACAACAATCCAATAGTTTCATGATCACTATTAATGCTCCAGCTGCTATGGTTGGATTTGAACTCATGCCTCCAGAGCTTTAGTCCAGGCTTCTAGATTGCTCGGCCAGTAATGTTACCGCTGTGCCATCATCTCTCTTACTGGAGGACCCTCGTTTACTGGCAATTTTGCTGGTGGGTAATTTCTGCTCGGATGGAAGTTGTGTTTTTGTGTTGTAATACAGCAATATTTTTTCATGCTATTGGCCACTTGTTAAGTGACAGTAGCCTGATAAATCAAATTATCTACACTTTTTCATTTTGTAATATAGTACAAGCCTATTGGGCCAAATGGCCTCCTCCACTGCTGTTTTGATGTTAATGGGGCGGGGGGGGTGCAGTTGATTCATATGCACCAAAATGCATCTAAGAGAACACAAAAAAGAGCAGAAGACAAAGGGTTAACTTAAGGGAGAAGAAGCCATGGGAGAAATGTGATGGTGAAGTATTACAGATCACCCAGGAAGTCCAAGTTGCCTGGAGCTATGGATTGTGATGGTAGAGGCTCCAACGTTATCTCTATCGTGTGGCTGACCTGAAATCTCTCCTGCTCTCACTGCCTGCCATTGGCATGTGTTGGAAGGATCTGCAGGTTGATATCAACCTCTTTGATTATGTACACACCTTCCTTAGCCATCAAGTCCTGGGGTGGGATTCAAACCCAGAGCTTCTGGTTTAGAGGCAGGGACACTGCCCACTGCCCCACAAGACCTCCTTGAGAGGAACGTACAAACCTTCAAGTAAAAAGGGAGAACCAAGATATTGAAAAAGTCTTAGTCTACACATGGTTTAAAAACTGGAACTGTTTAATAACAAATAGTCGGTTGGAACTACAGAACTTGAATATTGCTGAAAAAAGACATTTTGTGGAAGCTTTTCATCCTGCACTCATCAGGACATTTGCAAGAATATCAATCTCAGGGGAAGCAACAACTTTATACTGCATGAAAAGAGAGTGTAGATTGGTTGACAAGTGGACTCTTGATTGGTAGAGGCGTTGTTATGGTGAATGCACCAGTCAATGGCGACAAACAGCATGTCCCTTCCACTGTCGGCAATCGGCAAGGTACAGACTGTACCCAACTAGCCCGTGCTTGCAAAACTCAAAGCACAGTGTCCAACATTAGATGTGATTCCTCAATTGGACAATATTTGCTAAATAATCTTCAGTGTACTAAAAATTATGCTGACAACCAATTTCATCACAGTGTGGCACATTTGCGTGTACTGGGAGCTACATACATTAATATACAGGTCCCTGTTCTTGGCAGACAGTAAGAACATATACACACATTGCACCTGTTTCAGCTAAACAAAATAAGTGATAGCCGTTCGCTGGTTCATTCCTCAGGGCAATGCCTTGACCAATCAGAGTCAAGCTGCCTGTTTGAAATTTCAGCCTCCTTGAACTGGTGCATTCTCCATGGCAAAGCATCTACTAATCAGAGTCCACTTGCCAACCAATCAGCACTCTCTTCTCATACAGTGTAAAGTTGTTGCTTCCCCTGATGTTGGTATTCTTGTGACTGTTCTGATGAGTGCAAGATGAAAAGATTCATTTAATAACAATAAACCTGGTGGCTGAAATATTAGGGAGCACTCTGTTATTTTGTTTTGAGTTAGTAATGTTAACTTTAATATAAAAACAAACCTCGAACCCAATTGGATCATTTTATTCAATTTTTATACTTAATTTTGAATCCAATCTTATTCTTCCTGAAAAGCATTAATATTTTTTAGTTTTGTTCAGAGCATTATACTCTCTATCTCTGAAACATGGAAGGTAGATTATTTTATGTTCATCACTGTGTTGGTTTAATGAGAAAACCTAGTTTTCTAGACTCTGGTTGTTTGGTTTGTCGTTGCTTTGTAAAGGTTAATTCAATGAATTGATTAGAGTGGCAAGGGGAGGTGATGGTGTAGTGGTATTGTCACTGGACTAGTACTCAGAGACCTAGGGTAGTGCTCTGGGGACCTGGGTTTGAATCTCACCATGGAAGATATTGAATTCAATTAAAAAAAAAAATATCTGGAATTATAAGTCTGCTGATGACTGCAAAATTATTGCCGATTTTCGTAAAAACCCATTTGGTTCACTAATGTCCTTTAGGGAATGAAATCTGCTGTCCTTACCTGCTCTGGCCTACATGTGACTCCGGACCCACAGAAATGTGGTTGATCCTTAACTGACCCCCGAACAAGGGCAATTAGGGATGGGCAATAAATGCTGGCAGAGCCAGCCATGCTCACGTCCCATGAATGAATAAAAAATAATACACATTATTTCTAATGAAGCTCCTCTGATTCTTATGCCTCACTGAGATGGAGGGCAGAATTTTGGATATGTGTTGGAGGTGGGACCTTATGGGTAGGATGGACTGGAGCATGGACCTTGGAGAGCTGCGTGCTCATTTGGCCACGGGCCCTTTTAGAAGTGGATCACTTTTAAAAGTGAATTTTTTTCAGTTGGGGGAGGGTGTCAGCTACCCACCCTCAAGCATCCAGTAGCCAATTAAGCCCCTTAAAGGGCCTTTTTAGGGCACTGAGCAGACATCATTTAGAATTTACCAGTTGGCAGGTGGGCCCCCACCCCCTCTTGGCAGCCGAATCTGAGCCAATGCATAGAGATGGCCTCCTGGTGGCAGACATCAGAGCTAGTGCTCTAAATAACTTCTTTTAACCCACTCCCCACTGCCCATCCTGTGCTCACGTCTGTTAGATGGTTAGGCTGCCATGTTGATGGGATATCCACCCCCCCCACCCCTCCCCCAATTGGCAGTCTGGTACCTGTGACCAGTATAAATTTCATCAGTATTAAAAAGTCTTCAGAGGCTGCCTTCCTCTCTCTCTCTCTCACATACATTGACAGCCTCTCTTCGGCTGGTGAGGCTGCCAATCTCTCAGGCCTGGAGGGCCTCCTATAGGAACCCACCCACCATCCATAACCGGACGGCAAGCATTCCCCCAGGCCACTGATTGATTGACCAGCGGTTCAAAGATTGCGTCGGGAGTCAGTCGCTGATGTAATGAGGGTGGGAGTCCGGACCGAGAAATGGTCCCGACCCCAAATCAAACATACTCCCCACAAAAAGAGAGAGAAAACCCATAAAAATAAAGAACTGCAACATTCAGCGCAAGATGCACATTGGAACTGGCAAGACCTGAATTGCAAAGTCAAAATGCCCGATCTCTTCCTGTCTTTCTCCCAGTGATGCCAGCATTTATATTCTAACTGGCAACTGAACACTGGGCACTGCCCTGCCAATGTGACCTTTGCCCATTACCGTTATTTAACAATAAAATCCTTCCAAAAGAAATAGAGAATAACCTACTTCATCTGTTTGACAATGGTGCTCTTGCCAGATTCTCCAGCACCTGGAAGAGAAGAGATGTAATTAGGGAGGGATTAGAGCTTTTTCCATTATAATAACACAGGCTATAGGGGGAAATAGAAGTATTTAAAAATATGTAAACATCGGATAGAGTAGAAGCCTTTCAGTGGTTGAGGAACCAAAAGCAGCAGATTAAACGTAAACGAGTTAAAATCAGTACAAAAGAATCCATTCGGCCTGTCGAGTCTGTACCGCCTCTGCAAGAGTAATTTAGCTGGTCTCACTCCCTGGCCCTTTCCCCCTATCCCTGCATTTTTCTCCCCTTCAGGGGTTTATCATGATATTGTTCACCCAATTTCTATCAAACAATGACAAAAGACGGGCAATAATTGGTGCAATTCTGCCCCTCGGCGGCTTCAATATGCTTTATAGAAACAGAATGGCACATGTACTAAAAGTGACAATGGCATCGAGTGACACCACCTCAACAGTGCATCAGTTTTGTGTGTTGTTCCCAGCCTTTGTCGGCTCTCTAGTTGCTGCATGTGTGCTGACTGGGTTGGGTTATTGACTTGGCAGCTGGACAATTAGGCTCAAACCAGGACTTCAAGAAGAAAAGCCATCCCGCCACCAAATCCCTGCCCACTCTTGTACCCCTCCTGGCCACCAATCTTAGGACATTGTTGGCAAAGAGGTTGGGTCCTGTTGCCTGCCTACCCTCTCTACTAGAAAACATGCCCAACGAAGGGAAATACTGTGGCATCAGTGAGGAAAGTGATAGAAACCTTGCAGGTAGATACTACTTTCCGAGTGTTGTCTGCTGATTTGAGACATCCACCTTTCACTTCCCTTGGAAAAACCATCAGACACAACCACCAATATTGTGGCAAATTATCTCTTCAAAAACATATTTTCTGTCATACATTTCTTCCAAACTCCCCCATGTTCATGTAACATAACAATTTATATATCAAAACACAAACCATTAGAAAGAAGTCGGTTTTTTTAATATAGAAAGTATTTGATATTCTCCAGTCCAGCCTCTCATTGTCTTCCTCTGTTAGATGCTAGAATAATAAATAATTTACATTTATGCAGTGCCTTATTTTGTTGAGAAGTGTTAAGCACTTTACACAAAGAATTACTTGTTGGAGGGCAATGGCTACCCTTATGTCGGCTGTTCCAGCCCAGGATGGGCAGACCACTTCCCCCGGTGGTGCTAGGTGCCCGTTCAATAGCACAAAATGCCTGGTTCACTGCCCTGACTATGACATGGCAGGAGGTCCAGCCCACTTGACTACATTGGGCATTTGATTAAGTTACAGTTGAGTTTCTTGGGGTATCTGAAGCCGCCTGTGGAGAGAAACTGGTCTGGTCACAACTTTTTATTATAGAGTTCTGACTCATGAAGTCCTGAGACAGAAAAACCAGGCCCGATAGTTCCAAAAGCAGAATCACAAAGTAGATTTGGATGCTCAAGTGACAGTAGTGATAAAAGTTGCAAACTCAGGGTCAATATTGTCGCTGAATTCATCCACTAAGTGGCAGAGCAGCATCACATTGGATTAAATGTTGGGTTGGAAAGGCTTTCATATTCTTAGAAACCTCTCAAAGCACTTCATATACAATTCATTAATTTGAAATGGAGTACCTATTGTGATGCAGCAACCATTCTACACTGAGGAAGATCCCACAAGTGGTAGTAATGTGAGGAAAGATTAGTTAATCTGTTTTCAGTGCTATTGGTTGAAGGGAAGAATGTTGTACCAGACTCCAGTAAAACTCCCGTCTGGTCCTCAAGTAGCTCATGTCCCTGAATCACCAGAACAGACAAACAAGGCCTTGGGTTAAGGGCTCGTTCATAAAATGGTACCTCCAATAATGCAGCAGCCCTTATATTATGAGCTCAAATTCCTGGTCTGGGACTCAAAACACAGATAAGTGTAATTAAGGTGAGCACAATTCAGTGATTACTTCTTTTTGGGGCAATGTTTTAACACCGCATAACCCCAGTCTGGGTTTGTAAGGTATAATAGGATATAATGTGTTCCGAAGAAGAGTCATACTGGACTTGAAACGCTAACTCTGTTTCTCTCTCCGCAGATGCTGCCAGACCTGCTGAGTGTTTCCAGCATTTTCTATTTCTATTTCAGATTTCCAGCATCCGCAGTATTTGCTTTTATTATGGATTTTGTAGGATGTCTGAGACAGCCTACATCCAGATTTATCAGTCTTAATTGTGCTACCGTAAGATGTCACATGAATCATGAATTTCCAAACTGGACATTCCCCCTGTGCAGTGATTCTAATGAAATCATAGATCAGTTTATAAAGATTGGGCTCTCAATTTCACCAAGGACACAGGTGAAATTTTCCATTGTTTCCTTGGACTGGCAACAGAGGGAGAAATACTCCAGACTACTGGATTTTTTTCAATTTTTCTCTCTGTGACATCTCCAATTTTCTCCCCAGTTCTTTTCCCTCCTCTCCTGAAGGCGTTAGTTTCCATCCTTTTACAATATTGATGGCTCCCATTCTTTCTGAGGGTGATGAGGCCCTTTATTTCCTAAAGGTGATCATTTCTTCCTTGGCTTACCTCTTTCCAAAGAGCGATGGCTCCCTCATGAAATTTAACCCAACAGTCAGTCATCCTCTGACACTTTCGTCCAAATGGCTATTATTCATAAGAGCTGTGACATTAAGTGTTGGCAAGGCCTTTGACTCTGACGAAGCTCACCCCAAGCCACATCTAGGGTTGCCAACCCTGCTGGAGTGGTCTGGAGTCTCCAGGAATTGAAGATCAACTTCCAGGATACTACTGTGTGCAACCTTGGAGAAAAATCATTGGGAGATAGTTTTTTTTTTTTGGTCATTTTCTTTGGATATTTCCCTTTATCAGATGTAAAAATATTGAAAATGGCAGGGCGGGGGGCGGGTGGGTGGAGGAGGAAGCAGTTTGGCTGACAGTCAAGCATCATCCAATTGGGGAATGAGTCCTTTTGCTTTCCGATTTGGCACAGGAAGGCAGTGCCTCACAAGAATGGATGTGTTGCCTGACTAATGGCAGCAGCTTGAGGGCAAGCCATGTGATGAAACCTCCAGGAATGCATTAAGTCACAGTTGGCAACCCTAGCCACATCCCGTAGCTACTCCACATCCACTGACTAACAGTTAGGAGACGAAACCCATATATGTTTTGGAGAGATAGTGGAATTGTTGCTGGACTAGGAATCGAGAGACCCAGGGTGATGCTCTGGGGACCCAGGTTCAAATCCTCACCACAGCAGATGGTGAAATTTGAATTCAATTAAAAAAAAAGGAATTAAAAGTCTAATGATGATAACTAAGCGATTGGTGTAAAAATCCATCTGGTTCATTAATGTCCTTTAGAGAAGGAAACCTGCTGTCCTTACCTGGTCTGGCCTACGTGTGACTCCGGGCCCACAGCAACGTGGTTGACTTTTAAATGCCTTCCCAAGGGCAATTAGGGATGGGCAATAAGTGCCGGCCTAGCCAACGACGCCCACATCTTATCAATGAATAATTTTTAAAAAAATTCCCTTCCTCAGCCCAGGGCTAACCGAGGGCAATTGAAAATGTTCCTTCCACCATCCTGACTGAATTCAGCTTTGCAGGCTGAGTTAGCTGAATCATTGGCCAAATTGTATTTTGTGTCAAGAGATTTAAAATTAAAACTAAAAGAAGTAAAGGATCAAAGGAAGTTGAAATGATATTTGACGAAGGGTGCACCCACTCAAAGCCACACCTGACCTTTTCTCCTTGTGGATGCTGATTGTCCTGCTGTTTACCCCCAGCATTTTCTGTTCTCACTTAAAATTAAACCAATGACTCATGGACATTATAATTAAAATCAGGCTAAAATTTTGAGTTGGGGGAGAGGAATCTAAAAGTAAATTATTTTTTTTAGTCTAAAACGGCCTGAGCTGGTCACTCACTGAGGTCACTCTGTTGATCGTAGACCCCCCCCCTAATGTGAGGAGACCTGAGGGAAGGTATAAATTGTTGAAAAATAGACGATCAGCAAGATGCCGTTTTCTTTGCTGAGAGGGAGCAGTACATTAAAAATTGACAAACGTCTGACTCCATTAATTTTATTCTGACTCATTTTAAAGTATTCCTGTTGCTCCGGTAACCAATGCTGCGAGGCACGGTAATTATGAATAGTGTCTGCTGCTAAACATTTGAATGTGTCTCTTCCAAAGTTTGAGTTTCATACAACGAGCAGCATAGCCTGCTCAAGTGGCATCATGAATGGTTCTGTCCCTCCAGCCTAGAAAGTGCATGGGAGGGGACACCAGTGAATTTCCATCTGCTTGTGGGGTTCTGTTTCTTACTTGCCCTCCTCCGGTCCTTGGAATCGTGGCCATGACCTGGGACTTGCTGCGAGGAAATTACCACCTCGAATCTGCGGCAGTCTGGCTATTGTCTCAGCAAAATGTAGCTTCCCGCCCCTTTTAATTGGAGGGACATTGAAAATTGCTGGTGGAGGGTGGCAGAGTGCCATCTTCCGTGCCAAGCTCTAGCTCTTAACTCAAGACACAGTGAGCTCCTGTTCTTAGGGCACCCTGAGGAGACCAGGGCAAATCGTGAGGCGGGCACATCCTCTGTCTTTCTTGTCCACCACAAGGCTGCCTTTGGCCAAGTAGAAGCCTGGGAGGAGAGATAGCTGGCATAAACCCAGGGCAGCCTGAAGTGTTGTTCCTTCAGAGGGTTCAGTAGGTTAAAATTAACCTCACTGTCACTGTAACTGAGTCAAAATTCAATCATCTCATCCATCTGGCAGCCAATGACATTTTTCAGCCAGCTCAAGCGACACTGCCTCTCCTGGTACATAGTGATCGTAGAAATGACAGGGCAGCGCTAGAAGAGGATTTACTCGATGCCAGTTATTCTAAATTGGAACCTCCCTCCCCTGCTGTCACTTTAAAACAAGGGTCCGGGGCCAAATTACTAGCAGGGAATAAAAAAAATGAAAGGGAAAGTCTCTGCACTGTAACTGTTTTGCTGTCGTTGGCTGTTTTTGGTTTTGGTATAGGCTGCGTGCACATGACCATCGTGTGTGTCAAATGTTGGAAAAAATAGGATTGGGGTTTCCTGCAGACGGAATCTGCTTGCCCTCAAGACGGCACTAAGACAGTTAGAAGTACATTTAGGAGTGCTGGGTAAGACCTGGGTTTTGATACAGCACAGACTGGCGGAATGAAATTCTACCCTCTGTTTGCGGTTTCCGAGGGATTGCCATATAGGCTGGGATTTCAAGGAATGCTCCGGGGAGGATCATTAAAAGCCATCTCTGTGAATGTCCCTCAGTGCTCCCGGGTATAAAGCTTAGGCCTACGTGTTTATTTTTTCATCTGCACCATATCAGAGCTGATGCCTGGTGATGTTGGGACGCAGCTGAAGGTTGCTTTCACTCCAGTGCTGAAGGAAGCTGCTCTGAAACAAACCTGATATCCTGACTGCAGGCAGCCTTCCCGTGATGGATGAAAAGATAGGAATTTTCTGAACAAGTGACACCTTGGTGAATTTATTTTGATCTACTGCTGCTGGACCCTTTCAGTGATTCAATTTGTCTGCAGGAATTCAGCCATTTTGTTGTTTATAGCAGGGGGTGAACTTCAGTCCTTGTGCTGTTAGTTAAGGACTTCAGAGATAAACAGCATATTAGTGCAGCTTATTTTCATGCTGACATGCACTTGGTAATTGCAAGTAATCCGATGAATGCTGTGGCAGAGTTTCCCTCAGATTGGGTGGATTTTAACACTCTCCCCTTTATTGGGTTTGGTGGCGGGAGGGCATTTAATTGGGTGAGAGGGTCACGTGTGGGGCTCCGCCTCTTTCCCCCCTCTGCCCTGATTAAATCCGCTGCAGGAAGGCTCATGGGCGACCTTCCCGCCCCGCTGCCAATTGAGGCCCTTAAGTGGCAATTAATGCCCACGTAAGGGCCACATACTGCCGATGCTGGTATCCACCGAATGGCAGGTGGGGGACTCGCTAAGCGTGCAGCCTGAAAAGCAAACCCTTTCAGGGTTTCTTGTGGGCTTTGGGTTTCTGTCATGGTGGTGGGGGGTTGGTTGGGGGGGTGGGGGTGTGCGGGGGGAGGTGGAGGGGGTGTGGCTCCCTCATTCAAAGACACCCAGCATCGGGGAGCGGACAGCCCACTGAGAAACAACACCCCCCTGCCCTTGCTGCCGATACTCCTCCCCCGAGCACCCCCCGCCCCCCAACCATCACTCCCCTGTGGCTTGGGTCACTCAATGATCTTGGACTTTGGGTGAGTGAATTACCAGCAACAGCCACCGCCCCAGCTGGTGGCACTGCCGAGCAATGAATAGCTGCCGACTTCTGATTGGCCGGCAGCCTTAAGGCGGACAGGACTTCTGTCCCTAGGGTCCTTCGTTCCTGGAGAAAACCTGCCAATGCCCAGCTTTGCAACAGGCCTTCCTGAAAGGAGGGAACATGGGGCCAGCTCTCCAGCTGGTGGGACTCCTGTCACCTACATTAAATCCTGCCCATTGAGTGACTAACTAGGCTGCATCCTTTGTGAAGGTAAATTGATGTTACAACATGCTTCCCCCTAGGGGGGATAATGAAATTGAGAGGGTGAGGAAGCTTGCGTTGCTGGTTAAGGACTTCCTCATGGCCTGCTTCATGTGGCACTGACAGATGCATGGGCTGCCTGCCCACTCTCAGGGAAGGAATGGGGGTAAACGCTTGGACAAGGTGGGTCAGCTGATTAAACACTGGGTTCCAGGCTTGCTTCCAGCAAGAGTTTCTCTGTGGTGGCCGTAGGAATTTGACAACAAGATGAATTCTGATAAAGCCCTGAGTAGGTGTGGGAATCACAGCACAAAGCTGTCCACAGTTAGGTACAAACTGTCATCACTGTGGTATTCTACATTAGGGAGAGCACGAGATGGCGAGATATTACATTATAGTTTGACAGCCCAGTGGTTATGACAAAGGCTTTGAGTTCAAATTTCTTCCAGGTTGAAACTGTATTCAATTGTTCCAACACTGGAAAATGGCAATAAAAAAAACTGCATTTATATGGCATCTTTCACAACCTCAGGATGTCCCAGAGTGCTTTACAGCCAATGAAATATCTTTGAAATGTAGTCACAGTTGTAATGTAGGAAAGCCAGCAGCCGGTTTGCACACACAAAGCTCCCACAAGTAGCAATGTGATAATGACCAGATAATCTGTTTTTGTGATGTTGATTGAGCAATAAACATTGACTTGAACGCCAGGGAGATCTCCCCTGCTCTTCTTTAGAAATAGTGGCATGGCATCTTTCATGTTCTCCTAAGAGGGCAGGCAGGTCCTGGTTTAATTTCTCATCCGAAATAGTGCACCACCAACAGTGCAGCACTCCCTCAGTCCTGCACTGGAGTGTCAGCCTAGATTCTTGTGCTCAAGTCTCTGGAATGGGACTTAAACCAACAACCTTGCGACTCAGAGGCAAGAGTGCTACCCATTGAGCCACAGCCAACACACTAGCATTGCCAGATTATCATTTTAAAAAATCCAACTAGTGAATCCATTTGTGAATCAGTTTCTTTCAGGGAAGGGAGTGGGTTACTCTCCCCTTTCTTGGTCTGCCCTTACTTGTGACTCCCTGTTCAAATTTAGAACAACTGCTTCCCGAGAATGAATCATTCAAAAATCACCCGGGTGATGAAATGGTTGCTCTCCTGAAGTTATGGATCTTCACTCTGCACCCATTCCAGGGCAGGGAGTGTTTGATCACAGTGCTGAGGTGTCGATGAAAGCATCGTTTCACTGAGATCCCTCAGGTTAATGAGCTTCAAAACAAACGGCCAGAAAGACTATAGAACTATATGTAGTCATTCAGTTCAAGCAAAATAGAGAGCATGGGGTGTAATGTTAGGATCCAGTGATGGGCTACTGCTCTGCTGAAATAAACGGCCCATTACTTCATGAAACAAACTCGACTAAATTCTCTGCACAGTGTGATAACATGCTCCTTTCCCTATCCTTTCTGTCTGAGCTCAGTAGGGCAGTGAATATTTTGTAATGCCAGTAATGAGAAAGAAAAACATTATTTAACCAAGAACTGTGGAGCTTTATATTAACCAGATCCTATCAGATGTACCACTGAGAGAGATGATTTTCCTCAGCACAGGCTCTGTACAACTCAGCAATTGAACTAATAGGAAAGACTCTCTATGTGTTAGGGACTCATGTCTATCCATCCCTTTGAATATGAACAATGAAGTAGATCTGTAAATAAATGTCCATGACTGAGAGGAAAGGTGGACGTCATGTGAAGTAAGCAATTGCCTTGTTCTACTTTTCATCTTTTTGGAAGAATAACTCGTTTACCAAACATCTCATTCTTATCTGCATGTCTATTATGCTATGATTCCTACAATATTAAAGAAAGACTCTATTAATAACCTGGAGGTTCTCCTTTGTTAATTCTTAAAGAAGGACTGCTACAACTGGTTACATGAATCATTGTCTATGAACTGTACCCATACCATGTGAATTATATTTTTATTTCTGCCAATATACTGCTGAAGGAGTTAACTGCTACATTTTTGTTGGAACTCAGATTTGGCTTTTTCTTACTCCAAAAAACAAAGAGATGATTTAATTTTTACAATGTTTTCTATGGCTCTTAATTTGTCCCTGGTTTCTTCCTGAAGAGGAACACCTTTTACTGAACACTGATTGTGAGAGCTCTCTCCCACTAGCCTCACAGGATTAGAATTCTGTTATTATTAAGGGTGCGGCTTCTCCATATGGTGACTGCTCCGTTCCAGTAGCTTTCCCTTTGCCCTTCCCTTTAACTGCTCCCTGCCATCTCTTGTACTAGGACAGTGTGGGAACCTTTGCCTGAAGCAGCGCCGCACCATGCTAGGCTGCAAAGCCAGAGTGGTGCAAAATGGGTCTTTGGTTGCTGCAATTTGTTTGTAACAACCTCCTCTCCTGCCCAAGCACCCAAAACCAGCAGACAGCAAGCTCTTGTTAGGGTATGTCAGAGGTTGAATTTTGGAAGAAGTTTCCCAATATAGTATGATTAAACCCTGACCTTTGCAAACATAGCTTTTGCCTGAAGCCAAAATGAAGAAAATCCCTTGTTTTCTCTGCTTTGGGAACTAACACTACAGAATGTTGACATTTCCAAAGACATAGTGATCCCTGAGCAAGGCATTATAATCTCATTTACTAATACTAGACCAATCCTACATTTTTTTTTTGCAAGCTAATCAACTCAACTCCAACTCCAACAGGACCTTCCTTTGGCCTTCCACTCTGCCGATCTGTGATTGGCCTTAATCGGCACCCAACTTAGGACAGGGACAATCCTAAACTAGGTACAATCAGTTAATCTGATTTACCGTTATTACCCTGATCGGTTTATTTAAGGAAAGGAAAGCAGGATAAATTACAGTTGAAGGTGCATGGTCCCTGAATAGTTTAAGGCAGCCAATTCCACTTAAGTGAATATCTGATTAATGAACAAAGTAAGTGAGACTGGACCACACGCTGCCGTTACAATTTGTATTGAGGCTTGTTGATGTAATGATTGTAGTGAAAGGTCAGGGGAACATTTCCAGCTTATTGTCCCCATAGGATAATGTCATAATGCTTGCTGCATACAAGGGGAAACTTAAATTGCCGAACAGTGCCAGTATTCGATCAGGAGAATTCAGATTTATACCCCCTGGTATTTTAACAGCTAAGAGGGAGCACTGCACTGTTGGATGTACTGCCTTTTGGATGAGATGTTAAATCAAGGTCCCATCGGTCCTCTTGGGTGGAAGTAAGAGATTCCATGGTACAATATTGAAGAAGAGCAGCAAAGTTCAGGTCAATGTTTATTCCTCAACCAACATCACTGAAACAAATGACCTCATCAGTGCTGTTTCTGAGAGTTTGCTGTGCACAAATGAGCTACTGTGTTTCTTACAGCAGTGATCACGCTTCAAATACTTTGGGACGCCCCGAGGCCGTGAAAGGTGCTATACAAATGCAAATTCCCTTTTTTTCTTTACTGTGCATTTCACACCTGAAGGATGGCAGGGTGCTGATCTGTGCATGTTCACTTGTCAATGTACCTCAGCAGTAGCTTGAACAGAGGACGGGGAAGGATGGAGAGAAGGGTAGCTAGCATTCAACCGCTAGTTAGTTTACAGCCTATTACTTGAGCCAATGTCTTATTCCGAAAGGAATTCAATTTGTACTGAGCATTTCCGTATGTAGTGCCCACTTTCCTACTGACCAAATAAACCACTTTTGATTTTATAATAATTAAATCTAATTATTGGTGGTCTTGCTGTAAGAGTCAAGTTATGGGCGCAGATTAATTGCGTTAATTTGGAAGTTACAAAATTGACCTGAAGTTGACAATGGTCCCGTCAAAGGGGAAGGTATGCTCTGGAATTGGAATACATACAGCAGAATGCTTGAGATAGCGTAACACTACCAGATGGTTTGAATTTCACACAATTAGCTCCTCTGTGAGAGAAAGTCAGCTCCTTTGTTGGGGCTTGCTGTTAAATAATAGCCCTTGTGAATATCATTCTCCTCTCGGACCACTTCCAGATGCGTACAAAAGAAATAGATACAATTACAAGCAATTGGAGAAAGATATTTGCTTTATTAAAGGGGCAATCTGCATACTCTGGAGACTTAAAGGTCCCATGTGTTGTACCTGACCAAAAAATGCAACAAGTATTTTATAAGCCCTTTTCCCCTTGAAAAGGATTGCTGCAAATTAAAGTTTTAGAGTTAAACCTTTATCCCATTATTTATAAATGCATTAGCTGAAAGGGTGGGAGAAGGAGGCTCAATAGTAACTTTCAAAAGGGAATTGGATATTTAGTTGAAAAGGAAGCATTTGCTGGGCTATGGGGATAGAACGGGGAATTGGATAACTCCATCAAAGAGCTAATACAGGCACATTGGGTCAAATGGCCCCCTTCTGTGATGTAGGATTTTATGACTAGTCACTTCATAGTACAGAACTTGAGTGTTGCTGAAAAAAGAGACATGCTGTCAAAGCTTTTTGTCTTGCACTCATCAGAACAGATGTAAGAATGCCAAAGTTCAAAGGGAGCAACAATTTATACTGCATGAGGAAAGCATGTTGATTGGTTGGCAAATGACCCTGACTGGTTGGGGCATTGCCATTGAGAATGCACCAGGGAACTATTGTCCCCCAAGGTTAATTCAAAAAATGCTCAATGCCTGGGCATGTTCCTTTTGCCTGTAGAGGGCAGGTCCCGGCACATGAATATTTGTAGTTTCTGGCAAGTGTAAGTGAGCCACATTGCGAGTCCCACTGCTAATCTTAATCCCTGATAATCCCTTTTATCATGCAGTATAAATTGTTGCTCCCTTTGAAATTTGGCATTCTTGTGCCTGTCCTGATGAGTGCAAGATGGCAAGCTTCAATCATACGTCTCTCTTTTTTCCAGCAAAATGCTATGATTCTACAATAAACTGGAAATGGTCTGTTCCTGAGAAATTGACTGAGGGGATGCAGTGGAAAATTCATTGACAATAATGGGTCAAAGCAAGAAGTATTGTGGAACACCCCACTATATAGCCTCTGGCCCATATGGATGTCTTGCTAGAACAGTATGTACGGAATAAAATTCACAAGAACACTTTAGTGGGGAAGATTTCTCATGATAATGCTATTACCATAATTAAGTGCCAAGCCCCTCATTGACATTCTTGCCTCTGACTCAGAAGGCTCAGGGATGTGATCATATAATCTGGCACTTCAGTGCAGTACTGAGGGAGTGCTACACTGTCAGAGGCATCAACCTTTGGATGAAATGTTGAACTGAGGCCTCATCTGCCCTCTCCAGTAGAAGATCCCATGGCACTGTTTCAAGAAGGGCAACAAGATTTCCCCTGGTGACTTAGCCAATATTTAATCGTCAAACAACGTCACTAGAATAGACAAGCTGGTTGTTTATTTCTCTGCTGTTTGTGGGAGCTAATTAGCTGCCACGTGTTCTCACATTACAACATTAACCACACTTTAGAAGTGCTTCATAGGTTGTAAAGCAATTTAGCGCATCCCAAGGTTGTGAAAGGCACTACATAAATGAAAGCTCTTTTTACCATACATTAATATATAGCAATATGCTTCTAGCTAATTTACTACAACTTATGCTTACAAGCACCTTTTTTATATGAAACCACCACTCTAATGAGTTGACAACAATGTTGAGGACAACTAATGACTAGATCTGTAATCAAATATTGCAGCTATTTGTCCCATTATGTACCTTGATAACTAGATACAATGGGAGTTTAGCAACAAGATGCCTGGTTATTTCTGTTGTGGCTTGGCAAGAGTTCCACCCAACACATTGAAGCTTTGTTTCACGTACAATAACTTCACTATTGTCTGCGCTAATGTCCCTTCTCCTTCTCCCTGCCACCTTGCCAGCCAGTTGGGCTGACAAGTGAAAAGTTCAGTCAGAATAACGCTCAAAAGGTCTCTTTGTTCAACAACAACAACACCTTACATTTGTATAGCGCCTTTGACATAATGAAACGCCTCAAGGCGTTTCACAGGGGAATTATAAAACACAGCCTGACACCAAACCACAGAAGGTGATATTAGGTCAGAAAATTGGGTCAAAGAGGTAGGCTTTGAGGGCTGTATTAAAGGATGAAAGTGAGGTAGAAAGGCAGAGAGGTGCAGGGAGGGAATTCCAGGGTTTGGGGCTTAGGAAACTGAAGGCACAGCCACCAATTTAGGAATGATTAAAATTGGGAATGCACAAGACTCCGCATTAGGGTTAGAGGAATGGGGATATCTTGGAGGGTTGTGGGGCTGGAGGAGATTATAGGTAAAGGGAGGGTTGAGGCCATGGAGGGAGTTGAAAAGGATGAGAATCTTAAGTAGTCAGTGCAGGTCCATGAGCACGGGAGTGTTCGGGAACGGGAATTAATGTGAGTTAAGACACAGGCAGCAAAGTTTTGGGTGACTTCAAGTTTATGGAGCGTAGAATGTGGGAGACCAGAATGTACATTTGAATAGTTGAGTATAGGGGTAACGAAAGCATAAATGAGGGTATCAGCAGTGGGTGAACTGAGACAGGGGGTATGTTACAGGGGTGGAAACAGACTGTCTTGGTCAATATGACATCGGAAACTCATCTCGGGATCAGATGTGACATCAAGGTTGTGCACAGACTAGCTTAATCTCAGTCTCAGACAGGTGCCGGGGAGAGGGATGGAGTTGGTATTTAGGAAACTGAGTCAGGAGGCACTCCAAAACAATGGCTTCAGTCTTCCCAATATTTAAGGAAAGGAGGAAATTTCAGCTCATTCAGTAAACAGTCTGATAATTCGGCAACAATTTAGAGGATGCCTTTAATATTCAGCACAAACAAAATGGAACACAGTTTTTCATGTTATTCCCTGGAGGAGGGGGGGTGGGGAGCGGGGGAGGGGCAGATTTGCCGGAATGATACTGGGTTTAAAAGGGTTAAATTATGAGGAAAGCCCACATAGATTATCTCGCATTCCCTGGAGTGTAGAAAAGTATAGGGTAACCTACTTGAGGGGTTTAAATTGAGTAAAGGAGTTGATAGAGGTAGTTGATAAAGTGAAACTGATGGGGGATGGGCTGGTGTCTAGAATCAGGACCATGAAATTCAGATTAGAGTTAGGCTATTTAAGGGATGATGTCAGGGAGTACTTCTTCATACAAAAAGGCAGTGGAAACCGATAACTCTCCCCACCCCCAACCCCCCCAAGCAAAGTTTTTCAAACTAGGTTAATTGAAAATTTGGAAACTCAGATTTTTATTCGGTGAGGGCATAAAGGGACGAAGAACCAAGGTGGGTAGATGAAGTTAACATACAACTGAGCCATTATCTAACTGAAGGGCGGAACAGGCTCGAGGGGCTGAATGGCCTACTGTTTCAATGTAGCTCCTGGGGAATTAGCCATCAACAATGTTCTTTTTGTTAGAAGGTAATTTCATCATATGAACATTGGAAATATTTCCCTATGTAAGGGAATTCATTGTAATAGAAGGTTCCCCTATACCAGGAGCTGACAATGATGTTGTAGGAGATTCAGAAAGGTTTTGGCAGAAAGGAATCTCATTGAAAGAAAATATAATGCTAGTGCTCCCTAATTTATTCAGACGGTTTGTAAAGAACACTCTTCCTGTAGTCTGAGCATTAAATTACTAAGTAAGGCTGTATTTAAGGGTTCAAGTGCTACTGCATGTGTCCTGCTTGGCATTAATATTCCGGGTGGGGGTTGGGGAGGAAGCTAATGATGTCCATGGTAATCAGGGCACTTCTCCTCCATCATATTATAAGCAAGTCACAAGGGCTTGCAACTGTTCAGTGGGAGACTGGACAAGAGGGTGCGCTGACAGGAGCGTAATAAAGCGGAGCTTGAGTGGAATTTAATGCCCTTCCCCTGAGTTTGGAGACGGGATGGTATTTAATCAGAGTGGAGGGTGCCTGGTCGGGACCCCACTCCCTTCTCTGTCTTTGCCCCTGTTAAATCCAGGGCAGGAAGTGGCTTCCTGGCCTGATGTCAATTCAGGCCCTTAAGTGGGCAATTAATGCCCATTAAGGGCCTCATCCTGTTGACACTGACGCGGTAGTCACCATACTTGGAGTTCAAAGCAAACTTGTCAAGTGTGTTTGCATGTTCCCAGAGAGAGTGAGGGGGAGGGTCCCTCATTCAAAGGCACTCACTGCCTAATTGAGGGACCCTGCATCAGGCTCATTGGGGAGCGATGGGGTGGGGGGTGGGGCCCATTGAGAGCCACCCCGCTGCCCTTTCCTCCGACCACCACTGCCCCCTCCACCCAGCAGGCCCCTCCCCACGACCCCCAACTCACCCTCACTCACCTGTGGCCTGAGCCCCTCGCTGATCCCTGCATTACCGGCATCTACCAATGCTCTCCGGTGGCCCTGCCTGCAATGGAGGTTTTCCGGCTTCCGATTGGCTGGCAGCTGTCGGGCAGCGGAATTCCCACCCCTGCCGCTGGCCACTTGAGTGCCTGAGAGGCACTTAAAATGGCAGGCCTTCCCCAAACCAGGCAACATGGAGCTCATCACCGGCTCTCCAGCCAGCCTACGAGAACCCCGTTTCCTGGTTAAAATTCTGCCCCTCTTGTGTAAGTATCCAGATGGTGGAGGTGCTTTTGACTTTCTTCCTGACAGCTTGGTCGCTGTAGCGTCAGATAAGTAAAAGTTGTGAAGTTCGCTGTACCCGGCTACCTTTTTTAACCAAAGGATTCGTGAGCACATTTTGAAAAGTCGATAAAGAAGGGGTGGCCAAGGTTGTTTTATGCCCATTGATGTGACGAGTGGGTTATCATCAATCGGGTCTACTCAGAAACCATCATTTCCATGGCCTATTTCACACAAATTGTGGTAATCAGGCTGTGCACGTTGGGAGCATGGTCATTCCGGGCACATTGTTTTGTGCCCTAACGATTGAAAATTCTCGAGGTGCCCAAAATAATTTCATGCCTTTTTTGGTTGACATATGTCGACTGTGGAAAATCCTGGCTAATAGACTTATTTTCACCTTCAGAAACACCTGAAAGAGTTACAGGCAGGGGCTGGCTGAATATTGAAATTCTTCACTTCATGTGGAAGAGATTACTTGTAGCATTTGATGTAATTGGTGCTTTTCTTAGAAAGCCGTGGGTGGTAGACTGTGCGAGGAATAAATGTGGAGCATATTGATGAGGTAAACTAACAGGAGAAAATGAGCCCCCTTCAAGTATTTGCATTGAGTGCGCATTGAGACTCTCTTGAAGGCTGCCAAGCTCCATAATTGCCCGGTAATTATTATTTTAATGGCATGATTGGTCTTTAATAAAGATTCCTACCTGTAGAGAAGTCACATTACAAATGCACTCTGCTTGAAAGAAACGATTATTGGATTTTAAGCAGCAAAAGTGGGCAAAGGAGAAATGTAAGGGTTGTTTGGATATTATGATAACTGGGCTCTGATGCTTCAGTTTAGGTCTATCTTTTTTGTAGACCGTGAGAGATTATAATTGAAAAGTGCATTCCAGCATGGGGAAAAATGAAGGCTTATTTCTTCTAGACTTCATTCCTGACCCTCGATCCAGATTTTGCTGCCAAAATAATAATAGGAATTTTAATGACGCCTGTCATTATTAATATGTAAATGGTTCAGCAACTTGTGGCAAGGTAGAGATACACCATGATTTACAGATCACCACAAGTTGCCTGATGATTTGCTCCGCTCTGCTGTTAATCTTTGGAAAACAGCAGTGTGCCCTCGACCCTCCTCAGCAGTTTCAAAAAATTGCTGCATTTTCACATTAATTATCAATTAAACCCGCAGCAGAAAGATGGGGCTGGTAATTAACAGCATAAGTACCATTTTAATGAAGAGATTAATGTTTCTGTGATGCCAGTCAACCTCCCTGGCTCAGAAAGGGAACTGTGGACTCTCATTCCTCCAGGCACTAAAGCTTCCTGAGAAACTTTTAAAATATAAATTCGAAATGTTTTAGTTCTTTTCTTACTTTTTCTTCTACACTCTTAGTCTAGTCTTTCTTTGGTTCCCTCTCTTTATTTTTCTTTCTCTACCAGATTTGACTGTAATTCACCACTCTCCTCCAATATTCTACTGTTTCTTTCTCAACCCTTAAATCCAGCAAAAGCTCAGTCAAGTACTTTTTAATTTGAGAAACCTAGGTGAAAGGCCTAAACCGGTAGTGCAGGCCAACAAAAAAACAGGGAAGTTAAGGCACGTCAGTCCAACTGCGTTCAAGAAAACCAGGCCTACTTGCAGCCTAGCAGTTGTTCTTAATGGGACTGCTGCAGGCTACAACTAACAAGTAGAGTGTTTAATATGAATATGGAGCCAGAAGGAGCAGAAGTGCCTTCAGATGTGGGCCAAAATATGACTACATCGGCACAAAAACGCTTTGTTCCTGGTTCAATCTTGATAATAAAGAAGTATTCCACGAACACAGGCAATTGCGTCTTGGACAAACACATGCCAATAAGATTTTGTACAATAACAGTGGCCTGACGAGGGGCTTCTGATGACATGACTTTGAAAGAAGAAGATTGAACATTGGGATGCCATTGAATCAAGAAGGCTGTCGAGCACTTCTTCAAAGGGGCATGTACGTGTCAGAGAGGCGATTTCACTTGAAGCTCCCTTTTTGATTGCTTTTTTAAATCGCTAAGTGAATAGATTAATAATACTCAAACTAAAAGTAGTAACGTTAATCACTTACGCCATCTTTCCAGCTCAGGTGGCGCCAGGAGCCTTCAGGCTTTAGTAAATTTCATTTGCAGACACCATAAGATTCACCAAAGTCAATTTATTTTCAACCTTATTTGAATTTCCTTCAAGTATTGGCTCTGGATCCTTTTTTTTCGTTAGCACAGGTTAGTATGGCAGGCAGTGCCCTTCTGGTTTCTAATGAGTGTGCCATTTGTGCCCCAGCTCCCCAGATTGGAGGCTGTTATCTTTGCCTACATTGTGAACTTTATTAGTAGTTTATTGCGTGAAACATTTTGAAACATTTCACTGTAATAAGATGTTATATAATTGCAACAATTGCATATTATCCCGTACAAATCTCCCTACAGTGATAGGTAAGACACATCTTCTCTCTTCCCCACATTTTTCCCCACCGCACCAGAGATGGACATTCACATCGACGCCATCGGTGATTGCAAACAGTTTCTTCCCTCTACCCACTCCAATAAAATATCCATTACTTCTTAGGAAATGTAATACATGCCTGTTCATGTGTTATTGACTGTACCCTTACAATTCTGAAACCACGTGTACACATTGTTCCTTTACATCAGTATATCTTTCCACACACACTGTTCCCTCATATCCCTACACACCTAATGGACTAAAAATTTGACTGTGCAGCATTGTTTGTTGGGCACTAAGCAGCCTCCAGTCTGGGGAGATGGGGCACAAATGGCGCACTCATTAGGAACCAGAAGGGCCATACTAACCTGTGCTAATAAAAAAAGGGGCCCCAGAGCCCATACTTGGATCTGCACCTAAAGTGCTGTAAGCTGCAGGGCTATGGGCCGGGTGCAGGAAGGTGGCATTAGAAAGGGCACCTGGGTGTCCTCGGGCTGGCATGGACAAGATGGGCCGAATGGCCTCCTTCTGTGCTGTAACTTTTCTATGGTTCTAAAAACTTGAAAGAAATTCAAATAAGGTTGAAAATAAGTTGACTTTTTGGTGAATTTTATGGCGTCTGCAAATGAAACTTACTAAAGCCTGAAGGCTCCTGGCGCCACCTGAGTTGGAAAGATGCCGTAAGTGATTAAAGTTACTACTTTTAGTTTGAGTATTATTAATCTATTCGCTTACAGATTTAAAAAGGGAGCTTCAAGTAAAATCGCCTCTCTGACATGTACATGCCCATTTCAAGAAGTGCTCGACATCCTTCTTGACTCAATGGCATCCCAATGTTCAATCTTCTTCATTCAAAGTCATGTCATCAGAAGCCCCTCGTCAGACCACTGCTATTGTACAAAATCTTATCGGCATGTGTTTGTCCAAGACGCAATTGCCTGTGTTCATGGAATACTTCTTTATTATCAAGGTCAAACCAGGTACAAAGTGTTTTTGCGCCTATGTGGTTACCTTCGAAGTGCCAGTGGGTAGTGCTCTTGCCTCTGAGTCAGAAAGGTGTTGATTCAAGTCCCACTCTCGAAACTTGAGCACATAATCCAGGCTGACACTCCAGTGCAGTACTCCAGGAGTGCTGCGCTGTCGGAGGAGACATCTTTTGGATGAGGCATTAAACTGAGGTCCCATCTGCTCTCTCAGGTGGACATAAAAGATCCCATGGGTGCTGATTTGAAGAAAAACGGGGAGGTTCTCCCCGGTGCCCTGGCAAATCTTTATCCCTCAATCGACATCACTAAAAACAGATTACCTTGTCATTGTCACACTGCTTTTTGTGACAGTTTGCTGTGCCCAAATTAGTTGTCTTGTTTCCTACATCACAACAGCAACTGCACGTCAAAAAAAAAGTACTTCATTAATTGTAATTTGTAAAGCACTTTGGAGCATCCTGAGGCCATGAAAGGCGCTACATAAATGCAAGCCTTTCTTGTCTTTTATATCACTTTTGACTTCAATCAACAATTAAATTGAACCTGTCTGGAATGCCTAGAACTTTGAACAATACAGGTAGAATCACCGAAATTCACAGGCTATTGAGCATTCTGCAGTTCTCTGGATGTGAGAAAACTAAGTGACCAGAGTCAATGTCTAGACCTTGAGCGGACTCCCTCTGACTGTGTAAAGATTTAACAATTTACATAAAACACATTGTAGGTTGATAGAAACACAGTTGAATTATAGACTAGACGGTCAGAATAGAGACAGACTGGTAATTCTATTAGTGTTTCATCATTACTGAGGTCTAAATTGTTTCATGTGGTCTTAAATTAATGTTAATGTATCTATTTTAATAGGTTAAGATAGCTATCTATTTTAATAGGGTCAGGACCTATGCTCAGTGACCCTATACGTCAAGTTGAACACGGGTAGAAACAATCTTTTAAAGTACAGGCATCCCCTTGCTCCAAATAATCCTCAGGATTAGTACACTTCAAAGAGAATAATGGTTGCTAGGTAACCCCTGCATTAATTCGCTGACACCTGTAAACAAAACGACAGGGTCAAAGCAGAAATTGTCCTCCGCACTTTTGAAATTAGGTCAGATGGAGACTGACGGATAAAATGCTTTCAAATAGTCTTTTATTACAAACCATGTTGGTAACACTTATCAGATCAACTCTTGATGGAATACTTTTCTACCTTCTTATTGTTTTAGTGCTGGCAGGACTTGAAAGGGTCATGTTATTCCATCCCAAAGCATTGATATTGGGGATGCCAGCACTGAACACACCTTTGGCATGCAGTTGTGATGAATAGAGAAAACATACTGAGCATTTTTTTTTAACCTGAGTTACAACACATAAGAAAGACTAATTAGAAGTGTATTGTACTTTGTTTAGCACTAACACTCTTTGGTGTTTAGCCCCCATCTCTACTGATTTTTGGGCGATCATGATTTGGTCCAATGGAGAGCTCAGATTCATTAAATTTGGCTTTTTGAGAGGAGGTAGTGGCTTCCTCCTCTCATACTAGTGGGGGTGGGGGGGGGGGGGAAGTGACAGAAAGGAAAAGTGGACAAAATACCTGAGGTATAAGGGAACTTAAAAAAAAGTCAAAGGGAGGCACTTATTGGATTTAATATAAGACTGAAAACATGGTAATGATGAAAAAGTAGACAAGTGGGATCTGATGACTTCCACCCCAGGTATTAAAAGAAAAGGAGAGGTATTGCAGATATGTTAGTCATAATTTCCCAAAGCTCTCTAGGTTCGGGAAGTGTAATTCTGGATTGGAAAATGGCAAATGTCACTCCATTATTTAAGAAGAACTGACCTGTCAGTTTAGCATCTATTATCAGGACTTATAAGGTTAAATCTACAGGCAGGTTGCATAAACTCAGTTTGTCATCTCTCGAGTTTAGAAAGTGCAGGGTGTTTAAAATGATAGTACAGTGTTTAACAGGGTAGATACAGAGGTGTTATTTCCTCTGGTGTGGGAACCCAGAACAAGGTTAGCATCAGAGCTGGAACATTAGGGTTAAAACCAGGAATAATCTTTTCACAGAAAATGCAGAGGAAACATGGAACTCTCTCCCCCCCAGAAGGTAGGGGACTCCCGCTGGGTAAGTTGACATTTTCCAGATTGAGGCTGCTGGAGTTTTATTAAGTGAAGATATCAGGGGATATGGATCAAAGGTGAGTAAGTGGCGTTAACATTCAAATCAGCCACGATTTAATAGAATAATAGGATATGTTTGGGGCAGATGGCGACTCCTGTTACAAGATTTCATTTAAGGCCATTCAGCCCATCTTGGTCATCCATTCAAATAGGTCCTATATTCTTTCTATTTGCCTGGGTTTTTTTTGCCTCCAACAATCCATCTGGAAGTTCCACATGTTGCTCACACTTCATGTGAAGATGAATTTCCTGATAGCCGCCTTAAATTTGCCTTATCATGGTCTGATCTTTGTGCTGCTTTTGCAATTTAATTTGAAGTAACATCCTAGATTTACTTTTGCTAGGCTCTTAATTATCTTGTATGCCTCCATAAGATCACTTCTCAATTGTTTTATTCAGCAGTGCAGGATTTCCTCTGCATTGCAAACTAAATACTAATGATATAACAATAATATCATAGAACCTTATAGCACAGAAGGAGGCTATTCAACCCATCATATTTATGCTGGATCTTTGAAACAGCTACTCCAATTATTCTCACTCCCCTACTGTTTCTCCGTATGTATTCTCACCTTAAGACAGGGGTTACATTGCACCAGTTTATTTATCGACCTTCCCCCCCCCACCCCCGCCACCATGTGTGAGTCCCCTTCCTGTCCTGTGCAAGTACATGTTAACTCTTCCTTAGACCTGCACTCAGGGCTAGTGCAATCACCAGACAAACCAGGCGGTCGCTGAGAGTGGCAAAATTTGGGGGCGGCAAGAAAAAATGAACTATTTGTGAAACCACGTAAGCAAGCAAACAGGCTTCGGCAGCGGGGATGAGAGATCGATACCAACTTCCACATACACCGACATACATATAGATTTCCAAGTATTGACATTGCAGTCTTTCCCAAAATTTCATGTTATATTTCTCATTCTGTTCATGCGACAGTTTTACAAATTTGTAAATCTGCATGACTATTCCGAAACTGTAATCCAGTAAATCATATCAAAAGACATAATTTAGTCTAGCCCACTCTATCATAACGATTATTGATTGTTGTAAATTGCGCATAAGATCATCTAGTAACTGTTGCCGGAACGCACAGTATTTCATCATGTGATTCATATTACACACTATAATGTGCATTTCTTCTAGTTCGTATCCTGTAAAAAAAATGTAGAACAATGAGAATGTGCAATCAGTAGCATAACATTCTCCTTTTTCATGTGAAATGCATCTACATAAATGCAGAATTTTTAACCATGCTAATGCACAATAACCTTAATTAAAAGTTAATTGTGGGAGGGCACAAGGCTGAAGGTTCACCTAGGGTGCCTAATACGTCTGCACCAGACCCGTCTGCACTGTTACTTTGATTTGAGATTTAGGTTCTTGATGTTTCCTGAACCCTTATTTCGGAACATTAAAATGTTACTGTCACTCAGGAATGACGGTTCATTAATTCTATTGTTCACTGTAATAAACCTGCAAATCACTGATAATATCGAATCTTCAAGCTAAGAAGGTCATTGAAAAGGCTGAGGCGCTCACAGTTCAAAAATAATTGTGCAAATTTTATGTTTCAGCAGACAAGTAGCACATTTCTTGCCCTAACTCTGGCAATGAACCCAGGACAACCATTAGCTGATGGGTTTGCACTTAGGGCCTTAGGATCTCTTGGCCTTCAGGAAGCTACCGGCTCAAGATATCTTGGAGGTGCTAGCTAAGCTGCTGTGCGCTTCCAGCATTTTTCTGTTCCTGCTGCAGGTTGAGATTATATTGCTCCTTCATGAAGAATAACTGGGACAGCAGCTGCTCTCCACCTCGCACCCCTCATTCAGTGCCTATTCCCATGTAGGGAATAGTGGAAAGGATCCAGCTTCCTATCATGGGCAGGTGTTGACACTTTGGACAACCAACTCTGACTTTAAAGGGCTCCGCTTGGGGCAGTCACACAAGGTATATATTTCCCAGTCTCCTTTGGCATGTATCCATTTAACTATATCTGGCAAATCTAGCATTCCTCAAATTCAGTGTGAAATCATAAACCTATTTGCGAAGAGTAGTGGAAATCTCTGTTACATATTGATATACTGCCTGAGCCTCACTAACTGAGGAATATTGCCTTTTCTCCTGACATATTTCATCCATTAAGCACTCCCAGATCAGATAGGACACATACAGAGTAGAGCCCTTTCCATTCTTAATCCAATGATGTATCTTTGCTCCAATCTTACAAGGTCAGTGGCTACAATACCAGTGTGACATTTTCATTTCCCATATCAGCCTCTCTGAGTGACAGGACTAATTTGGTGCTAATTGGTGTCGAATTGTGGGGCATTTGTTTTCTGTAGTCGTTCATTCTCATGAGCTATATTAATAATGTCCAAAACTTGTTTCTCTAAGGGTTCTTACAACAGGCAGAAAGTGGAAACTTTTATTTAAATCCTGGAGTGAATTTGTCCCCGTTCCAGAGGTGAAAGAGCAATGTGCAAACACAACGCACCATCCGGTCCCTGGAAGGATTCTTTTTTGTGGTTTTTTAATGTATGTATAGGTTGCTTTCAACTGTACAGATTAGCAGGACAAGCCAGAGATAACCTTGCAGTTGTTACTGGGCCAGCCTATTACTGAGATAGTACATTGCAATATAAGGTGTATAAAACCATTGATCAGTCAGTGATTCACTGCTGGAATTTGGTAATAGATAGCCCTTCCAATCCTAGCCTCTTGCACATCCCCCATTTTTATTGCTTCAGCACTGCTGGCCGTGTTTTAAGCTTCCCAGGCTCTAATCTCTGTCATTTCCTCTCTAAACCCATGACCTTCCAAACGCATGACCACCACCATCTCGAAGGACAAGGACAGCAGATAGGTGGGAACACCACCACCTGGAAGTTCCCCTCCAAGCCACCCACCATCCTGACTTGGAAATATATCGGCCGTTCCTTCACTGTCACTGGGTCAAAATCCTGGAACTCCCTCCCTAACAGCACTGTGGATATACCTACACCACATGGACTGCAGCGGTTCAAGAAGGCAGCTCACCCACCACCTTCTCAAGGGCAACTAGGAATGGGCAATAAATGCTGGCCCAGCCAGTGAAGCCCACTTCCTGTGAATGAATAAAAAATAGATAAACATTCTCCATCACCCCACTTCTCTCTCTTTCTTTAATTTGATCCTTAAAACCCACCTCTTCATCCGTGGTTTTGGTCACCTGTTCTGATATCTCCTTATCTGGTTCACTTGCAAAATTTTATTTGATAATGCTCCTGTGAACTGCCTTGCAACTTTTTACAATGTTAAAAGGCACTATATAAGTGCAAGTTGTTGGCCTTGTCGTGTACCTGGGGACTTTATCACACTTTCAGCCGTGTTATGCTGCTTCTGTGATTCGACCCCAGGCGGCCTGCCCTACATATTTATTGTGACAAAAATTTGCAGGGCAGAAAAGATCACTAAGCTAATCAATGGTATGAAATAGCTGGCAGTGGGATTAAGGGATTGAACATAAAAGTAAGGATGTTATGCTTATACAGGGCATTGGTGAGACCACACCTTGAATACTCTGCAGTTCTGGTCTCCTTATTTAAGGAAGGATGTAAATGCATTGGAGGCAGTTCAAGGGAGGTTTACTAGATTGATACCTGGAATGAGTGGGCTACCTCATGAGGAAAGGTTAGACAGACTGGTCTTATTTCCACTGGAGTTTAGAAGAGTGAGGGGTGATTTGATTGAAGTGTACAAGATCGTGAACGGCCTTGACAAGATGGACGTGGAAAGGATGTTTCCTCTTGTGGGTGAGTCCAGAACTAGGGGACACTGTTTTAAAATTAGGGGTTGCCCTTTTAGGACAGAGTTGAGGAAATTTTTTTTTCTCTCAGAGGGTTGTGTGACTTTGGAATTCTCTGCCTCAGAAGGTGGTTGAGGCAGTGTCATTGAATATTTTTAAGGCAGAGGTAGATAGTTTCTTGTTAGGCAAGGGAATCAAACATTATTGGGGTTAGATGGGAATGTGGAAATTGAAACACAAGATCGTCAGCCATGACCTTATCAAATGGTGGAGCAGGCTCGAGGGGCCGAATGGTCTGCTGCTGTTCCTATTTCTTATGTTCTTATGTTAAGGCTGGTCTCAAACTAAGCATAAAGACATTATGCTCTTTGCAGCTCACCTCCTAGCATAAATATGTGAGCAGTAGAGAATCAGCTGCAGTATCTTTCACAAAGCAATGAATTCTGTACACTGACACTATTTCCTACAATGAAATCTATCTACTCATTTTGTCTGTAGTTGCAGTCTGAGTATAGGTTTACACCTGAACTCAGCACAAGTGACAGTCATAGTTCAGTGGTACACCCTTGGCTTTGAGTCACATGGTCATGGATTCAAGTTCCACAAAAGCTAGGCTGACACTCCCAGTGAAGAACAGATATTACTCAAATAAATTGAGATTTCAATTCTCCATGTCAGCTATTTGTTTGAGTGCAACGGCGAGATAATGTTCCATTACAGGTGGTCTTATACAGCTGACTCAATTGTATTCGGAACTGGGATGAGGCTTCTCCTGATTCACTTATTCCCACACCCAAAAAACCTTCAGGGAGAGAGAGAGAGAGGAGTTTTATCCTTTCAAACTGAGTTGGATTCCTTTTCTTTTTTAAATTCATTTATGGGTTGTGGGCTTTGCTGGCTGGGCCAGCATTTATTGCCCATCCCTAATTGCCCTTGAAAAGGTGATGGTGAGCCACCTTCTTGAACTACTGCAGTCCCTGTGATGTGGGTACACCCACAGTGCTGATAGGGTGGGAGTTCCAGGATTTTGACCCAGCGGCAGTGAAGGAACGGCGATATATTTCCAAGTCAGGATGGTGAGTGGCTTGGAGGGGAACTTCCAGGTGGTGGTGTTCCCATATTCTTTTTTTTAGCTTCTACCAAGAAAAGGGAATGGAAATTTTTCCAGGACTGTGGGGAGAGAGCAGCGGAGTGGGGCTAGGGACTAATTGATAGCTCATTCAAAGAGCTGGCATATTAGCAATGGGCTAAATGACCCCCTTCTGTGCCCAGATACACTTGGCAGTTTTACTTTCAGTTAGATAATGTATAATAAAGCAAAACACTGCAGATTCTGGAAATCTGAAGTAAAACCATAAAATGCGGGATGCTCAGCAAGCACTTACCCAGAAGATGTATAAATCTCTGTGAGCTTCAATTACTTAATTTCCTCTGCAATATTTTTTGCGCGCTGGTTAATTCATTCAGATTAATTTCTGTCTACTTCTCGTTCTGCCATTTTACCCCTTTCATTAACCTGTTTATGAGGGCCAAGGACTTTCTCTCTAATGGATTTTCCTTGTGACAAGAGGTGAACAATTAATAACTTCTGAAGGGTCCTCATTTGTTTGATACTCAGAGGTTTGTGTAGGGTAAGAAAAATTGATGATCCACCCTGTATATTCACGGAATAGCAGCAGCAGGGAGGTCACCTACAAGTGATGAGGCCAAAATCAAACTGGATCTGCTCTGGAAACAATGAAGTTGATCTGACTAATTCTATACCTGTACACTATGATGTGTAAACTTATGTCTCCCCTCTCAGGTGGATGTAAAAGATCCCACGACAATATTTGAAGAAGGACAGGTGAATTATCTTTGGTATCCTGGTCAACACATGAGCAGAGTCCACAAGAGAGTTTTGATCAAAGCCTTATTGAGCACTATAGTAAACAGGGTTCTGGGCTAGGCCAGAACCTTGATATACTTTGAGTCTGAAGGTTTGGGGTTCAAGAATCACACTAGGGACTTGAGCACAAAATCTAGGTTGACTCTCCAAGTGCAGTACTGAAGGAATTCTGCACTGTTGGAGGCGCTACCTTTGGCTGAGACTTTAACCTGAGACCCTGTCCAGGCCCTCAGATGGAGGTAAAAGATCCCATAACATTATTTTGAAAAAAGGCAGCAGGATTCCACCGCTCTCTAAAGCTTCTGTGTCCTGGACAATATTTATCCCTGAACCAACGCAGCTAACAAAAAAAGGATTTTCTGGTTGCCCTAACATTGCTGTTTATGGGAGCTTGCTGTACAAATTCTCTCCCATGTTTCTTTCATTCCAGCTGTGACTACACTTCAAAAACAAAAGTACTTCATTGACTGGAAAACACTTTGGAATGTCCTAAGGTTGTGAGAGGTGTTGTATAAATGCAAATCCCTCTTCCTTTTAGATGTACTGAATCTCAATATCAGACTTCACTGTCATACAACCGTGTCTTAGACTAAAACATGGCAGACCAAACAGCCATTTGATAAAAACAGTTTCCATCAGCTACGCACACATTGTGGTTATAATTCCAGGTAGACTTTATTTTCAGTTGATTGAATGAACCTTCTTGTACTGTCTTTGTTGCTATATCTGTCTAAACCTAGGTATTTCTGATCAGTCCATCACATGCCAACAGTACCGGTCTGGGATGTCCAATAAAATGGCTATTTTTTGGTAGCCTTCTAAAGGGGCATGGGCACTTTGGTTCTTCTTCACTTTTGAAGCAGAATATCACCCATTCAAACTTTGTCCAGAGACTTGAGCAGATAATGTCGGCTGTATCTTCCGCACAATGCTGAAGGAGCACTCCATTTCTTGAGGTTCAATCTTTCAGGTGACATGTTAAACTGCAGCTTCACCTCCTCTCTCAGGTGGGTGGAAAATAACTATTTGAAGAAGAACAGGGGAGTTGCCTTGGTGTCCTGGTCAGCATTTATCCCTCGACCAACATCGTTAGAAGCTTATTATCTGGCCATTTACCTTATTGCTGTTTGCGGCAGCTTATGGTGTGGAAATTCCCTGTCACATTCTTCTACATTACCATGGTGACTGCACTTCAAAAAAAACATTTCATTGGCTATGAAGCACATTAGGGTGTTGTGAAAGGTGCTATATAAATGCAAATTCTCCCTTTTTTACTACAACAATGAAACTTTACATAAGGCATCAGAGACAGATTAATGGATGTATTTATTTAAAAAGGGCATATTTGATTAGGTGTTTGGGTGTTGAAAGAAGGGACAATGGCATGTATTTTCCAGCATGTTATCCCTGAAAAAATGCTCAATGGCTGCATTAGAAAGGGGTTTAGTAAAGTTGTGTTACCCATCCATTTGAGAATCCACACGGTGTTTACAGGACAAGAACAGTTAATATGATCCAATAGGTCCATGCGGTGTTCATGCGCCACACAGGCCCCCTCCCCTTTTCTTCATATAACTCAATCAACATAATCTTCTATTCCTTTCTCCCACATGTGTTTGTCTAGCTTCCTCTTAAATCCATCTACGCTATTCGCCTAAGCTACTCCTTGTCGTATCTAGTTCCACATTCTCACCATACTATGGGTAAAGACATTTCCCCTGAATGCACAATGGATTTATTAGTGATTATCTTATCTTTATGGCCCCTAGTTCTGGTCTTCCCTGCAAGTGGAAACATCTTATTTGCGTAATCTTAAAGACCTCTATCAGGTCATCCCTTCGCCTCCTCTTTTTTAGGGGAAAGAGCTCCAGCCTGTTTGATCTTTCCTGGCTGGTAACCTCTTGGTTCTGGTGTCATTCTAGTAAATCTTTTTTGGCGACTTCTCCGCTGCTCCAAAAGCTTTTCTCTAATATGGAAACCAGAACTGTTCACAATTTTCCAAGTCCGATCCAACCAAGGTTCTCTGACAGTTTAACATAATCTCTATGCTTTTCAATTATATCCCTTTAGAAATGAGCCACAGAGCTTGGTTTTGTTCAAAAGCCTTAATAACCTGCGTAGTTGTTTATAGTGATTTGTGTATCTGGGCTCCTATGTCCCTCTTCACTCCCCTATTTAGACATTTATTTTCAAAGGAGAATATGGCCTTATTCTTCCCACCAAAATGTACCATCTCACACTTATCTATATTAAAGTTCATTTGCCATGGCAATTTTGGGAATTTATCATTTCTTCCTGTATTTTGTCATAGTCCTCCTCTGTGTTGACTATTCCACACCATGTTGATGTCACCTGCAAACTTGGAAATGGTGCTTTCAATTCCTGACGCTAAATTGTTTAAGTAAATGGTGAACAACAATGGCCCAGCACTGGTTCTTGTGGAACACCTACCTTTTGCCAGTCTGAGTAACAGTCTGAGTAACCTGCTCTGTTTTTTGTTACTTTGCCAGTTTGCTATTCACTCTACTCCTTGTTCCCTGACTTCACACGTTCTGCCCTTAATCAGGTGTCTGCTATGCAGCACCTTATTGAAGGCATTTTGAAAATCCAAAAATATTATGACTATTTCTTTACCCTTTTTATTACTTCTTCAAAGAATTCAATAAGGTTGGTCAAGCATGATCTTCCCTTTTCAAATCTGTGTTGACATTCTTTATTATATTTTCAGTTTCTGGATGCTTTTCTATTACGCCTTTGAGTGAGGATTCCATTATCTTTCCTACCATCGACAGAATAGCGCCAGGTGGAAAACATTCCCAAATACAGAGATTGTGAAATGTCAGTACAGAGGCTCTATTCTATAACATGGCTGCACCATTTGAGGGTTAACGCACAGATATTTTAAAAATTGGAGCCACAAGCCCAAGTATGCAGAGATATGTAGCGTTATAGTTGTCATCTCACCAATTTCATAGTTTTCAGGTTACTTATTGTGATTTTTTAAAAATAATTATTTTTGTGCATGTGCAAGTTTCCTATTTTACAGGTGATGTTCTTGGTTTGCATACCTGAGAGGCAGACTTTCACCATTGCAGTTCTAAAATCAACCACTAGGTGGAAAGTGAGACCGGCCCAGGACAGATCCTCCTCCTTCCATGAAGGTATCCAGACTCTGCCTGATACCTCCCTACAGATGACCAAACCCTAATGCACAATATGGAGGGTGCAAACCTACAATGAAGCTGCCACAATTGTTTGGAATAACGTATAGCTTTAAGTTTAATTTTTATTTTTGTATTTGGGTGTTAAGAAAGGTGAAACCCGACTGTAGTTTCATTTGGAAGTTTTTGTCAGCTAGGTGCCGGGAAGTCTGGGGCCCTGTTTGTATATGTGCATTTTTCATGAGATTTTACAACTCTTGAAGTGAAGAGATGGGTTATCAAGTGATTAGTAATTTAGTTAATTTTAAGAAAAAGCATAAAGTAGAAAAAACTGTGCTCTTGCCTAGTGACAGGGGTCCAGGGACACACAGAGAGACAGGGAAGCACAGAAGGGTGGTTAGTTAGTGTGTGTATACCAGAGAGTGAAGGCAGAAGGTTTAATCTCTCTTAATAAGAAATCCTACACTCCTGCTGGGTAACTGAGTTTAGGGAACTCATGTGTTTGTTCTGAAGCTGAAGTACTCGTGAGTTTAGATTGCGGTTTTTGGGTGCCTCAGGGAGAGATACCAGCTGAAGAAAAGCATCTAGTGAATGCTCAGAAGTCCTCTGGAAGATAACGGTTTGAAGCTGAGCTAATCCAGGTAAGAACCTTAGTGCTGAGGCAGTGGTAAATCTTCACTGGGGTTTTGTGTCTGTAAGGGTTGCTGGGATAAAAGGAATAATATGAGCTTGAATCATTTTCTGGTATCTGTATTGAAGCCTTTCCAACCTTTTTGTCTAGTGTCGTATAATTCATTTTTTCTTGTTTAATAAATGTTTTATTCTTTGTGTTAAAAGGATACTGATAGACTCTTGTGAATGTGTTCAGTAACTGACCTCCACAGTTTCTAAAAGAAAACAAAGTTAGGGTCTACCAAGCTAGGTTTCACTCTGGGATCTGACTTGTCCAGTATTAACATCAGTTGGGATCATAACACCATGAAGCTGCTGTCGTCATTTTGAAACCCATTTTCCTTATCCCCCAATTCCCTGTGAATTTGTATCATATGGGAGAAAATAAAGCTGTTAAGTCCATCATGCCTGTGACAGCTGGAAAAGAGCTGTCCAGCCTAATTTCACTTTCCAGCTCTTGGTCCATACTTTTGGAGGTTACAGCACTTCAAGTGCATCTATCTTCTCCTATCACCCTTGTGCCTGCTGACCTACTTTGGCTCCAGCTGAAGAAATACCTCGATTTTAAAATTCTTGTCCTTGTTTTCAAATGTCTCAATGGCCGCACATCTCCCTAACTCTTGTCATCTGCTCCAGACCCACGACCCTCTGAGATATCTTTGTGTCTCTATTTATGGCCTCTTGAGCCTCCCCGATCTTAATTGCTTCGCCACTGGCGGCTGTACCTTCAACTGGTTAGGACATAAGCTCTGAAATTCCCTCCCTCAACCTCTCCAACTTGTAACCTCCTTATTCAATAAATGCGCTTTTTAAAGCCTTATCTTTGACCAAGCTTTTAACCATCTTCCCTAATATCACTTTGCGTCTTAGTGTTTGATTTTACTTCCTAAGTGCCTTTGGATATTTTGTTATGTTAAAGGTGCTGTATAAATGTAAGTTGTTGTTGCACTTACAAATGTTTTTTAAATGTGTTGAGGGTTTCAGCCTTTGCCACCCTTTCAGGCAGTGAGTTCCAAGCTGCTTTGGATGAAGAAATTCTCCTCAACTTCCCTCTTTATCCTTCTGCCAATCACTTTAAATCTATGCTCCCTGGATATAGTGGTTCCTTCCCACCTCCAAAAAGTACAGAAGTATAATACACAATATTTGCTACTTAATAGTATGACTGCATGGGTCTCAAAGCCTTTCAACTCAAGAAACTCCCAAATTTGAATCAACCATTTTGAGCTGAAGTTGCAACAGGAGGTGATACAATTCACCTCAGTCTCTATAGGTTAGGGAGAAGGAAATTGCCTGGAGTACCGGCTCCTCATTGATATCCAGCAACTGCTGCTGATGGGACAGGAGGAGTGATCATTGTGATGCCCACTGTGGCACAACAGCCCGCCAACACCTATGCATTGTAATGGCTGCTTGGGTGGGGTACTGAGAGTGAGTGATGCTGTGGGGTTGTATGCCAGCAAGCAGTCAATGACCTGGAGGGAAGAAGAAAATAATTGAGAAGGAAAGAAATAGGGTAGATCTTAGCTTAGTGTGCGATATTCTAAAAGGAGCGATAGTGAGTTAGCAGCCTGTTGTACATCTTTCTCCATTGACTTCAATGGATATAACAATGAAAAGGGATGGAAACAGGTCTGCAGACTTGCTATCACCTATTACACAGGTGTTGTACACTATTACACAGTCAAGGTCGACCCCCGGTGAGTTTTATTCCCAGGTCTATTGTGGAGCCCTGACCTTCGAATCATGTTCCCTCCATATTCTCACACAATGCCCTGGCTCTCCATATGTTTATCTACATACTCTGCACCAAATTGAGAATAATCCTGTGAAGAAGAGGATTTATAAATTTGTGCACAATGCAAGTTAGTGCGTAAAGTGATTGCCAACAATGAGCTTATTCTCGAACAGAGCTATCAGTTTATATCCTGTGGCATTAAGATATCTAGAATTACCTTTCGACTATTGCTCATGCTGCATCAGATATCCATGTGTGCGTCTATCTTACAGTATGTGGTTATGTAAAGGTTGGCACTTTTACACAGTGTAACCTTTATTCAGACACAGACATTATAAACTGTGCTTTACCTAATGCAATACTGTGTGTAAGCAATGAACAACTGACTCCTCTGTTACCAACCAAGCTTACATCAGTTTTGGTAAACTATCCAGTTTACTCAGGAAAGATAGTCTCAGATGTGAGTTGAAGAGTGGGGTTTCCTTCCCCATGACCTGGCCAATATGGTATTTATCACTCAATCAACATCACGAAAACAGATTATTTGCTGTTTATGGGAGTTTGCTGTGCACCAATTGGTCACCACATTTCCAACATTACAACAGTGAATATACTTCAAACCTATTTCCATGGCTGTAATACACCTTGGGATGTCCTGGAGACGTGATAGGCACCATATAAACTCAAGTCTTACTTTTTTCTTTTCATTCTACATGGAAAGGAGAAGATATTAAGATATAAGGGAACAAATTGATGTCTGCAATGTTACTGCATTGGATGCTAATGCACTAATATCAAACTCCTCCTCTCTTTTAACAAGTTATTTCTCTTTTAAAATAGCAAACAGAGCGAGGTGATGTTGAGTATGATTAGTACGATGGGATGGCCTGCAATAATTTGCATCGTTTACAGTATACTGGCCACGTACAAGTACACTATTGGCATTTGTTTTTATTGGAATGACCACTTTAATAGCAAAGACAACAATTTGAGAAAACTCTGTGAAATCACTCACTTCCACCTTTCTCTCAGTTCCATCCTACAGAAATCCAAAAGCCCAGTGAACTTTAACCAAAGATAAGACAGTTTCATTTTCAGCAATAGATGATTTCAAAGCTCCATTAGGCCTTATTTGGGTTGCTGGGTCCAATTCGCCACATCCCACTGAACATGCGTATAGTTTAAAGGTAAGCTTAGAGGAAGTGTTAGAGAAGTTCAGGCCTACAGAGGGTGGTTAAAGGAAGACCCCCAATTAGATAAGTAAAGTACCACACAGAATAAAAAAAAAAGGCGGGATTTTCCGCACCCGCGCGCCGCTGCGATCTTCCGGTCCCTCCGCAAGTCAATGGACTCCTGGCTGCGGCACCGCCTCGCCCACAGCGGGTCCTGCCCGCGACAGGGCCGGAAGATCCCGGCCAAAGACTTGCATTCGTGTAGCCGTTCCTCACAATCTGAGTTTCCCAAAAAAACTTTACAACCAATAAAATACTTTTGAAGGGGTGAAAAGCTGAATACTTGGCGAGTGCTGGAAATCTGAAATTAAAAACAAAAAAATGCTGGAAATACCCAGCAGGCTTGGCAAGAGAGAAGCAGAGTTAATGGTTCAGGTCTGTGACCTCTCTCTTCTGATGTAAGGTCACAGACCTGAAACATTCGGTCTCTTTCTCTCTCCAGAGATGCTGCCAGATATGCTGAACACTTCTAGCATTTCCTGTTTTTATTTTTGATGTTGCGATGAAGGAGAGTCAGCGACCAATTTACACACAGCACGATCCTTCAAACAGCGGCGTGATAAATGACCAGCCAATCTGCTTGAGCGATATGGGTTGAGGGATAAATATAATAAATAAATATTGGACCCCAGGGAGAATAGACAAGGTCAACCCAGAATGTTAGAATAAGGTCTATCAGGAGAGCAAATTATAGGACACTGATGTGTTTTTTGTGTGATGTGGTGAATTGAAAGCAGTATTCCGAATAAAGTGGTTACAAAATAAATTTGAAATAGGTGTTAGGATTAGCATGAGCAAAAAGGTAATTGGAGATACACATATCATAATGCCGCAAGGTATAAATTGAGTGCCTTGTTCATGAATAAGCTTATTGTTGTCAATCACTTTAAGCACTAATCTGTATTGTGCACAAACCTATGCAGTAGCTTCTTCACAGAATCATTCTCGGCATTGGTAACTGTTTAGAATAATATGCCATGCAGACTAGTCTGGACAAAAACGTTAAGGACATACAGAGTACAACTGAATGCTATGATGGGAGAGTTGATGTGCCACGGGGATGGACTTCATTAGGTCGAATCACCTTTTCTTACTCTTTTTTAGAATTCTTATCACAAGGTATTTTCCAATCAGTGTTCCTTCTGAACATTTTTCAGGACAAGTATGGAACTCATGGATGGCCTGAGACAAGAGTTCAAAGTGTCCATCAGCGACATCGCCTAAACAATATTCAGAGAATGTTAAAGATGATGAGACCAAAATTATTCTTTAATACACAGCCTGACTCTAATACAACACAGTGTTTTTAATGTACAGTCATTCTTCTACCCGGTTCCGATCACAGTAACTTCAGTTGGATTTTTAGTTGGACCTGTCTTGAATATTTTAGGTGAATTCAGTTTTTTGATTAAATTAATTGTAAAGAGCAATGCTCATTCTCCCATTAGGAAATGAAAATAACCCAATTCAACTATTGAATGCTTATTATGGGGTGCTGTATGAAAAGTGGCAAATTCAATAGCCAAACCTCTCAAAGGGTGTAATTAAGTGACCTTTAGTGACTGAAAGGAACACATTTTATATAGAATAGTTCTAACTCTGCTTTTCCTTTTAATGCACTGTCTTTCTGTTTAGACCTTTACAATGGCTAAAGGGAATCCTTCAATGTAATGTAAAAGGTGCAGCTTCCATCATTTTCTAATCAACTTCCACAGCAAAGACCCCACACATGTGAAAAAGCAGTAACTTATTTAAAGCAGCTGCTCGGAGAGGTATGCAAGCGCAGGTATTTAGCAGGTGCATCAACCTCTATCTATAACATTAAGGTGAGCTTGAAGCCTGGCTATAAAGTCAAATATACCGTTCTGTTGACAGAAAGTTTAATCATTGCAATGCCTCCAGTTTCTAAGTGATTCAACAGATATTTACCCAGCAGTAAGAGTTTGACTGTTCTTGCATCTTTCTCAGCATCTTCTCTCAGCTTCTTCTCTAGGTCCCTTGAGTGTTTCTCTTCCGCACTGGCACCTGCTCCCATGGTGTTGAGATTTTGGAACTGCTGTTGCTCTGTAGAAGACTCAACTTCAGGCACCTTTTTCTCATCCGATGAGAGATTGGCCAGGACTTGTCTCTATTGGTTGCAACCAGGTAAGAAGGGACCCTGTCAACGGAACTGCATGAGCATCAACTGCACGCTCTCACTGAACTCCAAATCCAGCATTCAGCACTTCTTAGAAAGATTTTAGAGTTGGGATGAGCCATGTGAGATCTGTATTCCAATCAGGGGCAAGGACAGGGAGAGAACGGAGGAAGGCGTGTAAAACAGAATTAATGACTTGCTGTGGTCAGCTGAAGCTGTGGTCCAATTCGAAGATAAATCCTTAAATCTTTATGCTGTTGCTGTAGGCAGAAATAGGTTTGAGTGTGGGCTGAATCTCGTCGTGTGTTTGTGTGTGTGTGTGTGGAGTCTTATAACATGGGAGAGATGGCCCCTTTTAACAGTGAACAGGAATCAGTATGAAGAATGAAAAGTAATATGAAAATCTAATGTGAAATCAGATTCCATTACTATATAATGTGGAGGTTGAAGAGTACACTTGAGCAAATGCAATATACAATGCTAGTTTTCAGACAAGCACAGGTTTTTTCCTGATTAACATTCCAATTTTACATTCCCTCTAGATTCTGACAAAAACCAAAGCATTCTCATCTTCTATTGTCCTATTTCGAAATATATTTTAAAAAATATATTTTCCCTCTTGTTGGCAGATAGAACAGGTCACTATCGAACTCACTTTCTTATCCTCAGAGATTTGATGGTCATGTTCACAGCTTAGTAGCATTTAAGACCCTCTGATGTGATTACAGGTTTTGCAAGACAACTTGTCAAGTCTGATTGACCTCAATCCCATCAAAGGAAAGAAAGCTGAGTTGAGGCCTTAGTCTAGTTAATGATCTGTATGGCACTGCAGAGGGGGGTAATTATTAGTAAAAATTGAGCTCAAGAAATATTTTAGGAACCAGCAATAAGGATGTAATGGAGGTCTTGTGGCGCAGTGGGTAGCACTCCTGCTTCTGAGCTAGTTGCTCCAGGTTCAAGTCCCACTCCAGGACTTGATGGCCACGCAAGATGTGCTAATAACATGGCCAAACTGGTTGGTTGTCAACTGACAAGTCCTTCCAACCTGCTTGCAGAAGATAGTTAGAGTGGGGGAGACTCCTGGTCAGCCATGTTTAATGTGGAATGGCACCCCTCAATCTATATCCTCTGGCTTCAGGCTTATGACCTGTTCCAGGAATAGAAAACTATAGATAAGCATGTGCTTTGTCTGCCTTGTGCCTCTCTAAATGTGGGACGTTGTCTAAATCAAATAATGCTTTTGCAGTTTTGCTTTTAAAGAAATGTTTCTTTAAAGACATTTTTAAAGAACTCTCTTGCCTGTGATTCAACTGGTTGTAACTGGAGTGGCAGGAGTAGGACAAAAATTAAACATGGCTACTTTAACCCTGAGAAGGAAGAATAAATGAGTGCTCCTGCCCTTCACCAGTGTCCAGTAACCTGTGCTGGAAATAATATGTGCAGGGATGCCAAATGACAGGATTGGTCTATGTTGATATGTCTTCATATTTAATAGTCACTTCATGTAATGTCAAACTAAAGTCAGACTAGCCAGAGACCCACGCAAGCCTGCACCCTGAAGCCGCAATGTTGAAAATTGGGGGTGCCAGGAATGGGATCGGGAATCTCAGAATCGGGTTCCAGTCACCATTCCCACACTTCCACGGAATCTCCCGATTCTATGAAAATCCGGCCCTTTAGTTTGCTTTCGTTACATGATTTTACATGGAATTAAATATTCTAATGTGTGGTTTCGACTTTGTGTGGCTAATCGAGGATCCTTTAATCTGATTGGTTGAGGAGACAAGCTGTAATTTGCCTTGATCAGACATGCCACAGGTGCCCTGTTAAAGGCGTTGTGCTGGGAATGACATCCATGAACTGTAAATGTTGTGTTTTATATTGATTTAAAAAGCACCAATTGCTCATAACAGATTGTATAAACACATTGTGGGTTCACTTATTGAGACTAGGCACATGGGTACAGATATACATGGACAGAAAGCTTGAAGACATCAGAACTGCAGAGCTGTCTGTGTTGTGCTCTGCTGTAAGTAAACACAAAACTAAAACTGGATCACATGACACACTTCCTTTTAGTGATGTCATTCCGCAATATCTTAAAGGCACATTTACAACATCCTTTTTTTTAAAGATGCTTCCCCCTTCCAAAGAAGTATAACTATTTACTATACATGCTTAGATTTCATTACCATTACATAAGTGTATGGAACTGATGAACCTGAAAGTCTCTAAAGCGTAGAGGTAATCTGCCAGTATGCTCAGATATTTTAATGGTAACCTTGTCTGAAGGTTTCTTCAATTGCTGACAGTGATCTGTGGGATTGCCATTCTTGACTGTTGCTCCTGGTTGCTTTTGGAATCTAGCCCTCGTTGCAATACGAATTTACGGTGGTTGAGGAGCTGGAATGAATCTGATTTGTCCTCAGTTATGCCTCACTGTTGCACCATTATGTGTAATGACTTCATAGGACCTCGGTTCTGAACAAATTCTTGTCATCTCGGCTGGTTGCCATGTACCTTCTGTGGGATCCTGGATGCAGACTTGTTGTCCCAATTGTAAACTTGGCAATTCTGTATCCGCATTTTTATTGTGCAAATTGGCCATCTTCTCTTGAAGTTTTAAAAGTTGCTCTCTAGTTTCTGGGAGAATAGAATGTGTAAGAGTAGGTAGATTGGTACGCGCTGGTCTCCCAAACATGGGTGATGGAATAGTTGCACTTAAAGGTGTGGCTCTCAGATGTAACTTTGCAACATGTAGATCTTGCTTGGACTGTCTATGTTTCAGAATTAGGGATTTCACCATGTGAATCATTTGTTCAGCTAGGCCATTATATCTAGGGTAATGAGGAGAAGATGTAGTGTGCTCGATATTCCACTTCTCACACATATCCTGAAATGGTTAGAATACACACCTAGAATGCTGTGAACAGTTTTGGTCCCCTTTTCTAAGGAAAGATATACTGGCATTGGAGGCAGTCCAGAGAAGGTTCACTAAGTTGATTCTGGGTCTGGAGGGATTTTCTTATGATGAGAGATTGAGTAGGTTGGGCCTGTACCCATTGGAGTTTAGAAGAATGAGAGGCGACCTTATTGAAACATATATAGGGCAGAATTTTCTGCCTGTCGGGCGGGCGGTCCCGACCCAATCTCCAGCGGGTGGGGAGCCGATCCCCGCCGGAGAAGCGGGCCCTGCAGCCATTTTACATGGGTGGGCCAATTAATGCCTGCCCAGTGTCCGGCGGACACAGTGTGCTTCCTGTGAGGGCAGGGGGAGTCCCCAAAAGCGAGAGTGCGTTCTTTCGCGCATGCGCACGAAAGAGCGCACATCTCCCTGAGGCTAAGTGCTGCCTCGGGGAGATCGCTGACACTTTTAAAAAATATGAAAAATAGAAAAAAAAAATTCCCTAACATGTCCCCCTCATGAGTTGGGACATGTTCATAATTTACATAATAACTTTATTAAACTTTTAAAAACCCTACATGAAACCTCATCCCGCTGGTGGATGAGGTTTCATGTTTTATCTATTTGCCGCTGGGGCTTCTGGCCTTTAATTGTATAATTGATCCTGTCAATAGCTTCAATTGGCCATTGACAGGTTGGTGGGCCTGCAGCTGATTTTGCTGTGCCCCTGCCTTCCTGAAAATTTAAATGGGGCGGGATGACACCGGGGGTTCCGCCCGATGTCATCCCGTGTTATTTTACGCATCGGCGAGCGGGTTCCGCCTCCTGCTCGCCGACGGCAAAATTCTGCCCATAAGATTCTTAGGGGCCATGACAGGGTAGATGCTGAGAGGTTGTTCCCCTTATGGGAGAGTCTAGGACCCGAGGGCATAATCTCAGAGCAAGGGGTCACCCATTTAAAACAGAGATGAGGAGGAATTTCTTCTCTCAGAGGCTAGTTAATCTGTGGAATTCTTTACCGCAGAGGGCTATGGAAACTGGGTCGTTAAGTATGTTCAAGGCTGAGATAGACAGATTTTTAATCAGTAAGGGAATCCAGGGTTATGGGCAAAAGGCAGGAAAGTGGAGTTGAGGGTTATCAGATCAGCCATGATCTCATTGAATGGTGGAGCAGTCTCAGTGGGCCGAATGGCCTACTTCTGCTCCTACGTCTTAAGGTCTTATGGCTTACCAATAAATTGCAGACCGTTATCTGTAATGATCTCTCTAGGCACACCAAATAAACTGAAAATAGCACTTAGAGTTTGCACGACAGTTGTGCTTGATGTATTGTGCAATTGTCAAATGATAGGGTATTTGGTGAAGTATTTGACAATGATGATGAAGTCAGTGCCACGGACATGAAAGAGTTCTGATGCGACTTTGGACTAAGAATGGGTAGGAACTTCATGTGGTATCAATGGTTCTTTGTACTGACTTGGCGTATGCTCTTCACATGCCTCACACTTCATGATGTCAACTTCAATGTCATTGATTAGACCCAACCAATAGACTGTCTCTCTTGAGAGTCTTCTCTTCTGATCTATGCCCAAGTGTGAATGATGAAGTTGTTGGAGAATATCAGGTCACAAATATTCTGGTATGATGACCTGCCTGCCTTTAAAAATGACTCCCTGGAAGATGCCTAACTCATCCCAGTAAGGCCAAAATGGTCTCAGGTGTTTATGGACATGCTGAATTGAATCAGACCATCCTTCAATGATGGTTTTCCACAGTTTGTGTAGTGTGGATTCTTTTGCCTTTTCTTCTTGTAGCTGCTGGTATTTGCATTGTGCAAAATGTACCAGATCAATTGACAGACTTGCATTCTCCTGCAAGTGTAATGTTGCAGCTCACCTGAAACTGCCAAATTTGCTGAAGCATTCTGGAATTTTCATTGTTAGGTTGTGAATTGAAGTGATAGGAGTGGTTTCTGAGGTTTACCTACCCTGTGAGGTCTGACTAATTCCATGAATTGTCACTAGTGTGAGGTCATGTCATGCCAGTAGGCCTATGATCACTGGGCCTTTAGTTTCCATGATGTAGAACATCTGTGACACCCAGGAAGATTGATTGTACTTGCAGTCCAGTACTATGGAACCTGCACATAGAATTAGTGAACCGCTGTACGCTGAAAGTTTTGCAGCAGTAGCTTATACCATGGCCTTTCATGTCTGTGGGCACATGTCTTCAGAATTTGCAGGGGTAGTATGTTGGCACATGCCCCAGTGTCAATCTTGGCCAGTAACGAGTAGTTACCAGCTTCCTTAGGGCAGATAGTTTGAATCTTGGCAAACACTTTGAATGGTGAGACGGCATCTAGGTTTTCCACAAGATTGATAGTGTGAAACGTGTTCACCGCTCATCGTCTCGTTGTGCACATCATCGTCATTTTCTGTTTTGCCACTCACCTCGTGTACATTTCTAATGGGATACCAGATGGTCATTCCTATTGCTTGAAGGTACCTGTTGTGTATGGTCTGTTTGGTTTAGCTGCATCACCCTTTGCTCTAGTGCACTGCTGCTGCCAATGGCCCTTTCTACTATATACCTTGCAGGATTGTTGAAAAGCTGGGCATTTCTTTGATGCATACAGAAGACCTTCCACATGCTTTGCTAGGTTTGGTGTTCTAGTAAGTACGTCAACAATTGAGGTGGCACTTAGGACCTGTAAGCTTCGTCGACCTGCGAGGATCGCTTGATACATATGTCCATCATTAAATAGCTCTTCAATGCTATATGTTTTGGGTTTGTCTAGCAGATCTTTCTGGAATTCTTCAATGGGAGTGGATAGGATCACCAACTCAACAATTCTGTCTGCTAGTTCTGTGTTTGAAAAGACACAGTATGTAGCCTTTTCTCTGCATCTACTGATGAAGTGGTCTATTGATTCTATAGGCTGTTGTCGAAATGACATGAGCTCTAGTCAATGAATACGGAAATTTAACCTGATTCTGAACTGGTCTTCCAATGTAGTCCATTTCTTTTGGGGATCCTTTCACTCTTCTGCTGTTAATCCTGATGCGTTCAGCCTGTGTAGACCTTTATTCCCAATTGCTAGGTGAATTTTCACCTAGCTTGCTTGCTTGTCTGGTTCAGACACACCTGAATCAAGAAACCATAGCCCTGTACGTTGTTTAAACATTTTGAATTTGGTTAGTAGGTCAGCTGCATCCCAATTCAGACTGGAGAATTTTGTCGCCATTTTGACAATATCCCTTTGAACTTCCTTTTCCTATTTTACCTGGAATGACTGTCGCTGTAGCTGCTCTTGCGCGCTGTCCAAAGCTCCACCCACTATAATCGCAACCTTCTCTGGTCCGATTTTTATGATGGTTTTCTTTTGCCTTTTTTTTTTGACTCTCCCTCGCTCGCTATCGATCCAGCCCACAACCTGGTCACTCGCCTTTCCCGGATGAGCTAACCCAGTGCTGGTCCTCTTGATGTGCTGTTCCACTCACTGAACTGACAGGCTATGGACTGCAGTATTACCGCAAGGTAACCTGCCTGCTTACCAGCTTTTTATTTGAGCACTACCCAGGCACTGTCTCTTCCAAGTTTTTCTGTGCAGTCACCATGCTGTGATTTCAACACTCTCCCATGCTGCGACTCCATTGCTGTCTGACTAGATGCCAAAGATCGTCTCATGTCATGTAGCACACTCTAAGACTGTTTAGCATGTCGTACCTGTACTTAACCTTGCTGCCAGGTTGAGAAACATGAAGTTTTGAAGGAACCACTGTTGCACACCATGTTGTGCTTTCATAATGATATAAAAAGCACCAATTTCTCATAAGGAATTGTATAAACGCACTGTGGGTTTGTTTATTGAGGCTACTGGGGGAGACAGTGCCACAGTGGTAATGTCACTGGACCAGTAATCCAGACACCCAGGCTAATGCTCTGGAGACATGGGTTCAAATCCCACCATGGAAACTGGTGGAATTTGAATTCAGTTAATAAATCTGAGATATAAAGTTAGTCTCAGTGATATTGACCATGAAACTATCATCGATTGTCTTAAAAACCCATCTGGTTCACAAATGTCCATTAGGGAAGGAAATCTAGCCATCTTTACCTGGTCTGGCCTACATGTGACTCCAGACCCACAGCAATGTGGTTGACACTTAGCTGCCCTCTGAAATGACCTAGCAAGGTCAGTTCAAGGGCAATTATGGCCTTGCCAGCAACGCCCAATCCCGTGAAAGCATAAAGGAAAATAAAACTAAGCACATGGAAATAGATACATAAGGACAGAAAGCTTGAAGACATCCAATCTGCAGAGCTAAAAGCAAAATGCTGCGGATGCTGGAAATCTGAAACAAAAACAAAAATAGCTGGAAAAACTCAGCTGGCCTGACAGCGTCTGCGGAGAGGAACACAGTTAATGTTTCGAATCCACATGACTCTTCATCAGAACTAAGGAGAAATAGAAATGAGGTGAAATATAAGCTGTTTGAGGGCGTGGGACAGGTAGAGTTGGTTAGAGGGCCAGAGATAGGTGGAGGCAAAGAAGAGGTCGCCAAAGATGTCATAGACAAAAGGACAAAGGGGTGTTGACGGTGGTGATATTAGCTAAGGAATGTGCCAATGGTGACGTTAAGGGTAGAAAGCAGGACGAGCAAGTGACAGATAGCCCTAGTGGGGGTGGGGTGGGATGGGGGGAAGGGATCAAAATAGGCTAAAAGGTGGAGATAAAACAATGGAAATAAATTTTAAAATAATAGAAATAGGTGGGAAAAGAAAAATATATTAAAAAAAATATTAAAAATATTAGAAAAAAGGGGGATCAGAAAGCGGGTGGGGATGGACGAGAGAGTTCATGATCTAAAATTGTTGAACTCAATATTCAGTCCGGAAGGCTGTAAAGTGCCTAGTCGGAAGATGAGGTGCTGTTCCTCCAGTTTGCATTGAACTTCACTGGAACAATGCAGCAGGCCAAGGACGGACATGTGGGCATGAGAGCAGGGTGGTGTGTTGAAATGGCAAGCGACAGGGAGGTCTGGGTCATGCTTGCGGACAGACCGAAGGTGTTCTGCAAAGCGGTCACCCAGTCTGCGTTTGGTCTCTCCAATGTAGAGGAAACCGCATTGGGAGCAGCGAATGCAGTAGACTAAATTGAGGGAAGTGCAAGTGAAATGCTGCTTCATTTGAAAGGAGTGTTTGGGCCATTGGACGGTGAGGAGGGGGGAAGCAAAGGGGCAGGTGTTGCACCTTCTGTGGTTGCATGGGAAGGTGCTGTGGGAGGGGGTTGAGGTGTAGGGGGTGATGGAGGAGTGGACCAGGGTGTCCCGGAGGGAACGGTCCCTACGGAATGCCGACATGGGGGAGGGGTGAAGGGAAGATGAGTTTGGTGGTGGCATCATGCTGAAGTTGGCAGAAATGGCGGAGGATGATCCTTTGAATGTGGAGGCTGGTGGGGTGTTAAGTGAGGACAAGGGGGACCCTATCATGGTTCTGGGAGGTAGAGGAAGGTGTGAGGACGGATGCGCGGAAGATGGGCTGGACACGGTTGAGGGCCCTGACAACCACCGTGGGTGGAAAACTTCAGAGCTGTCTGTGCTGTGCTCTGCTCCAAGCAAAAGAGAAACTAAAAGTGGATTCCATGATACATATCCTTTTAGTGATGTCATGCTGCAAACCCCTAAAGGCATATTACAACAGCAAGTTGCCACTATGAAGCCCATGAAAAGCCTGTGGGCAGCTGTAAGCATGGTGACTGGCAAAAGGCATCCCTTTGTCCAAATCTGCTCCATTGTGTAGACATGGCCTACTTTTTTGAATATCCTGCTGATTTTTAACAGGTTTATTTATAAGATATGTTTGAACTGAGATAGCCTGCCTACTTCATGAAAGACTGCTGTAGATAAGTGACAAATGATAGTTTCACCACAGCATGGGTTAGTTGGCAGCTGATGAGTTCTGTGCGAAGGTGGGCTGGGAGGCTTATTTCTGAATGCTATCAAAAAGCAAGTAAGTTTCAATGGTTCTTTCTCAATTGTAATAGCAGTAAGAAATGGCCATTGTGGCAAAGATGAAATATTATGACGTAGAATATTGTTAACAATTATACAGGTTTAATTATATTTTAACCTTCTATTGCAACTGGGAGGATTATACGATTATTATGTTTTAGGACTTTACCTTTTGTTTATAAGATTACTATATTTTGGAACTGTAGCTTTAAATGTAAGGTAGATGAAAGGGGGCATGCAATCTGTGCTGGAGCCTGCCTGACAGCGAGGGTAGTTTAATTGTTGGAGATCAAAGGGATTCAGGTTGTTTCACTGAGAGGAAGGTGCAAGGTATTCACATTGGGCAACAAAGACCACAGTCCCTGAGAATACCGTGAATAGACCCTGAATCTCCCAAAGTCACAGAAAGGTGTTAAAAGTTTCGATTTGCAAGCGGTGATACAGCAAACTATCCATTTATCTCTAAGATGAAAGGGGGTTGGGAAATAAGATAACTAATTAGCATTACTATTTAAAATCAAAGCTAATGTGTTTCCCATTGCCATGGAGGAGAGGATAGAGGAAGCCATTTTGAGTTCAGGTTACAAGCTTCCCTATAAACTCTGGAATATCACAGACAGACAGCAGTTGAAGTTTGGCCTTGTGTGGCCTGTAGCCAATTGAAAGGTAGAGAGCAAGAGATAGAACCAGCCAGGCCTGCACCCTAAGCAGACAAAGTATTGACTCTTTGGTTCACTGTGGAGAATGCAGGTGGGAGTTCACACTTAACCGAGTTTGTGAGGATTTAAAGGAGGAGCTTGGAGCTAGCGGAAGAAATATACAGTGTAACCCTCACAGTGAGAGGTTGTTCTGGGATTACAAGTTACCTGGCAGGGCAAATTAAAAAAGAAAATCAACCCATTGGAAGTTGGGAGTACCTGTGAACAGTTTGAGATAAGAATTATAATTCTGTAGAGAGTGCGATGTGGGATAAGTAAAAAAGAACTGTTTATTTCTATAGTTTAAATATTAGTTGCCTACAAAAGAAAATAGCATTTAGTCATTTGATACAGTGAAAGTTTTAAAACATAAAATCTTGATGTGTTGACAGCTGTTAACTTTTAAAGAGAAATTTGAACTTGAAGTTATCAGTTTCTACAGGGATCATAACATTTGTTCAAGGAGTTGCTGTTTGGATGGGTGAGGGTTTTTTTTTGCCTTGTTATAGTGAAATAAGGGTAATGTGTGAGTGAGGAGTGTTAAATAGGAACAGCAGCAGACCATTCAGCCCCATGACCACTACCATCTAGAAGGACAAGGACAGCAGACGCATGGGAACACCACCACCTGCAATCTCTGCTCCAAGTCACTGACCATCCTGACTTGGAAATAAATCTCCATTCCTTCACTGTCGCTGGTTCAAAATCCTTGAACTCCCCTTCCTGGCAGCACTGTGGGTGTACCTACACCACATGGACTGCAGCGGTTCAAGAAGGCATCTCACCACCACCTTCTCAAGGGCATTTAGGGATGAGCAATGAATGCCGGCCCAGCCAGCGATACTCACATCCCATCAATGAATTAAAAAAGTCCATTCCACCATTCATTTAGATAATGGCTGATCTGTACCTTAACTCCAGCCACCCAGTTTGGTTTTGTAACCCTTAATGCCCTTGCCTAATGAAAATCAATCTCAGTTTTGAAATTTACAATTGACCAAGCATCAGCTACTTTTTGGGGAAGAGAGTTCCAGATTTCCACTGTTTTTTGTGTGGAGGTGCCTCCTGACATCACCCATAAATGGCCTAGCTCTGAGTTTAAGGTTATGCCCTCTTGTTCTGAATTCTCCATTATAGGAAATAGTTCATATATATATATCCTATCATCCTATATATCCTATCAACTCACTTAATCGTCTTAAACATCTAAATTAGTTCACCCCTTAATCTTCTAAACTCAATGGAATATTATATTCATATATTTATCCTCCCCTGTAATGTGTGAATTGCCATACTGAGTTATGTGGCAAATTGCAAGTATTTCAGGTTTCTTTTTGCCATTTTGGTGGGGCTTAATCTTGGCTGCAGATAGGTTGGGTTGGATGTGCTGCTGAGTATGTTTGGTATGTGTTGCCTTTGATGTAGCTGGAAGCTGTGAAAGGTGTTGAGACTAAGGATGTTTTCGTGCACTGATGATTATGCGTCTTGCCATTTAATTTTGAATCATATGTTTTCTGTTTCAACAGTTAGTCATTTTGCATATGTTATCTGTGGAGTGTTGTGATTTTGGTTAAAAAAAAAAATGTTTTCAATTTAGTTCCTTTCCCAATGCTGAGCTTGGCACAGGTGCTGTTTTTTTTTTGAGGTAGATTATTGTGGCTCAGTTTGTCATCGTTTGTGCTCTGCTGCAAAACTCCAGGGGGTAGACTTGATGCTGTTAAAATTATAATGTAAATGGATCCTAAATCGACTTTCGTGTATCATGTTTACACTACTTGTTGAGCAATTTTAAAAAATGTTATTTAAGGCATATTTACAAAAAAACAAGGTGCAACGATTTTAGGCCATTGAGGAGGGAAATCGGGAAGGGCTTTTTCACATAAAAGATGGCAGAGATTGAGGACTCTCTTTCTCCCAAAAGACATGTGCTGTGACAATTGGAGCTTGCAAGACAAAGATAGATTTTTTTATCAGACAAAAGCCTCAGTAGATAAGGCGCAGAGGTGGGAAAATGGAATGGAGGTGCAGCCACGATCTGATTGAATGACAGAGTAGGCCAGAGCAGCCGAATGGCCTACTCCTGTTCCTAACACTCCTACCAACTTTCACACTTCTGTTTTTCCCCCTCTGCAATCTGAAACACCAGCTTGGGATCAAAACAACAACAACTTTTGTCCGGTGCAGTAACGTAGAAAAACATTCCAAGGCATTTTACCAATTAAGGCATGAGGAAAAATGGTCAACAAGCCAAAAGGACACTTTAGGATAGGCTTGGAGCAAAGGCTGATTGAAGAAGTGGGTTTTCAGCAGGATCTTAAAGGAAGCAAGGGAGGTGTAGATGAGGGTTTCAGGAAGAGAAATCTAGAAAATAGACTTAGCTTGATGATGGCGTGACTGCCAATGAAGGGCAAAGAGAGATGGGGAATGCAAAACAGGCCAGACCCAGGGGTCTGGTGAGTTGGAAAGGGTTTGTAGCATGGCAGGGGGTTATGGTGATAGTTATGGAGATGCTATGGATGGAGTTAAAGATAAGAGATATTGGTAGACCAGGAGCGAGATTGATGAACACTCATAATCATGGCTGCCTGATTCATCTCAGTTTTTCTCCTACTTGCATTCTCAGTGGTGTTCTGCATTTTCCCCTTCACCTTGTTTTCTTAATTCGAAAAGTTTAGTGGAGGACCTTGAGTGGAATTTTGACATGATAGAGATTATCTCTATTATCCTTCTTTTATTCTCATCTTCTAGCCCTGATATTAGGAGCCCTCATCTCAATTGGCGTTTTCCTGTGTCCAAACTTTAGCACAGCAAAGCACCTTAATCAACATGTTAATCAAAGGGTCAGGGTTGGAGTTGTCATAAGTTGATATGTTAGTTCTGCGATGTTGTCAGCTTTTTTTTGGCAGGGTGCGATTTAGTGCCTTTCTAAAAGTTTTCTTTGCTGCTGTCAAAACATGCCATTGCGTTTTTTTTTTGTTACAAATTCCACATCCATTGATATTCTACATGTGAGACTGCTGTCTCAAATGTCTTTCAATGCCCTGTTCTATTTCAGAACATAATGAAGACTCATATTCAAGACTATTTGGCATGAAATGCGCCATACAAGGTATAATGTACAGAATGAGTAATTGAAGTGGAATGCATTCCACAGTATTGAATTAGCTGGCTGTTCAATTGGAATCACTGCATTGACACTACACGTTTTTGTGTTGTTTTTTCGAAGCAGTCCAACTTGCACAGTTACATACTAGCATTATGGATGGATATATCATGGTGGGTTTTTCGATGATGATTTCATTATGAAGCTGACGCCATCATCAAGTTGCCTTGTGTGATCTCAGTTCATTTTCTTGAATTGGGAAACGCCAAGCAAAGAGCGGGAAGTTGATTCGCACTCATCCCTTCACCGGAACAGCTCAGAAATCAGTTTCTAAGTATTTGGGAGTAGCGGGTATTTTATCCCCCCCAACCCTCCAGTGGGAGAGAACTTGACCTCCACTCAAGAGGCTGAAATTGGGACCTCAGCACCATGGGAATCTTAAGCTGAGGATCCAGTGATTAGTCTTGTTTAAGTTTGCCCTGTTGTTGGCAATGCTGGGTAGAATTGATTTGCTTGTTTAGTGTGTCCTGGAGGTTTTTCCCTTGTGTGATTGGATGGTGCTCTTCAGGGATTATCTTTCTAGAACTAGCAATTTCTGGGTCAATTGTGCTACTGGTTGGACAGTTCGTGGACAGTTTGTGTTTCTATGAACAATAGACATTTCAGGTCTTCCATAAAAGTCACCAACCTGGTTATTGTTTCATTCAAGGTTTGCTGATCTTACTGTGTGTGTTGTGTTATATTTGGTACTAGGCAAAAATTTGGCAGATGGAGTATAATGTGGGAAAATGTGAGGTTGTCCACTTTGGCAGGAAGAATAGGAAATTGATAGAAATTTAAATGGAGAGAGACTGCAGAATGCTATGGCACAGAGGGATCTGGGTGTCCTTGTACATGAATCAGAAAACGTTAGCATGCAATTACAGCAAGTAATTGGGGGGACAAACAGAATGTTGGCCTTTATTGCAAGGGGGATGGAGTATAAAAGTAAGGAAGTCTTGCTTCAGCTGTCTAGGGCATTGGTGACACTGCACCTAGAATAATGTGTACAAAGGAAGGATATACTTGCATTGGAAGCAGCTCAAAGAAGGTTCACTAGGCTGATTCCTGCAATGAAGGGGTTATCTTATGAGCAAAGGTTGAGAGCTTAGGCCTATACTCATTGGAGCTTAGAAGAATGAGAGGTGATCTCATTGAAACAAGGGGCTTGGCAGGGTAGATACTGAGAGGAAATTTCCCCTTGTGGGGGAATCTAGAACTAGGGGACTCAGTTTAAAAATAAGGGGTCTCCCATTTAAGACAGAGATGAGGATTTTCTTCTCTTAGAGGCTCATTAGCCTTTGGAATTCTCTTCCCCAGAGAGTAGTGGAGGTTGGATCATTGAATATATTCAAGGTTGAGTTAGATTTTTGATCTACAAAGGCATCAAGGGGTAATGGGGGCAGGCAGGAAAGTGGAGTGAAGGCCATAAGCAGATCAGCCATGATCTTATTAAATGGGGCCAAGGCTTAAGGGGCTGAGTGACTTACTCCTGCTCTTATCTATTATCATCTTATGATCTCCAGTTCAGATCCGTAGAGCACATGATTTTAAAGTGTTCTTACTGGAACTTCCCCAATGGTAGTTAACTAGCTGGGAACTACATGGTGGGGGTGTGGCACATGACAGGTCAGTACATTCTCAGGTTCGATGCTGATAAATGTGCTAAATCTTCTGATCTTAGAGGATTCTGGGATGGGGCTACAATTGGCCTTAACGTCCTTATAACTTGTGCATCATCTGTATTCCCTTCAAAAGGTGATTGCATAAGTGTATTCATTGGAAAGAGTGGAGTGAGAAAAGGCCAACTTTTTTCTATTCAATCATGGGTCTTCGCTGGCTAGGCCAGCATTTATTGCCCTTCCCTAATTGCCTTGAGAAAGTGGCAGTGAGCTGCCTTCTTGAACCGCTGCAGTCCATGTGGTGTAGGTACACCCACAGTGCTGTTAGGGAGGGAGTTCCAGGATTTTGACCCAGTGACAGTGAAGGAATGGTGATATATTTCCAAGTCAGGATGGGGAGTGGCTTGGAGGGGAACTTCCAGGTGGTGGTGTTCCTATGTATCTGCTGCCTTTGTCCTTCTAGATGGTAGTGGTTGTGGGTTTGGAAGGTGCTGCCCAAGGAGGATTGATGAGCTCCTGCAGTGCATCTTGTAGATGGTAGGCACTGTTGCAACTGTGCATCGGTGGTGGAGGGAGTGAGTGTTTGTGGATGTGGTGTCAATCAAGCAGGCCGCTTTGTCCTGGATGGTGTCAATCTTCGAGTGTTGTTGGAGCTGCACTCACCTAGGCAAGTGGAGAGTATTCCATCACACTCCTGACTTGTACCTTGTAGATGGTGGACAGGTTTTGGGGATTCAGGAGGTGAATTACTCGCCACAGAATTCCTAGCTCTGACCTGCTCTTGTAGCAAAGTATTTATATGGCTAGTCCAGTTCTGTTTCTGGTCAATGGTAACTCCCAGGATGTTGATAATGGGGGATTCAGTGATTCTAATGCCATTGAATATCAAGGGGCGATGGTTGGATTCTCTCTTGTTGGGGATGGTCATTGCCTGGCACTAGTGTGGCGCGAATGTTATTTGCCACTTGTCAGCCTAAACCTGGATATTGTCCAGGTCTTGCTGCACATGAACATGGACTGCTTCAGTATCTGAGGAGTCGCGAATGGTGCTGAACATTGTGCAATCATCAGTAAACATCCCCACTTCTGACCTTATGATGGAAGGAAGGACATTGATGAAGCAGCTGAAGATGGTTGGGCCGAGGACACTACCCTGATGAACTCCATCAGTGATGTCCCTTCTTGCAATATTGGAAATTGCAGCCAAAGTGGGAGTTGGAGGTAACTCCCGAGTCTCTCGACTAGGAAGAGGGGAAAAAAGTCAATTGGCTTTCCTTTGGTACATGCGTCTACCAATATCAGATTGTAAGGGCACTGCCTTTGACTGTGACTCTGTCCACAGTTATAAAGTTTGCTTCCACTCTGTTTAGACAAGTGACAAATGGCTACTTGGGTGGTGGATAGCAGAGAGGGCTCAACATTTGTGAAACTGTATACAGTAGAAATTGCTCTCATGTTAAAGTCTGGAGGGGAGACATTTTTTGTGCAGGAGAGAAGTAGTTCATTGACTCTACTGGACATTTTACTAAGAAACAATAGTGGACCATATCATTGAGATCTTGTCAACTCACCTGTTTAAAAAATAATAATTGGAGTCCTCAAACACAGTGTACATTAAAGAGATGAGCCAGTGTTTATTTGGTTTGATTTCATCCACAGGATATCTGTGTTCTTTTACTCCAGTAACTGTGTCGTGTTGTGTCAGCTGCACAAAACATGAATGACAAATACACTCAAGAACTTTTCTTATTTAGATTTACAATTATTTACATATAACAGAATATATGTTCACTGACATTTGAGCCAAGTTTAATAAAGTTATTAAAAATAAACTTGCTTCCTTTAAAAAAAACAACAAAAATGAGAAGCCAAGTTAAGTGACATCACAGAATATATTATATACCATTACTGGAGAAATGCACCATCAGAAGGAATTGTTTTTGCACACTTTCCAGCACACAATTTAGATTTTTTTTTTAATATTCTTTTAATAAAAGTAACAGCAACAACAACAAAAAGTTTTTTTTAAAAAAAACACGACTTTAACAAATTATACAACCTTTTCTTCCAAAGCTATTTAATTTATAAGGATAAAAGTAAAAACAAAGAACAGTCTGAGGTGTAGACCATCGTTAACTATTAATGCATTCTAATATAAAATACAATGCAAGTTTTTAAAAAAAAAAATCTACAGATGAGACTGAATAATTGTTAAAGGAGATCTCTATTCACCTGAATTGAGGTGTAATACTTAATACACTTGCTGGTGTTGTCTCTCAGGTATCTCCTATGATGTTGGTTAGAAGTTCCCATATCATTATGTTTAGTACAATGCATTGCATACTTTGTGAAGGATGTTGCCAATGAGAAGAGTCAGGAAGGTGATCAGAGAAAGGTGTAATTTAATAACATGGCTGAGGAACAGAGTGTAGTGAATGGCATCCACACGCTATTGAAATGCTCCAAAGTAAGTTGTGCCTTTTATTCAGCATAAGAGATAGTTACAAGCAAAACTTTTGTACTGAACACCTTTCCCCTCTAATGGGAACTTTAGCTATGGCACCTCGCCTCGCCTCCCATTCATTGTACCACTGGAACAAAATCTTATGATCACATGGAGACCGTGGGTTTAGCCCCAAACAATCAGGCCCATGGCGTCCTGATGCACTCTTGCTGTAACTCCGGTGGGAGTGGGGTAGAGGGCTGCAAAGTCCCCGGGAGCAATTGAGTCTACCCCAAATGAGGCAGTGATGTAAGAATGGAAATGGGAGCATTGTAGGTGGTGATAGTGTGTGGGCAAAGTGGGGATGGGGGTGGCTGCTGATGACCAGCCCTGCACTTCCTATGACCCCAGCATGTATCACAGGCTGGTATAATGAATGGGACCAGGTATAACTGCTCTGCCTGAAAGGCAGATATGGGGTCCACCTTCGGGATCCAGGATTGAGACATGATCTGGATAAATTAAGGTTTTCCTTAAATAATGTGGATTATCTGATTGACCTTCTTACCAAGGGAGGTGATGGACCATTTGAAGGATGTTTCAGGCGGGTGGTGGGGGATGTGGTGGAGAATACCGTGGAACTGATATTGTCAGGGACAAGATGCCCAAGATGTGTGCTTAGTGACGTTTGCACCCACCCAGCATTGTTATATTATGGAATGTCCTCTGACACCACATAACTATCCCATTACTTAATTGGGCCATGAATTCTCATCCCCAAAATAACTGTCCCCTTGTTGCCTCCATCTTGAAACACAGGAAGAAACATTAACTGAGAGACACGTTGCCAAGTGTACAACCATCATCCTTTACAACCCTTAAGGTTATGCAGCAATTCAAGGGAATACCATTCCTCTTTAAGTACCTATATATCATACATAATGTCATGGGGACTTGGTTGTAAGTACAAGGAAGTTGAATTATCATACTATATACAGCCTACAATAAATACTGTCTGTTGTAAGGGAAGTTATACTTTATATTAAAGAAATTCTATTATCTCAGAACTTCATGTCTGCTGCAGAGGGGATGGATGGTGATTTCTGCGGTTTCGCGGCTTTTTCTGTTCCCTGATGGGCTTCACCTTGAGCTGCTTGTTCAAGTTTTCCTTTAGAATGTTGGCGGGGCGCTGCCAGTAATCCTCGCAGTACTGGTTGATGAGCCCCATTTCTGGTTGACTCAACAGCTGGAGCAGGTCCTTGTACTCTGGTTTCGGGGTCCTGGAGGTGCCTGGGCTGCCCACCTGCAAGTTGGCCACGCCCGGCGAGAGGCCGCCTTGTGAGAGTACCACGTTGACTGTTTCGTTGTTCAGGACCCGGAGGTGCACCCGGGCCAGTGCGTGCTTGAAGTTGTTCTCCGTGGAGGTGCACTGATACATCCCAGCGTCCGTCATCTGGAGGGATCGAAGGAGAAGACCTTGGTCTGTCTTGAGGATCCGTTCGTCTACTTTAATCTAAGGAACAGGAAAAGGGAGGGGGAAAAAAACAGCCGTAAATGGCAGCTTAATTAAGTCTGTCAGTAAATGTATCCTCATCGCGCCATCGGTGCTTTATTGAAAAGCATGGAATTCAAGTTTAATATGGCTTCATCCTAGCTGAGAGCATTAACCATTAAAATGATTCCACTTCTATTTTAACTTTAAAATATGTTTATTAAGTGGTTGCTGAAGGAGGTCTTGTGGCACAGTGGGTCACATCCCTGCTAGAGGTTGGATCCATTGGCACACATTGTCAGATTCCTGGACAGGGAGGCACCTTTGGCCTGGGCCTTTGTCCTGTCAGTGCTAAACAGAACTCAAGACAACAGCACACAGACCAACATGATTCAACCTCCCAGACAAGAGAGCAGGCCAGTGTGCGATGGTGTTGTTAATGAGCCCTATTATCTCGGCATCAGGGAGTGTGTCCAGGTCTTTCTCACTTCTAACAGCAGCTAAAATGAGCCTGATCCAAAATCTCTGGGGAAAAACTACTTGCTGATCACCTGGTGGGGTAAATTTGTGCTGAAATGACCAAAACATCTGAAGCACCACACAATTTATTCCTTGGTTATGAGGATAGGAACATAGGAGCAGGAGTAGGCAATTCAGCCCCTTGATACTGCTCCGCCATTCAACTAGATCATGGCTGATCTTCCATTTCAACACCACTTTCCTGTGCTATCCCCACACCCCTTGATGTCATTAGTATCTGGAAATCTATCGATTTCTCTCTTGAACATGCTTAATGACTGAGCTTCCACAGCCCCCTTGGACAGAGAATTCTAAAGATTCACCACTCTCTGAGTGAAGAAATTCCTCCTCATCTCAGTCCTAACTGGCTTAATTGCCCCTTATTTTGAGACTGTGTTCCCTGCTTCTAGACCCCACCCCCCAGCACCACCTCCAGCCAGGGGAAACATCATTTATGCATCTACCCTGTTTAGACCCTTAGGAATTTTGTAAGTCTCATTGAGATCACCTCTCATTCTTCTATTCTCTAGACAATACAGCCTTGTCTCCTCAATCTCTCCTCATAGGACAGTCCATCCATCCCAGGGATTAGTCTGGTGATCCTCCGTTGCATTCCCTCTATGAAAAATACAAGCTCTGGTGTGGGCTTAGCATGCAAGTAATTAAGAAGGCAAATGGAATGCTATCCTTTATTACAAGAGGAATTGAACAAAGAGTAAGGACGTTATGCTTCAGTTATGAAGGCATTGGTGAGACCACATTTCGAATAGTGTGTGTTGTTTTGGTCACCATATTTAAATAAGGATGTAAATGTGTTGGAGGCGGTTCAGAGGAGGTTTACTAGATTGATACCTGGAATAAGCGAGTTGTCTTATGAGGAAAGGTTAGACAGACCGGGCTTGTTTCCACTGGAGTTCAGAAGAGTGAGGAGTGACTTGATTGAAGTATATAAGATCCTGAACGGCCTTGACAAGGTGGACGTGGAAAGAATGTTTCCTCTTGTGGGTGAGTCCAGAACTAGGGGGCACTGTTTTAAAATTAGGGGTCGCCCTTTTAGGATGGTGATGCGGAGAAATTTTTTTCTCTCAGAGGGTTGTGCGACTTTGGAACTCTCTGCCTCAGAATGGGGTGGAGGTGGGGCCATTGAATATTTTTAAGGTGGAGGTAGATAGATTCTTGTTAGGCAAGGGAATCAAAGGTTATTGGGGGGTAGATGGGAATGTGGAATGCAAAACACAAACAGATCAGCCCTGATCTTATTGAATGGCGGAACAGGCTCGAGGGGCCGAATGGCCTACTTCTGCTCCTAATTCGTATGCTTGTATGGGTTGCAGACAGGATGTGTGACATTCACTGAGGCATCTATCACGTAATAATGTTCAGCTCTGCTAAGCTGTGAAACAGGATGGAGCCAACAAAGTAGAAAGCTGTTAGCCTGCAAGTTAGCTGCTCCCAATTATAGTTCCCCTACAGATAGCAGCACTTCAAGCTTTAGTGCCTCTTGAGATATCAGTCTAATAATAGATAAAACCACTCCCAATTATAACTCCCTCTTCAGATAGCACTCCCTTTCTAACAGCACTGTGAGTGTACTTACACCATATGGACTGCAGCGGTTCAAGCAGGCAGCTCACCACCGCCTTCTCAAGGGCAATTAACGATTGGCAATAAATGCTGCCCTAGCCAACGACGCCCACATCCCATGAATGAATTTAAAAAAAAAAGCTCCCAATTATAACTCACCCTTCAGAGAGCACCACTTCTAATCACAGTGCCTCTTCAGAGAGACCACTCCCAATTATACTGCCCCTACAGATAGCACCATTTCGAGCTCTAATGCCCCTTCAGACAGCAGCACTCCCATTTATAGTTCCCCCTTAGGCACCATTACCAGCTCGCACTAGGTCCAGCTACAATGCTACATCATCCTCTTTTATTCTTTCACTGATATGGCAAGGACTGCACTTATTTCCCATCCCTAATAGCCCTTGAGAAGGGTGGTGAGCCACCTTCTCATCAGCTGAATGGCTTGCTAGTCCATTTCGGAAGGCAGTTGAGAGTTTGCCACTTTGCTGTGGATCTGGTGCCACACATGGGCTAGACCGGGTAAGGATGCAAGATTTCCTTCCCTAAAGGACATTAGTGAACCAGATTGTGTTTTTTTTTATGGCCATCCCATAGTTTCTTGGCTGTAATTATTGAGACCAGCTGTTTTTAATTCCAGATTTGTAATTAACTGAATTTAAAATCCCTAGCTGACGTGGTGGGATTTGAAATCACACCTCCAGTTTATTAGTCCAAATCTCTGCGTTGCTATCCAGTAACGTCCACTATGCGATCATACCACTAATTTAGCTCTCCTAGCTACCTCCTTGGATAGCAGCACTGGTTTATTGCTTAGTGCAGAAGGTGCAGCATGCAGACAAACCCTTGATATTGTTCTCTTGGGCAGGGTGCTAAATTTTGCTACCTACAAACAAGCAATGCCCCTTTAACTTGTGTACACCTGATGAACAAATATTGTATGTCACTTCCACAACGGGCTAACTCTTGTGAAGATCCTCTGGTGATGTTAACAGTATGCTGTGGGAAGTTGCACACAAGTAGCACTGTGGGTGTACCTACACCACATGGACTGCAACAGTTCAGGAAGACAGCTCACCACCACCTTCTCAAGGGCAACTAGGGATGGGCAATAAATGCTGGCCCAGCCAGTGAAGACCACATCCCGTGAATGAATAAAAACAAAACTTGGCTTTGCTGTGAATGAGTTAAGCTCTGTGCAATGAGCACTACAAAATCTAGGGACCAAAAGCAAAAAAAAACGTTAAAGTCTTCTCATTTAACCAAGACCCTTCCTGCCAGTGCTGCGTACAACCCGGTACTTGACATTGGCTTTGGTTGACAATTAGGATAAGCAACACCCTTTTCATGAGAAAGGAAGTGTTCACAGCTTCACTACTGAGATGACTCACTTCCCAGCAGCTGAGGGCTGCTCGCTTCTTGAGCCAAAAGTGCTTGGATGAGAAGTTTATACATCAGCACAGGAGGCCTGCGTCAACTGGGGTGGTCCTGCTTCCTGGCATTGGTGATGGCTGCTAAGTAGAGTTTCTGTTCTGCAGTGTGTTTTGGGTAGGGGGTGGGGGGTGGGGTTGGTGTTTGGTGGAAATGGAGGAATTTTGTCACAACTAAAAGTGAAGGATGGTTATTCATTGATATTTGCTAACCTGGTGACAGTATAAGGCAAGTCTAGCTCAGGTACTGCATGGATTAGATGCAGACAAATGTTATCAATGCTGCCTTAAAAGGTACCTGAACCCCAATCACTAACTAGCAGCCCAAAACAGCATCAGTGTGGTCGTTTCCTATTGGGCACTAGAATGACTGTGGTAAAGAAAGAACTCATATCTATATAGCACCCCTCACAGCCTCAAAGTCCTGAAACACTTTACAGACGATTAAGTATTTTGAAAAGTAACACTGTGATAATCTTCAAGTGTACATTGTGACATTCTAGATTCCAGATCCGGTCAACCTAAGATCCTCAATTATCCAAGTGCCAATTATCTACCAGAACTTTCATGTGTCAAGACCTCATGTAAGACATTGCCTCACTGCACCTCCAACCACCAAACTCATCTTTCCGATATAAACTTAACGTCAAAATTCAAGATACACATTGGGCGATATTTAATCGAGGTGACGGGGGTCTTGCTGACTGGCTCCCCAGCTGCTGGGAGCCCCACATTGCCTCTTTTGGGGAAGGCCTGCCAAATTAAGTGCTGAGCAGGCACTAAGCGGCCAGCGATGGGCCTTCCCCAGGATTATAAGGACCCATCACAGAATTGTTACAGTGCAGGAGGCCATTCGGCCCATCATATCTGCGCCGGCTCTCTGAATGAGCAAACCCTTTAGTGCCGTCTCCCTGCCTTTTCCCCCTAATCCTGCACATTCTTCCTTTTCAGATCACGGTCTAATTCCCTTTTGAGTGCCTCGATCGAACTTGCCTCCACCACTCTCTCAGGCTGTGTATTCCAGACCCTAGCCACTCATTGTGTGAAAGTTTTTCCCTCATGTCGCTTTTGTTACTTTTGTCATTATTTTAAATCTGTGCCCTTCTCGTTCTCGATCCTTTCACGAGTGGGAACAGTTTCTCCCTATCTAAAACAAAAACAGAATTACCTGGAAAAACTCAGCAGGTCTGGCAGCATCGGCGGAGAAGAAAAGAGTCGACGTTTCGAGTCCTCATGACCCTTCAGCAGGTCAGTTCTGCTGAAGGGTCATGAGGACTCGAAACGTCGACTCTTTTCTTCTCCGCCGATGCTGCCAGACCTGCTGAGTTTTTCCAGGTAATTCTGTTTTTGGTTTGGATTTCCAGCATCCGCAGTAGTTTTTTGTTTGTTTCTCCCTATCTACTCTGCCCAGACCCCTCATGGACAATCAAATCTCCTCTCAGCCTTTTCTTCTTCAAGGAAAACAGTCCCAACTTCTCCAATCTATCGTAATGGAAGTTCCTCATCCTCAGGAACCACTCTCGTGAATCTTTTCTGCACTTTCTCCAAAGCCTTCATGTCCTTCCTAGAGCATGGCACCCAGATGAGGGCGCAATACTCCAGCTGAGGCCAAATTAACAAAACATAACAACATAACATAACCTCCTTGCTCCTGAACTCTAAAAGCCCTGTTAATAAAGCCTAGGATACTCTATGCTTTATTTCTCAACCTGCCCTGACCCCAGGGAGCCTGAAAGCAACCCCGACAGGATTTGTTTCTGAAGAAGAGTCATACGGACTCGAAACGTTAACTCTGTTTTTCTCTCCACAGATGCTGTTAGACCTGCTGAGTTTTTCCAGCATTTTCTGTGTTTGGTCAAATTTCCAGCCAAATAAGGCCCGCCCCAGGGTGACGCACACCCGGAAGCGCTGTGCGCTCCCTGTGCGGGCAGTGGTGGGGGGGGTCCCTGAGTCGGGACATGTGCATTAATTTCAATAAAAAGTTTTGAGAAAATTTCAAATTTTTCATGAAACCTCATCCCGCCCGTGGATGAGGTTCCGTGAAAAACGTGAAGGCCGCCTGGGCTCTTCGCCTGCCCCCCCACCACCCCGCCAACCTGAAGGTTGGACAGGCAGCTCCGTTAATTATTTTAATTGTTAGTTACATGGCCTTAATAGGCCTTTGACAGTTTGGCGGGCACGCTGAAAATCTAAATGATGTGCGGCAAGGTCGGTACACACGCCCGACGTCACCCCACGCGGGCACCGCCCCCCCCCCCCCGCTTACCGAGCCGAAGACTCTCCCCATGGAAACATTCAAGGGAAAACCCCCAGGACATGAGGGAGAAATAGGTCGATAGGATGAGATGAAGTAAAGTGGGAGAAGGCTTTTATAGAATCAAAGAACGTCTATGACACAGAAAGAGGCCACTTGGCCCATCGTGTCAGTGCCAGCCGACAAACAAGCCACCCAGCCTAATCCCACTTTCCAGCATTTGGTCCATAGTCCTGCAGGTTACGGCACTTGAGGTGCATATCCAGACACCTTTTAAATAAGTTGAGGGTTTCTGCCTCTACCACCCTTTCAGGCAGTGAGTTCCAGCTCCCTACCACCGTCTGGGTGAAAAATGTTTTCCTCATCTCCCCTCTAACCTTCTAGCAACCAATTTTAATCTATGCCCCCTAGTCACTGATATCTCTGCTAATGTAAATAGACCCTTCCCATCTATACTATCTCAGGCCCCTCACAATTTTCTACATCTCAATTAAATCTCCCTCAGCCTCCTCTGTTCCAAGGAGAACAACCCCAGCCTATCCCATCTTTCCTCATAGCTGCAATTTTCCAGCCCTGCAACATCCTCATAAATCTCCTCTGTACCCTCTCTAGTGCAATTACATCCTTTCTGTAATGAAGTGACCAGAACTGCACACAGTACTCAAGTTGTGGTCTAACTAATGTGGAGCATAAAGACCAGCATTGAACAGTTGGGCCAAATGGCCTTTAACGTTGAATGTTCTCTGAAGATTTAACTGCAGCCATATTAGATTCTTCTAAAACCCACAGCATATAGTGCAAACGCATGCAGACAGGACACTGTTAGAATAAGGCGCTGTTCGTTAATAGCTTGGTCGGTGGAGTTACTTCAAGGCGATTAAACTCGATAACGGTGAGTTGAAGATTATAAATCCCAGTCATAGATTTACCTCTTTCTTCCTCTCACTGCCGTGTCGCTGTAGCACCCATTTAATGCTGGCCTGAGGGGACTTGGGCTGGCACTCGAGGAATGTGCTGCTGCCTTCCACACCATACTGCTCCGTCTCTGCCGCTTTCCTATTAGCTGTCAATGTATCAAGAGAGGGTTAGGACTCAATGTGATACCATCCATTCCACTAAAAAATACAAGGAAGCTCTTCAGTTAAGTAAAGACAGACAATGTACCACACTCTGAGAGGAACTTCATGCCTTACTGTCAATTTATTTTGAAAGAGGCCCAGTTATCTTATCCTTAATGTTAACAAACTGGCTGAATGAAGAATATGCAATGAAATCATTCTGTCACAAAACAAAGATAATTCATTTCTGGTTTGTTCCTCAAAATATTTCAGTTGTCCTCTTTATCTGAATGCACTAAGTCTTGTTGATATAGGCTCCAGAGGTGCTGGTGCCAGGCCCTCCAAACCCCTGCCCCCTCCTGCCCTTACTAGCCCAAGTAGCCCATTTTCTATTGACAGCTCATAGAGATCAGTAAGCTATTCAACTACAGGAAGGCAACACAGTTGAGCCCAATCTGTCCCCACTGAACATCTCTACATATGCAGAAAATACAGTAAATCAGTAAGTATCTGTAAAGGAGGTTGGACGTTGCCTGTAAGAGAGATATGTCGTCAAAGTTTTTCATCTTGCACTCATCAGGACAAACACAAGAATGCCAAATTTCAAACAATCACAATAATTTATGCCACAGGAGAAAACGGTGCTAATTGGTTGACAAATCAACTCTGACTGGTTAAGGCGTTGCCATGGAGAAAGCAACAGGAAACTATAGGCTCCCCAAGCTCCCAGGTAATTCAGAAAAGGCGCAAGGCTTGAACATATTCCTTTTGTTTTCAGAGGACAGGTCTCTGCATATAAATGTATGAGAAAGAAGATTGTAATGTAGTGTTACACACCCAAAACATCATAACCAGAATTTCTTCTTCACAGTTACTGACTGACTTACTGCATGTTTCCAGCATTTCCTTTTTGATTTCAGATTTTCGGCAATTGCGCTTTTTTCCTTTTCTCTATGTGTATCTCCCAGAAGTCACTGCATGGTGGCCAGGAGCAGGGTCCTAGACTAATTTTAACCCTTGCTAATCCAGGGCCATATCCCTGGCAGATCCCTTGCCATAACTCCAGTGGAGGTCAACTAAGTTTGCAAAGATTCGGGATCAAAGTTTCCTGTTCAATTACACACCTAAAAATCCCCTGTGTAAGTTATGCCACTCTGTAGAGTCATTCCCACATTTCACATTTACCATTTTAATTTAAAAAGTTGCATGTTAACTGATACATATTTATCATTAACATCCTTTATTTGGAGGACTTAGGAATATGCCCAAATGTAACTTTATGTGCTAAATTTTACATATGATCAGTTTATAGATATGTAAAGTGTTGTAAGCTGCTGTTTGCAGTTGATGCTTTAGTTTTGGTGTGTGTGGCTACCCAAAACCAACTCAGGGACATCTGCACCTCTGTAATTCATCCCAGCCACATGCACTTCCCGAACTGCACTTGACCATGGTGCATGGAACTGCTCTCTAACCCCCATGGCTCTACATAGTACTCAAACTCCCCTGACTATTTACATATTTCTGAATGAAATGGTCCAAGGGCATCCTTATAAATCTCCAGACCATATACATCGTTAACTCACCCCAGCCATATACATCCCTCTAGCTCTCCTGTCTGTGTTCATCTCTCTAACTCTCTGTGTACATGTTTCTAACTCTCTGTGTACATCTCTCTAACTCTCCTGTCTGTGTACATCTAACTCTCCTGTCTGTGTACATCTCTCTAACTCTCTGTGTACATCTCTCTAACTCTCTGTGTACATGTCTCTAACTCTCCTGTCTGTGTTCATCTCTCTAACTCTCTGTGTACATATCTCTAACTCTCCTGTCTGTGTACATCTAACTCTCCTGTCTGTGTACATCTCTCTAACTCTCTGTGTACATCTCTCTAACTCTCTGTGTACATGTCTCTAACTCTCTGTGTACATGTCTCTAACTCTCTGTGTACATGTCTCTAACTCTCTGTGTACATCTCTCTAACTCTCTGTGTACATGTCTCTAACTCTCCTGTCTGTGTTCATCTCTCTAACTCTCTGTGTACATGTCTCTAACTCTCCTGTCTGTGTACATCTAACTCTCCTGTCTGTGTACATCTCTCTAACTCTCTGTGTACATGTTTCTAACTCTCTGTGTACATGTCTCTAACTCTCTGTGTACATGTCTCTAACTCTCTGTGTACATGTCTCTAACTCTCTGTGTACATGTCTCTAACTCTCTGTGTACATGTCTCTAACTCTCCTGGCTGTCTATACCTCTCTAACTCTTGTTGTTTGCATCTCTCTATTCACCTAGCCTCTCTTCAAACTACTCACTAACTGCTGAACATTTATTACATGTTGGAAGTAAAATGATGGCTCTTTTCCACAGAACAAGGGAATGTCTTCCTACTCACCATTGGAGTTGTAACCCCGGCACTGCCTGATTGGGTTGCCATGCCGTACGTCTTGCCTTCGACTTCGCCTGTGAAAAAAACAAGGAAACAATTTGCAGTGAAAGTAAGAAACCATTAAACACAGTTTGGAATTCTTAACTGAATTTTATTCCCAGTGAACTTAATGTTCATGTGGAGAGTAAGAAATGCTGTCCATTGTGTGCCCAGATTCAACATCAGATATTCACCGGTTAGATAAAGCACCCATGGGATGTACCCAACTTCCAGGCCTCTTTCTCTGATTTAATTTTCCTCCTATACATCAATAGTGTCCACAAACCAACCCCTGCCATCTGCAGCCCACAAGCTTCCGTTAACTCAGCTGTATCACACTTGGTAGCACTTCCGCCTCTGAGTCAGAAGGTTGTGGGTTCAAATCCCACGTCAGAAACGTGAGCACAAAAATCTAGGCTCACAGCCCAGCCTAGTACTGAGGGAGTGCTGCACTGCCGGAGGTGCCGCCTTTTGGGTGAGGCCCTGTCTGCTTTTTCAGGTGGATTTAAAAGGCCCCGTGACCTTATTTTGAAGAAGAGCAGGGCAATTATCATTGATGTCCAGGCCAATATTTACCCCTCAATCAACATCACTGAAACAGGTTATCTGCTTATTACCCAGAAGGAAAAAAATGGTAAAAAAACTGGGAAATAAGAGTACTGGTCCAAACTGTCTTTTCTTTCTGTGTAGCATATAGTTGTTTGTGGGGGCTTGCTGTGCGCAGGTTGGCTGCTGCATTTCCTACCTTACATCAGTGACTACAGTTTTCAAAAAGTACTTAATTGGCTGAAAAATGCATTGGGACATCCCGAGGTTGTGAACAATGCTATATAAATGCAAATCTTCCTTTATTCTGTCTTTCTTAACTGCTTACAAGGCCCCAAAGCCTCAGTTGCACTATGTTGGCTGCTACAGCTTTTGGTTTATAAATACCGGACTGGTAGATTGAAAAAAACACCACGTTCTGATTGGTAGAAAAAGGCAGCGGGAAGATTTGTTTCTCATTGATAGGTAGGGGATAAACCTATCAGGAAGTTTTCTGAACCTTAGTTCTGTATTTAAAAATCTAAAGCTATAAACCAAAGATGGCTGTTTGGTAGTACTGCACCTAATAGAACTATTCAAGGACATGTTAGCATCATTGTTACATGCAGCAAGCAAAACTATCTTTGCCCCCCTGATTTTAACTTTGACCTATTGTCCAGTAAAGAAGGGGATGAAAAAGGGTTTGCATTACATGCAGTCCTCCAAACATTAATAAGTGGAAAGCCGAGATCAGCACATGCATGGCGGGCTGAATGGCCTCCTCCTGTGCTGTGAGATTCCCCGACATTCCCCTTCTATTCTTCAGGGAAGGCCGTGGGATCTTTTATTTCCACATGAACAGGACCAAGTTCACATCTCAATCGACAAAGGCACCTCTGACAATGTAGCACTCTCTTAGTGCGGCACCAGAAGAGTCAGCCTAGATGATGTGTTCAAAGCCCTGGGAGTGGGATTTCAATCCCCAACTTTCTGCCTCGGGTGAGACGGAGATTGAGAGACAGAGCGAGAGAGAGAGAGAGAGGCAAACAATGAAACAAAAGGCTTGAATTTATCTGACAATCTGCCTCATTCACTTTGAATAATATTAATGATTTTCTTTTCAAATTTCTATCTGATTTGGTGCTCAATTAAAATACGGAATTCACATATAATAGTATCTAGGTTAACTGAAGTTAAAAGTCCTAAGAGAAAAATGAGTGACAGGCTCACTATAGTCAAGAGATGGTTTCTCCGCATCAATTTATTGTTAAAGAAAATGATTTTCCGCTACTGTGACAGCAGCCATGATAAATGAAGTGACAGAGCTGCACAGTGAAAAATATAATGAGTGCAGGATCCACCTTGTGCAAATTTCAAGGAGCTTTTCAACATAAATATAGAACACATTGAAGTTAACCAAGAGATACTGGCCATATCCTCAGCAGTGACAGGGCTTTTCTCATAGAATCTTGCAGCATGGAAGAAGGCCATTTGGCCCATTGAGCCTGTTGTAATATACCTTTAAGGGGATAGCGGCGTCCCATCACTTTAAGGGAAGGGTGCATGCTGCTGGCACCATGTCGTGTGTGTTCTGATGATATAAAGGTTATATTATTCATAAGGGACAGTTGCAAACACGTTGTGGGTTCATTTATTAAGAACAGGCACATGTAAACGTATGTACATGGATGGAAAGCTAGATAACATCAGCAGCAGGGCTGTGTGCGCTGTGTCCCGCTCTAGTCTGAAGTGAAACTTGGATTACATGACACACTTCACTTAAAGTGATGGCAGGCTGCTATCCCTTAAAGGCATATTACAACAGTGCCTGTACTGGCTCTTTGACAAGGCAGTCCAATTAGTCCCACTCTCAACACCCTGCCCATCAGTCCTGAAAAGAATTCCCATTGCAGTATCTATCCATTATCCTTTTGAAAATTACTAAGGAGTACGCTATCATCACCCTCTCGGGCAGTGCATTCCAGACTGTATCAACTTACTGCCTAAAAATAAAAAAAATAAAATCTCCCCATCTTCCCTAATGATTCTTTTGCCAATTTAATTTAAACTTGTGTCCTCTGGTTACCAACCCTGCTGCCAGTGGAAACAGTTTCTCTCTATGAATTCTATCAAAATCCCTCACGAATGTGTCAGAGGCAGACTGACAAGTGAGACGTGCATTGTCTCTCACTGTGGACTGTGACACATCGCATCGATAGCACTTGTGAATTAATTTTAATAAATACTTTCATAGTTGTTTCCAAGGCCAGGGCAATCGGTTGAAGCTGCCTGTTGATGACACAGTGTCCCCTGTGGTGTCAAATTAATGGAAATCCAATTCTATTTCCACTGTATATTATAAATGTAAATAGATTTTCTTGTAGCTGTAAGGTGAACTTAGGTGACTGGTGTCTCATTAATGGTCTATCACCAGGTAATAAGAAAGTATGGGATAAGGGAGGGAGAAAAAATCTGCTGCTTTCTTCCAGAGCTCAGCAATGCTGTTCCCCTGTCATTTTCTCCTCCCAATTTACTACTCTCCTGAGGCAAAACTCCGCAGGATTTTGCTGTGATTCTCAAAGCAGAGCTTTTCTGTCTAAGGTTGCAACCTCTGTCACATCAGCTGCACATCGTATCAATGTTTGTGGGACGATGGTGCTGTAGAAGGTCCACCTAATTAACAGCCGTGGCATTTCATGAAGAAACGCGTTATGTGAGACAGTTCAATGTGAATAACGCTACTTAGAGACCAGAGGTATAATATTTCATTGTGAGCAAACTCTTAACAAGTTGTTTCTCATAGGTCATCTTTGCCTGGTCCGAGTGGAACAGGAACCAAGATGCTTCGTTACTGATACCTGATTAACTTCGATCTAATTCTTATATCTGTCCTACACTTTTATTGTGGGTGGGATTTTTGGATCGGTGGGTGGGTGGCTGTGATTGGCAGGCCCGGGAGCAGCCAGGGAACGGACCGCCGCCAGTGATTGGCTCCCCCCACCGCGATTTCACGCTGGCTGGCCAATTAGCTCAGCGCTGCCGGGTTAGGGGTGGGAGAAGGGCGAGCACTGAAGTCAGCACAGGGGGAACGCGCAACGATAGCTCCCTGAAGGCAGAGAGCTGCCTCAGGGGACTGAGGAGTTTAAATTCAGTGAAGACAGATTTAAAAATCCAGCAAAAATGCCCACGAATCAGAATGAGCCACCGAAACATATGGATGCTGAAATTTGTGTCCAAACATTTTCATCTTTTCTTAAAATTAATCTCGGACACCTCATCCCGCCCTTGGATGAGGCTTGTTCAAAAATGCAAAGGCCGCCTGGCCGATTCACCCGCCCGCCAACCATAATGGAACATTGGACGGGCAGCGAAAAATTCCCACTAATTAAAATTTTAATGGCCTTAATAGGCCTCTTAATTGTCAGCGGGCACGCTTCCGACTCTCGCCCGCGCCCGCCAACCGAAATATCGCACGAGTGCGCGATGACGTCAGGACGCTCGCCCGACATCATCAAGCGTCATTTTATGCCCGATCGGGCCAGGCATGTGCCCAGGGCATAAGATTCTGCCCTATGTAACAATGCAGAGTTAACTGTATTTGCTTGAAACCTTTTTTCATCTATATCTAATTCTCCGTGATAATTAGAAATTTCTTCCAATGTGAATTTTGCATTGACTCGCACTGCTGATGCAGTTTTTCAGAAATCCATTATTTAGACCATAAGACATAGGAGCAGAAATTAGGTCATTCGGCCCATTGAGTCTGCTCCGCCATTCAATCATGGTTGATAAGTTTCTCAACCCCATTCTCCCGCCTTCTCCCCGTAACCTTTGATCCCCTTACCAATCAAGAACCTATCTATCTCCGTCTTAAATACACTCAATGACCTGGCCTCCACAGCCTTCTGTGGCAATGAATTCCATAGATTCACCACTTTCTGGCTAAAGAAGTTTCTCCTCATCTCTTATTTTTATTTGTTCATAGAATGTGGGTGGCGCTGGCTAGGCCAGAATTTATTGCCCATCTCTAATTGCCCTTGAGAAGGTGGTGGTGAGCTGCCTTCTTGAACTGCTGCAGTCCATGTGGTGTAGGTACATCCACAGTGCTGTTAGGAAAGGGAGTTCCAGGATTTTGACCCAGTGACAGTGAAGGAATGGCGATATATTCCCAAGTCAGGATGGTGAATAGCTTGGAGGGGAACTTGCAGGTGGTGGTGTTTCCATACATCCGCTGCCCTTGCCCATCTAGGTGGTAGAGGTTGTGGGTTTGGAAGGTGGTGTCGAAGGAGCTTTGGTGAGTTTCTGGAGTGCATTTTGTAGATGGTACACACTGTGCATCAGTGGTGGAGGGAGTGTATGTTGAAGGTTGTGGATGGGGTGCCAATCAAGTGGGCTGCCTTGTCCTGGATGGTGTTGAGCTTCTTGAGTGTTGTGGAAGCTGCACTCATCCAGGCAAGTGGAGAGTATTCCATCACACTCCTGACTTGTGCCTTGTAGATGGTGGACAGGCTTTGGGGAGTCAGAAGGTGAGTTACTCTCTGCAGAATTCCCAACCTCTGACCTGCTCTTGTAGTTGCAATATTTATGCGACTTGTCCAGTTCAGTTTCTAAATGGTAATCTCCAGAATGTTGATAGTGGAGGATTCAGTGATGGTAATACCATTGAATATTAAGTGGAGATGGTTAGATTCTCTCTTGTTGGAGATGGCCATTGGGGCACAAATGTCACTTACTACTTATCAGCCCAAGCCTGAATGTTGCCTAGGTATTGCTGCATGCAGGCAAGGACGGCTTTAGTAGCTGAATAGTCGCGGATGGTACTGGATCTGGTGCAATCATCAATGAACATCCCCACTTCTGATATTATGATGGAGGGAAGATCATTGATGAAGTAGTTGAAGATGGTTGGATCTAGGACATTGTCCTGCCCATCCTGCTCGTATCTGAAACTTCCAGGTCCAATATCTGCAATTTTCCATAAATTAAAATCAATGGATTGAAAATCACTGGCAGCACCTTCATGGTGCTCTGATATGTGGATGACAGGCCACCAATGGTACTAGGCCATGAAGAATTTACCCCCTAATCTGGGTGGGGTGTCAGCAATGGCTCACTTGATAGCTTTTTCTTCTCTGAGTCAGAGATTGTTGATTCAAGTCCCATCCTGGAGACCGGAGCACATGATTCAAGCAGTGTAACACTGAGGGAGTATGTATTGTCTTTCAGATGAGACATTAAACCGAGGAGCTGTCTTCCCTCTCAGGTGGGTGTAAAAGATCCCATGGCACTATTTTGAAGAAGAGCAGAGGAGATCTCTCTAGTATCCTGTCAATATTTATCCCTCAACCAACATCGCTAGAACATTTTATCTGGTCATTATCACATTGCTATTTGTGGGAGCTTGCTGTGCGCAAATTGGCTGCCGCGTTTCCTACAATGCAACAGTGAGTACACTCTTGCCACTAATCTTGCAACTATAGCCAATTTCATGACATGCAAAATCCAACATGGGTGCGTAAAACACATCCGATATTAGGCACATGCAAAAGAAAGATCATTAGTGCACAAGGTGTGCAGTTCCTGTCTCTACCAGAGCTGTTAAGCAATGCAAAACTACCCCTCCGTCACCAACATGGCTTCTGCTGCTCTTGCCACGATACCCAATGCATTGATTTAATTTGAGAAAGCCAGGTGCAGGGCCAAGTGCTATGGTGCAGGATGCCAACAAGACTGGACAGAGTATGTGTGAGGATTTAATAAGTAAAGGAGTTGGGGTGAAAGCCTGTGGGATAAGGAGGATTCCAGTGCCGACTCTGGCAACAAGCTAATAGAACTCCCGCAAACGTCAGCCTCATAGCAGTTAGGATATTTTGCCTCAAATTTTGGTTTTAAAAACTTATTGATAATAAAGCTCAAGAGAATGACTATGGCAGGAGGAGTAGATGGGGAAAGGGGCAATCTGATTGGTGAACACTTCAGAACATGGACCCCCTTGGCAGTATCTGTGACAGGTGGTGGTTGAACCAACCTAAAATATCTGAGCAGATCTGTGAAGCGTACAAGAATTGACACAGGAAATGTGGAGAACCCATGTAGAACCAGATGAAGGTGAATTGTTTCCTTTTGTCCTGTTCCTATGTGGTGCACAGGAGCTGACACTGAGCTGCCAATGAGCGACACAGCAGGGCGAGCCAATGGTTCACTTTCAGCCCATCGTGTCGCTCGATCATTTACCTTTTTGACGATGCTAAATATCTGGAGCAGGCTTTGCCATCCCAAGCACAGTATGGATCTCTGGCCAGACAACAATCGGCACAGGCCTCTCCATAAACATCACAGCGGTGAAGGGTAACCTGAGTAATGCCCAATGTCGAGCCAACGTATAGCTGTTGCTATAAGAAATGAAAAAAGCAAACGTTAAGACTATGGATTTAGGGTAGTCACCGTTGCTGAATAGTATTTAGGATTGGAACATGTAAGAGAGACGTTATGTAAATCTGCCGTTAAATCATTCATCGTAAATCACAGCAGAAGGTACCGAACACAAACATATATTTGACACATGAAAAATTAATCAGGCTTTTAAAATGTGCTGCTGTTTAACATTTGGCACCCACTTGACTCTATATCATGTACTAAGCATTTAAACTGGGGTTCATGTGTGTACAGATCAAGAATGACTAGAAAGCGGATGGGATTCACGATTACAAAGTGACGGTGGGGGACAGGTCTGAGAGTAGGTTGTTCACTCACTCACTCGCTCAGGCAGCTAAATGATCAACATTCCTTGGGAAGGGAAGGTAGGCAACCCAAATCTTAGACAAGCAGAAATTCAACCCTTGAAACCAGAAGTGGAACAGTCCAGGTGGAGCTGAGGAAGCCACATTCATTTGAAGACGCATACTTAATCCTCAACAGGCAAGTTTCATCAGAGAATGCTTTGAGTCTTTTTTTTTCCCCCGGTTTGAACCACGAAACTAATCCCCTCCATTGGATATTTTAAAATTTTAAACCTAAATGCGATTACAATTTGTCAGTCAAGTAGCTAAGCGATTGTTACCCTTTTAGATGAGATCTTCATTGTCTTCACTTCAGTTGGCATCTGAAAAATGAAATGTTTGAATTTATCAACACACAGTAGGGTCCACAAAGGGTTGCACGAGTGCATTAGTATTTTGCAAGCATATTTACATTTAAAAGCAGGCGCGATTGTCTCCTTGCCTTTGCTATTTGGAAAGGCAAGCCGCCTAACTTCTCTTGTTCCTGATGAGCTGATGCTGGACTTGTCCATTCTGTCCCTGCCTGGCCCCCTGGTGGAGAATGGTGGCAGGTGCAAGTGTTAAGAGGGGGAAAGATGCCTTTGGGGACTGGCGCAATCCGACTCTCTGAAAACCATTACTGTCACATGACAAGAGGCTTAAAAGAGAGTTGGGGGTAGTGGGGTGGGGGTGGGGGAGAAAGTAGCTGAGAGAATCTTTGTGTTTCTTGAGGAATAGGAAATGGTTGTCAAATGTTCTCTTTATTAAATTAGTGACAGGAAACATTTTTAAAAGAAGAGAAAACATTTGGGATTTAAACAGGACTAATGTTTTGCAGAGTTGGAGTGTTGACCTGTATCTGGTTTAATGTCACAAAGCATTAAATATCAGGTTTTGGGGATTGTCTTGAAATCGAGTTTGCAAAGCGCGGAATGCATTGCCACTGAGAAGAGTTGAGGCAGAGATCGTTGCATCTGACAAGGGATGAGTTGATAAATACTTAAAGCAAAGGGAGATGCGAGCCAACGTGGAGACAGAATGGGGTTAATTTTGGGTAGCTTTAGGAAGGAGCCAGCAGTGACATGATGGACTGAGTGGCCTCATTCTGCGCTGTAAACCTATTTGGTTCTGCTAGTTTAAATTGACTTCAAAATCTTAAACAAACTTTAAAAAGACCAAACATTTTTTTTTTGTGTCTTTTCTAAATTGTAAATTTACTGTTAGGTAACCAGATTTACTGTTAGGTAACCAGATTTACTGTTAAATAACCAGATTAAGGAAGTTAACAGTGACCTTGAAAACCTCGACTTCTTCAAGAATCAGTTCCTCAGTCTCCATGTCATCCTTGGGTAACACGATCACTTTCTGCACCGTTCCTTGATCTGAATGGAAAGATAAAAGGGGAGAGTCATGGAGCTGAAGCGTGTGGTTTTACCTTTTCCTGTAAAAACACTCGGGACATTACTTACACTGCAGCCAGACTGCAAACCTGAGGGCATGTTGTGGCGAGAAGGAATTTGCAGCGAGAAGTAAATGACAGACATTGGGGGATAATATAAGAAGTGATTCTGATGGGTTAAATGGGGTGGATTACAGACTGCCGGTTATACAAGCAGCATAAGCCCTGGTGCTGCCCAGCAGTACTGTGGGAGTACATGGACTGCAGAGATTCAAGAAGGAACCATCACCTTCTCAAGAGTAACTGGAAGTGGGCAATAAATGTGCCCTTGCCAGCCAACACCCATATCCCAGGGATTAAACGCCAATTTTCTTGTGAGTTCTGTGATTTAACAACGAATGGTTCTTATTGTCCACGGGAACACCGTCACCTCCAAGACCCTTTCGAATCCAACATCATCCCCCGTTTGGGCACATGTGACCGTTGGTTCACCGCGACTCGGTCAACATCCTGGGATTCTTGGCCTTACACCATCGCAGCAGCAACATCGACACGAGGGCAAGGGGAATGAACGTATTCCTTGCCGGCGTCGTGCACAACCCCGAGGACAAATTTTAAAAATTCAATGGGAGGTGAAAAGCTGAGATCACCTTTCACCCTTCACCCTTCACCTCAGCCAGCCTAGCTGTTCACTTTTTGCGTGTCTGTTCTTTTAGTCAGTTGACCTCCCCCCCCCACTCCAATCTTTAGCATCTTTTTGGGGGAGTTAATTTCAGATTTCCACTATCCCCCCCTTGCGTGAAGACAGACTTCCTGCCATCACCTCTGATTGGACTCGGTCTAATATTCATTACTTCCCCCTTGCTCTGGAATTCCCCCTTCCAGAGGAAATAGTTCCTCCTGGTTTATCCTCCCAGATTTTCTGTATTTCTTTCAATTTTCATCGCGATTGTTTTACTGCCAGCGCCTTCTCTGCTCCCTCTAACGCCCACCAACAACACCCCCCCCCCCCCTACCCCAACACCCTCCACCCACTCTCTCTGGGTAGGAAAGAGTTAATTTTCTAGACTGGTTCCCTTTACCTGTTCCGAGGAATAGGACCTCGTACCGTCCGTCCGCTGCATCCACCTGGTCCACTGTGATGGTGGTGAATTCGTAATCTACATTGGTCCTGACCACCAGAGGGCGCTTGTGCACTGGGTAGATGGCATTGTACATGGTGGGATGGTTCCTCATGAAGTTGATCACTTCGTCCGGGTAATCTTTTGTGGATTTCATGGAAGGGGTAAAGGTGCCACCGGGACACTGCAAGAGATATTTGAGAAGGAAGTCTCCACAGGTCCTTTCACAGCAATGTTTCAGTTCAGAAAGATGGATTTTATTTCATTTTAAGCATCAGCCATAGCAATATCCACATCAATCCCGTGCTATTTTGAAGGTGATCATGGCTGTTCACCCCAGTGCCCCGGCTAATACTTAGCCCTCAACAAAAATCACGTAACATTATCTCATCATTATCACGTTGCTGTTTGTGGGACCTTGCTTCGTGCAAATTGGCTTCTCCCTTACAACAGTGACTACACTTCAAAAGTACATCCTTGGCTGTAAAGCACTTTGGGACAATCTGAGGTTATGTAAGGCTATATAGACATCCAAGTTCTTGCTTTAACATTAGTTCCTTGATGGAGGAGGTTGTGGGAGGGGTGTAGGGGGGGTGCGTGTGGTGACATTGCTGGAGATCGCATCTTTGCAAACGTTTATGTACACGTTAACAACATTAAACGTCTCCAGGTCAAATATTGCAGTAGATAAACACAGAGTGAAGCTCCCCTCACGTTTGCCAAAACTCCTCACAAAACGTGGAGCTGCCTGACAGTACAACTCATTTTACGCTGTAGACTCACATCCACTGGGGTCGTTTAAACTAATTTCTGTGAGGATTGGCGGAACATTCCTCTCCCTTGGTCTGTTCACAGGTATGTAGGATTCTACAAAATATTCAGTCCTAGTGTTTTCTCCAACAGAAGCAGCCTGAGTGTTCCCATGGCATCACTGACAGGGAGGTGTCCTGAATGTTCCGGAATGGCTCCACTAATTGCAATAAGTTCAGCCTAAGCATTGATGTGGAGCCACCCTATCCTGGGAAAACAGGGATACAGAGCGTGTGACCCGAGCGATTATCCAACACATTCATCTTCGGGAAGTATTCTTTAAAGGTGCGGTGCCCAGCAAAGGACTTGCCTTTGAAGGTCAAATTACCTGATTGCTGCCCATAATAACTGAGCACGAGTTTACGACAGGAGTCGGTCAGAGAGACGTGTAGGCCAAGCCCTTCCCAAGGAGGGAGGATAACGACTGCTATTAGCCCTGGCTGCTTTAAGTGGCAGTGTCTTGCCCGTTCACTCTGCCCACGAAAGGCACATGACAGCCCAAAAGGGCGGGGAAAAATACTTCATGGATCTAAAAGTGGGGGAAGTGCTTAACTTGTAATAGGGCAGTGGGCATGAGGGACCTTCTGAATGAATATGTCATGGCAGTGAGACTGTGGCTCTGGGGGGGAAGGGTTAGATTTTCCCAGGTGGGAGGTAAAGCCTGGATCACGAACATTAATGGATGGAAAACTGCAAGCGTTTGGGGATCGAGGCCACCGACATCTTACCCCCTACCCAGTGCTGAACAGAAAGATATCTCGCTAGTGAAGAAAGTGACTCACTGTGCCAGGCCTGGGGTATGGTATCTTCCCTGTGTAAGGCATCCACTGGTAATTCGGCCCCTCTTTGTGCGCGAAAGGCCCGTTGAAGACAGTGCGGATGTCGGTCATTGAATAGACACACACAGCGGATCCTTTGAAGACCGATCTGTTAGCATGGACAAAAAAAAATCTCCCGTCAGAGAGCAGAATGATTCCAGGCTTTCAAAACACCAGTAACTGCTGTGACTATGATACCGAGAATCCTGTAGGGCTAACATCTCTTCTAAAAGGATGTAGAAAGGAATTTTCTATCAATACGTCAGTCCACTAATGCTGCACAGTGTCATACCAAAGGCAAAACCCTGAGAATAAATAGGACTTCAGTTCATGTGGGCATCGCCCAAGGGAGATGTGGCTTGCTGTGATTCTTGGAGCGCTATTCACGCTAAATATAACTCAGATCACTTTTTTATTCTGCTATCTTCTGTTCACTGTGCTCAATTCTTTTGTTTTCCGCACATTTTAATTCCAATTAGAAATCGGGATTGCGCACTTTGGGATGAGCGCTGTGCCAGGGCCACGTACTGTCATGACTCTCACTGGCACGATGTGGCACAGTGGCAACGTTTAGGAGCAGCCTTTAACTGGGGCTTTGTTGCCCTTGAAGTCCTCACTGAGAAGCTAAGTGTAACAGTCCACCCTCTTTCCCTTTCTATCCCTGCAATGACAGTCTAGTATAGAGCCATAGGTATTTACAGCACAGGAGGCGGCCATTTGGCCCACTGCATCTGTACTGGCTTCCTGCCACAGCCATCCAATAGTAATCCCACTTTCTGCTCTTTCCCCAATTCCTCTGCTTCAGATATGATTTAATTTTCCTCAAACAGACGCACTAGGGTCTGTTTCAGCAGTCACTCCCTGTGGAATTCACACTCCAAAAACCCCCTGCACAGACACATTTTCCCCAACCTCTCCCTCCATTCTCCTGGCATTTGGGGTCGCTCCTGTCTAAAGTCACTGAGACTTTGTCAGTTATGATGTTTATGGAAATATTGTTCAAGTTTACTTATTTCCCCCCCTCCCCCCCAACTAAATAGATTAATTTGTCAGTGCTGTCAAAACAGCCAACAATGTCATATAAAAACAGAAAATGCTGCAAATACTCAGCAGTCAGGCAGCATCGGTGGAGAAAGAAACAGAGTTAATGTTTCAGGCTGATGACCATTAACTCTGATTCTCTCTTGACAGATGCTGCCTAACTTGCTGGGTGGTTCCAGCACTTTCTGTTTGGAGTTCAGATTTCCAGCATCTGCAGTATTTTGCTTTTGTGCTGTTGTATGATGCCAAGGAAGACTTGTGGCACAGTGGGTAGTGTTCCCTGCTTCTGAGCCTAGGTTCTGGGTTCAAGTCCCACTCCAGGACTTGATATCCAAGGAGGGTGTGCCCATAGTGTGGCCAATAGGTTGATTATCAACCTGCAAATCCTTCTAACACACATCAATGGCAGGCGATAAGAGTGGGAGAGATCCCAGGTCAACCAAGTGATGGGAAGAAAGTTGCAGCCTCTACCATCAATATCCATAGCTCCAGGCTAGAACATGCATGTAATCCCTGACTCAATCATTAACACACATTAACAATGATGCTGAAGGATCAGGGTGACTGAGGTCAGAGTTGCTGAGGGTACTTGCACCTATTAGAGTTTTATTCTTATCTGTTGTGTGGGAATGGGGAGGGGGGGGGAGGGGGTGTGGGAATCAAGGGTTATGGGGATAAGGCAGGAAAGTGGAGTTGAGGATTATCAGATCAGCCATGATCTCATTGAATGGCAGAGCAGACTCGATGGGCCAAATGGCCTACTTCTGCTGTTACGTCTTATGGGGGCAGGTATGAAGTGAAGATAGTGTAAGATTGGGTGGAATGTAAAATGGCCATCTGAGCTGCCATGTTGCTTCTAGGCCTTGGCTAAGCTGAGCCCCATTGGCTCTGCTCTGCTCAGTGTTCAGGCCAAGTGACTCCAGTTGGTGTGGTTGAGTTCACAGTCCTTCAGGCTGTTCAGATTGAGTGGCTGCCCTCTGGACACAGGCAGTGGGAGGGTAAAAAATACACCTCCTGAGGTGGCTCCCTGTGCACCACCAGAGGCAATGGCACCGCCTCCTAATGTAAATGGAATGGTTTGTTGACAGGGCTGGACTGTGTACTAATAGCAGCAAAAGGACAATTGCTGCAGGATTGTAGTTTCGTATGAATTTGGTTAACAATGGACCCAAGCTCACTGTTTTGAACATTGGTAGAGAGGCTAGAATTCCATCGTGGAGGAGAGTGGTTGCATTCAGACTCGAGGCCCAGAGGTGAGGGAATGTTGTTCTAACCAACTCGATCCTGAAGTACAACCATTAACATTTCTAGACCCAAGCAATCTTTCTTCAACCTGACACTTCCCTTGAACACATGGGAGTGGGAAGTGTTTGTGAATAATTTCTTCAGGATGCACTCAATTACAGAGTAAGGTCGCGTTTGAAGAAGAAATTTCTTAATTTCCTGCCTTGCTATACCGGTGTGGCCTTTTCTCCATTCCTGGACTGAGCGCCATTTTACCTACCCTGAGGCAGAGAAGACGGCATAGATAATTGGATTCCTTGCATCTTGGGTCTGCTGAACAAATATGTCCTCTGGGGAGATGGAAAAAAAAGTGTTACTTGGCTTTCAGCTCAGAGCAATGGGCGTCCGCCTTATATTTTACAACATTTATGAAATATTCAACTAGATAATGAAAACAATCTGTTGGTCAACACTAAATATTACCCCACCTCCCACTCCACCCCAAACCCTGATGCAAACTTAACGCTTATAGTTTCAAACTTTAAGTAAAGGATATTTTGTTATAAACGCAGCTGTACTTCATCAAAACTCAACCAGAATGGAAAATGTATATAAATCCACAATCTATAAAAGTCATTTTCTCATCACTTTCAGTACTCTGTGCACAATCCCCCAGGTGAGACAGTAAGGAATTAAATTACCCTTATGATCATTGTACATGCTCGGGAGTGGTCAGAGGGGAGTCACCATCTGTTTTTGCCCTCCCTCGTGTCTAATTTCCTGCCAAGTAAGGAGTCACGTAACTCTGACCCCATTGGCTTCTAGTCTGTGGTGCAGCCCGTCATGCGCTGTCAGTACTCTAAGTGCATTGGGATGTCTCTTTTTTTTAAACTCGATCTTGGGGTGTGGGCATTGCTGGCAAGGCCAGCGTTTACTACCCATCCTTAATTGCCCCACCCCCCCCCAACCCGAGCAGGTGGTGGGGAGCCACCTGCAACAGAAGGGTTTGCCAGGCCATTTCAGAGGGCAGTCAAGAGTGAATCACATCACTGTGGGTCTGGAGGCACATGTCGGCCAGATTGAGCAAGAATGGCAGATTTCCTTCCCTGAAAGACATTGGTGAACTAGCTGGGTTTTTACCACAATCTGATAGTTTTAATATCATTATTAATGAGACTAGCATTTTAGTCCAGATTTTTTAATTAATTGAATTTAAATGACTGCGTCAAAGGCGCTATATGATTGTAATTTTGCTATTGATGCCAGGATTTCACCAGTCATGGCCTTTCATGAGTTATGTTAACAATAATGGTTTTGTTCAGCTGGTGCTGTGTTGTAATGCTTTCCAGAGGGTCTGCTGCTTTTCCATGGATATTTTCCATGAATCTTTGGCCAAAATGAAGACTATGGCCTTCAACTTGGCCCATTAACCGCTGTAATCTCTGAGACAAGGTTGAATTGTAAAAGCAAAATTATTCAGTGACGGCCATTGGAATATTAATCAACTGCCCAACCCCCACCTCTCCTCACAGACAAAAAAATCTCCAGACATTTTATACAGATTCAATTGATATCTGCTGTTGGATGATGCAAAAACAAAACACTACTTTCTATGTAAAAATTGAGACAGTACAAAAAGATCAGAGTCACACCTTCTGAATCAGGAACTTGGAGAGAGGTCAGATCTGAATTTTGGACTATCATACAGTGACATAACCTGCATCCTCTCTAATGTCAGCCCTTGAAAGAAAACTGGATGGGTCTGGAGAGATTGACAGTCGGTGTGGGTCAGGCTGGTAGCATTCAATACAAAACTTGAGTTAATTTTTTAAAAATTCTTTCATGGGATGTGGGTGTTACTGGCAAGGTCAGCATTTGTTGCCCATCCCTAATTGCCCTTGAACTGAGTGGCTTGCTAGGCCACTTCAGAGGGCAGTTAAGAGTCAACCACATTGCTGTGGGTGTGGAGTCACATGCAGGCCTGACCAGGTAAGGATGGCAGATTTTCTCCCCTAAAGGGCATTAGTGAACCAGATGGGTTTTTACAACAATTGGTGACAGTTTCATGGTCACCATTACAGAGACTAGTTTTCAATTCCAAATTTTATTAATTGAATTTCTAAAATTTCCTTGGTGGGATTTGAACCTGTGCCTGAATAGGATTAGCCTGGTCCTCTAGATTACTAGTCCAGCGGCACTGCCACTACGCCACCAACTTCCTCCATATTGATTTGAGTAGTGGTGGTAGTGCCAGCACAGTTAGAGACTGTTAGTAATGTGTGTGCAATGGTAGAAGCCCTGACAAGGGGAGTTCAAAGAAGATGACAACACTCAAAACATATTGGGCAGAATCTTCGGGTTGGCGTGCGGGGGCTGGGCCCCGCTCACAGACGTGTAAAATAACGCCCGGTGAGGTTGGGTGTGCATCCCGGTGTCACCACGCGTCATTCGGATATTCAGTTCGGCGGGCACGCACCAGAGTTGGCTGTGCGCCCGCTGAACCATCTAAGGCCATTTAAATATCAATTAAAATATTTTACTGAGCTGCCCGTCCAACCTTAAGGTTGTCGGGCAGGCAAGGAGTCCAGGCGGCCTTCGCATTTATCCTGAAACCTCACCCACGGGCGGGATGAAGTTTCATGAAGGTTTTTAACATTTAATAAAATTTTTCATTAAAATTCATTGACATGTCTCAGCTCATGTGACACTGTCACACGAGGGGACATGTCTTAAAAAAATTTTTCTGCCATTATTAAAACTTTTACAGATCAAACTAATCTCCCTGAGGCACCTCTTTCCCTCAGGGAGATTTCTGCGCTCTTTCGTGCACACGCGCGAGACTGCGCAGGCCCTGATTCAGCCTACTCCCCCTGCCCGCACAGGGAATGGTCAGCGCTTCTGGGTACGCATCACGCTGGTAAGGCCCACCCACGTAAAATGGCGGCGCGCAGCAGATTGCAGGCAGCGATTGGCTGCGCGCCTGTCCCTGCCCACTCCCGTCCAACCCCCTCCCCCACTGATGGGGAGAAAATTCTCCCCATTAAATGAGAAACTTACTGTTCTCCCAATATCACACCCACCCCTGCAACCCCTCCCACCACCAAGCCTGCCTGTATCTCATCATCTAGACTGCTTACCTTTGGGCCTAATGAGTTTGCAAAGCTGCAAGATTATGCATCAGCAGCAAGACTGACGGGAGTATAATGAGGAGAAGAGAGAATTCTCTCAATGTTTTTACTGGTCAAAGACAGGCCATTATGTTGAAATAAATGTTTCCTTAATGGTTATCAGGTCTCTGGAGTCCTATAAACTAATCAAAACAGTCAGGAAAAGGTTGCTGATAGGTTTATAGATTATTACATAACAATTCTCTGTTTGAACTACCTATAACTCTGAAACAGAGAGCTAATGAGTCAGGAGTATGGAACGAGCCAGGAATCCTGTGAAGGAACTTGCTATGAATCTGAAGAGAGTACAGAGCTAACCAGGAATGCACATATTACAGAGCCAGCCAGAAACCCACAGAGTGAATGACTACATAGAAGTTACAACGCGGAAACAACTCCTGTGGCCAAACCAGCCTATAGTGGTGCTCATCCTCCACATGGGCCCTAATCCCACATTCCTCCCCACACTCTTTGCCCGTCCCTTTATTCCCCTTCGACCACCTACCTGATCTGTTCTGAAACGTCGACATGATCCCCTCTTCAATCCCGAGCATATTTCCTCACTCCTCACTGGAAAATGTATCTTCTACTCTCCATTAAATCACTTACATTTGCTCCTCTATCTATTCCCTTTGTTTTGGACAGCCCCATCCATCAGAAACAACCTGTTTCTACAAACTCTCTCGCATCCCTTCATAATCTTCAATAATTTTATCAAATCACCCCCATAATCACTTCAGCTCTTAAAAACAAATCCAGTTTTTTGGGTCTTTCTTCATATTTGTATATCCTCATACAGGTAGCCGCCTAGTGAATCTGTGCTGTGATCCATTGTCTCTGTATCCTTCCTATAGTCTGGAGCTCAAAGCTGCACACGGTCCTCTATGGTTTTATACAGATTCACGGTTACGTCTCAACTTTCATATTCCATACATACTGTCGTTAAACAAATTAAACCCTTTTCTGACCATTTCCACTTGAGGTGCTGTATTTAACGTGAAACTGAATCCACAGGTCTCTCTGTTTTTCCACAACCCCGGCTCTCCCTCAAAGGAGGGAGAAAAATATATTACTTTTCTTGCCATCTCACACTCACATTGAATCCCATCCACAGCATTTTTGCCCTTTTCAACCATCTCAGCAATAACCCCTTGCAGCTTCTTTGTGTCCTCCGAATTAGTCACGATGCCGCTTATTTTAGCATCGTCTGCAAATTAAGACAGCTCTCCCTCTAGCCCTGTATCCACATAATTGATGTACACAGTGAACAGAAGCAATCCCAGTCCAGGACCTTGTGGGGGCACTGAGAGGCCAGAAGTAATTTTCATGTATTCACAAAGAAAAATGAAGATTGCAAATCTCAATGGTTGGCTGTTTTGCGCAGTCCAGAATCTTCCCAATTAAGGCAACGTGTGAACCAAATGCTGTTATTTTAAAAAGCAGATTTTGGTAAAGTTTTGCTGTCGTCATCAACTCTGATGAATTACCTTCGTGGTATTTATTTAAAAGCTGATTTAGTCATTGTGCTGTGGGAAATTGTGTGGGACACTGGATCACGCCTGTGATTTCCAAAAGGGTTGAATTCCTGATCTCCGTCAACATCGGAATGGAGGCAAAGCCAGTGGGTGGCTCAACCTGGGCTTTTCATTTGTGCATCTGGAACTAGGGATACAGCATCTTGCAGCTATTATATATTGGCCCTTGTGTATAACACTGGAATACAGCACTTTGACTTTTTATGAATATGTGATGCTGTGCGTGCTCTGCCAAAAGGCAGGTCCTTGGCTCATTGTCTGCTGATCCTGAGTTGTTTACTTGGCAGGTTTTTGTCAGTGGTGATTTGCCATTGCCTTCCACTGTCAGGGGCAGGGTGAGGAGGCAGGTCCCAACGTCTACCTCAGCCGCAACAGGAATTGAACCCACGCTATTAGCATCAGTCTGAACCACACGCTTGGCCACCTGAGCTCCCTGACCCTCATTGTAAATACCTAACTGTGTACATTAATATAGGGGTAACAAAAAGCTGCTTACATTTTAGAAATATATTCATACACATATGTGTATGTATATTGGGCAAATGAAAAATGGATTTGATGAATGCTATAAAGACTCAAAGTGTTGTAAAGTATAATTATATAAATACAATGGTCCCTTTTTTGGGGCACTTGTGCATTGGTCTCTGTTAAAGCCTTGTCCTCTGGGCTCAAATCTGGTCATACTATTAATGTCCTGAAAGTGTCGTCTCTCTTCTGGCTGTTACAACTCTGGAAAAATTGATTTGGGCAGCTTCAACCCAGTTCCTAATGGCACCATTCCACAGCACAAAATTGCCTGCAGTTCTGCATCAATTGGCACTAGGTTGACAGGCTCCCTCGGAGGGATGGCTGATGTGGGAAGTGGAAAGCTTCACACTGATGCTTTCCGCAGCTTGAGGCAAATTGGACAGAGTATAAGCAGCACGAGTGCAGACCTGATCTGTGTTATAGCAGATCCGGAAACGCTGGATGCTGAGACCGGGGATGAAATGGGGGCAAAACACATTGCAGCCCATCCCACTCCAGTCCCCCAACTTGACAAAATGCGACCTTGTGTTATGTTAAAGCAGAAAGTGTTGAAGATACACAGAAGCTCAGTCAGCATCTGAAGGAGAAGTTAATGATTTTAAGAACTGCTGCTGGGATTTCACCTAAAACGTGAATACGCTAACTGAGTGAGTGTCGGCTACGTTCAGTTGGTAGCACTTTCGTCTCGGAGTCAAAAAGCTGAGGCTTCAAGCCCTGCTCCAGGGGTTTGGGCCCCAACCGAGGTTGACACTCCAGCGCAGTACTGAGGGAGTGCTGCACTGTTGGAGGTGTCATCTTTCAGAGGAGGTTAAAACAGATTATACAGTCAATATTACATTGTGGCTTATGGGACCCTGCTATGTGCAAATTGTTTTCCAGAACAGTGACTACATGTTATTGGCTGTAAAGCACGTTGTGACATCCTAAAGAAAGCTAAATAAATGCAAGTTACTTGTGTTTTAGCCTGCCGTGTGCTTACAACATTCATAGCTTTTCTCTCCACCCCTCTGCTGTGTAGGCTGCAGTTTTCTTGCCAGTGCCTCATAGGGTTCTTGACTGGTGACCACTTCTTCCAGTGCCCCTCTCAGGGCTAGCACTATGAAAGTGAGTCTCCCTGGAAGGACGTGTCTTGCACTTTCCCCCCTTCAATAACCCAACTGAGACTGAGGAGTCAGTGCTAGGCAGCTGCAGAGTGGAACACTCCAAACAGCAATCCGACCACAGCGTAAAGCAATGGCTTATCTCAAATGACAAAACAATTTCTACATTGACATTGTTCTCTAAATAAACCATCCTTTTTTGGCCTTTATTTCTCATTTGGGCTTGGAACCATTAAGACTGACAAAAACAAAATTCTTTTCCTGCAATGGTTTTTGTCGTTTGCCGTGTGGCTTAGCACAATCAATGCAGAGTTGATTAATACTCAAAAGAGAGGCTCTGTTTTTAACTCTCTGTTTCAGTGATATTTTTACAGGTGCTGTTGTGAATATACACCAGCCCATTTCCCATGATCTTTACCCTGCTTCCCAGATAGCCATTGTCGTTATGACTGGATGATTACTATAAAAATCCAATACCTTTAGATGCAGCAATGAATAAACATTCAGATGAAAAACACATTTCTCCATGCAGGGTCAGCCGTATAAGCAATATAAATCTTTTCTCTCCCATCCTCTAATAAAAGTTGTCTTAATATTCTCTCCCCCTCACTTAAGTTTCCCAAAGCGTCAGAGTGTTTTTTAAACAATTTTTTCAAGGGATGTGGTGACAAGGCAACCCTAAATGCCCTTGAGCTGAGTGGCTTGCTAGGCCATTTTGGAGGGCAATTACAATTCAACCACGTTGCTGTGGGTGGATCTGGAGTCACATGTAGGCCAGACCAGGTAAGGACAGCAGATTTCCATCCTCAAAAGGACATTGGTGAACCAGGTGGGTTTTATAACAACCATGGATTATTGTAGTCATTGGCACCATTACTGAGACTAGTTCTTTTAATGTTCCAGAATTATTAACTGGATTCAAATTCCACCATGGTGGGATTTGAACCCATGAGAAAAATTTCCCCCCCCATTTGGGTGGGGGGGGGGAAGTGCAGGAGCGGGCGCGGGCAGACACACCTCCGATTGGCACCCCTGGCTGGGGGCGCGTCGCCATTTTATGTGGGCGGGCCAATTAAGGCCCGCCCAGCGTGACGTCCGCCAGGAAGCGCTATGTGCTCCCTGTGCGGGCGGGAGGGGTGTGTTCTCTCAGCCGGGAAAGCATATGCGCGAAAGAGCGCACGGATCTCCCTGAGGCTAAGTGCTGCCTCAGGGAGATCGGCTCCAAATTTAAAAATGTTAAAGAAATGATAGCAAAATTTCCCTGACATGTCCCCTTGTTGACACTGTCACATGAGTTGGGACATGTCCATAACTTTTACTGAAACCTTTATTAAATATTTAAAAACCCTCACGAAACCTCATCCCGCCCGTGGATGAGGTTTCATGCTTTTTCTGAAGCCCGCCAGGGCTCCCGGCCTGCCCGCCAACCTTAAGGTTGGACGGGCAGGTCCATTAATGATGTCAATTACTTTATAAATAGCCTCAATAGGCCGTTGACAGGTTGGCGGGTGCACAGCTGATTCTGCTGCGCCCCCCTCGACCTGAAAATGGAACTGACACGGGGTGACATCGGGAGTTCCGCTGGACGTCATCCCGCGTCATTTTACGCATCGGCGAGCGGGCCCCACCCCCGCTCGCTGACCGGAAGATCCTCCCCCATGTCTCCGGAGCATTATCGTGGGTCACTAGTCCGGTGACATTGCCACCCAGCCGCTTTCTCCCTGTCTAGGCTGATGCTGCCCAGGATTTGACAATGCTCCTGCTAAACTGGTGGCTTTAACAATAGAAGAGCACTACTCAGGTGAACACATCCATACGCAGAATGACAACAGTTCGGCTCGAGCGCCTGAGGCTCAGTGAGAATGCTTTAGAGGCAGAAGATCAGGCATTCAATTCCTACTCCAAAGGCTTGAGTGCTAGGTTGACACTCCAGTGCAGTACTGAGGGAGTGCTGCGTTATTGGAGATGCCATCTTTCAGGTCAGACATTAAATCAATGCCCGCCATCTGCCCTCTCAGGTGGTGTAAAAGATCCCATGGGACTATTTGAAAGAAAAGTGAAGGACTTCTGCCCAGTGTCCTGGTCAATATTTATCCCACAACCAACATCACTAAAACTGATTATCTGATCATTATCATATAGCTGTTTGTGGGAGCTTGCTGTGCGCAGATTGCCTGCCTTGTTCCCTACATCACAACAGTGCCTATTCTTCAAAAATACTTAATTGGCTGTATAAATGCTTTGGGATGTCCTGAGGATGTAAAATAAATGAAAGCTTTTCTTTCATCATTCTATAGTTCCAATGGACTCAAATCTTTTCTAATTCAGCATTTTACAAATTGCTAATGAACCCTTACTTTTTCTCAGTCATGTTCATTGCATGGAATACCTCACTTCAAGCCCAACATTTAAATATAAAACTCTGGGTCAACAATAAAATATTCCCCAATTATCAAACTTCAGGCATGGCGCATAATAATGGCAGTCAATCCACTGCTAACCGTTAGTTTTCACATAGTTTAGCAGTCTAATAACTCTGGTGCAGAACACAGGTTTTGTGGAGTATTTCTACTATTTTTTGTTTAGTCTCTGCAGTGAATGAGTGATTAAACGAGTTGTGGGACAAAGGTCTGCAAATTGGTTCATTTTTATCTACAGTATGTACAAATCCTGACTCAAACGGAACATTTCTTGGCAAAGCAGCCATGCAGTTACTTGGGCCTCAACAATATAATCAGTACGTGCTTATTTTCCAGTAATAAATCAGGAACTCACCTTTGGCATGACCAAATAACATGTAGAGACGCAACATGTAAAGTGAGAAGTCAAATTCCCCAACTGCACACATTATAGAATCATTTTATTCAATGATGTTTAGAGAAAAATGACACAATGATTTGTTCTTTATCTGAATATCTCCTGTCACTGTGTTCCATTGTGAGTTTGAACAGTACTTATTCTAAGTGTCTAACTATTAAAGAAGGAAGAAGAGAAAATGTCAGAGCTTATGGTTTGAAAGAATTTTTCCCCCACAAGCTTATTTTTTTCATGTCACGATGAGGGCCTGTTGAAATGTGTGCAAATAGACTTTTGGGGAGTGCCAGTCCTGGCAAGTTACCTCAGTAACAAGAATGGTTTGGCAGCTATCCCAGATTACAGCAAAGAAGGATGGAAGTTATCAACCACTATGTCACTGACCCCAGAGGGAATGCTTTGCACTTTATCTACTCAGTCGCACAAATAGAAAGTAAAGTTCAATCAAAGAAGGAACTTGCATTTACATAGCAGCCTCAGGATGCCCCCGAACCTTTCACAGCCAGTGAAGTACTTTCAAAATGTAGTCATGTTGGAATGTAGGAAATGCACATGCCAATTTCCACACTGCAAGATCCCACAAACAGCAATGTGATAATGATCAGATATGATTTCCTGATGTTGGTTGAAGGATAAATATTGGCCTCCCACACCATATCCTCCCCCACACCACACACACACACACCCCCCCCCCCACCACCACCCCGCCTCCCCCCCCCCCAAACCCACCCATCTCCCTCATGCCATTATTCCTTTCAAAGTATAAAATAACAGAGTTAACGTTTCAAGTCCGTACGACTCTTCAGAGCTCTGAAGAAGAGTCATTCGGACTCGAAACGTTAACTCTGTTTCTCTCTCCACAGACGCTGTCAGACCTGCTGAGTTTTTCCCAGCATTTTCTGTTTTTATTTCAGATTTCTAGCGTCCACAGTAATTTGCTTTTACCTTTCAAAGTATAGTTTTGCTATAACAAGTGACCCTTCAAATTGATCCAGGAATGAAAGCGGGTGACCATCTTTATCTGCACAACATTCATTGGCTGCAGGTTATATTAGTTCTTAAGCCAGTTCCCCTTTGTGCCTGCTGGGGAGGAACGCCAATGAGAATACTGGGCTGGGAGGTTGCTTCATTGCTCCGATATGCAGCATCCATCAATGTGAGCAGAACGAGTGTGACTTACACACGTTTACATTTTGGAGTGGGGCTTTCAACATTGGCTGGGGCTTCTCCTGCATGCTGAGTATTCGAACTGATGCCATTATCTTTTATAGCTAGGATAAAGCAGCCGATTCTGCTTTGGCCAAACTGCAACACCCTCCTGACACAAGTCTGTACTGGCACTGTGTAATCGCCACCAAGGAGTGTTTATTTAAAATGGAAAAAAGGGACCGGACTGTTTAAAAAAAAAAATGGGCAGTGGGATTTCACAGCCATGCATCCAATGCTAATATTGCTCAGCACAATTCCAAACCAATAGAGCACAAAGTATTTTTCAGATATATGCTTTTCAGCCATTTGCAAAACTGCAGCTGTTTAAGAGTTTCTGGTGAACTTGAAACTTTAAAGTCTTATGAGATACAGCTTTGGTCCATCTATTGTCCAACTTCCTCAATGTACAAAGATATTACAGGTGATTAACTTATACTTTGTATAAAATTTGAACTTCAAGCATTCTACATTCTGGTTTTTGAGAACGAAGGAGTGGTATAACTGAATGACAAATCCTTCACCTGCAATTATCAGAGTGAGGAAATGTCCAGAACAGCTTGACATTTGGTGAACCCAAAGTGAACTTTAAGTATTCTGTGGCTGGGTATAGCATGGGTCAGTTGTTACTTTTAACCACAATCTGAAATGTGTCCACTGTCATCAGGGTATGGGTGTGGCATCACCAATCTTCACACCATTACTAAGTTGGCAATAGGGAAGAATGGCTTTGTTTGCTGTGTGTGTGTTTTCATGAAGATTTGTTCTGTTTGGCACAGATAACCAGACGTTGCTGTTCCATTTGTTCCTTAATAATGGTGAGCACTTATAGCCTCACTTATTATTACTCAAGTGTTTGTAAATACATTCAAGATTTGTCATGCCCCTACATAAAGAATTTCTTATGCCATGATACAAAATTAAAGATAGTTTGATCTGTGCGGCCACATATGTCTGAAATAATTACTTTTTAAACATAGGACCTTTAAATTCATCAGAAGGGAAGGAAACAACTTTCCCTGGGACACTATTCTAACAGTGTCACTGCACAGTCTCCCACCCGAGAAAGGCAACTCTCAGGCCCTCATATTGGGTCGGGACTCAAATCTGTGCTCCCAGTCAAGCAAAAGGACAGCCTTCCAAATGACTTTGTCAACCAGTCCTTAAAGTCTTTTGAATGAATATTGCAACACAGGATGTCAAGCAAATATGTTGACTCAGCAAAAAGCTGAATTGATCTAAGGCAGCCCAAGGGCTGTGGACATCTTGACTTGCTAAATACTAGCATCACAATCCTGTCAATGAGTAAAACCCATTGGGCCAACAGCAGCGATCAATGGCACAATACAAAAGGCACACATGGTTCAAATTAACGTCTGTAATAAAACCTTAGAATCTTGGATGGTAACTTAAGTTCATCGCTCCAATATTCAACAAACTTACAATATTTTCATTCTTTTAGACATGTGGAGGAATAAACAGGAAAATCAAGAAAGAAATATAAGATAAAATAGAAACAACTCTGACTGTGATCTGGGATTACTTTGGTGACATGCTAAATGACTTTTCTTAACATTAACATATGCTCTTGCATTTGGTGATATTAGAGCATGAGTGAGACTTTTTGGACTAACATTGGTCACTGGGATGGGCAAGGGTCTACTTTGGATCCACATATCTGTTACAATTCACTTTGGGTCAAGGCATGTAGGAGTTCACTCTCTGAACCGGAGTCCGGCAGGAGTTCACTCTCCGAGCTGGAGTCCGGCAGGAGTTCAGTCTCCGAGCTGGAGTCCGGCAGGAGTTCAATCTCCGAGCTGGAGTCCGGCAGGAGTTCACTCTCCGAACCGGAGTCCGGCAGGAGTTCACTCTCCGAGCTGGAGTCCGGCAGGAGTTCACTCTCCGAACCGGAGTCCGGCAGGAGTTTACTCTACTAGCGGAAACTGCTGGAAGTAACACCAAGAATGTGAGCAGTTCAGTCCGCGTGTCACAACCCATGGATCCTCTCTCTGTGCAAACAAGGCATATCAAAACTTACTCCAGATGCAGGCCGAACTGAAATTCATTCTAAACCCTGAGGCCTGCTGCAATGGTCTATCTGAACACATACCTTCTGGCTTAATTATGACAATGAGATCCCCACAGGGAACAGCACAGCTGAGATCGAGAGGTCACTGTGTGGAAAATCAGATGCCTGTTGCTGCACCCTACATTTCCAGTGGCACCGTGCTGTGCATTATTCTCCAAAACTAAATATTATCATTAGTTTTATGGGCGATGACAGCAAAGGAAAAACAGAATCGCCACCTGGAGTGCTGACTGCATTGCCAATATTTTACTCATGTATTTAAATGCATTGATTGAGCACAATCCCTGCTATTATTTTCCCCATTTTTTTTCCTTCAGTTAAATAGGCCAAAGGGAACTTCATTGCAGCCAGGTAGGATTAACATTTTGTTTTGTCAATAGAATGAAATCTTTATTTCATTCACGCCCGTAAACAGAGCGTGCTCCTGTTCAGCGTCAAGTGCCACAGCGCTTTTTATTTGCCATCAGTTCCTCTCACGGACAGTGCAGTTGGCACTTGCTAGGCTGGATGACCCCTGATGGGCAAAGGGTTGAGGAGGGAAATGGGGGAGGGGAGCATGGGGTGGGGAGCTGGTGTTGTGGGTGGGGGGAGCTTGGAGAACGACAAGGACAGGCCCAGCTGACATGGCCACGCTACAAAAATAAAACAAACCCTCCCTGTCAGCGCGATGGCTAATGAGATTCCTCACTGAGGGCTCCGGTTGTGAAGCAAACTAACGTGGAGTCGCTGAGAACTATCAGGGGGTTTCTTGAAGTCATGACATCGCCAGCCCAGCATACACATCACTCCTCAACTCCTCTCAGAGTTTGGCACTAAGCCCAGACAAAGTAATGATTTTTTTTTTAAAAAAGCAAGCAGCACACCAACAACAGTATCCGGTCACTAAATGCTCCTCAGGGTAAGGCCACATACTTTACTGAGGGAAGAAAAGGAAGCATGCTGATTTCATAGAATTGTGTTTTAAGTTGCTGATAAATCATCAACTGTTTTCAGGGGGTGGTGGGGGGTGGGTTTGCAGTCGTATTTATTAAAAGCCTTCAGTGTTCCTTAGGGGGCTTAAAGGGATCTTTTGATTCTTGCCAGGAGGTCGAGGTGACTCTCGACTCTCTTCTCACAATGGCAGAAAATTCCCTCTGTCCCTCCCGCTGATATTTTGATGTCATTAACTCTGTTGAGTTGCAGATGGCCCAGAACAACACAATCAGTACCACTGTGTGACGCAATCCCTACAACTTCCCCGACGGCCAGGAAACAGAATTGACTTCATCACTGCTTCTTCCCCAAGGGACATTTATCTTCCAATTTTAACCTTCCAGCAGAAGTGTTTGCCAAACCCTTTTTTCTAGTTGTTTACAAACATGCGGGAAAGGGATCTATTTACACAGCGCCTTCAATTGCCTCGGAGGAGGTGGTGACGTAGTGGTTTTGTCGTTGGACTAGTAATCCAGAGACCCAGGGTAATGCTTTGGGGGCCCAGGTTCAAATCCCACCACAGCAGATGGTGGAATTTGAATCCAATATTAAAGGAAAATCATGAAATCATTGTCGATTGTTGGTAAAAAACCCATTTGGTTCACTAATGTCCTTTAGGGAAGGAAATCTGCCAGACCTGGTCTGGTCTACATGTGACTCACAGCAATGTGGTTGACTCTTAAATGCCTCCTGAACAAGGGAGATTAGGAATGGGCAATAAATGCTGGCCTAGCCAGTAATGCCCATGAATGAATTTAAAAGAAAACTTTACACCCAATTCAGCACTTTTGAAGTGTTATTGTTGTACTGGCAGCCAATTTGTGTAATATGGACCAGAAAATCTGTTATTAGTGATTAGTGATTTTAGTTGAGGAATAAATATTGGTTAAGACACCAAGAAAAACTCTTCTGCTCTTCTTCAAATAACGCCTTGGAAATTTGAACAACTCGATTGCAATAAACGCCAATATTCCATTTGCCTTCCTAATCACTTGCTGTACCAGCATACTAGCTTTTGTGATTCATGCGCCAGAACACCCAGACCCCTCTGTACCATAGAGTTCCACAGCCTCTCTCCGTTTAAATAACATACTGCTTTTCTACTCTTTCTGCCAAAGTGGACATTTTTCCACATTATATGCCATCTGCCAAATTTATGCCCACTCGCTTCACCTATCTAAATCCCTTTGTAGACTCTTTATGTCTTCCTCACAGCTTACTTTCCTACATATCTTTGTTATCAGCAAATTTAACGGCCCTACAATCTGTCCCTTCATCCAAGTCATTGATATAGAATAGATTGTAAATGGTTGAGGCCCCAGCACTGATCCCTGTGGCACTCCACTAGTTACAGCTTGCCAACCTGAAAATGACCCATTTATCCCTGCTCTCTGCTTCCTGATAACTAACCAATCCTCTATCCATGCTAATATGTTACCGCCTACACCATGAGCTCTTATTTGTGAAGTAACCTTTGACGTGGCACCTTATCGAATACCCTTTGGAAATCTAAGTACATCACTTCCACAGCCAACATTCATTTATCCATCTTTATCCATCTTGCTTGTTGCTTCCTCAAAGATCTCAAACAAATTAGTCAAACACTATTTCCCTTTCATAAAAGCATGTTGACTCTGCCTAATTGCATAATGATTCTCTAAATGTCCTGCTATTACTTCTGAACAATGGATTCTAGCATTTTCCCAATGACAGATGTAAGGCTAACGGGCCTATAGTTTTCTGGTTTTTGTTTGCCTCCTTTCTTGAATAAATGTGTTACATTTGCTATTTTCCAATCTGATGGGATTCCAGAACCCAGGGAATTTTGGAAGGTCATGATCAATGCATCTACCATCTCTGCAGCCACTTCTTTAAAGACCCTAGGATGAAGCCATTTGGTTCAAGGGCCTTGTCAGTCTTTAGTTATAATAGTTTTTCCTAGTGATTGCGATTGTTTTAAGTTCCTCCCTCCCTTCTACATCTTGATTTTCAACAATTCATGTCTTCTAAAGTGAAGACAGACTCAAAATATCTGTTGCCATACTGTGGTTTCCCATTATTAATTCCCCAGTCTCGCCCTCTAAGGGATCATTTCTCTTTTCTCTTTTTAATACTGGCAGAAACTCTTCCTGTCTGTTTTTATAGCTAGCTTTCTCTCATACTTTAATTTTTCCATCATTTTTTTTAGGCATTCTTTGCTGGTTTCTAAAATATGTCCAATCTTCTGACCTACCACTAATCTTTGCAGTATCTTATGCTTTTTCTTTCAATTTGATACCATCCTTAACTTCCTTAGTTAGCCACCTTCACAGAGAATCTTTCTTTCTTAATGGAATATATCTTTGCTGAGAGTTATGAAGCATCTCCTTAAATGTCTGCCACTGTTCCTCTACTGTCCTATCTTTTAACCTATTTTCCCAGTTCACCTTAGCCAACTCTTTCTTCATACCTTTGTATTTGCCTTTATTTAAGTTTAAGACACTAGTCCTAGACCCACACTTGTTACCCTCAAATTGAAGGTGAAATTCTAACATGTTATAATCACTGTTGCCTAGGGGCCCCTTTATTATGAATTAATCTGGTCTCATTGCACATTACCAGGTCTAAAATAGCTTGTTCCTTGGTTGGCACCAGAATGTACTACTCTAAGAAATCCTCTCAAATACACTCTATGAACTTATCTTCCAGGCTAGTGTTGCCAATCTAATTCATCCAATCTTTAAGAAGATTAAAATCACCCATGATTATTGTGGTACTTTTCTTACCCCATTATTTATTCCTGTCAACTTTGTCCTATAGTGTGGCTACTGTTCAGGAGCCTACAACCTACTCCCACAAGTGATTTCTTACCTTCACTATTTCTTGTCTTTACCCAAACTGATTCTTCATTTGATTTTATGAACTAATGTCATCTCTCATCCCTGTACATATGTCATCCTTAATTAACAGAGCTATCTCACCACCTTTTCTTAGCTTCCTGTCCTACTAAAATGTCAAATACCTTTGAATATTTAGGTCCTAGCCTTGGTCACCTTACAACTACATCACTGAAATGGCTATCAGATCATACATATTTATTTATATTTGTGCTACCAATTCATCCATTTAACATGAATACTGTGTGCCTTCAGAGACAGAGCCTTTAACTCTGTCTTTTTACCATCCCTGCAAATACCAGCCTTATCTGCTGGTGCACTCTTAAGTTTGTACGCTGCTAGCTATTCCACAGGAGTCATGGTATAAAAACATAAAAAACACAGCCAAAAGGTGTAAACACACTATTCTTTTCAGTCCTTCCTCTCAGTAAAAATGGAACAGCAGAGCCACCTTTGCCAACAGCTCCCATATAATGCCTGGTGTCGTTAAACTGGCAGAGTGCCTCACAGCAGCATCACCTGGCTGAACAATCCAAGTTCCTGACAAGTCTCATTTATTCTAAACTAAATCCATCACCTTGGCAGATTAAACAACCTAGTCAAACAGTCGGCACTCATTGCACTATTGGCTCCTGGTGCAGGTGATTAAATCCAGATTTGAAACACAAGCGCACAAACGTAAAACATGCTATGAACGAACACGCTGCATAAACCTATCCCTAGTATATATGAATAGACTCCAGAATGGTCAAGTACATATCTCAAGACAACTCTCAATGCTTTCCTTGTTGAACATTTTTTTCTGTCTTTCAAGGTATATTCTGTCATGTAACCTAAGCATTTTATTGGTGCTGGATTTCATAAAAATAGAAGCGCAATGTGTTAAAATACTGCTGAATCTTTCATAGGTCCCTTTCAATGTCATTTGAAGTAACCAAAGTAGTTTGATGGCACAAAGAAATGATTTAATCAAAAGCAACCCGACAATGCCTTAGTGGATCCTATTGTGGTATACCTACATATATGGACTTGGTGCATAGCGAGTCATGGTACATAGTGAACCATTGTATATGTTGAGCCCTGGCATAAAGCTGCCACATTGTGTACCATTGTATCATAGTTTGAATTTTACCATGATTTGGTACATAACCCTGGTGCTTACCATGCAATGGTACATGTACACCATGGAATTGCTGGGGGTGGTTCTGTGTCACTGATTTGCTGTGTAATGATTTCCAGATTTTGGGGAGATGGAACAATCCCAGCAAGGATTTTCTGTGAGGTATTTTACATCCTCTTCCCTTCCTCTCTTTAGATCTCCTAACATTACAGAGCGTTCCCCCAGCGGAGCCTCTGCAAATGCTGCTCTGTTCTGGGCAAAGGCAAGTCATTTTTCTGTTGTAATCAGATCTGTTTAGAAACCAGTACTTCCATTTCCTCTGGGGCATTTTTGGACAACGTTGCGGGGTCCTTGGGCAGCAGATCAGGCTGTGCTCAGTAAGTGTAGAAATTTATAGGATTTCTCCCGGGGCATTGGGATATTCCAAGCCAATTTCTCAAGTTGAAGCCCATTAGGGCAGCACTAAACTCAGTGTGCTTGGGTATTCTGATTTCCTCGCTCTCCATAAGGATGAGAGCCTCTACATCCCTCCAATGGTCTGTCTGTGATTAAAAGCCTAGTATGGGGAGATTAACTCTAGGTTCTTCCTGTAGAACAGTTATAAACCTGTTTATAAAGAACAGGCTTCTGATTTTACATTACAGGGGATATTCTCCCCGCAACCCCCCCAACCACACCTCCCCCCCGCCACATAAATTTGCAATATGAAGAAGCGCATAGCAATTAATGCCCAGTATATCATCCTATCATGTTATTTTATAACAAGCAAACATTAATATTATAGTTCCCTTCATCAAAATTATCAAGTGTTTTTTAAGGTGAGGGAGCTTTTGGGGACGATGGCTTTAAGAATTCTAATCCATTGCACCCCACTATTCCCAACAGTCACCGCTAAAATAAAAAAGTGTGGATAGTATCAACAACAACAGCCTGCATTTGTATAGTGCCTTTAACCTAGTAAGATGCCTTACAGCGTCCCTCATCATTAACTAGTAACTGGAATTACTTACGGAGCTCATCAAAGTGCGTCTCGATTCCATCGGGACCTGGGACTGAGCAGATGAGGCGAGCTTTCAGGAAGGTGCTCCATTTGTTGACAAGGCAACAGTGGCCACCATCATCATTCTGCAAGAGAAATAGTGACAAAGGAATTGACCAAAAAAAAAGACCACAGTCCATCTACCATTCTGGTAGTCATGTGTTAAATGATAATGGAGTTATTGGCTAATTGCTGCAATCAATCTCTATCCATTAATCTACAACAGACCCAGGCATGAAGTGAGGAAATTTCAGCCATGGAAGCCTTTGGCAGCCTTCGGTCCAAAGTCACCTGTTCCTCCTAAGCATGCCATTCTGATCCCACGTCAGGTCTCTCAATGACTCTGCTGGGTATACCTTCAGCATGAAGCATGCTTTCCATTTATTTACTCAAAACCGAGCACAGCTCTACTGAACGATGCCACCCATCCCTCCAACGCAGAGATCAGTTATCTGGATTGAGACCAGATCACAGATGTGAAGGGGCAGGGGTCTGACCGACTTTAACACTTTAGCTCCCCAATTAGATAGAGAACTTCAGCTCCTCTATCTGGGCTAAATTTAAACCCCCCCCCGGCCGCTGAGCTGAAAGTGTCGTGCTCTCAACACTGGTTCCTCCACTTTCATCAGCCCCGCTTGTACTGGATTTGAAAACAGAGCATTTTAACTAGCTCTTCTACTCATCATTCTGTTAGAGGGAACTCTCCACATAAAAAGGGCAGAAGCAATGTCACTTTATTTAAAAAAAGGTGCAGGTTGCTGGATGTTGAATGACAACGTGTGACCAAATTAAGGAACCACACTGAGAGCCCATGGCTTTAACTTAACCCCATCAGCTGAATACAAACCCTTGCAACATAGGTATAGTATCAGCCACTGGTCAAAAACAGATCATGTCATACTTTCATTAGCACAGCAACCAACTTTGTAGGCTATTTTGGCCAGTACCTTTTAGGTGAAATATCAAACCAAGACCTCATCTCCCTTTTCAGGGTGGATATAAGAGGTTCCCACGGCGCCATTCGAAGAAGAGCAGGGCAGTTCTCCCTGGTATCCTGGCCAACATTGACCCTTGAACCAACACCACCATTACAGATCAACTGGTTATGTAACTCATTGGAGGACCCTGGTTGGCAACTTCACGGCTGCAATTGCCCGCAACCTTGTCTACAAACATGTGCCAGCACTTTAAAAAGCAATTCATTAATTGTGAAGGGCTTTGGGATATCCTGAAGGTTTTGGGGGGGGGGGAGGCTAGATAAATTTAAGTACCTTATTTTCTTTCCTGTTACAGTCAGCACATTTTTGCCAGCTGTCTCAGTAGATTTACAAGAGAGCAAATAGAATGGATTTGTAAATCGAGTTTAAGCCTTTTAAGAGAATAATAATTCAAATTTGCTTTTCATCTGTGTTCATTTTTATCGATTTTATATATACATGTATTTTTTGATTTTTGATTCAGAGTATTTGACACTGCAGCTTCTGTTTTAACTGGTGGGGAGGATGTTGCAGAGTCTCTGTCTCACAGCAGCAGAGTGAGGACACACATACCAAACAGATCCTTCCTATCCTCGAGTGAATGGCCGAGCTGCCGCCGTCACTCGATTTCTCCCGGAAAAAAAAGTAAAGTTTATTGTCGTTTCTTTCGCCGCTGTCTGGGATTAGCTGGGCGTGGACGAACGCTGGATCTGAAACGAAACAGAAAGGAGGCGCAAATGAGCGCTGATTCACAAAAGAAAGACTTGCATTTGTATAGCCCTTTCCACGTGCACCAGATGTCACAAAGTGCTTTACAGCCCGCGGGGCACTTTTGAAGCATCGTCACTATTGTGCTTTAGGAAATGCGCCAGCCAATTTGGGCGCAGCAGCTCCCACAAACAGCAATACGACAATGACCAGATAATCTGTATCATCGTGATGTTGATTTAGTGATAAATATTGGCCATGACACCAGGGGTTAACTCCCTTGCACTTCTTCAAAATAGCAGCCATGGGATCTTTTACATCAACCCAAGTGTGGTATAAGGGTATCTGACATACAAGGGTTAATGTGGGACTGCGAAACAGTACTGCCCACAGTGTGCTGTAAAGAGACACATGACCTGAGACTAGAGTCAGCTCTGGGCCGGAGAGAGACCTGTGTAGAAACAAGCATGGAGTTATCGCATAGCCTGGGCTATACGCTGTATATATGCACATGGTTATCGATAGACACTTAATGTTCAACCATACATGACTCAGAACCTCTTTGCAAGACCTACTGAACATACAACACTAAGCAGGCCGAAGGGGCCTGAATTTAACATCTTATCCAAAGTCAGCTCCTCAGACTGTGCAGTGCTCTCTCAGAACTGAACTGGAGTTCCAGCCCTGATTTTTGCCCTCAAGCCCTGGAGCACGACTTGAACTGGGAACCTAAAGACTCAGAGGCAAAAGCACTGCTAACTGAGCCACAGCTGACAACATGCATTTCACAAATGTATTTCACTTCACAGTAACACACAGGCCAGCCCTAGGTGTTGGCGGTGTGGGCAGCAACACTTGTCTCTCAGTCAGAAGGTTGCCCACTCTAGAGTCATGAGCACAAAATCTGGACTGACAATCCAGTGGAGTGCTGCACTGTCCAAGGTGCCAAGTTCCAGGTGTGACATTAAACCCAGGCATCATCCGAGCTCTCAGCTGGATTTACAAGATTCCACACGGCCGCTATTTCAAAGAGGATCAGCGGAGTTTATCCCTACGCCTTGGCCAATACTTAGTCCTCAACCAACGTTACTAAAATAACATTTCCTGGTCATTATCACATTGATCTTTGGGGAGCTTGACTATGCATAAATTGGCTGCTGCATTTCCTGCGCTCCTGTAGTGGTTAAACTTTGAAAGTACTTCATTGCCTGTAAAGCACTTTGGGACATCCCAATCTCATGAAGGATGCAATGTAAATATAAGTCCTACTTTCTTGTGGTTCCATTATGTGGACCAGATTTATCACACGGGTGGTTTGAGCTGTTATTTGACTCTCTGTTACAAGCCATCAAACCCTGAATGGTGTCCCACAAACAAAACCTTCAAAATAATTGGAAACAGGTGGAACACTGGGAGGATTTAAACTGATACTAAGGGAGTGACAGGATAAAAATGCTGGCTAGGTTCTAGAGGATCACAGTGCTCCAGTATTGTCCTTCCAGCTGATTAACTCTTGCTCTCGCTGCTTTGAATCCACACCTTTCTGCTTGTCTCACTCTATCATTTCTGCTATTAGATCAATTTGGTGGTGTTAGCAACAACTTAGCCATTTACCGTACCCCTTAAAAACACCAGACAGACTTCAAAATGGAACCAACAGCTGCAAAATATACAGAACCAACTCCCCGAATACAATGCATGAGGTGTAAGCTGCATTGTATCCTGCAATCCTGATAACGTCCAATACTATTTATGAAAGGATGAGCATGGTAGTGGGATGGGAGCCAACACAGGCATGATGGGCTGAATGGCTGCTCGTTGTGTTGTAAGCTTCTATGATTCAATAGAAACGAACTGCAAGACCCCCATCAGAATCTGTAGGTGAGGCTAGTGATTGTGAGTGCGCATCAGATTAGTGTGATCACAGAGGGGTCTGAATACATCAGCCTATGTCACAGACAGGCACGACACAGGTTCTTGCACGAGAGGCTCTGCCCAGTGGCTCAATGAGGTGAACCCTACTTGAGCACACTTTAGTTGCTGTTTTAGTCCAAATTTAGGGAGACTCAGAGCCAAACTCCAACCTGAATAGAAGGGGCTTCAGAAGACCGTTTTCACCGAGCTCCCAGGAGCTGTTGCAAGGCAGGGTTGGAGGAGGCCCTCCCCTTCTCCCTATAGGCAACGAGAAGCCAGTGGAGAGCGGTGAGTGGGGCAAAACCTAGAAATGCAATCAATTTTTTTAAAAAAGGACTGTTGTTTTACCTATGCTAATACAGACTATCCTGTATAATGAAACTCAAAGGTAAAAAAGTCTATTGGGACTGTGATGGATTGAGATTGTACTGGAATCAAGTATGCGTGCAGCTATTTGGACATGTTAATGGTACTGGCTGAATGTGAGTTACTACGGACAGTCAGTTCCTGCGTGTTTATCTAGAATCAGACCAAGTTATTATACACATGGGCTCTGAACTTCATGTGGCCATACAGCTTTGAAGGGGTTAGGATAATCAGTTATACCAGTAGCATACCTCCTATGGGGGAGAAGACCTATTAAAGAAATTCCTTTCTTTTTTGTTTTCTCTCCCCTCCCTCAATATATGAGATCCTCATCATGATGTATCTCTTGGGAGTGCGATTGCATACTATACTGAGGCGAGTGCTTTAGCAAAGGACCCTGACCTAGAAATTTAATGGTGCCACAGGAATTTTTATGTGCAAAATGAGAATCTAGGCATCCAATATGGCTGGGCAGTGGGGGGAGGGGGGGTGGGGGGTTGTGGGGGGTGGTGGTGGAAACACACTCATTAAATGCTGGGAGTGGGCCGCCATATTGGTAAAGGCAAAAATAATAGCTGTCCACAGCCTGTGCCTGAAATAATAAAGCCCTTCGCATGTACAATTAGTAGGGCCTAGCAACTACTTGAAGGCCCCTCCACGCCCATGCAAAGTTGAGCTGCCCTGACTGTAGTTGGTGGCAAGGCAGTTGTGCTCAGGAAAATGTGGTCTCCATGTGGCCCAATCCATGATTCTTAAAGGGAGACTGACACCACAAATATGGAACCAGGAGCAGCAGGGGTGGCCTCCAAGCTCCATTGCTGTGTCCACCCTCACACGACCAAACCCTCTCCTGCCCTTCTGTTGCCCGCTTATGTATAGAAAATGATCCAGCCTCAGCAAAAGAAAATCAGGACTTGCCTAATAACTCAGCAAGTTTATTCAGTAAATAGCTTCATAGCTGAAAGGTTCCAGGTTGAACCCCAGTCTAAGGTTAGTTATGATAGTCCTAGGACGGCTGGAAGATGGGACATTACTATTTGTCTCAGCGCCCTGAGTTGAAGGGAAAGGCGTTCATAAGTTCCTATTTCTCTTTTTTTTAAAAATTCATTCACATGATGTGGACCTTGATGGCTAGGCCCATCACTAGTTGTCCTTGAGAAGGTGGTGCTGAGCCGTCTTCTTCAATACGACTGAGTGGCTTGCTAGGCTATTTCAGGGGGCAGTTAAGAGTCAGCCATTGCTGTAGGTCTGGAGTCACATGTAAGCCAAATCAGGTAAGGACAGCAGATTTCTTTCCCTAACGGGCATTAGTGAACCAGATGGATTTTTACGACAATCTGGTAGTTTCATGGTCACCGTTACTGATGTTAGATGTTCAATTGAATTTCATTGAATCTAAATTTCCCAGCTGCTGTGATGGGATTTGAACTCATGTCCCTGGACCATTAGTCCAGGCCACTGGACTGGTAGCCCAGTGATAAACCAGTGTGCTACCATACCCGGAGATTGCTCTCTAGTGACGCCTGCTGGAAATGCATGCACGGTTCAGGATTAGATTCGGTTGTAAAACTCCTGGGGTAGAATTTTCGGGTCAGCAGGCGGCCGCGATCGGCGGGCCTGGGAACGGACCTCCAGCCGCGATTTCACACTGGCTGGTCAATTAACGGCCAAGCCAGCGTGAAATACACACTGAAAGGCTCAGCACTGCTGGGGTGGGTGGGGAGGTGGTGGGGGGGGTGGGGGGAGGCGGTGGGGGCGGGAGGAGAGCGAGCGCTGAAGTCAGTGTGGGGGGAGCGCGCAATGAAAGCTCCCTGAAGGCAGAGAGCTGCCTCAGGGAACTGATGAATTTAAAACCAATCAATAAAGGCTTGAAACTGCAGAAAGAAAACGTCCACCCGTCAGATTCACTCACGTGAAAATACAGATTGTGAAAATTCTGTCTAAACATTTTTACTTTTTAAAAACTAGTAGCAGAAACCTCATCAAAAAAGGCAAAGTCTGCCTGGCACATTCACCCGTCCTTCAACTGTGATGTTGGAAGGACAGTGAAAAAATCGCTGCCAATTTCTATTTTAACGGCCTTAATAAGCTTCCTAATTGTTGGCTCGCACACTGCCAACTCTACGCGCGCCTGCCCGCCGACCGAAATATCGCGCGAGCGTCGCGATGACATTGGGACGCTCGCCCGACATCACTGCACGCTGTTTCACGCTCGAGCGTGTCGGGTGCGTGCCTGCATGCCGAGTGGAAAATTCTACCACCTGCCAGGTGCTCACTGTCACTGCTCATGTGTGAATAACAACCACCAATAGGCGCCAAGGATGTAGGTCATTTGTTGAACTGTCTCTAGTGCAGAGCCAATCGTTTCAAGAAGAGAAGGGAGAAAGTTACTGAGAAAGGGAGATTAAAGGACTGTAAAGATTAAGTTTGGTTTGTTATGGGCCCCATGGCACCAAATTATTTGGCGTTCTTCATTCCCCTTTTTATTGAATGAATGGATCTGTTCTTTTCATTTCAGCCCTAGGCAGATATAAATAGTGCAGAACAGGAGGGCGGAGACGGGCAGAGGGAGGAAAACGAAGGATAAACCAAGGTAGAACAAGATAGAAGAGAAATGAGATTAATAGAGTAATGTGGCCCAGGTAGAAATACAAGACATAGGCTGGAATTTTCCAGTCCCATCAGTGTTGGGCGTCATGGTGGGTGAGGGTGGACAATATGGCGAGAAAGCCAGAAACCAGTTTCACACCGTTGTGAAACCAGTTTGCGTTTGTCCGCTCCACCCACCAATGGCGGGCTACGTCTCCCACCGCCGCATGTCAGGAACCTAATTTCAATAATTTTAGCATCTCATTATAAGCCCTGCTTGCCGAAATCATCCCCCCACCCCACGCTGGATCATCCGGGTACATCAGCGTGATTGCACGCCGAAATGTTTCACAACTGTACACCTGGTGAGCTGCACTTCCCTCAGGACTTCCAGGTTTGTTTGCCTACCTTGCTTCGGGCAGCACCCACAGTCATCAGCGCCAGGCTTCACAGGCAGCACCACATCACTTTATAGGGGGGGGGGTTCAAAGGCAGATCTCTACTGGCCAGACCAGCTGTAAGGCGGGGGTGGTTTTTCAACAGCTGCAGGGCGAGAGCTTGTTTGCGGAAGGGGGAGAAGTGGCCTCAGGCAAGTGAAGAGGCTGCAGGACAAGAGCTGTACTGGGGAAGGAGGGTAGCCCAGGGTGTGTGTGGGGGCACAAGTTGGTCTGTGCAAGTGGCCTCAAGAGGGTGAGGGCTGAGGAGGCAGTCTCCAGAGGAGATGAGGCCAGATGGGGATGTGAGGGTGTGTGTGAGAGAATGAGTGGTGATGTCCCTTGAGCTGGCAGTGAGTGAGATGCCAGTGAATGTGTGATGGCCTTGTGAGTGTGTGAGTTTAGGGTGATGAGATGGCTGGCTTACCCTGGCAACACAGATGGGATGTTTTTGCACCTATGGCTGACCCAGTGTTGGCATTGACCACCTCTGCCACCGGCTCCCAAGCTGGGGTGGCGAGACTGATGGGCCGCCTGCGGCCAGAGCGGGGGTAGAGGACATCGTGGCGGGCCTCCACGGCATCCAGAGGGCATCCCAGGGATGCGTCACTGATTCGGAGGGATGCACTCTTCATGGCTTTTGGGACCATGTCTTCACCGGAGCAGTCCTGGGCTGCAAGTATTGAGAAGTGGTGCGCGCAGCTGCAGTTTACATACGGCGCCATTGCGTGAGGAAGCGGCGAGGTGACAGCGTGGCGGGCAAATCGGAGGCCAGCCAGATGGCGGGTTTCCTGTGACTGCATAATTAGCGAGGCGGGAATGGGACGATACGGGCGGGTAAAACAACTTTATTCCCACCCGCTGCAGCACTTTGTGCAAATCTGGGACCATTCTGCCCAAAGAGCCAGAAGGATAAAAAGTCAGGGAGGAACAGATAGAGAAATAGAGGGAGGAATGGACAGAACAGAGAGAGGGCAAAATGAAACAAAAAGTGGAGGAACAAAGAGAGAGGGTTGGAGACAGGTAAGAACGGAAGAGCAGAGGAAATGAGGAACAAAGGTAAATGGGCGGGGAGAGAATGCAAGAGAAGTTGTTTTCCACTTGAAGCACCTGACAGCAGTGCCTCTGACTCCTCATTAATCTGTCTGCCCTGCATCATGAGGTACTGCAGGCAATCTGGGTTGAAACTGAACAGATAATTAGCCTCTGGTGTGTGAACAAAGAAGGCAGCAAAAAAAATACTACCACAGACAATGCCACGATTCTGCTCCTTTTGTGCACATCGTCTGTGTCCAGTCACGGTCACAAGTACAATGTGCCACAGAAGGATGTCCTTCCTGTCAGCGAGTCCCCACCTGAGGAAGAATTTAGCGCCCAGATTGATGGGAGATAGGTTAGGATCTGCCTTTCTCTTTTTCTTCTATTGGACTATGACTTTCCTTTGTGATTTTACAGCACGCGAATCTGCTTTTCTCTTGCAAGACTGTGTGACAGCTGGCAAAGAATAGAGCAAAGAAAGCCAAACTTACAAAGAAAAGGATGGTGTCATTTTTTTTTTTACACAAGATTTGATTTCTGGAACAATCTGTGCCTATGAATTGTTAGCTGCTGGGGGAGGATGAAGACAGCCAGGACTATTTTTCTGTTGTGGCAGGCATTGTATCGGAGGAAGCATTCACGAACCTAATTCCAAACGTCTCCCTGCATCTAGACACAGGAGCGATTCTGCTCCATGGACATTGGTTATTGCTCTTAGTGAGACACTTTACTCAGCGAGAATAGTCCTTCAGCAGATAAACGATAGGAGACCAGCCTGGCTGATTAGATGTATTTTTGTTGCATTACAGGGACCGCTTAAATACTCCAAATATTTTCACTTTTAACTGCTAACAATGTATAGCTCAGTCATGTCGACATGAGCATGGCTTTAAACTGACACCAGTAACCCTAGAGCTATGTCTATTTACACAGCTGCTCAAGGACTGGGATACCATGCCAGCTGAGGCCAGCTGTTGGACACTGCTCTGATGCTGCAACTAAACGGGGAAGACTGAGCCAAGGTGTGAGGGGGACTGGGCTGCATGACTGTGGAAAATGCCTTGAAGAACATAATGGAGGCAGAATGTCACCAACTGCTGCCCACTCTACGCTTGGAGTGGAATCACACTTGTTGTCACAGAACAAACGCGACCTTTGTTAACATGTAACGTTCTGGATGTAAAAGCTCCTGCAGCTAACACTGGAGATAATTTTAACCAAACCAAACTGACAGAGGAAAGTTAAATCGAGTGAGGTGTGAAACAAGCCTGTCCGAATTTCCTCTTAGGCAGATTAGGTTAAAACTAACGCCCTGGGTCTTACAAAGGTCACCAGAATCACACAGCAAAGTACTGATGCGGGGAGGTCCATCAACCTCATTGTCCTATAGAAACCTACTCCAAACTGCAATGAATAATACTAGATTCTTTTTTCCCCCCCTAATATCCCACCCAAAAGATAATTTATTTATCACACTTTGTTTGAAGGAGGGCTTTCTGATTTTAGTCTTGAACTTGCCTTTTTACCAGTTTTGCGCTGATATCTCTCACGTCTTGCTGTCACAGTTTAATATTACGTCAGATTAACCTTTGCAATCTACTCACTGGGAGTGACTTCCACATTCATCCTTGTGCAATAAGCCGGCCAAGTGGATTGCTGGCCAATTATAAACTGGTTTACAATTCAAGGGGAAACATTACAGCCAAAATATTACACGGGAGGTTCCTCTCGTTCGTTCATTTCTCCATTGCAGGAGTTACTGCATTTCAAATGTGCTTCAGTCATTCACTCACTCTTTCCTTTATTTCTCAATCCGCTTTCAGCCTTGCCTCACGACTCAGTCTGCCCCTGACACTAGGGATCGGCCTCATGGACATTCTCTGAATCAGAGATGGAAGTTGCCCACTTCTGAATTCCCTCGCCTTAATAAACACAGAGGTCGATTCACAAAGCAGAAACAATGATTAAGGTAACATTGCTGCTACAGCAACAATATCAGGTTTTAGTCGAATGTAACGAGACATATTCATGTATTTTAAACACTGTGTTGTGTGTACAGTGACGCACTGGCCACTGCATTACAATAACTATAAATTACAATTTTATTTTCCTTTATGTATAATTGCCTTGGGGTATTTAAGTGCAATGTTCAATATTTGCAATTTTGTTCCACTTGATTTTTTAAACCCCTTTTCCTTGTTCCGATGCTGGCCAACATGCTCTGCATTTACAGCACTGTTTTGAATTGTGAGCATTTGCAGCCTTCCCTTTGTCTCTTCTGATGCTGACACTCTCCTGCACATTCTACACCCAACATGAGAGCTTTGTGGAAGGTGGGCTTCTGTTTCCCTGAGAGAGAGGCACTATAATCATACCCTGTGCAGGCTGAGTGGCAGTGTTAACACCCCTCCGCAAACCCTAGCCTGGGAAAATGCTTCCTCCCTCCAACAGGCTAATAACACCATTGAGCCTGTTGCGATAAAGAAGCAACAGTCAAACAGTTAATTTGCAAAGAAAATAGGGAGAGAGGGGCTGCTCTGCCCTTTCAACATTCCTGGGATGTTAATCCTGTGTTAATAGCTATCTCAACAAGGGGAGCTAGGAAATCAATTACTTCATCTAGCTGCCCTGCCTCCCCATCACCATTTATTGTGGCTGACACGGTAAAAGATGCGAGGCAGTGTACCTGTCACATCTTGTCACTAGACCACATACTGCTCGGGATATGGGCTGAGCCTGCAGGTGGGAGACTGCATACAGCCGCAGTTCCTCAGCCCATCCACAATCACATTCTGGTGGAACAGCAGGACTGCGACCCAGTTAGTGAGCAGATCACAAAACGGGTAACGCTACTGACAGAAATAACAAATACTACCCTGCCAGAGAAAAGGACACAGACCCGCAGCACAGTTGTGCAATGAGTAACCCTTCCCATGCTGAAGAAATAATGAATAACCCTTACCATGCCGAATAGGAAGGAACTACACAGTTATTATAGTGATTAACCCTTGGCCTGCTGAATAATGGCCTTGATTTTCACTGAGTCAGGGTGTCTCGGGAGCCCTTTCAAAGTGGTGGTTGGGTCCCGATTCCAGGATTCCTGATCCATTTCTGGGCTGTCTGATTTTGGGGAGTGCCTTTAAAGGCTGCGGGCTGGTTCCTGTCAAAAGCCTGCACCTGGCACTTCTGACCTGGTTGGCTCCATCGCTGAGATAAGCATGTCCTACTCCGCAATTTTCATGGAGTCGGCTCAGTCCTCAGAGGAGTCATGAACCCTCGTCTGCATGACGGGACCTTTTAAAAAGTAAGTTCAAAACTTCCTCCTCATGCCAAGCTGTGGCATTTCCATGCCCATTGACCCACTGTCTAGAACCAATGAACCCCATAGTGTATAGTGGGGATTTTAAGAAAAGCTCTAAAAAAAATTAATTCATTCATAACTTTCTCCTATGTTGAAAAAAAAGTCATTTCACTACAATCTAATCAATCACCCAGACCCTTTAAAGTATCAATAACAAAAACCACAAACACTTGAAACCACTTAACTTGTGTAAACAAACATTGTGAAATTGACAACAGAGGTCAGGGAGCCTGAGCTGTCAATCAAGCAATGTTTTTTCACAACAGGAACTTGGTGTTCTAGTACTCTAATGGCTGTCTGGGCTTTCAGCTGAACCTGCATAATGAGGCTTGGCTGAGAGCCCAGACACCCATTAAGCTTGTTGAAACAGCTGCCTACACACTTCCTCCTGGGATGGCTGGCCTGACTCCAGCTCGAACCGCCCTCCCCAGCAATGAAGATACCGTCTTTGCAGACACTTTCTCCCAAGGTTGGTGGTCCCAGCCAGGAATTTTCCCACCCCAAAGGATAAAAATCCAATTTCACAACAGACTTGGCCTTAGGACAGACTTTGATTTTGTCAGCCTATAAAATATGACAAGGAGAGTGTTAGCTCCCTCTCCACCTTTAAGCCTTTTCTCCAGCAAGATTCCTTACACTACTTCTTGCTTAAGTCCACATTTTTGTCACTCTCCTCCAGTTTTTCGATCCTTATCTGGACCTCGGTGATGATGAAGGAGCTGTAGTGCCCATGCAATGCCACACAAGGCTGGGATCAGAGAGGGACATCAAAGGGCAGGCTGCAATCTGGCCCCTTTTTGCTTGGTATAATTCTGGCATCGCGGAAACTGCAATCAATTGTTTCGCTCACTCACCGTTCAACCAGCGGGAATTGTACTGGTCTGTCCTCATGGCAGTTTGCTTGCCCATGGTGCGAAAGATGGCAGCGTCCGTTCCCATGAAGTCAATGTAGACGCCTGCGTAGAGCTCACCGTCTGCCAAGAGGCAAAAGAATATCTGACTGAGAAAGAGCATGGTGGAGGGGGAGGGAAATTAAATTGATCTAATGCATTAAACTAACCTCGACGGCTTGCATACAACAATAATAATGTTCAAATAGAGGTACTTAAAGAATAAGTGGCTGTGGATATAATTACAAACAAGCCTAAAGCAATCTCCTTAATAAATGTGCACTAAGTGTAAAAATGAATAGCCTCTCGCTTCTCACTGTTGGCTTTCAGTATCTGTTTGTTGCTTTGTCTCTGATTGCGCCCGATAGATTGAACTAAACTGCAATCTGGGAACGTGATATCACATTACTGCTATTCCAAGAAAACTCACAATGAGCTTGGCATACGTCCTTAAAAGGAATACAGGGGACTGGGCGGTGAAATGGATTGTCACACCACCCCTTCACCTCTGGCAGCCTGGTTTGAGTCCAGTTTGGAATGTTGTGGCACAAAGTCTTGACATGGTACTGGCTCCGAGTAAAAAGAATCTGGGCAGTCTGGGCTGGGTTTCTTCAGGATGCGAGTTTATGGAACAGAACAAAACTACCTGTCATGTTCCATTAAATGATGCGAAAGAGATGATCTTGCTCAGAGCTGAAATATGGAAAAGTTCACCAGTGTCCTGTGGGAAATGCTTGAATGGATGCAAAAAAAAAGTGGGACAGTTCCCTACCACTGACATCCCCAACTGATTAACTCCAGTGGCCAAATCAGAAGTAAGTTACAGAGCATGCCAAAATCCCAGTTTACATAAAAATAATTTTTAGAAACTGCATTATCCTGTAAATATGAGGTAAGTCAGTCAGCATTTGAAAAGATAGGTAAATGATTTTGAGTGCAGACAACTTCATTGAGAATCCTGACAAGTGGTCTAAGCACACAAAATATTAACCGGTCTCTTCTCCCTTCAGATCCGACGTACCTTCAGCATTTTCTGCTTTTACCCAGTTAAGGATATATCGGGGAACGAGAAATGGATATTCTGCTCAATCCTTCACAGAATTCTTGAGCACAGCAGGCAAATGATCAAATGGCTGCACAGTCCAAAAGGAGGACCCAAAAACGTTGGAAGAGGACATATAGTGATACCCACGCCTGGAATTATTCGAAAGTCAGTGGGCAGAATTTTACACTGATTGGGCGGGCGGGCGTGCGCCCAGCCCAATCGGACGCGAAATGTTGCCGGGTGAGCGTCCTGGCGTCATCCCGCGTTCGCGTGATATTTCGATTGGCGCATTTCGAAAGTCGGAAATGCGCCCACCAACAACTAAGAGGCCAATTAAGGTTATTAAAGTTACAACTGTCTCCGATTTTTCGTGGTCTGTCCAACCTTACGGTTGGCGGATGGGTGAACCGGCCAGACAGACTTTGCATTTTTCATGAAACCTCATCCAAGGGCGGGATGAGGTTTCCCTTATTAAATGAAAGAAAAAGAAAAATCTATGGACAGCGTTTTTATCATGTATATGTTCCGGTGACTGATTGTGATGCTTGGACATTTTTTTTTCCTGATTTTAAGAACTTTATTTCATGCTTTTCAGGTCTTCAGCTCCTTGAGGTAGCTCTCTGCCTTCAGGGAGCTTTCTCTCAGTGCTCGCTCGCGCCCGCGCTGACATCAGTGCCCACCCTCCTCCCGCCCCCACCCCGGCAGCGCTGAGCATTTCAGTGCGTGTTTCACACCGGCTGGCCGTTAGTTAGCCAGCGAGTGTGAAATTGCGGTCGGGGGCTGATCACGGTCAGTGGTCCGTTCCCCGGCCGACCTCGGACCCGCCGATCGTGCCCACCCGCTGACCTAAAAATTCTGCCCAGTGGGTCAGTCTTGAGGAAGCTGCCCAGAGTGCTGCTCAGTGGGTTAGCGTACCACACAGTGTTGTACTCAGCTATGGGAATGAGAAAAGCAAAGGCCTGATCCAATCCCTAGTCTGTTCGGGTTTAACTGATCTCAGTTGTGGCTACAACAATTGGCTTCTGTGCCCCATAACTAGGAAAATTAGGGGGTGGGGAGGAAGAAAAATCGGCAAAGATCATTTCTGCTGAATGCTTTCCAGTGACCCTTGCTGGAATCTGCCTGCGTATATGAGTGTAGAGGTTGGACTAGGCCTCACGGTTGAATGACCTGCTAACGCTCAGGCCAAGACAGAAAAATGGCCACTTTGTTGAGGCTGGAGAAGGCAGAAAGAACCCTAGAAAGTGTAACCCCCATCATGATTCAAGGCCTTCAGCAAAGGATGAGGAGCGGATCCTAATCTTTCTTCCCTTACAAATTTTAGATTTGAGAAGTTCTTTGACAGGGATTGGGTGGGGGTGGGGCAGCATAGGAAGGGCGGGAAGACAAGTTTAAAGAATTCAAAGCACGAGCTGGGGCGCACATCTGGAAAGGCAATCTCCCATCAATGCAAATTCCAGTCTGCATTCCAGGTGTTCATTGGCAAACGGGCCTTAATCATGGACAATGAGTTAGTGCACCCAGAAACGCTCAAGCACACACAAACAATCACAACAACTTTGTTTGCAACTGACATACCAGCCTGATTGCCTTCAATCTGTCCATTGACAATGACTCGTGTTGAAAGTTACTTTAACTATTCCAGTGGGGTCAATCATCTGCAGCAGGATAACATGCAGGGCCACCCACCCACCTCCCACTACCTCCCCCCCCTCCCCCCGCAACTCTTCAACTTCTCCCTTCCTTTGCTGTTCTGGACCTGTCAATAAAACCAGCAGAGTGGAGGAAGAGTAGTGAAACACTCACTAATTAATGATGACACACTGTCAAGCTTGGGGTCATAGGAACACTTGCCCTTGCCTGATTCGACTTTTCCTGGTTCCAGATGGAAGATGTAGTCCTGAGAAAGTGAAACAGATGGAAAGAGATAAGAAAAAGAGAGAGAGGAGAGAAAGGGAGAAAGAAACAACTTGTTAAACACTCTTACGGCGAAACTGTAAGATAGCAGAAATTGGTTACTGTCTTCTGCAATAGAGAAAGTGTAGAATGCATCTTTATAATTGTCTTCATAGAACTCTAAAACGTGCTTTTGGATGCTGTATAGAACAGGCAAATATCTTTTGAGTAGGAGACAGATTCCTCAATAAACTTTATGACTTAGTGCTCCAGACACGGAGTTTCACACAGCAGGAGCACATGTCGGAAATTTGAGCGCACGGGTCATTGCAGCTGACTTGCTGCCTGCACAATTTTCCATCCATTAATTGGATGGAAAATGATGTGGGCAGCGAATGGGGCATGCCGACCTCTGCGGCCAGATTCTCGATATATGTGCGCCCTTTGTGTGAACTCTCGCTCTGGGGAAACATTAAATTGTAAAACTGACCCCAATATTGTATTAATGTAACACAGTCTTTCTATGATGCACCTCCAACTACAACACCAATTGATCGTCTACCATCTCTAGTACGCATGGCTCATTAACAGAGAATCGCACTAAAATACCCTCTGTATAGCCAAGCCCTCATAAAATGATAGAACATATGCTGTTCATTGCTACATCATTAATAGAGAACATGTAGAACATCCATTTATAATGCATTCCGCTCATACAATTTCTAATGTGCTTTCAATAAAGCTCCCATGTCAGGGTGCTATATACTTGACATACTTTTAATTCTACACTGCAGTCTACAGAAAAAGTAATTTATATATTGGCCACTATTTGACATCAGAGCATAATTGCCTCCAGGAAGTGACATCAGAGAAGAGATGCCTGTACTCTGATATGATGCACGGGCAAAACTCTTCCCAAAACTGTTAACAGATTGCCCGCAGTTGTTCTGTTTGAGGGACTAGATATTCTCCTTAATCCCTGGAAGCCAGCCTGCACCTGAGGAATAAACATCCACTCCGCCTCTGCCAGATTCTGTGTGGAATGAGTGTCAAACTAATTTGAGCACTTTTCTGAATGTATGTGATAGAATCCTAGAGTACTGGTGCTTTCCACAGGAGTGTATTCCATATCCCCAGGATTTGTGTGATTGCAGTGGGTTTAAAAAGATTGCTGATTGATCCTGTCTTAATCCAACAGGGATTCAGAGGAAGATATATGCCCTCTTTACTGGCTTAATAGAGGAGTGATATTTTATCTGAATTTCCTGTGTTTAGTAAGGCTGCAGTGATTGGATCTGGGCTCTTCTGTGGTTTAGTAGGAAGATGAGGAGTGGGTTTGCGTTCCCTAATAGTTTAGTTCAAGTGGGAGGACTATATTTGTGTCCGCTATTGGTTTAGTGTAGGCACGTGGAGTGTATGTGTGATGTTTTTTCTCTGATGGTTTAGTCGAGGTGTAAAGGTGTTCACTCAGCAGTCTTACGTTTTGGGTATCAACTTTAGATTTGCAAACACTCACATATTTTGGAGCTGCGCTAACGAATCTGTTTTAATTCTGATGATGGGGGTAATGGGAAGAGGTTACACTGAACAGTTCACTCTCAAGTTCCTACACAATTCACACTGACATAAGCATAATGTGCGGAATAAAAGGGTGAGGGGTGGCGGAGGGAGGTATTGGTTTGCTTGTATTCTTGAGCCTTTCTCCAACGCCCATGTGCCATTCATCATCTGATAATGATTCTTTTTATTTCCTAAAGCAGCGCTCCTCTAAGACGATGGTGCACTTGTCTCAGCAATCAGACAGCTTGTCGGATATAAGCAGGCCTACCTCAATCCAGATTCCCCCAAGGATAATATTCACCGCACTTCTGACATCCCATGTATTTTTTCTAGCTCTCCAGTTTCAAAAATTGTCAAACATGTGAGCGTGGAAAAAAACTTGACGGCAATTCCCAGCCATCTCCCATAAAAGATGCTGCTTCCCTTCTGCTATTAACTGCAGAAGCACCACTGGGAGAAGCAGGGTTTCCACTCCCCTTCAAGTGACCTTTCTAAATGTCCTCCAAAGATTCGCATTAACCTCCACAGTTAAAGAGCAACATCTGGACAACAGTGTAAACACCATTCCCTCTCGAGTAAGTACTTGGCAAGAGAGCACCTCCTCATCTGGCAGGGGTGGTGTGTACCTGAACAAAAGCCAACCTTGGTACTTCTTAAGCAGACCCTCCAGCGTGCTACGTCCTACTATTGCACACAAGGTACTGGCCACACTCAGTGAGATAGAGTGTTCGGAGTGGTCTGGGCAGTAATAATTATATTAAAAAAACACATGCAACAGTCAGTGAAGTAGGATTTCCAGACACACTAGTGACAAGTGTGTAGGAATAATCAGCCCCACTTTTGATTAGTGGATGACTGGTTTTAAATGCTGGATGGAAGGTTGATTACAGTGGGAATATCACAGATCTGCTCTAAAAAGCATCTGCGAGATGTCAAATGAGAGTGCAGCAAAAGATAGGACTTGGGGGAAATAACCACAGCACATAAAAAGCATAATTTTACTCCTCTCTTGGCAGCTGTGGAGTGGAGGTGAAAAGGAGTTGGGCCGAAACTGCTTAAAGCTAGAAATTCACTCTAGTATGGTGCTGCATATAGCTCATGCTTGTCTCTGTCAACTCTTGGCACGTATATCATACACACTGGGTAAAGAACCAACAACTCACTCCTAGCTGGTACTTTACATTTCAGGTGCATCTCCGTCAACACCTGTACATGTACAGTACACACTAGGTAAAAGGTTGATGGTTCATTCCAGTCTTGTACTGTGCAGCTTGTGTGTTGGAATGGACACCCCTTGTTGCCCAAGAGGGATCTGTTCTCATACAGCCATTCTGTCCACTTAGGCATTCAATCTCCCAGAGGCCAACTTTCACTGGCCAATTTTCCTGACCTTTGCACCACGTTCCCCCCACCCCCACCCCCGCCACCCCCATGACCACCACCACAGGAACGCCCAGTCCACTCGCCTGAAGCACCTGTTACACTGGATCTCCATCTCTCCTTTATGTTGCAGCTGGATATCTATGGCATCTGCCAAAGGGGCAGAGCTGACCCCGTGCTGCAAAGAAAAGGAACTAGGGATGGGATGCCCATGTCTCTCTTACATATTAATGTCCTGTTTCAGTAGCCCATTGCACTCCTAAGACACTGCCTAAGAATCACTCCAACTTAAGGGTCTGAGGAGCTATGGCCCATCTTCCCCGTGCTGTCCTAAGAAAGTTGGGCTAAAAACAGAAGATGCTGGAAAAACTCAGCAGGTCTGTCAGCATCAGTGGAGAGAGAAACAGAGTTGACGTCTCGAGTCCCAACCAATCTTCAGAGCCGTACTAGACATTAGATAGCTGGGCTATATTACTCTTTCCCAGGCACCCATGTTGGTTTCTTTTTAGACCAGAGAGGTTTCTGGTTGCTGTTCTCCAACCGCAGCCAGAACTCGCCAGGGCCTGCAACCAGACCATGCAGCAGTGAGTGTACAGAGATCGGGGGCCATGCTCCTGTTGCCATTCCATTTTCCAATGCAAGGGCACTGAAAAGGAGTGAACTTTGCTTGGGTGTGTGGCATCGCCAGGTTAATGGCCAAGCCGGCTAGATTAGGCTGCATTTGGGGCCATCGAGATGCAGTCAAGCCTGAGCGTGCAGCACTTTTCCATACTCAGAGCAGGTTTTGGGGCTGGTGGAGGGGCTTAAAAAAAAATCTGCCTCTCTATCTCAGAAGCTTGAAAGGGTTGCTTACATACTAAAGGTTACAAGGACTCTTTCATGTCTGGATAACATTTGAGAATGGCCCCTAACATGGGGCGAGCTGTAAAGTTCAGCCTTAAGGGGAGTCCTGATTGGAGGCCAAGTGCTGAGTAGTGACCAGCCAGAAAGCAGAGGCCTAGATACTGAGCAGAGACCAGGCCCCAAGCCTGTGGCAAGTGTTGAGTGCCGGCCTGACTTCATCCAGGTTAAGATCAGTTGCTTCTCCATCATAGAAGGATGGCGTAAGTGCCACAAAGGTCACCAGGGCAGAGGAAGGGTTGTCTCACAAATCTCTGTGCAACCAATGATAAACAGGGGAGGCTTGTGAGCAGGTTTACCTGCCATCCAGTGAGCTGTGGATACTGCAGGAAAACCTAAAAGAAAAGAAAAGGGAGAAAATACAAAATATAAAAATTCAAAAGAAGGCGATCTGAACGAGAGATCTGAAATAATGACACATACATTGAGTGCAATGGAAACCACTTTTTAAAAGATTTGGTCACGGAGAATCTTGATAGAAATCACCATGAAAGACAGCCAATATGGTCTCCCATGTAAATAGACTGGAAAAGCTGCAGCTGTTCTCCTTGGAGCAGAGGAGGAGATCCAATAGAGGTGCTTATACAAAATCATGAACGGTTCAGATGGTGTAAATGAAGATTCCAATGGCTAGAGGCTCGATATGAGAGGGCACAAATTTAAGATGGTTGGCAAAACAGCGAGAGGTGACACTAGGAAAGGCTTTTTTAAGCAAGGAGCTGTTAGAATTTGGAGTGCACTATCTGATAGGACGGTGGACACATATTCAATAGTAACTTTCAACAGGGAATCGAATAAATGCTTAAAGGAGAAAAACTGCAGGGATATAGGGGAAGAGCAGGAAAGAACTAATTGGATTGCTCTTTGAAAGAACAGCCTCCTTCTGTGCTGTACTATTCTATATAAAAGGGTGGTATTGCCAATCTAATTTACTGGCTCTCTTTGAGAACGTGATAAGGCAGAGAATGTAGTGTGCTTTCAGTAAGGACTTTGATATAGTTCCTCTGGCAAGGCTGGTACTGAAAATAAAGTAAGCAGGAATTAGTGGAAATATTTTAGAGAGGATGCATAATTAGCCCACTGACAGGACACAGAGGACGGTGGTATGGGGATTTGAATATACTTGGGAATTGGGTAGATCTGGCAGAGAAATGCAAACTGCTTCACCTGAGGACAGAAAGAAAAACATCCAGGAAGGGACGATTACATAATTGGAAAGAAAAAACTGTATATAGAAAGTGATAGAGATCGGGGGCTCAATAATTTGAAGCTATTGCAACAATGCCCAGAGGCAGTGGGTAAAGCAAATCAGACATTGGGATGTTTTAAAGGGTCTTTATTGAGCCTGACTATTGAGATGCATCCTGCCAATATATAAATCATTAACACGACCTCAGTTAGAATATTCAGGAAACTCTGGTCACCACCGTACTAAAGGGGTACTGGATACAGAAGTGTGATTGAGGTAATGGACGGATTGGATTATGAGAAGCAATTATGTAAATTAGGCTTTTTTTTCATAGAAAAGAGAAGGTTGAGAGATGATAGGATTACTGTTTTCATGATTCTCACAGGGTTGGACACGTTGACCACGACAAGCTGCTCCACCTTGTCCAGGTCAGTAGGACTGGAGGACAGAGATTGCACTTGATTGGAAGTAAATTCAAAACTAATCTGCTGGAATATTATTTCAATAAGCTAGTGGCAAACCTGTGGGCTAGGCTTCCTGGGGAGACAAGAAAGCAGATTGCATTGAATCATCCTAATGTAAATCGACCAGATTTCCTTCGGAAAATAAATTTTAGGACACAGAAATCAAGGGATTTGAGACGTGACGTGCGGTAAGAGGAGAGCGCTCCTGAGGAATGGGGGGACTATGGATCATCAAAGCTCTCCAGCACTGGGGCTTTCTCTCAACTCAATGGGCAGAATTTAATGGAGCCTGTCAGAGTGGGCGTGATGGTGGCGCGGGGGGGATGGTGGGTGGTGCAGGGTGAAGGGAGAACTGGGCTGGAGATTCCCCGTGTCGGGAAAACTGTCCCCAATTAAGATGTGGGCAGGAAGGGCCAAACGCGGGAATCCCACTTGCTGGTGGAAGGATGCTAATTAGGCTCATTAATGAGCCGCTGGACACCAATTTATCCTTCAGCCCACCTGAATTTAGCGGTGGCTCAGGGATTTAATGGGACTCACACGGCTCTCCCATGCCTCCCAGCAAACTCCGTACCCTGTCGCGTTTGCCTGCGGCCTCATTGTCGGGGGGTTGGGGTGGGGGGGAATCTCATTGTCAGGCACTCTGGCTGTTTGAGGGATCCAGCATCAGGAAAGGGGTGGGGGAGAGGGTGGGGGGAATAGTGATGAAAGCCACCCAACTGCCCTTGTCTCCAATCCCCCTGCCATGTCCCCTCCCTGTGACACCTCCATCCCGCCCCATTCACCCGGGGTGACAATCCTTGGGCTGGACCTTGGCGCATTACCGGAGATAGCCACTGCTCACGGTGGCGCTGCCGGCAAGGGAGAGCTGCAGGCCTCTGATTGGCCAGCAGCTCTCACAGGTGGAATTTCTGCCCCCAGGGTCCTAAATCCGACGGGAAGGGGATTAGCACTGGCCAATTAAGTGATTGAGGGCACTTAAATCGTGTCGGACCTCCCCCATGGAAATGAACCTCTAGCCGGTGGGGGCGATCCCTGTCACTAACACTAAATCTCGGCACATGTCTGGGTCTGTTGTAGACAAATTGATTTCGATTGTTACAATTAGTCAGCAACTCCATTACCATCGTATTTTGCGGTTATCAGGTTGGTGGAAGGCAAACTAACTGGATCTATTATGTTTAGCAATTCCTGTGTAAAGGAGCCATTCCAAGGTAGCGAGGGATCATCTGGCCCTTTGTCAGTAGCTGCTTACCTCTGCCTTGCGGCCTCTGTTCACATATGTGCAGACAGGATGATAAGCTCCACTCCCACAGACATACAGGTGCGTACGGTTCCAAGGCTCAATAAGGCAGATAAAATTTGCACACTCGCCCTGATAGAATTAGAACAAAAGGAAGCTATTATAATTTCATGAACAATCAACTAAAAATCATTTCTATGATAAAGCTGAATGTTCCTGGGAAAAAATTCTGGGGAGGCATCTTGGCATTTGTTAAGCGTTGAACGTTCAAATGCCAGTGTGTGCATGAACTGTGGCTACTCAGCTCTAGAAGTTGGGCCAGGATTTTATGCATGTCAGTCCCCGGTGGGTGCAGAGAGCCACTTAAATCTCTATTCAGTCCGGTCGGGCTGTAATATCCCGCCGGGCGGAAGGGGCTGTAAAATCCTGGCCTAGGTTTATAAGCTGGCATTGTGACAGAAGGGGGGGCCCAGCTTGTTGGGTCCTGACAGGCTGAAGGCAATCAGCTTCGTCCTGTTGTGTATGGACCGGGCACTATTTGCGCCTGAGACAGGGCCGCAATTCTGCCGTTGGACTAAGAAACCCAGGTAAATATCGGGAGCCAACTGGCAGCCTCCTATGATCAGACTGAAACCAGCACCTATGCAAAATTGCTCAGTTAGGTTCCTCAACCCAGCTCTTCATGGACACAAGAACAACCTGTATTTATATTGCATCTTTGATGTGGTAAAACATTCCAAGGCCCTTCACAGGGGTGTTATCAAAAAAATTAAATTGGCTAATAAAAATTGGTTTTATTTATAGAATAAAACCGAGCCACATAAGGAGATATTAGGACAAGGTAGCAGATGCATGGGAATACCACCACCTGGAAGTTCCCATCCAAGCCACTCACCATCCTGACTTGGAAATATATCGCTGTTCCTTCACTGCCGCTGGGTCAAAATCCTGGAACCCCCTCCTTAACAGCACTGTGGGTGTACCTACACCACATGGACTGCAGTGGTTCAAGAAGGCAGCTCATCACCATCTTCTCAAGGGCAACTAGGGATGGGCAATAAATGCTGGCCCAGCCAGCGAAGCCCACATCCCGTGAATGAACAAAAAAAAAAAAACAGGTGACCAAAACCTTGGCCAGAATTAGGTTTTAAGGAGTATCTTGAAGAAGAAATGAAAGGTGGAGAGGCAGAGAGGTTTAGGGAGGGAGTTCTGGAGCTTATGGCCAAGGAACCTGGAGGCACAGTTGCCAATGGTGTAGTGCTTAATATTGTGCATATTCTAGAGGCCAGAATTGGAGGAGCGCAGAGATCTCGAAGGGTTGTAGGGCCGGAGGAAGTTACAGACCTAAGAGGATTGAGGCCATGGAGGGGTCTGAAAGCCAGGATGAGAATTTTAAGCTCAGTGCATTGCTGGATCTGAAGCCAATGTAGTCAGCGATGGGTGAGCGGGACTTGGTGCAGGTTAGGACATGGGCACTGGAGTTTTTGATGGGCTTATTTATATGGAGAGTGCGAGGTGTCAGGCTGGCCAGGAGAGCATTGGAATAGCCAAGTCTAGAGGTAACAAAGGCATGGATGGAGGACCGAGAGCCGGAGCACAAACCGTGTTTGGGACAATGAACGCTACTGTTTGCAGCATGGGAAACTGAAAAGTGACACTAATGATGTAGAGACCACTCTCTTGAGGCTATTTTCTATGTACATGGCTTAATATCTCTACATCATGCTTGAGCCAATACTGTACATAGTTAGGATCGTGAAAAAAAAAAATGGGAAGCATTCATTTCCTGAGCAAATATCATCCTTCACTTTGACAGCAACAATTATGCCACAAAGAACTTATCAAACAAAATATTTAAAGTGATTAAGCGGCTGATACATTGTATCTCTGTCATTTGTAACAACGCTAAATATTAATAACAAAAAGTCAGTCAGGATGTAAATGTCTGATTCTGGGACTTTCTCAGAGGCTCGAATTACAAGTTGGGCTATTTTTTCCTGTGAGCTGGTTGTCAGCTGTGTTACTTTTGAGGGATGAGTGAATGAGGAAGAGAAGACAGGGGAGAAAAAGGCATCGGCTCTGATGGTTTAAAGGCTTCTTTGTATTTGCACCTCTGCCCTCCCTGTTGCTGAGTCAGGCAGGGAGAGAGAGGTGTGTTATTTGAAAAGAAGCAGCGTGTCACCTTGAACAACAGTGAGAAGAACTAGATGGACTACCAGGGCCCCAGAGGGCCTGGGTCTCATAACCGCAGACAGCTGGCTTTTTTCCCACATCACTGACCTACAATTGCTCCATCCTTGTTAGTGTCTAAAATGTTGGATCAGTTCGAGCGATGAACACAAAAATTCAGGAACCGGGCTGCTTGTGCTCCCTTCCTTGATCCCAGAAGTGCAAACACTGGGTAACATTTCCTATATTTCCATTTCCCCCTGAATCAAACTTTCTTGTTAAGCTTGTAGGTGAACGTGGTTGCTAAAGGCCATTTAGGGCATCAGTTGTAGTGCAGTGGGCAGCACTCTCCCTCTCAGTCAGACAGTCATGGGATCAAATCCAACTCCAGGGACTTGAGCACAAACTCGAGGCTAACACTACACAAGGAATGTTGCACTGCGCGGTCTTTCAGATGAGAATGATATTAAACCCAAACCCTGCCTGCCCTCTGAGATAAATTAAGGTTCCCATGGTATCATTTCGAAGAAAAAAAGAGTTCTCTTTGGTGTCCTGGTCAATATTTATTCCTCAACCCATATCACCAAAACAGATTATCAGGTCGTTATCACATTGCTATTTGTTGAAGCTTGCTGTACACAATTTGGCTGCTGTATTTCCTTCAACATTGGCCACACTTCAGAAGTACTTCAATAGCTATAAAGAGCTTTGGGACATTCTGAGATTGTGAAAGGCCCTATGCGAATGCAAGTTATTTCTTAGTTCTTGTATGACTGCTGTCTACATGGATTTCATCAGCAAAGAAAAGTCTGCAAATCCTGAAACAGGAGAGATGAAGAGCAACGAAGAGACTTGATTGCAAACCCAGCAAACATTGTCACTTTCCTCTGATAATGGCAGGATCTTCAGATTAAGATGAACATGCTGACTATCACCTTTATAAAAGCCTTTCGGAATTGCAATAGCACCAGTATCGAACATATAACAAAGTTCCAATTCTCTTCTTGTCTTTCACACCAGAAAACAATGACCATAAAAATTGCCGGGTTCTCATCAAAATCTTACTGATGTCCCTTTGGGGAGAGTGAGCATGCAAACCCTATACCTTACCTGGCTTGACCTGCCTATGGGGAGTCCTGTCTCCTCTGTGTGGTTAACTCGTAATACTCTCAGGGCAATGAGGAAGGGGCAATAAATGTTGCCGTAAAAGGTAAAGTGGGCTCTGGAATGCCCTCCTCGTGTCTCTCCGCCTCACCACCTCTCTCTCCCTTTTTAAAATGCTCTTTAAAACCCACTCTGCTGTCTGAGTGTTTAGATTCCTTTGGCTCAAGTGTCCATTTTTGTCTGATTGTGATTCAGTAAGGCGCCTCGGGATGTTTTACTATTTTAAAGGTGCTGTGTAAATGCAAGTTGTTGTTGTGGGGTGAGGCCGGCTGGCTGACTAACGGTATGGTTTAAAGGGAAATGTCTGGTAGTGGTTTCATATAGATGGCTAACAGTGGGTTATATAAACCATGGGATTTTTTTAAGGTTATCTGCGTATGAACACACCAAGTATTAATACATTCCTTAGCATCCCCTGTCCTAACTGGTGAAAAACAGAGCATGTTATCATAGTGGAAAACCTTTTTTATTCATAAGAAAGCAGCAGAATGTCAGTAAATCTGGCAATGTCCATAAATCTGATAACGGTTGGGCAGAAATGTTATAACTGAGGATCACTTACATGTCTGGGGACCCTCAGTTAGAAAGCCTATGAAATAGAGGTCATTAGATGCCCGTCAGCATTTATAGGGGGTAAGTCAACAGCCTTGTAAGATTCTGGAAATGGATCTTTTTGGCACCAGTTCCAACACTATATCATTACTAAGGCATTTGTTGGAGCTTGGTGCAGTTTAATGAAACAAAGTTACTAATTTAAAGCAAGCATTTTACTGTGTGTGCACATGACACAGAGCAACACAACAGGTGAAACAGTATTTTTTGTTAAAGGCCAGTGCTTTCGATCTACTATGCAATTATTAAGAGTGTTATTCTGGCTCTGTTGGCACCGCTGTCACTTCCAAGTCAAAAGGTTATGGGTTTGAAGTCCCACTCCAGGACTTGTACCCAGAGTGAGGATGGCATATTCTGTGTGGTAATGAGGGTGCTGAAAATGCTATCTTTCAGATGAGATGTTAAAATGAGTTCGTTTGTTCAGATGAACAGGAAGAGGGAAAACAAAATCCCATGGCACTTTTTCCCAAGAGTTCAGATGTCCTGGCCAAAAATCCACCATGAAATGATTGCTTACCTGTGGGCAAATTGGTCCCCATCTCAACCATATATGACAGTGACTGTACTTGAAAAGTAACTTATTGGTGGAGACCTCCTGAGGGAGTGGTAAGGCCTGTATAACTGCTAGTCCTTTTGTGACCTTGTGAATGGCAAGCATTCTTTCCATTGTTGTGGAACTTTAGTCAACGAAGAGAGGAGATTAGAAAGCTGGAGCACTTACGTTTTGATCTTTACCAGAAAGAACGCATTCATCTCGTCTTTGCTGGCTGACGGACCAGTGAATCTGAAAGAAATGAAATGCAACACTGGTTTTCATGGAAAGAATTGCAGGAATTACAGAATACAAATCCCAGCACTGCTATGCCATTTGAAGCTCATTCTTCACTTGTCTACTCTAGCCCCATTTTCCTGTCTTTTCCAATATCCTTTCACAATCTTGCACTTTAAAAATTTGCATTTAATTTCCTTTCCAATGGATTGATAGACCCTGTCTCAATGGTCACTTGTGGTAAAACATTCCATGTTCTAATAGCCCTCGATATGACAAAAAATAAATTTTCTTCCTTGTGAAAACACACAGATTGTTCTGATAATATTCAAACTGATAACACTCATACTGCATCGATAATACTCAGTCCATGAGGGACCATAGGCATCTCTCTCTGTTAAAGAGAGTCAGTGATTATATTGTCTGAAGGACACCACTTCACATCAAAAATGGGGCAAGGTAAGGAGGCAGCCACCATGAACCATCATAGCCTGTACATGCGCCACACTCTAGACATCTAACCAACTGAGCCAACCAAACCCCAGTAATACACAAACTGGATGATAGACAGTGAGATAATACTCACACTGTTAAAAACACTCACGCTGTATTGATAATACCTACACTGTGCGATAGTACACTGCAAGATAATACTCACACAGTGTTCTTAAATCTCACAGTGTTGATAATACTCACACTGTGTCAATAACACTTACTGTATCAATAATACCCACACTGTGTTGTAATAGTTATGCTGCATTGATATACCCACACTGTACCATATCACTGCCATTCCTTCACTTTTGCTGGGTCAAAAATGTGGAACTCACTCCCTAACAGCACTGTGGGTGTACCTACACTAATGGACTGCAGCGATTCAAGAAGGTGGCTCACCACCACCTTCTCAAGAACAATTTGGGATAGGCAACAAATGCTGGCCTTGCTAGCAACACTCACATCCCGTGAAAGAATAAAATACTGCATTGATAATACTCACACTTTGTTGATGTTAGATGTTAACTACCTTCTAATTCTGCCTTGGAACTACAAAAAAAATTCCCTTATTATAGCTCCTGTGAATCACATGTTAATGGAGAACTGGAGCCATTTCACACAACCAGTCAGCCTGGAATAGCTAAGTAGGTCAAGAGTGCAATATCGAGGATGTTTATAGAGCTCAGAATGACTGGGTTTTAACAGTAAAACAACTGAACCGATTTATCTTCTATATTTGGTTCCTGGGCTATGCAAAGTAACTGATAACTTTAAACAATCATTCATTGGAAATACAGCAACTTCTCATTCACATGCTCCCTGGGTCTCCTTTGCATCGTACACTAATCTGAAGCTGACATTTCTCGACCTATTTGCTGCGTTTCAAAAAGCGATTGGTGTGAAGTCCTTTGAGAACTGTTCAGAGATGTGCTAAGGCGTTAGATGGATGCAAGTGTTATTTTTATTCCCTCTCCTCTGTACCTGAGGTGTGATTTTACTTCCCTTGCTTTAACCTTATAAATCTAACCTGCAAGGAATTTTTCCGTACAAATCCATCTATGTGACAAGGCTGGCAGTCCCCTAGCTGGTACTTTAGAATCAACTCCAAATTCCTTCCAACGATCTAGTCTCTTTTGTTTTGCCTCTCTTATTAGTTTATTGGCAACCACCCAATCTATAGGTCATGAGGATTTCTGCTTCTAGTCCTATCTTGAGACTGTTCTGTAGCCCTCCTAATGTAATCTATTCAAGTTGTGGCCTCTACTTGCATTTCAATATCTTACGGGAATATTACTGAAAGGTCTCTCTCTCTCTCATGTGGCCTGAGACTCTTTCTCAGGTACATGATTGTTTTCTAATACAAGAGTCACTCTAAGGCCCACTGTCAGAACTCACAGTATGCTTTCTTATTTTTCATTCTTTTACCCCATTCTGCCAATCCATGGGCATCACTTCCTGGCCATCATCTTGAACATTTGACCAATATTTAAATTTGCCAGTGGCTTGTCCTGCATGCCACACAATAGTCACACCTCTCCATTCACTGGACCCTTCTGGAACATATGTCACCTGAGTCCCCACATTAGGCAATTGGCCTTTGAATGTGATAGCCATATCCTGTGGGTCATGGTCACTCAGCCTATCACTATCTAGCCCCTGGTCGATTGTATTCTGTTTCTAAGGACTGCTGTTGCAAAACACGGGGGTATGTGAGGTACAGGATGCCTTAATACCTTCTTTCACTGCTCAGATTCTGAAAGTTTGTAAGCTATCCCAAATAGCCATGAGGAATTAATATTATCTGTTTGGTTACCATGTTGGATAACCACTGACTTACCATCATGCCCTATTCCCTTACCAGGACTTTTCTGTTCCTTATGGCTCTCTCTTTTGTAATACACCATATCCCCAGAATTAAAGTCCATCTCAGACTGTCTTATACAATGCCTCTCTGAATTTCCTCCAAGGACTCAGCCTTGATGAATAAATGCAAATAAAGCATTCCAATGTGCAGAAAAATGGGACTAATCGAAGTCTCCTGTAGAGCAGGGAGACTATTACCCAGCACAGAAGGTAATTTGGGATTCCTCCTATAGACCAACTGATTCCTCCAACCATAACTATAAAATGCAAAATGAAAATATTTCTGTCTTTGCCTTTTAGTTCTAAGGAGACTACCTTATTAAAGTCACATGCCAATGGAAAGCTCACAATAGGACATGGTGCTTTTTACATATTTCACATTTTGTACTAATCTCTTCGATGAGCCTTGAATATTCCTAATCAACCACACCTGCATCCTTTAGCAGAATTTTATTCTTTGACAAGAAGAGTGGGCATATTGTTTGTGTAGCTTTAAGATCATTTGTTTTTTGTCCTCTCTGATTCTTATCACCTGATGTCATTAATACTTTTCTAATGATTTGCTAAGGGGATACAATAATGCCCTGATTGGGTAAACTGCAGATCCTCTGACATTCCAAAAACTATTGCTTTATCATACTTCATGTCCATTTCATGTGTGCTTTTTTCATGGAAGGTTTACATAACAGCAAAGGCATTTCACTAGAGATTATATTAGTACTAACAAAGTGGCTTACTCTAGTTATTTTGTGTGGTATCACCATTCTTTTTAGTGCTCTCAATGTATTGTCATCCTCCAATGTAAAATAGGTAGAACTTTTACACTTCCTGACCTCATAGCAATCCTCACTACTGAGCAAATCTAAATAACATTTCAGACAATCTGTACCACACATTGTTGAGGTGCAACCACTATCTAACACCACACGGTTAAATGAATCCGAAACCAAAAGCCTGTCCATATGCGAGCATAATCCATTGATTTAAATACGATCACTGAACATGGAATGTCCAAATTGAATTTCTGCAATCTTTTATACAGTCTGTTAGAGCCCCTGATATATATGATATATTCCGCCATGGAATGTCCATCTTTCAAAATCCTCCGAAGTCTGACCATGCATTGTAAGCATCCGATAGATCATCTTTCTGGTAAATTTCACCTATGAAACCCAATGGAAGAGCCAAACGTTCCTCAGTATCCGAGTGACAGGCACCTAGCCCACTAAATATTTGCTTCAGATTTTAATTTGTTAGGAAGCAATGACGCCAAGGCCACACCCTGTTGCATCTTTGGCAGGAACTTAACCCATGTCCATATGTCCACTTCATTTTTCCAACGGTCATAAGGTTCAAACTCTGAAAACATCGGCGGGTGATCAAATCCTGACAATTTAAACTTTCTTTACACATTCTTCACAAAAGCTACTCCACTTGTAATCTTCTATCATAAAAAATATTCTTAGTTTTCAACCTTCACTACCATGTAATACTTCTTACTGCCAGTTGGTGAAGGAGGAGACCAGAAGTCAGTCTTTAAGATTCATTCACAGAGTGAAACATTACAAATATATAGCTCCTAACTCTACAACCCACCAGTGTCAATAAATGACTCTTTAAACTCTTTTGAAGTACTGATAAAGAAATAAACAAACGAACAATCCCTTAAAGGGGGTACTTTCATATTATTGCAGCTTTGTCTCTTTACACTCTTTTGACACACAATAAACCAATAAATGAGTTAACTAATGATCAGCCCCTTTAAAGGGGTACTGTAACTTAAAACAAAAACTTCAATGAAAACTTATTAAATTAAAATGTCATTTTGCAAAATGGTGACACACTCCAGTGGAACCCAGTGATCTCAGAAGGCCTCGAGTATACCACGTGCTCTCCCTCTCCAGGGACACCCAGGCGTGGATGTAACCATGAAAGAGACGTAGGCAGTCGGGTCAAATGACACCCGCTGCCTGGACCTGAAAGTGGTACCTCCAACAGTGCAGTGCCTCCTCAGTGCTGCAATGTCAACCTGGACTTCATGCTGAAGTAGTACTGGAACTCACAACCACCTGACTCAGAGGCAAAAGTGCTACCCACTGTGCACAATTTATTATCCAATGAATTCCACCCCCCGGCCCCCCCGCCTCCACCTATAGACACTAACCTTAATTTGTACAATTAACAGAGGGGTGGACATACTGCTACAATATAAGATGACTTATGTGTATATGGCTACCTTGAGCTTTTTTGTACAAAGTCAGCTTTTCTGGAAGAGTTTAAAGAGCACAGTTTGTGCCAAAAAGATTTACTACATTCTCTTACTAATAAAGGCTCCCGGTTGATGTTATGCAGGTCCAACGAGACAATATAGTCCTTGGTGCCCACGTACATACGGTCATGATCTTCGTCCATCAGCAGAATGCGGTAGTCGGTGGTGTTCTGTAGGAGAGTGTAGTGGCGCGCTGTGTTCGAATGTTGTAGCTCTGTAGGATGAGAAGAGGACAGACATATTCAGAAAACAGGGGCAGGCTGATAAACCAAAGTGCACAATTGAGAGCAGTTCTGCCCAATTAGAGAAAAACAATGGTTTCACCTCTAGCAAACAATCCTTTTTACGATGTACTTACAAGTGCCTGACAATTTATTTTTACAGCAACAACAGGCATCAAAATGAAACATCCTCTATCTATCTATCTCTGAGCAGGAAAGCCATATATTAAAGGTGAGCTGCTGCAATTGGAGCCTGGAGCAATTGTGCAGGAAATTAGGTTTATAGATTTCCATTGTCTCTAACTCTCAGCACTGACAGGCACATCAGTCCAATCGCCGTTGTAGAGGAATGTATGGTTGGTTACAAGTTGATGCTCCTTGGTATCTCACATGGAGGTTAAGGCCTCGCGTAGTCTTCAAATAAAGTGGGGTTCGGAGGCATTAATTGGACCGTGCCAAGCAGACATAAGTCTATCCTATATAAAGTCATGTGTGATGTCTTTGTTTTAAAATAATACTTCAATTTAATATAATTTCTCGTTGAATGGTAAAAACTATGGCAATTTGGGGAGCAGAGAAGTGGGGTAGGTTGGAAGAGAGGAGTTTCTCTGTGTGGGCTGAGGTGCCAGAAGACACTAAGCTAAGGTGCTACAGTGCCATAAGAACACAAGAAATAGGAGCAGGAGTGGGCCCTACAGCCTGCTGAGAGCCTGCTCCGCCATTCATTCTGATCATGGCTGGTCTTAGGCTACAACTCCACTTTCTCATCTTCTCTCTATATCTCTTGATTCCCTGAGAGACCAAAATCCTGTCTAACACTGTGCCACCACTGCCCTGGCAATGTAATTACGGGATGATAAGTTGACATAGATTGCTCCCCCATTATAGATGTATGCAGAAGAATTTAGAATTATCATGAAGGCTGGTAGTCTCCTGCCTGGGCCTAGCAGAAAGTGCTAACTGGCCAATGGGTGCAGGATTGCAGGTTTTAGAAGGCTGTCTCTGAGAACACAAAAGAACGGTCCTTGGTGGTCAAGTGAGTTCTTGGGAGTGGTGGTGGGGGAAGGGGGAGGGGGGAGGGTGGTGGGGGGGTAGTTGGTTGGGAGGGCTTCATGTTTGAGGGAGGGACAGGAAAGCTGAGGCAGGGAAGTCCCAGGGTGCCATGTCGAACCAGGAGGAATACTCCTCTCCCTCCTACGAGGTAATGGAAACAGATTCAAAAGTGGATTCATTTCTGTGCCTCTTCTTGCCCTGGATTCACTTGTAGTCAGGTTTTACTGGCGATTCTGGCACTGGGTGGGTATTCGCCATAATGTTTAGTTAAAATGGCAGCGGGGAGCCTCTTTTTAATGTATTCACGCGGCTTTCACCTGCCAGAGGCAGCAGTCACCTTGGTTACCTCGGAAAACATGCATGGGTAAAATGGCAGGGAGGCCACAGTGCTTCAGGAACACAGCCGGTAAGTACAATTTCACCACCCAGTCATCCCATTTCTGTTGGGTGTTAGGAGTTAGAATCCAGGCTACAGTGTTTCTGTGGGGTTTGTCAATCACAAAATAATAGGCCTGTGTTTCCACGGGGGCCGGTCACTCGCCCAGTGTTGTGTGGGGTCAGTCAAATCACTTTGCAATATGTCTCTGTGTTACTGTGGGGTCAGTTGCCAGTCACATTGCAATAGCTCTGTGTTACTTGAGGTCAGTCAAGTCACATGGTAATGGGGGCTATATGTTACAGTCCATTCACAAAAGTGTCCCTGTTTTTAAAGGGTCCCTGACAGTGGGTCTTCCTTTCGAAAAGTTAATTAGCATTCCTTTCACCTGTGTTGTGCCTATAAGCTGTGCAATTTCCCCTTTAAAGTCATCACTCAGTTATAAATACCCTGCAGGTTCAGAGCCAGGAAGTTTCAGTTGCATAAACATACCTTGCACAGCAGCTAATAGTGATGATAATAATTATTATTACTTGCATTACATCCATCATACTTTCACCAAAGAACTCATTACAGGGGAACCAGAGAGCTACAAAATGTTTGAAGCAGGCCTGTGTCAGCTACACACATGAATGAGAGCTTTGTTACATAGGCTTTTGCTTAAGAAACCAATACTTTTAAACCTGCTATTTGGGTCAAGTTAGAAACATAACCAAAGTATTGCTGAATGAAGACATTTTTTTCAAATCTTTTAGTTTTGCACTCATCAGGACAGTCACAAGTGAACTAATGTCAGAGGAAGCAAAAACTTTATACTGAGAAGAGAAAGCTGGTTGTTTGGCAAGCAGACTTTGATTGGTAGAGGTGTTGCCATGGAGAATGCACCAGTTCATGGTGACTGACAGTTAACTGCTGAGCATTGTTTGAAATTTAAACCAGGCAGCTTGACTCTGATTGGTCAAGGCATTGCCCTCAGGAATGAACCAGCGCACGGCTGTCACTTATTTTGTTTAGATGAAACAAGTGCAATTTGTGTATATGTTCTTTCTGTCTGCAAAGAACAGGACACTGTGTATTAAAAATGTAGCCTGCAGTGCACACAAAATGTGCCACCTATAAGCCCAACTGACAATCTTGAATTGATTGTCAGTGTAATTTTTTAGCACACAGGATTATTTAGCAAATGTTGTCCAAAAGCAGAATCACATCTGATGTTGGACACTGTGTTTTGAGTTTTGCAAGCACGGGCTGGTTGGGTGTGGTCTGTGCCTTGCCTGTTGCGAACAGCACCTGGACATGCTGTTTGATACAATCCACCAGTCTTTGGGACCTACGGGCTACATACCTAGCATCACACTGGCACTGAAATTCATATACTGCATTTGTGTGAGAGGCAGGACATCTTTTTGGCTTGACGGCAGCACCCTGTTAGTGGTGAATACCACTCGTGTTGCTACTGCATAGTAGCAGCGTGAAACAGCTAGCTTCACCTGTTGCTCAAATTTTTGAGATATCTTGCCCTTCCGGGATAATCTGAGGTAGACTGAGCACTTTTCAAGGCTGAAAGTGACGGCCTTAAGCCTGTTCATGAGTTTGCACATGAGCATGAAGTTGTTGCTTCCCCTGACATTGGTATTCTTGTGATTGTCCTGATGAGTGCAAGATGAAAAGCTTCGACAAACTGTCTTTTTTCAGCAACACTCAAGTTCTGTACCACCAAACAACTAAATATAAACAACATAATCTGCTAGATAAAATGAGGCTCTAACACACACTGACCACAGACCCTGTTCCTCAGATGGTCCAGTTGGTAACTGCGGTATGGAAGTGTGGTACTCAGCCTCGTAGACTGGGTCCGATCCCTGGTTGTGTGATGGGTTGGCACTTGGAGCTGTCAGAATTGGCCAGGATGCCCTAAGCTAAGGAAGTGGGGATAAAAAAATACATCAGCTGTTGATCGCTATCTAGAGATTGCTGACCCTCCAGGATTGTCCTGGGCTCTCCAGGAATTAAAGATGAATTGCCATGTGTGAAACCCGAAAGAGGAAAAAAAAAATCATTATATGGTCATCGCAAAATAAAAAAAACGGTGTGCTGCGTAGATAGAAACATGTTGGGCGACCAACGGATGGAGCATGGGGGCAGGGACAACTGGAGGCCGGAGTTGGTAAGCCTCCAGGAATATGCCCAACTGGAGTTGGCAATTCTACTGTGACTACGCCTGAGTTGAGGACAAGGATCATCCTCTGCATTTTTAAAATCTACCTACAACCAACACCTCCAGCCAGCTTACAAACAATATGGGTCAAAGGTGTTGTTCCGAGATTATTCCATATTTTAACATGGGCAGGTACATAAGATAAATTGCCAGTATCTGTGGTGATTCCTGCTTTATACAGAGCAGAGAATAAAATCTATATAACATCATGTACGTTGTATTTATTAAGTTGGTTCAAATGGAGCTGTTAGTGCTTTAAAAGGTCTTAATATTCTGAATCTGCATGGACTTTAAAAAAAAGTAGTTTCTATACTTGCCCACTTACCTGAGGTTGCATATAACAGTGGCAAAATGGATTTAAGGTGATTAGCAAAAGAAGCAACACTGCCATGAGGGGAAACTTTTTTACCCAGCTAGTGGTTAGGATCTGGAACGAATTGTCTGAAAATGTGGTGGAGGGAGATTCAATCACGGCTTTCAAAAGATCTGAAGAGAGAAAATTTACAGGGCTACAGGGAAAAGGCAGGGGAGTGGGACTAAATGAGTCGCACTTGCAGAGAGCCAGCATGGACATGAGGAGCCAAATGGCCTCCTTCTGTGCTGTAATCATTCTATGATTCTACGATAATGAATGCTGAATGAAAGAGGGTTAGATGCTGAAGGTCAATTTGAACAGGGTACAGAGATGTAACTCAGTCTTAATTTAAAATTGCATGTTCAGTCCTTATTTTTGTATCTTCATTATTAAATTTCTACATCCACATTTGAAATGGAAATGCCCTTTTTGTAATTGTTGAGTGGTAATGCCACCCGTTGCCAGTTCTATAGCACCTCCATTGGCAGAAGTGTGTAATTGTAGTGTCATACGTTTACATGACATATTCAGACATAGGAATCTAGAATGTGCAGACCTTGGATTTTCAATATATCATGAAAATTGAAAGTTATTAGAGCAGAAATTATGCCTTCTCTGTAAAGTCAAGTTATATTTAGAATGTCTCCTGCAGGCACAAATGTCATTCAGGCTCAGAATTTGAATCCAGGTTCTTGGCAGCTTGTGGAGAATGTCAGTTCTTCCCAATCTGACCTCATTTCTGCTCTGTGCATTGGATGAAAATTGTCATTTAATTTAGTATCAGCCATGGAGCCAATAGTGCTATACAGGCGTGACATTTCCTTCCGCTCTTTAATTTTGAATAATATTCAAAGAGAAGGAAACCTTCCGCCCTCTCAGGCTTGGTCTCAGTCTCGTGCTCAGACCTCAGCAGCCTAGGGAGAGATAGAGATAGAGAGAGAGAGAGAGAGTATGGAATACTTCATCCTTTATGTATATGGTCAGTGGCCAGACTCAAGACCAAGAGGTGAAAGGGCAGCAATCTAGCACACTGTACCAGTCAGTCACCCATCAGGGAGAGGGACAGAGAAATAGACAGAGACTTTCATCCACTCTGTCTGGGTTACATTCAAACCCGATTCCCCGAGGTGAAAGGTGAGCGTTCTCATACATTGTGTCACCCAGTGCCTTTATTTTTACAGCTGAGAATTGGCTCTGGTCTTCTAATACAAAACAAATTTGTCTCAGATGAACCTTGGCATCCAGTGTATTCTTTGGGTAGCTCTGTATTTATTTTCACAGTTTAGCAACAGGGGTAGGGAGGGGAGGTGTCTTTCCTCACTCTCAGACCTCCTTTATTACCCCTTTCAGCTCTAATCAAGTGTATTGAGTAAGAGAGAGGGGAATGTAAACTGAAGGCTTTTCAGGTGAAAACCAGCATAAAACATTATAGATGTCTCCAGCTTGAAGTTGCCTCATGTAATTATTTGCTGAACACTTATCTGGTTGATGGCCCTACATTTCATGTGCTCATTTATAACGTACAATCACAATTTTTTAATCTCTCCGACAAAAGCAGAAATATGCTCCGTCTTAGCAGGGGTCACTGCAGCTACAATTACTGTCAAAACATAATGCCTCTCACTGAATGAGAGAGAGAGAGAGCAACCACACCATAAATTCCAGGCGGGCCTCCAGCTCCCTTTATTGTCTGCACACTTTTTGTATTAATTTGTTTGAATAAAGTCCGTTAAAGTATAGTGTCAGATCGACAAGAAGCACCAAAGCGATGTCCCATTGGCCTTTCCAACATGTGCAGAGCGACCTCCTCTCTGCTGAGCTGCTGCTGCTCAGCTTTGGAGCTTCGAATGTTTGGCAGAGGAAGCTGTTACTCTCTTTGTTAACATGTTTCATGTACACTCGACCTGAATTCAGACTCCCCAAATATACCTGACATTTAAATACACTTCATATGCACAATCCCTGGATGCAATCCAGATTCAGAATCATGTCTTAAAAAAAAACTTCACTCCCTGAATTGGCTCAGATACAGGTACTCCAAATGCACTCCAAAAACACGCTTCCAACACCGCACTCCAGATTTGGGCTCCCCAGATATACGCCACATCCAAATATTCTCCACACACATGTTCCCTGAATTCCAGATTCAGAATGCCCAGATTTACTCCACATCTAAATATACTCTGGGTGGAATTTTCCACTGGGGAGACTGAGTCCAATGGTGGGCGGGATAGTCAGCAATATTCCCACTGGACGGTCGGACGGGTGAACAGATGCAATCCTATGCTTTTGAGCTCATTAATTATGTGTCCGTGAGGAGCTCGGTGAATTTTGTTCAGGCGGGAAAGGATTCCCCCACCCCGCTGTTACCTCATGGGGTCGAAGGTTCTGGTGCAACATTTAATCGTCACCTGGACAGGCATTCACTCACTGCAGGCCAGGAGCTCCGCACTACTCCTCCAGAGTCCTTGTGGCTGCAGCTCGTACTGGAGAAGCTGGCAGATGTGAACAACCACATCCCGGGACATACGAGGGTGCCTCTGGCATTGCCTTTCACTCAACTCTAGATAAGAGCACCGCCGGTGATACACCCATGGTTGGGCCAACCTTTGCAGTGTTCCATGTTTGCCAGCCTCTTGACCTTATAGAGGCTGCCTCTTGCTGCTTTATCCTTTATCCCCCTGGCCCTGCGTCAACTGGTGACAGGCCCTCCTTCTCCTTATCTGGATGAGAGCCATTACCAAGGCAGGGTTGCCTGCAGCCTGCATCATCAATGTGTCAGTGGATGAGTGAATGAACGAAGTGATACATTTAGTTGGCATGTCCTTTACAGGTCGCCCTCCATCTCAAAGCCAGCAGGGAAATGCTAAGCCCTTCACCTGGCCTTCGTCTAGACACAGCATCCCCATTCCACCCCTTCCAGGTAAAGAACATCTTGGAGGACCAGAGATGGGTGTTCCTCCTGTTCATGCACGAATGCATATGGAGACATTGCTCTTTGACCAGGGAGATGAGAGCCATGTGCAAGATGCTTCATTCGGACACTTTTCACTTGTCTCCACTCTCTCTCTAGAGAGAGACCATTGCCTCAGCAGCTTGATTGCTTGTCAGCCATGCTCATTCACACAGGAGGATAGAGTTTTGGAGTCGTGAGTTGGCTGCCCTCCACCAGTCGTGCCCCTTGGAGGCATTCCACCTCCCTCGCTCCCTTCATTCCTGCCTCTGACTGCAGCCAATGGCAAATGGCACAGAATGAATGGCAGCTCCACACATTGTTGGGATCTCGATGTTATGGGATCCATGAATCGGGAACGAACCTGCTGCAATGCGGGCTTCACCATAGAGAGGAGAACACAAGTGAGCATCTTTGACACCCAGTCGCCTCGTAATTATTAGGGTGTCCCTTTAGTCGGCCACTTGTGCTGACCTTGAACTCCACCCGCCCGAAAAGACCTCCCACCTCGAGGGATCTCACTGACTGACTAACTGCATGGTCAAGGTCCGTTTGGAAATGGTGTCACCTTTCAAACTCGCTCCACCACCTTCTACCCTCCTCCTGCCACCCACCAACTTACCCCGTCACCACATGCCCACTCAATATCACCATTCCTTTTCCCTCTGTCACCTTTGAACCTCCCCTGCTGCCCTGGACCCTATCACGATCTACCTGCACAAGCCTTTTTTCTCCTCAGAGCCGACATCCATTTCTGTCCCCATGCCCATCCTGACCCTGCCCCGCCCGGTATCCAAGCCACCTGTCTAGTCCCCCTCCGCGACCCACCCGATGCACCTTCACCTACCCTGGACCTGCCACCCTACCGTACCCAGCTCCCCCCTTTGACTGTGATTGCTACCTCCTATCACCAGAACCCTGAATTCTCCCCGCAGGACCCCGGCACTACCGACCCCACCCTCCCCGGACATTCCCCCCTTCCCCGGACACTCCCCGCATCCCTGGGCACTCTCCCGCCCTTCCCCCATAAGCTGCCTCCCCTGCCCAGCTTTCGCTCCACCCTCCCAGCCTTCTCCTGCCTCCCTTGTCCAGCCTTGGTGTAGTGTTTGCTAACGGCACTCAAGTGAAGTTAGGAGAGGTCCCTGAGAAGGAGAAAGCAACACCTACGGACCTCAAAGTCCTGGGAGAGGTGAAGCTCGCCAGGTCATTGTCACTTTTTTACAGTGGTAAAGTTGAATCTTCTAAATTCTCGCTGGCAGGGAACTTAATTTGGAGGAGGAACTTAATTCTGGCAAGCTGCCCTTTTAATGGTCATGCATGAGATGCTAATGCACGCAAATGGAGTTCCCGACATTGTTCAGCGAGGAGCTCGACCCACCTTTAAAACCCGCCTTGAAAGTCGAAAAAACAATATTCGTAGTTTACCCTGCCGTCGGGAAACAGATATTTTGCCTCCCGCCAAATTAAGCGCCCCCGCCTGCCACAATTCCTGCTGCTGGTAGGAGCGGAAAACTCCCCCCTCTGTTTTCATACCTCCCAAATGCACTTCAGGTTCAGGCTGCCCCAATGTACTCCACTTCTGAATATTCCCCACATACTACCCCCAGATGTCTAAATACAAAGCTCCCTCAGATATAAGCCACGTACAATCTCAATGCACTCCAATTATAGATTCCCAAAATATATAGTACTCCAATACAAGATTCCTAAATATACTGCACGCTAGGAGTTAATCCTGAACATATACTTACAAGCAACAAACCCTGATGTAGATGCAGCAATGCAAACACATTCCATGTACTAACATATATGTGGCAGACATATCACCTGATCCAAATGCCCTTCCAGTGACCTGGCTCCATTGCAGGAACCCCCCAACTGGTTGACTGACCTTTGCCTGATAGGTAGCTGACTTTTCCTGGGAATGGATCGAGGAACATACCTACTATCTGAACACTCTGGTGGTAATACTTAACAGTTTTGGGTTCGTGCTACAGAGCAATTAAAAGAACTATTTTTGTCAGGAATGCAATCCATTTTTAATTTTTTATATTTTTGCATGGGCGAAGAATGAAGTATGAAGAGACACTTTTACCTTTGAATTCATTTTTTAAATACCTTCAGGAAAGTTGATATCATGAGGGAACTGATTTTACCTCAGCAAAGCATGTAGTCACTCAAGAAGAGCTGTATCAGCTTCGTATGTATGTGTGTGTGTTTGCATGTGTATGCGTGCACCTGCATATGTGTGTATGTGGGTGTGCGGGTGTGTGTTTGTGCACGTGTGTGTTTGTGCATACTGTTGCCATACTGTTGGTTCTAAAACTCCTCCAAACCAGGATAATTCAAATCATCACATTCATTGTTCACATCAAACAGAATCACTTCATAAGTTAACAGAAATAAGTAAGAGTCTTTTATTCACAGCCGTTTAGCTCTTTTTAAAAGGGTATGTTACTTTTAACAAAAGGACTTGGTGGTGGTTGTCCCACATTAAAAGGGGTTCATGATGGTGAACAGGTCTCTCTTTAAAAGGGACGCTAATGGTGAAAGTTTCTCTTTAAAAGTGCCCTGATGATGAATGCTCCCCTTTAAAAGGTGCCTTTATGATAAGCGTCTCTCCTTAAAATATAGCATTGATGTTGTGCATTCCTCTCCAAAGATCACCCACTAAAATAGTGACATTGGCTGTTTAACTGTGACAACATATAGGGTTGGCAGCATAGTTACAGAATGTGCTTTCTCCAGGGTCAGTTCTCTATAATGGCACAACGTGTCAAAATCATAAAGAGGACTGTGCGTTGAGAGACTCATGTGAATATAACTAATTTACAAAGAGCAGGAAGCTATAAGGGCAACCTGACTTTATTTCTTGTGTCTAGTGACTACTGGGAGAGTGTCTGCTATTCCAATTTCCTGGAGCCCTAATCCAAACCTTGGGTGGTGCTGCACAGCTGGTGAAATCCTAGCTCTGGGCACAGGTGTGGAGACTGGCAGAATCTGTAAATCCATTCACTGAGCCCTTTAATCTCCACAAAACCACAATTCCCACTGGCAGGAGCACAAATCCTTCCTGAAAGGCTAGCACCACCTGCATGGGGTGGTGGTGGGGGGAGGAGAGGGGGGGGAGGTTATGCTCACATACCCAATGGTGGCCTTGGTTGCCTTGCTTCGATCACAAAATTGATGTTGCGCGTAGCACCAGGCACAGATGGCACGCGCTCTCTCAGAGCGGAGGCTGGGGTGGGGAACAAAGCTATTCTGTATGAAACAGTTTGGAACACAAGAGGAAATAGGCACAGGAAGCTGCTGAGGGTCACAGTCTTTAATTGTCACTTACATCCCACACGTGCACTGAAGTAAGAGGATCCCTGTGACAATTAGTACTGAAACGAGCAGTTTGTTTGTGCAGGGCAGCTCATGTTCACTGGGAACTGGACTGAGATTACCATCTCACTTAAGTTATGACCTAACAAAACCCCTGAACAGGAACAGTGGAGACAAGGCGTTCGTTCCTTCCATCTGGACTGCCTTCAGGATCCAAATCGTTCAGGTGAAAAGACTGTGCTTCACACACAGCGCTGCATGGAAATCTGTGCCAGATATGGAGAGAAGAAAGAGAGACTTTCATTCCCGTCTCTCTGATGGAACCTGATCCCACTTTCCAGAGGTGAAACCAAATACTCAGCTCTAACCGCCCCCCTTGCCCATCAGAAAGTGGAGGGCTTTGTCCCTCACTCTGGCCTGAATTTGAACCCAGGTGCCAGGGGTGAAAGGGTAATATTCTCCTGCTCTCCACCACCCAGTAAAGAGCAACAGCAAATTTTCTGGTCGTCTCCTCTGTGACATCTGACACCTGATCAAGTCCGGGTTCAACATTGACAGAACTAAACGTGAGACCAGGCAAGAGCATAATGAGCTTTACCAGACTCAATGCATTGGAGTACACTTCAACACATAATATATGGAGAATGAGGGAAATACTTCCACACATAATGTATGGATTAGGGGAAAAAACTGCTACAATTTAAAGGAGCACTGTCTCCATGGCAAAGTGTTTGGCTGATCCTGTTACTTCAAAAAAAAAACACGATGCATTGGAGTAATTTGTGTTAACACTCATCACCACAACACTCGCACAAAATGGGGGTAACTTTGACTTTGTGAGATATTGTTAAATGAGTGATAGTGAATCAGTAGACGTTTCAACAACACAAGTTGCATTTGTATAGCACCTATTAAGGCATAAAAATGTCCCAAGCTGCTTCAAAGAAGTGATTTCAGACAAAATCTGGCACCGGGCCACATAAAGGAGATATTCAGACAGGTGACCAAAAGTTTGGTCAAAGAGAGTGGCACCTTAAAAGAGGTGACAAAGTTAGGGAAGGGAAGAGGTTTAGGGGGGGGGAGGGAATTTCAGAGCTAATAGTTTTGAAAATTCCTCCTGATTTTCAGTTCCACTTTTCACAGTTTATAGTCTCGCCCACAGTTAATGGACTCAACAGTGCAAATGGTGCAAGCCCAATACAATATAAAAATGTGCAAAGCATTTAAAGACCATTGACTCCTTACCAAGTTAGAGGGTGCACAGAGCAGGGTGGGGGAAACAAAATCAGTTGGCAGGATTGAATGATTTTCAATTCACAAATGATGCATGCATGTCAGTTCTGCCCTCTAAGCAGAACACGGTTCTTAAATTCTCCTCTACATGAGATGCCTCATAAGGAACAAAAACAGAAAATGCTGGAAAAACCCAGCAGGTCTAACAGCATCTGTGGAGAGACAAAAGGTGTTAACGTTTCGAGCCCATATGACTCTTCTTCAGAGCTCTGAAGGAGGGTCATATGGACTCGAAACGTTAACTCTGTTTCCCTCTCCATGGATGCTGCCAGACCTGCTGAGTTTTTCCAGCATTTTCTGTTTTTGTTTCAGATTTCCAGCATCCTCAGTATTTTGCTTTTGCCTCACAAGGAAGCTTTGGTAGGGGAATAAACTGACAACTACTTTTCCATTGCTGCTGATAAACAGTCTAACGGTCATTGCTGGGGATTGTGTGGCCTCCAAAGATAAGATTAGGGACAAGTTTTTGCAGGGAGTGAGGGGGAGAAGGCAGTGGTGTGATAATAATAATAATAATAATAATAATAATAAAAAGGCTTACATTTTCATATTGCTGAAAAAGAAACATGCTGTTGAATATTTTCATCTTGTACTCATCAGGGCAGATGCAAGGATGCCAAATTTCAAAGGGAACAATAATTTATACCAGATGAGTAAAACTTTGACTGATTGGTTGTCAAGTCGACTCTGATTGGTTGAGGCATTGCTATGGGAATGCACCAGGGAACTATTGTTCATCATGCTTATATTTAATTCCAAAAATGTCCAATGCCTGGACATGTTCCTTTTGCCTGCAGAGGACAGGTATGAAGATTTTCAGTTCTTTATGGTACTAGGCAATTGTTCTATTGGGTCTTTTCACCCAGAGGAACTCTTGGTCTCCAGAAGACACAAGATGGTGTCATTATTCCAGCTGTTCACAAGGAGGAGGGCACAATGCAGCGTGGAGTGAATGTGTTGCAGAGGTGCACACTGACCACCTTTCTAGACAGGTTATTTATCTGATGGGCAATTCCAACCGAACAGTGCTTGGAATGACTTTTAGGGTCCCCAGTGCAAATTTCCTGTGCACTACAGGTGGAGACAGAAACAAGAAGAATGGAATGAACAGTGTAGGGAAATGAGAATAAATATGAGATGAATGACCGGTGGTGCAGAACCCAAGTGATCCCTCTGTTTAGTATAGAAATAATCTAGTAATCCATTGCTTGCAGGACCTTTATCTTGGGAAACTGGATTATGGAGCCTCCTCTGCTCTGTAGCATTGGCGATTATATGTTAATAATATCCTTGTGCAGGATTCCTACGTTTGAGTTTTCCAGTGAAATCACACACACATTTGAAGGATGCTTATGATTTGGCGAGACAAGTTCACAAGTGCATTTTCAATGTCACTGAAATAAAGCAGTCAGAGCAATTCCTGCCTCACAGTGATGGAACATGTGACACATCATGTGACATCTTCTCAAAGCAGTGAATAAATATGCCTCTGGCTACCTGTACTGGATAGTTCTACTTTGGTAGTTTTGAGGTTAGCAAAGGAATGCAAGTGAGATGTGAAGAGGAACGTTTTTTCGCAGTGAATGATCATGACCTGGAACTCGCTGCCTACAAGGGTGGTGAAAGCAGAGGCAATCAATGATTTAAAAAGGAAAATGGATATGGGTGCTTGAAGGAAATAAAGTTGCAGGGTTACAGCGATAGAATGGGGGAGTACTGGGACTGACGTTGCTGTGTAGAGAGCTGGCACGGACTCGATGAGCTGAATGGCCTCCCCCTGTGCCACGATGACTTTCTGACCTACATTCCTACAGGTAGTGCAGCTTTGAGGTTGCGGCAAAGGCTGCATGGTAGCAAAGGGAAGGCTTTTTTTTTTAAAAAGGTGGGAGAAAGTAAAGGTATTTCTATATAATCCACTATGGCCCGACTGTACAGGCAGCAGCAACAGTAAAGGCTCAGGGACAGGCTGCTGACCCAATTTCCTCAGTGGGTGCCTAGCATAAGCGGCAAGCGAGGGTCTAAAACAGAAGAAAAAATATCCACCATATATAGGCCAACAAAAAAAATTGACAGGAAAGAAGTAGAGCATATTTGTTGATTGAGCTGGCTGCTATAACTCCCCCTCTAGCCCCAGGTTCTGTTGTTAATAGACATTTGCTTAACATAGCCACTTAAGGTCACTCAGTCATATAGGGGTCAGTTCTGCACAAGTCAGTAAGCATTTAACAGACATATAAATAGAGTCAACTGTACCAGGGCCTATTTTATGTTTTATGGACTGCTATTTGCCAGGGTCTACAGCTATCCTTTGTTTAACCTGCCTAATACCTTCCCAAAAACAGCTCGCTAAAGAAAAATGTGCTAAACAAAAATGACTTCCCCATAAAAAAGCATGTAATAAGAGTGGGTTACATTCCTGCCCTGTAATTTTTAGATTAAAAAACTATTTTCCTGCATTCATTTAATACATTTACTGCAATTCATGTTTTGATTAAACACAGAAACACATGAAAAAATAACAAGTAATGACTTACCAAATATAGAAACTCAGGTGATTAGTTACAGGATGCTGTGACATATCAAATCACTGGCCTAACTACTGGGACCCAAATGCTTTGACTGTAATGAAGATCTGGAGGTGGAAGATCCAATTGAGGTGGGACTTCTCACTTCAAGACCCAGGGCTTGTTGGGTCTTCACACAAAATCCTATCCACAGCCATTTTGCAAATGGGCCTGGGTGCCTGTAAATTTGGTCTACTCCAAAAATGGCCCCTAATGTCAGAAAGGGTGGAGTGGCAGAACTGGTGCCCACCTAACAGTCCAAGTTTGGCCCTTTCTTCAGAACACCAACATCAAGGGAGCTACTTGAGGAGCAGGCTAATATTGCAGAGGTGGACTAAAGAGCACCCTACCTGTGCCATAATATCCACTCTCTCAAGATGCCATTTAAATAAGGTGACCTAGCCATGATTCTGGGCACTGCAGTGAGATCAGAAACATGAGCAGTAATGGCTGACCAAACACACTCCTTGACTCATGCGCAGTAACCACACTAAATCAAAAATCAAGGTCACTGGTCATGCTATTTGGGGAAGTTCCCTTAATTTAAAACTGCTGTAAACCAAAAACCCGTTATTAGAAAGTGCTCTAAACAATGGATATTTGTACAGTGAAAACACTCAAGTGTCCATTTACACTTAGGCCCTTTACTCCCATTTCACTCTTCCAGACAATCTGTTTCCGCATTTAGCAGAGACGAGAGGGAAAAACATTTGTATGGTCATTTGTCCCAGTGGAGCTTAATTCAGAAATGTCCAGATTATGTGCCGCTGCTGAAGTGTTGCAGTTAGATCATGTCTTAATAACAGTTGCACCATTAAATGTTTTGCTGGAATGGTACAGTTGGACCCACTTGAAGGGTGAGAACGTTCAAAGTATGGGTAATCCTTACCCTTTCTGGTGGGCCAGTATAGAAGGCCACTGCTTGATTGCATGTACACCTTTACTTTTGGTTCGCCTGCCCCCATCCCCAAGCTTCATTCGATTATTGCTCTGCTTGGTGTAGCACTCATCCACACAAACCAGGAGGCCTGTGATGAGCTGCATTTGGCTTTGATACCCCTGGACTAGGGAAGCAGCAAAAATTAGCCATACCCTTGATCACAGTCCAATAACTTCTCTTGTGAAAATATAAATATTTGGATACAATCTGGGTTGGCTGCAGCCTACAGTTGGCTTAATTTACCAACTTGGGGCTGGGTGGTTGCTGGAGCAACCGTGGGCCATTCAGCCCATCTTGCAAATCATGGAAAGTCAATCTTTTCAATCACAAATCATTGTCTTTGCTCTCCAGCCCTTACTATCCTCAATTTCCTGGTATTGTATAAATCTTTTAAGCATCTCAATTGGCAACTATAGTCTTCTATGGCAGGGTGTCCCGTATTCTCACAATTCTTTCATTGCAGTGTAGGTTCATTTTTAACTGGTTTGGCTCAAATTCTCAGTTTCTGTCTTCCTGTTCTGGATTGCCCTACAAGAAGGAAGGTTTGCTCCCTATCCATTGCCCAGTGCCTTTGGTGAAAAGGGCAATGTTAATTGGGAGAAAAAGGGGCCTTTACTCCCTCACTAAGAGACGGTAATGTTCCTTTGAGAAGTCTTCCAGTGGAAAAGACACATTTTAAATAGTCCCCTGCAGTTTGTATTAAATCAGCCAGAATCACATTCTCTTTATGATTGACAAAAAGCATTTTTACTGTGAATGGGTCAGCAGTTATACCAAAGCGCACTGAATTTTACAGTCAAAATATATGACACACAGTTTCAACAGCATTGAGTAATTGACACAGAGCTGACCAGAGTGAGACACACTGCTCACAAAAACATGATAAGGTGGTTACTTTGCTTAAGCTATCAGGTATAAATTTATTACACACTTACAGCTTCCATATAAATTTGACCTGCAGTAACTCCTAGATAATGATAGGGTAGAGGGAGATTGAGAAGCCTGTTGTAATAAAACATAAGCTTCAATCATGACAGGACCTAAGCTTTATTTTCCTCTCTAAATGCATCAACTATTGGGGAAAATGAAATGTCATCAATCTGCAGGTTGTCAAATCTATGAACATGCGAATTAGGAGCAGGAGTAGGCCATTCAGCCCCTTGAGCCTGCTCACCATTTGTTAAGATCAAGGCTGATCTGATTGTGGTCTCTACTTTCCTGTCTATCCCCTCTACCCTTTGACTCCCAATTGTCAGTTAAGAATCTATCTAACTCAGCCTAGTTCTAGACTCTCCCACAAGGGGGAACATCCTTTCAGCATCCACCCTGTTGAGTCCCCTCAGGATCTTAGAGATCACCTGTCATTCTTCCAAATGCCCAACCTGTCCAACCTTTCCTCATAAGGTAACCTCTTCAGTCCAGGATTGAGTTGGTTCTGGGAAATGAAACGCTTTATTCAAGTTCTTGTGTCCGCTGATTTGCAACAAGACTTTCAGGTTGGAGGTTATTGGGGTTAGGGTCGGTACTTGTATCACAGTTGAAAGCACTACTGGTTTCAATGGGTAGGGACTAAATGTTGTTCTCACAAAGCTTTCTGAGCACAGCTGTCACTTGAATATACAATCCCACATGCATTTCAGAAACCTGAGCACAAATTTTAGACTGTTACTCCAACGCAGTACTGAGGGTGAGATGTTAAATTAAGGTGCTGTCTGCCTTCTTAGGTAATTGGAAAATATGCCATTGCTCTATTCCTGGCGTCCTGGCCAATATTTATCCCTCAATGAACATCGCTAATACAGATAACCCGGTCATTATCACATTACCAATTGTGGGAGCTTGCTGTGCTCGATTTGCCTGCCACGTTTCCTACATTACAACAGTGACTACACTCAAAAGGCACTTAATTGACTGGAAAGTGCCTTGGGGCATCCTGAGGTTTTGAAAGATATTCTATAAATGCAAGGCCTTTTATTTATTTTCCTATAAAGATGTAATCAAGGCCTAAATTTACCCGTCGGCGATTTGGGGGCGGGGCCCGCTCGCTGAGGGGAAAATGACACGGGATAACATCGGGAGGAACCCCCAACGTCATCCCGGTCCATTTAAATATTGAGGAAGGCGGGTGGACAGCAAAATCAGCTGTCCGCCCGCCGACCTGGTCAATGACCAAATAAGGCCATTGACAGGATAATTAAGGTAGTTAAAGGTCCTGCCCGTCCAACCTTAAGGCTGGCGGGATGAGGTTTCACGTCTGCTTTAAAAATGCTTAGTAAATTTTATGTCATATTTATTAACATGTCCCATCTCGTGTGACATTGTCACATGAGGGGGACATGTTAATAATTTTTTTATTTTTCTATTTTTTAAGTTTGTAAACCTTTCAGCGCTCTCCCTGAGACACCACTTAGTCTCAGGGAGCACTGTGCACTTTGACAGTGGGGAATCCCTCCCCCCTCCCCCCACACTTCTCGTCAGGCAGGCCACTGGGTGGACCTTAATTGTCCCGCCCACTTAAAATGGCGGCAGGGCCCGTTTTGGCGGCGGAGTTCGGCTGCCCACCCGCCGCCGAGCCGGTGGGGCCCACCCGCCAACCTAGGGCAAAATTCTGCCCCAAGAATGTAACTGTGATCAATTATCTCTATCTTTAGTGCATGCAGCACCATTGTAGGTGCCACACAGCTATGTAGTCCATGTGGAGAGGAGGAGTCAAGATAATCTTCATAGGTGGAGCATGAGAACCTTGTGTTTGTTTTGTAAAGTTCCTTACTTTGTCTTTATAAGTAACTTTTCCTCCCCTCTCTGTTGTGTCCCATGTTGGCACCATCCATGCCCAAAATGTGTCAGCCCCACACCCTGCCCCCCACACCCTCGCATCCTGCCACCAACCCCTAGCCCACCTCAGGCCATTAATTCAGAATCACAGAATTGTTACGGTGCAGGAAGAGGCCACTTGGCCTATCGTGTGTGCACCAGCTCTCCAAATGAGCATTATGACTTAGTGCCATTAAACTGTCCTTTAGGAGGGGTGTGCGTAGCCCATGAGAAAGATTTAGCACCAGGATTCTGGCCTAACCAAAAATGGGGTATGGCATGTGGAACCCAAGGGATTTGAGAATGAAGAAATAAAATGGAAAGGGTGGGGGCAAGAGACTGATTCCTAAGACAACACAAAAAAAAGAGCTCACATTTATATAACAACCTCAGGATGTTGCAAAGGACACCTCCAGGCAGTGATGCACCTTTTGAAAAATCACAATTTAATTTTTTTTTGGAAAAAAAGTTCCAGGTTTGCGAGTAGATCATCAACACCTGGACAAAATACCAGAGGATGCCTGTAGGAAGCCAACATGTTGGGGGAGAAAGATGAATGAATACAACTACATTGCATAAAAGAAGATAAATGTGTTTACTTCTTATCAGTAATTAAGCAGTGCATTGTTATATGATAGTAAGCTGCATGATTAGTCAGAAAGTAATTTAGATATGAACATCTTTAATCAGTAATCCGATTAACAGATTATCACCAACAGAGAGACTGAGGTACAAATCAATTGTTTCTGGTAGCAGTGGCTCATCAATGTCTGCGTGGACTTGCATATGTGCTTTTCTCAGTCGTGTATATTTTCTCAGTTGTGTATATGTGTGTGACTCTTATATATAATTCATACACATATAGTCACCAGTTCAATGGCACATAAGGGTCACCTAGGCCCACTCCTATTCCCCAGGCACGTCCCGTAGCTGTCACCAGACACTGTGTGATGACCCTTGTGAGGCTCTTGATCAGGCCTCTTGTTGTCATTAGTGTTAATTTAATTCGACAGAGGTGTCAATTGATGCTTTCAGCCATACACTCCAGGGCTGGTCAATAACAGAGACGGCTTCGATAAGACTCTGCAAGCCATTAAAACCCAACGATGCAAAAGGTTGGTGCCTAATTTAATCAGACGGACAAAAGGATATTACACAGATGGTGGTCGATGAGGTCAGTAAGATTGCAGCACGAAAGCGACAATTGGTAGCAATAAGCAGACAGATTTATTTGGGATAAAAACAAAAAACTGCGGATGCTGGAAATCCAAAACAAAAACAGAAATACCTGGAAAAACTCAGCAGGTTTATTTGGGATTCTGAGCTTAATGAAAGCAGAATGCTCCAAACTAGAAAATCAGGCTGTTTCAATCCAACTTCACCAACCTCACAACTATCCAATTGTAAACGTTCTCCCTCCCAAATTTTAAAACTCACTTTTGCCATCCATCCATGTTACTTTATTGATTGACATTGTCCCCCCCCCACCCACCACCCCCATGTTAAGCTTGAAATTCATTTTGCCCCCTCCATCTCCATGTCACACTTTAATCTCCCTGTTCAGGAGGGCTCTGCTTGCTGGGCCTCTCCTGCATTGCCCTACTATAACATTGGGTATATAATAGCTCCATCCCTAGTGAATTACACTCTCATATTATTCTCCCTCCTTAATATTCTCCCAACTTAATATTGGGAACACTGAAGCCATTGTCTTTGTTCCCCGTCACAAATTCTGTTCCCTAGCCACTCATCCATCTCCCTGACTTCTGTCTGAGGCTGAAACAGATTGTTAGCAACCTCGGTGTCATACTTGACCTTGAGGTGAGCTTCCGGTCATATATCCACTCCGTACTATGACTGCCATTTCCACCTCTGTAACGTTGCTTGACTCTGCCCCTGCCTCAGCTAATCTGCTGCTGAAATGCTCGTCCGCATTTTTGTTACATCTAGACTTGACTGTCCCAATGAACTCCTGTCCGTCACCATTCCACAGTATGGTCACGCTTTGGCATTTAACATCGGTAATTCTGATGCAGCCAATCTCCTGTAAGTTAACACTGAGAGATCTGTCATGCTCCAGCAATTGCCTAATGATAGCTCATATCTGCAGGTATAAACAGGTGCACTTTAGCCCCCAAAGTGGCCCAAGTGGTAATGTTTATCTCCCAAATAAGCTGTGAGGTTTGGCACTTGGAAGCAGCGTTGGATATCTCCAAGGGCTGTGCTGAGATAAGATGCTATGTTCTCCATCTGTTGCAAAGCAGAGATTAAATAGGCTGCACTACAATTATCAGGGAATGAGGCAGCTTTATTTTCCAATTACAACCTCATTATTCACTCGAAAAGTGTTACTTTTTAGACGCACATGGTGCCATCCTCTTTATCCTCAGTTAAACTCTTCCCTTTTCTGTTAATTCACTGTTGCTGTTGTCAGCACTGGTTTCACATCAGCAAACGACACCAAATGGTTCATTTCCTTTCACAGTCCTCAGAGGTTTTCGCATTAAGCCAGCAGGTGCCTTTTTCATGACAATGTGTGAAGAGAGTGAATTCGCTCTCTAACAACTCCTCCATACCCCTCATAAAGCCCAGCAACTTTCAGTAGGACTGTCCACAGTGGTCAGCCAACAGTACAGTTGAAATCAAGCAGCCAACTTGTAAAGGATCGGAATGTGAACCTCAGGGCTTCCTGAATACCTTCTGTCAATAGTCTTTCGTTATGACTTCAGAGGCCGTGCAGGGAAATGGGAATAAATGTTGCACTGGCAGGGCTTGTGCGTGTTTATGTACTAGTGGAGGTCATTGGTAACAATACAAAACAGACAAATGTTGAATCGACCACCCATTATACACCTCTTCTGACTATGTCAATCTGCTAATGTCTGATTTACATGGCCATCAAAAGTTAAAATTACTGCCAATTACTCTGTTTATGTGGGTGTCTTATGTATGTGCATGTTGATCATGCTTTCTATACATTTTTTCTATTATTGTGTATTTATGTTAGTGAGCTCTATGTTCATATGCATCCCTTCCTTGTGCCTGTGTGCAGCCTAAATATGCCTCTCCACTTCCTGTGTCTGTATTTACATTAGTACATATGTGCACATTTATGTACTTGCTTACATAACTTCCTATACGTTTATTGGTGTATACATGTGACTATATATTTGTGATGGTTCTTTTGGTGTGTGTAGATCTGTTTGTATATGGTAGCTTATGTGCATATCTGTCTATATGTGATTGTGTCTGTTCATGTGCATTCGTATCTGTGTACATACGTGATTGGCCCGTGTCTATTTATGTTGATGCATGTGTATCTGTGCACATTCTGTGTCCAAGTTGGTGCATGCCTGTGTGTGTGTGTGTGTGTGTGTGTGTGTGTGTAACATTTCATATTATGTTTCCAGCCGTGTGTCTGTCTAACTGGCTAAAGGAACCAGGCTGTGTTTTTCCAGTCTACAATGTATTGTCTGTCTATGGCTGTGCCCTCAGTGCTGTCAGAAGTGAGTTCATTTCATTACTCTCACATCTCAGCACCTGTTCTAAATATGATATGAAATGATTTTTTTGTGTCGGAGAGGGGGAGTAGAGATAAAAATGCTAGATGGAAAAACTGTTGTGAAGAAAAAAATGCAAAAGCTCTTGGCAGTAATCTGAGGTTTAAGGAGCTGTTTTGCATCAAGCTGTTCAGTTTAACAGGAAATAATTGCCAAAGTGTTTAGAATCATTACATATCTCTTTGGCATTTCCAATCACAGGTTTATAAATCTCTGGGATCAGCAATCTCGTCAAGATATGCTAGTATAACACACCCCAAATAAAGCCAAAATACACCAAATCTATCCAAATTCACCATCTAACATACGGCAAGTAATGCATTATTAAATTTACCACACTTACATAACTCACTAAAGTGGTTCAAAGATACCAAAATGCAACAGAAAATTCACAAGGACACCAGCGGATCTCATCAAAATAGTTTAACATACCGAAACATACTAGAAGTGACCAAAATACACAACAGAACACATTGGTAAAATCACCAGGATTCTAATGACATAAATCTAATCTGAATTAATATAAGTTGTGGAGCACAGTATTGAAATCCTTAATTGTTGACAACAACCATCTGCATTTATATAGCACCTTTCACTTAGTAAAACATCCCCAAGGAGATGCAATCAGACAAAAAATTGACCTGAATCAAAGGAAGTACTGTATTAGCATGGCAGGACAGGTGGCTATAAGGCTCTCAAAGGAGGAGAGGTAGAGTGGTGGAGATTTTCAGGGAGGTAATTCCAGTGCTTAAGGCCTCAAAAGTTGAAGTCACAGCCACCACCAATTAGAGTGTTAGGGTGTGTACAAGAGGTCAAAGTTGGAAGATTGCAGAGATTACCTGAAGATGGAGGGAGTTACAGAGATTGGATGGGGCTGGGCTATGGAGGGATTTGTACATGTGGATGAGAATTTTAAAATTGAGTCATTGGTGGACCAAGATTAATGAGCAAAGGGGTGAGGAATGAATGGGATTTGGTGTGGGTTAGGATATGTGCAGCAGGGCTTTGGGTGAGCTCAAATTTATGATGGGTGAAAGAAGGAGAGCAGAGTAGCATTGGAGTAGTAGAAGTGATTTGGCAGCCAGCATTAAGAAGAGCTACCTGTTCAAACTTTGCTCACTACAGCCTTTATATCAGACTCATAGGAGGCCACTCCTTCAACTACTTTAATTGAATTGATCGCTATTAAATTGACTCTATCAGGTTTACAAAAGGCCAGTATTTAGTTTCAGTTGAACACCATTGGAATACCCAATTATTTCAAGTGTTGTGATTTAGAACAATGCAGTATCCTGTGTGTACCACATTGAACTTATTTAATCATTTTGGCAAGAAAGTAAACTTCAAATAAAGTTTTAAGGTTGGTGCACATTTATAAGGAATTCTATCAGTTCGATCTTTATCTCAATGCCTTTTGGTGCCCATTTTCTCATTACCTGGCCATTGTTTGCTTTCTCTACAGGACTATTTCATCTTTACAATTTGCTAAGTATTCTTCCAGACTCGCCATTCATTCACAAAGCAACATTTGTGAATGGTGGTCTCTTATTGAAATCAGAAATCAGACAAAGGCTTTCATCACATCCCAAAATTTCACAGCCTTATCTGCAAAAACAAATTCTCAGGTTTTCAGCAGTTGAAAGTAACTTAAAAGGAACTTAAAGGCCCAAACGGACATTAGTGCAATATCTTAGTGGTCTTTGCTCAGAACAACTGTCAACTGTGTTCCAAATCATGCAAAATAAATTCCTCACAAGATCATCAATGATAAGACAAACCATTTGGCCAATTGAATTCATCTAATCAAAGAGATCCTAACACCCTCCCCATTGAGGTATCCAATTGCTTCCTAAATGATCCCAAGGATTATGTTTCAACAGTGTGACCTCGAGGTTTACTCCACATGTTGATCACTTTTCCTTATGTCAGTCCAAAAACTGCCTTTCACCAGTTTGCATTTATCCTTTAGTTCTATTCCTGCAGTTTAATTTAAAGTTAATTTAAATCTAAACCTTAAAACTTTTTGTATACTCAAGGCAAGCTCATGTACCATTGGAAAATCACCTCTCACTTATGCCCTCTCTAGAAAATGGTTCGTTGTACCCAGAAATGAGATTACTCCATTCCCGTTGCCAGATATTGCACCTCGGGAATTCCAAATATGATATGAAGTGCATCAGCACAAAATTGCTGAATGCACAAAAGGATTATAAGGAGTTAAACTCAACAGCACCATTGGCTTTCAAGTCTTTTTGTGCCATTCCTGACTAAGGAGGTCAGGAGAACATGTTAGCACCATCTGGAGATACTTTCAATGCATGGAAAGTTGCATGAATTGCTTCCTCAAAGGAAGCTGGAGAAACCAGGGCAACTGAGATCGCTATCATGCATAGGTGCATCCACTGAGCTGTGGAGGTGACTTACTTCAGGCTTGGGTGAACTTTGTTCTCTCCACCCTCCTCCAAACCTTGGTATCACCTGGCATATTGCCCCTCACCTCAACTCTCTTAATCTGTTTGTGCTTCCATTGCCATGTACCTGTTGGTCGACAGTTACTGAGCAACAGGGTATCTGTCCAGCTTTTCTATTGAGGTATGGCTGTGTGAACCAACAGGAGAGGAAATAATCAGAAGATGTGGGAGGGAAGATAAATAGCTAATGATAATAATGTTAAAATACTGAATGTGGTCGTGCTGGTAATTCAACAGCCTGTTATTTTGCCTGCGGTTAGGAAAATGGTGGGTGATGGAGGGAGGAATTGTCCAGCATGCTCAGCTGCAGTTCAACCATTAATGAAATGCAGTAAAAGTAGTTAATTATAAATAACTGACAGACCCATTTTATCAAAACTTACTTGCAAACCCATTCTAGGTAATACCAGTGATAGATTTCTTGGCTAGACTGCTTAGTGCCAGATGCTGAATAAATGCTCTGTGCTGTTGGTACAGGGGCTGGGACATAGCAGACAGCTAATGCTGTGATTTATAGCACAATAATCGACACACTTAATGAGGCACTTACATGCTCACAACCCACCTGGATTCAATCACTTCTGAAATGTTACATTACTGTCACTGTTGGGAAGATTTCTACAAGGATCCTGACAATAATGCAGAACAACAAGGCAATAAAATGGGATTTTGGAATTCCTCTCATCCACTCATGAAAATGAACGGAAAAAAAATGTTTCTGGACAATAACACTCCTTCTTTCATTTACCACCTCGCCTCTTCCCCCACCTTTCCTACAGTCTGCTTCTCTTAATTGAAAGTTCCTTCATTTAAATGATCTGTACATTCAAATGCTTTGATGCAGAATTCCCATTTGGCTGTATTATTTATGTTGCTTGACCCAACTTATCACAAAATGTTATTGCAAGATTTCAGTTCACTCTGCGTGATCCTACCCAATCTACAGGCAAAATACCAGATGACTATCAGCTATATCACTCTAGGTCCTGGATAATGGCTGTGGTGCTTCACCTATCCAATAGATTTTTGCTCTATTCCTCATACTCATTCCTCATCTATTTCAGACCTTGATTAGATATTTGCTATTAATTTTCCACAAAGCTTTCTTGTGCACCCTCGTGAGTGAAAGAAGGTAGAAGGAGATATATGACTAATTCTTGGATTGTCCTGTGGCTGGCATGGGTAGGTGACCTTTCATCTGCCTGGTATCTCTTTTTCCAGGGGGCACCAACGCAAATGGCAGTGGGTTTTACCATTCATTTTAGAGAAAATTATACTGTTGGGACAAAAACTTTCTTCTTAAATTCCATCTGTTGGAAAATATCTGCAAAACTTTTGTGGGATAATTGTAATCCAATTCATCCAGTGGGAATTTTAAGGGAATCAGATCTCCTAATATCACCTTCTTTGGCCCGGTGTCAATTGTTGTCATTATATTTCTGTGAAGAGTCCCAGGATGTTTTTCTACATTAAAGGTGCAAAATAATTGCATGTTGTTTAATATATAATGTCTTCTACAACATTCCAAATCGCTTCACAGCCAAAGAATGACTTTTGAAGTCTAGCCAATGAGTTTTTGTCGGTACTATAAATGAGGCAGACAATTTGTGCACAACAAGGTTCTGTAATGAGTAATGAGATAAATGACCAGTTAATCGGTTTTGCCGAGGGATACATATTGGCCGGAACACTAGGAGAATTCCCATGATTCACTTCGTCAGTGCCATATAACATCCATTAAAATTAGTGGTTCCTTTATCATCTCATCTAAAAGCTGGCATCTCTCGCAATACAGCACTCGCTCAGCAAATCGGGAGTAGATGATGAGAAACAGTTCCCGCTGGCAGGAGGTTGGGTAAAAAAGAAAGACTTAACCCAAGAGACAATGATTTAAGATGATTGGCAAAAAAGCCAGGGGGAAGATGAAGAGCAATTACATTAAATGCCATGAGTTGCAATGATCTGCTTGGAAAGCGGGTGGAAGTTTCATAGTAACTTTCAAAAGGGGATTGGATACTTAAAAAGGAAAAATTCACAGGATTGAGGTAAGAACAGGGGAGTGGGGCTAACTCGTGGACATTTCAGAGAGCCGACATAGGCACAATGGGCTGAATGGCCTCTTACTGTGCTCTATGATCCTTCTAAGATTAACTAACTTTCCATATTCACTGTGCGGACTCAACCAGGAATAAGCTACTGGAGTGCGGTCAGCACATCAACTCAACCGAGTCTGCAAGGGGGAGAGGATGGAGACAGGTCATACTTAACTCTTTTGTAATAACGAGGACAATTTTATTAAGCGCTAGGACGGTTCCTGCTGAGTCATGGTAAGAAGTGGTCCAGAGAATTCTGAGAGATGGAACAGGGCCAAAATTAATCTCTGATTAAAATAAAACAGCCCAAGTTTCATCAAAGTGGCTTAAAAATATTAAATTCGTTGGGGATATCTTCTGGGCTTCTTCAAGGCGCAATTAATTTCTGATTTCTGGAACCATTCCAAAAACTGTCAGGAAAGACATTCTACCTGAACAAAATGGGATGGTGACTAAATAAAGGTGAAGGTCCTTGCAGTTATACAGTTCTCTAATACATCAAAACATCTCAACGCAATGGATTCATTTTTTTTGGATGGGTAGGTGCCTGTTCATAAGTTGACCCTTAGGCATATATTTAATTAAATATATGTCCATTTTCTTCCATGCCATTGCCGTATAGCCTCTCCTTTTGAGATACATAAGAATAAAGTTCTACACAAAGAGGTTACTGAGCGGTTCCTCCTCACTCCCTCCTGTTCTTTAGTTTCTCCCACTCTTAAAATATTGAAGCGGTTGAAAAAAAAAAACAAATTCAGAAAAGAGGGTGGTTATAGCTTGTGGCATCAGCAGACAATGGGCCAAGAACCCCGCCTTCAGGCAGAGCACACACGATGATGATGATGATGATGATGAAAGCTTGTGGCTGGAAGGTCAGCAAGTCACGGAGAGGGGGAAAGGAATGGTTCCGTCTCGGCTTAAAAGAATTTCTTTTCAGGAGAATAGTGATACGCCTTCCCAGCGATGGCAGTGTTGCGGTTAAGTGAGGTAGCAGACCCCGGGAACAGCTGCTGAGTTTGAAAGGAATACAACCTTTCACCAGGGCCAGTTATTCACAAAGGTGGAGTCGAACATGATTTACCACCTTCCTGCCAGTTGTAAAGCTTGTGGCTGTATACTTAAGATAAGATCATCTTTGTCTATTGGCAGTATCTACTTGGTACGTTGGACATTAACCCTCACTGGCCCAAATGTGGTTTAGGGTAGAAATGATTGTTAAGGATGTTTTTGCAGAGCCCTTCTTTAACACACTTGCATTAAATTCCTTTTTATGATATTTGAATGAAGGCAAAATCTTGAATGTAATAAACAGGATAATGCCTCTGTTGGCATAATGGAAAGAAATTTAATATGAGCATGTTAAGTGGTTGTACATTGACTTACATAGAACCTGCAGCACAGAAATGGCCCAGTTGGTCCATGCTAGTGTTTATATTCCGTACGAGCATCCTCCAACCCTTCTTTATCCAACCCTATCAGCATATCCTTCTATTCCTTTCTCCCTCATGCATTTATCTAACTTCCCCTTAGACTCATTTATGCTATTCACCTCGACTACTTCAATTCCACATTCTCACCACTCTCTGGATACAGGAGTTGCTTCTGAATTCCCCTATTAGGTTAATTAGTGACTAGATGCCCTCTAGGGCAGAATCTTCTGTTCGGCATGTGGGGGTGGGCCTCGCATGCCGATGCGGAAAATGACACGCGGTGACGTTGGGCGTGTGTCCCGATGTCACCGCACGCCATTCAGATCTTTTGCCAGGTGGGCGCGCGCCAGGGGCTGCTGTGTGCCCGCCGAACTGTCAAAGGCCTGTTAAGGCCATTAATAAACCAATTAAACTAATTCTCAACGCTGCCCGTTCAACTTTAAGGTTGGCGGGGGCGGGGGGGGGGGCAGGCGAAGAGCCCAGGCGGCCTTTGCGTTTTTCATGAAACCTCATCCACGGGCGGGATGAGGTTTCATGAAGGTTTTATTAAATTAATAATTAAATTTTGCTCATTTCGTAAACACGTCCCAGCTCATGTGACACTGTCACGTGACGGGGGGGGGGGGGCATGTGTAAATGATTTTTAACTTTATTTTAAACTTTCACTTTGAACTTAATCTCCTTGAGGCATGGCGCTGCCTCAGGGAGATTTCTGCGCTCTTCGTGCATGGGCTCTCCCTCCTCCCACCGCCCGCACAGGTAGCGCTGAGCACTACCGGGCGCGCATGACCCTGGGCGGGCCTTAATTGGTCCGCCCACGTAGATTGGCGGCGACCAGCTCTGTGCCCACCCGTGCCTGCTCCTGACCAGCCCGCCCAACAGGCAGAAGATTCTGCCCCTAGTTTTGGTCTCTTCACAATAGCATCCTCGTTGGCAATGTCTACTCCTTCCCAGAATGAGATTTCTGCTTCCGACTACGTAAAGAAACATGACTTTAGAAAAGGGGAAGGCCACTTCCAACCAAGTCAGTCAGCACATGCCAGTCATTCCTAAGACAAATCCAAGTCCATTCTACTTACTGCCGAATCAGAAATCTATCTGATTCCATTTTGAATATTTAAATAAATTCACGTTTAGTGCACTAGGCAGCAGCCCATTGCATAAATTAGCAGCTCGGTAATTCCTTAAATTAGAAACAACAACAGAAAATGCTGGAAATACTCAGCAGCTCATCTGCGGAGAGAAACTTAGTTAACATCTCAGGTCTGTGACCTTTCATCAGAGCTGGGAAAAGTGAAAATTAGAATGGGTTTTCAGAAAGGGGGGAATGTCAGGGGGCAGGGGGATGGGGGCAGGAACAAAAGGGAAGGTCTGTGAGTGGAGAAGGAAGAGCGGAGGGCAGGAGAGATTAAATGAATGGCAAAAGGTTTCAAGTTCAAGACCAAAGGGAGTGGGAATGGGGTTAAGTAAAAACAAAAGATGTGTCTGGAAGAGGTGTGAATGACAGGATCCTGAATAGCTGTCAACAAAGCAAAGGAAAGCAACGGGAAACAAGAAAAAAACAAGCAAGGGGAAACTAAACAAAAATGGGGGCAGATCTTACAACCTAAAATCGTTGAGCTCAGTATTGAGCCTGGAAAGTTGTGAAGTGCCTAGTTGAAGTATGAACTGCTTCCCCTCGAGCTTGCATTGAGCTTCATCGGAACACTATAACAGACCAGGGACTGTCAGAGTAGGAGGGAAGGTGAAGAATTAAAATGACAGGCAACTGGAAGCTTGGGGTCATGCTGGCAGACTGAATGGGGTCACCCATTCTGTGTTTGGTCTCCCCAGTGTAGAGGAGACCACATAGTGAGCAGAAAATACAGTACACTAAATTGAAAAGGAGGGCAAGTAAAATGCTGTTTGACCTGGAAGGAGTGTTATATTCCAGCATCTCAAGGTTCCTACATCCATCGTATTGAATTCTCTCTTTATTCACCCCTTCCCACTAGAGAATTCCCCACAGGCACCGACAAGTAATGTTCAGTGCTATCTAAGATCCCAAAGCGCTACATAACTTGCTACGTATTTTGACCTTTGAAAGCGTAGAAACTTTCCGGAATCCGACGAGTCATGTTTTGAAAGTGTTCAGAAAATATCGTAGCGGGAATTATGTGCCCCTTCGTCACTGTTTAAACCATTGAGGGCAGATTTAGTTCCTTCCTCTACTTCTCATAATAGCTTGAAGGTCTAAAACCCAGAATCATCTTCGTTCTGCTTCTCTGAATCTCTTGTGTAGAGGTACAGGACACACAGCAGCTCAGCACTGGGCATGGTACATCATCTCCTCATTGCCGGTGTTAAGTCAGTATAAAAATGATTGCGGGTGTCTCAAATTGGCCCTTGCTGATCTGGTACTTTTACAATCTGATAACATGCCTCAGGTTTCCAGCTGAAATATCTTCCTCGGATATGCTTTGGATTAGATATAAATTCATAAATCTCACATTCCCAACGGGGGGATAAGCTCTAAAGGAACTTGGATTGGAGGTAGGGCAGGAACACAAGGTAAAGGCAAAATACTGCGGATGCTGGAAATCTGAAACAAAAGCAGAAAATGCTGGGAAAAACTCAGCAGGTCTGACAGCGTCTGTGGAGAAAAAGACAGGGTTAACGTTTCGAGTCCATATGACTCTTCTTTGAAGCTAAAGAGAGGTAAAAATGGGGTGAAATATATACTGTTTAAGGGGGGGAGTGGAGCAGGTGAAGCTGGATAGAAGGCCAGAGATAGGTGGAGGCAAAGGAGAGATTGCCAAAGATGTCATAAACAAAGGTCAAAGGGGTGTTGATGGTGGTGGTACTGGCTAAAGGAGGTGCTGATGGTGACATTAAGGATAGAAAGCAGAATGTGATAATAGCCAGACAAGGGTAAGCACTCTGGAAAGAACAACATGAACAAATGACAGCAAGGATCCTTGCTTGGGGCACGTGATCAGAGAGCTGACCTTATAATGCTTAGACTCTAGCGCAATATAGAATGTGCATTACCCCATGTTGTGTAACGGTGTGTAGTATATAGCACCTTTTACATAGTTAAGTATCCCAAAGCACTTCAAAGCAGCATTATCAAGCAAAATCTGACACCTAGCCGCATAAAGAGATATTAGGAAAGGTTTTAAGGAGCATCTTGGAGGAAAGAGAGGTAGTGAGGTGGAGAGGTGTAGAGGAATGGCAGAGTTTCGGGTCTTGGCTGCTGTATACCATATCATACGATGCCATACTATACAATATTACACACAATGTGTAGTATTTTATAATGTAGTTGTAAGTTTTGGGTTTTACACAGTTGCTGGAAGAAGTCTGCAACATGTTGTGGATTGGGGCATTGGTAATCTGGGTCAGACAGAGTTGTTGCGATAGAATCTAAAAGGCCTCAAATGGCAGCATTGGCGCGGACAGGAAATACCTTCAGTTCTTTTTTGAATGTAACCAGGATGGGCACCATTGGTCAAAACTAATCTACATTACACCACACGCATTCTTTCATCATACTTTGCAACACAGAGAGAGCAATTTACAGACTATTGTAGGCATGTTAACCTTGTAAGAGCGATCCTTTCTTGACAAAGAACAAACAAGTAACTCGGAAAAATGAACGGCTGTCCTTGGCCATGAATAATTCACATCAGAACCACTGTGACATGGAACGCTAATGTTTTTTTGCAATGTTAAGCTTTGCTGGAATTTTCCAAATCTAAACTTGGTTGAAGAATTGTGAAAAATAGTCTCAAAAACTCCAATCAATCGAGCGTCTAGTTTGTTTAAACTTTACTATCCCGAGTTTACAACAGAGTAAATAAGGGTTGACTCAAAAGCATCTTGCAGGGAATGCTCAGCCTTTGAGTATGAGTGTGTGTGGTTGGTTTCAGTGTAATCCTAATTGATTGAATATACTGGTTTGTAGAAAATCACAGCACAAGTAAATAAACTTCTAACTAATCACTGAAGACTGGAGGTGGATTAGATGAACTACCAACTGCATTACAATCTACGCTTTCCGCTCTTGTTAGCTACTCAATATCATCCAATGTATCTACATAGATTACATGGAGTCAAAGCTCCCCTCCTCCAGTTGATAGGTAAGGATTATTTAGTTGCACAGACTGAACGGAGTCATGTTCTATCTCTTCTGATCGATGAATAAGAAACAAAGTTCGAAGAATATTCTATGCAGACACATTTAGATATGTCAACTGTAGGCATCACATTTTACCTTCATTCAGATTAATGAAAGAGAGACACTGAGTGTTAAGTGAAGTGGATCGTATTGTAGGTCCTTCTGATGATAACAGAGATTAGACAGAGTCTGTGGGCAGAATTTAAAGCCCTCCCCCCACAGCAAGTTTGGTGGTGGGGGGGGGGCATTTAATCAGGTAGGAGGGTGGTGGGTGGGGATCCCACCACCTTCCCACCTCCACCCTGAATAATGCCCCCTTATGGGCCTCATCTTACAGCTGGTATTAACCCAGTGGCGGGCAGGGTGGGAGCTTGCCCTGTGGGGAGTACAACAATCAAACCCATACGGGGCCGATTGCAGGTTCCCAGAGTGGTGGGTGGTGGGTGGTGGTGGTGGGGGTGGGGGGGTGGGGGGTGGGGGCATTGGAGTCCCTTGTTCAAAGGCATTGCCTGAAACCCTTCCTTCTTTCCTAAGTTGCACCAAGCTGCATTCATCCATCACTTCCATGCTCGCCGACCTGCACTGGCTCCCAGTTAAGAAAAGCCTCAATTTTAAAATTCTCATCTTTGTTTTCAACACCCACCTCATCTGTCCCTATCTCTATAATCTCTGCCAGCCCCACAATCCTCCCAGATCTCTGCGCTCCTCCAATTCCCATCTCTTCAGCATCCTCGATTTTAACCAATCTACCATTGGCAGCCATGCCTTCAGCTGTCAAGGGTCCAAGCTCTGGAATTCCCTCCTCAAAGCTCTCTCTCTCTCTCTCTCTTTCCTCCTTTAAGATGGTCCTTAGAAGTTACCCCTTTGACCAAGCTTTTAGTGATTTGTTTAATACCTCCTTATGGCCAGAATTTTCGGCTCGGCAAGCAGGGGCGGGGCCCGCTCGCCGAGGTGTAAAATGACACACGGTGACATCGGGCGTGCGTCCTGACATCACCGCGCGTTATTTAGATATTCAGTCAGTGGGCGCGCAGTCAAGCCCGAACTATCAAAGGCCTATTAAGGCCACTAATTAAACTAATAAACTGAGCTGCCTGTCTAACCTTCAGGTTGGCGGAGGGGGGGGGCAGGCGAAGAGCCCAGGCGGCCTTCGCATTTTTCATGGAACCTCATCCACGAGCGGGATGAGGTTTCGTGACGTGTTTATAAATTGAATAAAAATTTAGATAAAAGTTCATTGACATGTCCCAGCTCATGTGACACCGTCACATGAGGGGACGTGTCTTAAAATTTTTTCTTCTCTTTATTTAGATTTTTAAAACATAAACTAATCTCCCTAAGGCACCTCTGTGCCTCACAGAGATTTCTGTGCTCAGCGCAGGCCCCGGCCCCAGGATACACCACCCACCCACCCACCCCCACACCCGCACAGGGAGTGCTCAGCGCTTCCAGGTGCACGTCACGCTGGGCGGGCCTTAATTGGCCTGCTCACGTAAAATGGCGGCGCCGATCGGGTCCGTGCCCGTCCCCGCACAACCCCCCCGATGGGGGGAAAATGCTCCTCTATGTGTCTCAGTGTCAACCTTTGTTTGATAGCACACCTACTTACCTAGAACCATAGGACATTTTACAACATAAAAGGTGCTATATAAATGCAAGTTGTTGTTGTTGACTATCCCTTGTTGTGAGCAGTAAAGGAGTAAGGAAGTCAGTCAGACCATTCTGGTGTTTCACTCCATCAGAATGAAGTGATGTTGAACCCTTTGAACTGGTTAGAAAGGCTCCTTTAACGTGTGAAATTCAGGAAAGTAAGGAAAGGAAAAAAAAATCGAGATCTTTTAAATCGCTGTCATTGCCATTATTTGCAACTTTGCATCATCCATTTTTCTATGCCGACAATAAATTGCTTCTGCAAACTCTACCTAGCGACTGAAAGTGTGAAGAGGGTGTACTGACACTGTATCCTGCTGTAACTGGAATACATGTGAACACGCGCGTGAAGATACACATACAGGCATATGCACACGCAAAAGACAAAAAAGAAATAAGCATAGGATGTGCAATGAGTGAACACACTCTCAGCTTTGGTACATTGATTTGATCAAAGACTGATGTGACCATGGAACTGTTTCCACTCGAGAATCCTCAGTGACTTTCGGACATTCCTAATCAAATTTCTCAAACCCATGGGACCATAACACAATTTTCTTTAATTCAGCAATCTCATAAAGAACAACTTGCATTTATATAGCACATCTAACATATTAGAACATCCTAAGGCGTTCCGCAGGAGCGTTATTTTGTAAAACGTATTTGTTCACGGGATGTGGGCGTCGCTGGCTCAGCCAGTATTTATTGCCCATCCATAATTGCCCTTGAGAAGGAGACGGTGAGCTGCCCTCTTGAGCAGCTGCAGTCCATGTAGAGCAGGTACAGCCACAGTGCTGTTAGGGAGAGAGTTCCAGGATTTTGATCCAGCAATAGTGAAAGAATACAGATATATTTCCAAGTCAGATGGTGGTATTCCCCATGCATCTGCTGCCCTTGTCCTTCTAGGTAGTAGAGGTCACAGGTTTGGAAGGTGCTGTCGAAGAAAGTTATCGAGCAGACTTTGATACTGAGCCACATTAGGAGATATTTGGACAGCTTGGTCGAACAGGTAGGTTTTAAGGAGTGTGTTAAAGCGGGAGAGAGAGGTGCAACGTGGAGAAGTTTAGGGAGGGAATTTCAGGGCCTTGGGTCTAGGCAGCTGAAGGCACAGCCACCACTTGTGGATGGATTAAGATTGGGGATGCTCAAGAGGCCAGAACCCATCCAGTAGGAGCATGGGGTTGTCTGGTGTGGCTCTTCTATGATTGGGTTTAAGCCCATTATTATGGCATTATTATGAATGATATTTCCTGACCATGTCATGTCCCAAGAGATTGGTAAGGTAGTGTGGGGGTGCAATGGTGGTGCTGAGTGGGTGTGTGTGTTTGGAGAAGGTGAGAGGGGGATGAAAGATAGGTGGGTGATTTGGTCTGTCGGCCAGCTCTAGGTTAACACTGATAGAGTTTGACTCCAGCTCCTTCTTGGCTGAAGGAGTGGTGTGAGGGATAAACCTGGAAATAAACTTATTTTAAAAATGCTTTCCAGACTAGAAAAATGGATCGGTGGTGGGGGTTGGGGTGGTGGTACTAGTGTGAAGCAGCTGTAGGTTGTAATCTACTCTCAGAGCTTTATAACTGTAATAACTCACTGAGACACATGTGGTGTGAGTAGATGTGACCTGAGTGGGATTGTGACAGGAGGCAGTGATCGAAACCAGGTTCGATTCTGGCAATCACCCGGCACTAGAGAAACAAAGTCAGACACTTAAGGCATTTAAGCAATCAGCCAATTATACATTTCCTTACTTTCAAAAAATATATACACTTCAGGCTTGTTACAACAATAAAACAAGCTGTTTAATTGGGGAACAAAAATGAAGCTTTTTCTCCCTGATAGATTCCCCTTCAGGGTCTGTATAGGCATCAACAACACCAGTCTTCGAGGGAGGAATTGCGCTCGTGTGAGCTGCCGGATAGGCCTATTTAACAGGCACAGGAATCAACCCTCTCATGGGTGCTCTTCAGTTTTGCCTTCCGTTTAGACTTCCTAAGGTCTGAGCACGGGAATAATGGGAACAGTGCCATTCATTGAAACACTTTGCAAAGAACCAAACTGGCATAATGTGGAGCACCCAGAAAGAGGTTATTTTCCCCTTTTCCTTGGAAAACAATATCAGTCATTCAAAATGAATGATACCGACAGTGTGGCTTGCCTCACCTTGTTAAGCTTTAAATTAAACAGTAAAATGCAGTCTGACGTGACATTGTTTGCCACTCGCAATAAACAAGAGCAAGAGAGAAACCAAAGGCTTGAAAAAAAATTCCTTTCTACCTGTCAATGTTCATCCCTCTAATACTCTAACTCGCCCATTATTGCATCTAGCTTCCTTTTGAAATTCTCCGCTTCACCCCGAATACCATTTGTCACTCATTGAGTAAATAAGATCTTCCTAATATCTGGTCTAAAAGTATTTTTCACTAATATATGATTATGTCCTCTGACCCTGCTGACTTTGAAGTAACATGCATGGTTTACCTTATCTGTACTATTTAATATTTTGCATACATCAGTGAGGTTCCCTCCCTTCTTTCTTGCCTATAGGACTTAAGCTTGTAATCCATTAATGCAAGCTCTTTCTTTCATCATTCATCCCCAATGCAATCAGTCTTATTCCTCTCAGTGTTCTTTCTTGTAGCACGATGACTAGAATTGAACATAATACTCCAAATAAGACTTGAGCGATGCTGTAAAACCCACAGAATAATGGTAAGTGAAGAGTGCTTCTCCCATGGACGCAAGTGTACATTATACAAAATGGCCACTTGCAGTTAAAATGGCTGTCCTGCAGTTCCAGATCAATAAGCAGGGAAACAAAAGTAGTAACCAAAGGAGATGTGTAAGTAAACAGATACCGCCTGCATCTAAATTTAGGGTCTTGTGAAAATTAAACCGAATTTACAGGAGGAGTCTCATCGGTGGTCACTTTAAAAATCTGTTGCTGTACTCTTTCACAGTGACAGACTAACTGGAGGTAAACTTGGTCTCGGCTGGTAGCACAAAACGGGAGACAGTGGATCAGCCCATTCTACATCCTGCCTGATTTTCTTTTTCATAGAATAGTATTCCCCCACCAGTTCCTCTCTGACGATTTAATCAGTCAAAGCACTGCTCAAACAAAAATATTTACTAAGTCAATGGAAACATAAAGGAAGATACAAACAGAAAAATTCTAAATGTTTATTGGTGGTGTACCAGATTTAAATTAGATGAAGTGCTGTAAGAGAGGGCTCATCACAACAGCTGGAAAACAAATATAGTTCCCACATAACTGATGGAAACTTGATGTTCTGTCCATTGGGAAAGTCACACCTGACCAGCCCAATGAGGCAAAAATAAATGAACATATAAAGTTAAATTTTAACCCAAGACCAGCACTATCCTCTGACCTCTCTCAGTCTCATCATTATGTTATTGATACTTAAATGCCCATTGCTCTTAAGATCTTTCTTCTCGCATTAATAAATATGCCTGCATCCATCCTGTATTAAAATCAAAACTCAGCCCATACTATAACATTCTTTCCCAGGATCTCAAAATCGTATCACTCGTTAACTTCCTCAGTCTTCCGCTTCCAATCTACAGGTCTTTAATTATCAAATGTGACATCACCTATCTTCATTTATTTGTTCTTCTGTTCTTTTCCTCATCTGGCCTTTTGCTTAAGGGTGACGTACTGCATTATGCCACTTCACCTAGATCTAGCTGTATCCTGCATTGTATGTTTCCTAGCCGTTCACCTGAATTTCTCAAATTTTATTCATTTAGCGTGTGCATTGTCACAGAGCTGAGCAATAGGCTTGTCAGTGGCAGGATGGGGTTCTTTAAGCCCGCCTTCCAGTTTAGTCAGTGGACACTCCTCAGCAATGTGAGTCACTGTTTGGACTGCGCCACAGGTCTGGATGGCCTTGGTGACCCCACTGATGTTGGGTGGCTGCACAGGGACCTCGACTGTCGCCATGGGAGATCAAAGCCGGGTGGACGAGCAGTGGGGCCTACGACGAGACAGCGATTTCTGGCAAACGTTTTCTCCTGCCAATCCTCCTGCCAATCCTCCTGCCATAGCTCCTCAGCTGTTACTCCACAGCGGGGTGGGTTTAACTATATGGGCTGGCGTAAAGGAAGGCTGATGGATTGAGGAGGTCATTGAATAAGAGCAGGCTTGGATTGGAGCAGACCTTCTCCAATAGCTTGCCTGGTGCAATTATCCTCCTGATGTGGAGAGGTGGTGGGGGGCAACATTACTCAGGACTGGAAGCCAGGGAAGGTGAGTGGGTCGAAGAGTACCCATGATGTTGCACGTTGTTGAGTTGCCCATCGATAAGTTTTGTGTGGGCAGATTGGTACCATACGGGGTCAGTTTTCTGCAGAATACATGATGGAAAGAGCCGAGGTCCTTAGGGTCTTGGCCTGTGATCCACCAGAGGCATTGGCCAGATTAGGGAGGAGGTAGTTGCGGGTTTTAACTTTTTCTACAGTCTTGAGGTGCCGTCTGTACCTGAGGGTTCTGTCAAGAGTGATGACTAGATAAACAGGGTGGAGATCGTGCTTCAGCCTCTAGCTAATTTTTCAATGATAGAACACAAAGTGGGAGCCAGCCGTTATTTTGCCATTAAGTCAAGTGCGGGTTGAAACAGACATAGGTGTGGCGAAATTCTGATTAAACACACCTTGGAATTCATTATTGGCATGTGGTCCTGTGTCAAACAGAGACTGGGGTGTTTGTTTCACGTAACTTAATAACATAATAGAGAACAGATGTCATATGGTGTTTCCAATTACAATGACAGCTCGTTGTACCAGCAACATGTGGAATTTTAGCACAGGACACAATTACAAGGCAAGGATCAATATTATAAGTAAATGTATCAGGGATTTTGCAATGTGGTGACAGTCAATGACAACTCTGACGCTAATACCCTCTTACAAGTTTTGGTCAGACCGTGCGATTTGTCCAGTGAAGATTTAGTAACTCAGTTGGGCAATGAGGGAACCAAAGGCGTCCAAGAGGCAGTCACAGTAAAAAAACAATAAAAGATTGAGTGCTGATAATCAGCTGGTAGATGTCACCAGCACATTTGGTAACCATGTGTGTGAAGTATGTGAAAAAACATTCAAAACTGCGTTGCTGCACATCAACAATCTGTCCACTCTGATTCCTTGCATCCCATATAGAATCTGAGTGGAATCCTGTTTTCATCATTTGGGATTCACCAGATGGCACATGACCTGCAGACAAGAGGGAGGTGCTCTGAGTCTTTGTCTGTAACTCATGCTCACCAGCATACATCAAATAGTTCCGAGCAACACCCGCACTATTTTCCAATACACACTAGAGTGGGTGAAGTGTGGTACCACAGGCAAGGACTTGGAAAATCTGCTCTCTAATACACACGGCCCATGGTGTCATTCAATAAGTGGCTGTCCTTTATCATTCACATATGCAAAATATAGAAATTTTTCCTGATGTGTAAGATAACCGCTGCTTGGAGCTACTTTCCTACAAGTCACCTACAGTTTGACAAGAAATTAAATCCAACAGCCATGCACTCATTCTCACCATAAGTATGCACTAGCCATAAACATGGCAACTCTCCTGATAACTGCCCATAGGCTTTCTGGGTGTCTATACTACTGCAAGAAAATGCCTTTCTTCGTAAAATGATGATGCTTATTAAATGATGTAGCCTTGATAATCCATAGTTAGTTTTATGCACTGTGCAATTCATCTAGATACACTTCTTATACTTTTTTCAATTTTTTTTTATTCTTTCATGGGATGTTGGTGTCGCAGACCAGGCCAGCATTTTTATTGCCCATCTCTAATACAATATATTGGAATTCCAACTGTCTAACTGATTTGCTCACTTAACTATTTCACAATGTAATTCAACACTGACATTCTCCCTTTAATTCTCTGCTGTAAACTTGCAGAAATTCCTTCATCCTTCGAACAAAATCCAAGCCAACACTCTTTACTCCTTATTAGGCAGTAATAAATGCAAGCGCACACACGCGCACACACAGGCACACACACAAACAAATCCTCTTGTATTACCATACACTGCTGAACAGCATGCAGCAAACTATAATACCATAGCCAGCCAACACTCCCAAGAGCTGAGTGTTGAGTTTAATTATTAATTCTGGCTGCATCATACCTCTAATAAACAGAAAGCATGTGAAATTGCTAGCTATGATGTTTATTGCACTTGTAAAGGATGCATTTACTACTTTCAAACAATTCCTAATGCATAACGTACATGGTGAAAAATGTTTTGTTATATAATGTGTAGCAAAAATTGTTTATAGTATACGATACATAGTGTGTCGTGCACCGCATTATAGAGTGTAATGTATCGTATGTTATATCGAGAGTAGATTAAAACTGGCACATCACAGCCCAGATGTTACACTCTGTCCATTGCAAATTATAGTATCACATTTAATAGCAGAGCTAGAATATATGCAGCTTCTTCTTAAATGACCTTCCCACAGACAACTGAAGGATCACATCTACAGCCGGGTTTGTAACTGATCCAAGCAATTCATGTTTGAGAATGCTGAGTGATTATATCTTGAAGCCTTAAAGGGACTCGCATGTTTATTTTAGAAGCAGAATGCTACATTGTGTTTTACACAGTATAGTGTTCCCTTTTCATTAAACAGCACAACCTCAGTGAACTGTGCAATGGGAGATTCACGGGCAATGTACACTGTACAATGTGGCTGCTAAGGGGTAATTGTTAGACTCTATACTGCTTGCTCGCTGACACAGCACACATGGAATCATTGAGTGAGCATGCTGCATGAATTCATGGTTTCACAATCATGGATGGGATTCATAATGGATAGTGAATCACGAGCTTTGTGCTCGTGATTTCCTGATCCACGCCAGATGTTGAGGCTCTCTGCCAGAGGAAAATTGGAAAATCAGCCTTTGGTGTATTCTTCTGATAATAGCGCATGATGATGAAGGAGGTGAAATTGTGAGCCGATATTTATCTTATTCATCTTTTCACTGGGACTCAGGTTAGTCATTCCAACTACCACGCTTAGTGCATCAAAAAAAATCAGGGAATGCTTGTGCCTAAAGATAAAGAAAGCATTAAACCCAACCATTGCTCCACGTTTACTTAACACTCCAAGAGGCCTTCCCAGTTCTGATGAAAGGTCATCAAGCTGAAACGTTGTGCTGAATTTTATGCTGTGAGCAAGGTCCCTGCGCCGAGATAAAAGTCGGTGATGAGCCTTCCTTTGCTTGGCTGACTTGTCCAGCAGCTATATAACAGCTGTTGGGCTTAAGGAGAGACTTCCATCCACATCAGAGAGGAAGCCCCACCTCTGAGAGCTGCTGGCCAATCAGGGGGCCAGAAGTTCTTTTGTCTCAGCAGCGCCCCCACCGGAGAGGTGTCTTCCACCGGGACTGCAGATAGGAGACACCAATGGAACCTGGACTTAAAGGTAAGTCTGGGGTCTCATCAAGGCCAGACTGGCCGGCCTTGGTGAGGAAGGCGGGAGGCTGGGATTGTCACGGCCGAGGGGTGGAGGGTGAAAATTACTTAATGGGGATCGTCCGGTTGTCACCAGGTTTCATCTGGTGGGCTGGACACTTGGTGCTAGCCTCCCCAACCATGGGTAAAACAAAGGCTAGGTAAAATCGCAACGAGGACAGATGGGGGTGGGTACGTGGCAGACACAGCGCCACCCCCATGTCACCCAATATTATGCCACTCACTGTCTGCCATCCCTCTCCCAACGGTGGTAAAATTCCAGCCATTTACACTGTTTCTCTTTCCATTGATGCTGCCTGAATTGTTGAGTACTTCCAGGATTTTTTGTTTTTATTTCAGGGTTACTTTCTTGAAGTTTCCTTCAAGTGCAAAATTGGAAGTAATTTGCCTGTCTCCTGCCAACCACCACTTCGCCCCTACCCCCTCACCATATACACATACCCACACACAGTGATAGAACGGCGATATATTTCCAAGTCAGGATGGTGAGTGGCTTGGAAGGGGACTTGCAGGTGGTTCTGTTCCCATGTAAGTGCTGCCCTTGTCCTTTTAGTTGGTAGTGATCATGGGTTTGGAAAGTGTTGTCGAAGGAGCCTTGGTGAATTCCTGCAGTGCATCTTGTAGATGGTACAGTACTATGCGCTGGTGGTGGAGGGAGTGAATGTTGAAGGTGGTGGATGGGGTGCTAATCAAGCGGGCAGCTTTGCGTTGGATGGCGTCGAGCTACTTGAGTGTTGTCGGAGCTGTACTCATCCAGGCAAGTGGAGAGTATTCCATCACACCTGACCTGTGCCTTGTAGATGGTGGACAGGTTTTGGGGAGTCAGGAGGTGAGTTACTTTCCACAGAATTGCAGCATCTGACCTGCTCTTGTAGCCATAGTATTTATATGGTTAGTCCAGTTCAGTTTCTGGTCAATGATAACCCTCAGGATGTTGATAGTGGGGGATTCAGCGATGGTAATGCCATTGAATGACAAAGGGAGACGGTTAGACCCTCTCTGACTGGAGATGGTCATTGCCTGGCACTCGTGTGGCGTGAATGTAACTTGCCAGTTATCAGCCCCAGCCTGATTATTGTCCAGGTCTTGTTGCATTTGGACATGGACTGCTTCAGTATCTGAGGAGTCATGAATGGACCCAATCATCTTCAGCTGCTTCATCAATGACCTTCCCTCCATCGTAAGGTCAGAAGTGGGGATGTTCACTCATGATTGCACAATGTGCAGCACCATTTGGGGCTGCTACTCTGAACAACTCCTGCAGTGATATCCTGGGACTGAGAGGATTGACCTCCAACATTTACAACCATCTTCTTTTGTGCTAGGTATGACTCCAACCAATCTCACATACAGTGCAGTATTATATAGTACATAGTGTCAGCCATGGTTCATTTGCTGGCATGCGTGACTCACAGTTATAAAGTCGTGGGTTTAAGTCCAGCTGTAGAAACACAACCACGTAATCTTGGCTGACATTCCAGCATAGTACTGAGGGAGTGCCGCACTGTCAGGAGTGCGGTGTTCCTGATGCAATGTTAACAGAAGCCCCTTATGTCCTCTCTGGTTGGTGTGAAAGATCCAACGCACTATTTGGAAGAAGAACAGGGGAGTTCTATCTGGTGTCCTTGGATAATATTTATCCCTCAACCAAAATCACTAAATCAGATTATCTGCTCATTAACACATTGAATGTTGCACCCTAATGTGCATATATTGACTGCCACATTTCCTACAATAACAGTCACCCCAGTTCGAAAGTGTTTCATTGGTTGTAAAGTGCTTTGTGATATCCTGAGCTTGTGAAAAGTGCAATACTAAAGAGAGTCTTTTATTTCTTCTATTATCTTTGTGCTTGGCCTTTCCTCAGACCCAATCTGTAAGATGAGATCCCAATGTCTCCGCAGAGCAGAATTATTTGGCAACAGGAGAGAGTAGTTTTAAAAAAACATCAGCAGGAATTCCTTCTGGAACTACACATTTGCGTCAGGTTTACTCTCTACCTCCCTCCAAGCCGGTCACAGAAAGCATTGACAGAAGCTGTTGAGAGATGTCCTGTGAAACCTGCCAGTCTTGAGAGTCAGGAGTTCAGAATGGGGTCAACTAAGGGGAGCAAATGGGAATTAAACAATTTTTAACTTGTCCACCCCAAGCAGACAGAAAAGTGTGAAAAGCTGACATAGCAGTCCGATCGAGCGAATCTGGCCCTGGATCTGGCTTATTTTTAGAGGGCCTGACAGTTCCTCTCGGGATTCTCTGCAGCACTGGGTGAATTTGGCCAAGAGTTAGTGGGGTGACGTTAAATTTCCTAGAAACTTTAAACTGAGGCCCAACTCATTTTCCGGCACTTCTGTGAACAGTGTGTACGTGGGCGTGCGTGTGTGCGCGTGCACCTTGCCCTGCTGGCACGTGAACTGACATAATCACACACAGACCTTGGCCAACCCCTGAATAATGTGTCCAAGGTAAGGGTTTGTTTCTGCTTTCTTGGCAGTTCACTCATATTTCACGACAGTTCTGAGCATTAACTTGGCCGAGAGACAGCTCAAATCTGCAAATGTTGTTGCTGTGTTCATCCTTTGTAGCCAAAGCTGACGATGACATCAACTAGCATTCTAGCGATATATTAACTTTTTTGAAGTTCCTGATAATAAGTTCCCTGAAAAGATGGAAGCTCAATTGACATTTGGGGAGGGGGGGGTCTTTTATTCAAATTGAATAAATTTTTTTTATTCAACAAAAAGTCAAACTTTTTGAAGTCGAAAGTCAACTTTCGACAGTAAAAATGTTTTCGAGAATCTCTGCTTTCCTTTTATTTTTATTTAATTATCTTCCAGTTCTGGGTGAGTATAGCCATCGACATCCTCAAAAGACATGTGCTAATTCTCAGAATAAATACTGAATGTTTCAGTGAGGAGATAACCGAGAACAGGACAGCTTGTTATGAGGGCTTACTCAGAGTTGCTCCAATTCTGGCCTCTTCTGCATCCTCCACTTCCTCCGTCCCACCATTCATGCCTTAAGCTCTGAATTCCCTCCCAACCTCTTCACTTCATTTAGTTTAAGACATTGCTGTAAACTGACGTCTTTGATCAAGCCTTTTGCTGCATCTTTGGCTCACTGTCACTTTTTGTTTGATGATGCTCCCGTGAAGCACCTTCATTAAAGGCATGCTATAAATGCAAATTGTTGTTGTATCAGAAAGGCTCACGTTCACAATTGTTACTGCACGCCAAGTATCTGGTACCTTTGGTCATGTTACTGGCAGTGCAGTGTTGGGACTGACGCCAAGTGCTTTTTCCAAGCAGAGAAGTAGAATCACAATGGGCTCCCGCCCCTCCCCCTCCCTCGGGTTAGTTCGGTTGCAATGTTATAGCTGTATCAATAAAGGTCTGCTTGGAAATAGCTGAGGAAAAAGTAAGATAAGTAAACGATACCCTAGTGTATCGGAAAATCCAGCTGTAATATGCTAAGTTTGTTATAAACGTCGTGCACCCCTTTTTTGGGTACATAAACATGTCACACGCTTTTATCAATAGATGGAGCATCATAAGCTCCAGAAGTTCTCGATCCCCACACCCAGCAATTCACCTTGACTTGTCTTTGCATGAGAAAGGCTGCATGAGAACCATAAGGAATTAAGCTCTGTATATCGACCGTCAAGCACGTGGCACATGTCTCAACAGGTTCCCGATGCCCTTGTGCCACGAGGGGTGAGAAGTGGGTTCCATCTTGTGTGAAAACCCACCGAAAAGAAAATAAATCCCCCTTTCAAGGGTTAAATCTGAACTGCAGCTCATCGAGTTACTACAGACTCTGTGTCTCCAGTTGGTAAAATAAAATAAACATGCAAGCCCTCGTAACTATACTGAGAGGATTATTTGATTATTTTGCTGGATAATATTTACTGCAAGTTATTTATTCACCATAACAAAATTGTAAATTAGAGCAGCACATTGAGATGTGAATAATTGATGATCTCGCATGTGCAGTGAAACTCTCACAATATTAGCTCCGCCTTTTATATGCACAGACAAAATATTTAATTTAACTCTTTTACCACATTGTAACATGTAGTGTATTGAAAATTTCATTGTACGTTTTGTCCACTTGAGGCTACCATACACCAAAGAGATGTGAATTTGCCAGAAACCAAAAAAAAAAGAGGCTACCGTACATACATGTACCTGCAGAGGGAGTCTTCTAGGAAGAGATAATAAAGGATCCATGTTTAAAAGCTCATTCAGTTCTAATTCTAAATGTCTCTGCCTGAATATATAACTGTTTCTGTCCCAAGGACTTCACACATAATTGTTTTCCATGGCTCAGGGATGTGATCACATTAAAACTCCAGCTGAATGTTATGCCCTAGGTGTTGGCAAGAGGGAAAAGGAATCAGGCAAGGTTCCCACCCTTGACTGCTTTCCAGTTACCCACTACTGAAAAGTTTTTTATGTCTATGTAGCTGTCAGGTGAGGACAGCATTGGATCTAGTTGTGAAGTTACTTCTATCATTAAATAGACATAATATATAGTACATAATCACTGTTCAGGCTTACAAATGAAAACTGACCCCTCGGGATCATCAGTGCACTTGGCACTGCACCTCAGCAAGAGACAGTTGCCTGATGAGTTGAGCAGAGAAGGGAGTGTACGCTGTTGAAATGTTATTGGCTTCACTTGCCAACCTTACAGCAACACCAGGTGCATTACGTACCATCTGATGCACTCCATTTTCCAAGGCTCCTTCGACAGTACCTTCCAAACCTGTGACCTCTACCATCTAGAAGGACAAGGACAACAGATGCATGGGAACACCACCACCTGCAAGTTCCCCTCCAAGTCGTTCACCATCCTGACTTGGAATTATATCACCGTTCCTTCAATGTTGCTGGGTCAAAATCCCTCCCTAACAGCACTGTGGGTGTACCTACATCACATGGACTGCTGCAGTTCAAGAAGGTGGCTCACCACCACCTTCTCAAGGGCAATTAGGGATGGGCAACAAACTCTGGTCTTTTCAGCAACACTCACATCCCTAGAATGAATTTTTTAAAAAGCTGTGCCATTTCTTTTGCAACCCCATCATCCCCAGTTCTCTTCAATCTCCCATCACCTCAGTCCCCTTCTGAGTTCAAAATGCTAATCCTTACCATCAGTTCTCTTTCTGGCCTCACAGTTGTACGGTTTATAACTTGGATCTGTGCAGAGATAACACACCAGCTCTATGTGCGCTGAAACACATATTTACAAGAGTTTTATATAATGGTTTAAAATGTCTACTCCATGCCTCAGCTCTGGCTTCCAGCTTTTTCTACAGCTTCATTTACTTTTTTCTGAGTCCACACCCAGGCCTAGCCAATCAAGCACAGTGAGCATCAATAGTTAACAGACTCACATAATCAATAACAGAACAATTGAATCCAAGTGGTCTGCTTGAAGCTTTTGTCCCTGCATCCATCTTCTGTCTCTCCTTGTCCATTTCTACCCTACCATCGATGAATCGCTTTTTATCCGCTCTTCTCCCATCCTCTGGAACTCTCTTCCTAGCTTCTTCTGGCTTTGTCACCTCTCTTCTCACTTTCAAAGCGCTGAAGATCTTTCGCTTCACCCATGTCTTCTTTCCCCTCCCCATATCTTCGCCTTCTCTTTTATGCTCCTTGTTAGTGGCCACTGCATTTGCTGCACATCATTGCAGAGTTTTCTGAAAGGTCTTCCTCTATCAAAAGGAACTGCAGTTTTGGCCGGGCATCACACCAGTCTCATTTCAACAATTGCAAGTGGCCATCCACAATAACAATTTGCATTTATGTAGTGCCCTTGACAAGGTACAAATGTCCCAAGGAACCTTTCGAGAATATAATTGGACAAAATTTGACACTGTGCCACGTAAGGATGTTTTAGGATAGGAGGTCAAAAGCTCAGCCAAAGGGGAAGGCTTTAAGGACCATCTTAAAAGAGGAGAGAGAGAGCTGGAGAGAAGGACAGGTTTAAGGAGGGAATTCCACAGTTTATGGCCTAGGCAGCTGAAGGCACCACTGCCAATGATGCAGCAAGGAAATGGGTGTAAGGGGCCAGAGCTTGAAGGGCACAGAGTTCTTGGTAGGTTATAGGCTGAATGAGATTAAAGTGATAGGGAGGGGCAAGAGCATGGAGGGATTTAAACTGAATGCAAAGAATTTTAAATTGAATGCAGGTGATCAAAGTGACAAGAGTTCGTCCAACACTTGTCCTTTCACAAAGAGGTGACGATCCCTACTTAATCAGAGAATCTGTTCCCTGAATTTCTAAGTAACTCATGTCCATTCCATTTGCAAATCAGATGCTTGCTTATCCCTTTTTTTGATTATAAATCTCACTCAGTGCTGAGAGCTCTGACTTTATTAGGTACCTCTGCCCATCTCCTACTGCAGTTTAAGGTGATATCTCAGTTAAGAAACGCCAAGTTAACTCCAATCCAACTAACATGACTGCAGACATTTCTATGACAAAAACATGGAATCAACATACCAGCACACTGGCTGATAATGTGGCAGGAGGCTGAATGTCGGTACACATGTGAGGTACTGAGGGGGACAAGAACACAAGAAACGTGATCAGAAGTAGACCACAGGATCCATTTAGCCTGCTTCGCCATTCAATATGACCAGGGCTGATCTTGGGCTTCAACTCCATTTTCCCACCTGTTCCCCATATCCCTCAATTCCCCGAGAAACCAAAGACTCTCTATCCCAGCTTTAGATGTATTCAACAATGGAGCATCCACAACCCTCTGGTGTAGAGACTTCCAAAGATTCACAACCCTTTGAGTGAAGTAATTACTCCCGCATCTCAGTCCTCGATAGGGTGGATACCCGAAGGATGTTCTCCCTTGTGGGGGAGTCTAGAACTAGGGGGCACAGTTTAAGAATAAGAGGTCTCCCTTTCAAGATGGAGATGAGGAGAATTTATTTCTCTCAGAGGATCATTAGCCTGTGGGATTCTCTTCCCCAGAGAGCAGTGGAGGCTGGATCATTGAATTTATTCAAGGCTGAGTTAGATTTTTGATAGACAAGGGAGTCAAGAGTTATGGGGGTGCAGACAGGAAAGTGGAGTTGAGACCACAATCAGATCAGCCATGATCTCATTGAAGGGCCAAGCAGGCGAAAAGGGCTGAATAGCCTTCCGCTGCTCCTGAATCCTATGTTCCTAGTCCTGCTCTTAAGGACAATACAAAAATTAAATCATTAAATTTGGATGCTAGTTTCAATTCCACAAAATGGTGCAGACGGAATCTCCCTTAATGCTTTTCAATCATACTTTCCGTTAAAATCGCTGCTAGCATTTGAGTCAAGGCTCGCTTTTCTGTCTTGGGACAATAGTGGGAAAGTCTCTCAGGAGGGGTTAAGGGGTGACATACCAGACTGCCACCGGTTAGATGGTCTCCTGAGCTCAACCTTAATCAGGAGTTGACTTTCCTCAATCCAGTTGCAACATGCTCAAGTGGAGCCTAAATGCCAGCATGGATTGGTTGGGCCTAATGGCCTGTTTCTGTGCTGTTTATTCTATGCAGCTTTCATCTGTCCAAAACAGTGAAACCAAACTCAGCTGGTGTCTCATCAGGAGCCCCCTCCCTGGTTCTGGTTATCTCTTGGTGATGCACGTTTGTGGAATCCAGCTGGGGTTTGTTGGTGTATGTCTGTAAATCGCCCTGGGCTATTCATTATTCTGAATGCCGCAAGTCTGATACGACGGCCAATCGCATCGGTGCAAGCCTCAGTTTGATGGTGGAAAATGCACCTGTGTTATATATGTCACTGAATCACAGCCAGAGCCTAGAAACACTCCATCGCTCACCACTGGTTCCCTCCAACACTCCAAGTGTGGCTTCGCTCCAGCTTTCTTTGTAACTTGGCTCTTAGCATTGTATTTCATTGGGCTCGGGGTGCTGCCAGAATGAATGATTAAAGAAATGGTCCATACAGCTCAATCAAGAATTTGAGTGAACAGACTTAGTGGTAACATAAATTTCCTGCCAAGTTCAGGCATATGTTTAATTCCCAGTTACAGTGCAAAAATAAAACTACAGTGCAGCACTCTGGGCTTGCAATGTATATGGTCCTGAAATCTGCCTCAACCCAAATTATGACATACAAAATGGCTAATAGGTGAGGATTACACCTTCCAATCAGTCCCCACATGCTTCTGGGTGGTTTGCGTTAATGATGCCTCATGGGATTGAATTTTCAGACCCTGCCAGGGCCGTCAATAGAGGTGGACGGAGGCCCAATTATATCGGCACCGGCCCGTGTGCCAGTTTCTCGATGCTATGCCTGGCATCAGACATTTACTTCCGAGGCGGGATTGGAACCAGCCGGGCAGAGCCAATTAGGCTTGGTAAGGGCCAAATTAAGACTAACTGAAGGAGGCTGACTGGGAATTTCCAGTTGACCTCCAGCCTCATGCGCCAGCGGGGGCCAGTGTAAGTGCCCGGAGGCAGACATGGCCGCAGACCCGGTGGGGGGGTCTAGTGCTCCATAGAGGCCCAGAGGCTCTCCCCGCATGCCTGCATGCAAGGGCAGCCTGTGGAAGGATTCACACGATCACCCCGCCACCCCCTCCCCCCCACCCCACACACCCACCGCTGCCCTTGCCCCTGTTGTGTGTGGCCTGTTTTCTGAAGCTATGTTTTAAATAAAGATTTTATAAAGTTGGGGAGAACCTCCATGCTGAAGCACCTTCTTCCTTACTAACAATGCCTCGCAACCTGCAGCTCCCCTCAAGCTGGAAGGTCTCTGATTGGCTCCTCCAGCTTCGAGAGTCTGCCCACTTCCCTTAGTTGGATGGAGAACCTGTCTCCATGCCAATTAAGGGGGTATCCCCATCAAAATCCCAATTAGTGACTGTTTCCCCACCCCCCCGCCAGGGTGGGTTCAGGACATGGAAACAGCCCCGACTCTGTTTCCTGCCTCTCCCCTCCTCCGTAGGGAAATTCCAACTCATGGAAACTCAAATCTGATGGCCGGGTGTGGCTCTGCATTGTTGGGTCTAAAGGACGAACATTCTTGTGGTAAAATGCCTTACGTGTCACTTCGTGGGCTTTCAATGCGGGAGCACTCAAGACTTGTGCTTATCCGGTGCCTCAGCACATTTCTCAGATATGTCTCAAACGTACAAGGAATCATTTACAGGAACAGCGGTTGTTGTGTGTAAGGGAGCACATTTGCCACATGGTTCCTGCAGCTGTTCCGGAAGAAGGCTCACCACCACCACCAATGCGAGGGTAACTGAGGATGGGCAATAAATTCCGAGGACAACCAAAACCTGGGAATTTATTCATTTAAATCTCTGGGATGTGGACACAAAGCATCGTCCTGCCGTTTGGACCAGATGTTGGAGCAGGTTAGCGTGTGGGGGCGTGGATTCAACTTCATGGGAAATTATGAAAAAACTGAAAAGAAAGGAGAGCCTAGGAGAGGCTATTAAAGTCCCCAGAACACAAAATAGGACAGAGTGTTTGGAAAGGGCTAGGAATCTAACTTCAAGCACATCAGATAAAGGGACGACAATGAGAAAGGGGACGGGAAATACAGGACTGAAGGTTGTATCTGAATGCACGCAGTATACGAAATAAGGTAAATGAGCTTGTGGCGCAGATTGAAATTGGCAGGTATGATGTGGTGGGCATCACGGAGACATGGCTGCAAGGGGATCAGGACTGGGAGCTAAATATCCAAAGATATACATCCTATCGAAAAGATAGGCAGGTTGGCAGAGGGGGTGGGGTTGCTCTGTTAGTAAGAAATGAAATTAAATCGATAGCAAGAAATGACGAAGGGTCAGATGATGTAGAATCTGTGTGGGTAGAGTTGAGGAACCGCAAAGGTCAAAAAACCATAATGGGAGTTATGTACAGGCCAACGAACAGTAGTCAGGATGTGGGACACAAGATACACCAGGAGATAGAAAAGGCGTGTAAGAAAGGCAAGGTTACAGTGATCATGGGGGATTTCAATATGCAGGTAGACTGGGAAAATCAGGTTGGTAGTGGATCCCAAGAAAAAGAATTTGTAGAATGCCTACACGATGGCTTTTTGGAGCAGCTTGTGGTGGAGCCCACTAGGGAACAGGCAATTCTAGATTTAGTGATGTGTAATGAGGCAGATTTGATAAGGGAGCTTAAGGTGAAGGAATCCTTAGGTGGAAGTGACCATAATACGATAGAATTTACCCTGCAATATGAGAGGAAAAAGCTGGAATCAGCTGGAATTACAGTTGAATAAAGGCAACTACAGAGGCATGAGGGAGGAGCTGGCCATAATTGACTGGGAGATGAGCCTAGCAGGAAAGACAGTGGAACAGCAATGGCAGGAGTTTCTGGGAGTAATTTGGGAGACACAGTAAAAATTCATCCCTAGGAAGAAGAAGCATACTAAAGGGAGGACGAGGCAACCATGGCTGACAAGGGAAGTCAGGGACAGCATAAAAGCTAAAGGGAAAGCATACAATGCGGCGAAGAGCAGTGGGAAACCAGGGGATTGGGAAGCCTACAAAGACCAACAGAGGACAACTAAAAAAGAAGTAAGGAGGGAGAAGATTAAATATGAGGGTAAACTAGCCAGTAATGTAAAAGAAGATTCCAAGAGCTTTTTTTTAGATATATAAAGGGTAAGAGAGAGGCAAAAGTGGACATTGGGCCACTGGAAAATGACGCTGGAGAAGTAGTAGTGGGGAACAAAGAAATGGCAGAGGAACTGAATAGGTACTTTGCATCAGTCTTCACGGTGGAAGACACGAGTAACATCCCAAAAGTTCAAGAGAGTCGGGGGGGCAGAGGTGAGTATGGTGGCCATTACCAAGGAGAAGGTGCTAGGAAAACTGAAAGGTCTGAAGATGGATAAATCACCGGGGCCAGATGGATTACACCCCAGAGTTCTGAAGGAGATAGCTGAAGAGATAGTGGAGGAGTTAGTGGTGATCTTTCAGGAATCACTGGAGTCAGGGAGGGTCCCAGAGGACTGGAAAATCGCTAATGTAACTCCCCTGTTTAAGAAGGGATTGAGGCAAAAGATGGGAAATTACAGGCCGATTAGCCGGACCTCGGTCGTTGGTAAGACTTTAGAGTCCATTATTAAGGATGAGATTTCAGAATACTTGGAAGTGCATGATAAAATAGGGCAAAGTTAGCATGGTTTCATCAAGGGGAGGTCATGCCTGACAAATATGTTAGAATTCTTTGAGGAGGTAATGAGTAGGTTAGACAAAGGAGAGCCAATGGATGTTATCTACTTGGACTTCCAGAAGACCTTTGACAAGGTGCCGCACAGGAGGCTGCTCAGTAAGATAAGAACCCATGGTGTTAGAGGCAAGGTACTAGCATGGATAGAAGATTGGCTGTCTGGCAGGAGGCAGAGAGTGGGGATAAGGGGGTCATTCTCAGGATGGCGGCTGGTGACTAGTGGAGTTCCGCAGGGGTCAGTGTTGGGACCACAACTCTTCACTTTATACATTAATGATCTAGATGAAGGAACTGAGGGCATCCTGGCTAAGTTTGCAGATGATACAAAGATAGGTGGAGGGACAGGTAGTATTGAGGAGGCAGGGAGGCTGCAGAAGGATTTGGACAGGTTAGGAGAATGGGCAAAGAAGTGGCAGATGGATTACAACGTGGGGAAGTGTGAGGTCATGCACTTTGGTAGGAAGAATAGAGGCATAGACTATTTTCTAAATGGGGAGAGAATTCAGAAATCTGGAGTGCAAAGGGACTTGGGAGTCCTAGTCCAGGATTCTCTTAAGGTTAACTTGCAGGTTGAGTCAGTAGTTAGGAAGGCAAATGCAATGTTGGCATTTATTTCGAGAGGACTAGAATATAAAAGCAGGGATGTGCTGCTGAGGCTTTATAAGGCTCTGGTCAGACCACATTTAGAATATTGTGAGAAATTTTGGGCCCCATATCTCAGGAAGGATGTGCTGGCCCTGGAGAGGGTCCAGAGGAGGTTCACGAGAACGATCCCAGGAATGAAAGGCTTAACATATGAGGAACATTTGAGGACTTTGGGTCTATACTCGATGGAGTTTAGAAGGATGATGGGGGATCTGATTGAAACTTACAGAATACTGAAAGGCTCGGATAGAGTGGACGTGGGGAAGATGTTTCCATTAGTAGGAGAGAACAGGACCCGAGGGCACAGCCTCAGAGTAAAGGGAAGACCTTTTAGAACAGAGATGAGGAGAAAGTTCTTTAGCCAGAGAGTGGTGACTCTATGGAATTCATTGCCACAGAAGGCTGTGGAGGCCAGGTCACTGAGTGTATTTAAGACCGAGGTAGATAGGTTCTTGATTGGTAAGGGGATCAAAGGTTACGGGGAGAAGGCTGGAGAATGGGGTTGAGAAACTTATCAGCCATGATTGAATGGTGGAGCAAACTCGATGGGCCAAATGGCCTAATTTCTGCTCCTATGTCTTATGGTCTTATGTCACAGGTGGTGGAGATGGTAAAAAAAATGAACTAAAAATGGACAAAGACATCTGACTCTCTGATTCTCAACGGCAAATTTGTAGTGGAGTTTTTAAGGTCTGGCTATTCCTGCACCTTGAACCCTTGTTCTTCTAGCTGGTGGGGGTCGTGGGTTCTGGAGATACTTTTTTAAAAATTCTTTCATGGGACGTAAGTGTTGCTGGCCAGCATTTGTTGCCCATCCTAATTACCCTGAGAAGGTGATGGTGAGTCACCTCCCTGAACCGCTACAGTCCATGTGGTGTAGGTACACCCACAGTGCTATTAGGGAGGGAGTTCCAGGATTTTGACCCAGTGACAGTGAAGAAACGGCGATACAGTTCCAAGTCAGGATGGTGAGTTGCTTGGAGGGGAGCTTGAATGTGGTGGTGGTCCCATGCATCTGCTGCCCTTGTCCTTCCAGATGGAGGAGGTCATGGTTTTGCAGGGTGCAGTCGAAGGAGCCTTGGTGAGTTGGGTGTAGTACATCTTGTAGATGGTATATGCTGCTGCCAAGGTGTGTCGGTAGTGGAGGGAGTCAATGTTTAAGGTGGTGAATGGGGTGTCAATCAAGCAGGCTCCTTTACCCTGGAAAGAGTACAACTTCTTGAGTGTTGTTAGAGCTGCACTCATCCAGGTAAGTGAGGCATAGAGCATGGGACATGGGGCTATTCTCAGTCTTATTCCCCTGTCTTCAGGGAGCAGCTTCCATCCTACTGATAAGCAGTCAGCTAAGATACCAACTGTGACTGGTACCTCAGCAACATTTTGACCCGTGTTCTACCATTTCACTGTTCCACACACTGCCCTCCACCTCAGGGCAGGTGCAAGGGTATTTACCACCCTAGGTTAACCTTCAGCTTGGCGCCACATCCCACCTCACCTCACCCACCCACCAACCCCCACCTCCCACCTCCCACAATTAACTTTTGAAAATGAAGACAGTAAAATGGTCCCAGTCTCACACGACCGCTAAATATTGTCAAACTCACGGGCACTCATTGTCCATGGCCTGCCCTCAGCCCTCACTCCGGTCTCAGCCTCCCAAGTCCCATCCCACTGCCCTGCCTCTGTAGCACCATGTTGCCTTGCCGCCGCTTAGAATCACATAGTCCGCTTCTGCACCTCTCGTGTGACCTCAGCCCGCATCACGAGCTGTGCACCCGGGGATGGGGGTGGGGTGGTGATGGGGGTATGAAAGGAAAATTATTTAGATGGTCAGCAATCACATGCAGGTGGAGGGAAACAGTTGGGAGAGTGCGAGCATTTGCGGGGGGTCAGCAGGGCTGGGAAAGAGCTGCTCGTTGCTGTTGCCTGCTAGAAGATTCCCGAAGGGCAGGGAGGGAGGAAGGAGGGACTGAACTGAAACAGCCTAGTGCCCTGTCCCTGGGCACTTGATTTAGTTGTTCATACTCATAATACAGCCGTGTCAGTGGCATAGTGGTATTGTCACTGGACTAGTATTCCAGAGATCCAGGAGAATGCTTTGGGGGGCCCAGGTTCAATCCCACCATGGCACTGATTTGCTAATGCCCTTTAGGGAAGGAAACCTGCTGTCCTTAGCTGGCCTGGCCTGCATGTGACTCCTGACCCACACCAATGTGGTTGACTCTTATATACCCTCTGAACAAGGGCAATAAGTGCTGGCCTAGCCAGCGATGCCCACATCCCATAAATAAATGTTTTTTTTGCCATGTTGCTGCCCCCATCCCCTACACATCCAAGGCGACTGCCTAGTTTGCCTGGTGATTGCGCTGACCCCGCTCTATCTTGCTCCTTACAGGTCCTGACTGAATCCGTCAAAAAAATTCCCCTGCCTCTGTTAAAGAAATCAATGCAGGTGTTTAGTGCAATTTTTGGAATCTGTACTGTATGATAAATAAGCCAAAAAGATTGTTTTTTTCATTATTGGTGACCAAAAGTATGATTTGGCTGTGTGGTTAGCCATTCGCAAATTTTGGCAAGGCATGGAAATGTAACAGGGATTGAAGAAGTATCGGTTTCAAGTCATTTGGCCACCAGTGTGGAAAATGATACTTTTATGTCCTGAGGTCAAGTACAGTAGAGTGCTTGCTTTCTGAGCTCAAATCTCTGGAAAAATATCCCAAAGTCACTTTATTGGAAAAGCGTGCAGCATTTTTGGAACTCCACAGATGAACGAACTTGTAAACGTCTTGCAAACATCAAGTCCAATTTTCAGGCGTGCAGAGAGGGGATTTCATGTTTTTGATCTTCCAGTGGGGGTCATTTGGAAATGCTTGGTGTCATTTTTTTTACCACCAGCCGTTCAAACTAATATTTGAAAAATGTGCCCAGTATGTGCCTGCGTTTCTGACGTGTGCTGCTGCTGGAGGGTAAGGCTCCACATAGGAGCTCACAAGTTCAAGTCCCACTTCGGGGACTTGAGCACAAAATCAAGGCTGACACTCCGGTGCGGTACTGAGTGCAGTGCTGCGCTGTCAGAGGTGCCAGCTTTCAGGTGAGGCATTAAACTGAAGCCCCTTAAGCTGCCTCCTGTAAGTTGGGGTAAAAGATCTCATGGCACCTGTTCAAGAAGAGCAGGGGATTCCTCCTGGCCAATTTTTTTGTTATTCATTAATGGGATACGGGCGTTCCTGGCTTGGCCAGCACTTATTGCCCATCCCTAATTGCCCTTGCTGAGAGGGCATTTAAGAGTCAACCACATTGCTGTGGGTCTGGAATCACATGTCAGCCAGAGCAGGTAAGGACAGCAGATTTCCTTCCCTAAAGGACATTAGTGAACCAGATGGGTTTTCACGACAATGAGCAATGGTTTCATGGTCATCATTAGACTTTTAATTCCAGATTTTTATTGAATTCAAGCTCCACCATGCGTTGTGGCAGGAGTCGAACCCAGGTCCCCAAAGCATTATCCTGGATTAGCAGTCCAGTGACCATACCACTACACCTCCACCTCCCCAATATTTATCCTTCAACCAACATCGCTAAAACTAAAATTGTCTGATCAATATCACATTGCTTTGTGCATTACAACAGTGATGACACTTTGTTGGCGGTGAGCTACTTGAGGATATCCTGAGATCATGAAAGGCGCTACATAAATGCATGTCCTTCTTTTCTTTTTGGAGCTCCCAACAGGAATGCTCATTCAGTCACAAAACACACATGGACACACTGCCCGACATCTGATATAGGACTCTGCGTAAACATATAAGTGTATCATTAAAAAAAAATGGATTTGTAAGCTGCATAATTTTTTTTACAGAATAAAAAGGGATTTAAAGTTTGCTGAAGATAGTATTTGCATACAAGCACCAAAAATAAAAGCAGTCAGTGTGATTCGAAGCTGATGAGCTTACAATAGAGTTGCCAGGAATTGATTATTTCGGCTGGCTCTGTTAATCAAGCCATTTGGCCACCAGTGTGAAAAATTAACACTTTCAATTCCTGAGGTCAAGCCCTGCGCTTGCTTTCTGGGCTCAAATCTCTGGCAAAATATTCCAATGTCACTTTATTGGAGCTGCTTGCTACAGATGAGAGAACAGAATGTGGAGAGGCGTTCACTGAAGAACCAGACTCAGTAAGATGAATTAGTTTGGTGCTCATTAATGTGAAGGGAGTTACATTCTTGCACTTTGTTTCAGCATGAAATACTTCCAGGTAAGGTAGAGAGCCACAGGGCCAGGTGCAAAACAGCTCCCTCGACTGTGCGCTACCTCAGGGCTATTCAACCATTAAGGTGCTTCCATTGCCTACACCAGTCATCCAACTCTGTCAGCAATTTAATTCCAATTGGGTTAACCCAGACCCAGCAGGAATTCCATTAAGATTGTCCACATTAGTCTCACCTCAATTCCAGTGGCGGCGGAAGACCAGTCCAGGTCTCACCAGACACTCACTGCTCCAGCAAGGCTTCGGACAACAAATGGGAACCAGCTCCACATTTACTCTTCCCAGCCCCAGGCAGTTGTGGCCATTTGCAGCATCACTGCTGCTGCCTGGATAAGGTCAGATCCCAGACCGGGGATCAAGTGGAGACATCCCTGCTTGGATCCGCTCGCTTCTAATTTAAAGAGAGTTTTTTCTTTTGAATTACGAGGGGTTTTGATTCAGTAGATAGGGGGAGAATATTTCTACAAGCAGGAGGACGGGTAACCAAGGATGCTGATGTTAGGAATTTGGCACAAAAAAAGAGCCAGAGGGTAGACGCAGAAACATTCCTGTAGTTGTGATTTGGAATGCACTCCCAGTCAAAAGGGAATTGGATGTATCCTTAAAAGAAGAAAATTCTGTAGGGCAATGGAGATAGAGCAAGAGAGTGGGACTAATTGGTAGCTTTTTCCTCCACAGCTAGCACAGGCACGATGGGCTGAAATGCCTCGTTCTGTGCAGCACGATTCAACAATTCTACATTGCTCCTTTAAAAGGAATCCCCTGCACACAAAAGCTTTTTCACTGCACACAATTGTGCTGTGTCTGTACTTGCACTGGCTACTGATAGTCGATCCATCTCTGCCATAATACCTGACAAATCATTGTAAGAAAATCCTTTGGTATGACAGTGATGGAATCCTTAACGTTCCTCATTCTGCTCCCTCTTCACCGGCACCTGATGCACCCTCCCTTCCCCAGAGGTTAACCCTTCCAACAGATTTAATGATACCATTGATTAACATCTCTCTCCCTCCCTGCACAACTCTCTCTTGATGAAGCCAAAATATTTCACGTCTGGGTAACATTGTGTGAATGACAGGAATGTGATTCCAGAAGAATTTCAGCAAAGTGGAAGAAGGGGTAGGGTAGGAGTCTGGGTGGGGGGGGGGGCATGGGGTGGGAGGAGAGGGGGGTGTGTTGGGGTGGTGGATCTGTCACAAATGAACAGGAGTGTCACAGAAAGGGTTAATTTAACAGCGTCTTTTTTGATGAAAGAAAGGAACTATTTTTACTCAATTGTTGATTGGTGGGAGAGATTGTGGGGAATCTAGAACTAGGGAGCATGGTTTCAAAGTAAAGGGTCACCCACTTAAGACAGAGGTGAGGAGGAATTTCTTCTCTCAGAGCTGGGTGATTAGTGTTTGGAATTCCCTTCCCTAGTGAGCAATGGAGGCTGGATCATTGAATATATTCAAGGCTGAGTTGGACAGATTTTTGATTGACAAAGGAATTAAGGGTTATGGGGGACAGGCAGGAAAGTGGAGTTAAGGCCACATTGGATCAGCCATGATCGTATTGAATTGCAGAGCAGGCTCGAGGGGCTGAATGGCCTTCTCCTGCTCCTGTTTCTAATGTTCTTATGAGAGGGAGAGGAGAGGAGAAAGAGCTGAGACAGAGCAATGACAGGGAATGCCTGGTCAGATGTTCCTGGTAGCTACAAATATGTTGAGCCATTAAGCCAGGATTTATCGCTGCCTGCCTTTATAGGCTTCTAAAAGCTTAAAACCCCATATACAGCTCAGGTTAGATAATCCTTGAGTGAGCCCCAATTTCTTCATCCAGTAACCGTCACTGCCACATTCTATGCATTCTTCGGATCTAATTCCTAACTTCCCAATTTCCCCAGCCTCACTCAACGGTGAAGGCTATAGCCTCTGCAATCCGTCCACCCCACCTCCCTTTCCTCACACCCACCTCACCACAGCAGGAACAGAGAGGCTTGTAAGGAGTGCAAAATTCCAAGTCAGACTATCTGACACATTTATTTCTGATCAACCATAAATTTTCACCTTGTTTTGTCTTCTCCAGTTCACTTCAGATCAAAATCTTCCGCCCCAGTCCCAGTGATTTCTGTCAGACTCTTTCGACGTTTATCAGAGTTGAACTTTACCGTGAAGAATACAATCCAACGTTGCAAAGAGAGGCTTGACAAGTGCTGTCAGACGGCCCTGTGCACACAGGCAGCTGGCAGCATTCAGCTGTATGTGGATCAAACACAATGAGGCACAGCCCCCTCGCTCTATAGGCATTATCAATCGTTTTATTTCAGGGAGCTCCCCTTGCTCAAAGTCACTGCAGCAGCTTCACCCACAGCCACAATCGATGAAGGGCAGGGCCTTTCTGAAGAATCCTGAGTTTGGAAGATTACCTGGGTCTTCGGCTCCCTGACCTTCCACCCTCCCCCCCACACCCCGCCCCCCCCTCCCCCACCCCACCATGAATCAATCCCAACAAAATGCTGGATTGGCACATAAAGAGTGCTGTGTCTTCCAAATAACTGCTGCAGAAGATCAAGGTCTAAGCTCATAGGGAGAAGCGAAAAGGAAGAGTGAGCAGGTTGGCAAGGGTAGAGACAGAAGACTGTACAAGGGCAATACAGGGAGAATGAAAATCATTCAGGATTACAACAGGGTGGAAGGGAGGCATGACACAGGGAGAGGAGGAGAGTGGGGAAGAGCAATCAATGTCACTGTGACGAGGGAGTTGAGGTACCTCTACGTGCACAATCTTTTAAAAAAAATAATTATTTATGTTTTGTTTCCCAGAAACTGGGTGGACAACATTGTGAATCTAATTCTCAGTAAGTGGGATATAGGGTAATTTGATAAGGTGGATTCAAAATTGGCTTAGTTGTAGGAGGCAGAGGGTGATGACAGATGGATGCTTTAGTGACTGGAAGCCAGTGTCCAGTGGCGTACCACAGGGATCAGTGCTCAGTCCCCTATTATTCGTCATTTATATAAGCGACATCGATGACTATGTGGGGGGTAGGATTAGTAAGTTTGCTGATGACACAAAAATTGGCTGGGTGGTTAACAGTGAGGTTGAGTGTCTTGGGCTGCAGGAAGATATAGACGGGATAGTCAAATGGGCATATAAGTGGCAGATGGAATTTAACCCTGAAAAGTGTGAGGTGATACACTTTGGAAGGAGTAATTTGACAAGGAAGCATTCAATGAACGGCATGACACTAGGAAGTTCTGAGGAACAAAGGGACCTTGGCGTGTGTGTCCGTAGATCTCTGAAGGCGGAGGGGCATGTTAGTGGGGTGGTGAAAAAGGCATATGGGACACTTGCCTTTATCAATCGAGGTATAGATTACAAAAGTAGGGAGATCATGTTGGAGTTGTATAGAACCTTGGTGTGGCCACAGCTTGAGTACTGCGTGCAGTTCTGGTTGCCACATTATAGGAAGGATGTGATTGCACTGGAGGGGGTGCAGAGGAGATTCACCAGGATGTTGCCTGGGATGAAACATTTAAGTTATGAAGATAGGTTGGATAGACTTGGGTTGTTTTCATTGGAGCAGAGAAGACTGAGGGGTGACCTGATCGAGGTGTACAAGATTATGAGGGGCATGGACAGGGTGGATAGGGAGCAGCTGTTCCCCTTAGTTGAAGGGTCAGTCATGAGGGGACACAAGTTCAAGGTGAGGGGCAGGAGGTTCAGGGGGGATGTGAGGAAAAACTTTTTACCCAGAGGATGGTAACAGTCTGGAATGCGCTGCCTGGGAGGGTGGTGGAGGCGGGTTGCCTCACATCCTTTAAAAAATACCTGGATGAGCACTTGGCACGTCATAACATTCAAGGCTATGAGTCAAGTGCTGGTAAATGGGATTAGGTAGGTAGGTCAGGTGTTTCTCACGTGTCGGTGCAGACTCGATGGGCCGAAGGGCCTCTTCTGCACTGTGTGATTCTGTGATTCTGTGAAGTGAAAATAAAGATGGTCTGGGAAAATACCTCAGCAATCAGCGGCAAGGTTCACTTGCCTATCGGTCACATGATCTCTTTCGCTTGTGGCTACTGTGCTCGGGTTCAAGTCCCAGACCAGAGACTTGAACACAGAACCCAAGCTGACACCCCAGTGTAGTATTTAGAGAATATCACACTGTCGGAGGTGCCGTCTTTCAGGTGAGATATTAAACTGAGGCCCCCATCTGCTCTCTTAGGTGGACATTAAAGATCTCTATTTCAATGACCATTAGGGGAGCTCTTTGTGATGTCCTGGTCAACGTTTACCCATCAAATACCTAAAAATAGATTATTTGTTCTTGGCATAGTCCTGTTTATGCACAATTGTATTCTTCCTCTTTGTCCTAATAGTATATTTTTAACCTCTGGATGATCTTATTTTGGCTTCTCAAATGGCTTAAGCCACTTCCTCTTTAAAAGCTGCACAGGCTCCCAGTGGATTAAACTACATCCTAGTTACTTCCATTGTTTGGGATTCTCAATCCCAACATAAATAATTCCCAGATTATCCTGTTCTTACTGCTCAGGTAATCTGTCCACTGTCAGTTTTCACAGCAGTACATTTCAGGAGTCAAATCCCTTTGGGTTCAATTTTGTGTGGTAGCACACTGGTTCATACATCTGTGTAGTGCTTTTAGTGCAGCATTTTAATGCAGCTTTACTCTTGTTATATTAGACAAATTAACAACTGTATTAAGTGGCGCACAACAGAACTTTATCTAAGTGCATTAACCAGTGCAATACCAAGGGAAATGAGACTACCCTGAGTTTAATGTCATCTGCTCAGGTTTAATTTTTGATTTATCGTTAGACTGTGTTACTGATTGAACAATTTAATGGGCTGGAACATGCTGGGTTTTGCTCCAATGTGAAAACTACAACCCTAAACTCAGGATTTGTTTTGTGGATAATTGTGGCCACAGACACATACATCAGTTCTCATTAAGTGGCACTTGCTAGGGTGTCAAATGCTTCATTACTGCACGGACCCTACTGTGTTGCTGTATTTTTTATTGACTCTGGAAGCTGACTGGAATAAATTAGCTTCAACCTTTCACCCCATCCATTCACCCTCCTTTACTCTCCAGTCCCCAGTGTTACAGTGCTTCACCCTATCCATTGCCCCTCCTTTACTCTCCAGTACCCAGTGTTACAGTGCATCACCCTATCCATTGCCCCTCCTTTACTCTCCAGTCCCCAGTGTTTACAATGCATCACCCTATCCATTCACCCTCCTTTACTCTCCAGTCCCCAGTGTTACAGTGCTTCACCCTATCCATTCACCCTCCTTTACTCTCCAGTACCCAGTGTTACAGTGCTTCACCCTATCCATTGCCCCTCCTTTACTCTCCAGTACCCAGTGTTACAGTGCTTCACCCTATCCATTGCCCCTCCTTTACTCTCCAGTCCCCAGTGTGTACAGTGCTTCACCCTATCCATTGCCCCTCCTTTACTCTCCAGTACCCAGTGTTACAGTGCTTCACCCCATCTATTCATTCTCCTTTACTCTCCAGTACCCAGTGTTACAGTGCTTCACCCCATCTATTCATTCTCCTTTACTCTCCAGTACCCAGTGTTTACAGTGCTTCACCCTATCCATTCATCCTCCTTTACTCTCCAGTACCCAGTGTTACAGTGCTTCACCCTATCCATTCACCCTCCTTTACTCTCCAGTCCCCAGTGTTACAGTGCTTCACCCTATCCATTGCCCCTCCTTTACTCTCCAGTACCCAGTGTTACAGTGCTTCACTCTATCCATTGCCCCTCCTTTACTCTCCAGTACCCAGTGTTTACAGTGCTTCACCCTATCCATTGCCCCTCCTTTGCTCTCCAGTACCCAGTGTTTACAGTGCTTCACCCCATCCATTCACCCTCCTTTACTCTCCAGTACCCAGTGTTTACAGTGCTTCACCCTATCCATTCACCCTCCTTTACTCTCCAGTACCCAGTGTTACAGTGCTTCACCCTATCCATTCACCCTCCTTTACTCTCCAGTCCCCAGTGTTACAGTGCTTCACCCTATCCATTCACCCTCCTTTACTCTCCAGTATCCAGTGTTACAGTGCTTCACCCTATCCATTCACCCTCCTTTACTCTCCAGTACCCAGTGTTACAGTGCTTCACCCTATCCATTGCCCCTCCTTTACTCTCCGGTCCCCAGTGTTACAGTGCATCACCCTATCCATTCACCCTCCTTTACTCTCCAGTACCCAGTGTTTACAGTGCTTCACCCTATCCATTGCCCCTCCTTTACTCTCCAGTACCCAGTGTTACAGTGCTTCACCCTATCCATTGCCCCTCCTTTACTCTCCAGTACCCAGTGTTACAGTGCTTCACCCTATCCATTCACCCTCCTTTACTCTCCAGTACCCAGTGTTACAGTGCATCACCCTATCCATTCACCCTCCTTTACTCTCCAGTACCCAGTGTTTACAGTGCATCACCCTATCCATTCACCCTCCTTTACTCTCCAGTACCCAGTGTTACAGTGCTTCACCCTATCCATTCACCCTCCTTTACTCTCCAGTACCCAGTGTTTACAGTGCATCACCCTATCCATTCACCCTCCTTTACTCTCCAGTACCCAGTGTTTCAGAACTCTGCACTATCTCTTCCCCCTCCTTTACCCTCTAGTACGTCATGTGTTAGTTCCTCACGCTCGGTGTTCCCCCTCCTTAACCTCCTTGTGTTCAGCCCCTTGCCATGTCTGTTCTCTTTCCTTCACTCTGAAGTACTCGACAACATAAACATTCAATTAATTGAAAAAGGGATTAGCACCCAAAGGTGGTGCCTGCTGAGGCTATGTTCACCCATGACAATGCACTCAGTAGTTAAAATTGTATCTACACCAGCCTGAACCCAGAACAGAAAAGAACCCACGGTCTGAAGGCTCAGCTTTTAATGATTAACTTAATATAAAAACAAAGAAATACCAAAAATAGACAGCAGGTTGGACAGGTCTGTAGCAGTAGTTCATCTTTGCAGAAAAAAGATGGATCTGCTGCATATTTCCAACAAGTTTTTGTTTTTAATTTAAGATTCCACGTGTTATTTAATCTCAAGTTTATAAGCAACCTGATGAGTTGATTGATGGTGCGTTTTCTCTGGGGTAAAAGAATATTTCTGTCTGGAAAGGATTACATCCCATTTTCCTGTACCTCTCCACTGCAGTACAATAGCTGGCCTAATAATAACTCCTCAAACTCCAAAAGCAACAAGATTTGGCATGCTAGGTCAGCCAAAAGAGTGCTGGGGTTCCAGTGAGTCAACTGAAATCAAAGCCAGTAAAAGCTTTGATGTCAAAGTACTGATTCCCTCATCAAAAAACATGGATGAGAGGAACAGGAAAGCAGTAAGGGGAGGGAGAGGAAGTGGCAGACGTCATTGAACACTACACCGGCCATCCATCACCAGCGAAGGACTGCAGATGCCAAGGAGTTGTGTCACTGCAACTCCCTCTTTCCCATTATCAGCCTGTTTAACATTTCCAAGCTTCTCCTCAACATGTTCAGCCAAGTGAACACGGACTGTGCATATTGTTTATATTGTGATTATAACTTTTCTCCTCTTCGTTAAGGTGCCAGATGTTCATACCCAGGGAACGGAAAGCTCTGCATTTCGAGCAGCTGGTGTCAGCAGCAAATACTCCAAGATAAGAATAGGAGTGGGCCATTCAGCTGCTCAAGTCTGTTCCGTCATTCAGTTAGGTCATGCCTGGTTTGTATCTTAACTCCATTCACCTATCTTGGTTCGGTAACCCCTAATACCCACATCCAAACAATAACTATCGATCTCAGTTTTGAAATTTACAGTTGACCAACAGGCCTCAATAGCTCTTTGAGGGTTTCAGATTTCCACTACCCTTTGTGTGAGGCAATGCTTCCTAACATCCGCCCCGCAAATATGCTTCTTTGTTCTGGGTTTCCCCCAAAAATGAAATAGTTCCTCTCTATCCATCCTATGAACTCCTTTGACCCAGTTTAGCCCTAGTCAGGTAGGTCAGGTGTAGCACAGGTAGGTGCAGAGAAAACTCCCTCAGCTCTGTGCAAACAAACTGCATCTCAATCCACAACCTCTCAGAGAAGTAACCCTAGTGCACCAGTATCATGTTTAACATTCCCAACACAAGGCTTTGTTTTATGAGGTAGCTGAATTCTGGACCATTTTGTGCTGTGTGGGCAGAGGCAGACTGGCCATATGGGAAATTGGGACAAAAACAAAAATAGCTGGCGAACTCATCAGGTCTGACAGCATCTGTGGAGAGGAAGACAGAGTTAACGTTTCGAGTCCGCATGACCCTTCGTCAGAACGCCAGCTATTTTTGTTTTTGTTTCAGATTTCCAGCTTCCGCTGTATTTTGCTTTTATCTTCGTGGGAGATTGGGAGGTTGGCCCAGTAGCCCTATGAACGGTTCCAAAGCACTGTATTTTTGGCAGCCACATTTTTCCATGAGAATCCCAAAGAATGCTGCGTCTGTTCAGGTGGGCCATTCCCCCTCTCTGTGGGCCCATAACCAGTAAGAACTGGACTGAGATTCCCAAAATGCATTTCAAGGAGGATCCTTAAATGGAACGGTCAGAGGAAAATTTCACCCCATCAGTCCCTGAGTTACATTTATCTCCAAGACCCACAGATGAAAGGCTGGTGTCTAATCAACTCGGCCTTCCAATGCCCTCAAAGCCTGATTTATACACAAGTAAACAAAAGATGGGAAAAGTTTCTTCATTCCATCAAACCTGCTCCTTTCATAAACCAAGTGCATATCACGGACTCCACTTCACTTAATTAATCCCCTGAGAAAAATAATTTCCCATCCCCTAAGGGAACCTATCAAAACTCCAGGATATTTATGACTTCCACAGCTTTATTGTTCAGCCCTGACCTCTGCCCTTGACAGACACAACATCCTCCCTTCAATAGAACTGTTAACATGCTATTGACAACTGTCCCAAGATGTTTCATTCTCATTTCTCCTGAGCCACTTTACTAGGCAACCCTGCACCTTCTGTGGAGAGGCCTTGTGCCCATGTTCTCCCATGGAAAAGCCACATTCTCACCATAGAAATTGCATCCAGGTCCCCATGCCAACGCCAATGCCAGCGGTATCCGCATTATGCTCCATTATCACAACAGAATTAGCCACCTCAGCACAGTAAAATTAGTTATCTGATCTCCCCAGAGAGTACATGGTGTTGACAAATTGTGACAAACTGTTACCCTGGATCTAACCCCCAGCAGATTATCTGTTTTTCTTTCCCTGCTGATAACTTGAGAATCCAGAGGTAATGTGTCTCTAAGTTAATCAAGACTTTTTTTCCAACATGTCAACCTACCAAAAATCTAAGCTGATTTTAGCTTATATAGCAGAATATTGCAGACTCCTTGATGTCATGCCCAGTAAAGGTATGTTATATTCATAATTTTACAGATGGACTGAGCTCATATGGAGCTGTAACTGTCTTTTATTTGTTTAAAATGGACACCGATGAACTGTTAAGGTGGCTGCCAAGGGGCCGGGTACCCTTTGCTTATTCAACACAGACTATCAAGCTTCTGGAAAGTTACGAATTGAAAAGAACATTGGCTGGGGGCCTCCCCCTGGAATGGACATGCCAAACCAAATGTCATCTGTGGAATTCATGCCTGCCATTGTTCGCAGCTTACTCAAAACACAGTGTTATGGACTCCCAGACTCTATATCTCTCCAGGTTTGCAGTTCAACTAAGGAAAGGTGACGAGATCAGTTATCCACCAGGTAAGTGTGAAAGACTACCGAGGCATAGATTCCAAAAGTAGGGAGATCATGTTGGAGTTGTATAGAACCTTAGTGAGGCCACAGCTGGAGTACTATGTGCAGTTCTGGTCACCACATTATAGGAAGGATGCGATTGCACTGGAGGGGGTGCAGAGGAGATTCACCAGGATGTTGCCTGGGATGAAACATTTAAGCTATGAAGAAAGTACTGGTAAATGGAATTAGGTAGGTAGGTCAGGTGTTTCTCACGTGTTGGTGCAGACTTGATGGGCCGAAGGGCCTCTTCTGCACTGTATGATTCTGTGATTCTGTGACCAGCCTTCTCCTATTTATATCAATGGCCTTTTAGCTTTAAGTTATTCTGGTGGACAATGGCCACTGACCATGTGGCAAAAATTGGCTGCTGCTACTGAGATCCTTTATTGTCCCAAGACCCAGAAGAGACCAGGGCAGACTGCATAAGAATACAGATAAGACAACATATTGCAGAGAAAGACTGTGCCATCTTTGCCTTTCAATCATCTATCATCAGCCAGTCTGAGAATCAGTCTCTGAGAACTAGACGCAAGTTATCAAGCAGTCAAAGTACTTAACCTGTTCCAGTTTCAAGGTTCACCTGAGAAACACTGCAAGAAGCCTCATAACCTGGTGTGAACCTTTCACTTTACAGGATCCTCATTTCAACTTTAAATCACTGAATCCATTGAAGAAGCCATAGGCCTGCCACATGGGAGACCAGAAATTGTAAATCAGATGCTGAGTTAACTGTAATCTGTAAAAGTGCACTATCTTTATCTGATTTCAGTCTTTGTGCATGTGTGTGTGTGTGTGTGTGTGTGTGCATGAGACCGAGTATGTGATGTAGCGTTAATTTGGGGTAAGTATGTGAGAATAAATAACCTCATTTATTTTAAACTCACGAAGGATTGCTGCTGAATTACTTAATTGGAATACACACTCCAAGGGCAAGAAAAGACACACCTCTTTCCGTACAAAAGATACTGATTATTGGCAGTAAGACAGCAGAAACATTCTGTCCGTGACATTGCATTGTGATTCATTAGTCAATAGCTCTGGTTCCATGGTTAGTTCTCCTTATTATAAAATACTGCCAGGAGTTAAGAGGCAGTCAAAGATAATAAAAAAAAACCTGTTTCAGGGGCAGTAGGACTTCAGATACATTGGTTATTTTTTTTCAATATCACTCACCAATGAGTTTTCTTTTTCATTTTAATGCCCTTCTGTTTTTGAAAATATCTTCTTGTTCAACCATAGTGTTTTCTGAGGGTTTACTAGGCAGATTGCGAGGCAGTAAATTCACCTCATCACGTGTTTGTGATTTTATTAAAGCCCAGTTATTCTGCCTCCCTGTGAAAGTCCAATGATGATATGGCATCAGGCAGAACCGGATTGGTAGAATGTTAAGACAGTGAAAATGGGATGAATTCATATCAGAAACAATAGGAAATTACTAATGCTTTGGTGACACAGCCATTTCAAAATATATGGATGAGTGTGCTTCCCATATCTTCAGCTCATTGAAGTTTTCAGACCAATTCCCCTAGCGATGCTTGTTCATTGAATGGTCGATGATTCAATTGTTCAGTGTTTGATTATGTGAGTCCTGCAACTGATCTATGCTCATTGTGATTGATTGGTTATGCCCAGGTGTGGACTCAGAGTAAAGTAACAAAGCTGTCGAAAGCTGAAGCATGGAGTAGACATTTTGAAGCATTGAATAAAACTCTGTACATAAAGTCTCTGCACACATAAACATTAGTGTCATCTCTGCATTGCTCTGAGGAAAATCAAATATATAAAATATACAATAATGCCACTAGCACACACTATTTAACCAAAAATATTTTTCACACAAATAATGATAAATAGAAAGCTTGAAGGGTAAATGTTTCGCCTGCTGTATTTTGTACTGTAGCCATGCTTGCCAAGAGAGCACCAGTTCTGTGCTAAATTCACCCATCTTAGTTGATGCAGCAATTGAATCATTAAGATTAGCCTTTACACCCTCTTTATAAACGTTATGTATAGACTAGAAAGTTGTGAAATGTGGTTTTGGAGAAGGATGGAGCTGGTCAATAGGAAAGAACACAAGAGCAATGATAAAGTTCTCAGGACGGTGTACGAGGAAAGATCATTAATCAATATCATAAGAAGAGGCAACAAGGTTGCATTAGCTTTATTTTACGACATAGGAACTTGCTGAAGGAGGTGATTGAAGAAAGTTTAGAGGGATGTAGACAGGCAAGGGAAGTCTTGACCGCCAGCTGGAGACACATCAATCGGGCACTTAACTGGGCAGCGGTGGGCCTTCCCTGGGATCAAGGACCCAGAGGGCGTAAATTCCACCTGCTGAGAGCTGCCGGCCAATCAGAGGCTGGCAGCTTTTCATTGCTCGGCAGCACCACCTGGGAGGTGGTGGCTCCTGCCGGTACTACATCCACCTGAGGCCCAGAATTGCCGATGGACCCAGCACAGATAAGTGGTGGCAGGAGGGGGGCGCCGCTTGCATTTCACTGAGGGACCAAACCCCACCTCCCTCCAACCCCACCTGGAAGCCTGCATGCAACCCTGGCAGGATTTATGTTTCGGCCTTCCCAAGGCGAGTGCCCCACCCGCCGCTGGGTGAATACTAGCAGTGGTGGGATGAGGCCCTTAAGTGGGTGTTAATTGCCTGCCTAAGGGCCTCAATTGGCAGCAGGGAAAGAAGACTGTCCATGGACTTAATCGAGGCAGAGGTGGGAAGGTAGCGGGCTCCCCACCTGTCAACCTCCCGCTGGAATAAATGCTCCCCCACCACCAAACTCGCCATAGGGGAGGGAATTAAATTCTACCCCTGAAGGGAGAAAGAGAATGATGCTGTTAAACAACTTGAAATGAAAAATGGGAAGTCCCTATGAGCAACTGAAGAAGAAAGTGCAAACCACAAGGTGTGGAGGGATGAGCAGGGGACGTGCCCTCAGGCAGATCATTTTCTATACCAAATGTTGTCAGGGTTTCTGCACCTGATTGCTTTATGTGCTCTGCACGTGTCTGGGCACAGGTTAGAGACAGAATTGGGCTGAATTACTTGAGCACATTGCCAGCTCACGCTGTCCAGGTTCCGTGTTAACGGATGGAGACTTGGTCAGCAGATTATAGCAGTGTGTGTGTGTGTGTGTGTGCGTCACCCCCACCGATCACTTTCATGAGACGGTAGAAAAGTGGACAGAATACAACCCCACAGAAGTGAATAGTAACAATAAGATTAAAAATTTGGAGCAGCAGATCATAATTGACCAGAACTGCCCAGTGTTTAAAAAGAGTCCTGGTGGCGAGACACAATGTTTAAGGCTGCACTCCTGGTGCTGTTTCATCACTCAAGTCATACAGAAAACATTAGAAGGGCTGAGGCTTTGGTAAAAAGGGAGAATCCCATCACTGAATTATTGGAACCAAAAAGTGGTTTCAATCAGGATACCGCCTTATCTGCTATTTGCATTCCACCTGCTTTGCTGTCACTCAAATTCACAATCAATCATTCTTCCCACTCTCTCTCCTATCCCCACTCGAATAATGGCCAGTATTGCAGTCAGTTTTATCTGCTTCAAGCCTTCATCCCCCCACCTTCGGAGTGGGCTGTCTGCATGAAGATTTGTCAAAGATGGATTAAGCGAGTCATGGTGCCTCAGCTCATCCCCATGGTGACCTCCCCTTCATTCACCTGACAGGAATGTCAATGTCAGAGTGGCAGGGAGCTGTCTGGGAGTCAAAGTCATCTCAGCCTCACTTCTTTTATTTTCCTTCGTTCCCTTCATCTCTCTGCCACTTGCGTCTGCAGACCATCAAGAGGCAGCACCAGAGATAAAGCTCTCTCTAAGTGGTAATGAATCTGATGTGAGAAGTGCCCTGCTACCCATGTTGACCTGCCTTCACTCCCCAACACTCAGTCTGCAGGAGAGGGGCACAGCCCAGTAAGGAAGGGAGCGAGGGAGAGGGCGGGGGTCATGGACATGATCTGTGAGTTTGCCTGCGAATGATTTCACCTTCCAGGACCGCAGCACAGAGTACATTCTAATAGCCTTGGCTGGCCTTAAGTACGTCCACCTCAACAATTGGGAATCAAGGGTCTATGTACTTAAATTATGGAAAATAGTCTATATCGTTGTAACTACTGATGTCATGAGGAAAGAATTTTCAGTCCTATGTTAATTGTGAAATAATCAACTTCTGTTCATTTGGAACCTATTTGCTTGTTAGCCAAACCGACTAACTCATTTTAGCCCCAATTTGTCGGGTGCTGTAATTTCCTCTATAAAATAAGTGACTTAATGCTAGTTCAAAAAGAAAGCAGAGAGCAATTTGGTACAAATGCGATTGTTTTAAAGTTCTCATCCTTGCATTTATATGCCTCATGCCTCTGTCAGCCCTACAAACCTCCCTGAATTCTCCGATTATTTGGCTCCAATCACAGGCTTCATTAAGCAGCCACTTTGCAGTTTGCTTGCGAGTGATGGAAGTATTCTGAGACTGGACTAACGTGGCGTGATTCCTTCCTCATAGATGGAGGTCAACTCAGTTAATCCATCCTTGCGTCAAGACCACTCTCCCTGCTCCCCACCCCCCACCCTGCCTCAAGGAGGGTGGAAGAATGGCGAAAGTGCCTGTGATTTTAGCCCGGGCTGATTCAGAGCTGGCAGGCTACCTTTCAAGCTCCAGACACAAAACCTATAACTCCAAAGGCAGGGATCATAACCAGCAGAGTGTTGCCAATCAACCCATTGGTCTCAGTTGCACCCTAGAAAATCACCATGTGTAACTCCAGAACAGCGTTCAAAATGCAAAGTGTCGTTGAGTGAAGAGTTTCATTTGGACAGCGTCTGCAAACAGTGATAACATTTCAAAGGTAATTCATTGGTTGTGAAGCATTAGGAACATTCTGAACTCAATGGCTCCATGTAAATACAACAGAGTGGGAACTCCAGGGAAATTTTTGAGGTTCAGACTTCAGGCGACTTCTGCCCGCCAGGTTGTCCTGCTACTGACCCTGCCCTAAATCCTGGGGTTTGGGGGGGGGTGGGGGGGGGGGGGGGGGGGGGGGGCGTGGTTCAGTTAAATATCCGGGGCAAGTGCTCATGCCTTGGCAGTGCAATGAAGATGCCCACCCTGTTAGATTGGCACACTGACACTCTGAGAAGGGGCATCAGACCTAAACCGGGCCAAAGGAAATTGCTCACAATCTCAGAGAGAAACAGGAGGGCAGCTTTGTAAAAATGACCAGTCCCTCTCGGATCTGTTCCCAATTTTTTCCACTTCAGTGGAATCTTCAGCAAGTCTTGATCCTGCCAGGCAGAACAGGGGAGAGCTGGAAAAACTCCCAGAGTAACCAGACATATGGTCAATACTGGGATCGCAATAGGGTGGGTGCATTTCTAAGACAGGCTCACCTCTCTAACCCCATGCCATCACCTCCCCACCACAACCCCTCCCCACCAACCAAACATTACACAATTGGTCTGGGACGGAAGTCCCCACATCTGGGGTCTGTTCCAAATTTCAGCCATCCCTCACCCCCACCCGTAATGTGCCCCCGATGTTTTGTGCCACTCCCTGAATTTCTAACTGAGCCCATTCTTTCCCCTTTGAGGCCACTTGCGGGGAAAATAATCAATGTCTAACTTGTTATCAGTGATGCTCAGTAATAAGGCTCTTGGGTGCTGCGTACACACAGAGAAGTATCCATACTGATTACAATATTGTCTACTTTGAATCTGGTTGACAGAATCAGATACGTTTGTTGCTGGGGTTGTTTATCAAGTGCGTGGCTGCAAAGACCAAAAAACATATCAGCAAATATCTGTCAAAGTTTGTTGGTTGGCTTGGCAACGAGCTTTCAGAACTTATCGAATCCAGTTAAAGTACATTTACATTCCACAATCTAATTATTCATTTATTGAGTTGACCTGGAAATCTGTTAACAAAATCATTGTCGATGATTAAGTGATTAAATGAACACTCTCTTTGGTCACATTTTAATTCATTCTACCAGGTGAATTGAAAAAAAAAACGCTCAGACAAACCCACTGACATGATATCAATTGATTATTGGAGACACTTTGCAAACAGATCACAATGAAAATTCTTTCAGTTCTTTTTAACCAGGCGCCCTTAGCAATGAATAAATGCAGCTGGAGTACAACATTACCACTAAGAGTGCACCACAAGACAGAAAAATAAGATATTGGTACTGGTCTTGAATGAAAATTCATTGAAAAAAGCCGTGAAAGTTTGCAGTTCCGAATTTAGCTTAATCAGCCATGGCTGCTTTGATTTTTAAAAAAGGTTATTTTACAGTTTTAACCTGTTAAACACGACACACTGGAGTGTACACAATGTGGTAATCTGATATGTAATTTACCTTTAAGAAGGATGTTATAATGGAAGATCACATGACCTTAGTATCCAATAGAAGAGTAGCGCGGGCTACCTCAGTAGTCTATAGTTAGAGTCTGTAGTATAGAGACAGAGTTTGAGTTGAAAGCACACAAGTGTAACTGCTGAATACCTTTGTAAATAAACAGAATGTGTTCCACCTAAGAAGTGTCTACTGACCTACTCTGTCTATTGTACCAACTTGGCCTTCCCAAAAACAAGCGTGTAACCCACACCCATAAGTCCCAACAAACTGGTGATCAGAGTCCAACAAAGTAACAAGATAATCGCCGTAGAATCTCTCACAGCAAAACAATGGGGGAGAATTTTGTGAATGGGGTCAGGGCCCTGACAGCAGGCAGAAAGGTGTGTCAGCAACACGCACGGGCTGGCTGCCAATCCTGCCCCCTCGATTTTACTGGCAGCCACCGATTAATGAGCTGCCGCCGGATTTGCCATCATGTCCTGAATGGCCGCCCGCCCCTAGACCTGCCAGCACCATCGGGCAGCCAGCAGGTCAGCGGCCCCAGCGGCGCCACCAGGAGCGGTGGCCACTGTTGAGGCACGCAGGGATCCTTGTGCTTCTGCTTCAGCTGTGTCGGCATCATATCCGCATTCCGCCAACATTTAAATGGGCAACGCTAGGCGCACACAGGCATAACCCGCAGAGATGGTAGTCCTGAGAATGTAAACTCTTAAGTGGAAATAATCCAAAGGTGGCTCTTGAAGATTCCAAGTGATGGGACTGTGACTGATTCTTTTGGCAGCTTGTTCCATTGTGGGATCCTGAAGCCTACACCAGGTAGGCCCAAAGACGTTTAGATTTTAATAAAATTCGACTGATGTAGGGGAAACGTCTCTGAACCAAGCGTTGGGGCCGGGAGGGATACCTACCCTGCCTGCGGCCCCTCTGAAGGAAAAAAAATACCTCCCCCACCCACCCCAGGCCCAGCCACTCCTGGGGGCCTACCTGCATTTAGCTGGCGGCCTCCCCATCCGGGAATGGGTCGGGTCGCTGTTAATAAAATGCTGACAGCCTGGTAAAATAGCGATTAATGGGCCATTTCATATTTAAATTTGATTCCTGCCTTCTTCTTGTCCCCACCGTTGGTAAAATTCCCTGACAGTGGGACCATGTCGGGAAGCTCATCTGACCTGGCTCCCAGTAATTGTACTGGCAGCTCACCATGATCCCCCCCCGCCCCCGACCCGAGGCCAGTAAAACTCTCCCCATTGCTGCCCAATGCTTGGAAATGGCAAGTCAACCTAGGCCGCAGAGTACGAGCCCAGAAAAGGTGCAATTAAAGGCGGTTTTTAAACTTGGGGTGCAAGTTTATTGGGGTGGGGAGGCTAGAAGGAGCAAGGCGGAAGCAGACAATCTCTCACAACTGTGCTGGCATCAGGTCCAAACCCATTTTAATACCCTTATCACCTTGTTCCAGAACTAACTCTTGCCAGAACCCAGCATGAATAGCAAGGAGTCTGGCAGGTCACAGGAGACCTCCACTGGGGACCCCAGGGAACTAATAATGTTATGTTAATTGTATTGTTAAGGTTAAGGATAAACAGGTGGAGGGCATTGATTGATTGTGTATCCTGAGTAAGTGTAAAGAGGGACTGCTGAGAAACTGGTGGGAATTCGAGGGTAGGAGACAGATGTACCTGTAATGTTGCATTCTGTAAATAAAGGAGTGATCAAGAAAAGGATTTGCATCTAATTTCATACTTCACCGTCCGGCTTGGGATCCATTTATCAGGAACAATCCCCGACAGTGAGGTAATTCTTCGGGTTGGGATCGGTGGGGGAGAATGAATCGGGGGGGTGAGGAACGTGGGAAGGAGGTAATCTGAACAGGGTGCACAAGGCTTCCTTGTGGACCTGAAGGAGCACTCCTGCCTCTTCTCATTTTCAATGGCACGTTCACCACTCATTGAGAGTCACACGGCCTGGGGTTAAAATCGCATATAATCCAAAAGATCTAATTGGACCTAATTTTCAATACTAATGAGGCTGCTGCCTGCCTGCGATGATTGCCTGGCTCCCCTTACGAAATCCAAAAGTTAACATAGTAGCCGGCCATAAATGCAACATAAATGGCAGGGGAAGTACTTTGCCCCTTTTTAACACACTCCCCACCTACCTCTTCCTCATTCAAAGGCCTCAACCTAAGGCATTCTTGAGCCTGACATTCGGAGGTATGAGGGAAAGTGATTGGCCTATGATTGGCGCCCAGCACGCCTGGCGCATTCATGATGGAAACGAGCGTGACAAAATGGGATTCTCTCGCTTTATGTTGACAACATTTCAACAAGAGTGGTTCATTACTGAAAGGATTGTTCCAAAGACATACAGAGCATTGTGAGCTGTTGGTCTCTCCTGTGTAGCTATTTTGCCTTTCACCTCCAGACAAAGGCAGGCCTGGTCCCAGTGTAGAAATCCAGGGTATCATACCGTGAACTATTCATTATTGTTAAACAGAGGCTCCTGTTTCCACCACAAGCATTTAACAATAAATTGAAAAAGAAAACAATTCCAACCGTAAAATGCTCCAATGATTCCATTTTTAAAGCTCAGTTCAACACAAATGCTCCGACACCCAGAGGCAAATAGCAGTTTAGAAATGTAATCACTTTGGTGTTAAATTTATGTTTATATTCAGTGTTTTCTGCTGTCACTGAATGATTAAATGGCAGAAAGATTTACAAACTGAAGGTTTTGCACTCCGTACATTGAATCTGAGCCGAGCAGAACTTTTCTTGGCATTTACCAGGATTAAGACGGGGGCCTTAAATCACTGACAACTCCCGTTGTGCCGTGTGGTTAACAAGGACTCGGCTAATAAGGTGTAATACTGACCAAAAATTCATGATTCCCTAAACCTATTCATCAAAAAATGATCAGCTACTACAGGAGAAAGAGCAGACAGCTACCTTAGGAAGGGAGGGAAATATAACAATAACAGCAAAGGAATTTTCTTGCAGTGATTTAGAACTTAAAAGCCTTTCTTGTGATTCTCTGTTACAAACTATTGCTTTTCTCTGGAGAGGGTCTGTTTTAAAGCTTTCTGTTACTTGACTTGGATAGTAATCAGATCTGGAGAGTTACAGAAATGTTTGAATAAAAATTGTGTTAAACTTTTCAGCAGATGCTCTATCAAGTCACTGGGGTCCGTGTGATTTAATTAGGTCTGTTCTGGCAGCTCATCCTTCACAATTCCTCTCCAAATAAGCCATCCTCCCCACACTGCAGTATCCTCTGTGGAGTCTTGGCCATGTTCACATTCTTCATAAGTAAATGCTCCTCTGCTCAAGCATTGTGCAGAAGCTCGGATTCCTCCACTCGGGAGCCTCAGTAAGCCCGTCTGCTGCGGGCACAGTCAACGGCTTTTCACTCCGCCTATCACACGAATCACAGAATGTCTGACTTGGAGCAGCAGCAGCCTGAACTTACACCGCACATTTAACGTAGTGGAATGTCCCCAAGGAGCTTCACAGGAATGTAAATCTGACACTGACCTCTACCAGCTAGAAGGACAAGGGCAGCAGACGCATGGGATCACCACCACCTGCATGTTCCCCTCCTGGTCTAACCCTTCCTGACTTGAAACTATATCACCGTTCCTTCATCGTCACTGCATCAAAATCCTGAAACTCTCCCCCTAACAGCACTGTGGCCGTACCTACGGCACATGGACTGCAGGTTTGAACAAGGTGGCTCACCACCACCTCCTCAAGGGCAATTAGGGACGGGCGTCAAATGCTGGCTTAGCCAGCGACACCCACGTCCCAGGAAAGAATACCTCATTGGACAGACTCTGATTTAGAAGGAAAGACCTTGCATTTATGTAGTGCCTTTCACCCTCTCACAAAGAGGGCACAGGAGGAGGTGGTAGTGCTGGTGAGCAGCCATGAAGTGGTGTGGCGCACATGGGTGCAGTGCCAGAAGAGGTTCAATGACCTGCTACACTCAGGAAGAGTGAGTACCGTGTTGGCATGGATCAGTGTGCAGAAGTGTTAAGGTGTGGCCATCCCCCCATGGACCTCAGGGGTGTTAGAGTCTGAGTGCCAACTGTCAATGACGCCAGAGCTGGCCAAGGGGGTGAGCCGTGGGTGCTTGGGCTGAGTGCCTTGCAGCTCGAGGGCCACGACTCGGATGTGCCCTGCGAGATGTTCCTCAACTGGGGTTGACCAGGCTGCAATGGCGCTGCAGGTCGAGAGTGGACCAGTCAATGCTCCTCTGTCCTTTCAGGAGAAGATGAGCCATAACCAAGCAGAGAGGTCACATACAGCCGGAGGCCTGCTCAACTTGCTGCTGATCACCAGATTCGAGCAGGATGCCCTACAACTGGAGAGCTGGCACACTCCCCGTGCTCCACGAGTGGAGAGGCGGGAGTGCCAGATGAAGGTAAGACTGCAGTGCACAAAGGTGTAGAGTTTCGGATTGTGCAACCATTCTAGTGTAGTCTCTTCATTAATGGGAGCCTCAAACCTGGAGACCCCATTGATCATTGGAAGACGATGGCATCATGATGCAGATCTCCATTGTCTCACCAGGGTGCCTGGCATGCACAGTGACAGTGTGATGACTTTAACTAATGACATGTCCTCGTTCTCCCTTTTAGGTTCGCCAGCAGGCGTTTGATCTCCGGACCCCGAAGGGCCACCCCTGACACTTATTCAATTCCCTTTTGAAATCCACGATTGAACCATCGTTGGCTGTATAGTGCATTGTGGCATCCTATGGTCGTGAGAGGCACTATATAAATGCAAGTCTTTAATTTTTATATTCAATACCGCTCAGAATGAAGCACTCAGATATACTCAACATCCCTCAGCATAACATTCTTTGATATTCTCCTAATGGAATACTAAAATATCTGTGCACTTTGCTATAATGCTCACAAATATAGTCTTTACAAGTCAGCAGAGCACAATTATTCTTTACTGGCATTTTGGTCATAACAGCAGCAGTCCTTTGGTGCAAGAAAAGAGAGGATGTGAGTTCCAATCAAAGACCTGTTATTTCAAAGGCACCTTTCCAAAGCTCAGGTAACCTGTGTGACATGCAGAGGGATTTATATTTGGGTTCAGGTTTTCTTTCACACGAGGGATGTCGTAACGTCTCTCCTTCACCCTCCAAGGACCTCTAAACAACCACTACTGAATGTTCATGACCTGTCAGTAATACACGGCAATAGTTTTGGCATTTCCTACATTTAAGCAGTGAAAAACCTGTTAATTGCGTAATGCTTAAACAAATACAGTACAGCAACTAAACCCCAGTGGTGAAGTCATTCCTTTCATTACATCACTCACCTTTCTCCCCATTTAATTACAATGCGTATTTCTTAGCTAGTTCGCATTTCTCTTATTCGAGCGCTTTGTTTTCCCATGTTCCAAGCCATCGTTTTCTACTCAGAATTAAGCCTAGTCCAATGTCAAAAATATGGCCCTGAATTCTGCACCTGAATGCGTTGACTTATTGTAATAACTGAAGGTATGGCCTCTCCTGCTGTCTATCAGGGGTCACATGATGTTCTTGGAGGCTCTGGCCAATGAGCCCTAAGTGCGGGCAATCTAGGGAATCTAGGGGCTTCCTGACCAGGGTCCTAATCAAACATATAGCATCTGAAAAGCTCTCCGTAATAAAGTTTATCTGTTTCTTGTAGAAACTTGTCTGCTCCGTCAAGCCATCACACTTATGCCGAGGTGTATCCAGAGACGCTGGCCGTACCTCACATAAGTGGGCATTGTACATGGGTATTACCCCACTTTAGGGCATAGCTAGGTTTGACCCAGCCCAATCCTGTCCTTATTTGGTGTCTGCGGGAGCACTTTTCAGAAGAAGTGATTGGACTGTGGGAACCCTGGCTCACTTTACCTCTTGCAGTCCTAAAGGACAGCCAGTGAGAGGAATTGCATATGACAATAACTCTATTACTTAAGAGGAAGTGGGGTTGCTGAAGGTTATAATAATGTAGTACTTGCATTTACTGCCATCTCAGGTCGAAACTTCTCAAAAGTGCTTCAGCACAATTAATTCATCTGACATACGAACATACACATAAACATACAAAATAGGAGCAGAAGTAGGCCATTCGGCCCCTCGAGCCTGCTCCGCCATTCAATAAGATCATGGCTGATCTGTTTGTGTTTCAAATTCCACATTCCCATCTTTCCCCAATAACCTTTGATTCTCTTGCCTAACAAGAATCTATCTATATCCACCTTAAAAATATTCAGTGACCCCCACCTCCACTGCCTTCAGAGGCAGAGAGTTCCAAAGTCGCATAACTCTCTGGGAGAGAAAGTTTCTCTTCATCTCTGTCCTAAAAGGCCAAACCCTAATTTTAAAGCACTGCCCCCTAGACTCACCCACCAGAGGAAACATCATTTCCACGTCCACCTTGTCAATACCATTCACTCAAGGCAATTACTTTTGTTATGAAAACAATTGTGGCAGCCATTTTGCACCAATTGCCTCCCACTAGAGTTGCCAACCATCCAGGATTGCCCTGGAGTCTCCAGGAATAAGATTCATCTCTAAAGCACAGCTGTAACAATGCAGAAATTTTCTAAGAGCATTAAAATAAGTGGTCTTCCTCTTAATTTTCTTTAAACACTTGCTTATTAGTTATAAAATGTTGGAAATGGGAACAAAGCTGTTTGACAGTCAAGAGCTGGGGGAGATGGTGGCGTACTGATAATGTTACTGGGCTGGTAATCCAAAGACCCAAGCTAACTAATGCCCTGGGCACCGGTTCAAATCCCACCACGGCAGCTGGTCCAATTTAAATTCAGTTAAAATAAACCTAGGGATGAAAGCTAGTATTAGTAATCATCAGTTGTTGTAAAAACCCATCTGGTTCACTAATGCCCTATAGGGAAGGAAATCTGCCATCCTTAACTGGTCTGGCCGACATGGGACTGGAGCCCTAAAACCCAGATTCTTAACTGCCCTCTCTAGGATGGCCTATAAAGCTACTCAGTTCAAGGGCAATTCGGGATGGGCCTTGGCAGCAATGCCCAGGTCCCAGGAAAGAATAAAAAGAGTTTATTCACTTGCCAATTGCTCCATCACAGGAATGGGCATATTAGGTGACCAATGGCAAGAGTATGGAGATCATGTGATGAAACCTTCCGGAATATGTCAAACCTGAGTTGGCAACCCTATCCTGCAATGAGAAGAATGCCTGTTCAAAATGAACTTATATGACAAGACAACTCAGAATTGCCCAAGTGTAAATGAAATTTAAGACTGGTTGATCTCAACTTGAGTTTTCCAGTCAGGAGTGCGCCACTTGAGCAGTTAAGCTTCTGTAATAATATGGTGCACATTAACAGGCATATGTGAGTGTGTGTTCTGCCTGTTGTATTTGCCAAACAATTTACTTTCAGCACATTACACGGCTCTCACCTTCTCAAAATCTCCTCCAGTTTGCTGCTTTACGCACAGCAGCCTCTGAATAACCTCCAGGGTGGATTTTAATTAGTTCAAACGCAGAGACAAAGAAGAAACACATGACAATAAAAACAACATTCCCACCCCCCGCCCTGACTCTGCACCTCATGAGGTCACAGTTAATCAGCTTTTAAAGCATATTGTCAGCTGTAACCTTACACAATTCAGAATCACCCAGTTTATATTCTCACTAGCATGATCAGCAAACAATTGTCACACAACCAGCTTTGACAATTCCACTTAAAGGCACAGAACCCTTTTGGAACTCGCTATCATGGGGCGTGGTTGAATTGAATAATACAGACACATTTAAAGGGAAGCTAGACAAGCATACAAGGGAGAAGGGAATAGAGGGTTACGATGATAGATTTGGATGAGGAAAGATGGGAGGAGACTCAAGTGGAGCATAAACAGCGGCATGGATTGGTTTGACCCGCTAGCCTGTTTCTGTGCTGTATATCCTATGGATGTAATCCTATGTATGAAGTTTTTGGACATAAGTAATATGAGATCAGTTTTCACCAAATAAGTGTGCTGCAAACAGGGTTAAGGTTTTATTTGGGGGGGCTGCCTAGTCCTTAGTTTCTCCTTCCTTTCGCTGTGCACTCTACCCCATTATTAGTACTAGCCTTCAAGTAAGTTAGGTTAGCTGGTTAAGTAGCGAACTGCCAGGAGTGGCAGTTATCTGTCACTCACCTGAAAGCAGTTGGTTCAAGCAGTGTTAATTACTGTAGCAGGAAGCTAAACTAATTAGTGACTCATCAGAGGGTCTATAAAAGAGACAGGCTTTTTAAACCACACGATCGATAAGGGGCGTGTGAGGGGACAGGCAACTACACTAGAGTGAGATGGAGATGGAGACGGAGAAAGTAGCGAATTAGGTTCACGTGGGAATTCGGTGGATGGGGAAAAGAGGTGTGGTATACATAGGAATTATTCTAAATTAATGAAGAGAGTAATTAAATAACATAAGTAAAAATGGAGGACAGGTGTTATGTTGCAGCTGTGGAATGTGGGTACTTTTGGACACCAAGGTGATCCAGGACAAACACATCTGCAGAAAGTGTAAGCAGCTTGAGGAATTCCGGATCAGGATTATTGATCTGGAAGCCAAACTGCAGGCACTGCACAACATAAGGGAGGGGGAGAAATACCTGGACACTTTGTTCCAGAAGTCGGTCATGCCTCTTAGAATAGGGTCGTCTGTTTTGGTCAGCAGTGAAGGGCAGGAGGATGTGACCGCGAGGGAGGCAGATAAAGGAATCGAGCAGACAGTAGTGGAGGGGACTCAGACTTTGCAATTGTCAAACAGGTTTGAGGGGCTCACAACCTGTGTGGATGAAAGCGAGGTCTGCAAGGTGGATAAGCTGGCTGGCTGTGGCACCATGGTACAGGAAGCCCTTCAAATGGGGGGAGCAAACAGGAATGTAGTGGTAGTAGGGGGCAGTATAGTGAGCGGGATCGACACTGTTCTCTGCAACAAAGAGCGAGAGCCCAGACGGCTGTGTTCCCTGCCCAGTGCCAAGGTTCAGGACATTTGCTCAGGGCTGGAGAGGAACTTGCATTGGGAGGGTGAAGATGCATTTGTCATGGTTTAGGTAGGTAACAATGACATAGACAAGACAAGGAAGGAGGTTCTGTACAGGAGGAGCTAGATACCAAATTAAGAAGCAGAACCTCAAAGGTAATAATCTCTGGATTATTACCTGAGCCACATGCAAATTGGCATAGGGCAAATAAGATTAGAGAGATGAATGTGTGGCTCAAAGACTGGTGTGGGAGAAGTGGGTTCCGGTTTGTGGGGCACTAGCATCAGTACTGGGGAAAGTGGGAGCTGTAGTGTTGGGACAGTTTACACCTGAACCGTGCTGGGACAAATGTCCTTGTGAATTGCATAACTAGGGAATTAGGGAAGGCTTTAAACTAAACAAGGTGGGTGAGGGGTCAAGCTTGGGTACGTGTGGCAAGTCAAGGGGTAGATTCAAGGCAGGAGATCATAATAGAAATATAGGAAATGAGGGTCATAGAATAGCAGGAAGGGGCAGAGAGATAAAACCTAAGAATACATCAATAGTCAAGACTAGATGTTCCAAAGATAACAAAATATCATTCATAACAAAGTACATTAATTGATAGTGCACATTGAAGTAAATAAATATGGGCCCAGGTTTTATGGCCCCTCCCACCCGGCAGAATATTATGGTCCCACCAAACTGAAAGGAGATTTAAGTGGCTCACCGCATCCACCGGCGGGAGACATGCTGCAGTGGGGCCATAAAATCCTGGCCATGATCTGATAGCCATTATGGAGTCAGGGCTGCAGGATAACAAGAATTGAGTCCTGAATATTGAGGGTGTATAATATTCAAGAAGAATAGGAAGCTAGGTAAAGGTGGAGCAGTAGCACTGTTGATCAAGGATGGCATTGGTGCAATAGTTAGAGATGACCTTGGTTCAGGAAATCAGGATATAGAATCGGTTTGGGTGGAGGTGAGGAATAATAGGGGAAAGAAGTCACTAGTGGGAGTGGTCCACAGGCCCCCTAACAGTAACCACAATTTAGGACAAAATATACAAGAGGAAATATTGTGTGCTTGTGATAAAGGGATGGCAATAATCATGGTGATTTTAATCTGCATATAAACTAGAAAAATCAGATTGGCAGTGGTAGCCTGGATGAAGAGCTCATAAATGCTTTCAAGATAGTTTCTTAGAGCAGCATGTTCTGGAACCAACCAGAGAGCAAGTTATATTAGACTTGGTATTGTGTAACATGACAGGATTAATCAATGACCTCAGAATGAAGGCACCCCTAAGTAGCAGCGACCACAATATGAATGAATTTTAAATCCAGTTTGAAAGGGAGAAGAGTAGGTCTAAGACTAGTATTATAAACTTAAATAAGGGCAACTATATGGAGATGAAAGCTGAGCTAGCTAAAGTGAACTGGGAAACTAGGCTAGAGGATAGGTCAATAGAGAAGCAGAGGCAGACATTTAAGGGGATATTTCAGAATACTCAGAATGAGTATATTCCTACTATAAAGAAAAATTCTAAAGGAGGGGCCCACTATCCATGGTTAATTAAAGAAGTTAAGGAAAGCGTCAAACTTAAGGAAAAAGCATATAATTGTGCAAACATGAGTGGAGGGTCAGATAATTGGTCAGAATATAAAGAATGGCAGAGAATGGCTAAAACGTTAATCAGGCGTAAGAAATTAGAGTATGAGAGGAAGCTAACTAGAAATGTAAAAACGAATAGCAAGAGTTTCTACAGGTATTTAAAAAGGAAAAGAGTAAGTAAAGTGAGTGTTGGTCCTCTAGAGAGTGAGAATGGAGTGCTAATAGTAGATGATAAAGAAATGGTGGATGAAATGAACAATATTTTGCTTCTGTCTTCACTATAGAGGTTACAAAAAACATTCCACTAATAACTGTAAATCAGGAGGTGGAAGAGAGAGGGGAAATTGGTGAAATTACAATCACTAGGAAAGTGGTACTGACCAAACTGATGGAGCTGTGGGCTGACATGTCTCCAGGTCCTGATGGACTTCATCCTACGGTCTTAAATAAGGTGGCTAATGAGGTATTAGATTCATTGATGTTAATTTCCCAAAATTTGCTCAATTCTGGAAAGGTTCCATCAGATTGGAAAGTAGCAAGTATAACCCCTCTAATTCAATAGAGGAAGGCAGAAAACAGGAAACTATAGGCCAGTTAGCTTGACGTCTGTCTTGGGAAGATGTTAGAATCGATCATTAAGGAGGTTATAGCTGGGCATTTAAAGAAACTCAAGGTAATCGGGAAGAGTCAGCATGGTTTATGAAAAGGAAATCGTGTTTAACCAATTTACTGGAGTTCTTTAAAGGAGTAACATGAGCTGTGGACATGCTGTACTTGGATTTCCAGAAGGCATTTGATAAGGTGCCACATCAAAGGTTATTGCGGAAAATAAAAGCTCATGATGTATGGGGTAACTCATTAGCTTGGATAGAAGAATGGGTGGCTGGCAGAAAACAGAGTATGCATAAATGGGTCTTTTTCTGATTGACAGGATGTGACAAGTGGAGTCCCACAGGGGTCTGTGCTGGGGCCTCAACTTACAAATTATAATTATGACTTAGATGAGGGGAGTGAAGGCATGATAGCTAAATTTGCAGATGACACAGAAATAAATAGGATAGTATGTTGTGAAGAGGACATAAGGAGGTTGCAGACAGGTATAGATAGGTTGAGTGAGTGGGCAAAAATCTGGCAGATGGAGTATAATGTGGGAAAATGTGAAGTTGTTCACTTTGGCAGGAAGAATTAAAAGCAGAGTATTACTTAAACAGAGAACGGCTGCAGAGTTCCGAGATATAGAGGAGTCTAAGTGTTTTAGTGCATGAGTCACAAAAAGTTAGTTTGCAGGTGCAGCAAGTAATTAAGAAGACTAATGGAATTCTATCCTTTATTACGAGAGGAACTTATCACAAAAGTAAGGATGTTATGCTTCAGTTATACAGAGCATTGGTGAGACCACTTCTCAAATTTTGTGTGTAGTTTTGGTTTCCTTATTTCAGGAAGTATGTAAATGCATTGGAGACAAGTCAGAGGAGGTTTACTAGATTGATAACTGGAATGAGGAAAGGTTAGACAGACTGGGCTTGTTTCCACTGGAGTTTAGAAGAGTGAGGGGTGACTTGATTGAAGTATATAAATTCCTAAATGGTATTGACAAGGTGGGCGTGAAAAGGATGTTTCCTCTTGTGGGTGAGTCCAGAACTAGAGGGCACTGTTTTAAAATTAGGGGTTATCCTTTTGAGACAGAGGTGAGGAGAAATATTTTCTCTCAGAGGGTTGTGCGACTTTGGAACTCTCTGCCTCAGAAGGCAATGGAGGTGGGATCATTGAATATTTTTAAGGCAGAGGTAGATAGATTCTTGTTAGGCAAGGGAATCAAAGGTTATCGGGGGTAGATGGGGTTTTGGAATTTGAAACACAAACAGATCGGCTGTGATTTTAATAAATGGCGGAGCAGGTCAAGGGGCCGAATGGCCTACTTCTACTCCTATTTCTATGTTCGTATATTTGTATTATTACATAGAATTACACGGAATGTCCAGCACAGAAATAGGCAATCCTACTTACTCAACATATTGTCATAAATGGAATTGGTTTCACAGGTGTCCCTTGGGTGGGGTTGAAGGCACAGTGAATTATAATGAGGCTGATGCTAATCACAGATACAAGCCTCATCCCACTGCTCTTTACTTCACACTATCAGCATTTAATTTTATTCCCTTCTCCCTCACAATTTTATTAGGCTTCCCCTTAAATGTATTTATGTTATTTGCCTCAAATGCTCCTTGTAGGAGCAAGTTCCGCATCCTGACTTATTATCAGCAGAATATGGGGCGGGAAAACTAAGTACAGTGATTGCATATGTAGAGAGCCTTATCATGTTGAAGTCCTGTGTCCACACCTCTGTCAGCGGCATTGGTTGCTAAACAGTGCGATGTGTCTGTCTTACCTCCCCCCACTCTCATCCTTCCATTTCATTCAAGGATTGAGTTAGTTCACAATCAGGAGCATGGTCTCGCATCCTAACTCACAGCCCATTAGAGTAGAGATTTGCCTAACCTTCCCTGCCCCTCTCATGATTTTAATAGTTTTGCTTTTAGAGCGTTTCTCATAGCAGAGATTGAATTTGACAAACACATTTACTAACAGGGTCGAGCATGATAATGTACAACTTGTTCTCGTATCTGTAATTAGGAGCAGTGTCATTATAATTTCACCCTGCACCCCACCTCCTTCCAACCCATCCAAAAGGCATCTGTAAACCAAATGTATTTATGACAATACGTTGAGAGCATAGTTGGTTATTTACATATTGCAATGCTTTCAGACAGTAGCAACTCCTGGAAAAGCCACACTAGGGGCGGGATTTTCCGCACCCCCCCTGCCACTGGGATCTTCCGGTCCCACTGCAAGTCAATGGACTTCTGGCTCCCACCCGCGACAGGGCTAGAAAATCCCGGCCTAGTTCTCCTAGGTTGGCGTCAACTGTGGTTCAGTTGGTAGCACCTTGCTTCTGAATCTCTGGGTTCAAGTCCCGCTCCAGGGCTTAAGGAGAAAAATCAGAGCTGAAACTCCAGTACAGGACTGAGGGAGTGCCACACTGTTGGAGTTGACATCTTTGGATGGGATGTTAAACCAACACCCCCTTCTCGGCCAGCTGTAAAAGATCCCATGGCACTATTTAAAAGAAGATCAGGGGAGTTATCCCTGATATTTTGGCCAATATTATCTCTCAATTAACATCACGAGATTATCTGGTCATTACCACATTGCTGGTTGTGGGAGTTTGCTGTGTGCATATTAGTTGCTATGTTTTCTAAATTACAAGTGGACTACATTTCAAAAGTACTTCATCGACCTATAACACACTTTGATACATCTGATGGTTATGAAAAGCACTATATAAATGCAAGTCTCTTTTTCTTTTTAGTTTCTGGTGTTCTTTACTCAATGGGTATAATGCGCTATCTTGAAAGGGAATTAGACAAACAGACCACAAAACTCTCAGATAATAATTGCTAAATACTGCAGATGCTGGAAATCTGAAATAAAAACAGAAAGTGCTGGAAACACTCAGCAAGTCTGGCAGCACCTTTGGAGAGAGAAACAGAGTCAACGCTTCAAGTTGAATGTGACTCTTCTTTGGAACAGCTGCCCTCTGCAGTTCTCAGTTAAGGAGCAGGACAATCTACAAGGATCCCAGCTGCCGGGCACCTCCCTAGTGGCATTGCTGGAAAGTGTATGTGTGCTCAACACCAGGTGAAAGAGGGTAAAGCTCCCACTCCTGTTCTCAATCGAGTCACCTGCCAACAATATTACCAGCAATATTCAGTTTGGCCACTTGGCTCCCATGAAATACCAATTTTGGTGAGGTGCAGGCCTTAAACTGCTCTGCCAGCCATTGTCTTCAAGAACAGAGGAGAGGTAAAATATCAAATTTATGTTGCGGCATTCATTAGATCTGCTTTAATGCCAACTTCACCAATTTCATTTTCATTTTATAGGGTATATTCATCACCCACACCAGGCTGACACTTCAGTGCAATACTGAGGGAGAGCTGCATTGCCAAATGAGCCATCCTTTGTATGAGGTATTAAAGGTCCCTCCTGCCCGCCCCGGTTCTTCAGACAGATGCAAAGGATCTCGTAGCATTATTTGAAATTGAGCAGGGAATTTTCCCACTACCTGGATGTACTGTTCAATGTTTTAATTTTTCTATGTTTGTTTGGTTAGTCTGGTTCATTGGCCCTTGTACATTTGCTTGATTGCTTAAGCCTGTGGCTGGACCTAAAAAGAGAGTTCCGCGCTGACACCAGGCTGGGAATGTTCTGGAAAAGATCCAGGACCACGTGTTTTGGAAATCTTGTAAGTTCTGAGATGTTTTAAAGTTCTGTAAATAAACTGTTTGGATTTAGAATTAGAGAGATATCTGTATTGCTTTGAGATAAATATGACACATAGCAACCTGGCAAAAACATAACACTAGCCAACACTCGTCCCTTGACCAATAGGGGCTGGGGGATTGAGGGAGAGGGGGTGCATAGAATTGGAGGCAAAGCATTTTTCTAGAGCTAGCTCGAGTTGCCTTGTGTTTGACTGATGGAAGAGGACTGCAGCACACTGAGGAAACTCCATACCGTAATTCAGGCAAATCCTGGTGATGATGCAAAAGCACCATTACTGCATCATCAGAAGAGGCAGGAGGTCACTTAAAAGGTTGGATGTGCTGCGAAAAACAATCTTCTTCAGATTTTGGGCATGATCTAGGTTTAGTAAGGTAGTTGGATGGAGCCAGATCTGTGGGAAAGGAGGCCCGACCCCTCCATTCTGAGACTTTGGGGCCTTTCTGCCACTGGTCCTGAAACCACAGGCTTCTCCCGGCAGCCCTGGTGAGCACAAGTAAGAGGGGAAAATGGGACGGACTTGAGGAAAAAGGGACTTTCAAAGAGAGAGCGGTGAAAACAAAGAGGACTCATTTATTTCCAATGTAATGGTTCTGCACATCGAATGAGTGAGCACTGTGACCATCCCTGGGGATCCCAAGAAGAAACGGCAGGAATCCCATCTACGTGATCAATATTTGACACCCACGCATGGAGGGTTTATCAGGATTAACCCGAGTGTTAAGGCAGATTGACCTATTAACACCGTCCCAACAGCCCATTATCACATATCGCTGAGCTGAATATGGAGCACAGACCATTCTCTCTCTGCAAAATGAAACTTCGACTCTCAAGCCTTTCATTTCCTCCAGTGGGACAGCAGGACCACCAGCCCACAGCAGACAAAGACCCGTGTCTCTGTCCTGCCCCAATGCAATTGAATATTGTTTAAGAGCTTACATGGAAGCCTCATCTCTTAAAGCCATAAGCTTTCATTTTGGCTGAACACCCTCCCCCTCGAAACCACCCCCCGCCAGCACCCCCCCCCCCCCCTCAAAAGGCAGAACACTTTTAACCTGAATTTAACTGAGCTAGTCTTTTTTTAGGTTGGAAATGTTAGGACACACAAGATGTTTAATCCGATCTTTCTTCCCTTGTCCACAGCTTGAGAGGGAAGTTCAGAAGGAGCCTAGCTGAATAACCTTCCTTCTCCTCCCCTCCACTTTGCTTTTGTCCCCCAATCAGGCCCTGCAATGCATTATATCACTGACAAGAAAGGACTGGATTCAAAAGAGAGTCCACATGACATGGTTCAATACCTCGGGGATTGGAATAGCTGTTCGTGTCTCTGTGGGATTGACACACATTTGAAAAAAAAAATAAATGTGTTTGAAGAAGTGAAAATTTATTGGTGTTGCCTGGGGGTTGCGGGGAGTAGCCGTAAAGATCAGGTGCGTGATGTGGCTCAGGAAAAGGAATTGAGACTACCCAAGCAGAAATAGATCTCAATAGATATTATACTGTAGGGGGAAAGCAGCTCATCTGTTCTGCTAGACTCTGTTGTCACTAGGATTTCAGTATAGCATAGTGGAGAGTATATGAATCTCTGCTATGTAGGTCCATTAGAATTATAGAAAATAGTCAGCAATATGTTAAGTATACATGCACAAATTATTATTTTTTCTATTCAGTCATGGGATGTGGGCATCGCTGGCTAGGCCAGCACTTATTGCCCATCCCTAATTGGCCTTCAGAAGGTGGTGGTGAGCTGCCTTCTTGAACCGCTGCAGTCCATGTGGTGTAGGTACACACACAGTGCTGTTGGAGAGGGAGTTCCAGGATTTTGACTCAATGATGGTGAAGGAACAGTGATATATTTCCAAGTTAGGATGGTGAGTGACTTGGAGGGGAACTTCCAGGTGGTGGAGTTCCCATGTGTCTGCTGCCCTTGTTCTTCTAGATGGTAGTGGTTGTGGGTTTGGAAGGTGCTGCCTAAGGAGCCTTGGTGAGTTGCTGCAGGGCATCTTGCAGATGGCAACTGGCAGGGTGGGTTGAGAAAGTGGTTAAAAAGATATACAAGATACTGGGATTTACGAATGGATGCATAACATACTAAAGCAAAGAAGTTATGAGGAGCCTTTATAAAACACTAGTTCAGCCTCAACTGAAGCATTGTGTCCAACTCTGGGCACTGTGCTTTAGGAAAGATTACAGAGGATATACGATACAGAAACAGGCCATTCAGCCCAACCAGTACATGCTGGTGTTAATGCTCCACTCGAGCCTCCTCCAATCTTTCCTCACCTTACTCTACCATTCTAACCCTCTATTCCCTTCTCCCTCATATGCTTATCTAGCTTCCCCTTAAATGCATCTATACTATTCACTTCAACAACTCCCTGTGGTAGTGAGTTCCACATTCTAACCACTCTTTGGGTAACAAAGTTTCTTTTGAATTCCCTATTGGATTTCTCGGTGACTACTGATGGCCTCTAGTTATGCTCTTCCCCCCAGAAGAAACATGGATGTGAAGGCTTTAGGCAGGTTAAAGAAAAGGTTTATAGGAATGGTTCCAGGAATGAGGGACTTGGTTGAAGAAGCTGAGATTACTCTCCTTCAAGAAGATTGAGAGGAGATTTGATTCAAAATCATGGGGGGATGGGGCATCTAGATAGAGAGAAAATGTTCCCATTGGTGGAAGAGAACCAGGTGACACAGATTTAAAGTGATTGACAAAAGAATCAAAGGTAACATGAGGAAATATTTCTTTTAAGCAATGAGTGGTTACAATCTGGAATGCACTGCCTGAAAGGGTGGTGGAGGCAGATTCAATCATGTGACTCAAGAGTTAAGAATGCTACCAACAATGGCTGACAATAAATCTAGAGATATAGCTGATTATTTCTGCTACCTGTCAGAAATCGCATTATGTAGTGTGACCTATTATATCATTGATCGTGACACAAGCATCACTGGCTATGCAGCAGTTTGTAAGAGGGTTGTACATTCTTTGTCAATGAGACTTGCATTTACACAGCTGCTTCAGCTCTCCGAGATGTTAGGCAAGTGAACGTGAGGTTCAGCTTCACGAACATGGTGTGTGCTGCTCTCAAATACTGGCTCCTCTGCTACGCCTGGTGTGGAGTTCATCCAACTCCAAAGTTGACTGAACTATACACCGAAGCCAACTAGCAACAGTTTCCTGTAGGTGCTCACACATTGTCACAGAACAGTATAAGAGCAATGTGGTACCAGACAAGCTAGGAAGGAAAGAAGGAAACAAAGAAAGAGTGAAAAGAACGACCTGGTATTTACTTTGACTTATCACATCAAGCTTCATCCTTCATGCTTCATCCAACGAATTATTTCTAAAGGGCAGTCACAGTTATTATGCAGGCAAACACATCTGCCAATTTGTGCATCAGAAGATCCCACAAACAGAAAATCGGATGCGTGGCCAGATATTGAGGAGAAATATTGACAAAGTACATCAGAAAAACTCCTTATTCCAGAAGTTTCATCTTTTACTCGGTGTATTTTCATACCTAAATTCTCTAACCCAAAAGGAAAACAGTCGACAGGATCTTATGCAATATGAAAGCTTTTGCGTCAATTTTACCTCAAAAGATCAAAATTACTCCCTGGTCTTTTCTCTCTCTCTCATTTTAAATGAACAGGTTGGTGATATTCCTTTCCTAAACCATTGTTAGATGCAATTGCCTCCCTGGTCCTTTTGGAGTTTCAGATGTTGTCCTAAATCAAGTTGACCTCTCACACAAACAGTAGATCAGTCTGTTCCCCTCAGTTCTTCCAAACCCAATAATTAGCAATGATCTTACTTAAGCTCCGGTGAAAATGTTTGGCTCTTTACACTGTGCAATTTGAATAAATTACAGGTATCCATGCCACATAAATAAATATTTAATATATTCCAGTGGTGTCTATTATCACTCTCCTTTGTATGAGAATCTTTGTTCTGCGTGTCTCTCAGCAGCCAGTCTATCACTGTTTCCCCAGTTTGGAGCCTGTTCACTGTTGGGCATGTCCTGTCTGGGAAGTTCACTCTCCTTCTCACCGATGACAGGCACTAGACTGAAAGGAAACAGTTTTCAAATGTGATGAGATTCCAGAAAAGGCCTGATGTAAATTTAATTTCATTTTCTGAGAATCTTAAAGGCCAGAGCGGCCAGAAATTGTGCTTTTTTTTTTGCCTGTTTATACTGTTCCGCTGGACCCGAAAATAGCTCCTGGGTGGCCATGTCCAATTTTCTACAAACGTTTTTACTTTTTTTTTCAAAGTTCAGAGTATTAATTTGTAGGAACAGACTTGATCTGCATTACAACGTCAATGCATCATCAAGATGTGTCATCCCATGTATCTAGGGAGAAAAGTGGATGAGGCAATGTGACTGAGGTTTGAGACCAACTAAAACTGATGGAAGGACCCTGCTCTGTCTATTGGCTATAACGGATTGTATTTCAACTGATCTTGTGCAGACTTGATCAAGTTCCTGATGAACATAAACCTGCCCCATAAACAACTCCAAACAGATAAAAACAAAAAACTACTGCGGATGCTGGAAATCCAAAACAAAAACAGGATTACCTGGAAAAACTCAGCAGGTCTGGCAGCATCGGCGGAGAAGAAAAGAGTTGACGTTTCGAGTCCTCGTGACCCTTCAACAGAACTGTTGAAGGGTCACGAGGACTCGAAACGTCAACTCTTTTCTTCTCCGCCGGTGCTGCCAGACCTGCTGAGTTTTTCCAAACAGATAATATCATTCTGACTCTGGCTCAAGTTCTGATGAAAGGTCATCAACCTGAATTGCTAACTCTTTGTCTCTCTGCAGATGCTGCCTGACCTGTTGAGTATTTCTAGCATTTTCTGTTTCTATTTCAGATTTCCGGCATCTGGGGAATTTCGCTTTTGTATCAAGGATTGTTGGTTTTGGGAAGTGGAAGTAACTAATTCGTGTCGGAATACTCAGAATGAGTCTTGTGTGAAGACGCATTTTTGAGGCCGATTAGGGAAAGGAAAGAAAGACTTCCATTTATATCGCAGCTTTCACAGCCTCAGGACATCCCAGAATGCTTTACAGCTAATGTAGCATTTTTGAAGTATAGTCATTATTGTAATGTAGGAACCATGGCAGCCAATTTGCCCAAATTCTCACAAATAGCAATGTGCATTTTAGAATAAGCTTTCTTCTGTGCCTGGCTGTACCAAATCTTACCTGGCACTTGATGCTGACACTGAGTGCCTGAAATGGAAAATGCTGAGCATGAGCCTAGGCTGACTATGCAGTGCTCTACCAAAGCGCTGCACTGTCAGATATCTCACTGATGAAATGTTAAACCAAGGCTCTGTCTGCCCTCTCAGGTTGATGTAAAAGATCCCATGGCACTGTTTAGAGGAGAGCAGAGTAGTTATTGCTGATCCTTCAACCAGCATTACTAAAACAGGTTATGTGGTGATTGTCACATTGCTGTTTGTGAAATACAGCCAAGTTTGTGTTTTTTTTTTATTCATTCATTCACAGGACATGAGCATCGCTGGCTAGGCCAGCATTTATTGCCCATCCCAAATTGCCCTTGAGAAGGTGGTGGTGAGCTGCCTTCTTGAACCACTGCAGTCCACGTGGTGTAAGTACACCCACAGTGCTGTTAGGGAGGGGGGTCCATTTCTTATAGACTTTGTAGCAGTTTGATACCACTGAGTGACTTGCTAGGCCACATTGCTGTGGGTCTGGAGCCACATAAAGGCCAGACCAGGTAAGGATGTGAGATTTCCTTCCCTAAAGGACTTTAGTAAACCATATGGGTTTTTTATGACAATTGACAATTATTGAGACTAATTTTTAATTCTAGATTTTTATTAATTTGAATTTAAATTCCACCAGCTGCCATGGTGGGATTTGAACCCATGCCCCCAGAGCATTAACCTGGGCCTCTGGATTACCACTACATCACCACCACCTCCCCCATGTGTATGAATTGGCTACCATGTTTCCTCCATTACAGCAGTGACTACACTTTAATCTGCATTCCATTGGCTGTCAAGTGCTTTGACATGTCCTGAGGTTATGAATGGCACTATGTGGATGCACATCTTTCTTTTTCTCTTTGTCTATTCCCTAGTATTAAACATCCCGCACCTTCATAAGGATAGAACGAGGACACGCACAATACCAAAAGGAGCAACTTTCCTTTCCTTTTCTCTATTGACTGTGCCATAAGGACCAAATCTTTGCAGTTGAGTGTGAAATCCATCCAATTCCCTCCAACAATCTTTCTGTGTCTCTCCTTTATCCATCTACCAGACCAGTGACAGAGAGAGGGGGTTAGTTAACAGGCTGCTTTTATTTCGACATCAGAAATTGTTCAGTCTGTTTATTCAATCAATGAAAAGTGCTTTCATAAAAAGACAAACATGCCTGTCAAGTGCATTGCTGCTCAATGGCCATTGTTCCCAATGAAGCAGTTCAAGTAGGTCACGAGGGGTCAAAATGTTTAACACACTGAATACCAGCACAGCCTCGGGAAGTGCCTTGGAGCCTGGAATGGACACAGCTCACAAGCGATCAGCTTTTCAAACCCAAATCCAGCATTTTGATAATCACAACTAGCATTTTGTTTAAAGGAGGAATGCACCCAGTGCTCTGACTTGGGTGCGGCAGTGAAGTGTGTTTGCGCTCCAGGAGGTTGCGTCACCGAGTGGTGGGTTGCATGTGTGCCCCCTCCCACTCAATGGATACTTTGCTGGAATGATAGGTTCTCTGTATCATGGAGGGGGGAGAATGATGAAAGTTGGATGAGACGTTTCACGAGGCTTGGGAGTGAGAGAGAAAAGCCCAATAAAAATTAAAGGAAGAATTACTTCAAGTGACTTATTATGCATGGCTTAGTTGGTATCACCCTTGCCTCTCAGTCATAAGGCTGTGGGTTCAAGTCTCACTTCGGGACTTGAAAACAAAAGTCAAGGCTAACACTCCAATCCTGCGATGAGGGAGTGCTGCCTTGTCAGGGGTGCCCTCTTTTGTAAGAGATGTTAAACCAAGGTCCTGTCTGCCTTCTCAGGTGGATGTGAAAGATCCTATGGCACTATTTTATACTATTTTATACAGGGGAGTTCTCCCTGGTGTCCTGGCCAATACCTATCTCTCAATAAATATCACAAGAACAGGTTATCCAGTCAATATCACTTTCTGTTTGTAGGAGCTTACCGGGAAACTGGCTGCCATATTCTCGATATTACAGCAGTGACTACAGTTTGAAAACAGGCGGTAAAGTTGGGACATCCTTTGGTTGTGAAAAGCACTATATAAATCCAAGCTTTTTTTAAAATCAGGACATTGTAAGGGGGTGCACAGAATTACATTGAAATGTACAGCACAGAAACAGATCATTCAGTCCAACTGGTCTGTTAATGCTTATGCACCACACAAACCTCCACCCACCCTAACCCTATCAGAATATCCTCCTATTCCATTCACCCTCATGCTCTTATCTAGCTTCCCCTTAAATGAATCTATGAAGATGAATGATAAAAAGGGGGATTATCTGGTAATGACAAGGCAGGAATAAGAGTGAATCCAACATTCTCTCTCCCTATTTTCGCAGGAGCTGTCTCAGAATTGCCTCTCCGTATTGTACCCCAGGCGTTAGTTCACAGTTGCCGAATCTCACCCTCCCCTTGGCAGGTATCTTCTGCTCTCGACTTCATTGCCCTCTGTGAGGCTTTTTGAGTGGGAACTTGAGTTCCGGGAGGTACCTTTGGAAGAAGTCAGTCACTCGGTGACCCTAATAGCACCTCATCACCCCCTAAACCAAAAAGGGAAGATTCTGTTACTCAGGGCTGGACGGGCGGACAGGTACTCATGACCCCTAGTACACAGCACTCCAAGGTCTGTGCTCAGAAAACTGCTCTAGGGTGGCATGTTTTTGGGGGGCTTCAAAAGCTTTAGAGACTCTTGTTGTAGGCTTGAGGCTGGTGGCATTATTTATTTTACCGGCTCAAGCTGTGGTTTTCCGAAAAGCTTGGTAAAATCAGGCGCAGAGGGAGCAGCCAAGTCTTGAGAAACTCTCTCAACACTTTGGCTCTGCTAATTCCACATGAAATGACTGACAGAACATAACAGAACAGAAATAGGCCATTTGGTTCATCAAGTCAGCTCTGGCTTTGATTCCATCATTTTACGGTTGAAGTCTTATTGCTAATGAGTATATTACACAAGCTTCTAATACTAATCTTATTTGGAGACAGTTTCTGAATGAAATCTGTCAACTGTTAATATCTCAAAGTGAAAGCGAGATCAAAATTCTATTGACTGGAATGAGAGAGAACTAGGCTTTTGAAATGACACCGTACCAGCAAATGCTTAACATAAAATCCCTTTTTCTTCTATTTTTATTAGCACACCATCCTGTTTATTTTATAACAGATTTGAGTGTTTGGCTTGTGTCGGGTGTTTTTCATCGGGTTCTCCGCCTTTGGGAAGCACGTGTCCAGGTATTGGGGCATTGATTCTTTTCATATTTATTGACCGGTTTAATTGCGGCAATTTTCCCAGCTCAGTTTCTGTCAATGGAACTGGAAAGATGTTTTATCCATTGCAAAGGGAATTGGGAGCAGTTCTGCCACACTCACATTCACACTGTGCAGAGAACAGGACAGGCAGAACTTCAATCAAGTCTAAGAGAAATTAGTCTCAGGATGTGCGATTGTGTGAGAGCAGGTGGATGTGAGTGAGCAGGTAGGTAGGTGTATGTGTGTGAGCAGTTGGGTGTAGGTGTGTGTCTGTGTGAATGTGAGCAATTGAGTGTGTGTGTGTGTAGCTGGGTGTAGGTGTGTGTGTGTGTGTGTGTGTGCAGCTGTGTGTGTGCGCAGCTGGGCGTGTGTGTGGTTTGGTGTGGTGTGTGTGGGTGCAGCTGGGTGTGTGTGTGCAGCTGGGTGTGTGTGGGGTTTGGTGTGGTGTGTGTGGGTGCAGCTGGGTGTGTGTGTGCAGCTGGGTGTGTGTGTGGTTTGTGTGGTGTGGTGTGTGTGTGTGTGAGCAGCTGCCTGGGTGTGTGTAGGTGTGTGTGTGTAGGTGCAGCTGGGCGTAGGCGTGTGTGTGTGTGTCTGTGTGTGTGTGTGCGCAGTTTAGTACCTCCTTCTGTCATTCTGTCACCCAAATTACATCTGTTAACACCAACTAGTCAATGCAAAGCACAGTGCACTATAGCAAGAATATTTTGGAAATAAACAGCTAAAATGACAGATTTACAGCACTGCAGTTGTCAGATTTACTATCCTATTCAGTTAGAGTGGGTAGTTTGAACTTTACCCACTAAGCCAACCATCCAGTCCGGGTGGCTCGCTTCAGTGATCAGACAGAGGAATAGGCTTTCCAAATTACAAAATCAGCATAAAAAACAGTTGACTATTGCAGAACAGCAAAAGAGCCAGTTGTGGTGAGTGACACTTAGTCCTCCCCTCCCCTTTCATCCACTGCGCATTATCTCTCCAGCTCTTATAGTTAATTGTACTTAACCCCTTTAAGATGACAGACATGCGGGCCATCCTACCAGGTGACATTTAACCTCTGTCAAGAATGCTAAGGGCCCTCTGGCAGTGGGAACTTGCTGTCAAGCTTCTTCACAAATGTTGCCTTTTTTTTTTGTTGATTCCTTTCATTCTGAGTTTCTTTTCCTTTGGCACTCTCAGGTGGATTTTATCAGACTCTGAATGCACCCACTGCCCTGCATGTGTAGAGAAGCAGAATGATGAGATTTGATTCTGCCTCCCTTTAGGAGACCTTGATTTTGATGGAATATTTTCCTTGCAGCACTGGTCATTCTGTACCAGCATGTGATGAACTCCAAAGTCACTTTTTGGCAGTCCTTCCTTTTGGACGCATCTTTTTTTTGTTAATGAATGTGTTTCACAGCAGCCATTTCTGTGGCCTTTCTGAGTGAGATTGGCAGTGTGGTTGCAGTTTGCACTAAACCATAAGCTGTTTATGCACTGAACTTGCACCCACCATGTTAAAAGTGCTCATGTAGCGCCCTCACGCTAACGAAGCCGCTTGCTGATTTTGGTACCTCACCTGTCCCACCACATGCTGCTCTGGAGTTGCACTGGACCATTTTTTCTGTCCTCTGGCGTCACCAATGCATTACAGCAACAGAAAATGTTTGCTCCTCAAAATACGACCAATCTTTTTGCCAGGCGGTGTGGTAAGACCTGTATTGGGAGTGATCTGTTCAATCTCCAATATCAGCTTAGCTTTCAGGAAGCCAGACTGTTACACAACAACTTGATCTTATATAGCATAGTACAATGCCCAAGGTACTTCACAGGAGCATTATCAGGCAAAATTTGACACCGAGCCACATAGGACACAAGGCCAAATATTTGGTCAAAGTGGTAGGCTTTAAGGAGCATCTTAAAGGAGAAGAGCTAGAAGCAAAGGTTTAGGTTGGGAATTCCAGAGCTTTGGGCCTAGACAGCTGAAGGCATGGTCGCCAATTGTGAAACGAAGAAAATCAGGGATGTACCTGAACTCAGAACTGGAAAAGTGCAGAGTTCCCAGAAGGTTCCCAGATGGCTGGAGGAAGTTATAGAGGTAGGGAAGGGTGAGGAATACCAGGAGGAGAATTGAAAAATCAAGGCACTGCTTGACTGGGAGCCATTGTAGGTCAGCAAACACAAGTGAACATGTGTGAAGTAAAAGTTAACCATATATAAAGTGATCAGATATGTGTTTGACCAAGACGGCTTGAAGTTGTTGACTTCAGATAGCTTAATATCTGGCCATAATACACCCAATGTCACTCAAGGTATGCTTAAGACTTTAAGACTTCCTTTATAACACCCCCCGCATCTCCCACCTACCTCCACCACTCCACCACCGCCCACTGCCCCCCACCCCCCCCACCTCGCACCCCCCCCTCCGCACCCCTCCAACCCCTCCCCCAACTCATCTTTTGCCTCAGGGTATACAACAGCAATGACTAAGAAAAATCATTGGTGCAGAATGACACTGTTAATTTAGTCTGGTCATGCACTGCCTAATGGACTTGTGTAAAATCCTCGGGGGTGTTATTTTAAGTTAGTTGTTAACTTATTTATTTTAAATGGGTTAACAAATGTGCTAAAAGAATACATAAAGGGATTTGACAATTTAGAAGTGCCCTAAAAGAGATTAAAACTCCTTAAATAACGGTAAGTTACATTCTGATAGCTCATAACTGCACTACTTCAGTACCTATTTGGTGTTAACTTTGGCTTAGTGATAGCATTCCCGCTGCTGAGTCAGAGGATCATAGGGTTAACTCTCATTCTAGAGATTTGAGTGCAAAATCTAGGTTAACATTTCAGTGAGTACCAAGGGAGAGCTGCACTGCAGTTGAGACAATAATGAGGTCTTGTCTGCTCTCTCAGGTGGATGTAAAAGATCCCCACAACACTATTTCAAAGAAGAGCAAGGGGTGTTCTCCCCAGTGTTCTGGACAATATTTATCGACAACAAACATCACAAAAACAGATTATTTGGTCATCGCCACATTGATCTTTTTGAAACCGGCTGTGTGAAAATTAGCTGCCACATTCCCTACTTTACAATACATTGGCTATAAAGTGTGTTTGGATATCCTTAGACATCTTTCCAATTGGATAATCCTTTAGAACTCTGCTTCCTTGAGTAGTGATATACAAACATTTGAAAATAAGGTTGAGAATAGGCCACGAGGCCCATAAATCCATGACCAACAGGCTACGAGGCCCATCTAGCTGTGGCCAATAGACCACGAGGCCCATCAAGCTGTGGCCAATAGACCGCGAGGCCTATCAAGCCGTGGCCAATAGGCCGCGAAGCCCATCAAGCCGTGGCCAATAGGTTGTGAGGCCCATCAAGCCGTGGCCAATAGGCCGCGAGGCCTATCAAGCCTGTCCCAACCATGTACAGTTCGACAGGATAAATCATTTATCTGTCTTATCATCACACAATTACCTCATCTCCCCCCTACCTAAGTAAAATAATAACCATTTCTAAATTGTAAAGACTTGCCACATGATATGCGTTCCCAAATAGCTGCCAATTTTACACTGCTATTTTGCCAGAGCTCGAGAACAAATCTTTGCATCCAAAACCATTTTGCACATTTTTCCCCATCTCAGTGACATTTCTGACCAAGCCTCTTTAGGAACCTATTAAGATGGGCCCTCTACCAGACCAGAGTAACTATTGTAATGGCTTAAAAACAAGGCATTATATCCCCCATTTGATGCCTCTGGACTGGAGCATGCTGGTATTTTGTGTGAATAAGTTACAATTCAAATGGATGGGGCTTGCCTGTATTGAGTGGGCATATCCAGAATAATCATTTGGAATTTTAGTGCATTATGTTCACCATAGGTCCACACACTTTGCTGAGCTGCAATATTGAAATAGAAGGACCTTCCAATTCATGGCTAGTCACAATAACTTCAGTAGGAGTTGGTTGGAATGGCTGGATGTAATGGGATGTGATCTGGTGCTCAAATATCTGGGTGCTTGTAGAGATGAAATCTTTGTCCTCTCCGAGCATGTCTAAGGGGTGTTTGGGGTGGGTTGGGGTTCCCTATGTTGGGAGTTTCTGCATCACACGATCACAAAAGAAATTGGCAGGGAGGTAGGACTGGTATCTCATCCTGAATCCTTTCCCACAACAGCATTGCTCAACTTAGATGCCTTGGACCGATGTGAGAATAAGCTGTGACTAAGTTTAATATCAAACAGCTCTTCCCTTTCTGTTTCAATGTATATTGATGCAGCAGATGTGCCAAAACAGAACCTGATCCAACATCACGCTGGCAGAGGGATGTAGTGAAGTGAGCAAAGTTTCCTTCCCACTCTACCTGTCAATTGGTCCAAGGGCGGAAATCATGCACCAAGGGAGACTGCAATCAAACCATTTTATCAACGAATAGCAATAGTCAAACTGTCCTCCATACAAAACAAGGAATAGATTACTGATAATGGGATTATTTGGGAGTGATTGAGACCATGGGCTAGCAACGTCTTTGAACAGGTTTGAAGAACAGGGTTAGAGGGATACTCTTAAACCGTTTCAAAATCTTCACAATCATAGTTATGTCAAAGTACTCCTGCCGCAAGAACAGGTTTCAAAATTTCAATCCGAATCCCAACCTTCATTTCTGTCAAATGAACATCAGGGCGGAGGGCTCCTTTAAGTGAACGGATTGTCCTGTAGACTGAGTTGCACATTTTACTGCTTTCGAACAACATTCCCTGAATTTTTTTCTCGGGGTGCACGGGCAATATGCTAAAGTGTGGGGCCCCTTTAAATTTTTTTGCACGGTCACAGCGGCCTGGTAATTTAAAGGGGCTGGTGTGTGCGTGGCCTGATTGGGAATTTTTGGGTTGATGCGTGGCTGTGCGGCTTAGAGGAAACATTGCTTCCAGCCCAGTTTAGAGGTGATCAGTGCGCATTTGGTATGTTGCATGTTTGTGTGATTTGCCAATAGAAGATACAGCGAGTTAAAGGTAGCAACTGCACCATATCCAAGATGCTTCTAAACATATTCTGTACAAGATAAAAGTGCTGAGAAAAGAATAAAGCCACATAACATTTCTGCACAGTAAATAGAATTTAGAACATTAGAAATAGGAGCAGAGTAGGCCATTCGGCCCCTTGATCCTGCTCCACTCATGGCTGATCTACCTCAACTCCACATTCCCTTGATTCACTTAGTGATAATAAAAAGTTCTGAAGTGAAAAGGGGACTGAACATACATCAATTACAACATGACTTGAAGAGGAAAATCCCTGATTTGCTTATTGTCTTCAATATTAAAGCAAGGAGCACTTTTTGGTTAGCATAACTTCCATTAGTGCACTTATTCAAGAGTCTTGTGCTGGCTGTTTGAGCTGTCATGCCAGTCAGTGTGAAGGTTCCCATGGGAATCATGTGATCTTCTCGCCAACAAACATGATCTTCACATGGGCTGTGATTAGCTGACAGGGCTGTCAACGGCGTCTTTGCCGTTAGTATATTGTGGTTTATGCTATATCTTCTCCCCCCACATCTCACCCCCACCCCACCAACTATCCATTTCCTAAACAAGCATCAGGCATTTCCACCAAATCCCCGGGCGTAACAAATTTGTGGATTGAAATTATAACAGAATTGTGAGCTTTAAATGGATAAAGCATTCAGTATTGAGAATGTCAAATCCCCAGAATCAGTCCGAACTGATTGGGATCATTGATAACAAGATGACTCCGCATTCCAAAACTTCAAGGATTGTGCAAAAAAGAATTGGAACAAAAGAATATGGGCAATATAATAAAACTAGAGAAAAGGCCAATTGGTTCAAGGCAGTAAGTAATTAACCTTGACACCAAATGTTAACTATATAGGTACTTAATAGAGTATATGATGGGTGAGGTCTTGTGGTGCAGTGGGTAGCATCCCTGCCTCTGAGCCAGAAACTCTAGGTTCAAGTCCCACTCCAGGATTTGATGGATGAGGAAGGTACATTCATAACACAGCCAAACAGGTTGAGTATCAACTTAAAAATCCTTCCAACACACTTCCACAACAGGTGGTAAGTATTGGGAGCAATTCCTGGTCTGCCATGTGATGGAAAGAAGGCTGGAATGGCAGATTAGATTTGCACCTAAAGTATGAGTATGTTTCTGGCTGGGGTGGTTTCAAGACCTGCCTCTCTGCTGCACCTGATGTGGAGTTTGAGGTGCTGGGAGTTGGACCTGCCCTTGGGCAGGCAGCTGAAGAAGATATAATGAGAAAGAGAGAGGCCTATTGTTAGACCTTCATATCCCCTAGATTCTGTGATTCCCTTGTACTTTTCACAATTATGAAGAGGTCCCAGACTGATCTAGAGGTACTAACCCCCACATTCTCCCACAGCACCCATGCAAAGAACTGAAATCCATGGTACACCCACGATCACATATCTCCTTGCAAGATATCCCTTTAATAAGCAAGGCCTGCACAAATCTTAAACTTTACCAACAACACAAGAAATTGGGAGTAGGGCCTACTTTCAACAGAATCAATTCCTTTTGGGGTTTCCAGACCACACAACCATTTTCACTTTCCCTTCACTCAGCTCTTACCATCATTGTAGTGAGTTGAAATAATCAAGGGGTAAATGGACTGTAGCAATAAAGTCCCATCACAGTCAAGCTGAGACCTATCTAGTGAAGAGCTCAAATAAAAGAAGGACTTGCCTTTCACAAAGCCTGATGTGCCAAAGTGCTTCACACCTAATGAAGTACTTTTTCAAGTGCAGTCATTGTTGTAATGCAGGAAATGCAACAGCCAATTTGCACACAGCAAGATCCCACAAACAGAAACGTGACAATGACTAGAATTGGTTGAGGGATAAATATTGCCCAGAAACATGAGAAAAAAGCTCCTCTGCGCTTTCTCACAATAGCACTTTGGAATCCTTTGTGTCCAACTGAGAGGGCAAACTGGGCCTCAGTTTCAAGTCTCAACTGAATGCTGGCGCCAATGTCAGTGCAGCGCTGCTTCAGTACTCCGCTGGAGTGTCAGCCTGAATTATGCGCTTAATGCTCTGGAGCGGGACTTGTGTACACAACTTTTTGACTCACTGCCACCATCTGAACTATGGGTGACACCTCAGGAAAAATCTTAAGATTAAAAAGTTATTTTATGGTGTTTCTTCTGCTTCTAGGCCTGAAGGATAGCTTTCTGATATGTGCAGATTGGCACCATTCCATACCAAACAGAGCTGTCATTTCTCCTTGTTCCAGTGCATGTTTATAAATCCTTGACAGTCTATCAGATTTGGAGTTGCAAGTTGACAAATCTTACTGTTCAGACATGCCTAGAATCCACTTAGTTGTGGTGATGCAGTGAATATGTAGGGTTTGTGTTTATACTTGGCATGTTATTGCTCTTGAGCACGGTGTTGTAGAATGAAGACCGGACGCTACACACAGGGAGCAATGAATAGGGAATTAGAAGGTCAACTGCAACAACAGCAACTTGTATTTATATAGCATCTTTAATAGTGTTGCCAACCTCCCCAGAATTGGTCTGGAGTCTCCAGGAATTGAATATCAATCTCCAGGACACTGCTGTGTGCAACCCTGGGGAAAAACCATCAGGACGTTGAAAAAGGTTTTCTTCTTGACATTTTCTTTGAACATTTCGCCTTACCAGATATAAAAATATTGAAAATGGGAAATAAAGGCTGTTTGGCTGATAGTCAAACTTCATCCAATTGGGTAATGAGTCTTTTTGCTTTCCAATTGGAGTAGGAAGATAGTATGTCACAAGGATGGATGTGTTGGCCCACTAATGGCTGGAGTGTGGGGGCAAGTGATGTGATGAGACCTCCAGGAACACGTTTAATCGCAGTTGGCAACCCTAATCTTGAACATAGTAAAATCTCCGAAGGTACTTCACAGGAGCATTATCAAACAAAATTTTACACTGAGACATGTAAGTAAATATTAGGACAAAGCAAAATGATAGGGCTTTAAGGAGCATCATAAAAGGAGGTGAGCGAGAGATAGAGGTAGAGAGGAAATTTCAGAGCATTGGGCCTATCATGTTAAGTGACCGATCCACCACACAAAATTGCATTGACCCAGCACTTCAATTCCACTCATCTACCTGTCCTATTGGCTGAGGAAGCTTCATGGTACAGAAAGGTACAGTGATTAAAATAACCCAAGAAAAGGTCTGCCCTATTGATGGTGACCTTTTAACATATGGACAATGAGCTCTGTTACTAAGCAATGCAAGAGACTCTGAGAAGACAGACAGACAGAATAGGCTTATGAGAATGAAGACCAGTGTACGAGTGGGCTGGGAGGAAAAAGGAAGCCAGTCCTGGGAAGGGTTAGTGAGAGAAAGAGATATACTGGGAGCCTAGCGAGTGAACCACAAGTGTACTATGGAAGTATATGGCCACGGATTGGCTCACAAGCTGAAATGGGGTTACAGTTGCTGTGTGAATAAATGGATGGAGAATGAGAGTTTTGGGGTAGGTGGTATGATAGGCAAAGAGGGGAAGTACAATTTAGTCTAAAAGAGGAACTGACTATTAATTGAAATGCCTCAATGGCTATTTGGAGGATGCCCTCTCAACAGTGATAATATACTTGCTGAATTAAACAGAGAGACTGACACCTCAAAGTTCTATTATTACATGAGAGTGTCTTGAGACTATAGTGTGAACTTAGAGATCATAGATTCTCAATATATCTCACCTGTTGGGAAGCACTCGGATCAGCTGATCATTTTGCACACTGACCGATTGTATGCAACATTTAAGAACAGATTAGATATAAAAGAGGAATGAAGGGACATGGGAACAGGTTGGGCAAATGGGATTAGGATCACTGTTCGTGTGGAGGATAAACACCAGCATGGACTATCTGGGTTGAGTAGCCCTATTTCTAAGTTAATTCTATGCAATGTTACAACATTATCATGGGAGCATTTTTCTCTGTTTGGGGTTAAGGCAGAAAGATGTGACACTCTGGAGGGAATGTATTCTGTATCTGGACATGCTCTACCTGAGGTGGATGCACTTGACACTGACTACAGATACCCAGATTAAAGGAAATTCCCAGTGCTGTTGTCCTCACCCAACTGAGCACAAATAGTTATTTTGCCTGCAAGAACATTTCAAACACTAACGGATATGAAACTAAACATAAATCTCTTGGAGATGTGACTGGAGAGCAGCAACAGATGTGCATTGCTAACCTGAGGGTAGGCCGGAGGATCTGTGGGCTCAGATTTCAGAGTCTTCCTTCAAGTGTCCAGCCTTTACTTTGGCAATGATGTGCATCCACGGGCTTGTTCATTTTTGCTTAGTTGTTCCTGATGTGATGTGGCACACATTCATTACTGCAACTCAAAGAGTTCAATTCTACAAGCACACATGGAAAAATTCTCACAGGAGGATGTTAACTGTCTAAAGCAAATGCCTTTGGGCAAGTGTTTGCTTGTCATACATGTGTTTATTGTAACAATGCCATTTGCACTGATGTGGCCATTGCTGCTCAACTGGTATAGAGCCAAGGCAAAGTGTGTGGAACTCATACTATAGCACAGTGATCCTCAAACTTTTCTTATCCATGGATGACTTAGCCAGGGCAAAAGAACCCCACGGACAACCTACTAGTCATATCCCACCCACTTTTGCTTGCCACCACAAAAAACTTACCAGAATTAATGCGAAAAATGATGCTGCTTTTGATGGGATACCAGTGAGATGATGTCTGATTGCAAGCTGGGGAGCTTCAGTCTCATGTTGGGCTCCATGGTCAACCGGGTCTTCTACTTTGTTTCCAGCCCCACAAGTGTTGAAAATCCGATCGTGTGGTTAGATGTCATAATAGTAACATCAATCTTGCTCATAAACCTGCAGTGCTGTTTCATGTGCTTATGACGACTTGTACCATGCACATGGGAGCTGATCTGGTTGTGTAACCTCAGGCGAGCGGTGGGTGGGAATGAAGGTTCTGGCCTGTTCCCTCATATAGCCTCAGCTGTGGCGTTGTCTGTCAGTAACTTACATTTTGGGCCAGCCTGTGGACTACCTGGAGGACCCTCATGGACAGCAGTGGCATGCAGACCACAATTTTGAGAACTACTACTACAGAAGGCCTTTGGGAACCAACTTAAAGTATGATATAAAGAGGGCAGTGTTGTATATAGTGATTTGATTTCTCTATCACTGAGTGAACATTGGCAATATGCAATACAATCGAGAGTTTTAAGGAGATCCATTTGATTATATACTAGTGAAAGGAGTTGAATATGTCTGACAGTGATACGCTAAAAGGTGTATTACAGTAAGTGTTGTATGAAAGGCTGTTACTGTAAGTGATGTATGAGTGTCACAGTGAAAGATGTCTGAGAGATTTACAGTAAAGGTGCATGAGACATCATTACATAAGGGCCATATGGGAAATTGTTACAATAAGTGTTGTATGGATCTTACAATCAAAGGTGTTCGAGAGGGTGATACAGAAAGGTGTGTATGAGACACTGCTACAGTAAGGAGCATAGAGGGAGTGTTACAATATGTATGGTGTTACAGTGAAAGATGTATGAGAGCATGTTATAGTGAGGGTGGTCAGACATTGAACGGTAATGGGTGTGTGAAAGAGTGTTAAACATGAAAGGTGTTTTAATGAGTGGTACATTGAGGGGTATAGGGATACATTTGAAACTGTTACAATGAGGGATGTATCAGAGAGCATTCCTGTGAACAGTACATTTGAGACAATTGAGTGAGTGTATTAGAAAGTGCTACCGTGAGTAGTGTATCAATGAAAGTTACACTGAGGGGTTTTATCAGGGAATGTTACAGTGAGGGGTTTTATTGGGTAGTGTTCCAGTGAGGGGTTTTATTGGGGAGTGTTACAGTGAGGGGTTTTATTGGGGAATGTTACAGTGAGGGGTTTTAGTGGGGAATGTTACAGTGAGGGGTTTTATTGGGAATGTTACAGTGAGGGGTTTTATTGGGGAATGTTACAGCGAGGAGTTTTATTGGGGAGTGTTACAGTGAGGGGTTTTATTGGGGAATGTTACAGTGAGGGGTTTTATTGGAAATGTCACAGTGAGGCGTTTTATTGGGGAATGTTACAGTGAGGGGTTTTATTGGGGAATGTTACAGTGAGGGGTTTTATTGGAGAATGTTACAGTGAGGGGTTTTATTGGAAATGTCACAGTGAGGCGTTTTATTGGGGAATGTTACAGTGAGGGGTTTTATTGGGGAGTGTTACAGTGAGGGGTTTTATTGGGGAATGTTACAGTGAGGGGTTTTATTGGGGAATGTTACAGTGAGGGGTTTTATTGGAGAATGTTACAGTGAGGGGTTTTATTGGGGAATGTTACAGTGGTTTTATTGGAGAATGTTACAGTGAGGGGTTTTATCGAGGAATGTTACAGTGAGGGGTTTTATTGGAGAATGTTACAGTGAGGGGTTTTATTGGAGAATGTTACAGTGAGGGGTTTTATTGGGGAGTGTTACAGTGAGGGGTTTTATTGGAGAATGTCACAGTGAGGGGTTTTATTGGGGAATGTTACAGTGAGGGGTTTTATTGGAGAATGTTACAGTGAGGGGTTTTATTGGGGAGTGTTACAGTGAGGGGTTTTATTGGGGAATGTTACAGTGAGGGGTTTTATTGGAGAATGTTACAGTGAGGGGTTTTATCGAGGAATGTTACAGTGAGGGGTTTTATCGAGGAATGTTACAGTGAGGGGTTTTATTGGAGAATGTTACAGTGAGGGGTTTTATTGGAAATGTCACAGTGAGGGGTTTTATTGGGGAATGTTACAGTGAGGGGTTTTATTGGGGGGTGTTACAGTGAGGGGTTTTATCAGGGAATGTTACAGTGAGGGGTTTTATCGGGGAATGTTACAGTGAGGGGTTTTATTGGGGAGTGTTACAGTGAGGGGTTTCATCGGGGAGTGTTACAGTGAGGGGTTTTATTGGGGAATGTTACAGTGAGGGGTTTTATTGGGGAATGTTACAGTGAGGGGTTTTATTGGGGAGTGTTCCAGTGAGGGGTTTTATTGGGGAATGTTACAGTGAGGGGTTTTATTGAGGAGTGTTACAGTGAGGGGTTTTATTGGGGGTTGTTACAGTGAGGGGTTTTATTGGGGAGTGTTACAGTGAGGGGTTTTATCGGGGAATGTTACAGTGAGGGGTTTTATTGGGGGGTGTTATATTGAGGGGTTTTATTGGGGAATGTTACAGTGAGGGGTTTTATTGGGGAGTGTTACAGTGAGGGGTTTCATTGGGGAGTGTTACAGTGGGGGGTTTTATTGGGGAGTGTTACAGTGAGGGGTTTTATTGGGGAGTGTTACAGTGAGGTGTTTTTTCAGGGAATGTTACAGTGAGGGGTTTCATTGGGGAATTTACAGCGTGGGGTTTTATTGGGGAATGCAGTGAGGGGTTTTAACGGGCAGTGTTACAATGAGGGTTTTATCAGGGAATGTTACAGTGAGGGGCCTATCAGTGAATGTTGTAGTGAGGAATGTATCAGCGGCTGTTATCGTGTGGAGTGTGTATCTGAAAGTCTCCTAGCGGCCTATCAAAAGCTTGTGTGTGGCAATCATGAACTGGTTCAATTGCCCTGTCAGTCTGCTGCAAAGATTAGACACATGAACCTGCTTGCCAGTACATTCTGAAAATGCCCTGCTGCTGATGGAGAGTGGAAGTTCTCGAAAATAAAAGGATCCCCTCTCCACATTTGGACAGAACCTGCATGTTTTCAGACTTAATCCATCTTGAGTGTTTTCTTTAAACTCAGTTAATTAAGCCACAGGAGTGGAACATTATTGGAATTTGTAATACAATTGCAAGAGATTATATCAAGATCAATCAAAACAGAAGTTTTAATATTGGAATTCTTCAAATTCTCCACAATGTAGGGGGCTTGCCAATGTTTTCTCAAGAAATTTCTTGCAAGGAACAAATTATTTTTACACGGTTCACAGATACCGAAGAAAAATCAAAGTGCGTTTTTCTTAAATGTTCTGAAATATGCGAGTGATCAAAGTGGTTGACGCCTGGTGCTTGATTATATGATCAGCCCAAAAGGTAAATCTATAATCTGCACTGTAAACAGCACTAGGCACCATCATTACAAACAGGTGGAAAGAGTTGGTAAGAGGGCGTTGGATTTTCAGCTTGCCAAATGTTGCTAGCTGATGTTGTGGATCAGTCACTGTTTATAGGAACCGTCCCTTATTCATTTCTACTGGAACCAATGATTTCTATAATGGGTGCCCAATCGACAAGGTCAGCTTTATGCCAGGGCAATGAATTGAAGTGTGTCACCCCAATGTCCTTGGGGTTCATTTAGTGCACGGCCTAAGCAAAATCTCAAAATTGCCAGGGCAGCCTCTATTGGTATTTTTATTTACAGCACTTCTTTTAATATGATTTTTGTTCTCTCTGATGATGCTCTGGCTGCCATTTTGGAATCTGAAGTACAAGCAACAAAACTATCCCACCTCACAAATACCAAAATCCAACGTTTCCCCTCTCATTTTCTTTGGTTCCTCCAATGTAGTTAAAGCGATCGAGGCAGCAGCCGTCCTGCCTTGCTCCACTGTGTATCAGCTTGTAGAATACACAGGACATTGGTCTGTGATTTTTCAAAGCAGCCCAGGACAGGGCAATTCTGCTCCTTTGCCCGCACTCCCCCGCACCCCCCCACCCACTCACCACCCCCCCCACCCCCACCCGCCTCCCCAACCTCCCCCTGTCCATACAGCTGAGATCAGAATCTCAGCATGAATCACAGAATCACAGAATTGTTACGGCGCCGAAGGAGGCCATTCAGCCCATCGTGTCTGCACTGGCTCTCCAAATGAGCATCATGACTTAGTGCCATTCTCCTGCTTTTTTCCCCAGTACACTTGCAGAGGACAAACTCGCAAACACATTGCCATAAGAGCACAAATTTAGAATCAAGCGACAATAAGTCAGAAAAATCTTTCTTTGAAATGGACTATGCAGTTCATTACTACAACTGGCTAATCAAACTGAGTGATTAGCAGTCCCAATAAACAATGTCCAGGGAGCAAGTTACAGGCTCATAGAATCACATAATTTTCAATTTAGAAGAAAGCCATCCAACCAATGTGTGCGTGTGTGTGTCTGTTGGAGTGATCTATTCTAATCCTCTTTCTCCAGTTTTTCCATAAAAATATATGAAAGGCTATGTGAAAAGATCAAGCTCTGAGTGCTGATTCAACATTTATGTAGCATCTTTAACAGGGTTAAAACAGTCCCAAGGTGCTTCACATGAACATTAAGAATCTGACCCTAAGCCGTTTTGGAAGAGGTGTCTGAAAGCTTGGTTGAAGAGGTAGATTTTATAAAGAGTGTTGCAAAGAAGGAGAGTTGGAAGATGGAAAGGTTTAAAAAGGGAATTCCAGAGCTTAGAACCTAAACAGCTGAAGGTACAGCCACCAATAGTGCGGCAAAGGAAATTGGGGATGCACAAGAGGGCAGAATTGGAGCAATGCAGAGTTCTCCGATGGTTGTGGGAGGTTACAGAATGAGGCCATGGAGGGATTTGAAAAGTAGGATAAGAATGTTAAATTTGAGGTGTTGCTAAATTGGGAGCCAATCTTGGTCAGCGAGCACAGGGGCGATGGGTGTCAAGACTTGGTGCAAGTTAGGATATGAAGACAAAGCTGGCTAAAGTGAACTGGGAAATTAGGCTAAAGGATAGGTCAGTAGCGATGCCGTGGCAGACATTTAAGGAGATGTTTCATAACATTCAGCAAAGATACTTTCTAGTGAAAAAGAAAGACATAGAAGAAGGATGTACCACCCGTGGCTAACTAAAGTGAAAGATAGTATCAAACTGAAAGAGAAAACACACAATTTCATAAAGATTGGTGGCAGGTCCAAAGATTGGACAGAATTCTCAAACCAGCAAAGAATGACTAAAGAAGTAACAAGGAGGGAGAAATTAGAGTATGAGAGAAAGCTAGTAACAAAAACAGATAGTAGGAGTTTCTACAAGTATTTAAAAAGGAAAAGAGTAACTACAGTGAGTGTGTGTACTCTAAAGAGTTAGTGGGAATTAGTAATGGGAAATAAGGAAATGGTGGAAGGGTTGAACAGATTTTTTTTGTCTTTCATGTATACAAATAGCATCCCAGAAATACTTGTAGATCAAGAGGCAAAAGGAGGGAGAAACTTAAAACAATTACAATCACCAGGGAAAGGGTACTAAGAAAACTATTATAACTAAAGGCTGAACAAGTCCCCAGGTCCTGATGGACTTAAAAGAAGTGGCTGCGGAGATAGTGGATGCATTGGTTTTAATTTTCCAAAATTTCCTAGGTTCTGGATAGGTCCCATCAGATTGGAAAATAGTGAATGTGACTCTTCTATTCGAGGAAGGGTAGAGACAGAAAGCAGGAAACTATAGGTAGGAAACTATAAAATCTGTCATTGCGAAAATGCTAGAATTAGAATATTGTTAAGGAGGTCATGATACTGAGAAAATCTTAATTCAACGAGGCAGAGTCAACATGGTTTTGTGAAAGGGAAATTGGGTTTGACTGATGTATTAGAGTTCTTTGAGGAAGTAACAAGCAGGCTGAATAAAGGGGAACTTGAAGATGTGTTTGGGTTTCCAAAAGTCACTTGATAAGGTGCCAATTCAAAGATTACTGCACAAAATTAAGAGCTCATGGTGTAGGGGGTAACATGTTATCATAGATAGAGGATTGGGTAGCTAACAGGAAGCAGAGAGTAGGGATAAGTGGGTCATTTTCAGGTTGGCAAGCTGTAACTAGTGGAGTGCCACAGGGATCAGTGCTGGGGCCTCAACTATTTATAATCTATATTAGTGACTTGGATGAAGGGACTGAATGCATTGTTGCTAAATTTGCTGATGACACAAAGATAGAGAGGAAAATAAATTGTGAGGACGACATAAAGAGACTACAAAGGGCTTTAGTTAGGTTAAGTGAGGGGGCAAAAAATTTGGCAGATGGAGCATAATATGGAGAAAATGTGAACTTGTCCAGTTTGGCAGGAAGAATAGAAAAGCAGCATATTATTTAACTGGAGAGAGATTGCAGAGGTCTGTGGTACAGAGGGACCTGGGTGTCCTGGTACATGGACCACAAAAAGTTAGCATGCAGGTGCAGCAAGTGATTAGGAAGGCAAATGGATTGTTGGTGTTTATTGCAAGGGAATGGAATATAAAAGTAGGCAAGTTTTGCTATAGCTTGTACAGGGTGTTGGTGAGACTGCAACTGGAATACTCTGTACACTTTTGGTCTCCTTATTTAAGAAAGGATATAATTGAATTAGAAACAGTTTGGAGAGGTTCACTCAACTGATCCCTGGGACGAAGGGGTTATCTTATGAGGAAACGTTGGACAGGCTGGGCCTGTATCCATTGGCGTTTAGAAGAATGAGGGGTGATGTTATTGAAACATATAAGATCTTGAGGGGACTAGACAGGGTGGATATTGAGAGGATGTTTCTCCTTATGAGAGAGATTAGAACTACGGGACACCATTTAAAAATAATAGGCCCCCATTTAAGATAAAGATGAGGAGAATTTTTTTCTCTCTGACAGTCATTAGCCTGTGGAATTCTCCTCCCCAGGGAGCATTAGAGGCAGGGTCATTGAATGTTTCTAAGGTAGAGTTAGATAGATTTTTGGTTGACAAGAGTGTCAAAGGGTATAGGGGTTAGGCAGGAGAGTAGAATTGAGGCCACAATCAGATCAGCCATGACCTTATCAAATGGTGGAGCAAGCTTGAGGGGCCCAATGGCCTACTCCTGCTCCTAATTTGTAAGTTCATATGTGTGTTCTTATATGGACAACGGAATTTTGGATGAGCTTAAGTTTACTAAGTTTTAGGATTTCAGCGCTGTTATAGCATTGGGTTTCAGCAAGCCTCTTCTTAATGGGGGTTACTGTGAAAGCAGCCACCTAGTAAAACTCCACTTTTAAATTTATTTTTTTAGTTTCCTATTTTCTGGTGACCATGCAATCTAAATCTTTTTGAAATAGTGGTGTCAATTTGGCTCTCTGCCCCTCCTGTCTCATCAGGGAATCAGTCAGTCTCCAGTCAATTTGCGGACTGAATGCATTGATTTTTTTTTTTCTCTCTCAGTGAGCAACTCCCAGTTTATTCCTTTTTAATTGCTTTTTCCAGGAGGCAAAGCCCTCCCTGCGCATTCTCTTCTGCCTGGCTGACTGATTGAGCCCATAGTGTTGGATCTGCCCCCGTGTTTCTTTCAGAAAGGTTGGCGGAATCAGTGAAGTAAATCCTAAGCGCCTGCTGGATGCATTCCATAACCCTGCACTCATCCAGCTCTTGGGTGAATGCAAGCTCCTGCTGCCACCTCCTTTAACTCAATCGCATCACCTTTCTGATCTCACTCACTTATGTGCACATCCCACCCTTGCAACTCTGATGCTAATCACAACAAAAGGCATCCAGGGAGTGGAAGCACAGTTCAATCTGAAATTAGCTCTCCATTCATATCTTTCATTGAGCGAATGACTCATCACGGCATGGAACCAGCATAACAAATCTCTCAAGTTTCTAACTCATCACAAATTGCATAATTTGCCACCCAGGTACCACCGTTTAGCGCGTTAGGCACTGGAACCATTGAAAATGCAAAAACACATCACGATTGCCTAACCCTTGCCCAAACATTGGGAATGCGATATTGGAATGAAGCATTCGAAGGAAGAGTTGGTGAAGTAAAGATAGTTCAAATCTGATAGTCACAGTGAGGCAAGTAAAAATTTGGTAAGTATATTATCACAATCTAACATTGAGACTAGCGACATCTAGTGGTAGAATATCAACAAAGTGCCAGCCTTTATTTGAGCCAATTGATATGTTGCCCAGTCTGGATATTACTAAAAATAAACGCTTACTTTCTCTAGGAAATTAAATTAGCTGTTAACTATATTTTTCTCAGTTATATTGATAAGTAATGGGACACAATGTCCAAGAGGCCTTTCTTAGAAGTTAACATTTGGAGAGAAAGTTCTCTACAACCAGAAAGGGTTGCTTCTGTGTTATCACAGTTAGTCAGTGAACTGTTGGCAATGGACATTTCAAATCTGAATGGTTTGTTTTACCCTCATAGCCTTGCCTATCTGAGACTCCCAAACCTCCCCGCTGAGGGAAGACAAGCATAGCTCATTTTACAATCAATCAGAATTAAGTTTCACACTGAAGCTCGTCAATAGCATCAATATGCTGAGGATCTTTGAGGTAGCTGTGAATTCCTACATAGTATATAACCTGCCTATTATCTCTTAACAATCAACTGCAGATTTGCGCTTGGTGAATTTATGATGGATCTGGCACAATCGTCAATCCTTCATAAAGGAAGTTAACTACTGCATACTGTAATATACACTTTTTTCCTGTCTGGCTGACATTGTCTTCCATGAAGGATCTCCAGAGTTGGGTCAATATTTATGGGGATGTGTGGGAATGTGTAAATCTGCAAGAGGTCTCCTCTGCACAGCACACAGAAAAGTTTGAAAAGCATTGGAGAATCACGTTTTGCGAGCCCCTTAGAGGCTTAAAATAGGTATTCACTCCCAGAGATTAAATTACTCTATAGGGCTGGTTCAGTGATGCGCTGCTCCCAGAGAACAGCAGCGCTGGCAGGGAGCATATCTCGAGAAATCACGAGTTGCGCATCCGGAACTTCTTGACATGAACTCCCTTCGAGCCCTGCTCCACACTGGGAATATCAGATTATGGAATCACCTTTTCTATAATGCTGGAATCCGTGCCTATTAAGGGAAAAAGTCTTTCTTGGGTTTGTATTACTTTGGTGTCAGTCACGCAATCAATAGCATATCCTTATATTACAAACCAAAACTTTTATTGGTTTCCATTAAATTCACAAAACATTGGTGGTTTTTATGAGCTCATATGTTCTTCGCACGAGATAATTGTAGGTCAGGGCATTGGGATAAATGCAACTTGCCAAATTATATGCTTGCACGTTCAATGTGAAGAGTACATTGATTTTGCGACTGCACTGTCAGATGATTTTTGAGTGATTTACTGGAATCTTAATTCTCGTCTGTCTTTGGCTCAATATTTTCGGAAAAGGTACATCGCTCTCAAATTTTCCAAGAAGCAGGTCTATGCAAGTGAAAGGGTGAGGCGTCACAGAACATGAAATATTCAAATGTGGCTCATTCCTTATGCTCTTCCCTGCAACGCTGGGTTCCACAGGACTCAGCCCACTGCCTTCCAACAGCCTCAACCAAGCTGTCATTCTTCAGATGTGAAGAATCAACCCTAAAGCACCTCATGGGTGTAAGATCCACATACATAGATGTTCAAGCTGGGGTGAGGGCAGGTGGGGGGGTGGGGGGGGGGGTGGTGGGGGGGAGTTTGCTGCCCAGTGATAAAGAGCAGGAACATTCAGCTGATGTCTCTCAACCCTCACCCTGGCAAAAACATCCTTAATGGCACATCGCTCATCTTTACATTTGCTGGACTAGACAGGTGAATGGACAAGATTAACTGTAACTGAGTTGATGTAGCCTGTATGTTAAGTCATTTTCTTAGTTGCATTTTCTTTGTCCTGTTGCTGCGTTAAGTGAATGAGTAATTCAGTCTGAATCAGTTCAGTGTTTTCTCTGGCAGGACCTCCTAAACCCGCAAATTCCAACACCTAGAAGGGCAAGGGCAGCAGGCCCATGGGAACAGCATTACCTTCAAGTGGGATGGAAGATTATCAGATCAGCCATTATCTCATTGAATGGCAGAGCAGACTCGATGGGCCAAATGGCCTACTTCTGCTCCTACGTCTTATGGTTGTCTTATGATCAAGCCACACACCTTCCTGACTTGGAACTGTATTTCTGTTTCTTCGCCATCACTGGGTCAAACACCCTCCCTAACAGCAATGTGGGTGTCCTTTCACCACACGGACGGAGCAGTTCAAGAAGACGGCTCACCTTCTCAAGGGCTATTCAGGATGGGCAATAAGTACTGGCTTTACCAGTTGACGCCCACATCCCATGAATGAATAAAGTAACATCTGCGCTAGTTCTTGTACAGGGACCAGTTGAGAGGCAACACAGCAAACAGCTGGAAGATTCACAAAGTAACTTTTCCTCTCTCTGCGCGCTGTATAAACTAAACAAGAGAAAATGAGTTTGCCGGTTTAGCAGCCAAGAAAAATAACCAGTCACTCAGGAGTGACTAATTGAGGATTTTTCTCAGATATGATGATGTTCTTTCTAACAACACCCATGAGAGTCTATTCTGCACTAGTATTCATTTAACATTTGACTGCTGGTGTTGCCATTTCTATTTAGCTTATTGTTTTGTCCTCCCCATCTTTTCTTTCCTTGTTCGGCAGTTTCCCCTTTCGCCCTGTTAAATGCCCTCAGATGTTCTCTCCTTACGTGAGATGTGGGATAGAAATGCAAGTTGCTGATGTTCAGAGCAGAGGTTTTCATATTTTACTGTGCAGGGTTTCCCTTTGTAAATATTGACACTCACCCAAGGGACCCCCTGCAAATATTGGCGCTGTCCCAAGAACCTCCAGTAAATATTGGCACAGACCTATGGGACCCCACCCCTGAAGATATTGGCACGGTCCCAGTGGACCCCCTGCAAACATTGGCTTACTCCAGAGGGAGTCTCCTCTGCAAGCATTAGCACATTCCCGGAAACCTCCTGAAGACACTGATAGACTTCCAGTCCTAACTTTCAGAAGCCAGAGTCAGCTTACTTGAAGGAAATCAAGGCCATCACTGCGGGAAATAGGCACATTCGGAATGGGAGTAGGCCATTCAGTTCCTCAGGTCTGCTAAGGCATTTAATTAGATCAAGGCTGATCTATACCTCAGCCCTCATGCATCCGTACTCTTTCATACCCTTACCTAACAAAAATCTATCTCACTCCTGAAAGCTTCAATTGCCCCAGTATCCACGGCGATTTGAGAGAAGAGGGTTTCAGCTTTCTACTGCCCATTGTGTGTAAAAATACTTTCTGATCCTAACCCCGTGAATGGCCTAGCTTGAATTTTAAGGTTATTTCTCCTTGTTTTTGATTCCCACACCATGGAAAAAAATTCTCTGTACCTACCCTATCGAATCCTTTTAACATTTTAAACATTTTGATTAGCTCACCCCCTCAGTCTTCTATATGCTAGAGAATACAAAGCTAGTTTAGGATCATAAGAAATAGCAGCCTCCAATGCTCTTTGTGGAAGAGAGTTGCAAAGACTAGCGACCCACTGAGAATTCTTCCTCATCCCCATCTTAAATGGTAGACACCTTATCTTTAAACCGTGTCCTCTAGTTCTAGACTCCCCCACAAGAGGAAACATCCTCTCAGCATCCACCCTGTCAAGCCCCCTCAGTATCTTATATGTTTCAATAAGATCACCTCTGATTCTTCTAAACTCCAATGAGTGTAGCCCAACTTGCTCAATTTTTCCTCATAAGACAACCCCTTCATCCTAGGAATCACCCTAGTGAACCTTCTCTGAACTATTTCCAATGCAAGCATATCATTCCTTAGGTAGGGAGACTAAAACTGTACGCAGTACTCCAGGTGCAGCCTCATTTGTAGCAAGACTTCCCTACTTTTATATTATATCCCTCTTGCAATAAAGGCCAACATTATGCCCTCATAACATAATCCTCCAAGCACTGTTTCTTTTTGGGTGCGTGCCCGACCCGAACAGATGTGAAATAGCCCAAGATGATGTCGGTTGAGTGTCCCAACGTCTGCTTTCAAGGAGCTCTCTCGAAGTGTTCACCCACACCCTCGGTTACGTCAGCGCCCACCCTCTTCCTGCTCCCTCCCCAGCGGCGCTGAGCATCTCAGCGTGCATTTCACGCTGGCTGGCCGTTAATTGGTCAGCCAGCTTGAAATCACGGTGGTGGGGGGGTCGATCGCGCACGCCCGAGGGCCAAAAATTTCAGGCCTTTATTATGGTAAGGCAAGAACAGGGATCAAGACAGATTTTTCACCCCTATGCTAACGGGGCTCAGAACGCTGAACCTTGGACACCCCTTAGGGATTCAGGACCCCAATTTAAAAACCGATGGCTTTGGGGCAGCTACAAGCACTTAACGCCAACCAAGATGGCGGTCCCATACGATAACACCCAATGTGAATACGTGCAAAGGAGATGGGCAGTTCACAGCTTGTTGAAGGCACTAGGTCAATGCAAATTGTTGTTGTAATGTGGGACAAGAAGCAACATAAGTGAGCATGTTAAAGGGAGGGTCAAATCTTAATATGTCTTTGAGTGAAAGACTGCAAGTATTGTGGTGCTTTTGGCCATGATCCAAGTAGACACCTAAAGGAAAAATTAAACTACGATGTGTTAGAGAAATGTCCCCCCAGGTACCATTAACACACTTAAATTTCACCAGCTTCCTATCAAAAAACTCACAGATGGAAATAAGGGGAATAAAAAAGTAAACTTGAAATTAAACCCATTTAATTCTGGTCAGTCTTCATGTTCCCACATATAAACATCCCATAATGATTTATTGCTGTGGTAGCTTCCAATGTGTTTGTTTAACTGCTCTGTTGCAGTAACACTACAGAGCCTGGGAGGGGATTGTTATGCTAAGGCTGGCCCCACGTCTATATTGTTACAGCCTTCTAAGGCCAACATTCATTCTCTAGAGGAGGCGAGGAAGAGACAGTGTCATGTATGTGCATAAGAGTTCATTACAGAGTGTGCAAGCTATGGGGGAAGGGGGGGGACATGAAATTACTACTATTAATGCTGCATAATTTATAGGTTTTCATTTAGCCGGTTGTTCTCCTGTCTGACACACAGCCCAGCAGTGGCTGGTTTAATTGCGTTACAGCAGCAAATGCCCTTAGCTCTGTGCATTAACACCGATATCCTCTGGATTAGGACGGACTGGGTTCTGGTGCTAATATGGTGGGCTGACTCGTGACTGTTGCGATATCAAGGATGGAACCGTGGGGCGGTGTGGTGGTGGGGGTGGGGCGCACGCAGGAGGGGAGAAAGGATGGTGATGGGGAGGATGACAGGGAGGGAGAATGGGGGATGAGGAGAAGGGATGGGAGGGAGAGGAGGGAAGTTGTGGATGTGGGGGGAATGGGGATGTAAGGGAAATGGAGGGGAGGAGGGGAGATTGGGAGAGATGATGGGGGCTGAGGGGTGAGGGGGGATATGGGGGCCAAATTGAGAGTGAGGGGAGAGAGCATGGGGGTGGGGGGGGGGGGAGGAGAAAGAAGAAAGGGGCACAGGCAATGAGGGAGGGAGAAAAGGAGATGGGGAGGGGGCTGGGGATGAGGGGAGGGAGAGGAGGTAGGATAGAACTGGTTGAGGGGAGAGAGGGAGGATGAGGGTGAGGATGAGGGGCAGGGAAGAGTGGAAGAATGGTGGATGGGGAGAGAAAGTGGGAGGATGGGGATGAGGGGGGAAGGGATGGAGGATGGGTTCATCTGAGAGGGAGTGAAGATGTTGGGGAGAGAGGGAATGCAGGGACACTGCACCAGTCTCCAACTCAGGAACTGAGATAAGAATGTCAGGTATGTTTTAAATTGTTCTCTCTGCCTGGCCACAAGTTTTAAACTAAATTGGAGCTCCAATCATTGAGGCCCATTCCACTCTCAGCATATGGTGCGAGAGCATTCTGTTGCCTGGCAACATTAACCATCCCCCAAGGGCAACTTTTAACAAGGAAAATCCTGCTTATTTTATAGCATCTTTATGATGCAAGTCACAGTGGTGGAATTGTTCATAAGAGCATTGGACAGTTAATGAAATGTACTCTCTACACTCCAACACATTATGGTATCAAATGACCCAATAAAAACATTATGGAGTCTCCTCCAGTGTGGATATGGTCATTCAGTGTGGAACTGAGCTATATAGACCAAGAAGCTCCTGTTCGTTGCTTAATCAGCTAACATCTGATAGGGCAGCAATTGGAGGTGAATCAATAATGACATTTGCTCAATGGGTAGAAGTCTTGTCTCTCAGTCAGAAGGCTAAAGATTCAAGTCCCAGAAAATTCAGCACAAAATCTAGGCTGACACTCCAAGTGCAGTACAGAGGGAGCACTGCACTGTCAGGGGTGCTGTCTTTCTGATGAGATGTTAACCCAAGGCCTCCTCTATCCTTTCAGGTGGATGTAAAACCATGGCATGATTTAGAAAAATTGTCCTGGCCAATATTCATCATCAAAAAAAACATGATTTGGTCTTTATCACTTTGCTATTTGTGGGAGCTTGATGTGCATGAATTGGCTGGCCATTACAACAGGGGCTCCACTTCATTGGATGTAAAGCATGGAGCGCAGAAGAAGCAGAAGCACTTTGAGGTCTTGAATGGTCTTTCTTTACAGCTGACCATGAACTCGAATGTCTAGTGGTCGCTGACAGAAGTTGCTTATGTGTGGATTTCAGGTAAAGATCAAAATGGGTCCCCACAGTCACTGCTAACCATGTCGACTCACACAGTCACGTAGAAAGTATTTGGCGTGACCGTGCCCCCTGGTCTGAATCACTACTTGCAGTAGGAGAAGGGGAATTTGGAAAACACTTACTTCCAACTGGGGGGGAACTTTCATGCATCAGGGTTGGAAGGAGTGCATCGCTTAGAGAACCGACAAACCAGCTTTCACAAAACTGGGGAAGGAGCTGATCAAAATACAGCAGCAAAAGAAAACCTGGCTCATAATTGAATATATTACAGCAGTGCTTTTGCTAGTAAGCATAGTCCCATAATTTAACTGAAACAGAGAAATGTGTGGTGCGTGCTGACCTCTATCCCAGCCTGCCCTACCATCACATAAAGCTCAGTGCCATTGTGCATTAATTTGTAAAGTCTATCCATATTTTTGTTATCTACATCAAGCTCTTTGGGCCAAATATGCCTCCCTTTGATTATAAATAGTTAAAACGTCTATTCGCAGAACTGAGATATGGGCAGTAATCTGACAGAGGGGTTCTAGACAGAAGAGTGGGACACGTGGGAGTGAGTTGCAGGCAGTAATGCAACGGGACAGGTTCAAATGGTCAATATATAATGGATTGTGGTGAGTAAAGTACAGACTGCTGTCTAACCAAGGGGGTTCAGGAGGTTCATATCTCTATATCTTTATATATATTATACATAAATATGAACTAATAGTTTCTGTAAGTGGGGTGTAAAACTGCAGTATAATCTGGAAATTCAGATAACAGCATTTGGCATGAGAGCAAAGCTCCTTGCTTTATTGGAGCCCCAAGATTAGATTATAGCCTTGAAATCATTCGACAGTATCTATTATGTGTAATAGTGATTCATTTTATAAATTAGTTTACTAGAGATCTCAGAACAGCACCCCCTATTGCACCAATCTGGCATTTTAACTTTACACGCAAGAAATTTGTAAGGATTGCTGAATGAGAACGCTAATTTAGTGCTAATTGTTGCTGATTTAAGGGCTTGTGCCCACTGGAAGCCTGTTCAAGAGTGCTCCAAATGCATTTCACTTAGGATTCTTAATGCCAGTCAGGAGAGGAAGCTATCAATAATGGACTGGATCAGATCCCACATTCCTGAGGCGAATACACAGTGAACAAACTGTGCCACCAGGACTGCAGCAAGCAACCATTATTGTACAAGGTAACATCAAAACTAAACAGTGAGCCTACATTTCATCTATGTCTATGCCATTCTCCAGATTAATAACTAAACATCACATGGTGTCAAGGTATCTCAGAATTACTGAGTGTATTCCGTTAGACAGAAACTGAGACTATCCTAACGTCAAAAATGTGAGTCAAGTCGCTTTGCACAATGGTCAACAATAACTGACCAAAATAAAGATCATTGTGCTAAAGCTTACCACTAGTAGATTGAAATGAGCTCCTCTGTCATGTACGTAATTGAAGTGCAAGCAATCACATTGAAAAATCAAGGATAACGAAAGAAAGTAGGAAACACAGAATGATAAAGGGAATTAAGTGTGAGGAGCAGAGTGGCAGCAAGGACGGTGAAACAAAGAACCTTAAAGAGTTTCAAGAAAGAACTACACAGGTTCTGGTCAACAAATTGGATTCAGGGTTATTGGAAATGTACCAAGGGAACACTGGGGATAGGTGGGCTAGATGGGCTGATAGACTGCAGCCTAAAACTCTTACTATGGAAGCATGTTAGAGATGCTCCTGAATTCTATCCCTGTGAAGTTCCTTCACTGTCACTGAGTCAAAATCCTGGAACTCCCTTGCTAACAGAACTGTGGGTGTTCCTACAACACAGGGGGTGGAATTTTATGCCGGTGGGATTCAATGGACCTTTGAACGGCTCACCACATTTTACAGCCCCACCCCCAATGCAACAGCGCCATAAATTTCTGCCCATGGACTGCAATGGTTCAAGAGGGCAGCTCACCACCACCTTCTCAAGGGCAATTAGCGATGGGCAATAGATGCTGGCCTAGCCAGCGATGCCCACATTCCATGAACGAATATATTAAAAAAGTACATCTCTTATCTTCCTCTGTGAAACTCATATTTCACATGGAGGTGTGACTGTTCTCCACTTATACTTGGAACACGGAGCAGTGAGCTGAAGTTAGTGTTCTGTGTATTAGTGACCTAAACCAACTTTTGTTTGCTTACATGATAGTCATTGCAATCTAAAAATAACTTATTATCTGACACACTTCGATAGACACTTTGGCAACGTAATAACGGCACAATCGCAACCCAAGTATTCATTTACTATTTTGGTATTCAGTGTAGAGGTACTAGTCATTCCTACCCATACTTTTTAAATGAACTTACTTTTGAAAAGATACCTTTTTATTTATTCTTTCATGGGATGTGAGCGTCGCTGGCTAGGTCAGCATTTATTGGCCACCTCTAATCACCCTTGAAAAGGTGATGGTGAGTTGCCTCTTGAACCACGACAGTCCCTGGGGGTTGCACACATATGGTGTACTGCACCCTCAAATTAAGGTTCCTCTACACCTCTACACTAACGCAAGGCCAGATATGGGTAGAAAATGCTCATGTCGGTCTCTGTGTACTGCCAATTGCCAAGGAAAAGGGCAGCTGGTGGAAACTCATAGTGGTAATTCTCTGTTGGCTCTCTTTTAAGATAGTAGATCAGGCAAAGGAGAACAATGTTCCATAGCTGATCATTATCAGGGGTTTCCTTTTGTAAAATGGATAGATTTTAAAAAGTCATATTGGTTTTATATTTTTCTGGCAAAAGAATATTGTTCTGACAGGAAATACTCCTTCCTCTGGCAGGTAGGTCAGTAACCAGAGAGCACAGATTTATGACCATTGGCAATGAACCAGAGGGTAGATAAGGAGATTTTTTTTTTCTCTGTAGTGAGTTGTTGTGATTTGGAATGCACTGCCAAAAACTGTGGTGGAACCTTCAAAGGAAATTGGACAGCTACTTGAAAAGGAAAAAAATAATTGGAGGGATATGGTGAAAGTGAGGGTGAGTGGGAATAATCAGATAGCTCTCTTATAAAGAGCTGGCACAGGCAGATGGGCTGAATGGCCTCCTTCTGTGGCGTAACATTCTGGGATTTAACACAATGAATTCAAATCAAACTCACAAAAATCAAGGCTGACACTCCAGTGCAGTACTGAGGGAGCACTGCACTGTCGGAGGTGCCATCTTTCAAATGGGACATTAAACCCAGGCCCCATCTGCCCGCTTCACTAGATGTAAAAGATCCCATGGGGCTATTTCGTAGAATAGCAGGGGAGTTATCCTGGCTGTCTTGGCCAATATTTATTCCTCAATCAACATCACGGAAAACAGGTTATTTGGTCACTATCACAATGCTGTTAGTGGGAGTTTGCTGTGTGCAAATTGGCTGCTGCATTTCCTACATGACAACAATGGCTACACTTCAAAAGTATTTCATTGGCTGTAAAGCTCCTTGAGACATCCAGTGGTTGAGAAAAGCACTATTTAAATGCAAGTCTTTCTTTTTAAATACATTTTTAACCAAATGTGCTCTTCTTCAGTCTGATAAAGGATTATGTCTAAAACTTTAACTTGGCATTCCTCTCCACAGATGCCTGACTTGTTGAGCGTTTCCAGCACTCTCTGTTTTCTGCTTCAGGGTCAACAGTATTTTCATTTTCCTTTTCTTTCAGTGCCTGTCTTAACAAGGTAACGTTGGCCCGACTGAATTCTCCCTTGAGCTAACCTGCTGGCTTCTTCCATTTGTCTCAGTAATTAATCCAACAGCTGTTGCAGGTACTTGAGGTGCTGTAATACAGTCTTGTATTGTGCTGTAATACAGTCTTGTATTGTGCTGCAATACAGTCTTGTTTAGTGCTCGGCACTGAATCTATTTGGCTGCACTACTCAGTCTGAGTACAAGCAAGAGCTCTCTGTCACCTATTTTCTCGCACCCTTTCGATCTTGAATGGAAGGTTGTGTGAACTGTAAAATGTATCATATGGGTTAGTATTCATGATTGTAACATGATAGCTGATTGAAATAATACAAGTTGCAACTTATTTTACACAGTGGTGACTGGGCGGGTGGGGGTTCGAGGGGGAAGGGAAAAGATTCACTCAAATGGAATGTATAGTGAATATTACTCAGTGATAGCGGCGGAGAGGGGGGGTCAAGGTGTTGAAGAGTTTTAATCCCTGTGTGCACTGGAAAATAATACTAGAAAATTGAATCCAGTATAAGTGGTAGAAACAGTCATCTGTTCTCTCCTCAGCTTTTATCTGCTGAGTGCTTCCGATTTTTCTGTGGCTTGTGTTCTGGTAGTAACATTCACTTGTTGGGGAGTCGGTGAGGTTTGTTTTAATCCTTTAATTTGGGCATCACTGACATGGCCAGCATTTGTTGCCCGTCCCTAATTGGCCTTGAACTGCGTGGTTTGCTAGGCCATTTCAGAGGGCAGCTAAGAGCCAACCTCATTGCTGTGGGTCTGGAGTCACATGCGGGCCAGACCGGGTAAGACCGACAGATTTTCCTCCCTAAAGGACATGAGTGAACCAGATGGGTTTTTACAACAATTACTCATAATTGTCAAGGCTACCATTACTGAGACTAGCATTATATCCCAGATTTATTAATTAAATTTAAATGCCACCAGCTGCCGTGATTGAAGACACGTTTAGGTCAATTTTGTTTTAAGCTGGTTCCCTCTATCCCACAGAAAGCCACACTTGACCTTGTGTCTGCTCCTGAAGGCCGAATCTTGCTCATGTACAGCTCGTTAGGCAGTCCTATTGATATATTGCCCTAGTGGCCATTCTGGCATGTTTGAGCCTTGGGCTACCATAAAGGCGTCACAAGCAAGTTCTACACTGTTGACACCTGGCATCAGAGTACTTGTGGTTTCCAGCAGGCCCCTAGAAATGGAGGACCTTGTGCAGTAGAGTAAAACAGGCGATAGTGAATGATGGAAATAAAATTTGGGAGGAGGGATAAAGCAGGCTGCTGACTCACGTTACACTAGGTCAAGATTTAAGCCTCAAGAGGGGGAACTTTGAGATGATGAATCCCCTCCCTGGCCCAGAAACACTGGAAGCAGTTGTAGCAACAGCAACTTTAATTTATATAGTGCCTTTATCGTAGTTAAACATCCATAGATCAGTGAACTCAAAACAGAGCAGGACCTAATCCATTTGGCCACCTTTCTCTTCACAGTATGGCTTTCTGTGGCAGCCACAATCTCTCAGTTAAGTTACCGAGTCAGTCCGTTCTGCAGTGTGCTCTTACTGACTCAGTTGCCCATCAGAGAAGGCTGTCACAGTAACGCAAACTGGAGCTCCTTCTGCCAGCATTATTGCGAGTGGCAACATGCGCTGAGATTTTTTAAAAGGGGAAATGGTTGGAGAGAGAAAGAGTCGAGATATTTGTGACAAAAAGGGAATTTGCTGGGGCATTGCTCAGAGTGATTTTATAACAATTAAGGGTGTTTAAAAAACAATAAGTGACAGGGAGAGCAGAGCAGGAAGTAAGTGCAGCACTTACAGGAAGTGCAAGCTACATGCAAGATGATGAAATGTCAGAGATAATGCCACAAGTGATGCAATGGCCTTTCTTAAATCATGACGAAAGCTTGATGCCCAAGTGCCATCACTGTGTGTCACTGATACCGATGCCAACATAATCCTAGCTTTAAGCAAAAAGGTTCTTTTCATCCCAGGCTTAAGATGGCTGGAAAGGCAAACTTGCTGCCAGGCTGCTCCTTGGCACTGTGGTGTCAAAACCCAACTGTGAGCTCAACAAGAAGACAGGCTCTGGGGAAGGAGCTCGTGACACTGCCCTCCACCTCATGGTACACGCGAAATGGGTAAATTGAGGCAAGTGGGGGATTGCAGTGCTCGGAGAAACACCAGTACTGCCCAGCAGGGATACTGAGGCATAAATAATCAACTGAGTCAAACAAACTGTGGAAACTAAAGGAGAGGTGGGACACACTGCTGCCGCTGTGCATCGGTGGTGGAGGGGGGGGTGGGTGTTGAAGGTGGTGGATGGGGTGCCAATTAAGCGGGTTGTTTTTTTCTGGAGATGTCGAGTTTCTTGGGTGTTGTTGGAGCTGCACTCACCCAGGCAAGTGGAGAATGTTTCATCACACTCCTGACTTGTGCCTTGAAGATGGTGGACATTTGAGGAGTCAGGAAGTGAGTTACTCACTGCAGAATTCCTGGCCTCTGACCTGTTTTTGTGGGCATGGCATTTATACAATTGGATATAGTTGGTCCAGTTCAGTTCCCAGTCAATCGTTACCCCCAGGTTATTAATAGTGGGGGGATTCAGTGATGGTAATGCCATTGAATGTCAAAGGGCGATGGTTAGGTTTTCTCTTGTTGGAGATGATCATTGCCTGGCACTTGTGTGGCATTGATATTCCTTGCCACTTATCAGCCCAAGCCTGAATGTTGTCCAGGTCTTGCTGCATTTAGACATGGACTGCTTTAATATCTGAGGAGTTGAGAATGGTGCTGAATAGCGAACATCCCCTCTTCTGACCTTATGATAAAGGAAACTTCATTGATGAAGCAGCTGAAGATGGTTGAGCCTGGGATACTAATCTGAGGAACTCCTGCAGTGATGTCCTGGGGCTGAGATGATTGACCTCCAACAACCACAACCATCTTCCTTTGTGCTGGGTATGACCCCAAGCAGCAGAGCATTTTCCCCAGATTTCCATTGACTTCAGTTTTGTCTGGGCTCCTTGATGCCACACTCCATCAAATGCTGCCTTGATGTCAAAGGCAGTCACTCTCACCTCACCTCTTGAATTCAGCTCCTTTGTCCTTGTGAAGACCAAGGCTGTAATGAGGTCAGGAGCTGAGTGGCCCTGGTGGAACCCAAACTGAAAGTCAGTGAGTAGGTTATGTTTTTTTAATTCGTTCATGGGATGTGGGCGTTGCTGGCTCTGCCAGCATTTATTGCCCATCCCTAACTGCCCTTGTTCAGAGGGCAGTTAAGAGTCAACCACGTTGCTGCAGGTCTGGCATCACATGTAGGCCAGACCAGGTAAGGACAGCAGGTTTCCTTCCCTACAGGACATTAATGAACCAGATGGGTTTTTATGACAATGGTTTCTTGATCAGCATCAGATTTTTATTGAATTTGAACCCAGGCCCCCAGAGCATTACCCTGGGTCTCTGGAATACTAACCCAGTGACAATGCCACTATGTCACTGCCTCCCCCAAATGCTGCTTGATAGCACTGTCGGCGACATCTTCCGACACTTTGCTGATGATCGATAGTAGACTGATGAGGCAGTAATTGGTTAGATTTGTCCTGCTTTTTGTGGACAGGTATTAGCTGGGCAATTTTCCACATTACCGGGTGGATGCCAGTGTTGTAGATGTACTGGAACAGCTTGGCTAGGGGTACAAGTCTTCAGTACCACAGCTGGGATGTTGTCAGGGCCCATAGCCTTTGCAGTATCCAGTGCCTTCAGTCATTCCTTGATATCATGTGGAGTAAATCAAATTGACTGAAGACTGGTGTCCGTGATGCTCAAGAAGAGGCCGAGATGAATCATCCACTCGACACTTCTGGCTGAAGGTGGTTACAAGTGCTTCAGTTTTGTCTTTTGCACTGATGTGCTAGGCTCCCCCATCACTGATGATGGGCATATTTGTGGGGCCTCCTCTTCTTTAATTGTCTATAGCCATTCATGACTGCATGTGGCAGACTTCAGAGCTTTGATCTGATACGTTGGCTGTGGGATTGCTTAGCTCTGTCCATTGCATGCTGATTGGCACGCAAGTAGTCTTGAATTATAGCTTCACCAGGCTGGTACCTCATTTTTATAGGCATGCCTGGTACTGCTCCTGCACCACTCATTGAACCAGGGTTAACCCCTGGCTTGTTGGCAAGGGCCGAGTGAGGGATATCCTGGGCCATGAGATTACAAATTGTCATTGAATTCAGTTCTGATGCTGATAATGGCCCACAGCACCACTTGGATGCCAAGTTTTGGTCTGCTAGATTTGATCCGAATCTATCCCATTTAGCGCCATGTTAGTGCCACACAACATGATTGGATGGTATCCTCAGTTTGAAGACAGGTCTTCATCTCCTACCAATATTGTCATGGACAGATACACCTGAGACAGATAGATTGGTAGCTAGTTCCTTCACCACCTGCTGCAGGCCTAGCCTGGCAGATACATCCTGCAGGACTGCAGCAGACCCATCAGCAGTGATGAGCATTGAACTGCCCCAACGAAAAGAAAAATTGCTGGAAAAACTCAGCAGGCCTGACAGCATCTGTGGAGAGAAAGACGGAGTTAACGTTTCGAGTCCGCATGACTCTGAAAGAGTCGGGCGTGTGTCCTGACGTCATCGTGCGTCAGCGCCATATTTCGTTCAGGGGGCGCGCGCTGGAGTCGGTTGCACGCCCGCCAAAATGTCAACGACACTGTCACATGAGAGGACATGTTTCAATAAATTTTTACATCATTTATTAAACTGATTTATTACCTGTTCAATCTCCCCAAGACAGCTCCGTGCCTCAGGGGAATTGCTGCGCGTGAATGAGTGCAGGCCCTGACTCTCCCTCCTCCCCCCCCCACCGCCCACATAGTTAGCGCTGAGCGTTACCGGCCGTACATTAAGGCCCGCCCACATAAAATGGCGGAGCGGAGCCGATCGTGGGCAGCGATGGGCTCTGCGCCCGCTCCTGCCCAGCCCGCCCGCCATAGGACAAGTCCTGGCCTTAATGCTTCTTCCAAGTGGTTTTCAACATGGAGGAGGACTGATTCATCAGCTGAGGGAAAGCAGAAGTGTCCTTGCCCATGTTTGACCTGACCACGTTTGACACGTCATCGGAGTCAATGTTGAGGGCTCCTAGCATAACTCCCTCCTGAATGCATAACGCTGTGCCCCCACCTCTGCTGGGCCTGTCCTATCAGTGGGACAGGACATGCCCAGGGATGGTGATAAAGGAATCGGGGACATTGACCGTAAGGTATGATTTGATGAGTATACCTATGCCTGTTGCTTCACTAGCCTGTTGGACAGCTCCCCCAATTTTGGTGCAAGCCCCCAGATGTTAATAAGGATTAACTTGCAGGGTTGACTGGCGAGGGTGTGCCATTGTTGTTTCCACTACCTAGGTTGGTGCCAGGTGGTCCATCTGGTTTTATTCATCTTCGACTTTTCTATAGTGGCTTGGTACAACTGAGTGGTTCGCTAGGTCATTCAGGGGGCAGTTAAGAGTCAACCACGTTGCTGTGGGTCTGGAGTCACATGTAGGCCAGACCAGGTAAGGACCAGGTAAATTTCCTTCCCTAAAGGACATTAGTGAACCAGATGGGCTTTTAACAACAATCCGATAGTTTTGTGGGACTGGCTTTTATGGGGCACCGCAGTCCCTGGCTAAAAGGTCATGGGGGGGGTTGGGGGGGGTGGGGAATCTGCCCATGATCCTGATTGTTGCCCTGCAGTAATTTAATACTGGGGGCAGTGGTAATTGCTTTAAGGCAAGACTTCCACCCCTCTCTCAGGAGGAAGTCTCTCCTTAGAGAGCTGCCAGCCATTTGGATGGCCACTTAAGGGCCTAAAAAGGCCCAAGGACTTCCCCTGCCTCCTGTAAAACTTCAGACAGATTGGGGCTGGGCAGGTAAGCGGCCAGGAAGACTAGCCGCTGAATTTTATGTGCCCCCTTGCCTTCAAACCCACCAGGAGGGGAAACAAAGTAACCCAACCCTGATCACCATAGCTGCTATGTTAATTAATTAACTTTCATCAGTAGCCATGGTGGGATTTGAACTCATGCCTCCCAGAGCACTCACTAGTCTGGGCCTTTGAATTACTAATCCAGTAACATCACCATTACATCCCCATCCCCCTGTGTGATAGAATGCAGCTGGGTGTGTACGTATGTGAGTGAGTGCACATGTGTGGATGTTTGCGTGGATGTGTGTGAGTGTCTGTGTGCTTGCATATGCATACATTTGTGCCAGTGAATAGAAGTGCTGATTTTCGAATGTTTTTGGACATGATTAAAACTTAAGTGAGTCCAGAGGATAATGAGCAATGTTTGAATGTGAGTCCTGGTCTGTCAATTGTGTTTCCCAGTTAGCTGTTGCAATTAACCCGCTCGCCTGTTAAATTTTCTGTTCCATTTTGTATCTATATAACAGTGCACGACCACACCACACAACATCAAAAATACTATTAACCAGCGCTGGTTCAGGAAAAGACAAGATCACCGTGGGTAAAGCCAAGTTGAGATATTTGGAGGATCATTTCTTTTTGTTCAGAAGAAACTTTTCAAAGGTAATTGGAGGCAAATAAAAGTCAAGCAGTGTTTAACCGCACTGAAAGGCTAAAATCTGGGATGTTCAAAACTCCTTGGCAAGGAGGTTTACCAGAGTAATAACAGTGAAGAAGGACTTCAGTTACATGGACAGACTAGAGAAGCTGGGATTGCACTCCTTAGAGCAGAGAAAATTATGGAGAGAGTTAATTGAGGGGTTCAACATTAGATAGTAAATCGGGAAGAAAATATTTTCACTGTGGGAAGAGCCAGTAACCAGAAAATGTAGATGTAGGTTCATTGGCATAAGAACCAGAGGGGGCAGGGATGAGAATTCGTTTAAACAAAACAAGGTATGATCTGGAGCGCACTGCCTGAAGAGGCGGTGGAAGCATCAATCGTAACTTTCAATAGGGAAGTAGATATATACTTGGAGAGGGAAATAAAAATCCCAGGGAAAGATCAGGAGCGTGGGACTAATTGGATAGCACTTTCAATGATGAACCAAATAGTCTCCTTCTGTGCTCCATCATTTCCCAGCACTGGGTGACTCTTTGTGGCACTGTGCAAAGTTATTAAAAGGATGCAGCACTAACATTTGCCACCCAGTCCTGAGTGCAACATTTTCTAACTGTCACTCAGTTTCCAGCTCAATTAACATTTTAATCTCCTGAATCGCTTCCTGGAGAGCGGACCCCACTTTGTTGGCAAACACAATTATTACTTCACATGGGAATGAGTCACTTGTGGAGTTGTTAGCTCGCATGAGGGAACAGACTTTGATGAACTATTGCTCTGTGCCATTATTCTGCAGTCTCTTTATTAGGGTGATATAGAACTTTTGTTTTTGATATAGAACTTAATTATTTCTAATTTAAAATCATCAATCATCAGCAACAACTTGCATTTATATTGTGCCTCTGCCATAATAAAACAATGCAAGGCACTTCACAGGAGCATTATCCGACAAAGTTTGATACCAAACTACATAAGGGGGAGAGGTGACCAAAAGCTTGGTCATAAATGTATGTTTTAAGGATAGATTTAAAGAGGAGGGAAACTTGGAGAGGTTGAAGGATTAAGGAGGGAATTCCAGATCTTAGGGCCAGCTCAGGGGGACCAACACTAATCAGGGATGCTCAAGAAGCCAGAATTGGAGGAAGGCGGAGATCTGGGAGGGTTGTAAGGTTGGAGGAGGTTCATGGGTTGGGTGGGATCAGATCAGGAGCCAATGAAGGTCAGCAATTGCAGGGCTTGCTGTGAGTTAGCATATGTGCAAAAGAGTTTTGGACGAGCTGAAGTTTACATAGGGTGGTAGGTGGAGATCCTGCCAGGATAACATTGGAATAGTCATATCCGGAGGTAACAAAGGTATGGATGTGGGTTTCAGCTGCAAATTATTGCTGCAGGTGTGAAGGCAAGATGAAGATCATAGCGCAGGATGAATCATGGAATCTTTACAGTGCAGAAGGAGGTCATTCAGCTCATCTAGTCTGCACTGGTTCTCTGAAAAAGCATTCTACCTCGTCCCACTCCCCTGCCTTATCCCCGTAACCTTGCACATTAGCCATCCAATTTCCTTTTAAATACCTCGGTCGAACCTGCCTCTACCACCCTCTCAGGAAGTTCATTCCAGACTCCAACGACCCTCTGGGTGAAAAAACTAACAAGCTAGCAGGTGAATTGTTACAGCTAACTGGGAATAAGTTAATCTGTTGGTTTTTTGTGATGTTGATTGGGGGATAACTCCCTATCTCTTCTTTGAAATAGTGCCATGGGATCTTTACATTCACCTGAGCAGGCAGATGGGACCTCAGTTTAACATCTCACCCAAAAGGCAGCACCACCAACAGTGCAGCAGTCCTTCAGTGCAGCTCTGGAATCCCAGCCTTGCTTTTTGTATTTAAGCATTGGAGTGGGACTTGAACCTAGAGCCTTACAGCTCTTAACTGAGCCACAGCTGACAGATTACCACGCCCACTTTTAGTTCCCTCATACGACTGTAAAACCTCCAGAGCAGGGCCCCATAAAAGATGCCGAGGGCTTAAAGTGCTAGGACAGACTCAGGAAACAGGAGCTTTTTTAAAATTGGAGAAGCATGGACTTTGAAGGTGTTAAGAGTGAAATTTTTAAAATGATGAAGGGGATAGATTCTGTTGGGATGTTTGGGTTATTTGAATTAGACAGGGATCAAAGGCAGAAAGGACATCAGTATAAAAATGCAAGTGTAGATTTAGGTTAGATACCAGTAAGTACTTAGTTTCACATTCACCTCTGGAATCGATTACCAAAAGCCTACAGTAAACCTAGCTGTCTTTAAAAAGGAACTGGACAATTACCTGTGAGTCAAGGAAATCACAAATTATAGAAGGTAGGTTGGGGTTGGCTGGTATTATAGCTATAAGTTACTGCAGCCTTCTGGAACCTGCTTAGGGACCAGAGTGAGATTTTCTTGAGCTCTTTCCTAAATTGACCCAATGTTGTCACCTATGTATTTTGCCTGCCTCCATGCTCTAGAATTCCCTTTCTAAACCTTGCTACCATCACTGACCCCCTGCCTTTAAAAGCTCCCTTCAAAGTCTACCTCCTCGCTCCCACTCCTCTTTGTTCTCTCTCCCAGATCCTCCTTGCCCCTTTCCTCTGTCTCCCCCTCTCCACCTTTTTTGAAGAGCGATGGGGTGTTTCACTGAGTTGAAAGTTTAATATTTGTTTTGAGTGCACTAATCCCAACACCAATACCCAATTTAATATAATCTGTCAAGCTTGTAGCATTGCCTCGCAGAGGCTGAGCGTCAACTCACAGACACTTCCTCCTACCTCCCCCTGGACCACGACCCCACCACTGAACATCAAGATATTGTTTCCAGGACTATCACTGACCTCATCTCCTCTGGAGATCTTCCCTCCACAGCTTCCAACCTTATAGTCTCCCAACTTTGAATGGCCCGCTTCTACCTTCTCCCCAAAATCCACAAATGGGACTGTCCCGGCAGACCGATCATGTCAGCCTGTTCCTGCTCCATGGAACTCATTTCTTGCTATCTTGACTCCAATCTCTCTCCCCTTGTCCAGTCTCTTCCCACCTACATCCGCGATTCCTCTGACACCCTACATCATATCAACAATTTCCAGTTCCCTGGCCCCAACCGCCTCCTCTTCACCATGGACGTCCAATCCTTCTACACCTCCATCCCCCACCGGGATGGTCTGAGGGCTCTCCGCTTCTTCCTCGAACAGAGGCCTGAACAATCCCCATCTACCACTACTCTCCTCTGTCTGGTTGAACTTGTTCTCTCACTGAACAATTTATCCTTAAACTCATCTCACTTCCTCCAAATAAAAGGTGTGGCTATGGGTACCCACATGGGCCCCAGCTATGCCTGTCTCTTTATGGGGTATGTGGAACATTCCTTGTTCCAGTCCTACTCAGGCCCCCTCCCACAACTCTTTCTCTGGTACATCAATGACTGCTTCGGTGCGGCTTCATGCTCTTGTCTGGACCTGAAAAAACTTATTAATTTTGCTTCCAATTTCCACCCCTCCATCATTTTCACATGGTCCATCACTGACACTTCCTTTCCCTTCCTTGACCTCTCTGTCAATTTCTGGTGATAGACTATCCATCAATATCCATTACAAGCCTACCGACTCCCACAGCTAACTCGACTACAGCTCCTCACACCCTGCTTCCTGTAAGGACTCCATCCCATTCTCTCAGTTCCTTCACCTCCATCGCATCTGTTCTGATGATGACACTTTCCAAAACAGTTTTTCTGACATGTCTTCCATCTTCCTTAACCGAGGTTTTCCACCCATGGTGGTTGACAGGGCCCTCAACTGTATCTGGCCCATCTCCCGCGCATCTGCCCTCACACCTTCCTCTCCCTCCCAGAACCATGATAGGGTCCCCCTTGTCCTCACTTATCACCCCACCAGCCTCTGCATTCAAAGGGTCATCCTCCGCCATTTCCGCCAACTCCAGCATGATGCTACCACCAAACACATCTTCCCTTCACCCCACCCCCGTTGGCATTCCATAGGGACCGTTCCCTCCGGGACACCCTGGTCCACTCCTCCAACACCCCCTACACCTCAACCCCCTCCCACGGCACCTTCCCATGCAACCACAGAAGGTGCAACACCTGCCCCTTTACTTCCCCCCTCCTCACCATCCAAGGGCCCAAACACTCCTTTCAAGTGAAGCAGCACTTCACTTGCACTTTCCTCAATTTGGTCTACTGCATTCGCTGCTCCCAATGCGGTTTCCTCGACATTGAAGAAACCAAATGCAGACTGGGTGACCGCTTTGCGGAACACCTTCGGTCTGTCCGCAAGCATGACCCAGACCTTCCTGCCGTTTGCCATTTCAACACGCCACCCTGCTCTCATGCCCACATGTCTGTCCTTGGCCTGCTGCAATGTTCCAGTGAAGCTCAACGCAAACTGGAGGAACAGCACCTCATCTTCCAATTAGGCACTTTACAGCCTTCCGGACTGTATATTGAGTTCAACAACTTCAGATTATGAACTCTCTCCTCCATCCCCACCCCCTTTCCAATCCCCCTTTTTTCTAATAATTTATATATTTTTCAAATATATTTTTCTTTTCCCACCTATTTCTATTATTATTTTTAAATTTATTTCCATCTATTGTTTTATCTCCACCTTTTAGCCTATTTCGATCCCTTTCCCCCACCCCACCCCCACTAGGGCCATCTGTCACTTGCTATTCCTGCTTTCCACCCTTAATGTCACCATTAGCACATCCTTTAGATAATATCACCACCGTCAACACCCCTTTGTCCTTTTATCTATGACATCTTTGGCAATCTCTTCTTCGCCTCCACCTATCACTGGCCTTCTATCCAGCTCGACCTGTCCCACCCCCCTCAACCAGCTTATATTTCACCACATTTCTATTTTTCTTTAGCTCTGATGAAGAGTCATATGGACTCGAAACATTAACCCTGTCTTCCTCTCCACAGATGCTGTCAGACCTGCCGAGTTTTTCCAGCTATTTTTGTTTTTGTTTCAGATTTCCAGCATCCGCAGTATTTTGCTTTTAAGCTTGTAGCATTGTTCATTTACCCTTGCTAGAAACGACATACGTTTGTGCTTTGCAAACAAAGGGAATATGTTCAAGTCTTGTGCCTTTTATGAATGACCTGGAACTTGTGGAGCCTACAGCTCCCCGTTGCTTTCTCCAGGGCAATGCCTCGACCAATCAGACTCAACTTGCCAACCAATCAGCACCCCTTTCCCCTGTAGTATAGATTGTTGTGATCGTCTGAAATTTGGCACTCTAACATTTGTCCTGATGAGTGCAGGACGCAACATTTCAGCAACATGCCTCTAGAAACCCTGGTCCCAGGAATATTACTCGCCTCTCATTGGAAGAGGTTGCCTTGGCGACTATTCAGCCATACTTTAAACACTGGGATGCAACTACCGCACCATGCATCAATTCAGCCAGGGTTTTTGCATGGGATTTTAATTTTGACAAAAAAATGCCCCTTTAAGAGCAGAAGTATGAGGTAAGCATTTTTTTTCCTGGGGATTGGGAGCATAGTTAACGAGTTTGCAGGATTTATACCGTACATCTTAATTCCTAACAAGCTGAAAGTGTGAGACAAAACCAAATTAGCAGCTGAGGTGTAAACAAGGTATTATCAGTGTACCAAGCAGTCCCTAAACCAAGCGGCTTCTGAAAGTGATTGACTCCTGAACGGAGCAACTTAGCCGAGCAGCTCGCAAACCTCAGCAGTTGCCCAAGGTCCAACAGATAAACCCAGCAGGGCTGTACTCCAGCAGCCTCCAAATCCTCAGCATATAAACTGAGTATCCACTGAACTCCAGCAGGTAAACCAGTATCTCCCGAATACCATCAGATAAATCCAACAGTTCCTGAACCCAAGCCAATAACCTCAATAGCCAAGAACTCCAGCTGCTAAACTCAGCATCTTCTGAGGGCCAGTAGGTAAACCCAGCAGTGACTGAACGACAACAAGATAAACCAGGCAGTGACTGAACGATAACCAGATAAACCCAGCAGCAACTGAACGATAACCAAATTAACCCAGCAGTGATTGAACGATAACCAAATTAACCCAGCAGTGACTGAATGATAACCAAATTAACCCAGCAATGACTAAATGATAACCAGATAAACCCAGCAGCAACTGAACGATAACCAAATTAACCCAGCACCGACTGAATGATAACCAAATTAACTCAGCGGCGACTGAGCGATAACCAAATTAACCCAGCAGTGACTGAACGATAACCAAATTAACCCAGCAGTGACTGAACGATAACCAGATAAACCCAGCAGCGACTGAACGATAACCAAATTAACCCAGCAGTGATTGAACCACAACCAGATAAACCCAGCAGTGACTGAACGATAACCAGATAAACCCAGCAGTGACTGAACGATAACCAGATAAACCCAGCAGTGACTGAACGATAACTAGATAAGCCCAGCAGTGACTGAAATCAAAACAGAAAAACTGGAAATACTCAGGGGGTCAGGCAGAGTTAATGTCTCGGGTTGATGACGTTTCAACAGAATTGGGAAAAAGTTAGAGATGTGATAGGTTTTGAGCAAGGGGTGGGTGGGGCATGGACAAAAGCAAGGTCTGTGATAGGCTGGAAGACAGGAGAGAGTGAATGACAGAAGAGTTGGTCTTCCAGGGCCAAAGGGAATGGTGATGGGCCAAGGAAGAAATAAAGAAACAAAAGATGTGTCTGGAGCAGGTGTGCTGCTGTGAGAAAGGAAAAATAAGAGAAAAGCCGAAACATGCAAAGCAAAGGGAAAAAAATGGGGTTACGGTCTGAAATTGTTGAACTCAATGTTGATTCCAGAAAGCTGCAAAGTGCCAAGTGAAAGATGAGATGCTTTTCCTCAAGCTTACATTGATCTTCCCTGGAACAGTGCAGCAGGCCGAGGACAGAGATGTCAGCGTGACAGCAAGGTGGAGAGTTAAAATGACAGGATTGCGGAAGCTCAGGGTCACGTTTGCAGACTGAACAGACGTGTTCCGCAAAGCAGTCACCCCAATCTGTGTTTGGTTTTCCCAACGTGTTGAGTGAATGCAGTATGGCCAAATTAAAAGAAGTGCATGTAAATCGCTGTTTTACTCTGAGGGAATGTTTGCAGCCTTCAATGGTGATGTGGGAAGAAGTAAAAGGGCAGGAATTACATCTCCTGAGCCCCAACAGATAAACCCAATAGTGACTGAATCCCAGCCAATAAACCTAGCAGTGACTGAATCCCAGCAAATAAAGCCACTGTGACTGAACTCCAGCAGATAAACCCCACAGTGACTGAATTCCCACAGATAAATCCTGCGCGAATGAATCACCTTGTAAGGGTGATAATTCCAGCGGAGACTAAGTCCCAGCAGATAAACCCCACAGTGACTGAACTCCAGCAGATTGTTTTTTTAAATTCATTTTTATGGGATGTGGGCATCGCTGGCTAGGCCAGAATTTATTGCCCACCCCTAATTGCCCTTCAGAAGGTGGGGGTGAGCTGCCTTCTTGAACCGCTGCAGTCCATGTGCTGTAGTTACAACCACAGTGCAGTTAGGGAGGGAGTTCCAGGATTTTGACCCAGCGACAGTGAAGGAACGGCGATATAGTGAGTGGATAGTCAGTGGCTTGGAGGGGAACTTTCAGGTGGTGGTGTTCCCGTGGGCAGAACTTTTCACTCGGTGAGCGGGCACGTGTCCGACCCGCTTGAGCGTGAAATACTGCGTCATGACGCCAGGCGAGCGTCCCGACATCATCGCGCACTAGCGCGGTTTTTCAGTCGGAGGACGCACGCAAGAATCAGAAGTGCGCTCACCGACAATTAAGAGGCCTATTAAGGCCATTAAAGTTGTAATTAACCGAGATTTTTTGTTGCTCGTCCAATGTTACGATTGGCAAGCGGGCAAATCGGCCAGGCGGCCTTGCATTTTTCAGGAAACCTCATCCACGGGTGGGATGAGGTTTCTGTCATTAAATTTAAAAAAAAACGTATGGACAGAATTTTCATCTTGTATATGTCCAGGTGACTGATTCTGATGCGTGGGCACTTTTTCCAGAATTTAAAATTTTTTCATTGCATTTAAATTCTTCAGTTCCCCGAGGCAGCTCTCTGCCTTCAGGGAGCTTTCATTCCGCGCTCCCCACTGCGCCCGCACCGACTTCAGTGCTCACCCTCCTCCTGCCCCCAACCCAGGCAGCGCTGAGCTTCTCAGTGCCCGCTTCACGCTGAGTGGCCGTTAATTAGCCAGCGAGTGTGAAATTGCGGCCGGGGGCCGATCGCTGTTGGGTGTCCATCCCGCGGATGCCCCCCGGCCCCGCTGATCACGGGTACCCGCTGAGCTAAAAATCCTGCCCCTTGTGTCTGCTGCCCTTGTCCTTCTAGATGATAGTGGTCGTGGGTTTGTAAGATGCTGCCTAAAAGGCCTTGGTGAGTTTCTGCAGTGCATCTTGTAAATGGTACACACTGATGCCACTGTTCATCGGTGGTGGAGGGAGTGAATGTTTGCAGATGGGGTGCCAATCAAGTGGGCTGCTTTGTCCTGGATGGTGTCAAGCTTCTTGAGTGTTGTTGGAGCTGCACTCATCCAGGCAAGTGGAGAATATTCCGTCACACTCCTGACTTGTGGCTTGCAGATGGTGGACAGCCTTTGGGGAGTCAGGGGGTGAGTCACTCGCTGCAGGATTCCTAGCCTCTGACCTGCTCTTGTAGCCGCAGTATTTATATGACTAGTCCAGTTCAGTTTCTGGTCAATGGTAACCCCCAGGATATTGACAGTGGGTGATTCAGTGATGGTAATGCCATTGAATGTCAAGGGGTGATGGTTAGATTCTCTCTTGTTGGAGATGGTCATTGCCTGGCACTTCTGTAGCGTGAATGTTACTTGCCACTTGTCAGCCCAAACCTGGAAGTTGTTCAGGTCTTGCTGCATTTGGACATGGATGGGTTCCAGCAGGTAAACCCCACAGTGGCTAAATCCCAGCAGACAAACCACACAGTGACTGAACTCCAGCAGATAAACTCTGTGTGACTGAATACCAGCAGATAAACCCACTAGTGGCTCGACTCCAACAAACAAAACCAGCATCTCCTGTGCCCAGATAGATATCACCAACTAAATCCCAGAGCTTAAACAGGGCGACTGCCACAAATGATCCGGTTGCTGAACTAGATGCTGGATGCCTTCAGATAGTCTGAGTTTTATTCCATCCTCCACGCTCCGCTTTCACAGATGAAGCAAGAGTGTAAATTACATTGAATAAAAATATCATTGGGACGCAGATTGTACAAGTGTTTTAGAATCAAACACTGCTGAACATGTCTGTGCTCAGCTCAAGAGCTATTCAACTGGGATTATATTTCAACAACATTACTGACGGGTCTGGATTACAGAGGAGCCCTCTGCAAGCATTCACAAATGGGTCCAATGTCATCTCGAACATGCTTTGTAAGTGTATCCAATTAAAAGTTGTTTATGCAGAGAGACTAGTTTACAAGGAAATCCCCCCCCTCATCCCACCCCTGGTCACAGAGCACAGTAACCCTCTCCTCGCTGCTCTCCTCACATATCACGCAATGTATATTTTTAATCTTCCACGTCAATTTATCACAGTTTCCTCTTTCCTGATTGAAAATCTCAGGACTGGGCATTGGAAGGAAAGATCTGCCTGCTGTCACATCCTTTCACAAAATGAATGATATAGTCAGGAAATGCAGGTTACGCATTGGAACGGAAAATCACTTCACAAACAAACTTCCTCTTGCTCACAGTTTCAACTGGTTGCCAGCTCTTCGCTGTTTCCAGTTAAAGGGGTGTGTTTAGGGCACTGCTCATAATATGCAGGAGGCTTGCCGACAAATCGGAATTATCGGAATAGCCAGAAATAGCCCCGTTTCCAAACACTCCCTGCAGACTGCACCGTTGTACATTATTTCCTCCTGCACCGCCCAATCCCATCTCTCGCCATCCAACATTTCCCCCGTAATGATATTGGGCGGATGACCTTCAGGAGTGACAGCTGTTCTCAGTAACTGGGTCAGTCGGCTCGGTGGTAGGAGTTGGCACACTCTCCCCTCACCTCCATTCTGCCTGCTCTCCAGTGGTAGGCATCATCGCAGCCATACCTCCCGACCTCCAGTCACCTGAAAGGGCATTCGGGCCATTTCTTGGAGCAAGGCAATTTTAAAAAAAATATATAGATGCCGCAAATCAGCTGATTTTTCTGACATGGGACACCAGTGTAATGCTGATTCATCACGAATATTGGGATGCTCTCCATTGATGCCCATTTCTAGCCTCTTGTGTATTCCCGATTTCCTTCACCCATTGGCGGCAGTGCCTAGGCCCTAACCTCTGGAATTTCCACCCTAAACCTCTCTGCCTCTCTCCTGCTTTAAGATGCCCCCCATGAACCTACCTCTTTGCTGAAGCTTTTGGCCACTTTTCCTAAGGTCTCTTTACGTGGCTCAGTGTCAACCTCTGTCAGATAGCGCTCCTGTGAAGCACCTTGGGGTGCTTTCCTGCCTTAAGGGTGCTATATAAATGCAAGATGCTGTCGTTGCTAACACCCGCCTGTTGGTATCGTCCACCAAGTCCCCAAAAAATGAAGCGGGGAGAGGGGCTCGAGTCCTGAGGGCTAAATCCACTGAAAACTTTAAGAAGTGCAATTGAGAATTTTCGTAACGCCCTGCCCGATTTTTAAGTTAGACTACGGCTTCCAAAATATTGCAGAGGGACTGTCCAGTTCAGAATCAGGCAGATGTCAATTCCAGTGGGGACTTTTGGATAATAGAAGAGGAGGAGGCCAACCATACATCCTGACATTCATCAGTGCAATTGTTTCATGGCCCAACGTAATGCAACAATAACATATGGGCAAGGGGAGAGAAAAATACAGCAGAAGCTGGAAACCTGAAATGAAAGCAGAAAATGATGGAAAAACTCAGCGGGTCTGACAGCATCTGTGGAGAGAGAAACAGAGGTAATGTTTTGAGTCCTCACGGACTCGAAACGTTAACTCTGTTTCTCTCTCCACAGATGCTGTCAGACCTGCCGAGTTTTTCCAGCATTTTTAGGACAGGCAAGGGGAGCCATGCAGGAACTGAAGGAAGAGGAGGGGCAGGCGAAAGAAGGTGAGGCTGAAGATGTGCCTTTTGAGGAGGCGTTTGAAGGTGGAGAGCGATGAAGCGAGGTGGAGAGAGAGATTTAAGCGGAGGATTCCAGAGTGCAGAGCAATGGCACCCAAAAGAAATGCCAACTAGTCAAGGGGGAAGGTTGGGATATTTCGGGACCTTATATCCTTTGCCAACTGACATAGACGAGGCGGGGAGGGAGGAGGGCGAGTGCATAAATAGGACTTTAATGGACCAGCATAGTAAAGATGCTTTATTCTTGTTGGGCATTGAGAGGGGGAGGGGTGGATTGCGGGGGGAGGGTGGGGGGGTGTCATCTTATATTTGTCCAGACAGGTTGAATGACATAGGCAGGCTTCCCATTGAGGAGAGTTGGAAAATCCTCTGGTTAAAAATAGGTGCGTGTGGGTCGTTGTGCAGCAAATCCAGGCCTCATGTCACCAAACAGCCAGCCATGCTGCACACGACTATTCTTGGAGCGCATATCACTCAACTCTTTTTACAGGCTCGGTTTCAAACACTAACGATCGTCGTCCGACAGTTAACCTCTTCACGTCCACACAGAGAAGCGCGTTTTAAGTGGCAAGCAGAATAAAAGTGGTCTCAGCCGACCAGTATTCGGAGAATGCTGCCACATGAATCTCCGATATGAAGTGAGTTTATATGCATCACTCCAAAGGAATGCACAGTATAGCTAGAGCAAGTTAATGGGCATAGTTTGGATTCGGATCAGAGGTTTACTCATCTAAAATCTCCGGTGTACCTGACAGGCCACCATTTCAGATAAATGCATCAAGATGTACATGTGTCAGAGCCTTAGTTCATTTCCCCTCCTCCTCCCAGCTTTCTCATACTTTAACCTCCTCCTATGAAGCGCGGTTGTACAGCAGTCAACCAGTGCCTTTATCTGAGTGTCTGCCCTCCAGCAGGCGAGTCTTAGCAGAGAGCACCAGCAGCTGATTACAGCCAGGGGGAGCTGTCCCATCTCCGTCGAGCCCGGCCCTGCCCTGCCCTCCGCTGACATCCACCAGGGGCAAGGGGCGGGGTTTTGCCGGCCACAAGGGGTAGGTTGGCAGGTGGGCGGGGCCCGTAAGATTGGGCACCATGCCATGGGTGCCCCGTTCCCTGCACCTACCTGCTTGCCCCCAACCCCCGCCGCAATTTTACCAGCAGCAGGAGATGTGTCAGGAGGGCCAACCCGCCCTTGGGTCGATTGCAGCCTTTAGGTGGCCAATTAACTGCCACTTTGAGAGCCTCCGCCCGCCACAACTTGGATCTTACCTGCGGCGGGGAAGGCGAGCGTCAAGACTCCAGCCCAGTAGGTTTTACTGGGTGAACTGATGGGCTGGTCTGGGAAGGTCGGGGGGGGTGGTTGCCACTATAATTAGAGGCCCCCCTCCCCAAACTCTCCTCCCATCACATGTTTGCACCCCCCTACCACTGCCCTATCCATCCCAGCACCACCCCCCACCTTCTTCACTGGGCCCCCCCCCCGGCGAGGTCCCAGACTTAGCTCCAGCCAGATCGCCAAACGTTTTCTTCAGGACCAGCTGCAGTTCCGGCAGTGGCCACTGCCTCTAGTGGCGCTGCTGGTACCAGATAGCGAGTGGCTATTTGATGGTCTGGCAGCTCTTGGTGGGGGTGGGACGCAGCGAACACGCCTGAAGCCGGTTAACAGCTGAATGGCAGAGGCATGGGCTCTCCCCTGACATTTACACATTGGGAGCAGGGAATCCTGACCCTTCCCCTCCCCCCACCACCCCGCCTATAAAATCCAACAGGCAGAATTTTTAGCTCGGCGTGTGGGTGCGTGCCCGGCCCGATCGGACGAGACGATGTCGGGTGAGCGTTCCGATGTCTTCCCGCGCTCACGCAATATTTCAGTTGTCGGGCGCACCCAGAAGCCGGAAGCACGCCCACTGACAATTAAGAGGCCAATTAAGGTAATTAAAGGTGCAGTTGTCTCCGATTTCTCGTGGTCCGTCCAACCTTACAGTTGGCGGCCAGGCGGACTTTACATTTTTCATGAAACCTCGTCCAAGGGCGGGATGAGGTTTCCGTTATTAAATGAAAGAAAAAGAAAAATCTACGGACAGCGTTTTTATCATGTATATGTTCCGGTGACTGATTGTGATGCTCGCATGTTTTTTTTTTCCTGATTTTAAGAACTTTATTTCATGCTTTTCAGGTCTTCAGCTCCTTGAGGCAGCTCTCTGCCTTCAGGGAGCTTTCTCTCAGTGCTCACTCGCGCCCGCGCTGACATCAGTGCCCGCCCTCCTCACGCCCCCACCCCGGCAGCGCTGAGCTCCTCAGTGCGTGTTTCACACCGGCTGGCCGTTAATTAGCCAGCGAGTGCGAAATCACAGTTAGGGGCCGATTGTGGTCAGTATTCCGCTCCCCGGCCAATCCCAGGCCCGCCGATCGCGCCCGCCCGCTGACCTAAAAACTCTGCCCAATGAGTGAGAAGGCCTGGCAGATTCTGTTCTTTCCTTCACCTTTACAACACCCCCTAGGAGCAATGACACCAACTTGAACACATATTACACCTTCAATATCGTAAAATGTCCCAAAGCGCTTCACAGGAGCAACACTGAACTGAATTTAACACAAAGCCACCTAAGGAGTTATTAGAAAAGATGACCAACAGCTTGGTCAAAGCAGTAGGTTTTAAGGAGCATCTTAAAGGCAGAGAGAGGGGCGGAGATGTTTAGCAAGGGAATTCCAGGGTTTAGGGTCCAATGGTGGGGCGATTAAAATTGGGTTTCTCCTATGCTATGGATCTTAAATCCAAAACCAATAGTGATTCATAACAAAGGGATGTTAAAAACATCAACGGGTGCATAAGACCCGCCGCATGGTTTCCATAGTACCGAATACTGTGGACACGGAATGGGTAGTTTAACAAATGAATGCTCCCTATATGAAGCCTCATTCAGAATCCCAGGTTACATGCCCAGCATTTTTATTTATTCTTTCATGGGGTGTGGGCATTGCTGGCCCAAAGGTCAGCATTTATTGCCCATGAGAAGGTGGTGGTGAGCTGCCATCTTGAGCCACTGCAGTCCATGTGGTGACGGTACACCCAGAGTGCTCTCAGATACATGTAAAGCATCCTACGGCACTACTCCCAAGCGGGATTTACACTTGAAGTGGCCTATACTTACCCTGAACCAACGCCTAAACATACAAACTATCTGTTCGTTATCATTTTTGTTGCCTGTGGGAGCTCACCATGTGCAGATTGGCTGCCATGTTTTCAATACTCCAACAACGACCATGTTATAATTCGTTGCTCGTTTACAGAGTAAAGGAGGTATCTGGAGCCAGTCTTTGCATAACATAAGTTTATTCACATGACCCGGAGAACACAGGCATAGACTCCTTTTTACCTCTCCTCCGCATAGGTGGAAACAGGTTCTTATATGTACTTATGAATAATGCCCCAATTTTTCCCCAGTTAGTACTAGCTGCTCTCATTTACAACCAGCGCGTGCACTTCATTGTAGCAGGATTGCAACATTAGCAAACTGCACCTCAAAACTTCCTCATTGGCTGTAAAGTGCTTTGGGACACCCTGAGTTGTGAAAGGCACTATAGAAATGCAAGCCTTTTTTTGTATGGCGAGTTTGTGGTATCATGGCGAAGATATCAGTGGGCATGTGGTGGCACGGCTTTGTTGGGAAGTAGGTGGGCTAGTGGGAGTTTCACCTTAAATGCCACCCTTATCGTGAGATCAAATATCAGGAAAACCCTTAGGGCAGAATTTTGCCCTCGTCAGGCGGGCTGGGCAGAGGCAGGCAGGGGTGGTCAGGAAACTGACCGCCGCCCGCGATCGGGGCCATGCCACGATTTCACACTGGCTGGCCAATTCAGGCCCGCCCAGCGTGAGACGCGTGTTGCAATGCTCAGCGCCACCTGTGCGGGGCAAGCGGGGAACTTTCCGCGTGCGCGCAGGGGCACGCTGGAAAATCTCCCGGAGGCACAGAGCTGCCTCAGGGAGACGAAGAGTTCTGAAAAACAAAAATAAAGAATTTCTAAACGTTAATGAACATGTCCCCTCGTTTGACTCTGTCACATGAGCGGGGACATGTTACGAATGAGATGTAAAATGTTTTATTTTATTTTTATTTGCCCGCGGATGAGGTTTCCTAAAAAGTGCAAAGGCCGCTTGGCCTTTTCGCCTGCCCGCCAACCGTGAGGTTGGACAGGCAGTGAAAAGTTGAAGTTAATTAATACTTTATTGGCTTTAATAGGCCTTCTAATTGTCGGCGGGCGCGCTGCCGATTCCCACGCGCACCCGCCGACCGAACTATTGCACGACTGCGCGTTGACATCGGGACGCTTGCCCAACGTCATCGCGCGTCATTTCATGCTCGAGCGGGTCGGGCACCTGCCCACCCGCCAAGGAGAAAATTCTGCCCTTAGTTCCTCACCAAAATAAATAAAATCATTGGTATCAAAATATTAGAAAGACGCTATTTCTTGTGAATGCTCCAGTCTCCACAGACAGTCTTAATGGTATTGATAATCCAGGGAGACACTCTCCACGCTTTAATCGTATCGCTCTGAGCAGAAGCTCCATCAGGCAGGTGTTTCAGCCTCACAGCGGGATATCTTTTCTGCACCATTTCAGAACCAGCGCATTGCCCCACTCCAAACCGCAGGTTTCCGACCACAGTGAAGCTGATCGGATGAGCAGACGATGTTCAGTAATCTAATGACTCAGTGCAATAATAAAGGCAGAGGCCAAACCTCAGCCTGAACCATCACTTGCAGCTTCACTCTGCTCCCGCTGGCCTGTCCCACTAGGATTGCAAAATCTCATTATTTCCACAGGCTCTTCCTTTCCTGCCAACTTCTCCCAGTCATTATTCCCTGCCTCGGCTGGAATGGGAGGATGGTGAGGAGGGAGGGACGTAGGCAGGACAATACGGATGGTCACGCTCGTGGGATTTATAGAGACTGCAAACCCCGGTTCCGTATGAAAGCATCCGCCGTCTATTCGGTTCCACCCTTTTCCCTTTTGTCCCTGCAGGTAACAAGGTGAAAATTGAGGGAGACTTATCTTTCCACCCTTGCTGAACCTGCGCAGTAGCTGAAGCTGAGATTGCAAATGTGGCCCCCCCTATTCTGGAATGTGACACTGCAACTACCCGGATGCCATGATATACACTGAACTGTTCAAATGTAATTAAACCCAAAGATTATGCAGTCCGGCAGCAAATGTTTTCACCTCGAGGGCTTTTACTAATTGAGAAATTGGATTGACAAGGAAAGGCAACTTAATTAAGAGGGAACAGTCACTTAAAAGCAGTTCTTTTCTGAGTGCTATTGGCATGTGATTGGATTCTGAGACTAATAGCCACGGGGAAAACAAGATCCACGGTCTTACAAACTGTTGCTACGCTGCTCTTAGCAGTAACTAAATGTACAAATGTAATCTTTAATGAAGAAACAGGATGGTTGCTCCAAAATGGTGGTTCCCTCTTGGAGTATCAGTTTGGGCCCTATTTTCCCAATCTCTGCTTCCCAGGCAAACGTAAAACAAAATAAAAGCACCACAGAACCCTCGTGAGTACCTCACATCGTATTATAGCACTTGGTTTTCCCACCACCCCCCCCACCCCCACCCCCCGGCAAATCTCCTTTAAAATAAACAGAATGGAAACCATAAAATAATTGCAAATCAAGTCTGACTGTGACAAAGCCAGATAAGACATGCAAAACTCTCACAGTGAAATATGACATTCAAACACCCCACAGCTCCCCAGAGTGAAAGCACCAACTACCTCCATGACAAAGAGACAACATTTCCAGGTTCTGACCCCATAACGTTGGCCGAACACTCTAACATCACCGTGTTGGCGTCCTTTGGTTTCCTAAAGGCACGACCTTCCCACCCATCTCAGCTAACCCTTACGCTGATGGTCTGTGCTTCAATGTAGCAAATGCCTGAAGTTCTTTAAGCATTGAAGCCGGATGCAAGAGACCAGGTCGCTGATGACGTGATCTGACTTGCTTTAATGGCAACCTGGGTGACAGCACATAATGACCACCAGGAACCCACTGGCCTGAACTTGGCATGCTAAATTCGCCACCCTGAGATTCACATCACTTGAAAATCAAAGGCTGATGCTGCCCGGACACAAGCACAAATAACGGCCACCAATTAAATGTTTAGCGGGTGTGAACCGTTTAATTCAGTCCTTTGTGCTGGCTTCATTTCCTCCCCGTGTCGCTGACACAGGCTCAGCTCTCATGTTAAAAAGGGCACGGGGGAATCATGGCAAACCATCTTGGCGTGTCAGCCTGGCACCGTTTGCTCGGAGGTCACACCCATTGTGTTCCGACCCGCACAGCATCCTGGCAGATTCCCGGGAGGGAGGGGGGTGCACCGTATCCCCGGAAAATCAAAATTTGGGAACGAACCTGTGGAATACGCCTCTTAGGAATTACCCCAGAATAGAACTCTTGGAACAATAGTAAATAATCTGCGACAGATTGGATTTGGAAATAAGCCGCGCTAAGCATACCCCTGGGAATGGGGACGGGAGCATGAATTCGCAACCTCTGGAAAGAAATGTCGAGAAACGTATCCAGAAAAATTAACCGCTAGGAGCAAATAAGTACCTGGAGGAAGACCAGTATTTCCACGTCACAGATCCAGTACGAAATGTGTTATTAATTTTGCAAAACAATCTTGCTTCAATTGAAAACACTGAGAGACCACGACTACAGCTTCAAGAGCGGAGCATCCTATACTTCGAAAGGGTGTTGCTTATTACCTTCCATTTGCTACCTTTCAAAGAAACTCCACTGCAGCTTGATCCTCTCCCCTCTGCGTGTCAGCTCCTGACACCGGTGAACTTGTCAAGAAATAATTACCTTACTTTAATTCATCGGCACAAACGGCACGTCCGTCGCTTACCTTTAAAGCTCAGATACACTCGGGGGGCAGTCTGCTGATGACCCCTGGCATCACCGCACCATAGGGAAAGCACCAAGAGCCAGGTGGGCAGAAGGCGGTCCATGGCAACAGAAGCCAGCCGATTACAAAGAAACAGGAGCCTTCAGACCTGCATCAGGATGAAGGTACAAAGGACAAAAAAAAAACATAATCCCTCATCAGTTGAGTGGTTAGGCAAACAGCTCAATAGTGATTAAATCCAGCTTTTTTGTGGGTTAGTAGATACGAGACACAGAGAGAAAGAGAGAGAGAGAGAGAGAGACTCTGAATACCATAGTAACTTTAATATCTGCGCAGGGGGAAATGAAACATCAAGGAAGGTGTTCTGGTGGGGAGAAGGGGGTGGGGCGGGGGGAAATGGGAGGGAAGCCAAGTCGGTGCTGATCGTTAGAGAACAGCTCCCATCCGAGAGAACTGATTCAAATGGCCATTGCAAGTGAGTCAGGACCCAGCGTGAAAACAGTTATCAACGCAATAATTAATCATTGTTTGAAACATTAGCTCCAGTAAATTCAAATAATCCCTTTGAGTACATTAAGCAGATTTCAACTCCCCTACGAAAATAAACACTTATTACTGCTTTGAATGATACCCTTTCCATTTTTATTGCAACAGTGCTCCCTCCACTAACAAAGCTGTTTTGTGAGTCTGTAAATTCCTACTTTAAAAAAAAATAATATTTATAGCAGATGTTGACCTCCTTTGAAGGTGCGATACTGAGAGGCAACAGGAATGGCTGTGAAGGGGACAGATTCGCTGCTTGGGGTCCTTGATGGTTAGGTGCCATCTCACCCTCCCAAGCGTTATTATTTTAGCCACATATCCGGTAATTTTCATGAGTCAAAGACTTGGAGCTTTTCTCACTTTTTGATCTAAATTTCCCAGACCAGCAGATATGCCAACTCTAATAATCCATTTACGTGAGGATTTGAATGCACAGAGTTAGATCTGGGGCGGGGGTTGGCTGGGTGGGGAAGTTGAGCTTTTGTCGCAGACTGCAGGAATATTTCCATTAAGGTAGCTCTTGAAACAACACCGAGAAAACAGCTACTTATAAAAAGCACAAATGTGAAGGGCATTTCATCAATATAAAACTTAGGCTAATTCCTGCACGGGGATAGTCAGTAACTCTGAGTGACTGAGGGGTGTTTCTATGCTGGAATTCAGCTGAAATTCAGGGAGCTGCAGTGAAGACTGAAAATTCGGTTCAGCTCTGTGACCGCTGAGAAAATAGAACAATAATCCCAACCGAGGTAATGAATAAAACACAGCCAAACAGTGAATTGTTTTGTACTTCAAGGAATTTATATAAAATCTTCAATCTCGCTCACAGAAATATATTGACATACACACACTTACAGAAATGCACTGACACACACACACTCACACACTTACAGAAATACACTGACACACACACGCTTACAGAAATACACACACACACACACACTTACAGAAATACACTGACACACACACACTCACACACTTACAGAAATACACTGACACACGCACACACACTCTTACAGAAATACACTGACACACACACTCACACACTTACAGAAATACACACACACGCACTTACAGAAATACACTGACACACACACACTCACACACTTACAGAAATACACTGACACACACACACACTTACAGAAATACACTGACACACACACACACACACTTACAGAAATACACTGACACACACACACACACACGCTTACAGAAATACACACACACACACACACTTACAGAAATACACTGACACACACACACACTTACAGAAATACACTGACACACAGAAATATACTGACATTTACAGAAATACATTGACACATTTACAAAAATATACTGACACACATACACTTACAGAAATACACTGAAGTGCACACACGCACGCACGCATGCACACACACACACTACACTGACACACTTACAGAAACATCTAACACACAGTCACAGAAACACACCCTCAGATGTACAGGCACAGAAATACACTGACACACACACACACACACAATCACAGAAACACGCTGACACACACAGACTTACAAAAACAATGACACACACAGAAGTACACAGCCAACACACAGCCACAGAAACACACCCTCAGCCATCCACAGTCACAGAAATACACTGACGCACACACACACACACACACACACACGCAATCACAGAAACACTCTGGCAGATACACACTTACAGAAACATAATGACACACACAGAAATACACAGACAACACACTGGTGATACACACTCTCTGAAATAGACTGACACACACACACCACCCCCCCCAACTCCCCCACCCCCCCACAGAAATACGCTGACACACATACACACACAGAAAAATGCTGAGACACACTCAGAAATACACTGATACACGTCCATAGAAACACACTGACAGATACACTCACAGAAACACATTAAAACACACAGCCAGCATAATAATGAGAATCTGTGTTTGCTGTTCAACTCCAAAAGACGACCAAATACTGAAGCCAAGCCGGCATTTGTTTCCAAATTAATAGTCGACCCAGATTTTACAAATGGTATTCATTGTTCAGGCATTGGCTCAAATTCAGAATCAAATGAAATGACAGGGTCAAAACTGATTTTTAGTGAATCAAATTTGATTTGGAGTTCCAACATTTGATTCAATGCAAATTCTAGTATCAAGATTCCGTCGTTAATAACATAAGGAAAAAGCCACAAATAAAACAGGAAGCTATTGAAATCATTGGCCAGGGCACGTACATACACTTTGGCTTACAGTAGGACTTTATCATACATGATACGAATTTGGGGTCAGAGAGTAAAAACACTTCCTTCTCACGCTGTACAGTCCCAAAATGGATTGAGGTTTGTTCTGTGCAGGCACATAATTTGGGTCTCCTGTAGCATTTCACATCTATTATTACTGAAGAAATGCATTTGAGGACAGGTATCTTTAATAAGCAATTGCTGGTTACAGAATCGGTTTTTGATGGAAAGCTCGATTTTGGTAGGTTTTGATAAAAAAAATTTAACTTCGAAAAATTGGCATTAAAATCTCATCTACAGTCAAAAATCAAACATCACAGTATTGTATGTCTTCAGTAGGGCTTGGCTCCCTGAATTACTTCAGTTTAAACACCAAGTTCTCATTTGGTAGATTTACCCATTATTTTTCTTGGGGGGAAAAAAAACACACAACAGCTTCACAAAACACAGTAATGGAGTAGGAGTGAGTGAAAGATCGCACTCGTTGAAATAACCCCGAGTGCTGGGGGAGCCCTGGGAGCCGTCCTGCTGTCTAACCAGTAACAGCACAAGCAGGTGCTGTTGTGACATGCAGAAGGCATTGGAATCCAGCTCTGATCTCCTTAGCCCTTTAGAAGGAAAGAAGAGGGCACAAGCAGATATCCCGCAGATAAAAAGAGAGGAACGCGCCTACCCGGCTGGAGAAGGACAGACTGACGGGATGAGCGAGAGAGAAGAAAACTGCGCAGATGTTTAAAGAACACACAGCCTTGCCAGCTGACTGTCGAATAATGCCGTGTAAAAAACGTGACTGTCAAACGCTCGGCATCAACATGCATGCCAAACATTTGCACGAAATGGTATGGCAGTCTTAAAGAGATGTAAGAGCCTAGCTCTCTGCTTGTGCTCACCTCTAATGTCCAGCACTCTTCGTTCACCCTTGCCTGGTGCTCCCGGCAACGCAAAGCTACACTACTTTTAACAGTCCATTTATTAGCAAAGCGACAGTATGCAAAAGAGTGAGACCACAAATAAAAGAGAATAAAACCGCTCTCTGGAACTGCATTAGTCCAAGAATAATACAAACTACACTCAGACTTTGAAGCACAAATGACCATCCCACTCATATCAGTCTCTCTCACACCACATTCAAAAGCCTCTGAAAAGCCTTCACTTTGTCTCATTTGCAGCATTGTACTTCACCAGCTCACACACACACACACACACGTACATGAACACAGAGAAAGGACAAGATTTGAATGAGTTACCTATCGGTGGCTACGCTTGCTTGTCAAAGGGGAGCTAACTTTGCAGCACCCGTTGATCCGAGGAAACTTTCCTTCCTTTCCTGGCACAGGGTCAGGCAGCAGAAACAAAAAATAAAAATGTCTCAGTGACAACGGTGACAGAAAGAAAGTGTCCCCAGTTTTATCTCCACTTCACGGTCTTCAGAGCTTCAGTTTATCCAGAAACATGCTCCAGTCACCGGCTTGCACTTGAAGGCAAAGCAGCTCTGCACCTCCCACAGGTAGACTCTAAATGAGTAGAAGCACAGCCCCCTGTCCTTGTCCTGGTTTAAAAAGGTTTCTCAGGTATGCAAATGATAAGTGGCTCAAATCTTGACTTTGAAAGAAAAGGGGAGTTTCTCTCTCTCTGACTGTCTCCCTCAACTCACTGCTTCTGACTGTTCTCTGTGCTGCACTGAAGAACATGTCAGGTGGCGAAGAATCCACAGACGTTTGCATAATCCATCCTACGGAACAAAGTTGTGTGTTGGAATGCTCGCTGATGCCATCTTTGGGTAACTTGTGGTATCTGCAGCCTCCTTTCTTCGGCTTATGAGGGCTGAACTCAGCAGCAAATTCAAGGCAGAGAGCTGACAACTCTGTTAACCCTTACGTTGCAGCAGGATCAACAATTACTACACCCCCACCATCCCCACCCCCCACCCTCTCCTTCACCTGCCCCTGTCATCCAGCAAGACATCTCACACAGCTTTCAGAACCTACAGCGAGAGCGGGAAATCAAGCCTGATACAGGATATGCTGGGGGAGGCGTTTTCTGATTTAAAAAAAAAGCATTGAGACTGAGCGGTATCTCCCACTGAGATCTGCATCACAACAGCAGCTGGGGATGTCGTAACTTGGCTTTCTGGGTAATCGTCATTCTTCTAGACTCCCTGAAGAAAAGTGGAGGTCAGCCCCATTGTAAACCTTTACATTTCAGACTAGAGAGAGAACCAATTTGAGATGATCATGGCTGGAGTTCAGAATTATGGTGCTTCACTAGCTCTATTAGTAGATCTCGTTTCCTTTATTTTCTCTCTTACCTCACAAACCCGCTTTTATTTATTTGTTCCTAAGTTGCGTGCATCCTGGCTAGGCCAGCATTTATTGCCCATCCCTAATTGCCCTTGAGAAGGTGGCGGTGAGCTGCCTTCTTGAACCGCTGCAGTCCTTGTGGTGTAGGTACACCCACCGTGCTGTTAGGGAGGGAGTTCCAGGATTTTGTCCTAGCAACAGGGAAGCAATAGCGATATAGTTCCAAATCAGAATGGTTTGTGGCTTGGAGGGGAACTTGCAGGTGGTGGTGTTCCCATGTGTCTGCTGCCCTTTTCCTTCTAGGTGGTAGAGGTTGCAAGTTTGGAAGGACCTTTCAAAGGAAGCTTGGCATCTTGTTGCAGTGCATCCTGTATATAGTACACATTGCCACCAACGTGCACCGCTGGTGGATTGTTTAAGATGGTGCTGGGGTGCCGATGTCTAGCTGCATACAGACAACCACCTACTACAGTATCTGAGGAGTTGCAAACATTATACAATCAACAGTGAACATCCCCACTTCTGACCTCATGATGGACAGAAGGTCATTGATGAAGCAGCTGAAGATGCTTGGGCCTAGGACACATCCTGAGGAACTCCTGCAGCGATTTCCTGAGACTGAGATGACTGACCTCCTACAACCATAACCCTCTTCCTTTGTGCTAGGTATGACTCCAACCAGTGGAGCATTTTCCCCCTGCTTCCCATTGACTCTAGTCTTACTAGGGCTCCTTGATACCATATACCAGCTTGATGTCAAAGGCAGTCACTTTCACCTCATCTCTTCAATTCAGTTCTTTGGTCCATGTTTGAACCAAGGCTGTAATGTGGTCAGGAGCTGAGTGGCCCTGGCAGAACCCAAACTGGGCGTCAGTGAGCAGGGATTGCTGAGAAGTCATTAGCCATTGCAGAATTCCTAGCCTCTGATCTCAATTATAAAGGTGAAATGACTGCATTTATATGGTGCCTTTCATCAACTTCAGGAGGTCCCAAAGACCTTTCCAGCCAGTGAAATATTGCACCTTTGAAGTGTAGCCACTTTTGTGATGTAGGGATGTAGCAAGGTCCCACAGACATCAGCGACAAGACCAGACTTCCTGCTTTAATGACCTGGTCGAGGGATAAATATTGACCAAGACACAAGGAGAACTCCCTTACTCTTCTTCCAAATAGTGCCATGTCCAGCCTCTGAGGGCAGACAGGGCCTCGCTTTAGTGTTTCATCTGAAAGACTGCATTGAATTTTCAGCCTGGGTTATGGACTTAAGTCGCTTCAGAAAGGCCTGAAGTTGTCCTTTCTCTTTGTCAAATGTTGGGGGAGGGGCTGCTGTTTATCCCCAGAATTTCCTCTTTTTATTTCCGATTTCCATCATGCTAATTTCCTTTTGCTCACTTCACCTCGACATTTCGAATCATGGTCAAACTCATTTGTCCTGGTTGTCTGAGCTTTCATTCAGGCTCTTAGGCCACAAGAGCACGTGCGTAGGCGCTGGAGTGTTCTGGAAGCACAGTTCGGTCAGCCAATTGGAGAGACCGTCTTTAAATACAGTGGGGTCATAAACAGCGAATCAGCCCATTCAGCTTCCAGATGTGGTTCAGCCAAAAAAATGAACAACTGGTCAACAGCCACGGCCTATCATTAACCAAAACTCAGGATCACGGGGAAATAACCTGTACAGAGGTCAGGTCAGGCTTGTCTGTGATGGCTTTCACAGGTGATGGCTCCCTGTCTGGGCTCCTGCATGAATAAGGGATATTCAGACAAGACAGCGCACGATTGGTGGACCCTTGTCTCCGCAAGGTATCAATGTCCTTTGGCCAGGGAACGTCAACCAATTAAACAGAAAGCAAAATATTTGCAAAACCTAAAATCTACAGCCAAGGGCATTTTATTTCCGTGTTCCATTACATTTTTTTGACTGAACAGTGCGACAGCATCAGAGGTAAAGTGGCTTGGAGAAATTTGTTATTCTGACCTCGTGGAGGAGCTGCATTAAAACACATGGGCCAAACGTCCCTCCAATCGCAAAAAAGGCGGGAAGGAGCATGCTCCATACGGCACTACTGAAACTAGATTGTACGCTTCTGAAATGTGATGTCGTTAACAACCACTGAAGGAAAATAGCAGCCACTCAAGGTGCTGCTGATCCTTTACTGTTGTTGAAGCAGCTAAGAAACCACTTAACTATATAAAACTCCAGCTGCAGAGTGCACAGTCTGGGAGGAAAGCAATAATTGGGAAGTGCTCAGTTTACAGGGCCTGGTTAGTGAAGTGAGCTTTTCATAATTGGCATTGAGCCATTTCCCTCAACGACTGCACATTCAATAGCCGCATACTTACATTGTGAAGTGGACTGTTCAGTAAACTGGTACTAGAAAGCTCCATTATGTAAAAGAGTGAGCAGAATATTTGCCTTCAGAGGTGATAGAATTTGGCTGAAAGTGTGGATGCGATGTCATTGAGTCAGGCAGGACCTGTGGGCAGATGTGAGGAATGTTCCTCAACTTGAGGGCAAGACATGAGTTTCAACAGTTTAGATGTATATAAAGCCTTTGACGTAGAAAAACATTCCAAAGTGCTTCACCAAAGAGTTTCAGACAAAAATGGATGTCAATAGTTGGGGATATTAGGTAGAGCAGATGATAGATGTTGGTTTAAATAGAAGGATATTAAGGAGGGTCTTAGAGGAGGCGAGCTGGACAGGCAGTAAATTTTAAGGCGGGAATTCTATGGTTAGCGCCTAGACAGCTCAGGACACAGCCACCAATGGTCAAGCAAAGTGGGTGTGGGATGCACTGGAAGCCAGAATCAGACAAATACAGAAACTATGGAAAATTATACAACTGCAGAAGTTAACAGAGATAGGAGGAGGCATAAATGATTAAAATAGCACCTTGAGTCATATGACTTATATGGACATGAAGAAAAGTAATAGTAGTATCGTTGTATGGTAGTAGTACATGAATAAAGTACTGCACTGAAGCAGAGGAATGATGGTGTTACAAATTCAAATCTGTCACTGATACCTTCAGTCACCTCAGTCACTCCTATAAGCAGTCCGGGTGTCTTAATTTTATGTGACTTGTCTTATGCCTACTTGCTAAAGTACCTCCTGAGAATCTGGGTCAAATATTTCTGTCTTTTGCATGTGTAGTTCTTCAATCTCCCCCAAGCAAGGCTGAGAACACATTAAGTGAGACAAAGTCTGATACAAATCAATAAACTGCTTTATTTCAGTCAGATGTACATGCTGAACAACAGTTGTGATCAGATTCATTTAATTCAGGCAATGAAATTAATCTTCAGATATTAGTGCATAATAAAGTATATGTTATACATCCCCACCTCCATGGGTTGTCTTATTTGACTTAAACAAGATGTTTTCTAACAGTTCCTCTAGCATTTACAACCTTTTTGTCTCAGTGAAAGCCTCTGTAGCCTTCCCTATAACAACCTGAATGGTCGTTTGTGTCTCTCGTTCCTGTGTTATTCACAGACAGCCTTTGATCAAAGACTTTCCAGCATAAACCCAACAGGCTGAATGGCCTACTTCTGTCCCGTAATTTCTGTGATTTTGTGATAAGCCATGGTGGATCGGCATCGGTGCCCCCTGTTACTGTGGGTTCATTGTTTGCAGAGACAACCCTGACTGTCACTGGTGCAGGGCTACCTGACGACAGAGAATACCATTCACTCTAAACTGACGTCTCGCTAATATGAAAGTATTGCAACTCATCCAATTCCCTAAAGCCAAGGAATCTCTGAGGCAGAACATATCTTTTGCTTTGAGTCTGTGCTGAGGAATGCTGTACAAGTTCATCAACCCTGACATTAAAGAACAAAATAAAACCTTTTTCCTAATTAAATTTCTGTTAATCTGTATTGGTCAAGGGCGGAAGAGGGGGATAGGAATCCTCAGATCAGTCTAAAATACTCCTCTTTATACTCAGTCTACTTTTTCTCTAAGGTTAGTCAAGAGGAAAATATGGTCCACAATGTTGAGGATTCCACTCTCCCTTACTTCTCTCTCCTTCCGCCCAATATATCCTTACCCATGATTAATGACTGTATCTAATTTGATGTTAATTGAGCAACCTTCAGCCAATCAGCCTATGTGGCAATCCCTAGTGTTCCATTGCGCGTTCTTCTACCTTGGACTCTAGGCGTGGGACTTGGTTCGTAGAGAGATTGTAGACATTCTCTGGTATCTGCTTAACACTTGTAACCTAAACAGGCTACAGACACGTAGCTCCTAGGCATGATTCTAATGTCTCTCTCGAGGGAGAGTCTAACACATGACTGACTAGTGTCGGTGGTACATCATCATCTACGTCATACATTAGCATTTCCCATCTGTTAACCCTTTATACTACACCAGTCAGTCCCTAGATGATAAAAGCATGCACTCTTTAAACAGAAATGCAACTTTATATTAAAAGCAAAAGCAGGTTGTAAAGAAGTCTGTGATTGTTTGATATTGAAAAATATCATCCCAAAGGACTCCTTCTTTAACAGAGGCTGTGATGGTTAAATATCTTCTTTAAACATGTTCTGATGTTACGATTCCTTCGCATAAAGGATCCCGATATTAAATTCCTTTTTAAAAGCTATTCAGATGGTTATGCTCTCGTTTTAATGGAGGATCTGGTGGTTAAATGGCTTCTTTAAAAGAGCTCTTAATCGTCTTGTTTCCTTAATGAGGTCCTGATTGTTTTAGTGCTTCTTTAAAAGTGCTTATATTTCTTCAAGTTGTCAAAGGGAAGGGTTTCTATCTCGATTCTCACCGAATAAAGCTGAAGACAAACACTTTGGACCAGATTTTGCTATTGAGTCAGGAAATTTCCCAACTTGCCAGAGCCGCTTTGGTTAAAAAAAGTACCCTGAATTGTGAGATTTTCACTCCGGGGGGAAGGCAGGTATGGGATCAAGTCGGGGGCATTGGCCCTGGAACAGAGCACAGGTGGCCACAAGGGTCGGCAAGTGCCGAGGCGGACTGGTTAGAAGGCCTGCCCCAGCTCTCTGCGACTTCATCCCAGTTGTTTTAGAAGATTTTAGACCCACCAGACCTCACCCCTCACACCCCATCGCCCTCACCACTCGCCCTCATCCCCTCCAGGTCAACTCATCCCCCCACCCCCCACCCAACCCCCATGGCCCTTCATACCTTCCTTGCCAACTCCATGGCCAGTCACCTAGTATCCACCATGGGCAGCCCTCAGGAATCATGCGGAGGTGAAATAAAATATACTTCTAAACATCAAATACAATTTTCACTATACAGGCTTGATCGTGAAAAATCTCCCGTTCATTAAAGCATCAAAGCTTTTAAGTCTTCTCGAGTGGTTAATCTCTTACCATTATTTAAAAAGAGCACGAGGGACGGGCCAGAAAATGATAGGCCGGTTAGTCTGACTTTGGTGGTGGGCAAATTATTGGAAACAATTCCGAGGGACAGGATAAACTGTCACTTAGAAAGGCACAGTTCGCTCAGGGATAGTCAGCATGGCTGTGTTAAGGGAAGATCGTGTCTTACTAATTTAATACAACTTTTTGAGAAAGTAACAAGGAGAATTGGTGAGGGCAGTGGAGTGGATGTTGTCTACATGGATTTCAGTAAGGCATTTGACAAGGTACCACATGGCAGACTGGCCAGGAAAGTGAGATATCGTGGTATACAGGGGAAGGTTGCAGGTTGGATCCAAAATTGGCTCAGAGACAGGAAACAAAGGGTAACGGTCGATGAATGTTTTTGCGAATGTAAAACAGTTTCCAGTGATGTTCCACAGGGCTCAGTGTTGGGGCTCTTGCTGTTCGTTGTACATATTAATGATTTAGACTTAAATGTGGGAGGCATGAGTGGGAAATTTGCAGATGACACGAAAATTGGCCATGTAGTTGATAGTGAAGAAGATAACTGACAACTCCAGAATGATATCAATGGTTTGGTTGAGTGGGCGGAGAAGTGACAAATGGAATTCAATCCGGAAAAGTGCGAGGTAATGCGTATGTCGAGGGCAAACAAAACAAGGGAATACTCAATAAATGGGAAGTTATTGAGAGGGGTTGAGGAACTGAGAGACTTTGGAGTGCATGTCCACAGGTTCCTGAAGGTGGCAGGACAGGTGGACAAGGTGATCAAGAAAGCATATGGAATGCTTTTCTTTATTGCTCAAGGTATTGAATACAAAAGCAGGGATGTAATGATGGAACTATATAAAACACTGGTTAGGCCACAGCTGGAATTTTGTGTACAGTTCTGGCCACCACATCACAGGAAAGACATAGTTGCTCTGGAGGGAGTGCAGAGGAGATTTACAAGATTGTTGCCAGGGCTTGAAAATTGTAGCTATGAGGAGAGATTGGATAGGTTAGGGTTGTTTTCCTTAGAACAGAGGAGGCTAAGGGGTGACCTAATTGAGGTGTACAAAATTATGAGGGGCCTAGATAGGGTAGACAGGAAAGACTTGTTTCTCCTGGCTGAGGGGCCAATTACCAGGGAGCATAGATTTAAGATGATTGACAGAGGTTTAGAGGGGACATGAGGAAAATCTTTCTCACTCAGGGATGGTGGGTGTCTGGAATTCACTGCTTAATTTGATGGCTGATGCTGAAATGCTCAATTCATTTAGAAGGTACCTGGATCTGCATCTGAAGTGCTGTACCCTGCAAGGCTACAGACCAGGTGCTGGAAAGTGGGATTAAAATGAGTGGCTAGTTTCTTTTTTCTCTTTTGGCCTGTGCAGGCACGACAGACTGAATGGCCTCTTTCCGTACTGTAATTTTTCTATGGTTCTACGGTTCTATAAAAACAAACAAACAAGTGATCATACCCTTAATCCTTTAATAGCCTCTTTAAGTTGTCAGTCAAATCGTGAACTCAGAAGTCCCCGCTATGATAATTTTAGCTTTTCAAATTCAGCCACTCATAATGAACAGCCTTTAGGGAAATGTCAACTAAGAACTCTATTGAAATTGCTTGAATAGATGCTGCACCAGCTGGCCTGTAAATCAAAGCAGTCCAACAGAGGTTTATTTTAATAATCGCTGACGGATGTAGCCAGTTTATTTTTACAGTTTGAAGAGTGGGTGAATTAAAAAAACTTCAGATCACGACAATTAAACAGATCTTATCAGCCCTTCAAGAGTGTTTATATCTGCTCCATAAATTTGTAAATCCCACATTGCTGGTTAAGACCCTTGCAATGTCTAAAATGGGGCCGGCTTGAACTCAGCACTAAGTTCAAATTGCCCTGCTGAGTTTGGGTTTCCCTACTCTGTGACTCATGCCTCCCTCCTTTTCCCCTACTGGCAAAAATTGGATCTGTTGGAAATGGAGGCAGGACTTCCACATCCAGTTCCCGCTCACCATTTTTAAAGGGCCACAGTGTCTTCCTGACTCCATGAAAATCCGGCCCAAGAAAATGTTGTTATCAAAGAGAAAAGGCAACATATATGTTTTACCACACAGGTCGGCCGAGTGTCAACTCAATGGACACGGCTTGATGTTGATTTTGACATTGGGCCATCAAATATTTTCATAAACAATTTATCAGTGTTACAAGATGCTTGCACGGTGACAGCATGCTTATTTTTAACCCAATCAATCAATGCAAAACATGCCCAAATATTTACCTTCTTTAAGTTCACCAAGGAAGGGATTTCATTAATGTTGAATGGTAGACCAATACCTATTGCAATTTTACCAGCCGTCTAGTGCTTACAATATTCCAGGAGATTTATCACGACTTCACGCCTTCGACTGTCACATCTGGTAAAACAACTTTTCGCCTTATCCCTAATATTTGTATAATTAATAAATGATGGTGTTTAAAGAAATAGGGGATTTAAAAAAGACACCTCATTTTTAAGGCCTCTGTGATTTCTTTCCCCTAGGAAAAATTTCCAAGTGTCCAGGAGAGTTATTTTTGACTCCTGGAGACTCCAGGCAATCCTTGAGGGTTGGCAACCCTAGACTCGGGAATAGCAAAGTTGCTTTGGTGCAGTAACTCTTTCAAGTTATCAACAATCACAGATTGTAACTCTTTTGAGTACATTCACAGTTCTTGGTTTCCAGGAGTGGGACATGAACCCACAACCTTCTGATTCAAAGGCGAGGGTGCTATGAACTGAGCCACAGTAAGGGGTACCTTTCCTAATCCAGTAGTTATCCTACAACTAACCATGCAATCGTGAACTTCACTGCTTAATTAGAGCTCTTAATTTCTGGTATCCTACTCTTTTATGAACTTTCTATTAACTGTCCTGTAGTGACCACAGTTTCATATCTAAATCCCAAATATGGCCTCACCAATGCATTATAGAGGATTGCAACAACCTGCTTTAACTTTTGATCAAATGTCCTTGACTTGCTCGCAATAAATCGTGTAACTTTAAAGGCCTTGTTGATGACTCTATATTGTGTGGGTACTTTCTGTGATTGGTCATTAATCACACTCATTCTTTAGTCAGTGGTCTTTAATCGCCCTTATATCATGTTACCGTTCCACCCTTGCCAATGAAAGCATTGGGGTTTTTAACCATCGTTCTAAGCAAGTTCATTGTTATTTTAACCTATTTGTTTATAGAATCATAGAATCATAGAAGGGTCACAGCACAGAAGGAGGTCTATTGGCCCGGTCAGTCAGTGCCAGCTCTCTGCAAGAGCAATTTAGCTAGTCCTAATCGTCTACCCTTTCCCTGTATCCCTGTAAATGTTTTCCCTTCAGGTGTTTGTCTAATTTCCTTTTGAAAGCCATGACTGAATCTGCCTCCACCATACTCTCAGGCGTGGACTCCAAATCCTAACCACTCGCTGCGTAAAAAAAGATTTCCACTCATGTCGCTGTGGGTTCTATTGCCAATTATTTTAAATCAGTGTCCCCTGGTTCTCAATCCTCCGGCAATTGGAACAGTTTCTCTCTATCTACCCTGTCTAGACCCTTCATGATTTTGAACAGCTCTATTCTGTCGAACCTCCTCTCGACCTTTACAATAGATTAACGCCTTTAAAATAGTGGAGAGAAGCATTATATATGAATGCTAAAACATAATTTCAAGACAAATATTGTTTTGCATAATAAGGCAGTGGTGGTTACTTGTATCTGTGCAAAGTTTTGAGGTGAAGATTTTTGTGGTTCCTGCAAAAAGTGGCTGTGTGCACTGGATGTTGCAGATGAGCTTCTGTAATGCTTCAGGATATTGGATTTTTTTCAAGGTTATAATCATATACAAATGCATGTGTCTAGTTGCAGCTGCCTTGTAATGTTGAAGAACAAAATTGAAGTGAAATCCCTTGATCATCTCTGTTATTCTGTTCCGAATGAGTTCCTAATCTCAGCTGTGCTGTTGTGGGCGAGGAACCAAGTCCAAAAGCTTCTGTCACATTAGAGAAAGGAAAACTACAAGAGTCGTCAACAAGAGAGAATCTAACCATCGCCTCTTGGCATTCGATTGCACTACCATCGCTGAATCCCCCACTATCAACATCCTGGGGGTTAACATTGACCAGAAACTGAACTGGACTAGCCATATGAATACTGTGGCTACAAGAGCAGGTCAGGGGCTAGGAATCCTATGGTGAGTAACTCACCTCCTGACTCCCCAAAGTCTGTCCACCATCTACAAGGCACAAGTCAGGAGTGTAATGGAATACTCTCCACTTGCTTGGATGAGTGCAGCTCCAACAACACTCAAGAAGCTCAACACCATCCACTTGATTGGCACCCCATCCACCACCTTCAACATCCACTCTCCCCACCACCAGCGCACAGTAGCAGCAGTGTGCACCATCTATAAGATGCACTGCATTAACTCACCAAGGCTCCTTAGTCAGCATCTTCCAAGCCCACAACCGCTACCATCTAGAAGGATGAGGGCAGCAGATGCATGGCAACACCACCATCTGCAAGTTCCACTCCAAGCCACTCACCATCCTGACCTGGAAATATATCACCATTCCTTCACTGTCACTGGATCAAAATCCTGGAACTCCCTCCCTAACAGCACTGTAGGTGTATCTACACCACATGGACTGCAGTGGTTCAAGGAGGCAGCTCACCACCACCTTCTCCAGGGCAATTAGGTACAGGCAATAAATTCTGGTCCAGCCAGCGACACCCACAACCCATGAACGAATTTTTTAAAAATCTCAGTCAGGGCTTACTCTCACATCCCTCATATTATACAGTGGAACTGCCAAAGGCGACTTTGGTGCCTGACTCACATGGAGATGGTGGGTGCACATGAGAGTTGCCAACTCTGGTTGAACGTATTCCTGGAGTTTTCATCGCATCAGCCCCTGCCCCCTGTCATCCTGCCCACATGCTCCTGCCATTGGTTACTCAACATGTCCATTCTCACTCCAGTCCCTGCAACTTCCCTTGCCAATTGGGAAATGAATGGGCTTTTTGGGCAGAATTTTAAAAGCTTGGGCTGAGGCTTTTCCGCTTCTAGCCAAACTTGCAGGAGGTGGGTGAGCAAATAGAAGTGACCGCCTGCCCACCAATGACGGGTAGCCAATTAATGCCAATGAACTGGCTAACTGGGCCCAGACTGAGGATGCTGCTGGAATCTTACTGGTGGCAGGCAAAGCCCGGTAGGTCCCAGGGACCCAACAAAACCTCCCTTACTTAATCCCCCTCCCCCTCCCCCTGAGCCGCTTCAGTCACAGGGCCACAGTTGTAGTTGCAGGTCCCCCCCACCCCACCATGTTGGCACAGCAGCTGGGACCGCAAATAACGTTAGAATGTTCTTACATCTTCCAAGAGCACTTCCACCGTGAGGCTCCCTCACATTCCCCTGCCTCCTCTCCTGGTGGGAATGCTGGCAAAACATCTTGGTGGGCCCTCCCATTAGCCCAACTGGATGCATGTCCCACCTGAATGCTGCTGTGGGAAGTGGACTCTTCATTGGCCACCTCCAGTAATCACTCTGGACTTGCTTTTCATCCCCAGAAAATCTTTTAACAGCGGTAAGACTCCATCTGGTATTACCCAATTAGATGGTTTTAGACTCTCAGCCAATCAGCTTTTCTCCTCCCACCTCCCCTATTTTCTAACACATGAGCGAAGGTGTTCAAAGGAAATGAAATGAAATCAACTTTTTTGATAATTCCTCAATGATTTTGCTCCCAGATTGTTCACAGCAGGGTCCTGGAGATTAATCTGTGGTTCCTCGAGACCCCACACCAATGCTGTAGGTTTGGCAACCCTATAGTGCACACTGGCAAGACTGGCAAAAGAGATGGGAGAAACAAGGTAAAAATTGCTAGATAGCTCTTAGCCCAAAGCATTGGAAAGGAATCTATCTCCTTTGTGAATATTTGCAGTTAATAAATGCGCAATTTAAAAAGGCATTTGGTACTCTAAAAGGTTAATCTGCTCTGTTTCATTTCAGTGATGGGGAGGTGATCATCTTCTTGGGTGATAGTGATTGTAAACATAAACAGAAATTCCAGCATATGAAAACTCGACACAGAACAGAAAGAAAAGCCACTCCCTTGCGTATAAAACAAAGCCAGCTAACAAAATGGTTCAAATTTAACAAAAAAAAGGGGGATTGTGTGTGATAGTTATACTTCCGATCTAAGGCATGGGCTTTCAAACTGTGGTCTCAGAACCAAAGAACCAAAAAGGGCATAGCAGAGGGCTCCTCAGGTAATCGGATTTCCTTATATATTGGTTCACTGACACATAGGCCCAGGTCTTCTGTTCTCCAGGTTGTCGTACCCCGGAGGTACCCCGGAAGATGCACTGGAACTGCACGGGATCTGCCCGGGAAGCTTCAGCTTCTGTTGGGCAATTACCCTGCGTCTGGAACCCTCTGAAACTCCAATTTAAAATCTGAGACGTCAGACGGTCCTGACTCTACTAGCAGAACCGTTACCCAGGAAAGGTTAGAAGGATTAAAGCCACTTCTTAGTCTTGGTTAACTATAATACTGACCCCCTTCAACCCCCACCCAATGAACCCCTCCCGACTACACGCCCGACACCTGACTACCTCTCCACCCCCCGATTACCCCCCGACCTTCCGGCTACCCCCAACCCCAGCCCCCTCACATCCTAATTATACCCCCAGCTCCCCGACTATCCCCCCACACCCTGACTTCCTCCCACCTGCAACTACCCTCACGACCCCCTAACTACACCACCCCCCCCACCCACCAACTACCCCACCAAGCCCCCGACCCACCCTACCCCCTCACCCACTTACTTTACACACTAACCTTTTCTCCTGTCGGAAGTGCCTTTGGGACATTTGAACTTACAGGTTGACAACAGCTAGTGGCGTAAACGGGGTGCATGGCTTCATTCCCCCAGGCGCCCCTACACTACACTGAAGGACTCCAGGAGTAGCTAGGCTCCACATTTCGCTGCAGGCCCGGGTTGGAAGTCCGGGCAAGAATTGTGGAGCCCCCGTCTAAGGTAGGAAAATAGGAGTGGCAATCCGACAGTGAAGAAGATTCGGCCCATTATTTCTGTTGTTGACGAGTAATTAAAAGGAACATTTTCTTCAATGGTAGCTATGTTCGCTGACCACTTTGAAGGGAGAGAGAGTGCTAATATTTGCAGACAATCCCTGCACAGTAAAGTTTGTAAGCCTATAATCTAAGGATCTTCAAGGTGAAAAGGGACAATCATAAATACCTTGCCATGTAATCTAACAAGTCCCCACAAAACACACTTCCACCCACCCCCCTCCACCAACCCACCCTACTTAATGTTACCAGAGTGCTCCTGGTGAGTGTTAGCCTTCATAGACAGCTGTTCTGTCTGGGACAGAGCCAAAGCAGTGCCCTGTGTCTGAATGAGCATGTTCCCCCAGACCATAAGAAAAGGTACAGTGTGCTGGCTACCAGACCAAGACACCAGCCCAAATAAAACCTAACCTTCCCCCAAAGCCGCAAACGTAAAGGCCAAAGAAACCTCTGTCAAAGTCTCCGTCAAACCTCTTGCCAGTGTTTCTTTTGAATTAAGAAAGCATTCGGTTAACTTCAATAGCCTGTGTCACCAGATAGAAAAGACAGGTGCACAAGTAAGTCACAGATATATTTCTCTCCACATGGGTCCATCAGCTAGGGGACAGGGCATGGACTGAGCAGCAAACTGCTTGGCGAGTAAACACCAATCTCCGGCAGCCTCCACTTGCTTTTCTTTGCGACCTGATATCCCTCTGGCTGCTCACTCTGTTATTTACTGTATTTTTTCAAAGCTTCTTGAATTCCACCAAATTGCAGCCCTTCTAATCCAAGGAATGTGCTCCCTCTGGACCAGTGAACTTGCCGATGCCACAATTTGGAATTATTCTCTTTAAAGCCGTGAAAGTAAATCCTGCTTGTACCTCACTAATGGATCAACATCCTGGGATAGAGTGAGGCACGGGCACCATTGCATAACTCATCACTGCACGGTTCACATTTAAATTCTTAGCTTGAATTCATATAGACAAATTAAAAAACATTAAATTAAAACAGAAAATGCTGGAAAAACGCAGCAGGTCTGACAGCATCTTTGGAGAGAGAAACAGAGTTAACGTTTCAAGTCCATATTAAATCAGGAGCTGCAGCAGAAATAGTTTCTAGTACAGAACAGACAATGCAGTCAACATTGAACCCTACAGTAGAATTCTGGGGAGGGTGACTAAAGCTGCTCAGGGACTCCGGGTTGGAAATCAGTTGTTGGAGGCGCTGACTTTGAGATGAGACGTTAAAATTGAGTCCCCCTCTGGCCTTGCAGGTGACTTCAAAGATCTCATAGCACCATTTGGAAGAGGAACAGGGGAGTTATCCCCAGCTCCCTGGCCAAATTTACCCCACAGCCAACACCACCAAAACAGGTGATGTGGTCGTTTAACTCATCGCTATCTGTGGGAGCTTGCTGTGTGTAAATCGGCTGCTGTGATCCCTACAACACTGAAGCGGCTACACTTCCAAAGGCTGCAAATTATTTTGGGGCATCTGCAGATTGTGAGAGGTGCTATATAAATGCAAGTCTTACTTTGTTGAAGCACCCCCCCCCTCCCTCCACTGCCTCTCCTACCCCTGCCCACCACTCCAGCCATTCCTTCTCCTGTGCATCTCTGGGATTTGAGTGCAGACAGCTTTCTATCCACTGTGGAGAATTATGCAATGCTTTCATTCCTAAAACCATTGGATTATAGCTCCTTACCCATCTTTCTCCTACTTCCTCTCGCTAAATATTTGCCCTTTGTCACACAGGCTAGTTCAGTTCAATCATTCACAGAAAATATTTGCAGAGAATTGCTTAATTTCAAGAATGGGAATGTGCAGGGTGCAGAATGCGGCAGAGAGAGCAGAAAGGCGACATCCTGAGGCTTTGGGCCTGACACACAAATGCACAGGAATCTCTGGCCTGAAAGGGGAGAGGGGGATTAGGTCATTAAGTGGACTAACATAGCATACTATCAAGGTAATCTACTGGAGAGAAAAGGAAACTTGGTAATAAAATGACATTTAATCACCCGATGCGAACCTGAAATGGGGAGGGGAACGAGAAGGGAGAGAGATAACTGACATATCGTGGTAGCATTTTAGCCCTGAAAGATTAAAAAGGTCAAAGTTCAGGGTGGCAATGAACAATAACACTGGGAGAGCAGTTTTTGAAAGTATTGAAGTAGCCCCTTGTGTCCTCACCGCTCGCACAATGAGGCATTATATCAAAGCTGCTCACTATACCAGGTATCAATTTAAGTTTATATAATTAGGAAAGATCAGTGTGATATTCCTGAGAACTGGTAGCTTTGCAAAACCACATGAAGCAGGGCATAAACTACCCAATGTGCTTAAACTGACCTCAAAATCCTGCTGACTTTGACACAGGTAACTCGACTCCCTCAGCCCTGTCCCAGACTGACTGGATACAGGGAGCTCCTGAAGTTAGAAGTCTGCCAAGCTCGCAATTATTTCTTCATGTCGTGTAGCAACAAGCCTTCTTAGATTACTTTTTTACAATGGCTCAACTTTCTAGAAATCAGCTCTGCAACAATGATTTAAAATTACTCACCGCTTAGCAATTAGGGCCTTATTCTTTCTTTTAAACACGCCCAGGTTAAAACTTTGAATTTTAACTCGGTGGGAGGGGGAAACAGACTCAACATTTAAAAACAAAGTAATATAAAAAAACGCTGTTAAGAATAAGAAAGAGCTAAATATGTATTCCATAAAGCCTACATTATTCATTTGTTAACATGTTAAATAGAAAATTTACCTCGGGACCCAACTCCCTTAATGAGTGAAGGCATCATTGTCATCATTCTAGACTTCTCAAGATGAAATATCTTAGTTTGGAACACTTTTCTATTCCCCAGTGTCAGCATCAAGCACACCCATGTCAAATACAGCATTGACAAAGTCCATGTAAGAAAGACTTGCATTTATATAGCTCCTTTCACAACATTCCAAAAGCTTTACAGCCAATGAAGTACTTTTGAAGTGTTTTTGATGTGAGCAACACAACAGTCAACTTGCACGCACAGCAAGCTCCCACAAACAGCCATGTGATAATGGTCAGACAATCTACTTTGTTGCTGTTGATTGAGGGATAAATGTTGGCCGGGAAACATGGGAGATTTAAGCTCCCTGTTCTTCCAATGGCACCGTGGCATCTTTTACATTCGCCCGAGAGGGAAGGCAGGGGCTCAGTTTAGCGTCTCGTATGAAAGACAGCCTCTGACACGTCATCCTGGATCATGAGCTCAAGGGCTAGATTGTCGGAGACTGGACATACAACCCAAGAATCGTGGCGGGACCCTGCAGAAGTCCCACATGCTGACCTCCGTGGGAATTGCCCGGAAGGTTTCAACTCCCGGTGGGCAATTTCCCTGCTCCCCAGGGCCCTCCGCGAAGGTCTCTGACTCTGAGTTAGAGTCATGTTAGGCAGAAAATTCCTGGCCTTATTCCTGTGTAACTATTGAACTTACCCTCCAATCACTCACAATGACACCCCCGAATCCCCCTCGACCTCCTGACTGCCACTCCAGACCCCTCGACTATCCCCCTAACCACCTGACCTAACCTGACTAGCCCCCGCAGCTGATTACCCTCCTGACCTGACCCAACCACTGCCAAACTCCCTTTCCACTTCACCCACCTACCGCCTCACCCAGATGCCACCTCACCCATCTACCACCCTACCGCCTGCCACCCTACCCACCTGTCACCTGCCACATCACCCACCTTCCCCTCTACCCACCCGCCACCTCACCCACCTTCCCCTCTACCCACCCGCCACCTCACCCACCTTCCCCTCTACCCACCTGCCACCTCACTCACCTGCCACTCTATCTACTTACCTACTTACCTCACCCACCTTATCCACTTACCTTACCCACCTACCCACCCTACCACCTTACCCATTCATTCACTCACCCACTCACCCATTCACTAACATTCACAGTGGGCCTTTAAACTTACCAGATGGCAGCTAGTGCCATAAAAAGAGGACCTGTCAGACCTGCTGAGTTTTTCCAGGTATGTTTTTGTTCCATAAAAAGGGGACCTGTCTTCTCTTTCCCTCGATGCTACAACGCTGCAATGGAATTCCTCGAAGGACGCTGCTCTCCGCATTGCTGGAGAAGTCGGGTTCAGAAGACCCAACAAGAAATGTGGAGCAGCATTGAGATGTGAAAAAATTCGAGGGGAATGGCAATCCGACGATGATTGCCACTCCGCGCAAGTCTGAGCCCAAGTCTCTGGGATGGAACGATGAAGCCTCAGCCTTCTTACTGGGGGGTGAGAATGTTACCTATTGAGCCACAGCTGACACAGCGGAGTCCTGTACTGTTGCTCACTAACAATGTTAAATCTCCCCATTTAGTCATTTATTAATGATCAATAGCCTCCCACAATGGACCAGTAAATTAACAGGAAGTAATCATATACTGTGTTAACTATGACCATACACAGTGGTCGTTAAGTGGGAATTGAGTCTCAAATGGCAATGAAAAAAAAACCCAAAACCCATCACAATGCCCAATTATTTCAGTTGGATTTTCGGCTTGTTGTAGCAGGTAGGCTTAAAGTTCCGGATTGGCCTCTTTTCCTTCTGGAAAGAGATTTTCTCTTAAATTTTTAACACCAACGAAGATTATGCTGGGTGGAACGAGACTCAATGTGACAATAAACCTCTGGGGGAAACTCAATAAGTTGCGCATCACCTGGGTGCAAATCAGGATAGCTGTCACCTACGGACAAAGAGTAAGTGTGCCAGTGAGGGGGAGGAGAAATGGGCCCTTTGAGGTTTCAATGAAAGAGTTAAAAAAGTTATGAGGTTGGAGCAGGTGCAGCCAAGAAAAGGGAATGACCCCATACCGTCAGAGTGCCATATGCTTAGGAAATTCGGTGCTGTTGAAGGTTGCCAATATTCCAGTGTCCTTAAACGTTGGCAGCTAATGGTGTCATTAATCAAAGTGATAGGGTAAATAGTGGACTGTCATTTTGCTCAGTGTGGCCCTGAGTATCTGCCAAAAGCTATTTCTATTTCCAGTGTACTTGTGTTGAAAACACCAATATACAACACAAATTTCAATGCAAGTTTGTTAAACATACCATCGTGTGGGAAAATGCGTAGAAAATGTCCCTAGCATCACAATGAAGTGACAATGCAAAGTAAATTACAAGTGATTCTTTGGGCCACAAGAATGTCTGCTGAGTTGAAATCATTAACCTACAAGATTTTGTTTAATTGAAGAGACTAGTTGAAGGCCCAAGGCCTGCAATGCAGGACATCACCATGGTTAAAAAAAGTAGAACACAGGATGAGGCGAATCAAGAAGTAATGGTTGTTGATCTTGGATTTCAATGCCCTGTGAATTGTAGGAGTATGGGAGGACTGAGGAAAGTTCCACAGTCTTGAGAAGTTAGGAGAGAATGAGTTAAAATAGGAGATACTCCAATGAATCTGGAAAGTCAGCCTCAGATATCATCACCAGTACTCAATTGAAGTCATTGGGATTGAAAAGCAGGAGAGACGTGTATGGGAAGCTGGTATTGCCCAGGGTTAAAATTACCCCTACGATCCTATGAAACTGTGAGAAAATGCTCCATTCTCAGTGTCCACCCTCACAATGGAAAACTTCGCCAAAAAAAACACCATGGGCCAGGATTTTTCTCCGATCTGTTCCCACTCGGCATAACAATTCATGGGAAGAGCAGTGCAAGCTCTATTTACATTGCCGTCTCTGGCGAAGTCACTCTGGTGGAACGGATGAATCTCTGAGGAAATTGGAATCATAGAACCATAGAAAAGTTACAGCACAGAAAGAGGCCATTCGGCCCATTGTGTCTGTGCTGGCTGGAAAAGAATTTTTTAAAAAAAACTAGCTGCCCATTCTAACCCCACCTTCCAGCACCCGGCTCATAGCCTTGCAGGTTATAGCACTTTAGGTGCAGATCCAGGTGCCTTTTAAATGAGTTAAGTGTTTCTGCCTCCATCACCAAACCAGGCAGTGAATTCCAAACACCCACCCCACTCTGGGTGATGAAGTTTTTTCTCCTGTCCCCTCTAATCCTTCTACAAATCACCTTAAATCTTAAATTCTCAGCTTGTGTGCATGGTTTTTTGATCCTTCTTGGAATACCCCTCAGACCTTAAACGGAAATGAGTGCTGTAGCCCAATCAGTGCTCTCTCATCATCTAGATCTTTCCTGGGCACTGCCAGGGATGGTTTTAATTGTGTGTGGCACGCACTGAAATTGTGAGCGCATTAATAAAGGACGATTAATTGAAGCCTTCCGCGACTAGTGGAAGCCACAGGGCCTAGCATCATTTCCCTCCAAAATGTTATTTTAATAAGATTCCGTTATAGTTTTGCTTATGTTATGGTGCCTCTTTAAGGGGCTGTTCATCAGTTAAGTTATTCATTTGTTTATTGATAAATTCAAAAGAGTATAAAGGATGATTGGTGTGCATCATTGGCCCCCCTAAAATAACATTTTGAGTTAGTTTGCTGAGTTTCTTTTCAATCCTTATCCTTTGTTAAAATGTCCCATTAAATGGTTATCACTTTAACTTAGTTGCTTAATTTGTTAATTAGTTTATTTAATATGGTTCAATCAAAAGAGTTTGAAGAATGATTTTGCTACACAAAATGTGCAAACATAACCACCCCATTTAGATTCTGTGCTTCCTGTGAACTCACAAATGTATTAATAAAAACAACTAAACCATTGCACATTTTATTAAATTAAAAATGGAAACTTTTTTATTTGTTTATGGGATGTGGGCATTGCTGGCTAGGCTGGCATTTATTGCCCATCCCTAATTGCCCTTGACAAGGTGGTGGTGAGCTGCCTTCTTGAACCACTGCAGTCCCTATGGTGTAGGTACACCCACAGTGCTGTTAGGGAGGGAGTTCCAGGATTTTGACCCGGTGACAGTGAAGGAACGGCAATATATTTCCAAGTGAGGATGGTGAGTGGCTTGGAGTGGAACTTCCAGGTGGTGGTGTTCCCATGTGTCTGCTGCCCTTGTCCTTCTAGATGGTAGTGGTCGTGGGTTTGGAAGGTGCTGCCTAAAGAGCCTTGGTGAATTCCTGCAGTGACTAGAGTACGTAATTAACTCCTGCCTTACTGAGCCCCAAACATTTGGATTCAGTTGTGGGATTGTTATAAACCCAGGGAGGAAACGCAGGCTTTATTTTGCACACTCTGTAACTTCTTAACTTTAAAACCAATATAACCCGTTGACTGGCTATAAATGGAGAACATGGTGACTACACCAACATAGTTTGTTTCAGTTGTTCATTTTAACAGCAGTAACTGCATTAATATAAATGAAAATATCACTTGTGATTGTCAACTGTTCACAGCTGAAGCAATTCGTTGTATCTTGAGTCAAGTAGTACAGGAACTGGAAGGACATGTCCTCTCAAAGTGCTCCAAATGGTGTTAATCTGGCAAAGGGGTAAGCATCTGGAGATGAAAGAGCTGCAGTGGGCCCCTTAATGTTCAGAGTGAGTGGTGTTTTAGCATTTCTGTTAGGGATGAAATCCTAATATCATTCAGATTTCCAAAGATATCGGAGATAGGCCCACATTGAGTGAGTTTGTAAAGTTATAAAAATGTTTGACCAATTTAAATTCACATTGGTTTGCCAACTTAAAGCAAAAAAAATGGCCATCTCTTGCTTGCGGTTAATGTATATATATATATATATATACCAGTTCAATGATCTGCTAGTTGTTTGAGATGCCTTATTGGAGCATTATTGCCAGTGGGTCATCATTGGCTGGTTTTTAGTTACTTTTTCCCCTTCAACTAGGCTGCAAGCAACAAAAAGAATAGTGAATTTATCCCGATTTACCAAATATATCAAATGACAGAAAATAAATGACAGGTTAAAGAAGAAATTATGCCTGAGATGCACGTTATGGCCTGAATTTTATGCTCTCCCGCCGGCAGGTTTTTACATTGGCGAGGCGGGGTGGGTGGGTGTGTGAAATTGAAGGAACAGGATTCTCTCCGGGTTCCCACCCACCCTGACCTTGCAGCGGTTTTACACTCGGGCGGACAGGGCCTTGGACAGGAAGCTCGCCCCATGGCCAATTAAGGGCCATTTCCTGCCCAGCCTCAATTTTTAGGCTGGCTGGAGGATTTACCTGGCGTGGGCGAGGCCCAAAAAAGAACAGGCTTAGATCATAGATGGGAAGGGGATGGGGAGGGGGAGGCACCTCCACCAGAAGCTCCCTTCTGATTGGCCAGCAGCTCTCTAAGGCGAGGTTTCCTCCTGAGTGAGGGTTGAAAGTTCCGCCCACAGCCCATTAATGCTCATTCGAGCGTCAAATAGTATGTTAAAACATGAGGATAGAATATGAGGTTATTGTACAGTTTTTAAGGTGCCAGATTACAATCCCGTTTGTCAATGGGGTGTTTAATATGTGCAGAGCCCGTGCGTGAGAGATCCCAGATTCAGCTACTGAGAAATCTCATGAGTAGAGCTTCAGTCTTCCTGATACAGGATCCACATTCTTCCGACAGCCCACATACATAAATCCAGTGAATCTAGGTGACAAGAGCCAGATGCATACTACTGGAGATTACCCCAATTAAAACCAGGCAGATCAGGAACAGAAAACTGTGGTAATTTTAACGAAGATAACAAAGCAGTATTCTGCTATTTGTGTAGCTAGGGCCAACCAGCCATCGAGGTGTTTTCTGAAGCTGAGTTGAAAGAACCGGGGCTTCTATGCTACCAGGTCCCATTAATGGATCGGTTTAGCTGATGACCCTCAGTGGAGTCCTGTCATTCTAGTAGTCTCAGATAATGGACTCTGTCATGGAAGGCTCACTTGGTTTCAATCTCCAGTTGATAAGTCTTGGAGTTAGCTTGATTCCCCAGGAGGATAAACAAGTACCATAGAATTTCCACTCCAGAAACAAGCCATTCGGACCAACTGGCCTCTACCGGTATTCATGCCCTACAACGTCCCTTGTTCTTAGGCAGACTCTCGGGATCAAGGATGACTCGCTTCCACTCCGGTTCGATGGGTTCTGAGGTGGCTGGTAAGTCCTCTCTGCAATCTGCAGGCTCTCCCACGTGCAGCGCAGGCGGTGCTTGGAGGGTTGGGCAGATGAGTTGTTTGGAGGTTTGTGCGTTCTCTCCGACACCTCAACTTTGCCTCTGTGTGTTCCCGATGATCCATCTCCTGATGTGTCCAGTGCCTTCCTGAATAAACCTTCGCCATTTTGGTTGGTTAAAAGCCAGGGATCCCCATGAATCAGTGGGGGATGTTTGATTTCTTCGAGGATGCTTCGATGACATCCCAATTGTGTCTCCGTTGTCACCTTGGGAGTCCTCAGCCGTGACCGAGTTCGGTCCCACATAAGCTCCACGTGAGCCTCCTTTCATTTGATTGCACCTCACTCTGTTTCTAGCTGTGCACAAGGTCCCTGTCACTGGTAAGTCCAGACAGTATTCTATTGCTGCAGTGGAATAAAGTAGCAGATTTTAACCAGTACTGAGGTGTGCCTAATGGGGTGATGTTGGCATAGTGGTAATATTACTGGGCTAGTAATCCAGCGGCCAAGGCTAATGCTCTGGGTACAGGGGTTCAGATCCCACCACAGCAGTTGGTAGAATTTAAATTCATTTAATAAAAATGGAATTGAAAGCTAGTCTCAGCAATGGTGACCATGACAACTATCACTGACTGTTGTAAAAAAAAAACCCATCTGGTTCACTAATGGAAATCTGCCATTCTTACCCACATGTGACTCCAGACCCACAGCAATGTGGTTGACTCTTAACTGCCCTCTGAAATGGCCTAGCAAGCCACTCAGTTCAGGGGCAATTAGGGATGGGCAATAAATACCGGCCCTGCCAGCAATGCCCACATCCCATGAAAGCGTAAAAAAAAACTGACTTTATGGTCAACTCACTGTCTTTATAGGGCCTGAGACTTTATACTGACATGCTTTATACTGAAAAGCTCATTTGACCCATCAAGCTATTATCAGTAGTATCATAACCAACCCAGCCAAGCATAGAACTGCATCTTGAATTCACTTAGTAGTATTGATTCCATGCATTTATCACCATATAAATAAATTTATTTTCCAGCCGGGTTGTGGACCAAGGGAGGGAAAGAGAAAGAAATTTCCTTGAGCTGGGATTTTAAATTTATTTTTCCTGTGCTCAGCATGTTACTAGAGCCCCGTGGTTAGCATATCTTTCATGGAAACACCCATGAATATCCGTGTGTTATCTCTCTGCTCCTGGAGTTTTAAAGTTTGCTAGTTTGGCATACATCAATATTTCCACAAAATGCTCATCAAAGGCAGAATTCAGCACTGGCTAGTGAAGTCATGTGAAAATTCTCAAGTTTGAGCCCACCATGAACTCCTTGGAGCCTGCTGGTATTTGTTCTGTATGTGGCGATGGGAACACCAGTGCAGTTCAAAGGGATTAGCCTGGAAAGACCAAACACGTCATGTTGTAGCAGCTTAGGCCCGAGGGCCTCGTTGGACAGAAGATGGATGTGGGATGGTGCTTTGCCATTTTTGCCATTTCTATTTTCTTGCTGACATGCATCACAGAAACTCAGCTGTTTCGATTCCCAGCTCTGTCGTATCTGAACACAGATGGAAAGACGCAGCTCACAGACATGCTCTGACTCATGCAGTCAGCCTCTCACAGAACACAGAAAGGAAGCAACCGTTCTTAATGGAGGTTTAGCTACCGACAGCAGTAAGAGCAACTGGATCTTTGGGGGGTGCCATAATTTTTGGCGCACCACGACACTGTGCCTCACCGAAGGAGTTCCCCCCTTGTTCATCCAGCCATCGTACCATTGGAACTGCTTCTCCTGCCTTCAGGAGAAGAGAGAGAGGACAAATTGGGAGGGGATAAGGGACAGGGGCAGTTGGATGATGCACTGTCCCCTATTCCAGCAGAAAATGTATCTGAAGAACAGTTTTATTCACTGTGAATGCTTTATTATTCTGTATGAGCAACACCATTTTACAGTCAAAAGTTTCACTAAGACCAACAGAATATCAGTTAAGAAGAAATGCTGTTAAAGAAAAATGCCACAACACCAGTCAAACCATTATTTGAGATTACCTCGAGGTTACAAACAGATGGTACGCTAACACAAGCTCTTTTGTGGATCATTAATTTACTAGAAAGGTAGTCTTTTTATCCCAGTGGTTTATTTGATTTCCCCAATTACCAACCCCCTCCCCATCCCGCAACAATTGTCTCCTCCATTTTTGTTCCTTTTCCTCCCCTTCTCTCTGTAAGTATTGGCCCCTCACCGAGGTCCATGGGCAGCAGTCATCTTTAAAAAGTATTGGCCCCTCATGAGGTACACTAAAATGGCTCCACAGTGAACTTTGAAGGAGTGGAGACAATGTCAGCCCTATTCCAGGAGTGACTCACAATTTGGGTTGGAGCCTGGATCCATCAGGTTTTCACCTCTTACGAATTGCCGAAGAGACTGACTGCAGAGGGGACAGGAGCTTCATCTGTCAGACCCCTCTAAATCCATGGACATCTTTAGGCTCATGCCTGGTGACATTCCAAGGCTATCCTGGGAACTCCATTCAGCTAGCCCTTTGATAGGCCCAATGGTGCCTATAAGAGCAGGTGCTTTAGAAAGACTCCACTGCTGCGGCTAATGAAGTTAATTGATCCCAGATGAACAATTACATTTATCATGGTGCTGCTCTATTCCCTGAGCAGATTAAGTCAATCCTTGCCCATGATCTTTGGGCCTTGGGAGTCCTATACTGAAGAAGCAGGCTGCTTATTCCGAATCTACCTGTCCTAATTATTCGGATGACCCAAGCCTGGAATTTGGGGTTGTTTCACCCGCAGGGGTACAGTGGTGGATGGAAATGCTTCATCGGACTCCCGTGCCTTTGAATGGGTCCTTTGAACTCCCTGCAGAACAGTTCTGCTTCATTGACACAGCCATCTGATACAAACATACAAACAAGGAGCAGGAGTAGGCCATCAGCCCCTCGAGTCTGCTCCGCCATTTAAAAGATCATGGCTGATTTGATAGGAACCTGAAATCTGCATCCCACCTACCCCCGATAATCTATCACCCCCTTACTGACCAAGAATCTATCCACCTTTGAATTAAAAATATTCAAAGACTCTGCTTCCACTACCTTTTCAGGAAGAGTGTTCCAAAAACTCACAACCCCCTGAGTGAAAAAATTTCACCTCTTCTCTGTTTTAAATGGGCGACCCCTTATTTTTAAACAGTGACCCCTAGCTCTAGATTCTCCCACAAGAGGAAACATCCTCTCCACATCCACCCTGTCAAGGCCCTTCGGGATCTTATATGTTTCAATCAAGCAGCCTCTTACTCTTCTAAACTCGAGCAGATACAAGCCTAGACTGTCCAACATTTCCTCGTAAGACAACCCACCCATTCCAGATATTAGTTTGGTAAACCTTCTCTGAACTGCTTCCAAGGCATTTACATCCTTCCTTAAATAAAGTGACCAATACTGTACACAGTTCTCCAGATGTGGTCTCACCAATGCCCTGAATAACTGAAGCATAACCTCCCTACTTTTGTATTCAGTTCCCCTCACAATAAATTATAACATTCTATTAGCTTTCCTAATTACCTGCTGTACTTGCATACTGGCCTTTTGTGATTCATGCACTAGGACACCCAGATCCCTCTGCACCTCAGAGCTCTGCAATCTCTCACCATTTAGGTAATATGCTTCTCTTTTATTCTTCCTGCCAAAATGGACAATTTCACATTTTCCCACATTATGCTCCATCTGTCAGATCTTTGCCCCCTCACTGAACCTGTCTGATGGTCTCACACTGGAGATAGAAACTCCATCATTTGCTCAGAAGGTGTGAAATCAAGTGTGTGGTTTAATAGAGACAGGAAACGTCCATCTCTGTGTTGAGGGCCATGCACTTTTTTTGGTTATTTCACATCTAGTCATTCCATTGTTTTATTCTTTTGCTCACTCCACCTCCTCTTTGTCTTGGGATGTCAGTTATTCCCTTCCTCCCCCGTCCAATCCAGTTCTAGACCCATGACTGAGGACAGAAAAACATTAGAACACAAGAAATAGGAGGAGCTGGCCATTTGGTCCTTCAAGCCTGCTCCACCATTCAATCAGATCACGCCTGATACACGATCTCAACTCCACCTCCCTGCACTTTCCCCAATACCCCTAGGGCAGGATTTTCCTCTCTGTGCAGTAGCAGGCGGGAAAAGCGGTGTTTTCCCCACTGGCCACAATGGCAGCTTTTCATGCTGATTGTCCACTTCTTGCCTCATTAAATATGCATCAACAGGAAACATGGTGTATCATGGGCAGGTGGCCTCTGATTCGCCCACCCCACTGTGACCTCAGCGAATCATTGCTCCAGGAGCCATATTCAAGCTGCACCCACGCACAGCTTTCTCAATGCCTGCATCCCAGGACTGCTCCAGGCAAGAGATGACCCCCCAAACCAAAGAAGTCTGCAGGGCCCAAGTTTAGTGACACCTCGCTGGGTCACCTTCTATACGCCATCGAGGATCGCCAGGAGGTGCTCTACCCCTGTGATGGCAGAAGGAGGTCCATAAACCTCACAACTGCGGCTTGGGGTGAGTGCCAACTCACACAGAGGAGATCAGCCATACAGTGCTGGAAGAGGATGAATGATCTCATCCGTTCTGCCAAGGTAAGTCAACCATCTCATCACTCTCAACTCACTCTCACAAGCCCCTCCCGCATTCGCAGGATGATACTCCATGGGGATCTCACACACTGTCAGCTCAAAGGACATCACTATTTCACCATTCCTATGATGGAGGAGTCTACCCGCCTTCAGTCTGAGGTAATAGCGCCAGCATGCTAGTGCATTGATGTCAACGCTGGTACAATGGCAGCCGCCATGGAGACCTTGGTCCAGGACATGGGTCCTGTACTTCGCCAGGAGTTGCACTCCATTGCTGTAGACATTGGTGGCATCTATCAGTGGCTGCCCGAGAGGAGACAGGACACCTTGAACTCACTCCAGCTATCCCTTCTCCTCAAAGAGTCAGCTAGGGGCCCTGGGGCACCCATAGGGTCAAGGACCAGCAGTGGGCACCCCTGGCAATCCACCCATGTGACTCTGAGAGTGTTCAGTTGATCCTAATCCCCTCTGCCTGTGACCCCATCACTTCCAGCTCCAAAGGCCGAAGAGGGTGCGCCTGCCCCCCAGCAGGAGACCCAAAGCAGCCTGAGGCCCTCCAAGTCTCAACCCTCTAGAGGACGCCCACCAAGTCATCACAGACAATAGGGCCTTGCAGACAGCAGGCTGCCTCCACCTCCACTCTGGATGTCGGGGATGCACCAAGACGTAGCCGTAAGGTTAAGAAGATCAAGAAAAAATAGGAGCACAACATGGCATGGGTGACCACCACATGTATATATTTTGCACCAATGTTTCTAAAGTTACACCCATTCCAAATCTCCTCTTGTGTGTGCCTCCTCTGTATGCTGAGTTGTGTTGTGCTAGATCAAATGTCACACTGTGTTCCCTACCCCATTATCGCTGATTTTGCGACATGTGCTTCTGGTTGATGTTGTGTGCAGGTATCTTATCACAGTATGCCCTGCTTCTCAGTTCATTCCTGACATCAGTGATGCCTCACCCTCAATGTAAAGTGTGCTTGTGCGAGGCATCTTGTCAACATGCAGGTTCAAGTGATGTTCATTCTTGGCTGTGTAAGGTGGAGGTTCAAGTAGTCCCTTGACTCGTCTCCAATGTGGAAGGTGAAGGTGTCGTGTAGCAGGAGAGATGTAGAGTCGCATGGAGCAGGGTAATCTTTTCTTGAACTCCATGCTCTCTGTCATCCATGAAGGTTTGCAATCTATAAACCCATACTCAGAGGTTCTGTGTGTTCCTGCCAGTCTTGTGCATTGTCAACTCTCCAAGCGTACATCTGCTAAGCTGGCCAATAAGTGTGCGCACCTACCCACCTCAATATGCCAGTGCTTTGTCCCTTGTGGGCACAAATTTGCCCTGGCACTCAAAGCTACAGCTTTAACCATTTTCCACCTTGGAATAATCTGCAAAGCGCCCAGAAGGCTATTGTCAAAAAGAATGGATGCAGCGCTGGCCCATTCATTCTGTTCAGCCTCCCCTCCCCGAGCTCAGCGATGCTACATCCATGTGGAGATGTGTTGTGGTCAATGGGACCGTTGAGCATGGTCTCGATGCTCATTTGTCAGCTTGATGGGAAGACAATGCTGAAGGACAGAAATGGGCGAGAAGCTCAGATGTGATGCAGCTGAGGTACTCTCTTTATTATCAGTGAAGAGGAACTTTGAGGGCTCCATGGGGTGTCTGCACCTTGGGGCCACAACGGGCAGGACTGACCATTTTGGGAAACTGATGGTGTGGAAAAGGAGGCTTTTTCATATCTGTCAGGCAAATGTGTTGTGAGATGATCTATGTCCATTGAACGGTCAGGTTAATTGGAGCCCCACATTCCTAACTGAGAGTGGAGGGTCTCAATATAATGGGGATTAAGGTAACACTGAGGACTGAGTGCTTTGAACATGTCTTAACACCTGTTGAACGATCTTGCCTACCTTGGTCCAAGTCTCACCTAACAATATCACCATTGAAGTTACACAACCTTCTGTTGCTGGAGATGGATCCGCTTGAGGCACTTTTTCAGACTGAAGGTATACTTCCACAAGTCCACTGAGGACTGCAGTGCAACTCTTGCCTCTTGTAGGCTGCCTTAGCATCTGGGATGCTCTGCAGGAACATTGAAAGAAAGGCAGCAGTGAGCATCAGCCTCCAAAGGTTCTCTTTCTATCGCTGACAAGTGACTGTGGGTTCAAGGGCTTGGTTACAGTCTAGGCACCTATTAGCCAATACAACTCAGGCCAGTGCAATGTCCACTCTCAGAGAGTCACAGTATGCTCCCCCACTGGCCCCATTTCAACAGACCAGCTGCTATGAGATGGATTTAGCCAGGCGTTTGGATGTCCTGCATTAATTCGAGTTGATAGATTACCCATTCAGTGGACTCTATGACTACATCCTTTGGAATACAAATGAGGGCACATGCCCTGTGAGGGGGTGAGATTGTGTCAGGGGGAGTCTGGGAGTTCCCATCTGTGAACCTGGCAGCTGCAGGGTTCTGGACTGGGGTTTCCAAGTGGCTTCCCCGGTTTGTCCAGGTGCCCACTTGTTTTTGGGGTCATTATCACACTGGAGAATTACCACGATTGGTCCAGTGGGTCATTGAGGGAGATCAATGATTGGAATGCATTCAAATTAATCTCACATGAAAGCACCATTACATTGAAGGCTCCTGATTGCATCTATAGTTATTGAGATGCTCCTAACATGTCTCAGCTGTGCATTCCTCCTCATTTGGTAATACAGATTCCAGATGGGTGCGTCTTTAATTAGCCCCCCCAGTGCTGTGACCCACTCCTCCCCATAGCCCTTACATCCCTCCCCAGCAGCATTTTTCTTAATTTCACTTTTTACTGTGCCATTGCTTGAGCTGCCAAGATGGTGGTTCTCAGGTTTTATTACCAGACCAGATTTGACCCTCCCCATGGAAATCCCTCCCATTGTCCTCGAGGAGCAAAACATTCAGGTTTCCCTCCCTCCAGTTACCCTCAGTCCCCCCCCTCCTGTAATCCGTGATCCCATTATAATTGTGGCTGATATCCCAGTGTTACCTCCTGAGTCGTTTGAGATGAATGTGCCAATGCCCCATGTGGACCTCATCCCTCCCCACCTTGTGGCCTATTGTACTGTCACATACAGGGACCACCCCACCCCATGAGACCATCGAGTCTACCGACACTACCTGTCCCTGGTTTACAGTCTACAGATGCCTCCCTTGACTGTGACTGTACCATCTACAGCTGAGTACTAAGCCAGAAAGCCCCCCGGACCGCTGTGCATGAGGTGATGACCACGCCCTACGCACATTATGCTGCGCACAACTGATAGTGGACTGACATGCTCTCCCCCTCCCTGGATGGGACAAGGACTGTTTTTGGAAGCTCAGCAATGTAAGCTGAAGCTCTTCTTCATTCTACAATCCTCCCACTCTGGCCCTGACTCGCTTATATCCTTCTGTAAGACACTCAATGCTGGCCAAGTGAACATTTCCCCTGCTCCCCCCCCACCCCACCCCAGTCATGTGTCTGAGTGCACCCTCCCCCAAGCCTTTGCCCCTTCCTTTGCATCTGTCTTGTCTTCCTGCCCCCAGTTGAACCCTTGCCCTCCAGCCCCTTCCCTTGCCTCTCTCTTGACTCCCTCCCCATCACCCCCAGTCAAGCCCTTGCCCTGCAGCACATTACAACCCACTCCCGCCTTACTGCTTGTCTGGTATATAGAGCCTTGCCTCCACATCCCCCCTTGACAGCAATGTGGTGCTGCCTGTGAAGCCGGCTCAGAGTCGGAGGTGCTGCGAGTACTGCGCAATGCAAGGTAGGTGAACAGACCTCCATGTCACGAGTGAAATGCAGGTCGCCAGGTGCTTGTCCCTTTCATGCAGTTGTGAATCAAGTCGGTCTGATTAGACGCTGGCATGGCGTCTTGATCCTGTGAGGGGGTGGGATTCCAGCAAGCTGCCTTGATAATGAGCATTCGTAATATTCTAATGTATTCAAATGGCGTTCCCGACATGGCACAGTGGGGAAAGTGTGCCGCCATTGCGCATGATCGCAACCAGTTTTCACGCCAACGGGAAACTGACTTTTTGGCTCCCGTGATATTTCCCCCTCCTGCCCGCCGGGTGGGGGCGGGAGCAGAAAATCCCGTCCTTAGTGTACAACCGTCTATTGATCTCTGTCTTGAAGATATTCAAAGACAGAACATCCACAGGTCTCTGGGATGAAGAATTCCAAAGGTTCATGTCCCTTTGAGTGAAGAAATTTTTTCCTCATCTCCGTCCCTATTAGAAACATAGAAACTAGGAGCAGGAGTAGGCCATTCGGCCCTTCGAGCCTGCTCCGCCATTCAATATGGTCATGGCTGATCATCCAACTCAACAGCCTGCTCCCGCTTTCTCCCCATTCCCTTTGATCCCTTTCGCCCCAAGAGCTATATCTAACTCCTTCTTGAAAACATACAATGTTTTGGTCTCAACTACTTTCTGTGGTAACGAATTCCACAGGTTCACCACTCTCTGTGTGAAGAAATTTCTCCTCATCTCAGTCCTAAATGGTCTACCCTATATCCTCAGGCTGTGACCCCTGGTTCTGGGCTCCTGGGTCTGTGACCTCGTGTTCTAGATTCCCCAGCCAGGAGAAACATTTTCTCAGCAGCTACCTAAACCCCTTAAGAATTTGTTTATGTTTCAATTAGGAAGCTTCTCATTCTTCTAAACTCAAGGGTCTGCTCAACCTCTCCTTACCGGACCATCTCCTCATCCCAGAAACCAGTTTAGTGAACCTTTGTTGCATTTCCTTTGGGGCAAGCATGTTCTTCATAGGTTAGGAGGCCAAAACTGCACTTGATACTACAAGATGTGGACCCACCAAGGTGTAGTAAGACTGCTTTACTTTATATCCTAATTGCTTTGTAAGGATGAAGGTTTGGTGATGTCCTCCGGTGCCTCTCTCGATTTCACTCCATGCTGATTACTTGGAGATGCACAACTGCTCCTGAATTGCCCTTGAAGTCCACTTCACATGGATCATACTAGCAACTGGTTCTTGTTCCAATTCAACACAAGAGGGCCTTGCAAGCAGTTATACAGATGCTGTACAGCAGGGAAAGGCGGGAGGGAGGCGAGGTGAGTAAGCAGTGCCAGCTATCTCTGCATATGCATGAAATGACTGAACAGCATTCTCATTATTAAGTGACTTTTACTGTAACAATTTATTCTTAAGCCTTAGGGAATGAGCCAGCAGACCAATAGTGCAAAAACCCCTTGGGTGAATAACACTTGGTAATCAAGGCAAAACTGTCAAATTATTTTCAGCTAATGTTATATTACAATGTTGTTCCAATTACGATAATCAGATTTTCTTGAGAAACCGACACAAACACACACGCTTATTAAATTTGATATTATAATCCTAGCCACTTCAATAATGTTGATGCGACCACCTCAATAAACTGAGGTTCTACATTTAATGTAGCGTTTGTCAGTGGCAGAATATGGTGCCTTTTTGTGTTTCATTGCAAGACTGTAATTATTAATCGGGACTGTTCTGCACCTCGACGTCTGCTAAACTAAAGAATGTTCCAAGTACTGGATGTTGATTAACAGTGTGAAAAAAATAACATCTACGCTGTAATTCACTGATTGTAATGAAAGTGACATGGAATTTGATCCATTTTCATAGGCATAGTTTGCAGATAATATAATCCCTGTGATCATAAAGATTAAAATTACTTGTTTACAGAGGTAAATCTAAATGATCCTACTAAGTATAAAAACCACAATGCAGTAAAGGATATAAGGCAGTGTATAGACTACAACAGCGAATGGCATGAAGGGACACCTCAACCTGAACATGATTCTTGTTCTACCTTCACACCAAGGAGGGCACGGAGGATGGATGCAGGATGGACATGCCTTCACTGGGGTCAAGTCACTTCAACCCTCACTCCAAGGATGGATGTGCCTTCAGAAGCGGTTTCACTGGGGTCAGGTCACTTCAACCTGTGCTCAGCGCTTTCAGTCAGAAGATTATTGTAGTACATGTCGAAACTTCCACTGTGTACTGCCTGTAGGTGTACTCTCTGTGAGGACCTCAGATTCGTGGGCAGAATTTTATCTTAAACTGCCCAGCAAGAGACTGACAGGATTGAAACAAGTCCTTTTTTTTGCCACGGTTTTAAAATGAAAAGTAAAATCGAATGGGATACTTAATATATTGCTGACCCCAACCCACCACATTTCTACTGGGTAAGTTAGGTTAAAAATATCCACATAAAACCTGCCATAAAGAATTTGCCACACGAATTTGCATCATATTGCTCCATGGTGTAGAGAGCTGTCACCCTGGATGTGCTACATCACTGCTCATAACGTTTCGGAGAATGGAGACAGACTTGGGAACGCCTTTGTTCAGTCCGCAAGTGCGATCCCATGCTTCCAGTCACCTGTTACTTTCATTCCTCACCGTGGTCCCACTCTGATCTCTGTATTTGGCCTCCTACCCTGTTCTAATGAAGTTTGGTATAAGCTCAATGAACAGCACCTCGTCTTTTGATTAAACACGTCATGGCTTTCTGGGCTCAACAATTCCAGGTTGGTAACCTTTGACCCATTTTATTTTGTTTCTCTTTCCTCATTTTGGGCCTTATTTTGTTTTTTGGGGTGCAATTGTTTATGATTCTGCCATTCATTCCTTCTCTGGACACATTTTTTATTTCTTTTCTTGTCTCATTACCACTCCATTTTGCTTTGCACCTTTAAATCTATTGACATTTAATCTCTCCTGTCTTCCACCTGAGCCCAGACCTTCTCTCTTGTTTCCATTCCCCTTTACCCTTCCCCACCCCCCCGTTCTCTTTCCCTGCCTCTGTACTTGCTTATAGAAGCTGTTCCATCGCTAATGTTTCCCAGTTCTGACAAAAGGTCATCAAGCTGAAACGTTAACTCTGTTTCTCCCCAGATGCTGCCAGACCTGCTGTGTATTTCCAGCAAGTTCTGTTTTGTTTTGTTCTTGAAGATAGTCTGTGTCTGTTTAAAATTGGGTCTAACTAAAATAAGAGTCAGTGTGGTCCTCATTATCATGGACATGCGACTACATCAGAGAAATTCCGGAGCTTTGTACATCTTTGTGTATTGTTACAGCTGCAAAGCTTTGGCATTTTCACAATTCAACAAAAAAACACCCTTGAAAAATGTTCGCTTTGTTTCTGAGCCACATACTTAGGACAATTACAGATTAACTAGTTATTCAGCTCACTGTAGACAAGTTTGGCCTTTATAATTTGAGATTAAATGAATAAATATTTAGAAGTGCATACATTAATGAAGGAAAGCAGCTGTTGATTTGACGAAGGCGAGAAGATAAAAGGAATTCAATAGATGTAGCATAGTTGGGTAGTCAGAAGGCACTTGATAAGGTGCCTCACAAGAGGCTTTTTTAAAAAGTTCTTTTTCATGGGATGTGGGCATCACTGGCAAAGCCAGCATTTGTTGCCCAACCCAAGTCTTTTCAGATGGAGGCAGCCACATTGCTCTGGGTCTGGAGTGCCATGTAAGCACAGCAGATTAATCAGATGGGTTTTTATAACAATTGATGATAGCTTCATGGTCACTATTACTAAGCCTAGCTTTACATTACAGATTTATTAACTGAATTTAAATTCCACCAGCTGTCATGGTGGGAATTGAACCCATTTCACTAGAAAATTAGACTGGGTCTCTGGATTATTAGTCTAACAACATCACCACTACACCACCTTATCCCCATGGCACTGCTGCAGAATGTTCTGCTGAAGTGTCATATTCAACCCAAAATGTTGACTGTGCTTCTCTCTCCACAGATGCTGCCAGACAGGCTGAGTTTTTCCAGCACTTTCTGTTTTTATTTCAGATCTCCAGCTTCCACATTATTTTGCTTTTATTTGAGTGGATAGAATGTTTGTTGACAGATAGGACAGAAAGACTTTGGGAAATGGGTAAAATCACAAACCACAGAAGGATTTGATATGGTCTACCTCAAGAATCAGTGCTGGGTTCACTTTTGTTCTTCGTGTGCAGATGATTTGGATGTGGGTATAGGAACAAAAGCTCAAAAATTTCTGACAGCACCAGAGTAGGACGCTTTGACAAGTAGGGAGAGGCACTACAGGAAATTTCAGCAAGACAAAGATTGTTGAGCAGAATGCACCGATGGGTGAAAGATGGTTTTAATATCTATTTGTGGAGTCATATATTTTAGGAGGAAATACAGGGAATGAAGAGATGCTGAAGGATGTGAACGAACGAAGAGCTCTGGCAATTTAGATACATTCCTTGGTATATAGAGAGATATTTAACATAAATAGAGATACAAGGTTATGGGGACAGAGCAGGACAGTGGGATCAGATCGCTCCAATGTCGAATCAAAAAAGAGACTTGCATTTATATAGCACCTGTCATGATCTTAGGACATCCTAAAGCACCTTACAGCCAATGACATGTTTTTTTTGGCGATTGTTGAAATGTAGGAACCAGTGTTGATACAATCAGCCTGCTGGCCTTTTTCCGTACTGTAAGCCTCTCTGGCTCTGTGGATTTTGTGTGCAAAATGGCTACCATATTTATTTACATTACAACAGCTGCTGTGCCACAAAATAATTCGGTGTGTGTGAAATGCTTTGAGATGTTTCTGGGAGATGCCATGAAGCATTTTTAGATACAAGTCTTTCTTTCCTTTCATAGCTTTGTGCTTCCATCATTGAAGTGAGGAGAAGACTGTTATGGGAACCTAAATAGAAATGTCAGGAAAAGATCACTTTCTGTGATAAGGTATTGAGATGAAATGGGGATCTCATCTGTCAAAAAGAACAGTCAGCCTCTTCCCCCCACCCCACCCACAGTCTACGTAGTTGCCTTTGCAAAGATAGACTTTAATCCTGATAATTGAAAGCTATTCAGAATTACCTCAGATCCCATCTTTTTCATCGTCGCTCACTTTGAATGATAAACAAAACATGGGGGACAGTTGAAGGGGGATGTTTGGCAGTAGACAGAGTGATGCCCAAAATAATATTTTTATGCCTTCCTCAGCAAATGCAATGGCTGGCTACAGGTTTATAAGGGCAGTAACCATGGTAACCAATCGATTTGAGATCATAAAAGCCAACTGACATCTCAGCCCATCACATTGTGAAGGACCCACATCAAAAAATTCCAACCCTATTACCGTAACATTAGACCAGGCCTTGAGCAATGCTGGGCAAAGAGAAAAAAATTACTTGAAGCAATCAACCGAGGAAAATTGGTTCCCATTATGTGGCATTCATTGAGCAGGTTAAAGTTTCACTAATTGTCTGATGTCAGAACGTGGTAACGTTTTATTAACCTTGAAATGAATCAGCAAAGAGCTTATGAGTGTTTTTCAACCTTGGCTTAGGCCGCACCTTCCTTCTCAAGGTGAGAGCTCAAGGTACAGAGAGCGGCTTTCATTATATTCCCAGGTTTCATTCTAATGTTTGCAAATGCTTTTGTACTGACTTCATCTTTTCACGGCCTGCGCTTTCTTCTTGGGTGTTTTGTTATCTTAGGCTCAGCATTATCTCATTGTCTGTTGTAACCATAAATCTCTCCAACAATCACTCGCATTATATCAATTTGAAATAGCCTCTTTCAAACGCCCCATTGTTGCAAGTGGGATGAATACACAGAATGTTGATACAGTTGCAGGCTGTGCCTGTGAGTGGGAAGATGTGTTACCTGTACGGCTACTCACCCCCAGCCCCACAGCATGGCTGGCTCCCAGTTGCTAGTTTAACAGTACATGGAGTTGTGGTTAAAAACACCTGAAGCAAATTCAAGTGGAGGAAAATTGCAGGGCAGGCAAACCCATGACCTCAGCATCAACCTTCTAAATCCTATCACTTGCCAACAAAGTGACTGCTCAAACAAACTTTACTTTAGGGTTTCTGTATTTTTGTTTGTGGGAGGGAGTGGAATTTTGAACTGAATCAGGGGAGGAATAGGACTGTGTTTTTTTTTTTGCAGTTAGTGTCCGAATCCAGCACTGCCAAGACAGGAGCAGAACGGAACTCGCTGTATACTTAGACCACAAGACATAGGAGCAGAAATTAGGCCATTCGGTCCATCGAGTCTGCTCCGCCATTCAGTCATGGTTGATAAGTTTCTCAACCCCATTCTCCCCGCCTTCTCCCCGTAACCTTTGATCCCCTTACCAATCAAGAACCTATCTATCTCGGTCTTAAATACACTCAATGACCTGGCCTCCACAGCATTCTGTGGCAATGAATTCCATAGATTCACCACTCTCTGGCTAAAGAAGTTTTTCCTCATCTCTGTTTTAAAAGGTCTTCCCTTTACTCTGAGGCTGTGCCCTCGGGTCCTAGTCTCTCCTACTAATGGAAACATCTTCCCCACGTCCACTCTATCCAGGCCTTTCAGTATTCTGTAAGTTTCAATCAGATCCCCCCTCATCCTTCTAAACTCCATTGAGTATAGACCCAGAGTCCTCAAACGTTCCTCATATGTTAAGCCTTTCATTCCTGGGATCATTCTCATGAACCTCCTCTGGACCCTCTCCAGGGCCAGCACATCCTTCCTGAGATACGGGGCCCAAAATTTCTCACAATATTCTAAATGTGGTCTGACCAGAGCCTTATAAAGCCTCAGCCGCACATTCCTGCTTTTATATTCTAGTCCTCTCAAAATAAATGCCAACATTGCATTTGCCTTCCTAACTACTGACTCAACCTGCAAGTTAACCTTGGGAGTCCTAGTCCAGGATTCTCTTAAGTCCCTTTGCACTCCAGATTTCTGAATTCTCTCCCCATTTAGAAAATAGTCTATGCATCTATTCTTCCTACCAAAGTGCATGACCTCACACTTCCCCACGTTGTATTCCATCTGCCACTTCTTTGCCCATTCTCCTAACCTGTCCAAATCCTTCTGCAGCCTCCCTGCCTCCTCAATACTACCTGTCCCTCCACCTATCTTTGAATCATCTGCAAACTTAGCCAGGATGCCCTCAGTTCCTTCATCTAGATCATTAATGTATAAAGTGAAAAGTTGTGGTCCCAACAGTGACCCCTGCGGAACTCCACTAGTCACCGGCCGCCATCCTGAGAAGGACCCCCTTATCCCCACTCTCTGCCTCCTGCCAGACAGCCAATCTTCTATCCATGCTAGTACCTTGCCTCTTACACCATGGGCTCTTATCTTACTGAGCAGCCTCCTGTGCGGCACCTTGTCAAAGGGCTTCTGGAAGTCCAAGTAGATAACATCCATTGGCTCTCCTTTGTCTAACCTACTCGTTACCTCCTCAAAGAATTCTAACAGATTTGTCAGGTTTTTAGCCGTCAAACACTCCAATTATAGGCATGGCATCAGTGCCGGATTTACACATAAACTAAGTAAACTACAGCTTAGGGCCGCACATTCTCAGGGGCCTCTAAATGTGAAAAAAAAAAGACTAAGGGCGGAATCGTCCCAGATTTGCACCAAGTGTGCTGTCAGACCTGCTGAGGTTTTCCAGCATTTTTTGCTTCTGATACAGATGTGAATGTGGCTGCTACACCTGAGAACATTACACAGCCTGAAATCCCAGCTGAAGGAATTAGGTACATAAAGTCCAATGACCTTGGTCTCTGGGGTATCTTGACTGAGGATGATATTTCATTCTGGACACAGGAAGGTCCCTCAGAGTGTCAACATTAGATCGGCCCATTTGAGAAACCGAAGTGGTCATTCACAAAACCAAATTAGATATTGTTCAAAGTGTCTTTTTCATTCACCGATATGACAGCATTACTTTAGATGCAGATTAAAGCACTGGTTAATTTGCCCCAAATAACACAGCTAAATCCAATCTTGAGAAAGCACATCCCCTGTCTTGTAAAGTGTCGGTGCCAATTCCTATGTGGCAAATTAGCCAGGATCTGTGCTGAATGATCAATTTTCTGGCGTTCTTTTCCAACCATGAGGAACTGGGCTGAGAATCGCCCACCTCATTTCCAAAGGGGAACTATTTAGCTGACGGACCTCCATCTCACCAGCTCGCGAGGAAACCCAGAGAAGAATGCTTCTGTTCCTCAGGGATCCGCACAATAGTTTCCCTCTCTCCTCAAAGTGTTGAGGATAGAAAGTAATAAATTGCATGAAGAAAATGGAACCACCCAAAAAAACATCCTTTATACATAGTATTCCCAGCCTACAGTGAGATTATTGCACCACAGTAGGATTATGGTTCCTACACATGGAAGGTTTTCAATCTTAGCTGAATCACATGGAGTGAGATAGCATACAAGAGCCAAGGTATTTCCTCATAAGTCACTCCGTATTGGCAAATTTGCCAGTGCTTGATCTGCTGCCTGGAACATGACGCTGTGATTGCCAATATGCCAGTGAAGAGCAAAGCCTAAAACTTTCTTGGACCTGAAATTCAGCCCTGCTGCAGAAAGAACTGGGCTGTCTTCACATTGGAAGACACTGGGGCAGCATCACTTTTTCAGTGGATGAGCTTTCAATCAGGAGAGTGAAAAAAAAAAACCCTTTATTTGCAGCTTTAAATTTTGTTTCAAATACCTTCAAGGGGGAGATTAGCATTGTTGAATTTCCCATCAACACAGAGGGAGTTGGCAGGAATTGTCACCAGAGAAGGAGGCCAATGTTGTCAGCTCCCAGAATAAGAGCTGACGGGTGTTTTGGGCATTCGCATGGCAGCCTAGGATAGAATTTTCACCTTGGCGGGTGGGTAGGCCGTGAAATGATGCGTGTTGACGTTGGGTGAGCATCCCGACGTCAATGCGCAGTCGTGCGATATTTTGATCGGCGGGCACGCGCGGGAATTGGCAGCGCGCCCACCGACAATTATAAGGCCTATTAAGGCCTTAAAAGTTGTTAACTTATACTTTTCGCTGGCAAAAAAAAGGCCAAGTGGCCTTTGCACCTTTTAAGAAACTTCACCCAAGGGCGGGATGAGGTTTCCAAAAGCAAATAAATATGAAATAAAAATGTTAAAATGTAATTAATAACATGTTTTGTAACATTTTATGTGCCTTTATTTATTTTTCTGAAAACCCTTCATCTCCCTGAGGCCGCTCTGTGCCTCAGGGAGATTTGCAAGCGCGCACTCCGCGTGCGTGTGTGAAGTTTGCGCTCGCACTCCCCCCCTCCCACCGCCCACACAGGCAGCGCTGAGCACTGCCCCTCGCCTTTCACACTGGGCGGGCCTTAACTGGCCTGCTAGCGTGAAATCGCGGTCCAGCCCCAATTGCGGGGGGCGGTCAGCTGCCCGACCACCTCCACCGAGCCTGCCCGCCAGGGGCAAAATTCTGCCCCTAGATTACTCTCGACTAACAAAGAGGCCCAACGAATATCTCTGTCGCTTTCCTGTCTAGGGTAGCCAGTGTCAGAGATCAAAAATACCACACGCTTGGGGAAGCAGCACTGCACCATGCATGGCCACCCCATCCACAAACCTTCAACTAAATAATAATCATCACGCAAAGAACAACAAGGAAAGGAATGAGCACTGGCCCCACTGTGCCAGAGCAACCAGAGTGAGGCACGGGGATGACCCTGTTCAGGGTAGAGACCATTTGCATTGTTAGTGACCCCAAAATAAAAATACTGGACATAAAGTTGACAGACAGTGGACAGTCCAACTAAAAACTGGACTGGCTGGTATAAAACAGGGGCAACCCTGGGGGCAACAGGGCCACCCTACCCCTGTCTGTGAAGCTCACGGTAACAGCAATAACAGCATAGGAACGGGCGAAGATTGTCAACTCAGGACGTTACATAAAAACAAACAAATTTCGCTCAGAAAGAAAGAACGGACTCGCAAAATCCTCTACAGCCAATGAAAGCTTTTGAAGCATTGTCACGGTTGGTATATCGATAACACTGCAGCCAAGTTGCACACAGCACACTTCCATTAACAGCAAAGTAACAATGACCGGATCATCTGTTTCAGATGTTGGCAGAGGGATAAATATTTGCCACCAGGTCTCCAGCTGTTCTTTGAAATTGCGTCACGGGACAGGGTTTTATGTACCCCGGGTGGGCACGTGCCCAACTGAACAGACGTGAAATTGTGTGAGATGATGCCGGGCAAGTATCCTGACTGTTGCTGTTGGAAGCGACCCGCAGACAATTAAGTGGGCAATTAAGCCCAATAACAATACAATCAAAGTGATTTCACGTGGCCCGTCCACATTTAGGGTTGGCGGAGGGGCCATTCGCCCAGGCGGCATTCACATTTTTGCTCAAACCTCGATCCGGGGTGGGGGCGGGGATGAAATCTCCGCGGGGAAATAAAATAAAAAGAGATACCTGGGTACTGTTTTTTTTTATGAGGTTTGCTTTCGAAACTTGATTGTGCTGCATGGACATACATTGCAGCACTTTTGCCGTGTCCTTTAGTCTGTGGAGGCCTGCAGCCCCCTTGGGGCAGCGTCCTGTCTTCAGGGAGCTCTCCTCGAAGCGCTCACCTGCACCCTCAGCTATGTCGGCGCCCCGCCCCCATCCTGGCAGCGCTGAGCATTTCAACGCGCATTTCATGTTGGCTGGCCGTTAATTGGCCAGCCGGTGTGAAATCGCGATCGCCAATGGCCCATTTCCCGTCCGCTCCCGGACCCGCCAATCGCGCGCACCCGACAACCGAAAAAATTCAGACCGTGGGCTTTTTTACATCCACCTGAGAGGGCAGACAGGGTCCCGGTTTAAGGTCTCGTCCAAATACAGGCTGCCCCTTTGACAGTGCGGCAGTCTCTCAGTGCTGGACTGGGAGCGTCAGCCTAGGTTTTATGCTCACGTCTCCGGAGTGGGCCTCGAGCCAACCTTGCGGCACAAAAGGCAGGACTGCTACCAACTGAGCCACGGCTGACACCGCCCATCCTAGCCCAGATCCCAGCAGTGAAGGATTTTTTTCCGCCAAGCAGGTAGGCCGTAATTGCAGCCTTTAAACTGCTTGTGTTTCCTTGTGGAACTGTGGCGTGAAAAGAGGGAATGATAATTTTTTTTCTTGGACTGACAATTATAAAGCTGCAACGAACAGTTGGTGCTGTTGACGTGGAAATATTGTCTGTGCAGCAACAGTAACACTGACTGAGATTATCATGAGTGTAGCCTTTAGATGTGAAGTGAAGATGTACACTGGTTTTACTTCCTTCAATTTGCCATGAAAGAGTCCTTTTACATTAACTGGATGGTGATGAATTTAATGTCAATTTGCAACCTGGCCCTTTTCATATGTTGCCGCTTACATTCAAAGGAATTATAACTCAGGCTTATTTTTTTAGTAATCAAATTCTGGATCTATTCCAACACGTGATGTATTCATGAATCTGAAAGCACTGAAATTCCATTGTATGAAATATTAGCATTTGAATGCTGAATATGTTTACATACTGTTCCTTTGTCTCCTCTCCCCACAGAGGTGTTAATCCATTTCAAACAAATGGCCAGAAACTTGTTGGAATAGTTGACAAATGAATTACATTTCAATCTGTTAAACGTTCACATGCCAGTATCCACCCAATTCTATTTCAATGCCCTAACAACTAATGTTTATTGCAGAACAATGATAGTCAATTAGTGTTTGGATACTATTCTCATCATTTACGTTATAGTCCATCGTGAGTCCATCAGTAAGGGAATCAAGGGTGATGGGGAAAAGGCAGGAAAGTGGAGTTGAGGATTATCAGATCAGCCATGGTCTCATTGAATGGAGGAGCAGACTCGATGGGCAGAATGGCCTACTCCTCTTACATCTTATGGTCTTGTGAGAATTCAATGGCAGGGCAAAATGACAACCAACAAGGTCTTTCAACGATGAAAGGCCACCCTCCAGGAAATTCAACAAAGATGGGCAGACCGTGTCTCCCACATGGATGTTTGCAGAATTCCCAAGCGGATCATCGATGGGGAATTGTCCCGGGGCGAATAACATCAAGGGTGGAATTTTGCCCCAACGGGATTTTAAGTCAATGGACTTTTGAACAGCTTGCCATATTTTACCATCATGCTCCAGCCGCGACAGGGCCATAAAATTCCGCCCCGTGGTGGTCAGTACAAATGATACAAGGACACCCTGAAAAAGAACCTTGCAAAATTCTGCATTGCCGATCACCACTCTTGGGGAAACACTGCAGCCCACCGCCCCATATGGAGGCAAGCACTGAAATTTCGTTCGGCATGTTTCGAGGACCATCCACACCAAACTCACTACATCCAACGTGCCCTGAGGAAGGCCGGAGGTGGCGCAGCTACAGAAGCTCCCCCAAGCACCAACAATGACAACATGAACTGCCAGTTCTGTAGACGTCCATGCCAATCTCCCAGCAGACTCTTCAGTCACAAAAGGACCTACAGAAGACAGCAAAGTCACTTATAGCTTGGACATGCACGAATAACAAGGAGTTTACCACCGCCATTTACAACAGAAGCATTGACCAGTCAAATGTTTCCAAATTTCTCTCCCCTTCTCCTGTCGTGAAGAATATACTTAAAAAAATATCCTCTTGTGTTGTAGTGGAAATCGCAGTTAACTGGTTGGTGAGGTGCCAAAAATTGGCAGAGCCAAACAGTGCGCTAATTGACTTCTTGTGCTCAAGGTTAGGTTTCTGGGCCCTGAATTTCCTTGGAATCAAGGGCCCAATTTCAGGGTAAATTGAGTGGGGGATTAATAGGGGAGGAGGTAATTGACAGCTAAGACTGGATGTATTCCCAGAGGTGGAATTGCATGGCATCCTTCCTCCTGCCCCACCATTGGTCACCATACATGTCAATCCTCAGGGCACTGCCCCTTCCTGCATTAACTGGGAAACAAACAGACTCTTCATTATCCATCTGGGCGATCCTATCAGCCAAACAGCCTTTTCTTTCCCATTACCAACAATGTCCTGGCCAGTAATCTTCAATTCCTGGAGAAACAAGGGCAATTCTGGAGTCCAGCTCTACATGGTGATGTTGTGGGGGTGGACAGGGGGCAGGGTGATGGCTACAGGAGGGAAGGAGACAGAAACAATGATGGAAAAGTGGATCTCTGTCCTGAAGATGAGCAGAGGGAATTTGCGCCAGGGGCTAGCACATGGAGAACATCTGTCCATACCAGCGATGTAGAAAAAGTGGCGGAATCATTGGAATGGCGAGATTAAGGTCTGAGTGCATAAAAACACAAGGCTTGCTCATCACTACAGAATTTAGTGCCTCAACTACTAGCCCTGGGAATTAATTCCACAGCCTCACAGCTCTCTATGTAAAAAAACATTTTCTGTAAATCTCTTATATTGAATTTTGTATCTATGGGCCCTCGCTCTTAGTCCCTCAACCATTTGTATTGATCTACCTGTAAACTGCATTGACTATGAGAAGGTCAAGTCTGAATATAAAGGAGACAAAGTCAGAATGGGCCTGACACATATCACTTACTATTCCAGTCAGGAAGGCACCTGTCTTGTCCAATTTCATGTACTCCCACGGCAGAATTGTCCCAGGTTTGCAGTAAGTGCGGTAGCGGGTGGGTAAAACGACATTTTACCCTCTGGCCATGATTGCAAGTTTTCACGCCGTATCATCCCAAATCCACCGCATGACTTATGCATTCCTGGGAAACACGCTGTCTCCTTGGCGGGCGGGCTGTCATTCGCCCACCACGCCATCACCTCGCTGCTTCATCACGCCAGGCACCATATTTAAAGTACCGCCACGCTCAGTGCTTCCAGCCCAGGACTGCAGCAAAGAGGGCATGGCCCTGAAAGGCAAGAAGACTGCAGCCCTCAAGCACCTTTTGGATGCTGTGGAGACCCGCTGTGATGTCCTCTACCCTGCTCTAGCTGCAGGAGGGGCAGCAACATTACCACTCTGGCTTGGTAGGCGATGGCAGTGGTGATCAGTGCCAATGCTGCACAGAAGAGGTTGGCCATCCAATGCAGATAGAGGATGAATGGTCTCATCCGTGCAGCCAGGGTATGGAAACCATCTCATCTCTCTAAACTCACACTCAAGCCCATCACACATTCACTGGCATCTCACTCACTGCCAGCTCAAGGGACATCACCACCCATTCTCACACACACACACCCTCACATCCCCATCTGGCCTCATCTCCTCTGGAGACTGCCTCCTCAGTCCTCACCATCTTGCACAGATCAATATGTATCACCCCCACACACACCCGGGGATACCCCCCTACCCCTTTACAGCTCTCGTCCTGCAGCCTCTTCCATAGCCTGAGGCCACTTCCCTCCCTCCCCCAAGCATGACCTTGTCCTGCAGCTGTTGCAAATCCATCCACATTAGGCTGGTCTGGTAGGTAGAGACATGCCCGTGAGCCCCCCCTAAAAGCGATGCGGTGCTGCCTGTGAAGCCTGGCGCTGATGACTGCGAGTGCTGCCCAAAATAAGGTAGGCAAACAAACCTTGAAGTCCCAAGTGAAGTGCAGCCTGCCTTATTGATTGATGCTGTTGTGAAACACACTGGCGTGTTTTCTCACCGACGTGGGTGACAATTCAGCAGTGACGGGGGGCGGGGGGCTAAATCCAGTGGGCTGGCCTTATAATAATATGCTGATGGATTACAATGAGGTTCCTGACATCCGATAGCAGGAAAGGCAGCCTGCCATTGGCGGGTGGAGCAGACGATTGCAAACTAGTTTCACGACGTTGTGAAAACGATTCTTGGCCTTCTCACCATATTGTGGCGCTCACGCCACGGAACGTGCCAGGCGCTGGTGGGCACAGAAAATCCTATCCCTAGCCTGTTATACAGCCACAACTGGCTAACATAGTGACTATTAATTTAAACAGCTCTTGTATAACACTCTCTGCTACACATCCCATGTCGTGATTATCTCCGAGTCCTCCAGTGTGGGAAGGGAAGAGGAGACCTTCCTTCCTGTGGCAACCTGCATGCTTTGCTCTATAACCTTTACTGTTCAAATAAAATCACTCCCACTTGGCTTTTACCAAGGGTTCTTTGGCTGACCTTCCATCCTTTCTTCATTTTATGTGTTTTTTAACTGCGTACCGACAAGTCACAGAGCAGCCTCATGAACTATTTGTTCGCGGGGGGATCTGTGACCTGAACCTGATTTCCACTCTTATTTCACTTCTCTACTTATTGTCCAGAAAAACAATAATCAAGGACATTAGGCTTTTGGATTTTGGAACAGGCTGATCCACTCAGTGCGCTCAGCCATTGGCCTGCCTGCAAAGGGCTTCTGACATCAACACCGTGTCCCACGAGTCCTCATCTGATTCCACCATCCATCCACCATCTTTAGATTTGGTTTGATCGTGGATTTTTCCCATGCTGAGGCACGCTCTATAGTCCTCAGTACGAGTGGTCTCTGGACTTAGGCCTCAGAGGCACAGAAAGGAAACTCCCCTTTCGCTGCCTTCTCATTCGAATCCACTTCACTCGACGAGCTTTCGATATTTTACTCAGCTCTTTTGTTTTACAGCTTTCATATTTTTTTCCTCCTCTGAGTGTGAGGATGAAGCAGAACACTCCTCTTTGGTGAGACCAACCGTGCTTTTCCACTTCTATATCCACCTTTTGCTCCTTAGCTCTTTCTTCTCAGACTTAGGAGCAGAGGAACAGAAGTAGGCCATTTTCCCCCTCCAGCCATTTTTTTTTAGTCATTCACAGGATGTGGGCTTCGCTGGCTGGGCCAGCATTTATTGCACATCCCTAGTTGCCCTTGAGAAGGTGGTGGTGAGCTGCCTTCTTGAGTCCATGTGGTGTAGGTACACCCACAGTGCTGTTAGGAAGGGAGTTCCAGGATTTTGACCCAGCAACAGTGAAGGAACGACAATATATTTCCAAGTTGGGATGGTGAGTGGCTTGGAGGGGAACTTCCAGTCTGTACCGACATTCAATATTTTCTCCACTCACGGGATACAGACATTGTTGTCAGGGCCAGCATTTATTATTCCTGACTTGTTGTTGAGAAGGTGGTTGAAAGCCACTCTCTTGTATGCAACTGAGTGGTCTGCTAGGCCATTTCAGAGGGCAGTTAAGAGTCAACCACATTGCTGTGCACCTGGAGTCAATTATAGGCCAGACCAGGTAAGGCCAGCAGATTTCTTTCCCTTAACCTCAAGGGATATTAGTGAACCCAAAGGGTTTTTACAACAATCTAGTAGTTTTATGGTCCCCATGCTAGTTTTTCTTTATTCCAGGTTTATTTAATCAATTGAACTTAAATCCCCTAGCTGCCATGGTGGGTTTTGTATTCATGAACCCAGATCATTAGTTCAGATGTCCAGATTAATAGTCCAGTACCACTATGCCACTGTACCCCTGTAAATAATTCACTGAGATCATGGCTGCCCTGTGGCCTTTGTTCCATTTCCCCTTATACCATTGGTCAACGAAAGTGAATCTGCTCAAACCCTGGATAAAGAATCCTTCAATGTCAGCCTGTTGAGTAGTGTACTCTCTCACTTCAGGTGATGGGATCCATTTTTCATTCTGTCAGATATCAGCTGTATTTAATTTAAAATGTTTATAGCTGCGGAGTGTGAGGGTGGAGAACAGAGTCCAATAATGGTCGCTCAGGAGGACAGTGTGACAAGTACCGCGGGCGCATGGGAGCACCTTAATTATTCACTCCCTCCATTACTGGCACATTCTGGCTGTAGTGTGTATCACCTACAAGATGCACTGCAGCAACTCGGCAAGGCTTCTTTGACGGCACCTTCCAAATCTGTAATCTCTACTGCCTAGATAAACAAGGGCAGCAGATGCATGGGATGGGAACATCACAAACTCCAAGTTCCACCCACCCTTCTCCCTCCCCCCCCCCTCCCCCTCCCCCTCCCTCCCTCTCCCCCTCCCCCAAACAAATCACACACCATTCTGAATTGAAATGTATTGCCATTCATTCACTGTTACTGCCTCAAACTCCTGGAGCTACCTCCCTAACAGCCTCGTGGATGTACCTTCCCCCGATAAACTGCAGCAGTTCAAGAAGGCAGCTCACCACCACCTTCTTGAGGGTGACTAGGGATGGGTAATAAATGCCAGCTTTGCTAATGATGCCCATATCCCAAGAATGAATTTTTTAAAAAAGGACTGATGAACAGCATAAATTGAACACTCGAATCCAACCCAAAAAGAATTCAAGGCACTGGACATGCAAATTGTTGCGTAATACGGAACTTGAGTATAGGACAGACACAAGAATGCCAAATTTCAAAGAGAGCAACAATTTATACTGCATGAGAAAAGGGCACTGATTGGTTGGCATGTTGACTCTGGTTGATACATTGTCGTAGAGAATTTTTTTTCTTCATTCTTTCACAGGAGGTGGGCATTATTGGCAAGGCCAACATTTGGTTCTCATCCCTAATTGCCCTTAAACTGAATGTCTTGCTAGGCCAACTCAGGGCGCAGTTAACAGTCAACCTACATTACTGTGGGTCTGGAGTCACATGTAGGCCAGACTGGGTAAGAAAGGCAGATTTCCTTCCTTAAAGGATGTTAGTGAACAGATAGGTTTTTATAACAATCAGTGATAGTTGTCATGGTCACCATTACTGAGACTAGCTTTATATTCCAGATTTATTTATTAATTTAGATTCCTCTAGCTGCAATGGTGGGATTTGAACCCCTATCCCCAGAGCATTAGCTTGGGCCTCTGGATTACTAGTTCAGTGAAATTACCACTACGTCACCGTCTTTCCCAGAAACTATTGCACCCCCCCATGCATTTGTTTAAATCAAAAAAATTGCAATGCCTGGACATGTCCCTTTTGCTGGCATAGGGTAGGTCCCTGAGATTTGCCAACCAATCCGCAACCTTTTCTCATGCAGTTTAAATTGTTGTTCCCTTCGAAGTTTGGTATGCTTGTGTCTGTCCTGATGAGTGCAAGATGAAAAGCTTCCACAGCATGTTTTTTTTTTACAATACTATTCAAGGACTGGAGATAGTGAGAAAACATAAAACTGAGAAACGAGGGTTAGGACACAACATGGAGCACCAGGCTGTATGACCGGAGGGGTGAGCAGGCAGGAGGTGGGGCCAGGAAAATGCCACAGGAAGGACTGACGTTTGAAGGTTAAGTCGTATTCACAATTCAACTGAGTCCGCTGTCAAGATTTTGAAGGTTTTTAGCAGAAATTTCTCAGTAGCCAGTCTACCTGAGGAGGCTGAACACAAACATCTGCCATATGGAAAAATACATCTGCTGTAAACCCTTACAAATTTTACAGGATCACCAGAGAGATGAAAAAGCTTCTACATTAATCAGCGCAGAGCAACCTTCAATAGCTACTTAGTTCTGAACATGGGGAGGGATTCAAGAAAAGTGTTGGGAGAAGCGTGTGAATGAAGTGTCCTAAATGTTCCGAGACAGAACATTGTAAAGGAATTGGATTAAAAATAGCCGTCATGGAGGGAAAAAATTAGCTCACAGATTGTCCGTAAAGAGATTAGGTCTGATAAACAAGTGAGTCTACAAATCAGTAAAACCGAGGGAGCTCCGAAGCCTAGCAGCTGAGTCTAAGCAATTAAGTAATTAACGTTTGTCCTGGGCAGGTTGTCAGTTCAGCAATTTTATTCCTTGCTTTATCAACCTTACCCACCAACTTCTCTCAGCAGCGCACTCATTCAAATTCTTCTCCCACTGTCGTCCCTGTTCACTGTCAGTTTGATCACTTGCCAGGCAGTTAGTGTTCTCCCTGCCTCATGAATTTCATTGAGCATTGGGCAGAAGCTGGTAGAATTGGTCCCTTCCTGCTGCATTATGAATGTCTTCATAAGATATTGGTATATTTTCTCCTGGCCACTGAAAGAGTCAGTGTAAATATGAAACAGGAAAACCTTTTTTTTTAAGACGTAGGACTGGGAATGCGAAGCAGTAAGATGACAGGATGTAAGGTCCTGTTCAACTCCGTTACAAATCACAGAGCTCGCAGACACATTTCTATTTCAATGTAGATTCCTGGGCTATGTGCGGCAGTCTTACCAGATGTGCAGGAAAGCCTATCTGAAACAGCACTTTGGAGAGTTCAACACTGCTCACAGAATAACATGCTTTTGAGTAATGTATGAGCACTGGCTAATAGTTAATTAGTAATTGCAGACAGATGCACAATCATCTATATTGCTCTTCTTCCGTGTGGAATTCTGTTTGCTCCTCAGCAAGCTCTTGATCCAGTTTCTTCAGCATCGTCATCCTCTTTCCGACTGCCACGTTCAACAGTGTTTTGTTTGGACAACTAATCAACCTGATTGTTCAGCAACTGTCATCATTCTCGCTCCCTGGCAAAGCGGTGACTCTTGATTCAATCCAATTAGTTGCCCATTCTCATGTCTCCCAGATTTTCGTTCATAATGGATGAAGCATGTGTCTACCATAAGCATCAGTTGCTTCAGTCAGTCCTATTACGCCATCACAGCTTTATTCTTCACCAGTCTACAGTATGCCATGGACAACTGCCTCCAGCAGGGTCCTGCCGACCGCTTCTCACGTTGATTTTACGATCAACGTTTACTTTTTTATTCATTCATGGGATGTGGGTGTCGCTGGCTGGCTGGGCTATTGCCCATCCCTAATTGCCCTTAAGAAGGTGGCAGTGAGCTGCCTTCTTGAACCCCTGCAGTCCATATGGTGTAGATACACCCAAAGTGCTGTTAGGGAGGGAGTTTCATGATTTTGACCCAGCAACAGTGAAGGAACATCGATATATTTCCAAGTCAGGATGGTGAGTGACTTGGAGGGGAACTTCCAGGTGCTGGTGTTCCCATGTGTCTGCTGCCCTTGGCCCTCTAGATGGTAGTGACCATGGGTTTGGAAGGTGCTGCCTAAGGAGGTTTGGTTAGTTCCTGCTGTGCCTCTTGTAGATGGTACACACTGCTGCCACTATGCGTCGGTGGTGGAGAGGGCGAATGTTTGTGGGTGGGATGCCAATCAAGCAGGCTGTTTTGTCCTGAATGGTGACGAGCTTCTTCATTGTCCATTCACCATCCCCATATACATTCTTTATTTTCTGACTAGTTTTACTCTGTGAGGTCCAAGGTCCCATTAAAGTGCCATTCCACAAAAGACCATAGCCCCCTCTGGTACTTCAGCCAAGTAAACATCCTTTGTATGTCTGTCATCATACCTAATCAGCTATGGACACCATCCCAGCCAAACTCAACCCTGCCTTCACTTGATGTTCATTTATGCACTTTATAGTGGAATAACAATTCAGAGCATGAACCAAGAACGACATCTTGCACAAATAGAGAATCTTTAAATAGTAAAATGCCGCAAGCTGCTTCACAGGAACATTATCAAACAAAATTTGTCACTGAGCCACATAAAGAGATATTAGGACAGATGTTCAAAAGCTTGATCAAAGAGATAGGTCTTAAAGGAGGAGAGAGAGCTAGAGAGGCGGAGAGGTGTATGGAGGGAATTCCAGAGGTGAAGGCCTGGGAAATTGAAGGCATGGATGCAATGGTGGAGCAATTAAAATCAGGGATGCTCAGGAAGCCAGAATTGGAGGAACACAGATAACAGAAAGGAGCATACAGAGATAGCGAGAGAAGAGGCCGCCAAAAGATTTGAAAACAAGGATAAGAAAACTTTTAAAATGGAGGCGTTGCTCTACTGGGAAACAACGTATGTCAATGATCACAAGGGTGAAGGGTGAATGGGATTTAATGTGAGTTCGGGCAAAGGCAACAAGAATTTGGATGAGCTCAAGTTTATGCAGGGCGGAAGATTGAAGACTGTCCAGAAGAGTACTGGAATACTCAAATCTAGAAGTAACACATGTGTGGATGAATCTGCCTGACTTTATCTTTCTTGAAACCAGGGTCACTACGATCAGTTTTGGAAGTCCAAGTGCTGCCTGGATGAGTTGAATTAACTCACTGCAGGTTGGGAGTTCAACTTTATATCTTCTGGTTTGCGTGGCTGAGTTTTTTTATATTCATCCATGGGATGTGGGCTTTGCTGGCTGGGCCAGCATTTATTGCCCATCCCTCGTTGCCCTTGAGAAGGTGGTGGTGAGCTGCCTTCTTGAACTGCTGAAGTCCATGCAGTGTAGGTACACCCACAGTGCTGTTAGGAAAGAAGTTCCAGGATTTTTGACACAGCGACAGTGAAGGAACGGCGATATATTTCCAAGTCAGGATGGTGAGTGACTTGGAGGGGAACTTCCAGGTGGTGGTGTTCCCATGTATCTGCTGCCCTTGTTCTTCTAGATAGTAGTGGTCGTGGGTTTGGAAGGTGCTGTTGAAGGAGCATTGGTGAATTCCTGCAACGCATCTTGTAGATGGTACACACTGCTGCTATTGTGCATCGGTGGTGGGGGGAATGAATGTTTGTGGATGTGGTGCCAATCAAGTGGGCTGCTTTGTCCTGGATGGTGTCAAGCTTCTTGAGTGTTGTGGGAGCTGCACTCATCCAGGCCAGTGGGGAGTATTCCATCACACTCCTGACTTGTGCCTTGTAGATGGTAGACAGGCTTTGGGGAGTCAGGAGGTGGGTTACTTGTCACAGGATTCCTAGCCTCTGACCTGCTCTTGTGGCCACAGTATTTACATGGTTAGTCCAGTTCAGTTTCTGGTCAATGGTAACGCCCAGGAGGTTGATAGTGGGGGTTTCAGTGATGGTAATGCCATTGAACATCAAGGGGCGATTGTTGATTCTCTCTTGTTGGAGATGGTCATTGCCTGGCACTTGTGTGGCACGATTGTTACTTGCCACTTGTCAGCCCAAGCCTGGATGTTATCCACGTCTTGCTGCATTTGGACATGGGCTGCTTCAGTATCTGAGGAGTCATGATTGGTGCTGAACATTGTGCAATCATCAGCGAACATCCCCACTTCTGAACTTATGATGGAAGGAAGGTCATTGATGAAGCAGCTGAAGATGGTTGGGTCAAGGACACTAGCCTGAGGAACTCCTGCAGTGATGTCCAAGTGCTGAGATGATTGACCTCCAACAACCACAAGCATCTTCCTTTGTGCTAGGTATAACTCCAACCAGCGGAGAGTTTTCCCCCTGATTCCCATTGACTCAAGTTTTGCAAGGGCTTCTTGATGTCACACTCAGTCAAATGTGGCCTTGATGTCAAGGGCAGTCACTCTCACCTCACCTCGGGAGTTCAGCCCTTTTGTCCATGTTTGAACCAAGGCTGTAATGAGGTCAGGAGCTGAGTGGCCCTGGCAGAACCCAAACTGGGTGGCAGTGAGCAGGTTATTGCTAAAGAAGTGCCACTTGAAAGCACTGTTGATGACCCCTTCCATTACTTTACTGATGATTGACAGTAGACTGATGTGGCGATGATTGGTCAGGTTGGATTTGTCCTGCTTTTTGTGTACAGGATATACCTGGACAATTTTCCACATAGACAGATAGATGCCAGTGTTGTAGCCGTACTGGAACAGCTTGGCTAGGTGTGTGGCAAGTTCTGGAGCGCAAGTCTTCAGTACTAATGGCGGAATATTGTCAGGGTCCATAGCCTTTGCAGCATTCAGTGCCCTCAGGCGTGTCTTGATATCAAGTGGAGTGAATCAAATTGGCTGGGGACCTCCAGAGGAGGCCAAGATGGATCATCCACTCGGCACTTCTGGCTGAAGATCGTAGCAAAGGCTTCAGTCTTATCTTTTGCACTGAAATGCTGGGCTCCTCCATCATTGAGGGTGGGGATATTTGTGGAGCCTCTTCCTCCAAGGTGTTGTTTAATTGTCCACCGCCATTCATGACTGGACTTGCAGAGCTTAGATCTGATCCATTGGTTGTGGGATCGCTTAGCCCTGTTTATTACTTGCTGCTTATGCTGTTTGGCACATAAGTAGTCCTGTGTTATAACTTCACCAGGCTGATGCCTCATTTTTAGGTATGCCTGGTGTTGCCCTCCTACACTCTTCATTGAAACAGGGTTGATCCCCTGGCTTGATGGTAATGGTAGAGTGGGGGATAAGCCAGGCGATGAGGTTACAGACTCTGTTTGAGTACAATTCTGCTGCTGATGGCCCACAGCATCTCATGGATGCCCAGTCTTGAGTTGCTAGATCTGTTCAAAATCTATCCCAAAACATGATGGAGGATATCCTCAATTTGAAGGCGGGACTTCGTCTCCACAATGATTATGCAGTGGTCACACCTACCGATACTGTCATGGACAGTTGCATCTACAGCAGGCAGGTATGTTTTGTTGGTTCCCTCACCACCTGCTGTAGACCCAGTCTAGCAGCTATGTCATTTGGGGCTCAGCCAGTAGAGGTGCTACCGAGCCACTCTTGGCACCACGTGGATGGACATTGAAGTCCCCCGCCCAGATTACATTCTGCGCTCTTGCCACCCTCAGTGCCTCCTCCGAGTGGCGTTCAACATGGAGGCGCACTGATTCATCAGCTGAGGGAGGGCGGTACGTGGTAATCAGCAGGAGATTTCGTTGCCCATGTTTGACCTGATGCCACGAGACGTCATAGGGCCTGGAATCATTGTTGAGGACTCCCAGGGCAACTCCCTCCCAACCATATACCACTGTACCACCACCACCTCTGATGGGCCTGTCCTGCTGGTGGACAGGACAGGGATGGTGATGGTGGTGTCTGGGACATTATCTGGTTCACGTTAATGAACCAGATGGGTTTTTACAACAATCAACAATTGTTTCATGGTCATCATTAGACTTTTAATTCCATATTTTTATTGAATTCAAATTCCGCCATCAGGCATTACCCATGGTCTCTGGATTACTAGTCCAACGACAATAGCACTCCCCTAATCTACCAATGGAGGGCACTGATCATGAGGCATCTGGATGAGCAACATTCAACAAGTAGGTTACACCAAGGAGGTCAAACCAGGATACTTTGATTGACGCTTTCCAATGAGAGTCTTCACTTTCTGGAACTTACCTGTGTTGTCACCATGGGCAGAATTTTAGCCACCCCAATGGGGACAAGCGCTACGGTCAGTGGGTGTCGTCTGGCATGACAGTTTGTCGGCACTACCCACACCCTGTGCCGTTTTCCTGGAGATGGGAAGGGGGTGGAGTGAGGGTGAGTGTGGCAGGGTGACCTGCCCACAAGCGGCAGGCAGCCAATTAAGAGTATTTAAAGGTCACTTAAAGTTGGTTGTCAGAGGTGTCAGGGACTAGGCCAGCTGCCTGGAGGTGGCGTCCCAATGGCAGACCAGGGGTCCAGTGCTCTGGCAGGCTTTGAGATATGCCCACCTCTCCCTCCACAGTGGTGGTCCAGATGCTGATTCTATCTTTCTTGGAAAATTTACTTACCGTTAATGAGCCCAATTCTCTGCCCCCTTCATGGGGCTTGTTGGCCTTCCAGGGCCCCAAAACCATGTTGGTTAAAATGGCCGACAACGGGAATGGGGTTCAGGAGCCAGCACATTGGCCAGTAAACTTTGAGCCCTGTCTGCCTCCATTCCCCATACGGTGTTTCCTAGAATTTCAGCCCTTGTGTCTAATGGCCTGTTTCTATGCTGTAAACTCAATGTAATGCTATAATACCTATTTTTAAGCTGCTCTGTTTCTCACAACGAGGTTTATGTTCTGACGCAATCCTTCTGGTTTCTGCTCCTTGTGTATTATCCCAGCTTAAAACAAGTTCTTCAGTTCGATTTCATATTTGAATCCAATATCCAAAATCCTACAAATTATCCAAAGTAAAAGATGGAATTGATTTCTCCTCTCTCCCTTTCTCATTCACAGGCAAATCTCGACTTACTTCCCTTCCTTTAAGTGCAAGTCCCCTTTAAGAGGGACAGACTGCCTTTAAGAAGAGCTGGTCTGGCTGCACCATGTCTTATCAGTGCATGCTGATGGGCCCCCTGCCAAGTGCTCAGATGGTCAGTAGTGTGTGCCCCGCCCTGCCCAACGCTGCATGAGAGTAAATGAATAAGCTGTAAGAAGTTTGTCTCAACAGGACCAAGCGTGGGCTACTTAAGCTTCATGACCCTGCGTCAGGAAAAGAGACAAATAGAACTTATAGCCCAAAGTTATGAACAATGAGAACAGGCTGCATTAGCTTGGGTTGTATTCCTTTGAGCACAGAAACCTGAGGGCTGATCTTGGTCTTTAAAATGAAACGGATTCAATAGTTTCTCTGGATCCACGGTTCCTCTGGTGAAAATTATGAAACAAGGGAGCATAATTTTAAAATTAGAACTACAGGCCATTTTGGAATGGAATCAGGAAGCACTTAAGGGTAGAGGAAACCTGGAACTCATTCCCTCAAAAGACTGGATTCTGGATCAGTTGAAGTCTCATGACTGAGATTGATCAAGTTTTATTAGTTAAGGGGATCAGGGGATCAAAGGCAGGTAATTGGAATTGAGGTGCAGATCAGCCATGACCCAACTGAATAGCAGAACAGGCTGGAGGAGCTGAGTGACCTTGTCCTGCTCCTACATCTCTCAGATGTGTCTCAAAGCACTTCGCATAGAATGAATAAATTGGGATTTTCTACACAGTCTAGAGGGACCTGCCTCAATACTGCAGTTTTGAGTATGAAGCGGTGAAAATGCCAGCTTCTAAATGGAGCAATAACTAATCACTTGCTCTGCCCACGATGGCTAGACTTCTATTATGCCATAATTGCTCTCAGCAATCACCCTGGACTTTTTTTTGTGTTATTTATCCGTGGGCTTTGGCTCTGCATCTGAAAAGGAATCCTTGTTATATACTGACAGAGTGACATGTTGTGGAGAGGAAGGCCAAAGCTCTTCAGTTCATGCCATTTCAAATTCACTTTCATCCACTGCCAGGGTTAGCTCCCTTTCATGTCTGCTGCTGCCAAGCCATTTTTATTTTAACACGTTAAAGATTTATACTCCCACAACATGGACAGTAAAGCCCAGGCCTTTCCTTCCAGTGCTGATGTGTTGAAAGTTAACTCCTGACTTGACCGATTCCCAGCCTTCCGGAGAGGATATTCTAGACTGTGTCACAGTGCCAAGATTGTGGCATGATGAGCTAACACTGAGCTGGGTTTTATTAACCAGGGAAGTTGCTGTTCACACTCAGACTGCAGTGAGAAGTCAGTAACAGCAGTAACCTTCAAAGCAGAAAGAAGAATGTGAGTGGAATGGTGTGAGCTAAGGAGAACCCACATGAATAAAATCAAACAAGGCACCTGTAAGACCCACATCAGCCCAACTCTGAAGTGATCAAATCTTTATTCAATATTTCTTTTTTTTTGTTAGGCTTTTATCATTTTTGGGTAGGTTTCCCAGTTTTTATCCCTCTTTTCTTCATCTATCTTGCTTGATGTTTGTAGACAGGTAAGCCTACTCACAGGCCTCCTCCTAGTAAACCTGCTCACAGGCCTCCTCCTAGTAAACCTGCTCACAGGCCTCCTCCTAGTAAACCTGCTCACAGGCCTCCTCCTAGTAAAACTGCTCACAGGCCTCCTCCTACTAAACCTGCTCACAGGCCTCCTCCTAGTAAAACTGCACACAGGCCTCCTTGTAGTAAACCTGCTCACAGGCCTCCTACTAGTAAACCTGCTCACAGGCCTCCTCCTAGTAAACCTGCTCACAGGCCTCCTCGTAGTAAACCTGCTCACAGGCCTCCTCCTAGTAAACCTGCTCACAGGCCTCCTCCTAGTAAAACTGCTCACAGGCCTCCTGCTAGTAAAACTGCACACAGGCCTCCTCCTAGTAAAACTGCACACAGGCCTCCTTGTAGTAAACCTGCTCACAGGCCTCCTCATAGTAAATCTCCTCAAAGGCCTCCATCTCCTCCGCTCAGGCCTCTGCCTAGTAAACCTTCCCTCGGGTGTCCTCCTCGTAAGCCCCCTCACAGGCGACTCTAATTTTCCCAACAGCCTCCACCTACAGCCTGTCCATGAGTGAATCTTCCCTCTGGTTTTCCCTTTTCCCCCTTCCTTTAGGAGACTCCATGCACTTTCCTCAATATCAGCCCCACTCAGATTCTAAAATGGAGGAGGAAATTGTGCCTTTCCTTGCTCCATGCCACCGAGTGTCAATGTACTGATATCCGACGGCATCTTTGTCCACTCTTTTATGGCCGATCCCTTTCAACATGCCAGTCTCCTACTGACTGGTCAGCGGAGCTATGTATTCCTGGATTGCATGTCACCCGTGTCCCCAGGCCTCCGGGTCAAATATGGACACCTGGCAGTGATGCACAAGGCTCTAATCCAATTTGAAGTGTCTGTTACACTTCTTACCATTGCTTTGATACTTCGACGGGAAGGTTTTTCAATGTCGTGATGAAGGTGAAAATAGAGACGGGTGGCACGGAGACAATGTTACCACCCCTACTGTATTGATTCTGTATTTTGTTCTCTCACGTTTTAATGAGCATTTCCTCTCTCCCTTTAGTTCTTGCTTGCTTTATGGGTGTAAGTGGAGGCCTCAAAGAGGCCCTCGACCTGCTTTCAGAGCTGCAGCCAATGAGGGAGAGAGACCACGTAGGAGGGAAATTCAGGCTAGACTACAAGGAATGTACAGGACCAGCTTTAATGCTCAGTGGATCATTGCACATCCAATCACTGTGTAATCACCCAAAATAATTGTCTACCTCAGGTGAAACTTTATTGCCGGAAGACAAACCCACACGTACACTATTCCTCTATCAGAAGCTATCTGTTTAGTTATCTGGTCCTGACTAGACTAAGGTATGCAATATTCCATTTTACCGATGTACTTGATTTATGGGAAAATAGATATTTTAAAAATTCCCTCTTAGGTCTGTGAAATTATTGCCTCAGAGGAAATTATTTCAACTCCATAGCTCAATGGAGGAGAGCAGCAGCCAATGTGTAACTGAACCATACAGATGCGGAAAGCTCCAAGCCCAACACCACCCCACCTCCCCACATCCCCCCACCCCTATCCCAGCCAATCTCAGCTGGAGACAATTGATTTCAGTAGTGCTCATGGCTGCTAAGGGGTGAATCAGTCAGGATTCTCACTTCAAATCCTTATCCAGCGGAAAGTGCAGGCGTGAGTGCCAGCTGATGACGGCATCTGGCTCTACTGCAATGCCACCCACAGATGAATAGCCAAACATCACCATTAAGAGCCGGGGGGGGGTGAACAACAGTCCATTTGTGCAATGGGGTGAGGAGTTGGGGGGAGGAAACGAAGGGTGGCCACATAGAATGTACCCCAAGTAAAGATCAGTGCTGTAGGTGTGAACATTTGACAAACTTTATTTCTTCCACACACCCCACCCCATCCCCCAACTCAAAAGCTCAATTATCCAAGCAACCCCTGTATTTGAGCATTGAATAGAGCTGGAATATTAAACTGGAATCAGTGATGGTGACAATGAAATTATCATCTTGTTGTAAAATCTCAACAGGTTAACTAAGGGAATGAAACCTGCCATTCTTACCCTGGTCTATATGTGACTCCAGACCCATCCCAGTGTGATTGACTTTTAACTGCCTTTCTAAATGGGCTAGTAAGCTATTCAGTTGCTGGGGAGAGACCCTGATAAGGATGCGGGGAGGAGGGAGGTTCAAGAACAAGCCGGACACTTCAGTTAGGAGACTGAAGATGTGCCAAAGGAGTAATTAAATGAGTCAGATTATCAGAAACATTCTACAAGCAGCTATAACACTCAGTACATTTAATCAGACGGCTCTCTGGTGGGTTTTGTTTTCTCCTGGGCTGTGAGACATCAACCAAGCACGAAGGGTTATATCAGCCCAATGACAACTGCTTATTTTAAACAGTGAAGAATGGCATTCACCTGTTATAGAATAATATCAGATAGCCTCCTTGCAATTCTGAAAATGTTTCAGCTTGTATGAGAGTTCATCCTACACCAGCCCACCAGCTCTCACTCCCTCGCAACGCTGCCGCGTATACTGTATCCATCCATCACAACCCTGCGGGACTCCAGCCTCTCAGGTGACCTTAGTTTCTAATTTAGTTTTCTGCTTTCAGGAGAACTATCCAGTGAAGTACAAGGTCTGCAATGGAGTTAACCTTTGTGACTGACCACTGCGCTCTTTCAGAATAAAATAAAAAAGGTTATTAAACGAGCAGAATGCTTTTCTCCACATTCGTTCATTCATTCGTTCTCCTGAATTCATTTACAGGAAGTGGACATTGCTGGCAAGACTGGCACTTTTTGCCCGTCCCTAGTTGCCTTTGAGAAGGTAGTGGCGTGCCACCTTCTTGAACCGCTGCAGTCTGTGTGGTGACTGGTTTAATACAACTAAATAGCTCGCTAGCTCATTACAAAGGGCAGTTAAAGGACAATCACATTGGGATGGGCCTGGAGTCACATATAGACCAGGGTAAGAATGGCAGGTTTCATTCCCTTAGTCAACCTGTTGGGCTTCTACAACAAGATGATAATTTCATTGTCACCATCACTGATTCAAGTTCAATATTCCAGATTTATTCATTTAACTGAATTCAAATTCACAAGCTGCTATGATGGGATTGGAACTCATCTCGCTGCATGTTAGCCCATGTTTTAGTCTGGCAATATAACCACTATGACATGGGATTCCCATAAAACCCAGTCTTTAGCCTCAATGGATGTGGTTGCATCATCCCACATATGCTGGCTACTCTTCAGTGCTTCGCAGAATTGGCTATGCTTCATCTTGTAGGCTCATGACCAAGGGCCAGACAGCTTTTCCACTGTGCAGACATGTCTCAACGCCGAGCACCATTGTCTCTTCACTTGCTATCCATAAATGTGCACTTTCCAGCAAGGGTCACTGTAAGTAGCAACAGTACCTCAGCTGATTTCTCTCTTTCCCTCCTTAAACCCAGCTCTGTAGACATTGGCGCCTGGATCCACCATTCAGGCTGAGACCAACAGACCGAGCATGGATTGGGCATCAAACTGACATCAAACCTCCACTTCTTAAAAAAAAATCATGAACAATAGATCTTTTCTCTTGTTTAAATATTGTGGCCTCGGGCCGTCTGTGAACGTGAGCTCATCCTAAACACTGCTGCCCGTATCCGAACATGCATCAAATTCCATTCACCCATTGGGCAGAATCATCCCAGGTTTACACAAAGTGTGGTGGCGGGCAGGAAAAAGGACGTTTTACCCGCTGGACGCAATGCGGCCTTTTGCAACGTAGCATCCTACCCCTGTCTCATTGTAGAGTCAGAGAGTCATAGAGTTATACAGCACAGAAACAGGCCCTTTGGCCCATCGTGTCCATGACGGCCATCAAGCACCTATCTATTCTAATCCCATTTTCCAGCACTTGGCCTGTAGCTCTGTATACTATGGCATTTTAAGTGCTCACATAAATACTTCTTAAATGTTGTGAGGGTTCCTGCCTCTACCACCCCCTCAGACAGTGTGTTCCAGATTCCCACCACCCTCTGGGTGAAAAATATTTTCCTCAAATCCCCTCTAAACCTCCTGCCCCTTACCTTAAATCTAATTATGTATTCACGGAGAACACACCGGATCACTGGCGGGTGGGCTCGGATTTGCCCGCTATGCTGTGACCTCAGCACTTCCTCGCTTCAGGCGCCATGTTTAAAGCTCACCAGAGCGCAGCCTACTTCATATCTACAGACCAGGACTGCTCCAGCAACAGGTGGCCCCGAAAGCAAAGAAGACAGCAGCCCCAAATTTAGTGACGCCTCTCTGGGGCACCTGGTGGACACAGTGGAAGCCGCCGCGATGTCCTCTATCCTCGCTCTGGCCACAGGAGGCCCACCAGAGTCACCAGTCTGGCCTGGGAGATGGTGTCAGTGGTGGTCAGCACCACTGGAGCACAGAGGTCAGCCAACATCTGTTCCACCAGGGTAAGTCAACCACCTCATCACTCTCAACTCACACACTCACAAACCCATCACACATCCACAGGGATCTCACACCTCAAGGGACAACACCACTAACTCTCTCACACACCCTCACATCTCCATCAGGCTCATATCACCTCTCAGTGCTCCCACCCAGGACTGCTGCAAAGAAGACATGGCCCCAAAAGGCAAGAAGACTGCAGCCCCCAGGTTTAGCACCTTATGGATGCCGTGGAGGCACACCGTGATGTCCTCTACCCCCACTCTGGCTGTAGGCGGAGCAGCAAGATTACCACTCTGGCTTGGTAGGCAATGGCAGTGGTGATCACTGCCAATGCTGCACAGAAGGGAGGTTGGCCATCCAATGAAGATAGAGGGTAAATGAATGAATGCCAAGGTAAGGCAACCATCTCATCACTCTAAACTCACACACTCAAGCCCATCACACTTTCACTGGCATCTCACTCACTGCCAGCTCAAGGGACATCACCACTCACTCTCTCACACAAAACCTCACATCTCCATCTGGCCTCATCTCCTCTGGAGACTGCCTCCTCAGCCCTCACCATCTTGAGGCTACGTGCACAGATCAACATGTGTCCCCACAGACACACCCTGGGATACCCCCCTTCCCCAGGACAGCCCTCATCCTGCAGCCTCTTCCCTTGCCTGAGGCCACTTCTCCCCCTTCCCCAAGTAAGCCCTTTTCCTGCAGCCATACAAACCCACCCCCGCCTTATGGCTGGTCTGGTAGGTAGAGACCTGCCCGTGAGACCCCCTAAAAGTGATGTGGTGCTGTCTGTGAAGCCTGGCACTGATAACTCGAGTGCTGCCTGAAGCAGGGTAGGCAAACAAACCTCGAAGTCCCGAGTGAAGTGCAGTTCACCAGGTACACGTCACTTATGTACAGTTGTGAAACACATCGATGTGGGTGGGTGATCCAGCTTGGGGGGATGATCCAGCATGGGGGGATGATCCAGTGTGGGTGGATGATCCAGTGTGGGTGGGTGATCCGACGTGGAGGGATGATCCAGTGTGGGGGGATGATCCAGTGTGGGGGGATGATCCAGTGTGGGTGGATGATCCAGTGTGGGGGGATGATCCAGTGTGGGGGGATGATCCAGTGTGGGTGGATGATCCAGTGTGGGGGGATGATCCAGTGTGGGGGGATGATCCAGTGTGGGTGGATGATCCAGTGTGGGTGGATGATCCAGTGTGGGTGGATGATCCAGTGTGGGGGGATGATCCAGTGTGGGGGGATGATCCAGTGTGGGGGGATGATCCAGTGTGGGAGAATGATCCAGTGTGGGTGGATGATCCAGTGTGGGTGGATGATCCAGTGTGGGTGGATGATCCAGTGTGGGGGGATGATCCAGTGTGGGAGAATGATCCAGTGTGGGGGGATGATCCAGTGTGGGGGGATGATCCAGTGTGGGGGGATGATCCAGTGTGGGTGGATGATCCAGTGTGGGGGGATGATCCAGTGTGGGGGGATGATCCAGTGTGGGGGGATGATCCAGTGTGGGGGGATGATCCAGTGTGGGAGAATGATCCAGTGTGGGGGGATGATCCAGTGTGGGGGGATGATCCAGTGTGGGGGGATGATCCAGTGTGGGTGGATGATCCAGTGTGGGTGGATGATCCAGTGTGGGGGGATGATCCAGTGTGGGTGGATGATCCAGTGTGGGGGGATGATCCAGTGTGGGAGAATGATCCAGTGTGGGGGGATGATCCAGTGTGGGTGGATGATCCAGTGTGGGTGGATGATCCAGTGTGGGAGAATGATCCAGTGTGGGGGGATGATCCAGTGTGGGTGGATGATCCAGTGTGGGGGGATGATCCAGTGTGGGTGGATGATCCAGTGTGGGTGGATGATCCAGTGTGGGTGGATGATCCAGTGTGGGTGGATGATTCTGGCGGGCTGGCCTTATAATGATATGTAGATGTGTTACAATGAGGTTCCCGACGTCCGATGGTGGGAAACGCGGCCCGCCTTCGGGCTGAGCGAACGATCGCAAACTGGTTTCACGATGTCATGCAACCGATTGTTGGCCTTCTCCCAATATTTTCTACTCACACCACCGAGCACACCCGGTGCCAGTGGGAACAGGTGATTCCACCCTAGGCCCCTCACTCACTGTGAGGAGCGTGCTATCGCACTGACTGGTGAAGACGTGGACCGTGCATGGGGTGACGGTGAGGTCAGCGGTGAACACACATGTGAGGATCCTGCACCCCATCATCACACTCTCAACACAACTGTGAGTGCTTGCTTTCGTGCTTTTGACTCTGCTGCCTTGCACTAATTATCTCTACTTTGGTTCATAGGGAGCTCTGCCAAGCGACCGACACCCTCAGCCAGCCAGTCCCTCAGCTCCATCCATGTCCTCACCTCCAACCAAGAGGACACCTCTTCCGTTGAAGAGCTGGAAATAAGCAGCCTGGAAGACCCGTCACAGCGCTTACCCACACCCTCCACCAGCGCAGAGACACACACCTTGGTGGGACCTAGATCTTGAGCAGGTTGGGTTCACAATCTGATGGTCACCGCATGGGCACATGTCTGCAGCAGGGGGAGGGAAGTTCAGCTGAGCTCCCCAGCGGCAGAGGCATCTGTGAGGTCCGAGTCAAATGACAAGCCTCTGGATTCGGCCTTCCAACTCATCGTGGAGAGTCAGCAGAAGGCAGGAGAACATCACGCAGAGCTGTTGGAAGCCCAAAACAGAGTGGCACAAGAGTTGGAGGAGTGCGTCCACCTGCTCTCTGATGAAGTGGCGTCCACAGGTGCGTGTGTGGAGATCTCCATGGGAAAGATGGGGGATTCTAAGGGAACCCTGGTCCAGCAGAACGCGGAGATGTGCGCAGACCTGCACTCCATCGCGGTAGCCTGGGTAAGTTCCTGCAGTGGCAACATGAGAGGGAAACAGGGCACCTCGACATCCCTCCAGGTGCTCCTTCCCCTCGAGGAGGCAGGCCAGGGCCCTCGGGCACCTGAATGGAGAAGGAGTGACAGCTGGACACCCCTGGGTTATCCACTCAGGAATCTCAGAGCTGTCCTCTCCCTCCGAGTTCCCTTTGCCTGTGACCCACTTGACCTCGTCCTCTGTCACTGCAGAGGGAGCAGCTGGCCCACAGGAGGACAGCCAAGGAAAGCTTCGGCTCGCCAGAGGACGCACGCGAAAGTCATCAGGGGGCAACAGGGCCAACCATTGTACAGGTTGTCTCCACCCCTCCTGCGGATGTCAGGGCAGCACCTAGAAGTGTTAGGCCTAGAAAAGTTAAGAATTTCAGATCATAAGTGGTTGCATGGGTGAACGCATTATATCACTTCATAATCTGAAAATATATTCACTTTCACTGAGCAATGTGTAATGGTGTCTTTCAGCCCTGTGAGTCCTCCCCCACCAGCCATTCAACTGCACGCAGCTGGACCATGAGTGATTCTGGAGGGAGAAGTGTGTGTGGAGCAGGGCCCTTTGGAGCCGTGTGCATGGACTCTCCCATGCATCACACTCAAAACTCACTGCCCTAAACACTTTCAATGCTTTCTGCTGGGGTCTCTTTCAGTTGTCTATCTGACCTAACCTGCATCTCCACCCACCCACTGACTGCACTCCCATGCAGCACCTGTGCCTGTCCAACACGAGGCTCCGCACACTTTCCATTTCAGAACATTAGTAGTCGTCATGTTTCTGCTCAGCTACCCCCATCCTTTCCCCTCCCCCAGTCACCCATGTCCTTTCCCGGTTGACCCCCCAGCATCAACTTCCATCTCCCCATTGTCACCCACCAACCTGAACCCTTGTCATTCCAGAATGCCCAGGTGAACGTGCACATTCCCTACCTTCCTGAGAATCCCACTCCCATCCACATTGACCTCCCCGGCCTCCTCCTTCCCACACCCAGAGTCCATGTCTGCCTCTGAGTCCCCACTAACCACCCTCCCCGACCCTTCTAGTGCCACTGTAGCACCCTCACCCTCCCACCCTTCCAGCCCACTGCCCCTCTCATTCTCACCATTCCCTCCTACCACCCACCCTTAGTTCGCTCCCCAGGAGGCAGCCATTGACTCCACAGACCCCTCCCTTCCACGTTCACCTGGACATCCACCCCACTTACTTCCTCCTCCACCCTTACTCCCTCCTCCACCTTGCTCCCTTTTCTACCCTAGCTCCTTTCCCCCTCCAAACTCTTTCCTCCCTACGGACTGCTTCCTCCCCCTAGACTCCTTTCACCTCTGAACTCCTTCCTCCGCCCAGACTCCTTCCTATCCCTGGACTCCTTCCTCCCCTGGACTCCTTCCCAACTCTGAACCCCTTCCTCCCCCTAAACTCCCTCCCCCCCCGAAGTCCTTACCCCCTCCTAACTCCTTCCTCCCCTGAAGATTTTCTCCCCCGAAGTCCTTTCCCCCAGAGCTCCTTCCCCCCACTCCGAACCCTTTCCATTACACCTTCCTCCCCCTTTGCACCTACTTCCCCAGTTGCTGCATTCTCCCCCATTGCACTCTCCTCCCCCTCATACTGCCCCCTCCCAACCTCACTCCCCCCCAACACCTTCATTTTCCCCCTCCCAACCTCAACCCCTCCCCGGTACACCTTCCTCTCCCAGTCAAACTAAGACCTTCCTCTCCCACCACCCCCACAGCCACCCCCGGTACACCTTCCTCTCCCGCTCACAGCTTGACCTTGCTCTGCCCGCCTCCCCCTCACCGATCATTCGTAGCAGCCCATGGCCAAGACCGTGATGTCCTGAAGCAGACCTGAGACATCAATGGAGATCTCCCACTTTCTGTGAGCTGCTTCACCATGTGCATGAGGATCCACCCAGCATGCGATGCACGTGTTCCTCCAGGGTCCGGTAGCTGTAGGGCTCCAGAATCTTCTGCTCCTTGGATGTCTGCAATCTGAGCAAGTCCCTAACGGTGAGTTCTGACGGCACACTTCTCCAGACGTTTTCTGGGGGGGGTGTGTTTTACCACCGACGTAGCTGTAACTGGCACGGGGGAAACAATTCCGACTGGGCCTTACTTGGCATCCCATTAGCGAGATGCAAAGTGGGGTTCACGTCAGCCTCCAGCGGGATTGGCAATCTGCATGGCGGACACCATCGGATGATCCCGCTGTGCTTTCACGTCAGCGTGAAGCCGATTTTTGGCCTACTTGCCATGTTGTCCCCCACTCACCATGATGCCCAATGCCAATGGAGCCGAAAAATTCCACTGTTAGCTCTGTGCCCACTGACATACATTGGCTCCCATTTTGGAAGATTCTCATCCTTGTTTTCAAATCCCTGCATAGCTTTGTCCTTCCCTGTTTTTGTACCCTCTGCACTCCTCCAATTCTGGCCTCTTGTGCATCCCCGACGTTCATAACTTCAAATTTGAGCCTTGAGCTGCCTAAGCTCAAAGCTCTGGAATTCTCTCTCTAAGTCTCTCTAGCTCTCTCCTCCTATAAGGTGCTCCTTAAAACCTACCTCTCCCTGAACTATTACCTCCTTCTGCAGCCCTGTGTCAAATTGTAACCCACAATCCTTCTGTGAAGCACCTTGGGACGTTTTATTATGTTAAATATGTTACAAAAGGCAAGTTGTTGTGGTTGTTGCAGCATTTGTACTTGTGTACCTGTTCCCATTTACCCGCCCCCCAGCTCTCTCTCTATCTCTGGGAGGTAGTTTCACATCTTCATTGCATTCCCTCCTGAAGACAGCAATTGCAATTAGACACTCATCATGTGGAGTATTGCAGAAATGTGCCAATAGCACAGCACTCGACAGTGCACGGTGTTAAAACACTGCATTGCCTTGGACATTGTGCTTTTTTAATGTTAGTAAAATCCTAAGGAGGCAAAATAAATAGTGAGGTAACTTTGGGCACAGAATGTAGAAATTAAAACCCACAGGCTCTCAGGATCACATCCAGCTCGCTTAGTCATGTCTCTCCGCTAGAGTGTGACACCTTTATTAATTGGTTGCATCTGTCAGCTTCCATTGCATCTGGAAAAGATACAGCCAAGCAAACTGCAACCCAATATTAATAAATTTCTAAATTATTCCAGTTAAAAAAAAAACTGCCCCATTCAAGACATGCTTGCAAAATACTGATTGTCAAATATCACAAGATAAATACATGCAGCTCATTCATCCAATTTTTAAAAACATTTCAAGAAAGATTTGTTTTTACATAGCCTTTTACAAGCTCCAGCCATGTCCCTGTGCATTACAGCCAAAGAAGTAGTTTTGAAGTGTAGACACAGTTGTAATGTAGAAAATGCAGCAGCTAAATTTCACACAGCAAGTTCCCACAAACTGCAACAAGGTGATGAACAGGTAATTTGTGTTTTTTTGTCTGTGATCTTGGTTGAAGGATAAATATTGAGCATGACATCGGGGAGAACTCTATTCTTCTTGGAAGTAGTGCCGGAGATTTTTTTCTGTCCTCCTGAGAGGCTAATTAGTTCAAAGTTTCATACTGCATCTTCCAATGAGAATGAACTTTGCATTTTTTCCTCCATTTTCTTGTGTGAAGAAGCTCTTCCTGTCATATATCTGAAATGGTCAGTTTTCCACTTTAGCTTATCGCCGCTGCTCTAAAATCTAAGTTTACCCTGAAGTGCTCTGGATTTACCTTACGTCTCTTGTCTATCTATATAATGTCCGCTTAGTCATTTCTTTTCAAGAGAATTTCCGTTTCTCCAACTGAATTCTTTGACAATTAGATCAGTGTGTGTCAGCTTGGCTCAGTTAGTAGCACTTTCTTCGCTAAAATCACGTGCTCAATATCAATAATCTAGGCTGACACTTCTGTGCAACACTGAAAGGGGATTGCATTGTTGGAGGTACTGGTTTGCTGATGGGACGTTACACTGAGAGCCTGTTTGCATGTTCGGGTGGGTGTGAAAGATTCTATGGCACGAATGAGAAACAGAGAATTCCTCCGTCAGCCAGCACTGCTGAAATGAAGCCATTAACTGATTAGTCACCTCATCTGTTGTCTATAGGACTTGGCTGTGTAAAATGTCTGTGAGGCAAATTGAGAAGTCCTAGGAATGCACAAAGATGCTTTTTTGTTTAATCATTCGCAGGATGTGGCTCAGCATTTATACCCATCCCTAATTGCCATTGAGAAGGTGGTGGTGAACTGTCTTCTTGAGCGGTTGCAGTTCCTGTGGTGTAGGTACACCCACCGTGCTGTTAGGGAAGAAGCTCCAGGATTTTGACCCAGCGACAGTGAAGTAAAGGTGATATATTTCCAAGTCAGGATGGTGTGTGGCTTGGAGGGAACTTCCAGGTAGTGGTGTTCTCATGCGTTTGACACCCTTGTCCTTCTAGATGGTAGGTGTTGCAGGTTTGGGAGGTAAAATGTTGCAGAAGCCTTAGTAATCTGCTGCAGCACAACTTGTAAATGGTACACACTGCCGCCACTGTGCGTCAGTAGTGGAGGGAGTGAATGTTTAAGGTGGTTGATGGGGTGCCAATCAGACGGACTGCTTTGTCTTGGATGGTGTCAAGCTTCTTGAGTGTTGTTGGAGCGGCACTCATCCAGGCAGGTGAAGAGTATTCCATCACACTCCTGAGATGTACCTTGTCGATGGTGGACAGGCTTTGGGGAGTCAGGGGATGAGTTACTCTCTGCAGAATTCCCAACCTCTGACCTGCTCTTGTAGCTACAGTTTTATATGGCTGGTCCAGGATGTCAACCCCAGGATGTTGATAACGGAGGATTCAATGATACATAAATGCAAGTTCTTTCTCTCTGTGGCTTACCTGACTTTATGCCCTGATGACCAAAGTTGAATATGGTGTTGAAAATCGAGTCTGATCAGGTTTTGCCTGATCACAGTTTTAATACATTTGACTGATATGAATTAGTAAGAGAAAGTAGTATTTGGTTTGATGTTAAAATGTTAAATACCTCAGTACCACCATCTGCAGATATCTTCCTATTTCACATTTAGTTCACAGAATCACAGGATCACAGAATTTTCATGGCATAGAAGGAGACCATTCAGCCCATCATGTCTGCACCAGCTCTCCAGCTGATCATTATGACTTAGTGCCATTCTCCTGCCTTTTCCCTGTACCCTCGTGCATTGTTTTTATTCAAATAATCATCTAATGCCCTCTTGAATGCCTCGATTGAACCTGCCCCCACCACACTTCCAGGCAGTGCATTCTAGACTCGAACCACTTGCTGTGTGAAAATGTTTTTTTCTCACATCACATTTGCTTCTTTTGCAAATCACTTTAAATCCATGCCCTCTCGTTCTCGATCCTTTTACGAGCGGGAACAACTTCTCCCTATCTACTCTGTCCAGCCCCCTCATGATTTTGAACACCTCTATCAAATCCCCTCTTAGCCTTCTTCTCTCCAAGGAGAACAGTCCCAACCTCTTCAATCTACCCTCATAGCTGAAGTTTCTCACCCTTGGAACCATTCTTGTAAACCTCATCTGCACTTTCTCCAATGTGTTCACATCCTTCCTATAATGTGGTACCTAGAACTGTACACAATACTCCAGCTGAGGTCTAATGAGTATCTTACAAATAAATTCAGCACAACCTCCCTGCTCTTGTACTCTATGCTCCTTTTAATAAAGCCCAGGATACTATATGCTTTATTAACTGTTCTCTCCAGCTGTCCTGCCACCTTCAATGATCTATGCACATATGCACCCAAGTCTTTCTGCTCCTGCACCCCGTTCAAGATTTCACCCCTTATTTTATATTGTCTGTCCATGTTCTTCCTACCAAAATGCAACACCTCACACTTCCCCACGTTGAATGTCATCTGCCACCTATCTGCCCACTCCACCAACTTGCCGGTGTCCTTTTGAATTTCGACACTGTCCTCCTCAGAGTTTTTTAGTTATTCTGATACCATCTTCAGTAATATCTATGGCATCCATTTTCCCTTGAAAATTGTAGCACCATGCAATTCTGAATATTTCTAGTTTGTTTCCTTATTCTTTCATGGGATTTGGGCGTTGCTGGCAAGGCCAGCATTTGTTGCCCATTACTGCTGCCACTGTGCATCCTTGTTGGAGGGAGTGAATGTTTAAGTTAGTCGATGGGGTGTTGAGCTTCTTGAGTGCTGTGGGAGCTGCAATCATTCAGGAAGTGAAGAGTATTTGATCACACTCCTGGCTTGAACCTTGTAGATGGTGGACAGGCTTTGGGGAGTCAGGAAGTGAGTTACTCGCCTCAGAATTCCCAATCTCGCATCGTATACACAGTATTTATATGGCTAGTCCAGTTCAGTTTCTGGTCAATGGTAACCCCCAGGACGTTGATCGTGGGGGACTCAGTGATGGTAATACCATTGAATGTCAAGGGGCGATGGTTAGATTCTCTCTTGTTGGACATGGTCTTTGCCTGACACTTGTGTAGCGCGAATGTTATTTCCCACTTATCAGTCCAAGACCGAGTGTTTTGAATTCTTGCTACGTATTGGCACAGACTGCTTCATTATCTGAAGAGTTACGAATGGTGCTGAGCATTGTGCAATCATCAGTGAGCATTCCCACTTCTGATCTTATGATAGAAGAAATATCGTTGATGGAACAGCTGAAGATGGTTGGGCCGAGGACACTACCCTGAGGAACTCCTGCAGTGATGTCCTGGAACTGAGATGACTGACCTCCAACAACCACAACCATCTTCCTTTGTGCTAGGTATGACTCCAACCAGCGGAGAGTTTTCCCCCTGATTCCCACTGACTTCAATTTTGCTAGGGCTCCTTGATGCCACACTCGGTCAAATGCGGCTTTGATGTCAACTGCTGGGGTTCTGAATGCAAGTCATTAATATAGATTAGGAAAGAAGTCTCAGTTTATGAGACACTCTACTTCACCCTCAATGTCACTCCTCTAACTCCCTTAGATACCCATCTCTTCCATTCCTTTGGTAAATTCCTGATTGAGGATCAGACTTTGTTTTTTTCTGAGGAATCAAAGGCTTCTTGGAAATCTGAGTAGCACTGCAATATATAGTGGTGATTTGGTATGTCACTCCCTCAGAACAGTCAAATAGGTTAGTGAGGCAACATGATCATCTCCTGAAGCCACATGTTATGTTCTGAAGCAAGGCAGCGGGTGATGTACCAGAAGCACTGGGTTACTGCTGTATTGTGGTGGGACAAGGGTTCCCAGTGGGAACTGGGTAGTTGTGGTAATCTTCAATTTGAGGTGTCGCACCCCTGGAGAGACAGTCGCTTGCTATGTAGCAGCCTTAAAACAATTGGCGGAGCGCTGTGAGTTCAGGACGTCGATTAATGACAAGTTAAGAGACCGATGAGTGTGTGGGATTGATGAAGACGCGATTCAAAAAAGGTTGTTGTCAGAAACAAATTTAGACATCAGCAAGGCGCTGGAGTTGGCGCTCGCAATGGAGAGCACAGTCAGGGATCCAGAAGCAATCAAGGGAGCACAAAATAGCGCCGTTCTTCACTTCGGGAGGGAGGTACCGGTTTGAAATGATGCGGAAGCGCAGGGCTCTGCGGAGAGGCAGGAAACAGCCACCATTAACAGACCAGCAATGGTTTACCAAATAAATCCCAGGCAGGATTGGAACCAGACAGCCTACAAACGAACGGCAATCTAAAAGAACCGAGTGTTACTACTGCCATCACGATGGGCACATTATGCAATATTGTAAAGACAGGTTGGGACAGAATTTCAAACAGAAAGGCAGAAATCGTGAAATCCACATAATAGAGGAACCAGAAGAAACAGAGTCAGATATTTACTCGCAACACAACTTAAAAATGGTTAAAACAGAGCCAATCTATGTGAAAGTGGAAGTCAACGGAAAACCCATCCGAATGGAGGTGGATACAGGGGCATCCACGACAGTCATAGGGGAACATACACTTAAATGCCTGAATGGAGGAGGCCACTCACTAAATCTGGAAAATTCAGATGCTAAATTAAAGATGTACACTGGCAAAGACATATGAGTAAGAAGTATATGCAAGGTTCCAGTACAGTATGGAAGCCAATCTGCTAATTTACCCCTAATGGTGATAGCAGGCAAAGGACCAAGTCTCCTCGGAAGAAACTGGTTAAGAGAGATCAATCTTGAGAGATTACTGAGATCTCAATCAGAAGCAGGAAATGTTGCTGTTTGAAAAAAGGAGCATGTGAAGACTCAACAAAAGGAATTCGTGGAGCTGATGCCTCAGGACAGAGTTTGAGTTGAAGTGGGTAACCTCCAAAAAGGAAAAGAAAAACTGAAGGACCTTCGCATGTTGCAAGATTCCCTCAGATCCCAATTTGTACCACTAAAAAGGTGTGAGGAAGGACAGGAAGAATTCATCATATCTCAGGCTGAGATGAAGAATAAATTAGCCGAGAAAGCACAGCAATGCTTAATTGTCCTGGAAACAACTAACAAATATAAAAAGGAAATGGAACGGCTGAAGAATCAGCTACGTGGAAGCCAAGAAGCTTTAAAAATAGAGACTCCTGAGTTTTCAAAGGAGCTGACAGACGAGGAAATGATGGAAAACTCAACCACTGAGTTCACTCAAATTGAGTTTATACCTAAACCTAATCCGGCTAATAGGGAAATTGAAAAGGAAGCCGAGATTAAAGTCAGCGCTGTCAAGAAGAAAACCCATCAAAAGAAGACACATAGAAAGAAAAAACGGAATTGCTAACAAGTCCCTGGAATTTTTTTTTTTTAACAGAACAGGCAGCTGATCATTCCGTGTTGAATTTAGCCTTGCTCAACATCCTGATTCTCAGAACCTGCCTGATGGTTGCCCTTTATATTGGTGAGCTAGGCGGGGGGGGGCAGCAGGAGTGCAGGCGATGGGGCCTGGAACAGAGTGAAAACATTCCTGTTGGAGTCTACACCATAGGTAGACGGAACTCCCCTTGATTTGGAAGAACCTGTAGGATCTGTTGAGCTTGAAAGAGTTGAAGAGACAAACTTACAAGTTCCTACTGGAGAGCCTAGTGGACAGATAACTCCTGAGAGGGAGGCCTCGGGTAAACCATGCGAAGTCGTAGAACTACAACGGTCGGCACTTTTGAAGAAGCCTCCAGAGTGACTGAATTTGTAAATAGTTTATTTATGTAAGCAGTTAATATATTGTAAAGATCGTAAATTGTACTTTCAAGTAAAGGGGGAGGGATGTGATAATCTGAGGTGCAATACACCTTTAAGAGAATGTGTGCAGATTGACCACGTCACTGTATGACCCAATTGCTGTGTAGCGCGGGCTACAATGTTAAGAGTAGTTTAGAGTAGGGTCTGGATGCAGAAGCACACATCATGTTAGTGCTCTATTATCTGTGTAAATAAACAGCATGTGCTTCATCTTATATTGGCCTCGGCACCTGCAGTATATTGTTACCAACTCACCAGCCATTAGATAGGTGTGCAACTGTGATCACGAGCAAAGTGACCCAAATGTAGAAGATAAGAGTAGTGTTGGGTAGCATTGCCGGGATAGGTCATGATTGCACGTCGACCATTTTCTATAGGGATGGAATGGGAACGAGATGTTTGCTGTCTAATTACTACTCTCTATGCGGTCTGTAATACCAGGAACAGGCAGCCAGCCTCACCCTTCAGCTGCAGAATGAGGGAGAGCTGCGGAAGGATGAAGCCAATAAGGACTAGAAGAAAACACAGCACAATAAATCAGCTCCGATTGGAGTCCAGCCGCTCCACAGGATAAAATAAACGGTCTTGCTTCTTCGCGCCATGTTGGGATTCGACACGCTCTTGGGGTTTTGGAGGAGGGGACACTGACTCCCCCTTATGCAACTGAGACTCACACCAATGCCTGCACCCAGATTCGAACCTGACCCTCAAGGATCTATGCTTACTGGGGAGAGTTCTCTTTAATGTCAGGTCTTGAGGGCTAAAAATAATTTTAATGAATTGGATTGTCACTATTGCTGGTTCCAGCTGTGGTGGTTTTGATGGAACATATTAATGGAAGTCATTAGTGGATAGAAGCCAGGTTAATGCCAACAAGCAAATCTGACAAGAGTTTGCAAGAACTTTGAAATGCATGTCGGAATGTTCTTAAGAAAAACGATACCCACCGTTCGCTACATCAATGGAAATCTAATTTTACAAATTGTGTTTTGATATTGATATAGAGTATAGCCTATTCATTAAGGTATAAATACAATTACCAGAACTGACACTTCCTGGACTAACTAGAGTTTCAAAAGACTGTCTTTCCATTTCTTGTTTTGTCATACCTACTCCGGGAAACAAAACATTCAAATGAATTCCGATAAACTCATCATGCAGGCATCGGGCTGTGATTCAACTTTAATATTTTATCCTAGAGTAAAATGTTCTGGTATTATTCATGTTTTAACTCACTCCCACTAAACACGGCGATTTGTACTAATTACGAACAGCCCTGACTAAGTTATAGGCTGACTGTGCAAGGAGCAGCAGATGCAAAACCCATGTCCCCCCGCGTTCTGGTGCAGTGCGTCTCCCACACATTGTTGGGTTCAGTAACTCCTCCAAGACACTTCCAGTGATTATGCATCGGCAATCAATCCTTACACACCATGCCAAGACAAATAGTAAAAAAAGATGGTTAAATTAATTATAGGAAGTTGAAAAAAAAGAAACCCAGGAATGTTGGAAATTTAACAAATGGGAAGTCACAGCCAGTTCTGAAGACATAAAATGTTAATCTGTCTTTTAGCTTTTGGATACTGATTGACTTTTCCAACATTTTCGGCTTTTGTGAGAGATAGTTGAGTGATCTTGAAAAACGCCACCTGATGCCAAATGGCCTCCTTTAGAAGGAGGGTGTGGGGTGGCGGGGTTAATGGCACAACTCTCCCCTATAAGATGGGCTGAATGTTTGTTTGCTTGGTACTCTCTGTTATTGATACCAGTATTCGTTGCTGTAATATGTCTTTAAGGGATGTCAGCACGACAGCACTAGAAGGGAAGAGCGTCATGTGATCCAGTCTTAGTTTAGCTTTTGCTTTGAGTAGAGCACAGACACAGCTCTGATGTTGTCAAGCTTTATATCGATGTATAACTGTTCACATGAGCCTAGTCTTAATAAATAGACCCATAACGTGTTTACCAAATCCTTTATGAGCGATTGGTGTCTTGTGTCCTATACAGTAAATAGGCCCAAGGATTATATCATTACAATAACATGACATCTTTGTCCTCCACTACCAGCGTCTGTGCCTGCTGTGTGTACCTTCTACAGGACGCACTGGAGCAACTCAACAAATTTACTTCAGCAGCACCACCATTCCTTACAACCTCTGCCTAGCGTTGATGAAGAGTAATGGGCGGAACTTAATGGAGCCCACTGGAGCAGGCATGGTGGCCGGGTTGGGGGTGGGGAAGGGAACTAGGGGTATCAGACAGGAGGATCCCCATCCGATTTCCAGCCTTGGGAAACCTGTCTTTAATTTGGTGGGGGCAGAAGGGCCCAACACATGATTCCCACCCGCTGACAGTGGGATGCCAATTAGGCTCATTGATGAGTCACTTAAACTCAGTTATTCTGGAGTCCACTGGGATTTTATGGTGTCTCAGGGATTTAATGGGTCTCCTACACCTTCTGAAAGACACCCAGCAAACCCTGTCAGTTTGTCCGGCCTGGGAGGGGGGGGTGGGGTGTTGGGGGGTGGGGGGGGTGGCGGGGGTGGGTCCCTTGTTACGAACATGCATACGAACATACGATCACCAGCACTCAGTGCTCGATTGAGGCACCTGGCATCAGGAAAGGGAGGGGCCACTGAAAGCCATCCCTCCTGCTTGCATTCGAACCCCCTGCCCTTCCCTCACTGGTGACCCCCTTCCCCACAATCCTCATCCCACCCCTCACCACTCCTAGTTGTGCTGCTGGCAGTGGCCTCTGATTGGCCTACAGCTGCGGGGGCTGGGATTTCCGCCTTACTGGGGGCTTCATTGTGTGGCCTCTTAAGTGCCTGATTGCACTTAAATAGAGTCGGACCCCCCCAAACAGAAGTGATGTGGGACTCCCACCTGTTCTCCAACTGGTGGGGTTGGGGAGAAAGAGGGTTCACCATCACACAAACTAAATTCCATCCAACGTGTGGGAACGCCATTACTTCCAATTTTCTCTCTAAGTCACGCATTATCCTGACTGGACATCACTGGTCCCCGATACCCTGGAGATCCCTACCTAATACACCATCACCTCAATGGAAATAACTGGAGACAGTGCAGAGTGCTGCATAGGAAAACAAATGGAAAAAATATTTGAATGACGCCTTGAAGGTTTTAAAAATTCAGCGGAGGATTGATGCCAGGCATTGAAAGAGGAAAGTGTCAGCGCTGCCAGTGTACCCTGCAAGACCACAATGGGCATCATGGGCAAATCCCCTTAGCAACCCACGATCACACTCCCATACATGCACATGCTCAGATTCTGGGGAAAAGAATAAATTGTCTGGATGTGTGCTGGATGAAAATTAAAATAATACAAGTTATTGTTTGCGCTCAATTAATTTATTGTTGATTTTCTAACTATTCTTCCATTATTTTTGCTGATTTTAACTGCTGGTAAAATATTCTGCCTCAGCACATTGCTATGTAAAAGTTAACATCAATAGCATCACTGCTCTGACTGGAATTTCCCCATTTTAGCTCGTTCTTTTTTCCGTTTCTCTGTTTCTTTCCGATCCTGTCTCTCTAACTTCTCTGTTTCTTTCTCCAAATTCCTCACACTTAGTGCCTCATTCTCTTTCTATCTTCCTGTTTGTGTGTTTTCCTGTTCCTCTTGATCGAAACAGGCTTATATTTTGTCAACAAATAAAAATGTTATTTTAAACGCTGGGAGACTCAATGGCCTGTGAAATGATTAGATATGGAGGTTGAGGCGCACTGCACAGACCCACCAGTCAGCACCTCCACTTGATTTTTATCAGGATTATCTCAATGACCCTTGATTTCAAAGTTTTTTTAAGAGCCAGCTCGATTGTGGTCTTACTACTTAAGTGGTATCTAATTAGGAAAAAGATTTACCTTTTGTTAAATTGAATTGATTTTGACAAAAAGCAATTTTCTATTTAAAAACATAATAGTGCATCTGGTACTATGGGTACAGGGATATTAAAGACTTGTTTTCATCTTTTACATCTTACATATATATCCTTATGAAGATAGGCCTGAGGCCTCCAGCTGAAAGTGTCATTACATCACCAGGTATATATTCTGAAGTAATGGGTTATAAACTAATGACCAAGTTCAGCCCCAAATTAACCCTGATGGAAGAATACTCTCGATGTGACTGCTGAGCTCAATACATATCTCCAGCAAATGGAACAGCAATCTTGAATATTGTGCCCAGATTAAGGATGTTGTAAATCAGCATATTAACTATTAATCATAAACAGGATCCCAGTTAGAGTCTAAGCCCATGGCTCTCATCCACACCCCACTTGTATTCTCATGGTTGCAGTCCTGAGAATCACAGTGAGAATTCTTATGAGTGAGAAGAGTACTTATGCAAAAATACCATTTTGTTAGAAAGGAGGGAGCACGTATGGGATTGGATCTCGGTGGGGCGTAGGTGACCAGCAAAGAAAAGGGTTGGGAACCTGTGGGATAAAAGATTCTCACTCCTTTGAAAGGCTAGTGAGTAAAAGCACAGTCTAATAGAGCACGAAAACCATACATAGCACAAGATCCCAACTTGGAGTTCTAACTTGGTGTAAAATCAGACAGCAATTGCTGCCCAGGTGAAAAATCAAAGGGTGTGTTTCAATGAGAAAGAGTGGATTTTAATCGCTCCACCATTGCTGACCATGCATTCAACTGCCTAGATCCTAAGCTTTGGAATTCCCTCCCTACACCACTGTGCCTCCCTAGCTTTCTTTCCTCCTTTAAGATTCTCCTTGACCAAGCTTTTAGCTATCTGTCCTAACATCCATCCTAATATCACCTTATAAGTCTTGGTGTCTAATCTTCCTGTATGAAGTGCCTTGTGACCTTTTATTATGTTAAAGGCACTATATAAATGCAAGTTGTTGTTATTTATGAAATTAAGTTCTCTTTTATCTGCTGTCTACAACCTGCCTATAATCCTGAATGAGATCAACAACAATAAAAACAGATTATCTGATCATTTATCACATTGCTGTTGTGGGATCTTGCTGTGCACAATTTGGTTGCTGTGTTTCCTACATTACAACAGTGTCAATGCTACAAAGTTACTTCACTGACTGCAAACCACTTTGCCATGTCCTTGTGTTGTGAAAGTATTTGAATGCAAGTCTTTCTTTCTTAATAACACAAGTAAACAGTCCCAGTTGTCATAACAAAATGTCAAACATTTACCCAAAATCAAATGGATTGCAATTCATGTCAGTTGGAGTAGATACATGGCACAATATTCATCCCTATACCAACATACCAAGGAGGAATATTGTGATTGAGGATAGTCTCCATCAATGGGATTGTGTGTGGAGAGGACAAAATAATGTCACTCTGGTATGGAATTATTAGAGGAGTATTTTACTTAAGGGAATAGTATTCAAGGCTTGAATATTTGAACCACTGTGATAAATTCCAACACACATCATCCAATATTCCACGCAAGATTCACATCAGTGCAAAGCAGGGTAAGTGTCCAGGTTGCCTCAACTGTCACAATCCTATTAGTGGGACCAATTTAAGAACAAGCCTTGAGAAGGAGTCACACCAAATATTTCTAGCTTTAATAACTCCCATCCTCCAAAACAGGAAAGATTCAGATCAAGTACCCATTCTTCCTTGAAAGGACAGGTTGAAAATCAGCCAACTACTGCAACAACAGCAATTTGCATTTATATAGCAACGTCAATGCAGCAAAACATTCCCAAGGTTGTTCACAGGAGCACTTTCAAACAACATTTAACACGGAGCCACTTAAGGACATTTTAGGGTAGATGAGCAAACACTTGGTCAAAAAGGTAGGTTTGTCTTAAAGGAGGAGAGATAGTGAAATAAATAGAGGCAGAAAGGTTTAGGGAGGGAATTCCAGAGCTTAGGCACTAGGCAGCTGGAGGCATTGGCTGCTAATGGTGAAACAGTAAAAGTCGGGGATGCAAAAGAGGCCAGAATTAGAGGAGCACAGACATCTTGTAGGGCTGGAGAAGCTGATGGAGATAAAGAGGGACAAGGGCATGGAGGAATTTACAAAGGGAAAAACCACAAGTACCCAAAGCAGATAGCTCTCCAGCCCTGAGAAAGCTCAGTGAGGCTGAACTGACACGAATTCTGTTTATGGAAATATATAGGGTTCCTTCTTAAAGAGCATGTCTCATCATCCATAGTCCTTTGGCACTGGGAGATGGCATTACATCTCCTGAGGGAGATATAGGAAGGATGCTGTCAAACATTGTTCTGTAAAGGTTTCCAGAGAATTGTGGCTCCACAAAATGATTCAAAAACTCATAAGGACCTAATCCTTCTGCACAACTCCAGAAAATAAGAGGGTGACATCCGGAAACCATCTTAAGGATTAATTGCATGAAAGAGATGGAATGGAGTCCCCTAGATTTGGAGAGGAAAAAAAAGTAATTGTTACAAGCTGAATACAACTGAGTTCATGATTGGAAACATTTGCTGGGGATATGTCTTATCATCACTAAAGCGTGGAGGTTTTCTTTGATTTCAAATTAGGTCAATTTTCTCTTAAACGATCAAGATAAAAAGATGGACGATAAAACCCTTGGTCTCCAAAGGGTTAATTAACATCCTTGACACTGTTTTCATGTCTAACCTTTCATTTATTTTTCCTTCAAAGATGTGGTGGCAGGTCATGTATTGGACGTCAATCGAACCCTATTGAATCTTCTTCTGCTCAGGTTTCACACAGCAGTCGCCTTGTAGATTCCTGTGTTACGTGATATGGTTGATATTGTAGCTCGTCATTAATTAGCCATTCCTACACTATATCTGTTATTGCCTGGGAAAGAACTTCGCTCAGGAGATTTGTGACTTCTCTCATGCCCTCCCCTGCGCCACCCCCTTCACCCCCCACCACCACCACCCAGTCCCACCTGTTTGTAGTTTTTAGGGTTTGGCAACCAAAGATTGGTTTTATTCTCGCTGTATTGAAGAAATAGCTTCATCATTTGGATTGTTGAAAGCAAACTTGACCTGTAATCATTATTTAATGACATCGCTGTACAGCATGCTCCAGAATACATTTGAGTTAAAAGTTAAATGAAGTATGTCTTTTTTTCCAGGAGGTCACAATGTCAATCATGTAATGGAATACAGTCCTAATTTGCATATCCAGTGTCAGTATTAAACACTCTCAGGTCAGGTAGCTCAGAGTAATGCCTGTTCTGCACTATACCCCCAAGCAATCACAGGTCAGATGGCTCAAGGGTTAGATGTAAGGTGACAGCTCCTCTGCAGTGGCTTGTCAGGCACTGCCAGGTCAGGAAGTCTACATGTTACATTCAAATTAACTTTCCCTCTGCAATGTCTAATCAAGTTCTCGTTTGGTGCGTAAGTTAGATGCAAGCTAAAGCTTCCTTTACACTAACTCAACAGGGTTCTGCAACGCTGTCGTCAGAGGATCAGTTCCTAGCTCACTACTGGGATTGCCATTTCCAAAATTGTGCGCAGTTTGGGTGCGCCTGAGAATACCAGAGGGAAATAATCTACTTTTGGGAGCGCGGTGAAGAGCATTGCATTCTGTGAGCATCTATCAGAACATTGGCCACTGAGGACTGTAAGCACGTTATGTAGTCCATAATGGGTGTGGATTCTCTACATTCCAACAAGGGCTCCCTGTTTACAATGCGCTGTGTTAGGAGTAAAGTGGAAACCTACCTTTCGGTGCCAATTAGCTCCAAATTATTGTAATTTTTATGTCTTAGATTTGTGGCAGATAAGAAATAGATTGGGACTCCTGAAAATCATTGACTAACTGAAGCTGTGCGTAAAGCTAGGCTCCAAAGCTGAAAATACTTAGCAGGTCAGGCAGCATCTGTGGAGAGAGAGGCCAAGTTAACATTTCACATTGATGACCTCTCGTCAGAACTCAGGCTGATGACCTGAAATGTTAACTCTGTTTCTCTCTCCGCAGATGCAGCCTGACCTGCTGCGTATTTCCAGCATTTTCTGTTTTTATTTCAGATTTCCAGCATCCGCAGTATTTTTCCTTTCAGTAACACAACCGACTACTTTCCACGTCTTTTACTTCTCTCCACCCCTTCGTCCGGTCGGGAAAATAATTGGCTAAAACTATCTTTGGGCACTGAACTCAGATTGATTTATTGGGAGGAATCTTGCTTTCTTTCATTCCTAGAATGTTTCAATATTTGTTCTTTCAGGCTAAAATTTCTGACAAATTTTGAGGAAAAATCTTAGAATTGAACTCTCAGTTAAAATAATGGATTAGGGAATAGAACAAAACTACATTATCGTTTTGAAAAATCTCCAGGAGGCACACTAATCCTGAAAATTGATGATTCTGCTCCGCCACCTTAACAGTGGTGGAGCAGAACTCCCCCAGTGCTGACATGTAACAGCCACTCATAATGGCTGTACTGATACAGCAGTGCCTATAGGTGAATGAGATGTGGAACACGCTGCATTGGCCAGCTAGGAGGAATGCTTGGGTAGCAATGTGGTTCTGTTATCCAGCAGCTTGGGTTAATAATTGGGGGCATAAATTCAAATCCCAACAGTTCAATTGGTGAATTTTAAACCCAATTAATTAAGTAAATCTGAAATAACATAATGGCCAGAAAACCACAAGATTGTTGTAAAAATCTATCTACCTCACTAGTGTTCTTTAGGGAAGGAAATCTGCTGTCCTTATCCAGTCTGACTCCAAACCCACAGCAATGTGGTTGACTCTTGACCACCCTATGAAATGGCCTGACTGTTCATCAATGAATGAGAAGAAAAGCCTGAATAAAGAATCGTTCAAAACTTTTGCGAGCAGGTATTTGACCTTTCCAAATTTAGTGGGCTCCACTTGCGCCACCTTGAAGCTACTGTATGCCTGAAAGGACACTGGGGGCACCAGAGGCAGCAATTCCTGTCTGAGCCATCCTGCCTGTTCCATTTGTTTCAGTGACATGCCAGTCAAAGGGGGCAGAAGGAACCGCCCCCTTGACCCACCCCAAAAACCCTGGCACTGCACAAACTGGCGCAAATCAGGGCACACTCCAAAGTCCAATTCCACTTGCCATGATTGCAACCATTCTGGTGAGAAAGAAAAAGTCCAAGGGACGGACACACCATCCGTGGTTAACTGGAAAGGTTAAAGAGAGTGTCAAACTTAAAGAGAAAGCATATAATTGTACAAAGACAGGTGGAAGGCTGGAAGAATGGGCAGAATATAAGGAACAGCAAAGAATGACTAAAAGACTAATAAGGAGGGAAAAATTAGGGTATGAGAGAAAGCTAGCCAGAAATATACAAACAGTTAATGAGAGTTTTTATAAATATTTAATAAAGAAAAGAGTTAACAAAGTGAGTCTGGAGAATTGATAATGGAAAACAAGGCAATGGCAGATGAATTGGACTGGTATTTTGCATCAGTTTTCACTGCAGAGGATACAACTGGCATCCCAGAAGCAGGTGTAAATGAGGAAATGGAAGTGGGGAAGGAAGTCAGGAAAATTACAGTCACCAGGGAAGTGGTACCATGTAAATTGTTGGAGCTGCGGGCTGACAAGACCCGGGCGCTGATGGACTTCATCCTAGCATCTTAAAAGAAGTGTCTAATGAGATAGTTGGTTTTAATTTTCCAAAACTCCCTAGATTCGGGGAAGGTCTCATTAGATTGGAAGATAGCAAATGTAACACATTTTTCAAAAAGGGAGGGAGACTGGAAACCAGGAAACTACAGGCCAGTTAGCTTAACATCTGTCATAGGGAAAATGTTGGAAGATATTATTAAGAAGTTATAGCAGGGCACTTGGATAAGCTGAAGGTCATCAGCCAGAGTCAACATGGTTTTGTGAAAGGGAAATCATGTTTAACCAACTCATTGGAGTTCTTTGAGGAAGTAATATGTGCTGTGGATAAAGGGGAACCAGATGTACCGCACTTAGATTTCCAGAAAGCATTTGATAAAGTGCCACATCAAAGGTTATTGTGGAAAATAAAAGCTCACGGTATAGAGGGCAACATATTGGCATAGACAGAGGATTGGCTGGATAACAGGAAGCAGAGAGTAAGCATAAATAGGTCTTTTTCAGGTTGGCAAATTGTAACGAGTGGTGTGCCACCGGGATCAGTGCTGGGACCTCAACTGTTCACAATTTATATAAATGACTTGGATGATGGGATTGAAGGAATGGTTGCCAGATTTGCTGATGGCGCAAACATAGGTAGGAAAGTGAGTTGTGAAGAGGACATAAGGAGGCTACAAAAAGATATAGATAGGTTAAATGAGTGGACAAATATCTGGCAGATGGAGTATAATATGTGCAAATATGAAATTGTTCATTTTGGCAGGAAGAATAAAAGTGAAACATATTATCTAAATGGTGAGAGATTGCAGCGCTCGGAGGTGCAGAGGGATCTGGGTCCCTAGTGCATGAATCACAAAATAGTATGCAGGTACAGCAAGTAATTAGGAAAGCTAATTGAATGTTATCATTTATTGTGAGGGGAATTGAATACAAAAGTAGGGAGGTTATGCTTCAGTTGTACAGGGTGCTAGTGAGACCACATTTGGAGTATTGTGTAAAGTATTGGTCACCTTATTTAAGGAAGGATGTAAATGCATTGGAAGCAGTTCAGAGAAGGTTTACCAGGCTAATACTTGGAATGGATGGGTTGTCTTATGAGGAAAGGTTGGACAGACTAGGGTTGTATCCGCTGGAGTTTAGAAGAGTAAGAGGCAACTCGATTAGAACATATAAGTTACTAAGGAGTCTTGACAGGGCGGATGCGGAGAGGATGTTTCCTTTTGTGGAAGAATCTAGAACTAGGGGTCATTGTTTAAAAATAAGGGGTTGCCCATTTAAAACAGAAATGAGGTGAAATTCTTTCACTCAGATTCATGAGTCTTTGGAACTCTTTTCCTGATAAGGTGGTGGATGCAGAGTCTTTGAAGGCAGAGGTGGATAGATTCTTGGTAAGCAAGGGGGTGATAGGTTATTGGGGATAGGTGGGATGCAGATTTCAGGTTCCTATCAGATCAGCCATGATTTTATTAAATAGCGGAGCAGGCTCAAGGGGCTGAATAGCCTACTCCTGCTCCTTGTTCACACGTATGTTCATAACCCAATGCCAAACACGTCATGGATTTTTAGGACCGTGACACGCAGGCTTCAATTGGGTTAAGAGAGAGAGGAACCTCAGATGGTTCAGTCATTTCCCATGGTGTCATTTAGGAACATATGAGCAGGAGTAATGCCTGCTCTACCATTCAATATGGTCATAGCTGATTATCCACTTCAATGCCTTTTTCCTACACTATCCCCATATCCCGTTATGTTATTGGTATTTAGAAATCTGTCAATCTCTGCTTTAAACATACTCAATGACTGAGCTTCCACAGCCCCCTGGGTAGAGAATTCCAAAGATTCACAACCCTCTGAGTGAAGAAATTTTAGCTTCCCCCTTATTTTGAAATTGTATTCTCTGGTTCTAGACTCCCCAGCCAGGGAAAACATCTTACCTGCATCTACCCTGTCTATCTATCCCTTGAAGTATTTTGTAGGTTCCAATAAGATCACCTCTCATTCTTTGAAACTCTAGAGAATACAGGCCCAGTTTCCCAAATCTCTCTTCATAGGATAGTCCCGCCATCCCGGGAACAAGTCTGGTAAACCTTCATTTCATCCCTCTATGGCAATAATATCCTTCCTAGGGCTAGGGGACCAAAACTGAACACAGTACTCCAGGTGCGGTTTAACCAAGCTTCCATACAAATGAAGCAAGACTTCACAACTCCTGCATTCAAATCCTCTTGCAATAAAAGCTAACATACATTAGCCTTCCTTTCAAAGCCAACATCTAATTAAACACTGTTCTGTAGATTGTCCCGGCTTAAACCTTCCATTTTCCTAAGTATGTTCAATTATTAGCTTTAGCATGTCACAAGGGAGATTCCAGGAGTACTTTCAGAAAGTTCACCTGGCACCATCTGTAATGTAAAACAAAAGTGCATTTGTTGTTTCAAATTTATCTTATTGCATCTTTACAATTCACCCCAATCCCATCTATGTTGGAAGCCGCCATTTTATGAGTAATGAATCTGTGATCCTACACATTGATGCAATTTCTAAGCCAAATCAAAGGAAAGGAGGAACATAGGTGCAGGAGTAGACCATTTGGCCCTTTGAGACTGCTCCACCATTCAATAAGATCATGGCTGATAAGGCTAAGGTCTCAGCTCTGCTTTCCTGGTCTGCCTCCCATAACCCTTGACTCCCTTGCCTAAAAAACACCTAACTCTGCCTTGAATAAATCCAAAGGCCCAGCCTCCACTACTTTCTGGGGAAGAGAATTCTATACAGCAACAACCATTTGGGAGAAAAAGTTTCTTCTCATCTCTTTCTTATTTTTAAACTATGTTCCCTAGTTTTAGTCTCCCCGAGAAGAGGAAACATCCTATGGGTGTCCACCCTATCAAGTCCCCTAAGGAGGCCTAGAATTTCCCTAACAAATACCTTGTCACCCTGTCCCTCCCGAAATTGTGTCATTTCACAAAGTATTTTCCTGTTTCTCCTCTTCCTAAGCCTATAAGGAAGAAGCTGCCTCCATTGATTATTTTGTTTTGCTGTTTTGTATGTTGTTGCTTTTCACTTTGGAACCATCAAAATCAGAATTAGGTTGGTCAGTGAGTGACAGGCTCCCTGCAGAGCTCTTTAAAGGTCGATCCCACCATAATGGAGGTGTAATGTTTGCCAGTGACTGACAACCTCTTTATTGGAAGATAAAATATCACTCAATGAGTGACAACCTCATTAGACTGGCAAGTATGCTGGTGGCCAGTTTCAATGTAACGGCAAACGTAACATTGGTTGGTGAGTGGCAATTAATCAAAATGGTGGCTGGGTTTTCCGTTTAAGGTGTCACTTCTTTGTGCCCGCCTGGTTTTATAAACAGTCGAGGCTTCAACTAATATGGATGCACTGGGGGAGCAAAGAGAGGGAGGGGCTTGATAATAAAACACTGCATTTCATGGAATATATTGAAAAATCCACAAGTGAAATGCGCAGATCTTTTAAGTGGGTTAATATAATGAACTACATCAAATCTAGGAGAGGCACGAGGTTTGAGGAGCTCAACCTTCAGTCTCCTTTTTAAAGTCATCTAACCTGATCTGCAGCTTGGCAAAGAATGCAAGCAGATGTCCAATTTGTTGCTTAATTCAATCATAAAACAGGTACTAGCTCCTGGATGAGTGCCAGTGTTAGTGCAGGATGGAATGCGCGGGACTTGTTCCAACAGCACAGGTGGGACACTTGGAATAACACAGGTCTCCAATTTGCCCTCCCCTTTAACAGTTTCAACAATGGGACATCTTCAAGCTTCAGTTCTCCTGTTAAAAGCTATAGAATTCCCTCTCCCGCCCTATGAGAGGCTTCTCCTAAATCCAATTGCTGCCTTGTAAAAATTACAGCATAATCTGTTTCTCTGTTCTCTGTTTAAACCTCCTGCTCAACGATATGTTGTTTAAGTTCCTGTGAACACATGGGTTTGCATATTTATTATAGCAATGCTACATTGGATACACTTCAGTTTATTCTATTATTACAGACCACCGTGTGGATTTTTTTGTTTGGAGATTCCATAAATGTTTTGTTAGTACTTCCCTGAGGAACCCATTCATTCAGGCCTGTAGCTTGCTCACTGCTAGGCTCAACTTGTCCAGGGTGTTCTTTTCAATCCTTGTATTGATATGCGTGGCAATGAACATGATTAACTTGTTCCTGGTGGCACAATGAATTGGTATGCTGTTAATGCTGTGCCCCAAAGTGGTGAGAGTCAGGTTTTTGCCCATGATTTCTCTCTCACACTGTACTCACCAATGTCAACTGTGGGAAGGGGGTTATGTACCCTCAGAGGGGAAAATTAGATTGCAACTCAATCCACCCAACAAAGTAGCAATAAACCTGTTACTTGGGGGAAAAACATCACCCAAGGATGACCTTAGGAATACCTGATGAAACGTTATGTGGTCATTTCACTTCAGCAAGACATACCTCCACTTCCAGCATACACAAGTCTTCCCATCTATCCACCTTTCAACAATTCAGCAATCTATCTATTTACTTCTCTTTCATTGCTATCCATGAATCTATCAACAGTTGATTTATCTGTCTTTAACCTCCAAGGGACTCTGTGGTGATCACGGGTGTGAAAACTGACTGATATTTCCCCTCCTTAACACCAGGGTTTAACGGAGGCGATGTGGGTCTTGTCCGCTGGCTGGAAGATTGGATAGAGTTAGCTCATAAGAAGCAGAGAGTCGGGACAAGTGGTCATTTTCAGGCTGGCATGCTAAGACTAGTGGAGATCCACAGGAATCAGTGCTGGGGCCTCAACTATTTACAATCTACATCAACAACTTGGGTGAAGGGACTGAATGTATAGCTGCTAAATTTGCTGATGACACAAAGATAGGTAGAAGAGTAAGTTGTGAAGAGGGCATAAAGAGTCTGCATAGGGATATAAATAGGTCAAGTGTGTGGGCAAAAATTTCGCAGATGGAGTATAATGTGGGAAAATGTGAGCTTGTCCAGTTTGGCAGGAAGAATAGAAAAGCAGCATATTATTTAAATGGAGAGAGACTGCAGAACACTGCCCTTACAAAGGGATTTGGGTGTCCTGCTACATGAATCACAAAAGGTTAGTATGCAGGTACAGCAAGTGGTTAGAAAGGCAAATGGAATGTTGTAAGGGAAATGGAATATAAAAGTAGGGAAGTTTTGCTACAGTTGGTAAGACCATGGGCAGAATTTTGCCGTCGGTGAGCAGGGGGCGGGGCCCGCTCACCGACGCATAAAATGACGCGGGATGATGTCGGGCGGAACCCCTGATGTCATCCCGCCCCATTTAAATTTTCAGGAAGGCGGGGGCGCAGCAAAATCAGCAGCGGGCCCGCCAACCTGTCAATGGCCAATTGAGGCCATTGTCAGGGTCATTTAAACAATTAAAGGATCTGCCCGTCCAACCTTAAGGTTGGCGGGCAGGCCAGGAGCCCCAGCGGCAAATAGAAAAAAACATGAAACCTCATCCACCGGCGGGATGAGGTTTCATGCAGGGTTTTAAAAAGTTTAATAAACTCATCATGTAAATTATGAACATGTCCCAACTCATGTGACATTGTCACATGAGGGGGACATGTTAGGGAATTTTTAATTCTATTTTTAATCTTTTTAAAAGTGTCAGCGATCTCCCTGAGGCAGCACTTAGCCTCAGGGAGATGTGCGCTCTTTCGTGCGCATGCGCGAAAGAGCGCACTCTCGCTTTTGGGGAATCCCCCACCCCCGTACAGGGAGTGCATAGCGCCGCCTTAATTGGCCCGCCCACCTAAAATGGCGGCGGGCCCGCTTCTCCGGCGGGGATCGGCTTCCCGCCTGCCGGAGATTGGGTCGGGCCCGCCCGCCCGACAGGCAGAAAATTCTGCCCCACATCTGGAGTACTGTGTACAGTTTTGACCTCCTTACAAAGAAAGGATAAACTTGCATTAGAACCAGTTCAGAGAAGGTTCAGTTAACTGATTCCTGGGATTGGGGGGTTATCTTATGAGGGAAGGTTGGACAGGCTGGGCCTGTATCCATTGGCGTTCAGAAGAATGAGGGGTGATCTTACTGAAGCATATAAAATCCTGAGGGGACTTGACAGGGTGGATGCTGAAAGGATGTTTCCCCTTGTAGGAAAGACTTAAACTAGGGAACACAGTTTAAACGTTAGGGGTTTCCCTATTAACGCAGAGATGAGGATAATTGTTTTTCTCTCCGAGGGTCATTACTCTGTAGAATTCTCTTTCCCAGAAAGCTGTGGAGGTTGGGTCTTTGAATATTTTTAAGGCTGAGTTAAATAGATTCTTGATTGACCAGGTTGTCAAAAGGTAAAGGGGATAAAGCAGGAAAGTTGAAGTCACAATCAAATCAGCCATGCTCTTATCAAATGATAGAGCAGGCTTGAGGGGCCGAATGGTCTACACCTGCTCCTAATTTGTATGTTTATATGGAGAGCTGATGGGAGATGGGCGTCGCTTATGTTAGGGAAGGCCAGCCGAATTAAGTGCTACTCCGTCACTTAAATGAACAGTGGCGGGCCATCTCTGGGACCAAGAACCGGGCAGAGGTCCCACCCACCAAGAGCTGCTAGCCAATCAGAGGCACCATGAAGGCGGTGGCTGCTACCAGTATAACACCCATCCAAAGTCGAGTATCATCGCTGGATCCCCGCCCACAGGTGAGTGGTGATGGGGTGGGGGGTTGTCGTTGGCTGGGGTTGCAGGTGAGGATGAGTCAGTAGCTAGGGTAGGAGAGGTGGATCTCAGCAGGCTTCCCATTTCTCGATGCTGAGTCCTGCAATCAGGCACTAAGTGCCTTTGGACGAGGGAACCATCACCCACGGCAGACTGCAAATAACCCTGCACAGTTTGCATGTCGTGATCCCCTGGTGGCTACCCCCCAATCGACGGTAGGATGAGGCGCTTAAGTGGGCATTATGTTTTTTTATTCTTTCACAGGACATGGTGCGTCACTGGCTAGGCCAGCATTTCTACTGCCCATTCCTAATTGTCCTTGGGAAGGGGCTGGTGAGCCACCTTCTTGAACAGCTGCAGTCCATGCAGTGCAAGTGCACCCACTGTGCTATTAGGATTTTGACCCAGCGACAGTTAAGGCATGGCGATATAGTTCCAAGTCAGGATGGTGTGTGGCTTGGAGGGGAACTTGCAGGTGGTGGTGTTCCCATGAGCTTGCTGCCCTTGTCCTTCTAGGTGATAGAGGTTACAGATTTAGAAGGTTCCTCAGAATTCCCTTCCTTCCGTACTCCCTTATCTCTTCAACTTTAGTGATGCCCTGCAGTATAGGCCTTGGTTCCTCAATTAAATAAAACTTGCTTGTATCATAGTAATGCAAATGTACTAGTTATTTACATAAGCCCTCATTATTGCCTCTTCTCTTTGACTATAAACACTGGTGTTCCCTTACTCTGTTCTGTAATCTAGTGCATCATATTGTTATTTTGGATCATTCTCACGGCTCCTGAACTAAAAATTTTGAAAGAATCCTCTTCAGAAAGCAGACTTGATGGTTCAGCTCCCACTTTAACACCAATCCCAAGGCTGGGACTGCTCTGTTTAAACTGGGGTTTTAAACTGAAAAGGCTAAACCTGTCACTAAGGGGATGTTGCTAATTAATCCAAATCAGGTCTAATTAGCCAGAATTTGCCCCCAGCAATCAGATTTATTTGCATGGGCTTTACAGGCTTACCATTGAAGGGATTACTTGATATGAAAATGAGATTGAGGATCTTGTCAATGAAGCCATCAGCAGTGAAGTGGCTGCTAATTAATCAAAGGCAGCCAAGATAGTCTGAAGTTGCTGGTGACAGGATGCATGTTGATTGCGATATAATAGGATTCACTGAGGGTTACGCCACCAGAATGACAATGATATTTTCAAGCTAGCTGCACAGTGGCACTTATGCAGCTAAAACACTGGAGTGTTTTAGTTCCAGTTATGAGACCCACAATCGAAAACACAGCCTCAATTAACATTTAGATTCTTTCCCACCTCCAGTTAAAGTTTATAGGGCTGCATATGATGACACCATGAGTCCTAGCCTGAATGGAGATAACTTCCCCTGTCAATCACACGTGGAGCCTGCGCTGCTATAAGCAACGAGGCTTGATTTTACCATGGATTATTTGTAATGTTGTATCGTTGTCCATTCACTGCATTTTGGTGGAAAATGAATCAATTTGTATTTTGCAACCACCCTCCAAGCACCACGTTTTGGTGGGGAATTAATCTTGCCGTACTCTGTAGTTTTGGAGACTGTAGTTTTGGCCATGGTTCTGCGACTCAGCAAATTAAAACCGTAAATTCCACCTGGCCCCCAACTTCCAGGGCCGACACAGCGGTGTCAACATTCACTCCGCTGAGGTAAAGAGAAGTTGGAGAGGAGAGCTTCTGTGCCCGTTAATAAAATTAAGAGGTCCCTGAAATATAATGAAGGAACGTGCAAAACACGAGCCATCTGAGCCCCAAACAACTTTCCACTCCCATTGAATCAAACTCCAATAACCCAGGACATACCCCAGTCACTGTCACAGTGTTGAATTCCAGTGGCCCCAACAGCTGCTCACTCACTCCTCATACATTGCTAGGCCAGCACTTATTGCCTATCCCTAACTGCCTTTGAGAACTGAGTGGCTTATTACGCCATTTCAGAGTCAACCACATTGCTATGAGTCTGGAGTCACAGGCCAGGTAAGGACATTAGTGAACTAAATGGGTTATTTTTTTAAAAAAAGACAAACAATGGTTTCATAGTCATCAGATTTTCTTTTCGTTGAATTCAAATTTCACTATCTGCATTGGTGAAGAACCCTGGACCTCGGAGCGTTACCCTGGGTCACTAGTGTCGTGCCAGCACCACTACGCCACTGCCGCCCCTTGCTCTGCAATGGACCTGAGCACTGTTAGAGGAATAGAGGTAAATTGACATCCCCCTTCGAAAGGGGTAGTTGAGCAGGAAAAAAATGAAGCCTAAATCAAACTTGGCTTATTTTATGGTTACAAGCAAGCTAAAAATTGCAACAAAAAGAGAAAAAGGCTCTACTGTTAAATAGAGCAGAACAGCCTCACAACACAAACACATTTGGGTAATTTCATCCACACAAGAGGAAAAACAGCAGTTTCAAAGAGTATGTTTCTCAGTCATTGAGAGCAGCCATTAACTGCTCCAGAGAGATCATTAACAATCTCTTTGTCATCAGCTGTCACCTTACTTGCTGCTGGAGCCTCAATCTAACACAATTCTGAATACAGGCTGCTCTAATATTAATTTCCATACAAGTTGTATAACCTGAAACTATGCAGCAGTCTCTGAATAAATCATCGCGTGAATGCCAAGTGTACAGAACTGATGTACTCTTAGCTTGCACGGCAAAAAACATGAATGCATAATGCATTTAATTACATTTATTTACCGAAAACCCTAAAGTGAAAAGTCAAGGCCTGTAGCACAGGGCACAAGCAATTGAAAAGAGAAAATTAAGTAAATTAGGAAGTAGTGATTAAGTAGCAATCTATGGGCCGACATTGCAGTGTAGTAGCATTTTTCAGATGAGGCATTAAATCGAGGCCCCTCTGCCCACTCATATTTTGTAAAAGAGCAGACAAATTATCTGATGACCTGCCCAACATTTATTCCTTAATCAACAGCTAAAACAGATGGTCTAGCCAATTATTTCATTGCTGTTTGTGGGAGGTTGCTGTGCGCAAATTGGCTGTCGCATCGCTAACATTACTACAGTGCCAACATTTCAAAAAATCTTCACTGGCTGAAAAATGCTCTGGGAGATACTGATATATAAACGCTTTCTTTTCTTTTTTTTCCAAATTCCAGGCACGTTTGAAAGGGTTTTGTTATGACTTTCTGTTTCTAGGTGTTTGAAATAATCATGCTTTTAGACTCAAAAAGCTGGAGCTGCATCGAGAGTATTTCTTGTAGCTCTCCATGGGGCTGGTGGACTGATACATTGTTACTCGGCACCTGACTGCTGTGCAGCAGTAAATGTGGCACCCCGGATGTACATTCTAGTTCCTATTCCTTTACGATACTAACCAGGTTCCTTGCAGTGAAACAAAAACAGAAAATGCGGGAAAAACTCAGCAAGTCTGGCAGCACCTGTGGAGAGAGAAACAGAGCTAATGTTTCGACTCTGTACGACACTTCTTCAGAGTCATACGGACTCGAAACATTAACTCTGTTTTTCTCTCCGCAGTTGCTGCCAGGCCTGCTGTGTTTTTTTTCAGCATTTTCTGTTTTTATTTCAGATTTCCAGCATCTGCAGTATTTTGCTTTTATCCTTGTAGTGACAACTCTCCTCCCTGTTGTAAGGTTGTTTGGTGTCTCGCTAAAAGGTCTGGAGGCTCGTATGGTTGAACATAAACCATTGATTGGTAACCCATAAGTATTTACGTCTCCAAGGCACAGCCCTGCATGGGTGCTATCTTCATGCTGGTTTCGTCCAGACTCTTCTATACGCAGTCTACCATCATGTGACTGTCCACATCATACTGTGAGCGGTACTCTTTCCCCAGTCCCACATTAACCCTTACTAACTTGAACACCCTTGTACTACACTTTAGCAGCAAGCTCAGTCCCATCATTTAGAACAGGCCCTTTAGGTCAAAGCTCCTCTCTCCTGATGGTGAGACTTTTATTTAGGTTTTTTTTTTTGCTTTGACTATTATTTCACTGACTCCAGCAAACCCAAATTATTCAGTGAGCCGACATGACTATTACATCTCAGCAACCAACTGCTCATTGTGGTCCTGTGACGCCAGATACCAAAGACATGCTCCGTTGTCAATCCATCGAGTCTCTGGGTGGGGATGTGGGAGGCGGTCGTTGCTAATTAATCAAAAAGTGACTGTTAAGCTGAAACACCCACCAGCAATTCATTCAAACTGCTCCGTGAAATGGCTCCTTTGAGGTTCATGTTGAATTGTTCCTTTACAAAACACCATTTGTTTATAGAGGAAATTCTCTTCCCACATACTAAGCAGTTTGCTTTCTTCTTGGCAGGATCTGGCACTGGGACTGACACTTGGTTGCGCTATACTGTAGTCCGAGATCCAAATAAAATCTAGAACATTCTTCGGCCTGTGGCTGCGAGAAGCAGGGTGTGTTGGCATGGAGCAGAGAGGCCCCTCCATCAGGATGTGGAGAACAATGAAGAGGATGAGCAAGATAAGTGGAATGGCTAGAAAAGTTGGCATTGTTCTCCTAGAGCCGAGGAAGTTCAGGAGAGATGTGATGATAAGGGGCTTCCAAGTATTTTGGTTAGCGTGTATAAGGGGAAATGGTTTCCACTGGCAGGAGGGACAGTAACCAGAGGACACAGGTTTAAGGTAACTAGGAAAGGAATCGGGGGAAAGTGATAAAGAGAATGTTTTTACGGAGTGAGTCATTGTGATCTGAATGTACTGCCTGAAAGGGTGGTGAGAGCAGATTCAATAGTAACTTTCAAAGGGAATAGAAATTGAAAAGGAAAAAAAAATGCAGGGCAATGGGGAATGAGCACGGAATTCAGACTAATGGATTGTTCTTTAAAGAGTCAAGATGGGCCAAATGGCCTTTTCAGTTCTATGAGTCAACCCCAAAATCACCATGTGCACATCATAAAGCCTTGTTATGGAATTCTCAGAGACCCAGCAGCAGCTTGGTCACAAGATCTTCTACTCAGACAATGGCACATGATATAGGGAGTCCTAAAAGGGGTGTGCGGTGGAAGGGGGGAAAGGTCATGTGCAGGGAAGGGTTACTCACCTTTTGCAATGTTTCTGTGAGTTGCAGGGGCCTGTAGCTGCGAACACTGAAGTGTCAAAGGTAAAATTGATCAGTTCAGTCAAAGGTTAAGGAGGCCAGAGGTCAGAGTAGAGTTGAGACCACAACCAGATCAACCATGATCTTTTTGGAATGGCAGAGCAGGCTCGAAAGGCTGAATGGCCTACTCCTGCTCCTAATTCCTATGTTCCAATACTGGCTCCCCACAGCTGACCTGTTTCACAAGGCACGTGTTACCTGTATGCCTCTTTAAAAATCACCTTCCACTGCTCACCAGCAGTGGAATGTCAGGACTGGATTCAGTATCTGTTGAAACACGGTGGGAGTTGTGGTGCAATTTACTCTCTCTCACTGGGTTGAATTTTCCAGGCCCCCTAAGGCGGAATGGAGACATGGGTGGGCGAGTGGGGCCGTGGAAAATACATGGAGGGCGTACCGATTTCAAGCTGCCAATCCCAACACCAACAATGATCACCAGCTTGTGGGAGAGACAGAAATCCCACTCTCTTCCCCATTAAGGCCACTTAAGTCAGTTTGAATGTTTCTTACATGCTTGTGAGCAGTGCAAGGTGGTGCATACAGGAAACAGAAGGCATGTGTCACCATTCAGTAAGATCATGGCTGATCTGGTTGTGGTGTCAACTCCACTTTGTCCTCTGTCCCCTTAACTCTTGACTCCCTTGTCTATCAAAAATCTGTCCAGCTCTGCCTTGAATAAATGCAATAACTCAGCCTCCACTGCCCTCTGGGGAAGAGAATTCCACACACTAACGACCCTCAGAGAAAATAACCTCTCCTCACCTCTGTCTTAAACAGTAGACCGCGTACTCTTAAACTGCGTCCCCTCGTTCAAGTCTCTCCGACAGTGGAAACATCCTCGTGGTATCTGCCCTATCGAACCCCCTCAGAATTTGTATGTTCCAATAAGATCAGCTCTCATTTTTCTAAACCCCAACGCATATAGGCCCAACCTGTTCAATCTTTCTTCATAAGATAGGCCCCTCATCTCAGGAATGAGTCAAGTGAACCCTCTCTGAGCTGCTTCAAATGCAATTATACCTTTTTTCAAACAAGGAGACCAAAACTGTACACATTACTCCAGATGTGGTCTCACCAAGGCCCTGTACAGCTGCAGTAAAACTTCCCTACTTCTATATTCCATTCCTCTTGCAATAAACGCCTATGCTCCATTTGCCTTCCTACTCACTTGCTGTACCTGCATACTAACTTTTTGAGGTTTATGTACACCCAGATCCCTCTGTACCATGGAATTCTGCAATCTCTCTCCATTTAAATAGTATACCGTTTTTCTACTTTTCCTGCTAAAGTGGACAAGTTCCCACATTACACTCCGCCTGCCAAATTTTTTGCCCACTCACTTAACCTGTCTATATCCTTTTGCAGACTCTCTATATCCTCCTCACAACTTACTTTCCTACCTATCTTGGTGTCATCAGCAAATTTTAGTTACCATACATTCAGTTCCTTCATCCAAATCATTGATGTAAATTGTAAATAGTTGAGACCTGTGGCACCCCATTAGTTACAGCTTGTAAACCTGAAAAAGACCCATTTACCCTTACTCTGCTTCCTCGTAGCTAACCAATCCTTTATCCATGAATAAAGTAAAATACTGCAGAGGCTGGAAACCTGAGATAAAAATAAAAAGTGCTGGAAGAACTCAGCAGGCCTGGCAGCAGCTGCGGGGAGAGGAACAGTTGCTCTGAAGAAGAGTCATACGGATTTGAAATGTTAACTCTGTTTCTCTTTCCACAGATGCTGCCAGAACTGCTGAGTTTTTCAAGCATTTTTTGCCTTTATCTATGGTAATAAGTTACCCCCCATAACCATAGGGCAGAATTTTACGCCCTGCAGGTGGGCACGTGCCCATCCCGACCGGGTGTAAAATCACGTGAGATGACGTCGGGTGCGCGATATTTCGCTCGGTGGGCGCGTGCAAAGGTCAGAAGTGCACCCGCCGACAATTAAGCCGGCAATTAAGCCTATTAACGGCCCAATTGTCTGCGGTTTCTCATGGCCTGTCCAATCTTAACGGTTGGCGGACAGGCGAATCCAAGGGCGGAATGAAATCTCCGCTAGGAAACAAAATAAAAAGAAATGTCTGGGATTTTTTATTCAGGCATGCTTTCAGGTGCCTGATTGTGATGCGTGGACATTTTCTTGCAGCTTTTTAGTGCCTCATTTCATTGTTTGCAGGTCTGCAGGCCCCTGGGGCAGCTGTCTTCCCTCAGGGAGATCTCTCTCTCAGCGCTGACCCGCACCAGCGGTGACGTCGTTGCCCGCCTTCTTCCTGCCCCCACCCCCGCTGGCGCTGAACTTTTCAGCGCACGTTTCACGCTGGCTGGCTGTTAATTGGCCAAACTAGCGTGGAATCGGGGTCGGGGGCCGATCGCGGTAAGGGGGCCTGTTAACCAGCCACTCCTGGTCCCGCTGTGATCACGCACGCCCGGTGAGGGGAATATTCAGGCTATAGCTCCAGACTACAATGTGCACGTTGCCATTGCAACTGGGCCTCCCTGAGTGAACTGTAAACCCACTACCACACAGACAGGGTGAGGACACACGTTTAAGGTTTTGTGCAGGAAATGCAGGGGCTGGGTTTGGGGTGGGGGGCGGGAGGGAATGTGAGGAAGAACCGCCCTATGCCCCCACCCCCCCCTTCCAAGTCACGATCTCAGCCCCATAAAAGGGTCAGCGGGGCAAAGGAGGATTCATTTCTTAATCAAAGGGTGCCCTTGGCACAGCACAGGTGGCAAGGAGACTGGGCACTTAGTGCCTGGGATTTGAAATGGGTCAGCACCTCCTGCCATCCCTGGGCAGAAGAGCAGGGGGCAAGGCTGCCAAGGACAGTTGGGTGGCCACCCACCGAGAAGGAAGTTGGCATTGGTCACCATAGCCTTGAAGTTCTTCGCTCCTTCCAAGGATCAGCTGTGGATTTAGTGATATCTTGCCAGGGGCAGCACACTGCATCTTGCGGGACACTGGTGCCCTCTTTATCAGAGTTGGACGGTTCAGTTCACAACATTTGAGGCCGTATAGGCACAGAGGGGAACTGGGCTTTGCTGCTGTCGCTGAAATCCCCCAGGGGCTGGACATCATCAATTACACCCATTGGCCATCAAGGTACTGGGTGATCCACCAGTGAGATTCATCAACAGGAAGGGCTTCCACTGAGGGGGTCTTCAACTGGTCGACGACCTCAACGAGATGTTCTTCATGTGTGCTCTTGCTATCCTGGCAGCTGCCAGGACTCCTTCATCTTTTCCCGGTCCAGGCTGCCTCGGGTCTTCACTCCAACCTCCAGAGTGTGTGGATGAATTCTCTGGGACAAAGGATATCCCTTGGAGATATGGCTACTCACCCCTCTGTGGGATCCCCGTACAGAGGCACAGAGGCGATACCACTAGAGCCACCAGCTCACTAGGACAACAACTGAGCAGGCCATCGGGCTTCTGAAGATGTGATTGTGATGTTTGGAGTGGTCAGGTGGTGCTTTGTAATACCCTCCTGCAAAGTCCTCTGTCTTTGGAGTGATCTGCTGTGCCCTCCATAACATGGCCCCCCAAAGAGGTGTGGACCTTGAAGGCGATGAGGCTGTGGAAGGAGACAGCACACTGGGGGAAGAGCAGGATCAGGAGGAGTCAGAGGAGGAGGAAATGGAGAAGGAGAGAGATGGCACAGAACAGAATCCCTGGCGCACAGAGAAGTGGCCAGGCATGACTCGGGGCGTGGAGGGCTTGCGAGGATGCCATAAATGTCAGGGATCTCCTGATTCAAGGAACTTTTAGCTGAGTCCCTCTGGCGAAGGTTGAGGGGAATGGCATGGAAGGGAGTCTGAGATTCCTGCGCTAACACATGCCTGAAATACGCAGCCTAGTACAACTAGTCACCTACTGCCAATGACGAAGGGATATCTGCCCAGAAGCTTTACCCTCACTGTTGAGGATCCCATTATGTCCTTCACCAACTCAAAGCAGTTCCCATGTCCCAGCAGCAATGATAGGACTCCCAGAATTGTGCCTTAATGTGTCATTCTTTCAAAGAGGTACCGAGAAGAAAACAGTTGACAGGGACAGAATGAAGACACCACAGTGACCCACTTGGTGCTCCTTGAGGCCTCTGAGCTAAGCCACTCCTGCACAATGGTCCCCTCTGGCCTTAGAGGAGGCGGAGGAAGCCTGCTTCCCCTTGTAGGGGAATCTAGAATTAGGGGGCACTGTTTCAAAATAAGGGGTCTCCCATGTAAGACAAAGATGAGGAGAAATTTCCTCTCTCTGAGGGCTGTTAGTCTTTAGAATTCTCTTTCCCAGAAAGCACTGGAGGATAGATCACTGAAATTATTCAAGGCCGAGATAGACAGATTTTTGATCGACAAGAGAGTCAAGGGTTTTGAGAGGCAGGCAGGAAAGTGGAGTTAAGGTAACAATCAGATCAACCATGAGTTTATGGAATGGCAGAGCCAACATGAGTGGTTAAATTGTCTACTTCTGCTGCTATATCTTATGTTCTCACTTGAGTCGGTTTGTAGCGGAGATGCATGCAATGGTTGTCCTTGTCATGAAATTGAGGCATCTCTAAAGGCTGGATCGGCATCATTACAGGGACAGCTATCATCACTTTACCCTGCTACACAGATGGTTCCTCAGTAGGGGGAGGGGCAAGGAGGCCAAAGATAATAAAAACCTGTAGGGGGCGGCACCCACATCCTCTGTGACATCCTCAGGCCTTTCTGGATTCGCTGAATGCCTGGTGGAGAACATGAGCAGCTTCTCCGAGCCACCCACGCATTTCCTGCAAACGCTCACTGTTGCTGCATGTGGATCTCCAAGAGGTTGGCCATCCGATCTCTGAAGGAGCTCATGTGTTTATAGCCCTGAGCCATTGTGGCATACATGAATTGGATGGACTCCTCTAACCTCTGCCCAGGAACCTACACTCCCTCAGGGAACTCCAACAAGTAGGAGCCATTTCTTGCTGCTGTTCAATATAGAACTTTCTTTCCTGTGACAATTTCCCGCATCTTTTTAAAAAATTTATTCATTCACGGGATGTGGGGTGTCGCTGGCTAGGCCAGCATTTATTGCCCATCCCTAGTGGCCCTTGAGAAGGTGGTGGTGAGCTGCCTTCATGAACCGCTGCAGTCCATGTGGTGTAGGTACACACACAGTGTACCTACACCCACAGGGAGGGAGTTCCAGGATTTTGACCCAGCGACACTGAAGGAACAGCGATATATTTCCAAGTTAGCATGGTGAGTGGCTTAGAGGGGAACTTCCAGGCGGTGGTGTTCCCATGTGTCTGCTGCCCTTGTCCTTCTAGGTGGTAATGGTCGTGGGTTTCGAAGGTGCTGCCTAAGGAGCCTTGTTCAGTTTCTGCAGTGCATCTTGTAGATGGTACACACTGCTGCTACTGTGCGTCAGTGGTAGAGGGGGTGAATGTTTGTAGATGTGGTGCCAATCAAGCGGGCTGCTTTGTCCTGGATGATGCTGACTTCTTGAGTGTTGTTGCAGCTGCACTCATCCAGGCAAATGGAGAGTATTCCATCATACTCCTGACTTGTGCCCAGTAGATGGTGGACAGACTTTGGGGAGTCAGGAGGTGAGTTACTCACCACAGGATTCCTAGCCTCTGACTTGCTCTTGTAACCACAGTATTTATATGGCTAGTCCAGTTCAGTTTCTGGCCAATGGTAACCCCTAGGATGTTGATAGTGGTGGATTCAATGATGGTAATGCCATTGAATGTCAAGGGGCAATGGTTAGATTCTGTCTTGTAATGTAATGTGAATGTTACTTGCCATTTGTTAGCCCAAGCTTGATATTGTTCAGGTCTTGCTGTATTTGGACATGGACTGCTTAAGTATCTGAGGAGTCACGAATGGTGCTGAACATTGTGCAATCATCAGCGAACATCCCCACTTCTGACCTTATGATGGAAGGAAGGTCATTGATGAAGGAGCTGAAGTTGGTTTGGCCAAGGGCACTACTCTGAGGAACTCCTGTAGTGATGTCCTGGGACTGAGATGATTAACCTCTAACAACCACAACCATCTTCCTTTGTACCAGGTATGACTCCAGCCAGTAGAGAGTTTTCCCCCTGATTCCCATTGACTCAAGTTTTGCTAGGGTTCCTTGATGCCACACTCAGTCAAGTGCTGCGTTGATGTCAAGGGCAGTCACTCTCTCCTCACTTCTGGAGTTCAGCTCTTTTGTCCATGTTTGAATCAAGGCTGTAATGAGGTCAGGAGTTGAATGATCTTGGCGGAACCCACACTAAGTGTCAGTGAGCAGGTTATTGCTAAGCAAGTGGTGCTTGATAGCACTGTTGATGACCCCTTGCATCATTTTGCTGATGATGGAGAGTAAACTATGGGGCAGTAATTGGCTGGGTTGGATTTGTCCTGCTTTTTGTGTGCAGGACATACCTGGGCAATTTGCCACATTGCTGGGTAGATGCCAATGTTGTAGCTGTACTGGAACAGCTTGGCTAGAGGCACAGCAAGTGCTGGAACACAGGTCTTCAGTACTATTGCTGGAATATTGTCAGGGCCCATAGCCTTTGCATTATCCAGTGCCTTCAGCTGTTTCTTGATAGCATGTGGAGTGAATTGAATTGGCTGAAAATTGGCATCTGTGATGCTGGATCTGTGATCTGTGCCCAGCTGAACAGGGTGCTGTCTGTAATCCCTGCTCTGACCACAGTCCCTCTGCCTCTGGTGCCCCTTCCTGCACACCAGTGCCACAATCATCATCCTGTGCCACCCTATGTGTACACACACTAGGGCCTACTGGGATGAGTTGACCTAGCCATGTTGGTGGATGGTGTGCTTATAAAGGTGTGATGGTGCTGTTGTTTCTTCTCCCTACTCTACCTCAGGCCCGGGGGCAGGTAGAGGGAGAGTTTTGCCCTGGAATTGAATGTGTGCACCTGTGGGAGGCATGAGGAGATAATAGAGCCAGGCAAGGCGAGTGGAAACCTTCGCAGTAAGGCTGCCAATGTTGCTCAGTGCACAACATGCTATCAGACAGGATAAAGTGCTATGCACCCCCTTAATGACCACTTTGTCCTTTGAAATCACTAGGTGCGCTAGACGTTGTATCTAGCAGCCTTTTCTGGAGCAGTGCTTCCAGGTCAGTGGCCGAGTGATACACTGCGGTAACAGATCTCTGAGTTCCATTCCTCCATGTTCGACCTGAACAACGTAAAAAAAGCCTTTAAATTCCCAATGTTCATTTTTCTCACATTCATATTCAGGTTATGGGTGTCATCAGCAAAGCCAGCATTAATCGCACATCCTTTGTTGCCCTGAGCCGTTTGATAAAACAAAGTGGCTTGTTAGCTCACTTCAAAGGGCAGTCAAGTGTCAAACATGTTGATGTGAGACTGAAGCTACATGTAAGCCAAACAAGGTAAGGATGTCACGTTCCCTTCCCTAAAGAACAAGAGCGAATTAGGGATGGATTTTTACAATAATAGAAACATAGAAACTGGGAGCAGGAGTAGGCCATTCAGCCCTTTGAGCCTGCTCCACATTTCATTATGATCATGGCTGATCATCCAACTCAATAGCCTGCTCCCACTTTCTCTCCATACTCTTTGATCCCTTTCACTCCAAGAGCTATATCTAACTCCTTCTTGAAAGCATACAATGTTTTGGCCTCAACTACTTTCTGTAGTAACGAATTCCACAGGCTCACCACTGTCTGGGTGAAGAAACTTCTCCTCATCTCAGTCCTAAATGGTCTACTCCACATCCTCAGACTGTGACCCCTGGTTCTGGACTCCCCCACCATTGGGAACATCCTTCTTGCATCTACCTTGTCTCGTCCTGTTAGAATTTTATAGGCTTCTATGAGATCCCCCCTCATTCTTCTGAACTCCAGCGAATATAATCCTAATCGACTCAATCTCTCCTCATATGTTAGTCCCGCCATCCCAGGAATCAGTCGGGTAAACCTTCACTGCATTCCCTCTATAGCAAGTACATCCTTCCTCAGATAAGGAGACCAAAACTGCACACAATATTCCAGGTGTGGTCTCACCAAGGCCCTGTACAATTGCAGCAAGACATCTCTGTTCCTGTACTCGAATCCTCTGCCTATGAAGGCCAACATACCATTTGCCTTCTTTACCGCCTGCTGCACTTGCATGCTTACCTTCAGTGACTGGTGTACGAGGACACCCAGGTCACGATGCACAATCCCCTCTCTCAATTTATAGCTATTCAGATAATAATCTGCCTTCCTGTTTTTGCTACCAAAATGGATAACCTCACATTTATCTACATTATAATGCATCTGCCATGCATTTGCCCACTCACTCACCTTGTCCAAATCACACTGAAGCATCTCTGCATCCTCCTCACAGCTCACCCTCCCACCCAGCCTTGTGTCATCTGCAAATTTGGAGATATTACATTTAATTCCCTCATCTAAATCATTAATATATATTGTGAATAACTGGGGTCCCAGCACCGATCCCTGCGGTACCCCACTAATCACTGCCTGCCATTCGGAAAAAGACCCGTTTATTCCTACTCTTTGTTTCCTGTCTGCCAACCAGTTTTCTATCCATCTCAATACACTACCCCCAATCCCATGCGCTTTAATTTTACACACTAATCTCTTATGTGGGACTTTGTCGAAAGCCTTCTGAAAGTTCAAATAAACCACATCCACTGGCTCCCCCTCATCAACTCTACTAGTTACATCCTAATCCTCAGGTCTGTTGTTTTTTCAGGCCAATTTGTATGCCTCTTCCTTGCATCTAATACTATCTCTAATTTCCCTTGTAAGCCATGGTTTGGCCACTTTTCCTGTTTTACTTTTGTGCCAGACAGGAATAAACAATTGTTGCAGTTCACCCATGCGCTCTTTGAATGTTTGCCATTGCCTATCCACCGTCATCCCTTTAAGTAACGTTTCCCAATCCATCATAGCCAACTCGTGCCTCATACCATCGTAGTTTCCTTTATTAAGATTCAGAACCCAAGTCTCAGAATCAGCTATGTCACTCTCCATCTTGATGAAGAATTCTATCATATTATGGTCGCTCATCCCCAAGGGGCCTCACACAACTAGATTGCCAATTATTCCTTTCTCATTACACAATACCCAGTCTAGGTGGCCTGTTCTCTCGTTGGTTCCTCAATGTATTGGTCCAGAAAATATCCTGTATACACTCCAGTAATTCCTCCTCTACGGTATTGTTACTAATTTGATTTACCCAATCTATATGCTTATTAAGGTCACCCATAATTACAGATGTTCCTTTGTTACATGCGTCTCTAATTTCCTGTTTAGTGCCATTCCCAACATCACCACCACAGTTTGGGGGTCTATATACAACCCCCACTAATGTTTTTTGCCCCTTAGTGTTTCTCAGCTCTACCCATGCAGATTCCACATCGTCGGAGCTAATATCTTTCCTCACTATTACGTTAATTTCCCCTTTAACCAGCAATTTTCCTTTTTGTCTGTCCTTCCTAAATACTGAATACGCCTGGATGTTCAGTTCCCATCCCTGGTCACCCTGTAGCCATGTCCCTGTAATCCCGACTGTATCATACTTGTTTACATCTATTTGCGCGGTTAATTCATCCACTTTATTGTGAATGCTCCTCATGTTAAGGCACAAAGCCTTAAGGCTTGTCTTTTTAACATTGCTTGTCCAGTTCCCACTATTTTTCACTGAGGCCATGTTTGATTCTTGCCCTTGATTTCTCTATCACTTTTCTTATCCTGCTTTCTGTCTTTTGTTCTTGTCTTTGATTCCCCTTCCTCTGACTCCTTGCACAGGTTGTCATCCCCCTGCCATTTTAGTTTAAACCCTCCCCCCAACCACCCTAGCAAATATTCCCCCTAGGACATCAGTCCCAGTCCTGCCCAGGTGTAACCCGTCCAGTTTGTACTGGTCCACCTCCCCCAGAACCGATCCCAATGTCCCAGGAATCTGAAACCCTCCCCCTCACACCATCTCTTCAGCTACGTTTTCATCCGATATATCCTGCTATTTCTACTCTTTTTGGTCAGTTTTTATTTCCTGATTTGTTTTTAAAGAACTAAATGCAAGTTCTCAATGTGCCCTGTTGGGATTCGAACTCACGTTTATTTTGGGCTAAACTTGGAGGAAATGGAAGGTTGGGGTGGGGGTGGGGATAGGTAAGACGGACTCTGTGCACTATCGAGTAGCAGATGCCACTGACAGTGGGCACAGGTCTCCAACAGGATAAGGCTCCGCACAAATGCAGTTATTTACTTTAGTTAACCTCCTGTTCGTTACAACTTAGGACGTGAAACATGCTTCAATAAGGAGTGGTTGAGGCAAATAGGTCCATTTAAGGGAAAGCTAACTAAAGACATGAGAGACAATGCAATAGAAGGTTATGTTGTTAGAGGTAGATGAAAAAGATGGGAGGAGATTCAAGTGGAGCATAAACACCAGTATGAACTGGTTGGGCCAAATGGCCTGTTTCTGTTCTGTATATCCTATGTAATTCTATGTAATAAGCATGATAACTAACACAGCTGTTATGTGCATCTCTCAAAGTCTGAGCAGCCTTACTACTGCCAAGCACAGACTGTAAAATATACACCAGGCAGGCCCTGTATTTTCAGAAAAAAAACACTGCTCAGCAATCTCTATAGAATGCAGTGGAAAATGTGTGTTTACAGTAAAAGTGGGAAAGGCCCACAGAACTTAAAGGGTTAATCGGGTAGACACTGTTTCAACAGTGTTTACCCCAGCGCTATGCCAAATAATAGGATCAGCGAGAGATTACAGAGCAGATGTGCTCCTTTGCTAGATAGACAATCCACTTTTTCAGCTAATTAACATCCAAATATTCCCCAAGTCAAGGTGTGAAAAACAGAGCGAGTTACAAATGAAATCTTTTTGGACTGTGGCTCCTCATTGCCTGGTCATTAATTTGCCCAAAGATAGACTTGCAATGATAGACTTAGACTGGGCATGAAAAACAGATGGTGTGAAATATTGCTCTATGACAATAGTGTGCACAATCTAGTCCACTTTTTTCTCCCTGTCATTTTAGCAGAGGCATTGTCAGGTTCGGGCTATTATGCAGTTGAACTTCAAATGTTTGGAGTGAAGTACATTTCCCAACAAATCATCCAAGCAGCACGTGTATAGCAAAAAGAATTGCGATACCAGTACTGAGTGTGGTAGAGCAAGTGCTGACTGCTTTCCTCCAGCCTCAGTCTGTCCACTCTCCATGTTATTGACCATTAGCAACAAAGGATCCTGCATACAGCAATGGAAAATAGAATGGAAAGGCTGACATTAATATTTTCTCCTATCACAAAAGTGCTTCACAAACAAGGAATTACTCTGAGGTGCAATGACTGTTTTTATGCTGGCACATGAGGTGACCATTTCTTTTAAAACCAAGATCTCAAAAATCATAATGAGAAGAATTGCCAACATATATGATTTTTGGTGGTGTTGATTAAGGGAAGAATATTGGCCAGGACACCTTGGGATAAATCTCTATCCTAGGTGGTAATCTGATGGAATCATTTCAATATTTCTTCATTATTCTGTCATGGATGTGGACATCGCTGGCTAGGCCAGCATTTGTTGCCCATCCCTAATTGCCCTTGAGAAGGTGGCGGTGAACCACCTTCTTGAACCCCAGCAGTCCATCTGGCACAGGTACAACTACAGCACTGTTAGGAAGGGAGTTCCAGGATTTTGACCCAGCGACAGTGAAGGAACAATATATTTCCAAGTCAGGACTGTGTATGGCTCAGAGTAGAAATTGCAGGTGCTGGTATTCCCCTGCATCTGCTGCCCTTGTCCTTCTAGGTGGTAGAGGGCGAGAGCTTGGAAGGTCAAAGGACCCTTGGTGGGTTGCTGCAGTGCACCTTGTAGATGGTGCACAGTGCTGCCGCTGTGCTTCAGTGATGGAGGGAGTGAATATTTAAGGTGTTGGATGGGGTACCAATGAAGCAGGCTGCTTTGTCTTGGATAGTGGCGAGCTTCTTGAGTGTTGTTGGAGCTGCACTCATCCAAGCAAGTTAAGAGTATTCCATCACCCTCCTGACTTGTGCCTTGTAGATGGTGGACAGGCTTTGGGGAGTCAGAAGGTGAATTACTTGCCGCAGGATTCCCAGCCTCTGACCTGCTCTTGGTAGCCACCAGTATTTATATGGCTAGTCCAGTTCAGTTTTTTGTCAATGGTAACCCCCAGGATGTTGATAGTGGGGGGGCGGTTCAGCAATGTTAATGCTATTGAATGTCAAGGGGCGATGGTTAGATTCTCTCTTATTGGAGATGGTCATTGCCTGGCACTTATGTGGCATGAATGTTACTTGCTACTTATCAGTCCAAGCCTGAATGTTGTCCAGGCCTTGCTGCATATGGATATGCTTCAAAACAGATGTACATTTATAATTAAATTTGCAGATTATTAATAATTTTTCCAATTACACTTTGAAGATTACTATTGCGCCAGATAAGTGTGGCCAATCATGTGGTTGACTCTTAAATGCCCTCAAGGGCAATTAGGGATTGGCAATAATTGCTGGCTTAGCCAGCGATGCCCACATCCCAAGATAATTTTTTTAAAATCACGTCCTTGTGCTAACAGTAAAAAAGGGTTTGTTGTAAACAAATTACAAACTTATTCTTAGGCACTTTTGCAATGATGAGCGGTTGCTTCAATAGGTGGGTATCAACCTTCAGTGTTCCCCTCCCCACCATTATCCCTCCAATCAATACACAATTCCTCCCAGCTTGACTATACCCTTGGTGAGCTGACCAGAATAACAGTGTCACCATTTTCAGTTTCTAAGTTTTTAATGAAACCCTTTAGGAGCTAGTTCTGTTGGCAGTTTTGACTAACATAGCGATTCTACCAGCAGAGGTCTAACAATTAATTTATATATTTTGTAAACTTAGAATTGAGTATTGCAACTTGCTACCTACTGATTAATGCACTGAATGCTATAAGACGGAAGTACAGGGCTGGATTTTGTGGAGGCGACAGATGTCCTGCCATTGGAGCCAAGAGAGAGGGAGGAACCTGCTTTGGCAGTCAGCGAGACTCCGGGACTGCATTTTGTTGGTGGCAGCCAATTAAGTGGCTGCCGCCAGGGCTGCTGTCCCGCCCCCAGGAGCTCCCAGCCAATCAGAGGGCTGACAGATCAGCAATGCCATAACTAGCAGTGGCCATTCTGGGGTTGCACCTGCAGGACAATGGCACATCGATGGCCATGCACCCTCAAAGTCAGGTAAGTGAAGTTTTGGAGCAATGGAGTCAGTCAGGCAGGCCCCTGGCAAGGTGGGCTGTGGCTGGGGTGGGTGGGAGGGAAGGGGGTGGGGGGAAGGGGGGTGCGGGGTGGGGGAGGTCATTGAGGGCAGGCAGCATGCTGCCCTTGGGAGGAGGCGACCATTGCCACTGGGGGACTGCTCTGTGGGTGAAAGTGTGCCCGCCAAGGAAGTCCCCTCACACCTTGGAGCAGGCTGGGAAGTTTATCCCATGTGCTTATCCCAGGGGGCAGGGGGCTCGCAAGCACTGGTGAAATGCCACTGGAGGCAGGAAGAGGCCCTTCATTTTCCACATAAGTGACTATTTGGGCTCAAGGCGAGTGGGACATCTGCCACCAATAGCACCTCGCCCAGGGCTCTCCCATGTCATTGTGCCAACCTTCCCAAATCCCAGGTCACCCTCAAACGGCTGGTAAAATCCAACCTATGCAGACTACGATTTAATCCTTACTTTTAGTTGCAGCAAAGTTGAGGACTCAAAATGATCTTCCACCCCCCTCAACTAGGAAGCGGTGGGGGCAAAGACACAAATCAGCCAAGCGTTCTGCTCCTCCATGCTATCCAGAAAGCGGAGACTCCTTTGCCAGAAAGTCTGGTTGTGCAGACATGAGACGAGTACAGAATAGAGTTCACCTGCAGTCCTCTCCACAGTCAACTACCTTGACCGGATTCACAAATGAAAAAGAGTTATTTGGCCTTTGGCAACAACAGGACCATACCCTAACATGAGTCAATGCCTTCAGGAGGGGAAGAAAAGATTTGGAGAACACTCATGCTGCCGGTGAGGGCATCGGATTTGGAAATGGACAAAAGAAGAAGCAGAATTACCTGGAAAAACTCAGCAGGTCTGGCAGCATCGGCAGAGAAGAAAAGAGTTGACGTTTCGAGTCTGCTGAAGGGTCATGAGGACTCGAAACGTCAACTCTTTTCTTCTCCGCCGATGCTGCCAGACCTGCTGAGTTTTTCCAGGTAATTCTGTTTTTGTTTTGGATTTCCAGCATCCGCAGTAGTTTTTTGTTTTTAGAAGAAGAAGCAGCCTGTTCCCATCCACCTGCAGCCTGTGCCTCATTTCCTTAGCTGCCTGTAATACAGCAAGAGGCACATAAACTCACTGGTGCATCTGTCATACTATCGAGGGCTGGGACAGCTGGTACCAGCTGGGCTGAGGGATCAATCAGATTTAAACGCTAATCACACAAAGAGCATTAAATTGGAATTTAAATATGTAAATAAGTCCCACAGCTACTTTGACGGCCGTTGGAAAACTTGCAAAGTATACATCACAGGACAGTCTTGTGCAGAGATTCAAAACAAATAAAAGAGGTTAGGTATGTACACAGTGGGTGAAAGGCTGTTGGAGTGGGGCATGTCACAGTATGCGCCATTAGTTACACTTCTTCCTGCACCCTTCAGCTTGTAAACATTTTGCTCTGGACGTTGCTGGAAGTGGTAAGCTGATAACTCGGCGTCTGGGACCTTATGGGATCAATAATCTATTTCCTTAACCCATTTAAGGATGGAAAATAAACAGAAGACCAACAGAAATAGACGATGCTTTGAGTCAAATTAGCTGCAGAAAGAGAAATAAAGCGAGGGAAAGGTAGGTTAGATTAAAAGAGAGGAATCCGGAAGGAAAAGGTTAAGAAAAAAATTGGAACATTTCAATTTTTTAAACATCTTTGAGAAGAGTTTACTGGTTGCAGGAATGAGACTGCACAGTTTAGATTCTTTCCTTTCTGGTGAAGGGAGGTTGATTGACATTGCATTAAAAATCAGCACGCCAGTAAAGGTTACTTATGCTGCTAAGTATATGCGCTGACTTTCAGTGGTGACTTTAATGTGCAAATTCAGCAAATTGTCAAAAATAATGGGGAGGTTGTGAGCAGCCTGCTGCTGGCACAATGTAAGTGGGGGCTGGGGGCTTTGGATCAGCAAATTATGGCAGTTTGCAACTCATGCTAGTGTCCTGAACTTGTCGGCCATGTTGTGCATCAATAACCGTCTGCATTGGTAGCTCACTGTTCTGTTTCCAGCCAGAATCCAGCCAAGAATTTACTGCCATCCTATCTCTCAGTGAAAAGTCCTGTGAGGACACTCTGGGCAGAGGATAAAAGGAACCAAACATTATTTTCTGGTCATGTAGAGCTCATGCTAATCATAGTTTCAGATCCTACACATCCAAACCAGGAGAAATAAAACAATTCTGAACTGGATCAGCCATATAAATTCCGTGGCTACAAGAGTAGGTCAGAGGTTAGGAATCCTGTGGTGAATAACTCTTCCCCTGACTCCCCAAAGCCTGCCCACCATCTACAAGGCACAAGTCAGGAATGTGATGGAATACTCTCCACTTGCCTGGATGAGTGCAACAACACTCACAATGCTTTAACACCTCCCAGGAAAAAGCAGCCCGCTTGATTGGCACCCCATCTACAAACATTCACTCCCTCCACCTCTGATGCATGGTGGCAGCAATATGTACCACCTACAAGATGCACTGCAAGAACTCACCAATCTCCTTCAGCAGCACCTTCCAAACACACGACCGCTACCATCTAAAAGGACAAGGGCAGCAGACACATGGGAACACCTGGAAGTTCCCCTCCAAAGCATTCACCATCCTGACATGGAAATATATTGCCGTTCCTTCACTGTCACCGGGTCAAAATCCTGGAACTCCCTCCCTAACAGCACTGTGGGTGTACCTACACCACAGGGACTGCAGCGGTTCAAGAAGGCAGCTCACACCACCTTCTCAAAGACGTATGGGGATGGGCAATAAATGCTGGCCTAGCCAGTGATGCCTAAATCCCTGAATGAATTTAAAAAATTCACTCCTGCTGTGTGCATCTCCTCATGCTGCATTCAGTATTTGTAAGGGGATGTCAGATTTAGAAAGTACATACTCCAAATTGAGCACTGGATACACAGGAACTCAGTTGGTGTCACACCCAAAATAAATCAAAGTTTAGAGAGCTCAATTAAGTAATTAATTTAATTCATGGGATGTGGGCCAGCATTATATTGCCCATCCCTATTTGCCCCTGTTCAGAAGGCATTTAAGAGTCAGCCACATTGCTGTGGGTCTGGAGTCACATGTAGGCCAGACCAGGTGAGGACATTAATGAACCAGATGGGTTTTTAAAACAATTGACAATGGTTTCATGGTCATCATTAGACTTTTAATTCCAGATGTTTATTGAATTAAAATTCCACCATCTGCCATGGTGGGATTCAAACCCAGGTCCCCAGAGCATTACCCTGGGCCTCTGGATTACTAGCCCAGTGACAATACCACTATGCCATCGTGTCACCTATATGGATATATCACTCTTCAATCAGTGCTTTAAAAATCAGACTGTCAGCCCACGCACATAAACAGTGTTTTCATTCTTAAATGACACTTAAAAGAGTTAAGGATGGAGGCTAAAAGAAGCTTAGGAGTATTAGTAAACAATGTTAAATATGTCCAGCCAGTTGTACAGCACCAGTCAAACAATGTTGAATTATATGGCACTGCATAGCCAGAGAAGGTAGTGATCTGATCGTGTTATGTTCTGGTCAGACCATGACTTGAGTACTGCTTTTTTTTTTGTTGCCAAGAAATAAAAGGCCGTCAAGTACTGGAGGCAGTACAGACAAAAGCCACGTGGCTGGTCCCTGGATCAGGGATCTGTGTTCTGGGGAAGTTCTGGAGAGACATGGGATTTCCAGCCTGAAAAGGGAGCAATTGAGGGTTGATTTGACAGAGTGATACAGGATTGTTGTGGATATAGAAGAAGCTAACCTGGAATATTATTTCAAATTAAATGAAGGAGGGTAATTTTCGGACTGACACTTCACACATAGAATGAACAACATGTGGACTCCAGGCTCCAAAGTGGAGGCAAACACCCAGGAATCCTTTCAGAAAGAATTGGATGTTACATTGAGGAGAATTTAACCTGGTTTGACCTATATGTGACTCCAGTCTCATGGTTGGCTTGAAGTGTCTTCACACTGAGCTGTGGTGGTGGTGGTATGTTACAGATCCTCAATGACCTCCCCTGCCCCCAACACCACAGCCACAGCCCACCTTGCCAGGGGCCTGCCTGGCTGGCCCCAGTGCCCCAAAACTCCACTTACCTGACTTTGAGGGTGCGTGGCCATCGATGTGCTGTCATCCTGCAGGTGCAACCCAACAATGGCCACTGCTAGTGATGGCATTGCTGAGCTGTCAGCCCTCTGATTGGCTGGGAGCTCCTGGGGGCGGGACAGCAGCCCTGGCGGCAGCCACTTAATTGGCTGCCACCAACAAGATGCAGCCCTGGAGTCTCGCTGACTGCTCAAGCAGGTTCCTCCCCCTCTCTTGGCTCCGATGGCAGGACCTCTGTCGCCTCCACAAAATCCAGCCCTGTACTTCCATCTTATAGCATTCAGTGCATTAATCTATAGGTGGCAAGTTACAATACTCAATTCTAAGTTTACAAAATATATAAATTAATTGTTAGACTTCTGCTGGTAGAATCACTGTGGGTCAAAACCACCAACAGAACTAGCTCCTAAAGGAAAACTTAGAAGCTGAAAATGGGACACTATTTTTCTGGCCAGCTTATTCTAAGTCAAATGATCTCACCAAGGGTACGGCAGAGATGGGAGGAATTCTGTATTGATTGGAGGGATGATGACGGGGAGAGGAAAACTGAAGGTTGATAACCATCTATTGAAGCAACCACTCATCATTGCAAAAGTGCCGAAGAAGCAGTTTGCAATTTGTTTGCAACAATCCAATTTTTTCCGTTAGTACGAGGACATGATTGGCCAAACTTACTGGCAGAATAGTAGTCTTCAAAGTGTAATTGGAAAATTTATTAAAAATCCGCATATTATATCATAAAAGTACATCTGCTTTGAAGCATAATCTATCTACATCACATGCAGGGGGAGATGGTGGCATATTGGTGATGTCACTGGACTAGTAATCCAGAAGCCCAGGCTAATGTCCTGGGGACAAGGGTTCAAATCCCATAATGGCAGCTGTTGGAACTTGAATTCAAGTACTAATCTGGAATTGAAAAGCTAATCTTAGTAATGGTGACCATGAAATCGTTGTTGTGTTTTCACAACAATCTCTACATGTCTCCAAAATAAAGTTTAGCCTTTTGTTCACCAAACCTGCTGCTCCATCAAGTTATTACATTTGACAACGAGGATAAAACTGACTTCTGCGTACTTCACCCTGGTTGATGTGAGTAAAACGAAGTTGAACAATACTTACCAGTCACGCTTCTGTTTGGAAGAATTGATTCATATGATGCTAACATTGAAGATTGGAGTCAGTATGTCGAGTAACTCGGGTTCTACTTCATTGTGAACGAGAGTAATGCTGATGAAAAACGTAAAGCTATCCTGCTGAGTACAAGTGGAAGCAAAACAAATAACCTGATTTATAACCTGACTTCCCTGAACGCGCCCAATTCTAAGTCATACAGAGAGTTAATGGAACTCATGAAATCACACTTTCAGCCCAAACCATCTGTGATCATGCAGCGCTTCAAGTTTAATTCGAGAGTTCGTGCCCCGGGAGAGTCCATTGCTACCTTTGTGGTGAATCTGAAACAGTTACCCAATACTGAGAGTTTGGGGATGCCTTGAATGATATGCTGCGGGACAGAGTTGTATGTGGAGCCAAGGACAATGCCATACAGCGCCACTTGCTAGCGGAATCCGACATCGATTCCACCCTGGAACCTGTTCTCACTATGGAAAGTGCTGTGAAAGACTCTCAGGATTTGCAGCATGTGGATAATGGCGCCATACTCCATGTTGGACAGAAACCTGCCGCTGAGCATGGTGCAAAAAAACAGAACAGATTTTAAACAGGATTCTATGCCCACTGCATGAAGATTTGGGAAGCCTAATGGTAACGGGTCAGATAATAAGATATGCATTTGCTGCAGATATGGAGGAATCTTGGAGCAGACGTCTGTAGATTCAAAGAGGCAGAATGCAATGATTGCCACAGGAAAGGACACCTGGTTCGGCAGTGCAAAGGATGAGCAAACAGCAAACCAACAAACAAATCTAATTGAGCTGACTGATCCATCAAAGGCTGAGGCTGCTACAGCTGATGTATACTCTCTGTATCATGTGACTGCTGTTAATCCTGAGCCCATTACAGTGACAGTGCAAGTGAATGGCAAGCAACTGCAGATGGAGCTGGATACTGGTGCTTCAACTACTGTTGTTGGAGAGCACATGTTCAGGTACCTCAGTGAAGGGAGTCAGCCATTGACATTGGAGCGGATGCCTGCCAAGCTGAGAGCTTATACTGGAGAATTCATTCAGGCCAAAGGCATTGCTGCTGCCCCAGTCTGCTACAAACAACAGACAGCCCTACTGCCTGTGATAATCGTAAAGGGGAGAGGGGCCCAGTCTTTTGGGTCGAGATTGGCTGCAGAAAATAAAACTTGACTTGTCAGATATATCCCATTTGAAGTCTGATGGAATTCCAGAGCTCTTGAAGAAATATGACACTGCTTTTCAAGACGAATTGGGAAAACTGAAGGGCATGCAAACTAAAATGCACGTCAATCTCCAGGCAACACACGTTTGTTCAATGCCAGACCGGTGCCTTACTCACTAAAAGAAAAAGTGGAAGCAGAATTGTGCAGGTTGGAAACCTGGGAATAAACCTGCCTGTCCCAGTTTCTGAGTGGGCCATACCCATAGTCCCAGTTGTCAAGCCAGACCAGACTATACGTATATGTGGTGACTACAAACTGACAGTCAACAAAACAGCAAAGTTAGACAAACAGCCCTCTTCTAGAATCAAGACTTGTACGCCAAGTTAGCAGAAGGCAAGTCATATACAAAACTAGACATGAGTCATACCTATCAACAATTGAAATTGGATAGCACGTCAGGAGAATACATGAAAATTAAGACCATAAAGGCTTCTACCAGTACACCCGATTACCATTTGGAGTTTCAGCAGCACGCACTATTTTTCAGTGAACAATGGAGAGTCTCCTGCAAGGACTTCCATGTGTGGTCGTGTACTTAGATGACGTTCTCATCACAGGACTGACTGAAGCTGAACATTTAGCCAACCTCAAAGTTTTGAGAAGATTTATGGAACAGGTGTGTGTTTGAAGCAAGAAAAATGCACATTTCAAGCATCGGAGGTCACCTACCTAAGTCATAGAGTGGACGCTATAGGATTGCATCCTGTTGAAGACAAAGTCCAAGCAATTAAAGATGCACCATCACCCTCTAATGTGACAGAGCTTACATCTTTGCTAGGCATGATTAATTACTGTAGCTGTTTTTTGCCTAATCTATCCACTGTACTGGCACCACTATATATGTTGCTGAGGAAGAACCACTGCTGGTCATGGGGTTTACAGCAAGAAGAAGCCTTTGTAACAGCGAAGAAGCTGCTTCATTCATCATGCTTGTTGGTACATTATGACCCATCTAAAGAACTGGTGTTGATGTGTGATGCTTCTCCTTATGGTGTAGGAGCCGTTCTATCACATCAAATGGAGAACGGATCAGAAAGATCCATTGGATACATTTCAAGAACGTTTTCCCAAGTTGAAAAGGGCTACTCTCAATTGGAAAAAGAAGGATTATCAGTTGTATTTGGTGTCAAGAAGCTCCACCAATACCTATACGGGCAACATTTTACAATTGTTTTTGACCGTAAGCCGCTGATAGGTTTGTTCAGCGAAGAGAAAACTATTCCGTCTATAGCATCAGCAAGAATCCAACATTGGGCTTTGACGCTATCAGCTTATGAGTACACATTCAAGTACCACCCTGGCTCACATATAGCCAATGCAGATGCAGTTAGTCGTCTTCTGTTACTGGGTAGTCTTGTCAATACATGCGTTCCACAAGAGTTAGTGTTATTGTCAAATTTCTTGGATTTATCACCTGTGTGTGCCAAACAGATCAAGAATTGGATGAACAGAGACCCAGTGCGGTCAAAAGTCAATGACTTTGTTTTACAAGGATGGCCAAGGGCACTTGTGCTTGATGACTTATGACCATTTTATTCCAAAAACACTGAACTGAGTTGTCAAGATGGAATTTTGCTGTGGGGCTTCAAGAGTCGTGGTTCCATCACAGGGTGGAGAGTCACTCTTGGCAGAGCTCCACAGTGCGCACTCATGCATATTGTAGATGAAGATGCTGGCACACAGTTATGTCTGGTGGCCAGGAATAGACAGGGACATTGAGAGCATGGTTAAACACTGTTCCCTTTGCCAGCAACACCAGAAGCTACCTGTGTCAGATCCTCTTCACATATGCGAATGGCCTGGTTGACCTTGGGTAAGAATGCATATTGACTATGTGGGACTGTTTCTAGGCACCATGCTCCTATTAATCATCAATACACATTCAAAATGGCTTGATGTCTACACATGGTTTACCTGAGACTATTGTTCCTGATAATGGAACAGCTTTCACCAGTGTGGAATTTCAGAGATTCACGGACCTGAACGGTATCCGGCACATAAAGACTGCTCCCTGGCATCCTTCATCCAATGGTCTCGCCGAGAAAGCTGTCCAGACCTTTAAAGCTGGCATGAAGAAATTATCTGGAGGTACTCTGGAGTCTTGCCTTTCCAGATTTCTCTTAAGTTACCGTACAACACCACACTCCGGGCTTGACAACATCGGAGTTACTGATGAAACATCGTTTGCGTACATGTTTACACTTGGTGCTTTGAAATCGAGAGAGGAAGGTGACACAGAGCCAGAAAAATCAAAAACTGAACCACAATCTACACAGCAAGGCACACACGTGCCATGTAGGTGACCCTGTGTAGATGTGTAATTTTGGAAGTGGACCCTGTTGGACTCCAGAAGCCATCATTTCAGAGACTGGTCCATTATCTTCAAAGATAGAATTGTACGTTAACATGTAGGTCAAATTAGGGTTAGAGAAACATCCCAAAAAAAGAAAGGTCAACCTGTGATTGATGTTTCACCGCCGAATTCTGAGGTGTGTGATCGCCCTAGAGCTGATATTCCAGACGTATCGAACGAGTTGCCAAATACAGAACTACCCAGTTCCAACGATGTATTTCCTAGTGCAGTTCCAGATCCCGTTAATCCTGTTCAGGAACCTCCTTCGGTAATCCTAATCATCTCCGCCGAGCTCCTCAAAGGCTTGATTTGTAATCACCAAAGACTGTACATATGTTTGCTGGTTTTTCTGACATTTTTTTATTGTAAATGTAAGAAACTTAAAAGGGGAGAAAGCGTAGCAACGCGATGTACTGTCCCTCCCTCCTGTCAATCACTCATCATTACGGGGGCTTCGACCAATAAGCTTATTGCGTGTGTAATCCTGTGGGCGGGGTTTCCAACGGAGAGATTGCATCTAGCGTGTAAGCACCTCGACGTAGAGTTTAGCCTTTTCTTCACCAAACCTGCAGCTCCATCAAGTTATTACGCCACCACGTTCTCAAGGGCAATTAGGGATGGGCAACAAATGTTGGCCGAGCCAGCGATGCCCACATCTCATGAAAGGATTAAAAAAAATGTTTATATTCGCTGGTTCTGAAAACTGGCTATGATATATTACAGGGCTGATAAGTAGAAGGATAGAAATTCAGTGGCCTTTTCAATACTAAATCTGGTACAAACATCAAATCCTGTAACTTACGAACAAGCTAAAAGAAATAAGTGAATTCCTGCTTGGTTCTGGATGGCATACGTGTGTCTCAGTGTCAATATGCACATTCAGAAATGATAGCAATGAAATGGAGCAGTTCACTGCTGGTTATCTTGTGTGTCGCAGTATCATATGTTGTATATGTACAGTAGAGATGGATGAGAAAAAGGGAATAATTATCCATCTACAAGATGCACTGCAGGAATTCACCAAGGGCTCCTTCGACAGCGGCTTCCAAAACTGCGACCTCTACCGCCTAGAAGGATAAGGGCAGCAGATACATGGGAACACCACCACCTGGAAGTTCCCCTCCAAGCCACTCACCATCCTGACTTGGAAATATATCGCTGTTCCTTCACTGTCACTGGGTCAAAATTCTGGAACTCCCTCCCTAACAGCACAGTGTGTATACCAACAACACATGGAAGGCAGCTCACCACCACCTTTTCAAGGGTAATTAGGGATGGGCAATAAAAACGCTGGTCTAGTCAGCGATGCCCACGTCCCATGAAAGTGTGAAAAAAGACCTGAATTTTTTTTTACTCTTCAGGTAATTATCCAATTCCCTCTTGAAAGCCATGACTGAATCTGCCTCTACCACACTGCCAGGCAGTGCTTTGCAGATCCTAACCACCACGGTGCAATAAAGCTTTTCCTCATGTCACTTCTGGCACTTTCACCAATCACCTTAAATTGATGTCCTCTGCTTCTCAACCCTTCTGTTAGTGGAAACAGCCTCTCCCCATCCACTCCATCCAGACCCCTCATAATCTTAAAAACCTCCTCCTAACGTTCTTCCACCCATTCAGAAGAACTCCAACCCCTCCGATGAATCCACCCAAATGGAAATCCTCATCCCTGGATCCAACCCCGCAAATCTCCTTTTGTCCTTGATTTCAGACTGATTTGCCTAGAGGGTAAAGACTCATGGCATCTCATTAGGATGTGGCTTCTCCTAATGACCTTGAATGGAGTAGTGATTTAATATTTCCACAAATGTTCAACCGCAGAACGGTTATAGAATGAGGCTTTGATCAATGCAACAAAATGAGATGTTTGTTGCCTGGGCAAGCAGTTACGAGGTGCAGCAAAATCGGGCATGATTTATTATTATATCTCACTTCCAATAAATCAGCCATGTACAATTATAAAGAGAAGAGAAAGGCAGATATGGAAAGGGGATTCAAATCGAAACATCCTAGGCTTTAATCAGCTACTCTGCAATGCAGATAGTCCTGATAGTTACAATTACCATTCCTCATCTGATCCGTGTTGTCTTAAGAAAGACTTATATTTATATTGTGTCTGCTCTTTCACAACCTCAAGAAATCCCAAAGTGCTTCACAGCCCTTGGTGAACTTTCAGTAGCTGGGGAATTTAAATTTAGTTAAGAGCTAAACATGGAATTAACAAAGCTAGTTTCATTGTGACCATGTAATTGCCAAATTCTTGTAAAAAAAATAACTAGCCCTTCAGTAAGGAAATCTGCCAACTTTACCCTGCCATGAGACCATAAGACCATAAGACATCAGGGCAGAAATTAGGCCATTCGGCCCATCGAGTCTGCTCCGCCATTCAATCATGGCTGATAAGTTTCTCAACCCCATTCTCCCGCCTTCTCCCCGTAACCTTTGATCCCCTTACCAATCAAGAACCTATCTATCAGATGTCTTAAATACACTCAATGACCTGGCCTCCACAGCCTTCTGTGGCAATGAATTCCATAGATTCACCACTCTCTGGCTAAAGAAGTTTCTCCTCATCTCTGTTCTAAAAGGTCTTCCCTTTACTCTGAGGCTGTGCCCTCGGGTCCTAGTCTCTCCTACTAATGGAAACATCTTCCCCACGTCCACTCTATCCAGGCCTTTCAGTATTCTGTAAGTTTCAATCAGATCCCCCCTCATTCTTCTAAACTCCATTGAGTATAGACCCAGAGTCCTCAAACGTTCCTCATATGTTAAGCCTTTCATTCCTGGGATTGTTCTCGTGAACCTCCTCTGGACCCTCTCCAGGGCCAGCACAACCTTCCTGAGATACAGGACCCAAAATTGCTCACAATATTCTAAATGTGGTCTGACCAGAGCCTTATAAAGCCTCAGCAACACATCCCTGCTTTTATATTCTAGTCCTCTCAAAATAAATGCCAACATTGCATTTGGCTTCCAAACTACCGACTCAACCTGCAAGTTAACCTTAAGAGAATCCTGGACTAGGACTCCCAAGTTCCTTTGCACTCCAGATTTCTGAATTCTCTCCCCATTTAGAAAATAGTCTATGCCTCTATTCTTCCTACCAAAGTGCATGACCTCACACGTCCCCACGTTGTATTCCATCTGCCACTTCTTTGCCCATTCTCCTAACCTGTCTAAATCCTTCTGCAGCCTCTCTGCCTCCTCAATACTACCTGTCCCTCCACCTATCTTTGTACCATCTGCAAACTTAGCCAGGATGCCCTCAGTTCCTTCATCTAGATCATTAATGTATAAAGTGAAAAGTTGTGGTCCCAACACTGACCCCTGCGGAATTCCACTAGTCACCGGCTGCCATCCTGAGAAGGACCCCCTTATCCCCACTCTCTGCCTCCTGCCAGACAGCCAATCTTCTATCCATGCTAGTACCTTGCCTCTAACACCATGGGCTCTTATCTTACTGAGCAGCCTCCTGTGCGGCACTTTGTCAAAGGTCTTCTGGAAGTCCAAGTAGATAACATCCATTGGCTCTCCTTTGTCTAACCTGCTCGTTACCTCCTCAAAGAATTCTAACAGATTTGTCAGGCATGACCGCCCCTTGATGAAACCATGCTGACTTTGCCCTATTTTACCATGCACTTCCAAGTATTCTGAAATCTCATCCTTAATAATGGACTCTAAAATCTTACCAACGACCGAGGTCAGGCTATTCGGCCTGTAATTTCCCGTCTTTTGCCTCACTCCCTTCTTAAACAGGGGGGTTACATTAGCAATTTTCCAGTCCCCTGGGACCCTCCCTGACTCCAGTGATTCCTGAAAGATCACCACTAACCCCTCCACTATCTCTCCAGCTATCTCCTTCAGAACTCTGGGGTGTAATCCATCTGGTCCAGGTGATTTATCCACCTTCAGACCTTTCAGTTTTCCTAGCATCTTCTCCTTGGTAATGGCCACCATACTCACCTCTGCCTCCGACTCTCTTGAACTTTGAGGATGTTACTCGTGTCTTCCACCGTGAAGACTGACGCAAATCACCTATCCAGTTCCTCCGCTATTTCTTTGTTCCCCACTACTGCTTCTCCAGCGTCACTTTCCAGTGGCCCAATGTCCACTTTTGCCTCTCTCTTACCCTTATTCTATCTAAAAAAACTGTTGCAATCTTCTTTTATATTACTGGCTAATTTACCCTCATATTTAATCTTCTCCCTCCTTATTTCTTTTTTAGTTGTCCTCTGTTGGTCTTTGTAGGCTTCCCAATCCCCTGGTTTCCCACTGCTCTTCGCCGCATTGTATGCTTTCTCTTTAGCTTTTATGCTGTCCCTGACTTCCCTTGTCAGCCATGGTTGCCTCGTCCTCCCTTTAGTATGTTTCTTCTTCCGAGGGATGAATTTTTGCTGTGTCTCCCAAATTACTCCCAGAAACTCCTGCCATTGCTGTTCCACTGTCTTTCCTGCTAGGCTCATCTCCCAGTCAATTCTGGCCTCCCTCATGCCTCTGTAGTTGCCTTTATTCAACTGTAATACCGTTACATCTGATTCCAGCGTTTTCCTCTCAAATTGCAGGGTAAATTTTATCATATTATGGTCACTTACTCCTAAGGGTTCCTTCACCTTAAGCTCCCTTATCAAATCTGCCTCATTACACATCACTAAATCTAGAATTGCCTGTTCCCTAGTGGGCTCCACTACAAGCTGCTCCAAAAAGCCATCTCATAGACATTCCACAATTTCCTTTTCTTGGGATCCACTACCAACCTGATTTTCCCAGTCTGCCTGCATATTGAAATCCCCCATGATCACTGTAACCTTGCCTTTCTTACACACATTTTCTATCTCCTGGTGTATCTTGTGCCCCACATCCTGACTACTGTTCGGAGGCCTGTACATAACTCCCATTATGGTTTTTTTACCTTTGCGGTTCCTCAACTCTACCCACACAGATTCTATATCATCTGACCCTACGTCGTTTCTTGCTATCGATTTAATTTCATTTCTTACTAACAAAGCAACCCCACCCCCTCTGCCAACCTGCCTATCTTTTCGATAGGATGTATATCCTTGGATATTTAGCTCCCAGTCCTGATCCCCTTGCAGCCATGTCTCCGTGATGCCCACCACATCATACCTGCCAATTTCAATCTGCTCCACAAGCTCATTTACCTTATTTCGTATACTGCGTGCATTCAGATACAACACCTTCAGTCTTGTATTTCCCATCCCCCTTCTTATTGTCCCTTTATCTGATGTGCTTGAAGTTAGATTCCTAGCCCTTTCCAAACACTCTGTCCTATTTTGTGTTCTGGAGACTTTAATAGCCTCATCTGGGCTCTCATTTCTTTTCAGTTTTTTCATAATTTTCCATGAAGTTGAATCCACCCCCCAACACGCTAACCTGCTGCTTTGTTTCCCATTAGTCATACTTCTTCGAGTTTTCCCCTTCCCTCCCCCCCCCCCACTTTCTAGTTTAAAGTCCTGTTGAACTGATAACAGTAATGGTACCATTAAACCTTTTCATTACCCTCAAAACTTTACTAAGCTTTAGTTGTCGCAGGATGAGTTTCGGGTCCTTGTCTCTAAAATGTTTCCTTTTGCTGATATTTTTTGCTGAAGCACTCATTTTCATTTTTCATGAAACGTTCTTTTGTTTTCTCCAGTGAAACCCATAATTTCGAGAGCCACACATCCAAGTAAGTCCCAGTTCCATCCCAGGCTCTGGGGAGTTAACGGACCAGAAAGGGTGACATTTGGAGCATTACAATTGAACTCAATGCCTGTGAGGGCACAGATGGCTTTCCAATAATTCCTGCTGGAAAGTTCCTGTGTATGGACATCTGCTGAGGACTGTGATGGGGCTCAGCTGTGAGATTGTCCACGGTCACCCAATACTGGCAGTCGAGGCTGAGGAAAAATGGCCACTTGGATGAGATGACATTGAGTGTCGACTCTGTGTGGAACTATAGTGAGCAAGAAAGAAGAAAAGGAAGGGGAAAAATAACAAGCGCGTTTATTCCTCATTTAATTCAAATAACATTGTCAACTTGCAATGAGCGTGTCTCAGCTGGTGCTGGGAAAGAAGCAATGTGCTTAGGTTAATAAGTGAGCCTCAGCCAGCATTGTTGCAATAGAATCCTTACTAGTATATTCAAGGCTGAAATAGACAAATTGCAATATTTAAGGCCGAGATCAGTAGATTTTTAGTCCCTCAGAGAATCAAGAGATTTGGGGAACAGGTGGGAAAGTGATCATACTGAATGGCAGAGCAGAGGTTTGAGGGATTCCACGGTTTACTCCTGCTCCTATTTTTTTTTCACTAGCAGCATAGCAGTACAGACTCCACACCCCTAATAACACCAACAGTACAGACTCCAGGCCCAATAACACTTACCGTACAGATTATAGGATCAATAACAAGGACATTGACTCCAGCTTCAGTGCTAGATGCAGACACTTCTCCAGGCTCAGCATCACTCCAGGCACCAACACCAGGTCCAATATCAATAAAGATATTCACTCCAGATCCAATTTCATTACTGATACTGAATACTGGTCCAGTATCAGACACTGATTCCAGGCTCAGCACCAGTATAGTCTCAACTCCAGGTCTGAAATCAATTCTGACCTTGGGTCCAATAGTGGCACAGCCGAGTGTCTGAAATGACAAGATCTCCTATTATTCCTCCACAGGCTGTTTTGGCTTCCATTTGGTATTTGATGCAATGCTATTTTATAAATTTCCACACTTTGTAATATGTAGACGCAAGTACAAGCAGGAAGTTGACGTAAATAGGATTTACAATCCCTTGTGCTATGCCCAGCCACTAAAGCGTGTCCACGTAAAGATGTGCCAATTAAACCACTGTAATATATGTGCATAAGCTATGACTGACAGTATGTGACATGCTGAAAGGGAGACAGGAAGGGGGAATTGGCAGCATATACATGATAGTGGATCCTGAGGTTAGGCTACATCTTTAAACTGACCTCCTGCTATCTGTTTGTTATGATAATTACTTTTTTTGTGATTCTTATACGTCATTTTAATTTTTCCCCCCTCTGGTTAACAGCTGTCAGCATATTTCACAGCTTGACAACTGCGCTACTCACAAAGGGATGAGGCCCTAATATATATGGAACGTAGGATTCCCCAGTTATTAACTGGAGATTAATACTCTACAATGCCACTTTGTAGTTATCTATTAAGAAGGCACAAGAACAGCACAGGCTTTCTTTTTGTTCCTTTCAGACACAGTCCCCCTCCCCCTCCTCCCCTTGCATCACTTGCTACTGTTTGCCACTGAAACTGCTACGCTCTGCTTAACTCATTTTCAGCACATCAACTCCGATAGTCAAGATAAACACGGTTTTGGATTACCAAGGTAGCAGCAAACAGGAATTCAACAGAACCCAAATCGGCAAATTCGGAAAATCACAGGTTAACCATTGCATTGATGAACCTCCTCTTAGAGCTCTCATAGGAGGAAGAATTTGAAGCCAGGGAAGACCAAAAAACACGATCAAAAGTTGGGCTTTAGGGGGATTTAAACCTGAATGGGATTGTTTCTTTGTGGAGAAAATTCCAGGCAGGGAGGATTCCCAATGGAATGGAGGTAAAGTCATTTGGAACCAGAGGGGGAAAAAAAAGGGATTTGTATTTATCTAGCACCTTTCATCACCTCAGGACGTCCCAAAGCACTATGCAATCAATGAAGCACTTACAAAACGTGGTCAAATTAAAAGCAAAACACTGCGGATGCTGGAAATCTGAAAGAAAACAGAAAATGCTGGGAAAACTCAGCAGGTCTGGCAGCATCTGTGGAGGCAAAAACAGAGTTGACGTTTCGAGTCCGTATGACTCTCCTTCAGAGCTACAGAGAAGTAGAAATGTGATGAAATTTATACTGTTTAAGAGGGGGTGGAGCGGGTGAAGCTGGATAGAAGGCCAGCGATAGGTGGGGGCAAAGGAGAGATTGACAAAGATGTCATGAACAAAAGGACAAAGGGAGTGTTAATGGTAGTGGTAAAGGCTAAAAAAGATGCTGATAGTGGCATAAAGCTAAGAAAGCAGGATGTGACATTAGCAGAACTGGGGTAAGTAATGTAGTCACTGTGTAATGTAGGAAAAGCTGTAGCCAATTTGAGTCCAGAGAGCCCCCACAAATAGTGATGAAATAATGACTGGATCATTTGTATTATGTGTTGATTGAGGGATAACTATTGTCCTGGACAGTAGGTGATCTCCCCTGTTCTTCTTCAAATATTGCCATGGGATCTTTTACATCCGCTTGAAAAGGCGGCCAGGCCCTTAGTTTAAAGTTGCATTCCTTCAGTACTGCACAGATTTGCCAGCCTGAATTATATGACCAAGACTCTGGAGCAGGGCTTGAACCCACAATGCTCTGAACCACAGGTGACGCCTAAAACCAAGAGAATGGACAGGGACATTTCGCGAAAGATCACTCAGAGAAGGTGAAGTAAGAATATGGAGGGATTTCAAAAAAAGGGCCTAGATTCTTGTCGAGCAGCAGGGTTGATTTCTGTCTGCTTCTCCCACGCTACCCTGACCAATTCTCCTAGATTGGGGATCACTGGTGCCGTTCCCACGCTAAGAGGAAGTTAGCTGCTCCCACCTAGCAACACTGGATTGTCACTGGATCATCAAACCCTTGAAAGGTTGGCGTCAGGTAGAGTTGCCAACCCTCCAGGGTTGTCTCCAGGAATTGAAGGTCAATCTCCAGGACACAGCTCTGTGCATCATCGATGATTGACTTTTTTTGTAATTTTCTTTGAACATTTCTCTTTACCAGATATAAAAATATTGTAAATGGTGGGGGGGGATGCGGTGCTGTTTCACCGACAGCTAAGCATCGTCCAATTGGGTATTGAGTCTTTTTGTTTTCCGATTGGCGTAGGGAAGGCAGAACGTCACAAGAAGGGATGTTTTGGCCAACTAATGGATGGAGCGTGGGGGTAAGTTATGTGATGAAACCTCCAGGAATACGTTTAATCACAGTTGTCAACTCAACACCATGGGTTGAAATGGAGGCAGTTTCTTTGCTCTAGACCTATGTGTGCTGGGAACTAGGTTGTGAAGGCCTTAACTCATTTCATATAGAATTTTTTTTTTTATTCATTCATGAGACGCGGACTTCATTGGCTGGGCTAGCATTTATTGCCCGTCCCTAGTTGCCCTTGAGAAGGTGGCGGTGAGCTGCCTTCTAGAACCGCTGTTCTATTCTCCTCAGTAGGAGCCTATTTTGTCTCCATAAAAGTTACTGTACTTCTATACTATACTGTGGGATGTAGATACCATAAAAGTGCCACATAAATGCAACTTTTTTAAAATTCCCAAACCACTTATCTTTTTAAAACTCCCTTGTCTGTCAACAGCAATAGAAAAATTAGATCTGTGGGCCGGGAAGAATTGCATCTTTCACCACATTAATTTTTACTCTGTGAAAGCTGATTTGTACATCTCCAACTCCCCTTGAATGTAGTGTTTTGGCATTTCAATTAAATTACTAGTTCTGAAACAGATGGCCTGTGTTTATTATTTAGTAAAATAACACCATAATTGCAAGTTTCCATGCTTTGTTTTGATGTGGTTTACTCCTGGATGGTTGGACAAAGTATCCAGGGAGCTACACATGAGCAGTTTGATAAAAAGAGTGATTAGGGTTTGCTGGTGTAACAAATGGAAACATCTCAGTGAGCAACGGGGACACAGTCTTCAGGGACTGGAGTTTAAGGCATAATGAGGAAGTTTTCCTCCGTTAACTATCTGTAAACATGATGGAGAACATGCTCATAGTTTTACATCAAACATCGAACAGTGCAAATTTCTCCCTTCCCCCGTCCATTTTTATTGTAAATTTCACACGGGGCTTCACACTGCCTCGAACCTGTGTTATCCCTGACTGGGAAACGTTCCATTCCTGTATGGAATGCAAGGGTTGGGGGAAGAAAGTGTGTCACTCCGCTCTTGCATGTGCAAAGAAATGCACTGACTTTCTCCTCTCTTTCCCGAAATGATTAAAAGCAATAACTCAGCAGTCTGCTTGTCAGTTGATCGTGCCCAGTTCTGATGTTAACAGCGCTTTTCTACAAGTGAAGCTTATCCAAGAAACAGGGCTTCTTGTTATTTAAATTGCTGAGCAGAACTCAAAGACTGGCGGGGGCTAAATGTGGATCTGCAGTAGATATCTTCCCACCCTCAGTGCCTTCTGTAAGTGACCTAAGTGTGTTACTTTATTGGAGGTTGACTCACTGCCCTATATCTATTTGCCCAATTACATAACTCAGATATGAAAATAGCATCTGACTAGTTCCGAAGAAGAGTCATATTCGACTTGAAACATTGACTCTAATTCTCTATCCACAGATGCTGCCTGGCCGGTGGAGATTTTCCAGCACTTTCTGCTTTTATTTCAGATCTCCGGCATTATCAGTATTATGTTTTTCCAAAATTAGCATCAGCATGTGATCCAATTGGCACATTCATGTCCTTCATGAAAATGCTTCCTCAATCTCTCCGAAGTTGGATGTAGCAAACTCTTAGTGAGATGAGGGTAAATAGAAGTGGACAATCTATTTTATTTCATAACAAGGGGAAGAGACTCACTTAATTCAAACTGTACAACTTATCTTGACATGATGCTTGTCATGAAGAGATATTAATGTCTATAATGTTATTGGGAATTATTTTAAATTGGACTTGTAGTAGGGTCTGTGTCTGTGGGTGTGAGTGTGGTGTTTTAATTGGATTAAAGCCAGCTAGTCAGGGTGTGTTGATGTATAATAATTCTGAGATGTTAAACAGTAAGGTAGGGGGTACATTTGCATTTTGTTGAATAAATCGTTCAAAGACTGGGGGTGAAATCTTGCACCTAGCCAGCAGAGACCAAGCAATATGTTTATATTACTAATAAAATTGGTACCATGAAAGGGGTTTTATTGTTAGAAGAGGTGGAGTTCAAAGGGCCTGATGATACAATGAGAATTTATATTCAAAGGGAAGGCTAGGTATATACAGAAGAGTTTTGTGTGTGGAAGTCAGAGGCATGGAAGATCCAAGGCTGTAATCCTACCACTGTGTCTGCGAAGGAACAAATTGAAAGGGACCTCGTTTTGAATTCTTAAGATAAAATGTGCTTTGCCTGGTGTCTGTTTAAGGTCTATGGGTTATTGTTGCCTTGGTGAAGATTTTAGGGGTAATTAATTTGGGGATTTGTTTAACAGTTATTATGGTAGTAATTTGTAGATGTGTATGGGCAGAATCTTCTGGTCGGCATGCGGGGGTGGGCCCGACATGCCAACGCGTAAAATGACGCGCAGTGATGTCGGGTGTGTGTCCCGATGTCATTGCTCGCCATGGCGATATTTCGTTCAGCGGGCGCGTGCCAGAGTCGGCTGTTAAGGGCCTATTAAGGCCATTCAGCAATTAATTAAAGTATTTACGAAAGCTGCCCACCCAACCTTAGTGTGGGGGGGGGGCAAGCGAAAAGCCCAAGCGGCCTTCGCGTTTTTTAGGAAACCTCATCCACGGGCGGGATGAGGTTTCCCGAAGCTTTTATAAATCAAATAAATAAATTTTCCCACCTTTACAAACATATCGCAACTCACGTGACACAGCCACATGAGGGGGTATGTTTGAATAAATTGTTAAATCGATTATTTAATTTTTTTCATATCCATTCAACCTCCCTGAGGCAGCTCCGTCAATCAGGGAGATTGCTGCGTGAAAGGGCGCAGGTCCTGGCTCTCCCTCCTCCCTCCCTGCCTGCACTGGTAGTGCTGAGCGCTACCGGCTGCGCATGACGCTGGGCAGGCCTTAGTTGGCCTGCCTGGCATAAAATGGAGGCGTGCAGCCAATCGCGGACGGCGACAGGCTCCGTGCCCACCCTGACACTCCCGCCCAGACCGCCTGCCGCAGGAAAAATCCTGGCCTATGCGTTTGGTACCTTATAAAATTAATAAACGTTTCATTTAATTTATATAAAAAATCCTCTGGTGGCTTGGTGGTTGCATTTCTGAATTTACAGTTGCATCTCAAACATACCAATTGAAGATATAGGTTATGACAGTTGTTTCAAGTTTCCCTTTGGGATTTTAAATAACTCAGCCTTTACCAACTGCTGTTCCATAACAATTGGGCAGAAATTTTCGCTCTGCGGGCAGGCGCGTGCCCAACCCGCTGGAGCGGGAAATGACCTGCGTCAACTTTGGCCACGCGATAGTTCGGTCCGCGAGGACTCGCTGGACCCGGCATTGCGCCCACCGACAATTAAAAGGCCTGTTAAGGCCATTAAGTTATCAATTAACCTAAAGTTTTTGCTGCCTGTCCAACCAAACGGTGGCAGGGCAGGCGAAAAGGCCAAGCGGTCTTTGCACTTTTTGGAAACCCCATCCACGGGCGGGATGAGTTTTCCAAAAGCAAATAAAAATTAAATAAAAACTTTAATTTTGACAGAGGCACATGAGGGGACATGATTTATTACATTTTAATTATTTTTTAATATAATTCTTCATCTTCCTGAGGCACAGAGCTGCCTCAGGGAGATTATGCAGCGCTCATTCACGTGCATGCGCGACGTTCGCACTCGGCCGGTTCGCACTCCCCGCCCCTCTCACACAGTCAGCGCTGAGCGCTGCCACTCGCGTTTCACGCTGGGTGGGCCTTAATTGGCCGGCCAGCGTGAAATCGCGACGTGGTGCTGATTGCAGTCGGCAGTCAGCTTCCCAACTGCCCCCCTCCTGCCCCCACCAAGCCTGCCCGCCTAGGACAAAATTCTGCCCAATGATACAAAATAAACAATAGGCCATGTTTTCCCACAGCAGTGCGTTTTCTTACTGAACAGAAAGAAGAGGAATTCCAAACGTTCCTCCAGCATCTCTGACCTCTTGGGACCAAATTTTGGCACGGAGGCAGGAAGCCCGAGCCCGGAAACCTCCCGACTCAGTAGACCTGTCTCCGTGGAAACAAACTTCGCACACATGATTTTTGCTCAGGGGTGGAAAGGGCTGGGGTCATTTAGCTGGGCCTGAAGCCTTGGAGACAGTTCAGAGGTGACCATAAATACAGGTAAGTGCTGAGGTGGGCTGGTTAGAGTTCGACCTGGTTCTAGAAAAGGTTGTGAGGACTTCTAGCCTTCACCCAACCTCCCATCCACCCTCAGGCTAACTCTTAGCCAATCATCCAGTACCCACTATAGGCAGACCTTAGGAGCCATGTGGAGATGAAAAAAAAATCAAACTTCTAGCAATCTAAGAGAGCTGTCAGTCATACATGCTTAATACAGAAAACAACTCATTCATGAAACCCGTTCAAAGATTTTAAATCCCCTCAAATAGGGAATCTGCCATAAAAACAAATAAACTTCTATTCAGTAATCACACCAAAGACTGATAATCCTTTAATAGCCTCGTAAAACTGCAATCAAAATGAAAACCCCCACTGACATTAATCAGTTTCAACTATTGAAACTCAGCCAAACATTCATAATGAGTTCCACTGTAATACAAGCCCTTGGGAAATGTCAAAAATGAAGTCTATTGAAACTGCAAGAACTGATGGTAATGTTTTTTTTAATCTAGTTCAGATGGCCTGTCAATCAATGCACCCCAGCAGTGGGTGTTCTTTTAACTCTAACTGATGCTGCAGCCTGCTTTTATTTTTATTTTTTTAAGGGCTGGGGATTTAAATAATTGCAGATCATGAGAATTAAACAGATCCTATCTGCTCTTCAGGAGCATTGACGTCTCCTGCATGAATTTGTGGCTCCCATACAGCTGGTTAAGGTGCTTGGAACAGCAAAAATGAGCTGTGTATGAATTCAGCACTAATTTCAAATGGCCCTGCTCAGGTCAGGTTTCCTGCTTGTGTGATTGATACACCGCCCCTTTCCCCCACAGGCAAACATGGGATCTGCCAGAAATGGGGGCGGGACCTCCACATCTGGGCTTCACCCGCCATTTTTAAAAGTCTCCGGACTCGGCCCGGCTCTGCAAAAACCTGGCCCTTTTTCTTAGTAAAAACCTCCACCGGTTTCTCTATAAAAAGCTAATTGTCTGCACAGTATCTGTTCTGGAAAAGCCTCCTCACCAGCCTGCGATCCTACTTCATCTCCCTTGTCGATTCACAGAGAGAAAATCAGCCTTTCTAACACTTGATTGTGGAGACAGGCGAACAAACTGCTTATTTATCGTTTAATATTATCAAATTTATTGCATAATCAGACTCCCTATTTTTTAAAAGAGATTATTTGAATCCATTTATGCTTCAAAACAAAACATCGAAAGTCACTTTTTTCCCAAATCCTTTCCATAGAAAAATAACTGGAAAAAAATCCTGTAATGTGACCCTGTTGATGTTAAAAAATGTATCCATCTCCCACGTAAAATTTCTAACTTCCTCCTCATTCACTGCCTTCCTTGTTAAACTCACTTCTTCATTAAAATAGCAGATAAAGGCATTTCATATAAACACATTAAAGTACTTGCATGCCAATAGAGCACAGCGCTCCATCACATTTTTGGGAGAAAGCTGAGGGAGGCCGGGAACGCATTGCTCTGGTTTCCATATACCAAAAATGCATTCAACTAGAAAGTGTTTATGATGTTGTTATGCACAACAATCAAAGCAATTCGGACTCCTCATGTGTTAAGTAATAGGAACAAATGCGAAGTGATTTCAAACTCCTTTTAACATTAGGCGTTTTCCATTACTCTCATCTTCACAGCATGCATTCCAACAAAGGCAAGAGCTTAAGAGTAGGAAAGCAGCTGTGTGCTCATGAGGATGTAATTCCAATCTCAGAATCAGGACTAAAAAAATGTCCAACTACGACACAATACTGGGATGTTGGAAGCTGATGACGCAGTGGATAATCACATTACCCTCCTCAAAAAGCCATCAGGTTTGAAACCAAGCAAGACTGATGTGGTGAAACTCTTCACTCTCCACCAACAATCTGGACACTTTGTGATAGGAGCTTGGACTAATCTCAAGAGTTCCTATTGTTAATGGGTGGAATTTTACAGTGACCCACATGCCAGTTTGAAGGTCGGCGGGGGGGGTCTCATAAAATGCAGTGTGTGCCTTGCATGCCACCTACCCACCCATCCAAACCTGTCTCCCATTTTTTGGGGTGCGATGGAGGCTCGACCTTGGGCCTACTAGACCCTTAAGCAGCCGATTATTGGTCACTTAAGTATCTCATCCCATTCCCGCCGCTATATTAACTGTGGCAGGGGGAGGCCCACACCAGTGGGTAGCCCGGCAGCTTTAACTGTGCGGACTGGTGTCAGGCAGGTGGGGTGTCAAAAAGTCATAGCCCCCCCTTTAACCCTCCTCCCCAGCCTCTCAAACCCAGCCCTGTAACTCCCTTAACCCCCTTGCTGGGGCGTGCCAGCCAGCCCACACCGATACCCCAGGCTTATCTGCTCTCTAAGGCAGGACTTCTTCCCCAGATAGGGGCGGAAGTCTCATCCTTAGGAAATTAACACCCTGTGGAGTGTTAACTGGTTACAGGGAAGCCGGAATGGTGGAGATGCATTCTCCGCCAACTCTGGGCGGGAAAACCCTTCCATCCGAAAAGTCCTGCTGTATGAGTCAATGCTACATTGTCCAAAATTAAATTGGGTCTCACTCAGGACATAAGGAAAGCAGAAAGTTTGCGCTGTAAATGTACTTTGACAACACTGCAACTCAACTCCTTGCAAATTGGGAAAGCAAAAAATGTTGAATGGTCCAGTTCAAGCGTGTTGGTAAAGTGCAATGGTATTAGAATGTGGGTACAGTCCTTTGGTTTTTAATTCAAGCAAAGATTTGGGGCAAGAGTTTCTGAGCTCGTCCAAGTTGTCAGGAGAAGGCAGTGAGCCTCTTACCTCAGCCAGACTGTTAATGGGAAATGTTAGCAAGATATCATGAAAGTTTGATCGAAACATATAGGGGAGAATTTTCTCCCTGTCGGGGAGGGTTGGGCGGAAGCGGGCACGGCCAGGATGCATGGCCGATTGCCGCCCACGATCAGCTGGTCGCTGCCATTTTATGTGGGTGGGCCAATTAAGGCCTGCCCAGCGTGACACACCCCTGGAAGCACTGAGCGCTCCCCATGCGGGCTGGGAGGGGTGGGGGGAGGAGGCTGAGTCGGGGCTGCCTCAAAGAGATGAGTTTGATTTTTTAAAATTTTAACAAAGAAAAAAAAATTCTATGACGTCCCCTCGTGTGACAGTGTCACATGAACTGGGACATGTCAACGAATTTTATTAAAAATTTTTGTTAAACTTTAAAAACCTTCATGAAGCCTCATCCTGCCCTTGGATGAGGTTTCATGATAAATGCGAAGGCTGCCTGGGCTCTTCGCCTGCCCCCCGCCAGCCTTAAGGTTAATCGGGCAGCTCCGTTAATTATTTTAATTAGTTTTTAAATGGCCTTAATAGGCCTTTGATAGTTCAGTGGGCGCGCAGCGGAATCGTCGCACGCCTGACCTCACCGCGCGCCATTTTACACCCGCCCCCGCTCGCCAACCCGAAGATTCTAGCCATAAGGTCCTGAGGGGTCTTGACAGGGCGGATGTGGAGAGGATGTTTCCTTTTGTGGAAAAATCTAGAACTAGGGAGGGGGGGGTCACTGTTTAAAAATAAGGGGTCGCCCATTTAAAACACAGATGAGGCGAAATGTTTTCACTCAGTAAAATAGTGAGGAGCTGCGTCAGGACTGCCCCCTGGTGCAGTCCATCACCAGGAAGGTTCCCCAATGGCAGGCAGGGGTTAAAGCTAGGGTGCAGGCCTGCTGCCCAATTCACCAGCCCGATTCATGATGACTGGCAGCCGATTCTCATAAATAAGGCGCCGATTAGGGGACATGAAGCGGCACCGACAGCAATTTGACGGCGGAGGAATGGCTCGACAGCCCACGTGGGAAGGCCCCCCGACTTCATGAAGGCTGCCTCCCTGTGGCGGTCAGGGGCAAAGGGAGCCAGGGTCTTCATGGCCCATTGAGGGTGTAGGAAAGGCAGCTCCAACGATATCCCGCCCCCCACCACCACCCCCTCCACCCACCCCACTCAGAGGAGTTTCCCTTCTGATCAGCAGGCCCTTTTGGCCTCAGACATCCTGAATTAAGTCATCATAATCAACATTTCTACTTACCTGTCTCACCAGCTTCCCACCTCTTCTGTTGGCATTGCCGAGGTTTCAGATTGGAATTGGATGGCAGGCTTGGAGGCAGCCAATTGGAGCCTGCGTCTGATAAAATAGCTGAGCTGGTCCCAGTGCCGGCAAGTGCGGGCTCGATACCCCCATTTGTTCCTGACATCAGGGTCCTAAAAGCCCAGGGGTAAAATCCAGCCCAGTGTTTAAGGTCGATGACCGTTCATCAGAACTGGGAAAATTTTGAGCTGCATTGGGTTTTGAACAAGTGAAATGGGGGAAAGGGTGGAAAAAGAGCAATAAGGGAAGGTCTGTGATTGGGTGGAAAACAGGGGAGATTAAATGACCAAAGGTTTGGTGGTACAAGGCCAAAGGGAGTAGTAATGGAGCAGGTGAAAGAACAAAAGATCTATTAGAGGAAGTGAAAATGGCAGAATTATGAAAAGCTGCCATCTGAACGCCAAAAAAAAGAGAGAAAAACCAAAACCAACAATGAGAAGGAAAACAAAATGGAGGCAGAAGTTATGATCTGAGATTGTTGAACTCAAGGTTAAGGCTGGAAGGCTATAACGTGTCTAATCAGTAAATTAGGTGCTGTTCCTTGAGCTGATATTGAGCTTCATTGGAATAGTGCAGGAGGCCAAGGACAAAGAGGTCGGAGTGGGAGAGGGGTGGAGAATTAAAATGGCAGCCTTCCAATTCTGGAGGCTCTGGGTCACAATTGCGGACTGAGCAGAGGTGCTCCTCAAGGCAGTCACCCAAAATCGGCATTTAGTTTCTCCAGTGTAGAGGACGTCACATAATGATCAGCAAATATAGTGTATTAAATTGAAAGAAATACAAGTAAATTGCTGTTTCATCTGGAAATATCTGATGTCTCGGACAATGAGTAGGGAAGAGGGAGAGGAACAGGAAGAGGCAGGCGTTGCATCTCTGTACTTGCATGGAAGGGAAGGGGTTGCTTTGGGGGATTGAAGAGTGGACCAGAGTATCACTGAGGAAATGGTCCATTCAGAATGCTGAAAGGGCAGGGAAAGATGTGTTTGGAGGTGGGGAAAAGGTAGAAAATGGCCATTGAATATGGGGGTTGGTGGAGTGCAAGGTGAGAACAAGGAGAAACCTATTGTGGTTCTGGGAGAAAGAAGAAGGTATGAGAGTAGGAGTAGATGAAATGGGTCAGGCACAGTCAAGGGCCTGGCCTGTCAACCACAATGGGCAGGGGTGGGGGTAGGGGCAGGGGCACCTCAGTTGAAGAAAAAGGAAGACATATCAGAATCAATAGTGTGGAAGGTTGCATCATCAGAAAAAAATGCAACAGAGACAGAGGAACTGGCAAATGAATCAAGTCTTTACTGGACACAGGGTGTGAGGAAGTGCAGTTGAGGTAGCTGTGGGAGTCAGTGGGCTTATAGGGAATATTTCGCAAACTTGGGCAGTTTTGGAGAATAAATCCTGCATTCAATTCAGGGTTTGAGATGGTCAGTTGTATTGGGGCTGGTAAGGAAAGCTCACTTAGCTTTGAAGGCCCAGGCTGAGAAAGTTAGCCAAAGCTTAGGCCAATTAAAGCTGAGTGTAGTTGAGCTAAAGGGGTTCTTGATTGAGGCAGACACTGGGATCTGAATTACCTCTCAACGTTTTTAGTTCAATTCTGTTTTCTTGCTTACATGAAAATCAACTAAACTAAATAGCCAATTGTCATTATCACCATCGCAGGTTTTACTCTGGCCAGAATTTTCTGGCCCCCTTGGTGTTGGGCGTTGTGGCCACTGGGGGAGGGACAATAGGGTGAGACAGCCAAAAATCAGTCCCACGCCGTCGTGACACCAGTTTGCGATTGTCCGCTCCACCTGTCAATGGCGGGCCACATTTCCCACCGCCACACATCGAGGACCTAATTTCAATGCTTTAGCATTTCATTATAAGCCCTGCTCACTGGAATCATAACTCCAATCTGGGGCACGTAGGCATGTTTCACAACTGTACATAAGCGACGTGCACCTGGTGAGCTGCATTTTGCTTGGAACTTCGAGGGCTGTTTGCCCACTTTGCTTCAGGCAACACTCACGGTCATCAGCGCCAGGCTTCACAGGCAGCACCACATCACTTTTAGTGGGGCTCATGGGCTGGTGTCTACCATAAGGCAGGGGGGGCTTTTCAATGGCTGCAGGGCTAGGGCTTGTTTGGGGAAGGGGAAGATGTGACCTCAGACAAAGGAAGAGGTTGCAGGGCAATGGCTGTACTGGGGAGTGGGGGTATCACAGGGTGTGCGTGGGGGCGCATGTCGATCTGGGCAAAATGAGCTGGCAGTGAGTGAGATGCCAGTGAACGTGTGATGGGCTGTGTGTGTGTGAGTTTAGAGTGATGAGATGGTTGCCTTACCCTGGTGGCACGGATGAGATCATTCATTCGTTTTCTGCGCTGGATGGCCAACCACTTGTGTGCAGTGTTGGCACTGACCACCTCTGCCACCGCCTCCCAAGCCGGAGTGGTGACACTGATGGGCCTCCTGCAGCCAGAGCGGGGGTAGAGGACATCGTGGCGGGCCTCCACGGTGTCCAGAAGGCACCCCAGGGATGTGTCACTGAATCGAGGGGGCTGCAGTCTTCTTGGCTTATGGGGCCATGTCTTCACCGGAACAGTCCTGGGCTGTGAGCATTGAGAGGTTTAAATATGGCGCCCTGCGTGAGGAAGCGGCGAGGTAACGGAGTGGCGGGCAAATTGGAGGCTTCCCACCAGCGAGACGGCGTGTTTCCTGTGGCTGCATAATTAATGCAGCGGGAATGAAACGACATGGCCCGAGAGCCCACCTTTGCCCACCAAATGACCGTTTCCCTGCCCATTACCACCCCTTGTGTAAATCTGGGACGATTCCACCCTCTATCTGCCTTCTCCCCTCGTGAACTCTGCTCTAGGTTTGTTCCAAGGTGCATCTCCATTTGAAAAGGTGGAAAAGTCCTTCCAAGTTGTATTCAATGGTTGCATATCCCCACCACCTTCCCGCCCCACCCCTCAGAATAGCCTGCAGGACCAATCAGGGCCTGTAATTTAGAACAGCTGTGAACATAGTCCAAAAGCCAATTAGCAGCTGCGATGTTGAAGGGAGGGGGTATTAGTGTCAAGATGGTTTGTGTTTGTTGAGACTAATCACAGTTATAACTGTCAAGCCTTCTATAAACACACTGCTCTCCCAGAGTCAAATCAACAACCGCAAAGAATTAGTTCAGCATTTGTTGCAGTTTGTTTTCCCACCTCCAAGCCAACTTTGATTTCATCCCTTAAATCAAAACCATCAAGCAGCGATGAAAAACAAAAAGTATAAATTGTAATGACACACGCATGAGTACTCCCTTCATCCTGTCCACTGAGGGAACAAATATTTTGGGAGTCTTTGTTTTGCCTTCCCTCTTGACGGGGATCCTAAACCTATCATCACGTTCCCTACTGCTCCTCTCTCAGGTTACTCACACCAGTCGCTCTTCAGTCCGGGTGTTTGTTTCTCAGTGATTAAGGAATGACATTGCGATACTGTTACCTGCTCATATCACTCATGGACTAGTAACAATGAAGGCTGACTCCATTCAGACTCCTTGTTTGGGGTTGCTGTGTGAAAACACGGCCTGGGGGAGGGGTTGTGTTGGAGCCATTTCTTCAGAGAGAGACCATGAAGGTAGTTTAGCCAATAAAGTTTCCCCAACTGGTTATCTTTGGCAATTTCTAGGTTCCAGTAAAGAACAGGGGGTAGGGCCTGATGTGTGATGGACTCATAAAACTGAGTGCCAACACAGCAACATGAGCTACAGATAAAAGGCTGCTTATTCAGCAGGGCAACAGACCCCCAGGGTATCACTTTTAGGCGCACTTACACATCATTAACCTACTAATGATGCCACCTAATGACATGATAGCATGTGGTACACCAGCAAGCTTTTGCAACAAGGCTCCAATTAAGCAAGGAAAGAAAGTTTTCACTACCTCTAGCCCAAGCTAATAAAAACTTTGGATGAAAATGGTACTTTAAAGACTGTGAGAATGTCAACAGTAGGTTCTGTAACATTTATACAGTTGTAATGAGCACTGATGTAGAAACATCTGGCTAGATGGAGTGGGGAGTGTCAAACTAATCAGTGTAGGACACCTAGGATGCAGCTTTAAGAAGCAAAGCTTCAGTTAAGGCAATGATGTCATCTGTACAATGCTTGAAAGCTTTATTCTTACATTTTTCCATCCTTTCCATAGATGCCCCTAGATCACATACCATCCATCACTCAAGAGAGTGACCATATGGTGTCCAAATGGTGAGAGAGTGACCAAATGGCAGGTGCCTCCCAGGCACCTGCCAAAAACCAACCTTTAAACAACTTCTGGGAAGTTATTAAGTAGGCTTTGTTGGTTGGCTGACTTGCCAGTTTTCCCTCATTACCTTGGTAACAGCATTAGCACCATCAGTGAACCACTATTTAGAGACAACAGAAAGAAAAAACATTGTTTCAAGTCCTAGATGTTAATCAAAACCCCACAATTCAAATGCTGACAAGAAACTTGGGGTGGAATTGCCCGGTCCTGTTGGTGGCGGGCGTGAGCGGACAATATGGCGAGAAGGCCAAGAGTCGGATTTGTGCCATTGTGAAACCAGTTTGCGATCATCCACTCCACCCATCAATGGCGCGTCGCGTTCCCCACCGCCACACATCGGGAACGTCATTTTAATACTTTAGCGTCTCATTATAAGCCCTGCTCACTGGAATCACGCCCCTACGCTGGATCATCTGGGCATGTCAGTGCGATATGCTGTGATACAAATGCACAAAACAACGTGTACCTGGTGAGCTGCACTTCACTCAGGACTTCAAGGTTTGTTTGCCTATCTTGCTTCGTGCAGCACTCGCAGTCATCAGCGCCAGGCTTTACAGGCAGCACCACATCACTTTTAGTGGGGGCTCATGGGCAGGTCTCTACCTATCAGACCAGCCATAAGGCGGGGGTGGCTTTTCAACAGCTGCAGGGCTAGGGCTTGCTTGGAGAAGGGGAAGAAGTGGCCTCAGGCAAGGGAGGAGGCTGCAGGGTTAGGGCTGTACAGGGGAAGGAGGGTATCCCAGGGTATGTTTGGGGGCACCGGTTGATCTGTGCAAGTGGCCTCAAGATGGTGAGGACTGAGCAGGCAGTCTCCAGAGGAAATGAGGCCAGATGGAGATGTGAGGGTGTGTGTGAGAGAGTGAGTGGTGATGTCCCTTGAGCTGGCAGTGAGTGAGATGCCAGTGAATGTGTGATGGACTTGTGAGTGTGAGAGTTTAGAGTGATGAGATGGTTGGCTTACCCTGGCAGCACCGATTACATCTTTCATCTGTTTTCTGCACTGGATGGCTGACCTCTTCTTTGCAGCGTTGGCACTGACCGCCTCTGCCACCTCCTCCCAAGCCGGAGACTGACGGGCCTCCTGCGGCCAGAGCGGGGTAGAGGATATCACGGTGGGCCTCCACGGCATCCAGAAGGCATCGAGAGATGCATCACTGAATTGGGGGGGTTGCACTCTTCTTGGCTTTTAGGACCATGTCTTCACCGGAGCAGTCCTGGGTTGCAAGAAGTGTGAGCGTGGCTGCAATTGAAATATGGAGCCCTGCATGAGGAAGCGGCGAGGTAATGGCATGGTGGGAAAATCTGAGGCTGCCTGCCAGCTAGACGGCAAGTTTCCTGTGGCTGCATAATTAATGAGGTGGGAAGGCGGTGATACAGCATGAAAACCCGCCATTGCGGCCGGTGTGTAAAATGATTGTTTTCCCGCCCGCTACCGCACTTTGTGCAAATCTGGGATGATTCAGCCCTAAGGCTGCCAAAATCAATGCCTCAGTACCTACTCTCACTGAGCCACTGGTGCTGTTTTGCCTCCCAAAATGGCATCAGTGATACATGTGCGCACTTTGGTGCTAGACGTGCCGGATGTCACTTTGGTGAGGGCATTTGCACAAGCGGAGTGAGCATCTGCCAGAAATACGTACAGTTTGCAGGTCATGATGTCAATCAATGTGTATCAGCCGTGAGACAGTGGGGCATTGCTGCAAGAGTTCCTCAGGGTAGTGTCCAAGGCCAGACCATCTTCAGCTGCTTCATCAATGACCTTACCTGAGAATTTTAGATTGAAAACTTTGGGGAACTCATGGCCAAAGCACGGACTAGGGTAACGTTTGAGAGGGGCTAGTTGCAGGATACTAGTAGCAGTGTTTGGATGAGCTCAAGTTTGCAGATCGCGGAATACTGGATGCTGTCCAGGAAAGCATTAGAACGGTCCAGTCTGGAAGTGGCAAAGGTATGGATGGGGGTTTCAGTAGCAGATTGACTGAGGTAGAGGCAGAGAGGGGCAATATAATGGAGGTGAAAGTAGGCAGCCTTTGCAGTGGAGAAGGTATGGAATTGGAAGCTGAGTGTTCACTAGGAGATCCAAATTATGAGCCGGGGAAGGGGATAGAATCAGCGGTAGCCGTGAAAAGGAATGGCTTCGGTCTTCTCAATGTTCAACTGAAGGAAACTGGTTCATCTAAGACGGGATGACAAGTAATCAGGCAGCACAGAAGCAGTGGAGAGGTCTAGAGGGGTGGAGTGGATGTTGTCAATGTGCCTGTTGAAGATGACCCTATGTTGTCAGATGATATTGTCAAGGAGCAACATGTCGATGAGGGACAGGTAGGGAAGTGCCCCATGGTCATGGGTATAGAGCGTGTAATGTGTGAATAATTAGCAATGTTCACAGGCTGCATTGGCATTACATGTTGCATCTACTGCTAATCATTATTGTTGCTTCAATGATTATTAAACCACAAACACAAAAATCTTAGGCTGCATCTTCGCGGAATCATCCCAATTCCGTGGACCATTAAAATGGCAAGGAGGACCCAGATGTGGAAGTCCCACCCCCATTTCCAACAGATCCAATTTTTCCCAGTAGGGGGAAATGAGTGGTTAGTGTTTCACATAATTGGGAAACCCAAACTCAGCAGGGTCATTTGAACTTAGTGCTGAGCTTAAACAGGCCACATTTTGGCTGTTGCAAGGACCTAAAACCACAGTGTAGGAGTGACAAATTGATGGAGCAGCTGTAAATGCTCTTGAAGAGCCAATGAGGTCTGTTTAAGTGTCATGATTTGAAGATTTTAAATCCCCTGCTCTTTAAACATCATAAAAACAGCTACAGCTGCCAGTGAGAGTTAAAAAAAAGACCCTCTGCCAACTGCTTTGATTGACAGGCCATCTGATGCAGGTTAGGAAAAAACAGAAGTATCCAGTTGTGCAGTTTCAACTGAATTCTTTGTTGAAAATTTCCCAAGGGCTATTACTATGTCAATATGAATGTTTGGCTGAGTTTCCAAAGCTTCAACTATCTCAGCAGGTGGTTCTGACTTCACAGTTTCACTGACCATTTGAAGAGGCTATTAAAGGATCATCTGTCTTTGATGTGGATACTGAAGAGAACTTTAGGTATAAGAGATTACCTACTCGAGGAGATTTAAAAGCTTTGAATGGGTTTCATAAATGGGAATTTTTGTCATTACCAAGTGTGTATGAGTGAGAGCTGAATTAGCTTGTTGGAAGTTTATTGTTTTTCATCTGTACATGGCTCCAGATGTCTGCCCATGGTGGATTCTGGGTGAGTGGCTATGGAGGTGGCATGGGAGCTATGAGGGGACATGGGGGTGGGTGGGGGGCATGAATAAGCATTGAGAAAAATGAGTGCAGCTGAGGAACTGAGTGTATACCTGAGAGTTTGGTGAGTGGGGGAGTTCTGTGAGGTGGGGGAAGGAGATGTTTGTTCCCTTTGGTCTTTTTCTACCTTTCTCACCCTTTAGGGATTGGATCTTACTCTAATACAGAGAAAGAAGCTAACTGTTTGGTGAGTATTTGGTAAGTAGTTAAGATCTGTTCTGGTCCTAAGGTTTAAAATAGTATACAAACTGGTGATAAAGTTAATAAAATATGTAAAAAAAAGCAACAGAAATAAGTGAATATTATAATTAAGTAATTAATGATGGCATTAGGATGGCATTAAGGATGGCAGGACAGGTGATGTGTCAATTCTGCAGCACGTGGGATCTCTGGGTGCTGGTGTGTCCCAGGGCAAACATGTCTGCAGTAAGGGCTTGAGGCTCGAAGAGCTTTGGCTCAGAGTCACAAAGTTGGAGGCTGTGCTGCAGACACTGTGACCTGTGACACATGTGAGGGGGGGAAAGTTACCTGGATGCTTCGCACCAGGAGGCAGTCACTCCACTTAGGATAGGGTCTTCTGATTTGGTCAGTGGTCAGGGACAGGAGGGCGTGACTGCAAGTGAGGCAGGTAAGGGGATCCAGTGGGCAGGAGTACAGGAGTGTCAGCCTCTGAAATTGTCCAATAGGTTTGAGGTTCTCTCAGCTTGTTTGAATGAGAGTGGGGGCTGTAGAGTGAATGAGAAAACTGACCATAGTACTCTGGTACAGGAAGTGGCTGCAGGATGGCATAGATTGGGACTTGAATTGAAGAGTATGTAACTTTTAGGAAGGATTGGAAGTTAGGAAAAGGAGGACGGATGGTTCTGTTAATTAAAGACCACATTGCCACAATAGAGAAGGATGACCTAGGTTCAGGAAACTAGGTTATAGAAGCAGTTTGGGTAGAGATGGGGAATGATAAAGGCAAGAAATCACTTGTGGGAGTGGTGTACAGGCCCCCTAACAGTAATCACATGGTAGGACAGGGTATCAAAGAATAAATAGTGGGACCTTGTCAAAAAGGTATGGTGATTATCATGGGGGATTTTAATCTACATATAGACTGGAATAATCAGATGGGCAAAGATAGTGTAGATGACAAATTCATACAATGTTTTCAGGATAATTTCTTAGATCAACACATTCTGGGGTCAACCAGGGAGCAGGCTATACTAGACCTGGCATTGTGCAATAAAATAGGATTAATTAATGACCTCATAGTGAAGGCACCCCTAGGTAGCAGTGATCATAATATTATTGAATTTTATATTCGGTTTGAAGGAGAGAAGAGTGGGTCTAAGACTAATGTTTCAAACTTAAATAAGGGCAATTGTGAGGACATGAAGGCAGAGCTAATGAAAGTGAACTGGCAATTTAAATTAAGGGATTAATCAAAAGAGATGCAGTGGCAGATAAAGTTGAAGATAGTATCAAACTTAAAGAAAACGTATATAATTCCACAAAGATGGGTGGCTGGTCAGAAGATTGGACAGAATATAAAAAACAACAAAGAATGACTAAAAGATTAATAAGGAGGGGAAAATTAGAGTAGGAGAGAAAGCTAGCTAGAAATATAACAACAGATAGTAAGAGTTTCTATAGATATTTTAAAAAGAAAAGAGTTAACAAATTGAGCGTTGGTCCAATAGAAAGTGAGTCTGGGGAATTAATAATGGAAAATGAGATGTCAGATAAATTGAACATGTATTATGCATCAGCCTTCACTATAGAGGATACAAGGAAGATCCCAAAAATGGCTGTAGTCAGGAATTGGAAGGGAGGGAGGAGCTCAAGAAAATTACAATCACCAGAGAAGTGGTACTTAACAAATGGTTGGAACTGTAGGTCGACAAGTCCTCGGGTCCTAATACATTTCATCCTAGGGTCTTAAATTAAGTGGCTAGTGAGATAATTGACGCATTGCTTTTAATTTTCCAAAATTCACTAGATTCGGGGGAGTTTCCATTAGATTAGAAAATAGCTGTTGTAAATCCTTTATTCAAAAGGGGAGGGAGACAGGAAGCAGGAAACTATAGGCCAGCTAGCTTAACATCTGTCATAGGGAAAATTTTAGAAGCTATTATTAAAGTCGTCATAACAGGACGCTTAGATAAAAGGCAGAGTCATCATGGCTCTGTGAAAAGGAAATCATGTTTAACCAATTTACTGGAGTTCTTTGAATGAGTCACACGTGTTGTAAATAAAGGGGATCCAGTGGATGTACATTATTTAGATTTCCAGAAGTCACTTGATAAGGTGCCTCATCAAAGCTTATTACGGAAAATAAAAGCTCATGGTTTGGTGGGTGACATGTTGGCATGTATAGAAGATTGGCTAGCTAATAGGAAACAGAGAGTAGGCATTAATGGGTCATTTTCTGGTTGGCAGGACATGACGAATGGTGTGCCACAGGGATCAGTGCCGGGGCCTCAACTCTTATATAAATGATTTGGATGAAGAGACCGATGACATGGTTGCTAAATTTGCTGATGCCATAAAGATAGGTGGGAAAGTAAGTTGTGAAGAGGACATAAGGAGGATACAAAAGGGTATAGATAGGTTAGATGAGTGGACAAAGATCTGGCAAATGGAGTATAATGTGGAAAAATGTGAGATTGTCCATTTTGGCAGGAGGAATTAAAAAAAGGCATACTATCTAAATGGAGAGAGATTGCAGAGCTCCGAGATGCAGAGGGATCTGGGTGTCCTGGTGCATGAATCGCAAAAGGTGCAGCAAGTAATTGGCAAAGCTGATAGAATGTTATCGTTTCTTGCAAAGGGAATTGAGCACAAAAGTAGGGAGGTGATGCTTCCGTTATATGGGACGTCTGGAGTAGTGTGTACAGTATTGGTCACCTTATTTAAGGAAAGGTGGAAATGCATTGGAAGCAGTTCAGGGAAGGTTTACTAGATTAGTACTTGGAATGGGCTGGCTGTCTTATGAGAAGAGGCTGGACAGGCTAGGCTTGTATTCACTGGAGTTTAGAAGAGTAAGAGCCAACTTGATTGAAACATATAAGATCCTGAGGGGGCTTGATGTGGAAAGGATGTTTCCTCTTGTCGGAACTAGAGGTCACTGTTTCAAAACAAGGGGTCACCATTTAAGACAGAGATGAGAAATTTTTTTTCTCTCAGATGGTTGAGAGACTTTGGAATTCTCTTCCTCAAAAGGTGGGTTGTGGCAGAGTCTTTAAGGTAGAAGTAAATAGATTCTTGATAAGCAAGGAGGTGACTGGTTATCGGGGGTAGGCAACAATGTGAAATTGAGGTTAAAATTAGACCAACCACGATCTTATTGAATGGCGGAGCAGGCTCAAGGGGCCAAGTGGCCTGCTCCTGCTCCTAATTCACAAAAATTCTGTCCCTTGATTCTGGAGGATGCACTGCAGCAGTATACAGCCATCAACCAACGCAATAATATCAAACCAATTCTAAACTTGGCTGCATAGTCTCCATCATGAAAAAAAATCATCCCCTTCAGATTTCTTCACTGTGCAGACTAAGTGCCAAAGACTTTTTCACGTCTTGTTGCGAGTGAACTGTTCACTGTCCAAAGGACAGAATCAATAAGCCTGATTGAGAAACTGATTCTAGCTGTCTTGTAGCACCTTGTTGGCAGGACGTGAACAGATGGTAAGATACAGTTTGGCAGGTCTGCAGTAATCAGCAAATCATGCAAGAGAAATCTCAATACTGCACCAACAAACTCCCTTCCCTCTTACTTTTATTAAACCAAATATTTTGTTTTATATGATTAACCCTCCAATTACTCAATGGTGTCCTAGATTATTGGCGTCCAAAGAGATAGCATTTCCTTGCGTGATTGGGATGAGGGCCAAATGCGTGTGTGTGTGCCTGAGGTTGGTGGTGAAGGAATGTGAAGGCTGTGCGTGTAGCTGAGTATTTGATATCTAGAGGGATTGCATAATCAATGGGAAGACTTGGGCCGAAATATTGGGCCCAAAAATGGGAGTGGAGATCTTGATGCAAGATTATTCCTGCCCGTTACCTCCGAGGCAGACAGCACGCAAACTTTGTGCTGCTTGCTAATTTAAATGATTTCAGGGATAAGCCAGCACTAAACACACTATTGAGTGCTGCACGCCTCAGCCTTGATTGCAAACTTGTGAATCAAAGCTATCCTGCACGATTTAATGCTAGCCCCTTAACAAGGAGGTGCACTCTGGAACAAGCACATGCTGTAAGTCATTCTACAAGTGACTCAGACTGGGAAACACAGAAGATCAGCATAACATGGCAGAGAGTGAGCTCCAATAAGATATCCTGATACTATGCTGGAGGCCATGGTGGAGTTGGTCAGGTGTGGAGGAAGAAGGATGTCATCTTTTCACAGGAGGCCAAAAAGATCTCAAAGCAAGCTTTTTCTCACTTTTGGCGGTGAGAACTGACAGATGTGGTGACCACTGCCAAGAGTCTAGCCCCAAGGGAAAAAAGTTCAATGACCCCACATGAGTGGTCAAGGTCAGTGAACATAACTTCATATGCCATATTTTGCCAACTGCACCATTCACTTCAGACCCTGCCCACACCCTCTTGACTCACCTAGAAATAACCGCTAATCAAGCAGCCCACTTGATTGGCACCCCATCCACAAACATTCACTCCCTCTAACACCGACGCACAGTAGCAACAGTGTGTGCCATATACAAGATGCACTACAGGAATTCACCAAGGCTCCTTCGACAGCATCTTCCAAACCCACAACCACTACCACCTAGAAGGACATGGACAGCAGAAAGATGGGAACATCACCTCCTGGAAGTTCCCCTCCAAGTCACTCACCATCCTCACTTGGAAATATATCGCCGTTCCTTCATTGTCACTGGGTGAAAATCCTGGAACTCCTTCCTAACAGCACCGTGGGTGTATGTACACCACATGGACTGCAGCGGTTCAAGAAGGCAGCTCACCACCATCTTCTCAAGGGCAACTAGGGATGGACAATAAATGCTGGCCCAACCAGCGAAGCCCACATCCCATGAATGAATAAAAAAAAGCTGAGTGACCCCGGCGGAATCCAAACTGAGTGACAGTGAGCAGGTTGTTGCTGAGTAAGTGCCGCTTGATAGCACTATCGACAACACCTTCCATCACTTTACTGATGACCGAAAGTAGACTGATGGGGCGGTAATTGGCTGGGTTGCATTTGTCCTGCTTTTTGTGTACAGGTCCTACTCGGGCAATCTTTCACATTACCGGGTAGATGCCAGTGTTGTAGCTGTACTGGAACAGTTTGGGTAAGGGCACAGCTAGTTCTGGAGCATAAGTCTTCAGCACGTTTGCCAGAATATCATCAGGGCCCATAGCTTTTGCAATACCCAGTGCCTTCAGTCGTTTCTTGATGTCACGTGGAGTGAATTGAATTGGCTGATGACCGGCAACTGTGATGCTGGGACCTCCAGAGGAGGCTGAGATGGATCATCCACTCGGCACTTCTGACTGAAGATAGCTACAAATGTTTCAGCTTTGATTTTTGCATTGATATGCTGGGCTCCCTCATCACTGAGGATGGGGATATTTGTGGAACCTCCTTCTCTGCTTAGTTGTTTCATTGTCCACCACCATTCATGACTGGATGTGGCAGGACTGCACAGCTTATATCTGATCTGTTGGTTGTGGAATCACTTAGCTTGCTCTATCGCATGCTGCTTCTGCTGTTTATCATGCAAGTAATCCTGCATTGTAGGTCCATCAAGTTGACACCTCATTTTTAGGTATACCTGGTGCTGCTCCAGGCATGCCATCCTGCACTCTTCGTTGAACCAGGGTTGACCCCCTGGGTTGGTGGTAATGGTAGAGTGGGGGATATGCTGGGCCATGAGGTTACAGATTGTGTTCGAGTACAATTCTGCTGCTGCTGATGGCCCACAACGCCCCATGGATGCCCAGGTTTGAGTTGCTAGATCAGTTCGAAATCTATCCCGTTTCGCATGATGGCAGTGCCACTCAACACGATGGAGGGTATCCTCAATGTGAAGAGAATTCCAAATATTCACAAATCCTTGAGTGAAGAAATTGCTACTGGTCTCAGTCCTAAATGATTGGCCCCTTATTCTGAGACTGCGTAGATTCCCCAGCCAGGAGAAACAAAGTCTCAGTGTCGGATACTGACACCTTGCATACTTTAGAGGCAGCTTTGAGGCAGGATCTGCAAATGGTGGAACACCAGGCCTGAATGGCCAGCAGCTAGGGCAAGAGGGCAAGGATAGCACTGCTGCCAGCTGGCTGGATAGAGAGGTGGCACACGTGTTCTGCTGCAGAGGACTCAGATGAGGACTTCGATGGAGGGGTCTACGAAAGGAGGCTGTTGGGCATGCCCAACAAAATGTCTGCATTGGCAGACAGCCGGCAATCAAGTTCATGACCATGGAGGAATATGGCACCAATTTGGCACAGGGCTTCATGCAGAGCTTGGACCCCATCCGTTTGAGCATGGAAATGGTCTCCAACCTCATTGGTGCACTTGTGAAACCAACCATGAGACAGTGTTGGGGAAGGGAAATGTACAGAGGAACCTGGAAGTAAATTAATCGCTTACAATCCTGATTTCAGGAGTAGAGAAAAATCAGGTTCCATTGGATAGATATGTGAAGCAAAAGGGGATAAAGGGATAAAGGAACAAGGTGGGCAAATGTGATTAGGGCTCTTTTCTTGAGTTGAGATGGACTGGTTGGGTGAAATGATCGGTTTCCATGTTGTAACTGCTTTGTGGATGAGAGTGACGTTCATTAAAAAAATTGACATCAGCAACCTTTGTTCTCAGCCAAAGGATGTGCAGAGCTTGAGAATATTTGGAATGGTGAACAGTGACTTGGATTGGGGGAGGGGTGGTTATAATAGTGTATTGTGGGTTAAACTGTACAAATTGCCTTTCCTGGAGGAAGGTGATTGAGTGAATGCTTATCTGTGCAGCTGTCTCTTCATGAATCCTCCAGTGGGAATCTGTCCACTACTCTAATTCAGTTTTATTTAGCTCAGTTATTGCTTTTACATCTCGTGCTCTTGAGGCACTTTCTGGTCGAACATGAATTTTTCATAACTCATTCCAGGTTCTTGCCTTAGCCAACCCATGAGGTTTTCTGCTGAAAGCCACTCTAAATGGTTGGAATCAGAGCAGTATATCTCTGAATTAACTGGCTCCAATCCCAGTTCATTTCCCCTTCAGTTATCCTTTACATGCACTCATTCTGGATTTCTGGACTGAGTTCAACACTCGCTGTCTTCCACCGAGCTCTCCACCACCCCCACCCCCCCCGACCCCAGGACAGAATGGGATAGATTGTCGTCTTTACTGCCTCGGCGTTAACCATTAATTGGGAAAAATGCATAAAAGAAGCTCCAAACTCCGTTGCCTAGTTACCAACTCCGTCCTGCTCCCTGACAATCGTCTGAGGTTAACATTTGACCCCGAGATCAGCTTTCAACATTTGACCTCGAGAAGAGCTTTCGACTCATATTCATGCCATCACTAAGACTGCCTACTTCCACCCAGTGACATCATCTGACTTTGCCCCGCCTCAACTCATCCACTACTGAAACCCTCGCCCGTGCCTTTGTTAACTCTGAACTGGGCTATTCCAACACACCCTTGGCTGGTCTCCCGGATTCTACCCTCTGTAACCTTGAGGTCATCCAAAGCTCTGGTGCCTGTGTCCTTATTTGCATCACATCCCATTCACCCATCACCCCTGACCTATGTCCGCTCTTGGTCACCTCGATTTTAAAATTCCCATCCTTGTTTTCAAATCTCTTCATGGTCCTGTCCCTCCTAACCTTGTCCAGCCGCACAGCCCACCGAAATACCTGCATTTATCTAATTCTGGCCTCTTGATTGCTGATTTTAATTGCTTATGGCTGTGCCTTCAGCTACTAAAGCCCTAAGCTCTGGAATTCCCTCCCTAAACCACCCCATCTCTCTTTCTTCCCTTCTGAATCTTAGAACCTACCTCTTTGACAAGCTTCTGGACGTCTACCCTAATATCTCTTTATATGGGCTCAGGTTCTAACTTTGCTTTATAACATGCCTGCAAAGAGCCCGGGGATGTTTTATTACAATAAAGGTGCTATATAAATGTGTTGTTGTTGTTGTGGAGAGGATCATTTGCCCTCACTCCCTATCCCTGTCTATTAACCGATAACAGGTTGTCTTAAAGATTTATAATCCTTTGCACCACATTTCCCTTTCAATGCTTAAGTCGGTAAAACTTATAAACTCCCCTGCTCTTCCACACACTGCTCGGCAATCTCAGAGCAGCACACGCCAGACTCAGTCCCAGAGTTTCCCAAGTTTATGCTTCAGCTACAATAACACTGCTTAGTTGGGATAGATTGGTCTGGGGTGTGGGTATAGCTCATCCCCAAGACTCCATTTTAATTAGGATGGGTCAGCACAAACAACCATGGCCTCTTTTGTAAGCAGAAGACGTACAGTTATAGAATTATACAGCACCGAAGGCCATTCAGCCCATCATGGCCCTGCGCTGGCACTTTGAAAGAGCTATCCAATTAGTCCCACACTCCTGCTCTCGCTCCACAGCTCTGCAAATTATTCCCCTTAAACTGCGTTCATCTTTGAAAGTTCTAACTGAATATGCTTTCCCCCATTTCAAGCAGCACATTCCAAATCAGAACACCCCACCGCACAAAAAAAGATGCACTTGCTCTACCCCCCCACCCAGTTCATTTTCCAAATACCTTAAATCTGTGTACTTTGGTTGTCAATCCTCCTGCCAGCGAAAACAATTTCCCTCTACTTAAGTCTGTCAAAACTCCTCATAACTTTGAACACCTCTACTAAAACTCCTCTTAACCTTCTCAGCTCTGAGGCGGATAACCACAGCTTCTCCAGTTTCTCTAGCACACTCTTTTTATGGGCGGGATTGCTTTATTGACGGGATGTATTTGAAAGGAGCAGCTTTTCTCCCCCAATATCCCCGTTAATGAGGAAGAATCCTTTTTATAGAGAAAATATTGACTGTTCCCTCAATAGCCTGTTTAATAAAAGGTATCACTTGCTGCATTACCTTAAGCCATATGTGGGGTTCCCCCATTTGTTCACAGTCTGTGCTGAATTGACTGTTTTCGGCAGGGCTGCAGTGGGGGTGTTACAATTGGCTTCAGCTCCCCGGGGTCGGAGAGGGAAAAATTAGCCACAGTTGCCATTCCTGATCAACATCCAACGTTCATGCAAGAGGGAGCTTCAGGTGAAGACAGGAATGGCCCAGTTCTGATGTTTCCCGAAGAGGAACAGACATCTGCCAACCCTGATCTCACATCAAGCGTGGCTACTTGGTTGAAGTGCTGAAGGATTGCCAATGTCTGTTCAACTGTGCAACAGGTAGGGCAGAATTTTACGTCCCGCAGGTGGGCGCGCGCCCGACCGAATGGGGAGTAAAATCCCCCATGACGACGTCGGGCGAGCGTCCCGATGTCATCACTCGCACGATATTTCGTTCAGCGGGCACGCTCGAAAGTTGGCAGTCAAGGCGCCTGCCGCCAATTAAGAGGCCTGTCAATCAATGAATTTCATCCTATTTTTTGCTGCCCGTCCAACCTTATGGTTGGCAGGCGGGCGAATAGGCCAGGCGGCCTTGGCATTTTTGAAGAAGCCTGGCAGGATGAGATTTCCAACAGTAATTTTTTAAAAAATTTTGAAACATAATTTTTATGATGTCCCTGTTCATATGATTGAGTCACATGTGGGGACACGTTTCCCTAATTTTTAAAATCTTTACTTTCTCATTTTATAATTCTTCAGCTCCCTGAGGTCAGAGGCCGATCGCGGGCAGTGGTCTGTTTCGCCGCTATTCCCAGGCTCCGCCCGCCTGGTGAAGGGAAAATCCTGCCCATAGAGTTAGGGTTTGCAGGAAGTGTGGATAGAGAAAAGGAGGAATGTTGCCAACATCCATTTAAAGAGTCACCAGTGGAGAGGCTCTTCAAAGAGGCAAAATCACGGCTAGGACAGGGGTGCTCCGTGATCCCTTTTTAGGTCCCTCTTTAGGAAAAGAGAGGCTAAACTGTTTGAATGCTTCCAAAGATCAGACAGCAGCTGAGCTCTTCTTCTACATGGAGACTCTTGAGTGGGTTTATGATAGAGGGAACTGTAGGGTCCTTTTAGATGGATGATCCAAGATACTGTTACTGTTATGGGGGAGCCAAAAACCAAAATAACCAACGTTACCGCACGAGGCCCAAATGAAGAAATTACCTTCAGGATTGCAGTTTTGGCAACTTTTACTTTAACACAAATCAGAATCAATGTCAATTAAATGCGAATTAACAGGAACATTACAATCAGTATGAACTATAAACTACACATGGAATAGCAGACACAACAAAGACTATCTCACAAATTTACAAGCATTCGCATCACTCCACACACAAATATGGCACCGCATGCAGTCTCGCAGTATTTCCAATTAGGCCTCTGGTATGTACGATCTCTCACTTCTCCCACTCAATGGATTCAGCCTGAGTGTCGCTTTGACTGACAGCCTTATTTTATTTCAGGTCCCTGGATATGGTTAACACTGACAAAGTGTACTTCTACAAACTCTCTCTGACTTGGATCATGACAGTAGTGTAGCTTTCCAGAGTTCCTTTTCAACATTCCTGTTCAGGGTCTGGTCAAACAATCAGCTCTTTAGCATGCTTGAGTTATTCACACCACTTTTAGGATTCAGTTCCTTTTTGCTTGCTCGTGCATCGCTTCACCAAGAGCTTCTGAAGTTGTGCTTTCTTCTGACTGCCAAATGGAATTCTGACCTTTTTGTAGAGAGCTTTGCTTGCCCACGAATTCTGTGTTCTGCTTTCTGTCTGCACCTGTGTGCTATTTGCCTTCTGCCTCCAGTTCTCCACCCTTGTTGTTCTTCTTGGTGTCTGCCTGCCACACTGCTTTTCTATCTTAATTTCCTTCCTATTGGTACTACTTCCAGGTCCAGGATTGCCAGATCACATGGGCCAGTATTTCTTACTATCCAAGAAAATCACAATTGATCCCATTACAATTAATGCAAACTCTTTAAAGTTCTTTTCAAACAAGCACTCTTAAAAACAATTACAGATTCCCCAAACATTTAAAAGTAATTACACATTTTCCCTACTGTTACAGCTTCTGGTTCAAAGGTCGCCACAATACATTAAATGACATTCCTTATCTGTACCTATTTAGTGATCTGCATCACTTCTAAAGAAGATTTCTCAGCCTTCCACCTTTTAAATATACTTCACAGTTACATCTCCACTTTTTGAAGCAACTCAAGTATTGCACAATAATGATTTCCCTAATCTGATATGCATCCTTGGGGGTAGAATGAGAGCTGGTTGCCATGCAAGAGGTTCAACATTTAATCACAGTAAAGATGAGAAACTTGAAGATGGTCCGCGTTAACTATTTCCCACTGTATTTCCTTGTGGCTACTCACAGGAGAGATCAAATGGAGGACCGTGAACTAGTCCCTCTATAGAATCATGGTAACAGCATGCCACTCAACCTGTCAACTCCATACTGGCTCTTTGCAAGAGCAATTTGGCTAGCGCCCCTCCCTGGCCCTCTCCCTGCAGCCATGCAATTTTTTTCCTCTTCAGGTGCTTATCCAATTCCCTTTTGAAAGCCACGAATGAGCCTGCCACCATCAACCTTTCAAGCAATGCATTCCAGATCTTAACCACTCACTGCGTAAAAATGGTTTTCCTCACGATGTCTTTAGCTCTTTTGCCAGCCACTTTAAATCTGTGACCTTTGGTTTCTGACCCTTCTGTCAATTGGTACGGTTTCTCTCTATCTACCCTGTCTAGACCCCTCACAATTCTGAACACCTCTATCAAATCTCCTTGCAAACTTCTCTTCACTTTGCACTGTGTACCCTTTGTGCAAGAATGCTGCATAGTACAGAGTCACTCTGAGGAGTGAGAAAAATTATTGTTACTATATATGAGGGGAAGGGAGACTGGGTGATGAGTTAAGTTCCATGATTTGATTCTGTGGATTTGACTTCAGGAACCTGGCCTGAATCCAGGTTATGGTAACAGGATGAAAGGCTCTTTTCTCTGTCAGCTGTACAGGTCCTGAGTAAAGCAAATTCGGATTGTGTCATATAGAGGGATATTCCATTCTACAAAATGAACACCATTACACAGATTAGCAGAAAAGGAACACCTAAAAAATAAACAGGGGTGTGTAGGGGAGTAATTAAATACAAGGCATAGACTTTACAATGTTTCTTAGGGCTTTCTCAGATCTTCCATCAAAGAAATGACAGATGATGAGAGCCACAACGTAAATTAATTCCATAATTTTTGAACCGCTGTTGCCGTTTTCTTAGAATTTCTTCATGGTTTCTCAAGTAAAATAATCATCCGATGTGAGGAAGGTCCCAGATGTAATTGGTTATCCGGGTGGAATGGTTGATCTCAACCGGGAGAGTGCTGGGTGTGCTACAATTAACTTTGCAATGCTTATTAAGGACAGGAAAACCAGCCAAGCTGGGAGGTTAGGGAAGTGTTCTGTTTCTTTCTAACTTGTCCAAATTCCAGACATCCCCATGCATGTGCTGTCTTTGATGGCTGATGGGAGTTGACAAGCTGTGAGCTGCAGAAGCCTACTTGCCTTTCCTTGATCGGTTTGCTCATTCAGACCTTTGATTGGCTTTCAACCTCACATACCACATGAATGGTATAACACCAGGACAGGAGATATAGTCCAAAAGTAAATGTTTTGCACATTCAAATACCACATTGCACTGGGGGCAGAGTGTGTAAAATAACTGACACGGAATCAGCGGTTTAATTGCATGAAAGTGATCGGTGAGAGTATTAGTTTAAAGACTGGTCTGTGAGAAGGACGTGGAGAGACCTCAGTTTAAAAACAACGTGGAGAGCAGCAGGGATTCAGTTTAAAAAGGATGCAGAGAGCGGCGGGGACTTTAGTTTAAAAAGGACACGGAGAGCGGCAGGGGCTTCAGATTGAAAAGGGCGCGGAGAGCAGCGGGGACTTCAGTTTGGGTACCTTGCTGTGAGTCAGAGCAAAGCGGGGCAGGCCTGCGGGAGACAGTCGGGGGCTGAGCAGTGCGCTGTTTCACTGTTTCAGCTGCTGGGAGGCTGCAGTCTGGGAAAAAGGGAAAAAGCAACTGTGATGTGACACGAAGTAAGTTGATTGGCCAGTAAGTGCTCAGCCTAAGGGACAGTGTGTGAGAAACCAGCTAAGGACAGGGAAGTTAATGTAGATCTATAAATAAAAAGAATGAAAACTTTAAAATAATAAAATTTGAAAACTTTAAAATTAAAATCAAACAATAAAGATAAAAAAAGCAATAAAAATAAAGTAATTTAAACAAAAGACATACCGTGTAGTTAAGAAGCACATAACCTTTAGTTGCCAGCGGTACTAGTATTCAATAAACACAGTAAATTGTAACATACATAGGAAGAAGGTAATTAAAGCAAATTAACTAAATAGCATAAGTTAGAATGGCGGGACAAGTGTTATGTTGCAGCTGTGAGATGTGGGAGCTTTTTGACGCCAAGGTGATCCATGACAAACACGTCAGCAGGAAGTGTAAGCAGCTTGAGGAATTCCGGATCAGGATTATTGATCTGGAAGCCGAAATGCAGACACTGCGCAACATAAGGGAGGTGTAGAAATACCTGAATACTTTGTTCCAGAAGACAGTCACACCTCTTAGAAGAGGGTCATCTGTTTTGGTCAGCAGTGAGGGACAGGAGGATGTGACTGACAGTGAGGCAGGTAATGCGACCAAGCAGACAGTAGGAGAGGAGCCTCAGGCTTTACAATTGTCAAACAGGTTTGAGGTGCTCACAACCTGTGTGGATGAAAGCGAAGTCTGCAAGGTGGATGAGCTGGCTGGCTGTGGCACTGTGCTCCTAGTGTGAGGAGCAAAAAGGAATGTAGTGGTTGTATGGGACAGTATAATGAGGGGGATTGACACTGTTCTCTGCAGCAAAGAGTGAGAGCCCAGACGGCTGTGTTGCCTGCCCAGTGCCAGGGTTCAGGATATTTGCTCAGGGCTGGAGAGGAACTTGCAGTGTCATAGTCCATGTAGGTACCAATGACAGAGGTAGAACTAGGAAAGAGGTTCTGCAAAGTCAGTATGCGGATCTAGGTACCAAATTAAGAAGCAGAACCTCAAAGGTAATAATCCCAGGCTTATTACCTGAGCCACGTGCAAATTGGCATTGGGTAAATAAGACTAGGAAGACGAATATGTGGCTCAAAGAGTGGTAAGGGAGAAGTGGGTTCCGGTTTGTGGGGCACTGGCATCAGTACTGGGGAAAGTGGGGGCTGTAGCGTTGGGACAGTTTACAGCTGAACCGTGCTAGGATGAGTGTCCACGCAAATCGCATAACTAGGGAAATAGAGAGGGCTTTAAACTAAACAAGAGGGGTGAGGGATCAAGCTTGGGTAGAGGTAGCAATTCAAGGTGTAGAGTCATGACAGGACAGCAAAATAGTAATATGAGAAATGAGAGTCAGAGAATGGCAGGAAGGGACAGAGAGGAAAAAACCTAAGAATACATCAACAGTCAAGACTAGATGTTACAAAGGTAACAAAAAGACAAAATGGAAGGCTCTCTATCTGAATGAATGTAGTATTCATAACAAAGTAGATGAATTGATGGCCCGCATTGAAGTAAATAAATATGATCTGACAGCAATTAAGGAGATGTGGCTGCAGGACAACAAGGATTGGGTCCTACATATTGAAGGGTGCGTGACATTCAAGAAGAATAGGAAGCTAGGTAAAGGTAGAGGGGTAGCACTGTTAATCAAAGAGGGCTTTGGTACAATAGTTAGAGATGACCTTGGTTCAGGAGATCAGGATGTAGATGAGAAATACTAGGGGGAAAGAAGTCATTCGTGGGAGTGGTCTACAGGGCCCCCTAACAGTAGCCACAGTGCAGGACAAAGCATTCAAGAGAAAATATTGTGTGCTTGTGATAAAGGGATGGCAATAATCATGGGTGATTTTAATCTACACATAAACTGGAAAAAGCAGATTGGCAGTAGTAGCCTGGATGAGGAGTTCTTAGAATGTTTTCAAGATAGTTTCTTAGGGCAGCTTGCTCTGGAACCAACCAGAGAACAGGTTATATTAGACTTGGCATGGTGAAACGTGACAGGGTTAATTAATGACCTCAGAGTAAAGACGCCCCTAGGTAGCAGCAACCACAATATGATTGAATTTTACATCCAGTTTGAAAGGGAGAGGAGTGGGTTTAAGACTAGTATCTTCAATTTAAATAAGGGCAACTATGTGGGGATGAAAGCTGAGCTAACTGAAGTGTACTGGGAAACTAGGCTAGAAGATAAATCAATAGAGAAGCAGTGGCAGACATTTAAGGGGATATTTCAGAGTATTCAGAATAAGTACCTTCCTACTATAAAGAAAAATTATGAGGGGAGGACCCACCATCCTTGGTTAACTAAAGATGTTAAAGAAAGCATCAAACTTAAAGAAAAAGCATACAACTCCGCGAAGGTGAGTGGTAGGACAGATGATTGGACAGAATATAAAGAACAGCAGAGAATGACTAAAAGGTTAATCAGGAGGAAGAAATTAGAATATGAGAGGAAGCCAGCTAGAAATGTAGGGCAGAATTTTACAGCAGCGGGATTTTACATTCCCGCTGAAGTCAGTGGGGTTTAGAATGACTGGCCGCATTTTACAGCCCCGTCCCCACCGAAACAGGGCCATAAAATCCTGCCCATAAATACAAATAGCAAGAGTGAACGAATAGCAAGACTTAAAAAGGAAAAGAGTAAGTAAAGTGAGTGTTGGTCCTCTAGAGAGTGACAGTGGGGGGTTAATAGTCGATAATAAGGAAATGGTGGAAGAAATGAACAAATATTTTGCTTCGATGTTCACTGTAGAGGATTCAAAAAACATTCCAGTAATAGCTGCAAATCAGGAGGTGAACAGGAGAAAGGAACTTGGTGAAATTGAAATCACTAGGGAAATGGTACTGAGCAAATTAATGGAGCTGCAGGCTGGCAAGTCTCCAGGTCCCAATGGACTACATCCGAGGGTCTTAAAAGAGGTGGCTAATGAGGTAGTCGATGCGCTGGTGTTAATTTTCCAATATTCGCTAGATTCTGGAAAGGTTCCATCAGATTGGAAAGTAGCAAATATAAGCACTGTATTCAGGAAGGGAGGGAGGCAGAAAACAGAAAACTATAGGATAGTTAGCTTGATGGTAGAATCGATCATTAAGGAGGTTATAGCTGGGCACTCAGAAGAGCTCAAGGCAATTGGGAAGAGTCAGCATGGTTTTGTGAAAGGAAAATCATGTTTAACCAATTTATTGGAGTTTTTTGAAGGAGTTACATGCACAGTGGATAAGGGGAGCCTCCAGACATACCCTACTTGGATTTCCAGAAGGCGATTGATAAGGTGCCACATCAAAGGTTACTATGGAAAATTAAAGTGCACGGTGTAGGGGGTAACATATTAGCATGGATAGAAGATTGATTGGCTGGCAGAAAGCAGAGAGTGTGCATAAATGTTTGTTGTCTGATTGGCAGGATGTGACGAGTGGAGTCCCACAGGGGTCTGTACTGGGGCCTCAACTTTTTACAATTTACATCAATTACTTAGTTGAGGGGAGCGATGGTAAGGTAGCTAAATTTGCAGATGACACAAAGATAGGTAGGAAAGTATGTCATGAAGAGGACATGAGGAGGCTGCGGATGCATATAGATAGGTTGAGTGAGTGGGCAAAGATCTGGCAAATGGCGCTTAATGTGGGAAAATGTGTAGTTGTTCATTTTGGCAGAGTATTACTTAAATGGAGGATGGCTGCATAATTCTGAGGTGCAGAGGGATCTAGGTGTTCTCGTACATGAGTCACAAAAAGTTGGTATGCAGGTACAGCAAGTAATTAAGAAGGCTAATGGAATGCTATTCTTTATTATGAGAGGGATTGAACATAAAAGTAAGGATGTTATGCTTCAGTTATACAGGGTATTGGTGAGACTGCACCTCGAATACTGTGTGCAGTTTTGGTTTCCTTATTTAAGGAAGGATGTAAATGCATTGGAGGCGGTTCAAGGGTGGTTTACTAGATTGAGAGAAGGAATGAGTGGGTTGTCTTATGAGGAAAGGTTGGACAGACTGGTCTTGTTTCCACTGGAGTTTAGAAGAATGAGGGGTGATTTGATTGAAGTTATACAAGATCCTGAACGGCCTTGACAAGGTGAACGTGGAAAGGATGTTTCCTCTTGTGGGTGAGTCCAGAACTAGAGGGCACTGTTTTAAAATTAGGGGTTGCCCTTTTAGGACAGAGATGAGGAGAAATTTTTTCTGTCAGGGGGTTGTGTGACTTTGGAACTCTCTGCCTCAGAAGGTGGTGGAGGCGGAGGTATTGAATATTTTTAAGGCAGAGGTAGATAGGTTCTTGTTAGGCAAGGGAATCAAAGGTTATCGGGGTTAGATGGGAATGTGGAAATTGAAACACAAGAAGATCAGCCATGATCTTATTGAATGATGGAGCAGGCTCGAGGGGCCAAATGGTCTACTCGTGTTCCTATTCCTTATGTTCTTATGTGAGGGTATTAGTGTGAAGACTGGTCTGAGGGGTTGTCACGGACAGAGTTTATTGGTTTTATTTTTTTCCTTGATCAAAGTGTTTTAGTTTGTGAGGTTAGTGTATTTTCTTACCCTCAGAGTGGTTTGTCCCAATTTAAATGATCCTAGTAGCAAGCTATTGCGAATTTAAAAATAAAGAAGATTATTTATTGGTGCACTCTTGCCCCAGAGGTTTAAACACAACATCTTACACACTGTCACACACAAGGAGTAGACACAAAAGATGAGAAAAATAATACAATTACAATCTAGAATTATTTCTCTTTTGTGGCAGGCCTGTAGTTTCTTGGATGAATTGAGGCTTTAGCTGGAGTGGACATATTGTAATGCAGAGGGTTCTTAGTAAGCTATGAGGCTTCTTGTAGTTGAATTGCCAGGTGGTCAGCTCTCAGTTGAACTTGAAGATGGAACAGATTGGGGGAGAATCCTTCTCCCACTTTCAAGGTATAGTCGTTTTATCTTGGCTGCGTGGTAGACTTGCAGTTGGTTCAATGGCTTTCAGGTGGTGTTTCAGATGGAATCTGTCATGGTTTTTTCGATCAGAATAGCTTCTACTGTTATTTTGTTAAAAGAACAGATAACAAACATGGCTGCTTTAACCATGTGACCTGTGATGACTCCAAGGTCCTTCTTCCAAAAAAGGCGATAGTTGGGCCTAATACACATCCTGTCTTTTAGCCTTTCACACGTTGAGAGTTTTGAGACAGCCAACGTCTTTGTGTTTGGAACAAAAACAAAAATACCTGGAAAAACTCAGCAGGTCTGACAGCGTCTGCGGAGAGGGATACAGTTGACGTTTCAAGTCTGTATTTGTATTTGGGATGAGAAGCCACCACAATACACTGAAAGGTTAATGAGATCCATCTCATTTCAGTAACACCCATTGAGTTTCGATATCTCCATTGTCCACAGTGAAGCAGAAAGACAAATCGGCTGGTATATCATAATCCTGTTTGTTGATGGTTCATCCTTAACAAAGGGATGTGTGAATTTCACAAGTGGCTGTGAATGTCCATTTGTAATTAGATATTTGCCTGGGTTTCAGGTCTGTCTGGAGCTAATACTGCCAAAGTCACATGATAAACTACACCCATATCAAACAGCTTTTGGTGCCCATTTTCAAAACAAGATACAGCTTTAAAATTTGTAATATCTTCATGCCTGTACTGGACATGATAGGGGTACTAGTGTGAAGGTAGCTCTCTGAGGGTTTAGAGTAAATATCTATTATTGTGATGGCAGGACTCGGGGTTATATGCATGCATTTCAGATATTCTCTGGAATTAGTCTTTTTTAATCCAATGATGGCGTTGATATTATCTTGCAGCGTTCCTGGACAAAGTTAAGCATCCCGCCCATAACACTCTGCAAATAGATCATGGTCAGCCACTCCTATATGTCCCCATCACCACACGGTTTATACATTTACAGGAAGGAACTTCTTTTTGCTTAATTCTTTGCACTGCATTTCATTCTTTGCAAAGATACACTTCAGCTGAAAACATTGCCTCTTTGACAATCTCAAAGAGATTGCCTGGATTGGTGTAGGATGACACATTGGACGGATAACAGTGGAAATGGAATAATACCTTTAATCTAATTTCTCTTAAGGGTCAGTCAGCGGGTTCAGGCAAAGTTCAGATGCAAACCAGACCAGGTCAGTGAGATTCGGGTATTTGCAAGGACTCATTCTACAGAGGGTTTGAGTTGTTCACCCTGTCTGTCATCCACTGGGGCTATGACTGGGATTATACTGATCAGTACCAGAGATAATCCACTCCATCCTCAGCACACAGCTGGTACTGCTTCACAGTTAGCATTGGGACTATGCCCTTATGAAACTCAGTTTCCTGATTTCTTCAGGGCTCCTCAACTCCAATTCTCACATTCTATCTGATTTCAGTTTACCGCGGCTTTTCTCGGGACAGGGGCGTGTACACTGACTGGTCTCATTACCAAAGTGCTAACCCTACACGAGTCTGAATTTCACTCATTCGCCCCCGGTACAAAAGAAAGGCTTGCATTTATATAGCGCTTTTCACTAGCGCTGGATGTCTCAGAGTGCACCGTTAGTCCCTTGCCTCCCTGTAGTGGCGGGGGGGGAATGCAATTTAGATTGGAACAGACATTCTTTACTCACTCACCAAAATGATTCAGGATGGGACAGGAGCGACAGTTTGACAAGGCTTCACTTTGCAGTCATGTGTCTGTTAAGGATATCAGCTCTACTTGCATGCGACATTGAGAGTGTAGGAAGAGAGTTGAAACTGATAACATGTGCTGATGACACACAAGGAATCCTCCTCCAAGTCTTTGCATGAGACACCGGCAGCTGCTTTGAAAATAAAAATCACATCGTTGATAAGATTCTTGGTGCCAGCACTCGCCCCAGTCTCCTGTGATGTTGTTTGCTCTATTTGTTGATTTGATTTAAGGAGTCATGCAACAATCTCACGGCACTGGAGATAATTCTTGATTGCCTTTGAATTTCCCGTTGATATCTCCCTTCAACAAGTCCATTAACTTTGCTGAGCCTTCATTATTTTTTTCTTGCCTTTTGCTGATCAATCTGGAATCTGGCGGGACTGTTTCTCAAGTAACAGGCGATGCACAGGCTGCTCTGATGCTGATTTGCACTCAGTTAGCGGAGAGCAGGCAACAACACATTTGGTTCATTTTTAATGTTCCTATTTTCCCTTTCGCCTGTTGGAAACTGGTACACAGGCGACAAAGTCATATACCGCCATTCTGTCATTGCCAAAGTCACTTGATATGCTTACACCCATCTTAAACAGCTTTTTAAAAATAAGATACAGCTTTAAAATTTGAAATATCTTCCTGCCTGTACTGGACATGACAGGAGTACTAGTGTGAAGGATATTAAAGATCTGCATTATTGTGATGGCAGGACTCAGGGTTATATGCATGCATTTCAGATATTCTCTCGAATTAGTCCTTTTTAATCCAATGATGGTGTTGTTATTATCTTACAGCGTTCCTGGACAAAGTTAAGCATCCCGCCCATAACACTCTGCAAACAGATCACGGTCAGCCACCCCTATATATCACAACACAGCTTATAAATTTACAGAAAGGGACTTCTTTTTGCTTAACTCTTTTCACCACAAATCGTTCTTTGCAAAGCCACACTTCAGCTGAAAACATTGCCCCTTTAACATAGGTTGCCTTGGTTGGTGTACGATAACACATCGGATGGATAACAGTGGAGATGGAATAATACCCTTAATCTAATTTATTTTATTTACGCTAACATTGACTTGTTTATCACAACGCTGCCATTACAGCAAGCTTCACTGTCTCCTTGCCCTGTGTGCGGGGAAATCAGGGTCCACTGCACCCACACCAACTTCATCGGCAATTAGCCATATCATAGAGTTTTATGTTTGTAATACTTGTCACAATCCCCCTTTGTCTCTAGTTCAGGGGTTCCCAATCTGTGGGTCGCGACCCCCAGTGGGGACGAGCAATTGCTGTCACGAGCTACGAGGCAGCAAAGGCAGCTGTGGAGTGGATACTCAGATATGATAATCCTGGGATCGGCTGTGAGGCCCCTTTAAACGTACGCGAACTTTTCACCCATGGGCATGGCCTAACCCAATGAGTCCTGAGACCTGATCGACGGAACCCAACAAAGTCTGCAAAACAGGAGGTGTTTTTGCTGTTTTATTGTGCCTGTATCCCTGCTGTTTGAATCCCCACCCCGCTGAACAACACTCTCCCCCCACCCACAGAATCCACCACCCACCACCCCCCCCCCACCCAACCCAATTTTCACTCTGTGGTTGCACCAAGAGCGAAGCATCAAAATGGGGTCATAAAAGTTTGGGGAACACTGCTCTAGCTGATCAATGGTAACATGGTCATTGGTTCTCTAAGCTTTCCACTCCTAAATGTGGTCTTGCACACTCTTCATCTTCTCTGCTTTCCAGCCGAGTTGAAATCAAGGCTGTTTGATTTGCTGCAGACATTAGCCTGGACCCGTTTTCAGTGGAAATTCATCCTTGGGCCTGACCTGCGCACTAGGAGCAAGTTCTCAGCACTAGCCACAGCTCCACAGGGAGCAGGGAGGGAGTTGAGACCCTTTGTGGGAGTCAGGGAAGTGCTCCTGCACATCTGGTTTCACTGGCAAGGGGGGGGGCTTTGTGGTCACGAACGGCGTCCTAAAAATGCAAGCCTTTCTTTAGTTTAAAATTTAAAAAGAATAATCAATTTAGCAGTTTGGGCGGATGCCAAGTCAGTTCTAAATCGCTGTGTTTTGCACCCAAAAAAATGCACAAAATGAACACAAATTCTATCCCTCCATCTCTTTTCGTGAATTATTTTATATATTTTTTCTTTCCAATTCTATTTAGTGATTTTTTTTTAAAATGATTTCCCCCTCCCACCCTCACCCCAATGTCCCAGTGAGACCCCAGGTGAGGCCAGCGCCTACCTCTTTGCCATCACCAAGAGGAATTTTTGGCCGGGATTGCACACTCGTGCAGCCGCGTCTCGAACAGTCCCAGTTAAGTTCTTGGGAAGCACTGCAGGTCTTTCAACTTTGAATTCAATGTTTATGGGTCCCGCAGACCTTCAGGCTCAAGAGTCAAACTCCTCTGCTTTGTAATGTGCTGTCCACCCGCTGTTGTGAATTATCAAAACCAACTCAGGAGATGAAACACGGTAACAGCTTAACGTGGGAGCACAGGTAAGAGAGATATGAGGGACAGGGGAGTAAGAGAACAGTAAAAGCATTGGAAGCCATTCAAAGAAGGTTTATAAACTGATACCTGGAATGGGCTGGGTTGTCTTATGAGGAAAGGTTGGACAGGCTAGGTTTGTATCCGCTAGAGTTTAGAAGAGTAAGAGGCGACTTGATCGAAACATATAAGATCCTGAGGGGGTTTGACAGGGTGGACGTGGAGAGGACGTTTCCTCTTGTGGGAGAATTAAGAACTTGGGATAACTGCTTCAAAATAAGGGGACGCCCATTTAGGGCAAAGATGAGGAAAAAAATTCTCTCTCAGAAGGCTGTGAGACTTTGGAATTCTCTTCCTCAAAAGGTGGTTGAGGCCGAGTCCTTGAATATCTTTAGGGCAGAGGTAGATAGGTTCTGGATAAGCCAGGGGGTGAAAGGTTATCGGGGGGGAGGCAAGAATAGGAGGTTAAAATCAGATCGGCCATGATCTTATTGAATGGCAGAGCAGGCTTGAGGGGCCGAGTGGCCTACTGCTGCTCCTAGTTTGTAGGTATGTATGAGAGAATAAGATTAAGGGACTGAGTATTCCGCTCTTGGAAGGTGAGGACCCCCCTAATCCTGCCTTTGAATAAAAAAAACCCTTCCTCAGCCATGCAAACAATTCTCCTGCTGCACTTTTAAGTCTGGAAATACCCAGCTGTGCCACATGCCTTTCATACAACCACCTGTTAATGAACACTCAAGTCCCCTGCTTAGCTCCGAAATCAAAAAGCAATGAATGACCCTGCAAGAGAAACTCGAGCGAGAAATAGAGTTGAAGGAGGCGGATATTATTGCAGAATTTTCCGGATGTTAAAATTCAGGCCTAACAGTGTCCGAAGCAAGTGCTGATGAAACGATATGACTTATTGCTCAAAGATTTAAATCAGGGTTATTTTGAAATTTTGTTTTCCGGGATCGCGATGATGGTGGTGCTAAACCCTGGGGCCAGATTTTTGTGGAGTTGGGGAGAATCCACCGAGTTTCAAAAATAGCAGGTGAAATCCAGATGCAGAAGTCCCGCCCCCATTTCCAACAGGTCCCATTTTTGCCGGTAGGTTAAAGGGACGGGGATGTGATTCACACAGGAGGGAAACTCAAACTCAGCTGGGCCTAGTTGAACTCAGCGTTGCATTCAAACAAACCCCATTTTGGCTGTTGCAAGGGCCTTAACCCGTAGTGTGGAATTCATAGAATTATGGAATAGACATAAACGTTCTTGAAGGCCATTGGGCTGAATTTTGCCGTCGGCGAACAGGGGGCGGGGCCCGCTCGCCAATGGCAAAATGACGCGAGATGACATCAGGGGGAACCCCCGACATCATCCTTCCCCATTTAAATCTTCAGGAAGGCGGGGGCACAGCAAAATCAGCTGCGGGCCCGCCGACCTGTCAATGGCCAATTGAGGCCATTGACAGGATCATTAAAACAATTAAAGGACCTGCCCGTTCAACCTTAAGGTTGGTGGGCAGGCCAGGAGCCCCGGCGGGCTTCTGAAAAAACATGAAACCTCATCCACTGGCGGGATGAGGTTTCACGTAGGGTTTAAAAAACTTTAATAAAGTTTGAGTGAAATTTATTAACACGTCACATCTTGTGTGATATTGTCACATGAGGGGGACATGTTAAGGATTTTTTTATTTTTCTATTTTTAATATTTGTACAAGTGTCAGGCAACACCCTGAGGCAGCACTTAGCCTCAGGGAGATGTGCGCTCTTTCGTGTGCATGCGTGAAAGAGCGCACTCTCGCTTTTGGGGAATCTCCCCCTGCCCGCACAGGAGGCACATAGCGCTTCCCGCCGGATGTCACGCTGGGCGTGGCCTTAATTGGCCCGCCCACTTAAAATGGCGGCGGGGCTCGTTTCTCCAGCAGGGATCGGCTCCCCGCCCGCCAGAGATTGGTTCAGGCCCACCCGCCCAACAGGCAGAAAATTCTGTCCATTCTGTTTAAATGTAACAATCTGAAGTTGTTTTAACGCCCCTTCCCCCCACCCCCCCACCACCCCCACCCCAACAACCACTCTTTAAACAGTAAAAGAAGCTGGCTGCAGCTGTCATAAAAAAAAACTCTGTTGGGCTCCTTTGATTGAAACCTTTAAGATCCTGAGGGGTCTTGACAGGGTGGATGTGGGGAGGATGTTTCCTCTTGTGGGAGAATCTAGAACTAGGGGTCACTATTTAAAAATAAGGGGTCGCTCATTTAAGGCAGAGACGAGGAGAATTTATTCTCTCAAGAGGGTTGAGAGTCTTGTCAACTCTCTTCCTCAAAAGGCAGTGGAAGCAGAGTCTTTGAATATTTTTAAGGCAGAGCTAGATAGATTCTTGATTATTATCTTGAAAGGTTATTGGGAGTAGGCAGGATTGTGGGGTTAAGGTTACAATCAGATCAGCCATGATTGTATTGAATGGCGGAGCAGGCACGAGGGGCCGAGTGCCTACTCCTGCTCCTAATTCATTTGTTCGTATTAACAGGCCAGCTGATGTAGCATCTGCTCGAGCAATTTCATTAGAGTTCTTTGTTGACATTTTCCTAAGGGCATGAGTTAGCATTGTGCTGACATGGGGGATGTGAGGGGACATAGGGGATGGGAGTTGTTGGTAGTTGCGGGGGGTGGTCCTAAAATCTTCTAAAACAACTGGGACCAAGTCTCAGAGAATTGAGGTGGGATGTCCAACAAGCCCCCTCGCACTTGCCCACCCCCATGTCCTCCTAGCATCTGATTCTGGGGTCAGTAGGCCTGACTTCACTGTGCAACCACCCTCAGAGAGAAAACCTCACGATTTGGGGCACTTTTTACTGAGATGGTTCTAGTGAGTCAGGAAATTTCTCAGCTCGAGCTAGTCACCTCAGTAGCCAAAATCTGGCCCATAAAGCCTTGTTCATAAACAAGCACTGAGACAGAAAGCTCAAGTGTGAAGAAAGATGCCCATCAACAGGTCCCACTTCCTGTTAGCAGCTGAAGGCCATGTCCTCCTGCCAGGGGGTCAGGGGTCGAGTTAGGTGCAAGAGAAAGAGAATCTAAAGGACGGGGAGAGCCAGGAGGATTAATGACCCCTGAGCCCAAGGTCATATTGTGGAAGGCTTATTGAATTAGGGATGGAACACAAAGACAAATAAAATCACAATGATTAAGGTAATGAGGTGTTTGGAAGACCAAAATCACATGCCAGTCGTGGCTTAGTGGGTGGCTCACTCACCTTTAAATCAGAAGACCGTGGGTCCTGGTCCCACTCCAGGGACCTGAATGCATAATCTAAAGTAACGTTTCAAATGTAATGTGAGTGTAAGTGTAATGGAAGTGTAATGTTGGAGATGCTTCTCCTTGGGATGGGATGTTAAACCAAAGTCGTCCAGAGGCTTCATGGGCTGCTGGTCCAACATCAGCACTGAGAGAGTTGCTGCACTGTCCAAGGTGCCATCTTTTGGAGGAGATGTTAAACTGAAGCCCCATCTGCCCTCTCAGGTGAATGCAAAATTTCGTGTGGCGCTATTTCAAATGAGAGCAGGGTGGAGAGGGAGGGGGAGGACCCAGTTGTTGTGGAATAACATAGGTAAGACTAGGAAAGAGGATCTGTTTGGGGATTATCAGGAACTAGGAACTAAATTAAAGAACGGGTCCTCAAGGGTTATAATCTCCGGATTACTACCCGAGCCACGTGCAAATTGGCATAGGGACGCGAGAATAAGGGAAGTAAACACGTGGCTAAAGGAGTGGTGCGGGAAAGAGGGGTTCCATTTCGTGGGGGCACTGGCATCAGTATTGGAACAGGAGGGATCTGTACCATTGGGACGGTCTCCACCTGAACCAATCTGAGACCAATGTTCTAGCAAACAGGGTAAATAGGGTGGTCAACAGTACATTGAACTAGAAAGTGGGGGGGAAGGGAAGGGTAAAACTCCAAGAAGTATGACTAATGGGAAACAAAGCAGCAGGTTAGCATGTGGGGGGGGTGGTTCAACTTCATGGAAAATTATGAAAAAAACTGATGAGAGTCCAGATGAGGCTATTAAAGTTTCCATAACACAAAATAGGACAGAGTGTTTGGAAAGGGCTAGGAATCTAACTTCAAGCACATCAGATAATGGGACGACAATGAGAAGGGGGATGGGAAAGACAGAACTGAAGGTGTTGTATCTGAATGCACGCAGTATACGAAATAAGGTAAATGAGCTTGTGGCGCAGATTGAAATTGGCAGGTATGATGTGGTGGGCATCACGGAGACATGGCTGCAAGGGCATCAGGACTGACAGCTAAATATCCAAGGATATACATCCTATTGAAAAGATAGGCAGGTTGGCAGAGAGGGTGGGGTTGCTTTGTTAGTAAGAAATGAAATTAAATCGATAGCCAGAAACGACGTAGGGTCAGATGATGTAGAATCTGTGTCGGTAAAGTTGAGGAACCGCAAAGGTAAAAAAATCATAATGGGAGTTATGTACAGGCCTCCAAACAGTAGTCAGGATGTGGGACACAAGATACACCAGGAGATAGAAAAGGTGTGTAAGGAAGGCAAGGCTACAGTGATCATGGGGGGATTTCAATATGCAGGTTGACTGGGAAAATCAGGTTGGTAGTGGATCCCAAGAAAAGAAAATTGTGGAATGTTTATGAGATGGCTTTTTGGAGCAGCTTGTGGTGGAGCCCGCTAGGGAACAGGCAATTCTAGATTTAGTGATGTGTAATGAGGCAGATTTGATAAGGGAGCTTAAGGTGGAGGAGCCCTTAGGAGGAAGTGACCATAATATGATAGAATTTACCCTGCAATTTGAGAGGAAAAAGCTGGAATCAGATGTAACGGTATTACAGTTGAATAAAGGCAACTACAGAGGCATGAGGGAGGAGCTGGCCAGAATTGACTGGGAGATGAGCCTAGCAGGAAAGACAGTGGAACAGCAATGGCAGGAGTTTCTGGGAGTAATTTCGGAGACACAGCAAAAATTCATCCTTCGGAAGATGAAGCATACTAAAGGGAGGACGAGGCAACCATGGCTGACAAGGGAAGTCAGAGACAGCATAAAAGCTAAAGAGAAAGCATACAATGTGGCGAAGAGCAGTGGGAAACCAGGGGATTGGGAAGCCTACAAAGACCAACAGAGGACAACTAAAAAGAAATAAGGAGGGAGAAGATTAAATATGAGGGTAAAGTAGCCAGTAATATAAAAGAAGATTGCAAGGGTTTTTTAGGTATATAAAGGGTAAGAGAGAGGAAAAAGTGGACATTGGGCCACCGGAAAATGATGCTGGAGAAGTAGTAGTGGGGAACAAAGAAATGGCGGAGGAACTGAATAGGTACTTTGCGTCAGTCTTCACGGTGGAAGACACGAGTAACATCCCCAAAGTTCAAGAGAGTCAGGGGGGGCAGAGATGAGTATGGTGGCCATTACCAAGGAGAAGAGAGCGGTGAATCTATGGAATTCATTGCCACAGAAGGCTGTGGAGGCCAGGTCATTGAGTGTATTTAAGACCGAGATAGATAGGTTCTTGATTGGTAAGGGGATCAAAGGTTACGGGGAGAAGTTGGGAGAATGGGGTTGAGAAACTTGTCAGCCATGATTGAATGGCAGAGCAGACTCGATGGGTCGAATGGCCTAATTTCTACTCTTAAGGTCTTATGGTCTTATGCAGAAGGTGCTAGGAAAAATGAAAGGTCTGAAGGTGGATAAATCACCTGGACCAGATGGATTACACCCCAGAGTTCTGAAGGAGATAGCTGAAGAGATAATGGAGGTGTTAGTGGTGATCTTTTAGGAATCACTGGAGTCAGGGAGGGTCCCAGAGGACTGGAAAATTGTTAATGTAACCCCCGTGTTTAAGAAGGGAGTGAGGCAAAAGATGGGAAATTACAGGCCGATTAGCCTGACCTCGGTCGTTGGTAAGATTTTAGAGTCCATTATTAAGGATGAGATTTCAGAATACTTGGAAGTGCATGGTAAAATAGGGCAAAGTCAGCATGGTTTCATCAAGGGGAGGTCATGCCTGACAAATCTGTTAGAATTCTTTGAGGAGGTAACGAGTAGGTTAGACAAAGGAGAGCCAATGGATGTTATCTACTTGGACTTCCAGAAGGCCTTTGACAAGGTGCCGCACAGGAGGCTGCTCAGTAAGATAAGAGCCCATGGTGTTAGAGGCAAGGTACTAGCATGGATAGAAGATTGGCTGTCTGGCAGGAGGCAGAGAGTGGGGATAAGGGGGTCTTTCTCAGGATGGCGGCCGGTGACTAGTGGAGTTCCGCAGGGGTCAATGTTGGGACCACAACTTTTCACTTTATACATTAATGATCTAGATGAAGGAACTGAGGGCATCCTGGCTAAGTTTGCAGATGATACAAAGATAGGTGGAGGAACAGGTAGTATTGAGGAGGTGGGGAGGCTGCAGAATGATTTGGACAGGTTAGGAGAATGGGCAAAGAAGTGGCAGATGGAATACAATGTGGGGAAGTGTGAGGTCATGCACTTTGGTAGGAAGAATAGAGGCATAGACTATTTTCTAAATGGGGAGAGAATTCGGAAATCTGGAGCGCAAAGGGACTTGGGAGTCCTAGTCCAGGATTCTCTTAAGGTTAACTTGCAGGTTGAGTCAGTAGTTAGGAAGGCAAATGCAATGTTGGCATTTATTTTGAGAGGACTAGAATATAAAAGCAGGGATGTGCTGCTGAGGCTTTATAAGGCTCTGGTCAGACCACATTTAGAATATTGTGAGCAATTTTGGGCCCCGTTTCTCAGGAATGATGTTCTGGACCTGGAGAGGGTCCAGAGGAGGTTCACGAGAACAATCCCAGGAATGAAAGGCTTAACATATGAGGAACGTTTGAGGACTGGGTCTATACCTGATGGAGTTTGGAAGGATGAGGGGGGATCTGATTGAAACTTACAGAAAACTAAAAGGCCTGGATAGAGTGGACGTGGGGAAGCTGTTTCCATTAGTAGGAGAGACTAGGACCCGAGGGCACAGCCTCAGAGTAAAGGGAAGACCTTTTAGAACAGAGATGAGGAGAACCTTCTTTAGCCAGGGAGTGGTGAATCTACAGAATTCATTGCCACAGAAGGCTGTGGAGGCCAGGTCATTGAGTGTATTTAAGACTGAGATAGATAGGTTCTTGATTGGTAAGGGGATCAAAGGTTACGGGGAGAAGGCGGGAGAATGGGGTTGAGAAACTTATTAGCCATGATTAAATGGCGGAGCAGACTCGATGGGCCGAATGGCCTAATTTCTGCTCCTATGTCTTATGGTCGTGTCCAAGCTAATATCTATCCCTCATCTGACGTTGCTAAAAATAGATTATCTGGTCATTATCACATTTCAGGTTGTGGGATCTTATTCAGCATAAATTGGCTGCTGCACTTTCGAAATTAGAACAGCGACAAGACTTCAAAATTCCCTAATTGGCTGCAAAGTGTTTTAGGATGTCCTGAGGTTGTGCACGGTGCTATATAAATGCATGTCTTTCTTTCTTTATGGGCATCTTATATTTGATTGGTTCAGTGACCCAGTACCAGACCTTTATTTTTAATGTGACATGGCGAGGTTACTTTAAGTGATAAATGCTTTATCTGCGCATTGCCTGTTGTTTTCAGGTTTAAAATAAGTCGGAACTCCATCTGCTTTCTCTTTTAATCACACACCCAGAGATACAGCTATGACCAAGAGGAGATGATAGGTGCACCATAAATCTTATGATCGAACAGTATATCGCAATTAGGGAGAGGGGAGGGGGTCGGGAGAAAGTAGCTTTGGGTGGATACATTGCAGTACTGGATTACAAACAGACATCTTGTCATTGTTAAATAACATCTAAACCATGCCGGGAAATAGCTTCCAGCTGGCAACGGGAGCTTGGGGCCATGCGAGGCTAACCTTCGTTCTCTTTTAAACAGATTTAACCCTTGAGAAAGTGCTGGAAAGCCATTCTGCAGTGTTCATTTACTTCTTCAGTTTTGCTGGGAGATTGGCATATCTGTGACACAGAACACCGGAACATCGGTGGGCTTCAAGCTCATTCTGCCTTTTAATTAGACCATCGCTAATCTGTATGTTAACTTCCATTTACCCACCTTGGGTATCTTCCATAACCTTTAAAAAACCTGCCTAACAAAAACCTATCAGTCTCAGTTTTGAATTTTTCAGTTGACACCCAGCCCTCTCTCCCTGCACCACTACCCCGCACCCCCCCAAACCCAGCCTCAACAGCTTTTTGAGTGGGACAATTCCATGCTACTACTCTTTGACACACAGATGGTACCCCTCAACAACATAACTGAACAGTAGGGAATGGAAGACTTCACACTAAACAGAAGTCAGTACAGGAGAAATTGGGGTGAGTAACAGCATCACTGTTGAGTTCAAATGCAGTGCTTTCTCATCGTATGTCTTTATTGAACTGACTGTAAAATGGCAGCTTACAGAGCTTCCCTCATGACAGAGGTCACATGACTACATGATCCCCCTAGGAAACAGTGACCATAACATAGTAGAATTTAGCATTCAGTTTGAGAGTGAGAAATTTGGATCAGAAACAACTGTGCTAAACTTAAATAAGGGTAATTACAAAGGAATGAGGGCAGAGTTGGCTGGAGTGGACTGGGAAAGGAGTTGAGCAAAAAAGATGGTTGATGAACAATGGCAGGCATTTAAGAAAATAGTTCATGACTCTCAACAAAGGTATATCCCAGTGAGGAAAAAGGATTCTAGGAAGGGGATAAACTAACCATGGTTAATCAAGGAAGTTAAGGATAGTATCAAATTCCCAATCAACTCCAGCCAACTCTGCCGTCATTCCTTTGTAATTAGCACAGTTGTTTCCAACCCAAGTTTCTCACTCGCAAACTGAATGCTAAATTCTATGGTCATTGTTTCCTATGGGATCTTTTACTCTGAGTTCATTTATTAAACCTGCCTCATTACACATTACCAGATCCAAAATAGCCTGATCCCTGATTGGATCCACAACATATTCTTCTGGGAAACTGTTCCGAATACGCTCTATGAATTCTTCCTCATGGCTACCTCTGCCAATTTGATTTTCCCAATCTACATGAAGATTAGAGTCACCCATGATTAATGTACTGCCTTTTTTACATGCCCTCATTATCTCCTGATTTATTCTCTGTCCTACAGTATAGTTACTGTTAGGGGGCCTATAGGCTATTCCCACCATTGTCTTCTTCCCTTTGTTATTTCTTACCTCCATCCCTTTGGATTCTACATCTTCCGATCCAAGATCATTTCTTGCTATCGTATTTATTCCATCTCATACTAACAAAGCTACCCCACCACCCTTTCCTTCCTGTTTGTCCTTTTGAAAAGTCACATACCCCTGAATATTTAGTCCCCAGCTTTGATCTCCTTGTAACCATGTCTCCATAATGGCTATAAGATCATACCCATTAACCTCTTTTGTGCTGTTAATTCATTTATTTTGTTCTGAATACCATGTACATTTAAGTAAAGAGCCATTAATTTTACCTTTTGACCATTTTTTCCCCCTTTGGCCCTGTTTGCTGCCATTTTTTTATTTTTGCACAACTCTGTCTCTTGCTGTCACACTTTCAGGCATCAATACCTAAGTAGCTGCCCTGCAATGCTGTCATATCCTTTTGCTTTGTTAGCCTATGTGACCCCTCTCCAGAACTCCACCCAGCCACAATTTAGTATAAAGCCCTCTCTACAGCCCTAGTTACTCGGTTCACCAGGGCATTGCTCCCAGCACGATTCAAGTGAAGCAGGTTGTAGCAAATGCTTCAGCCTTGTGATAAGACCATAAGACCATAAAACATAGGAGCAGAAGTAGGCCATTCGGCCCATCAAATCTGCTCCGCCATTCAATAAGATCATGGCTGATCCGATAATCCTCAACTCCACTTTCCTGCCTTTGCCCCATAACCCTTGATTCCCTTCCTGATTAAAAACCTGTCATTCTCTGCCTTGAATCTTTTGCTGATTTGTTGGGTTCCCCCATCATTGAGGATGGGGATATCTGTAGAGCCTCCTCCTCCAGTGAGTTGTTTAATTGTTCACCACCATTTACGACTAGATGTGGCAGGACTGCGGAGCTTAGATCTGATCTGTTGGTTGTGGGATCGCTTAGCTCTGTCCATCACTTGCTGCTTATGCTGTTTGGCACGCAAGTAGTCCTGTGTTATAGCTTCACCAGGTTGACACCTCATTTTTAGATATGCCTGGTGCTGCTCCTGGCAAGATCTCCTGCACTCTTCCTTGAACCAGGGTTGATCCCCTGGCTTGATGGTAATGGTAGAGTGGGGGAGATGCCAGGCCATGAGGCTACAGATTTTGGTTGAGCACAATTCTGCTGCTGATGGCCCACAGTGCCTCATGGATGCCCAGTCCCGAGTTGCTAGATCTGTTTGAAATCTATCCCATTTAGCGTGGCGGTAGTGCCACACAACACAATGAAGGTATCCTCAATGTGAAGATGAAGATACTTTGTCTCCACAACGGCTGTGCAGTGGTCACTTCTACTGATACTGTCACCGGTATTGTCACTGGATCCCAGGGCACAGGTAAGTGGTATCAGCAAGGGGTATCAGCAGCAAGGGCAGGTGGGGGGGCTTACAGCATAACTCCCCTTCCCAATGACAAGTCCCTCGATCGGGCACTGAGTGCCTTTGAATGGAAGCCCACACACCCCAGAGGCCTGGCGACAGCCCTGCATGGGTTTGCTTGTTGTGCTTCCTACATGGTGACCCCAACCCCACCCGCCACCGGACTCACACCTGCAGGGGCAGGAGGAGGCCCTTAAGTGGGCATTAATTGGCTACTTAAGGGCCTTAATTGGCAGCAGGGCAGGGAGGCCATCCACGGGCCTTCGTGTCACGGACTTAATTAATGTGGAGGTGGGAAGGAGGTGAGGTCCTCACCTGCCACCCTCCAGTGTGATTAAGTGCCCTCCCGGCCACCAAGCATGCCACAGGAGAGGGCAGAAGATTCCAGTCTGTATGTGCCTCCACTAAAAGCCCTGGAACGAATTCCAAACCCTGACAGCTCCCTGTGAAACAACTTCTCCTGTACCTGTAATCTCTTAGATCTAATCTTGTTCCTATGGACCCTCAACCTCAATCTTGAGTTCAACAGGCTGCTCCTATCCCTTATATTGACTCGTTATCTGTGTTCTCATGAAAAAAGCCCCAATTCTTCACATTTTTCTTTCTATTTCCTCCTAGCAGGTGACTGAATCTGTCTAACACTTCAATGTATTTACTATAGTTTGGAGCCTAATACTGGGACACAGTATTCTGATTGAGGTCTTATTACGGTTTTGTACACACTCATTATTTATTATCCCTTTGATTTTTATATACTATATCTCGAGGGATAAAAAACCCCTAGAACTGTATTAGCTTTCTTAGCGCACTTCTCCCCCAAGGTGGATTTTCTCATGTTGTTTCCTGGTGCTCTTGATGTGGTAGCATATATCAGAAAATCAGCACAGTCCTCCTTTGCATTTTTGCCTGCTCAATTAACAGACAGCAAATCATTGGTCGTGCAATCTCAGCTCCGCTCTGGGGTTGTGCATTGTGTGTGTGTATGTAAATGGGTTTGTGTTCGTTCTCTTCGTTTTTGGATCAGACAGCCGACATTTTCCCTGACCTTGAAAGTTGATTGCTCTCCCTGAGGATAACACCTATGTTATTATTTAAAGGGGCATTGTTGCCTGTGGGGGAGGGTGGGGGAGTGGGGGATGCGGATTGAACACACTCAGTCCCTGCTGGAGTCCCCAATTATTCCATGAGCACAGTCATCCAGTTGCATTTGAACTGGAACTGGAATTCACTCCCTCCACTACTGACACACAGTGGCAGCCGTGTGTACAATCTACAAGAAGCACTGCAGCAATCCCATCAAGCCGCCTTCAACAGCACTTTCCAAACCCACGGCCTCTATCACCTAGAGGGACAAGGGCAGCAAAAGCATGGGGAACACCACCATCTGCAAGTTCCCCTCCAAGTCACACACTATCCTGACTTAGAACTATATCGTCGTTCCTTCACTGTCGCTGGGTCAAGATTCTAAGACTTGCTTTCCTAACTGCGCTGTGGGTGGACCTACACAACATGGACTGCAGCAATTCAAGAAGGCGGCTCACCACCAGCTTCTCAAGGGTAATTAGGGATGGACAATAAATGCTGGCCTAGCCAGCGAAGCCCACATCCTGTGAAAGTATAAATGTTAAAAATCCTGTAGCTTGTGCTATTTTCATTCTTTGACCATGCTGATCTTGGAATTGAGTCATGGCAACAGTGGAAATAGAGTTCTTGCCCTCAGCACCACTTTCTCAACACTATCCCATAACTCTGCTGGAAAGTGCACATTTTGCTGAGATCGGGTGACAGCAGGGTACCAGGCTCAGGTCTGCTGCTTTTCCCGTTCAGAAAGCTCACCAATAATCCTGCTCATTCATCTAGGAAATAAATGAAAGACTTGCGTTTCGATAGCGCCTTTCACAACCTCAGGACATCCTGAAGCACTTTACAACCAATGAAGTACTTGTGGAGTGTCGCCACCGCTGTAATGTGGAAAACAGCAATGAGTTAATGAACAGATTATCTACGTTAATGATGTTGGTTGAGGGAAAAATATTGGGTAGATATCTCCTGCATTTTTTTAAAAATAGTGTCATGGGATATTTCACATCCACCCATGAGGAGACAGGGCCTCGCTTTAGCGTCTCAGCCAATGGACAGTGCAGTGCTCCCTCAGTGCTGTGCTAGAGTGTCAGTCTAGATTTGTATGAGAGTGGGGCTCGAACCCACAATTCTCAGGCTCGAGGAGCGAGCGCTGTACCAACAGAGCCACAGTATATGGATGAGATATGAGTGTGGGGCCAGCATTCTTGGACCCATACCCCAGCACTCATCAGTACCTTGAGGAGTGGAGGAGTCAAACAAGCACAAAGCAAATCCATGACAAATGACATGATTGCACCAACAACCGTGGCAGCTCATGTATTGACACCTAGTGAATGACCTCCTTGTAAATGAACCAGGACAGAGAGGAGAGGGCTTTCTTGTAAATGTCATTAAGTTGAAGACATCAGGGCGTTGAGTGAAACATCTCCCCACCTTTGGCCCTCTCAGGCATTCCCAGGTCAAGTATGGGACGGGCTAGATGCAGAGCAGGGATGCCAGCACAGTGGGGCCTCCAACAACAAACCACAACCACAAGCTCAGAAAAGTGACCCCCCCCACAGCATTGGCCAACGTTTCCAGGCCTGAGCCATCCTCCTGGGTGCCCTGGGGATTGCAACCTGAGGCTGGCACCCAGGCAAGTGAAGAAAACAGGCAAATACACAAACAGACAGCCATGGGAGGGAAGGTGCTGAGTGCAGTGAATGATCTTTGGTGCACAAAGGGTTAACCAACCTTTTGAGGAAGAGATGATATCGAAAGCAGAGATGCTACTTTTAGTCAAGCAGGATTGATGGGAATCTGAGCGAGGTGGGAAAAGAGAAGGCGGGAGGCCAGCAAGCGAGTGGTCATTCCCTTGGCACATGAATCATTTATTATTACATATGTTGTGTGGATACATCTGGGGATATAAATCACAGAGATATCGGGGAGACTGACACCGCAGGAGGGCTGCGGTCCAATCAGTCCCACCCTGTCCTTTTTATTCCAGTTTCTGGCTCAGTGAAGATAAAATTTTCCAAAGGAGAGAGGTGAAGAATGCACAGAACGAGAGAGAGAGAGAGAGAGAGACCTTGGAAAGGAGGCGGAAAGCCAAGGCTACACAGGGAAAGAGTTGAAAGTGCATCAAAAGAAAGAAAGCACAGAGGTAAAAAGCACTGAGAGAACAAGGGCAGAGTGGGGCGGGCACCTTAAGAGATCACTCAGAAAAGTATGCACAGAGTCAGTCTCGAGACAAAGAGAACCTATGCAGAGAGAAGCACTGGCACAAAGAAACCCCAGAGAATGGTGCAAGTAGAGACAGAGGAAGAGGGAAAAGCAGAGAGGGAACAGCTAGAGAGATAGAGAACAATCTGCCACCTTCAAGTTCTAAATGAAATGCAGCTGAAAGCTGCTTTGTTGTGAGCTTTGGGCCAAAAAAAAAATTACAGATAAAATGTGTGGTTTATTCCCAGGCTCAGCTGTTGGCTCCAGGGCTCAGTGTAGAACAGCACCATGCAGACCCAGGGAAACTCCAACTTCATCCTAGTCTGTGCTCCATAGCTGATCGTAACAGGATCGTAAAAGTCTCTGAAAAAGAAATAACCAGGAGTTGGGGTGGGGAGGGGGGGGTCCCATTTCTGACCATCAATGGAAAATAAACTTGGGTCAGGACGGGATTAGACAGGGCAGCGAGTGCCTCCCCGTCCCTCGCAAGGATCACCATTGGCTCCAGTGTTCCCCTGCCCTTAGCGCCTGAGGAATTCTCATTTCCGAGGCACAATAGAGAGGGAAAGGCAACCCATTCTGTCAGGTCCTCCAATCCTGTTACGCTGTCCCTGCAAGACCTGCAGCCATGCCCTTACTCCTCCACCAAATCCTGGAGCAAGACCCTGTGGAGTTGGGGAATTAGGCAGGTGTCAGGCTGCAACCTGGTCATCTGAATGGCCCAGTCCAACACGTTTTGATGTATCTAGAGCTGGGAGGCTGAAGTGTTCAATGCGCCGTGCCCATCTATGTGCTTGGACAAGGCAGGGGTGCCGGGAATGTGTGCTGGTAGGAGTGGGGAACATAACAATATCAGTATAACAGTCTAGGTTCACACATGATAAATGGCCATTCGGTTGCAGAAGCACAAAACTCTGGAAATTCCTCCCTAAATCTCTCTGCCACTCCACTTCCCTCCCCCTTTGAGAAGCTCCTTAAAATCACTGCTTTCACTAGGTTTACAGTCACTCCTCCTGACATCTTTAGTGTCTCGGTGTTAAATCTTGTCTGATAACGCTCCTGTGAAGTGCCTCGGGGCATTTTACTACATTAAATGTGCTATATAAATGCAAGTTGTTGGTGTTGCTGCACAGCCAGAAGGGGAGGGGAGAAAACTGGATGAAAAGTGTGGTATTCCACTGAACAAAAACTTGTGCGTTGCAAGTTGAATCATTTTGAAGCTAGTTTCTTTCATTCATGTGGCACTCTGCATGAAATAACAAACAGGTCCAGACATTCATCCTCTCACACTGAGCCTGCTTGCATGAAGATGATGGCATCAGTTTTCCCAGTAGATTAAATCTAGTTGATAAACATCAAAATTCGATGTTGCAGTCCACTTATGCATTTGATATTTTGCCCACAAGAAAACTAAGTAAAAACTTACCTGGGCCTCTGTTGGCCGCTGTTCTTGACAGGTTTGGTTTGGTAGGGAAGGAGCCACACTCAGGCTTCAGGTTAAAATGGCAGATCAGGCCCCAATGACATCATCAGAGCCAGATCTGCATATTTAAAGAGGACCCTGCCAGCCTGTTAGTTAATATTGCGGTCGGTCAAATTGGGACGGGGAAGTTCCCCTGCTCCATTTTAACTGGAATGGGCCTCAGACTCATAACTGTCTGCCTCAGAGGCAAAAGTACTTCCATTGATCCAAAGGCTGACAATGATAACATTTTAGAGCAATATTGTGTGCTAAGGCTTTAGGATGGCTTAACAATTTGTTTTAAGTACATAATTTAATAATAACGATTTAAGAACCATAGAATGGTTACAGCACAGAAGGAGGCCATTTGGCCTGCCATGACCATACTAGCTCTCTACAGGGGAAGATCAGCTGGTCCCACTCCTCAGCCTTTTCTCTGTAGCCCTGCAATTTTTTTTCTCTTTAGATAATTATCCAAATCCCTTTTGAAAGCCATGATTGAATCTGCCTCCACCACACTCATAAACAGTTGGCCTCAGCTTCTAACCATTCACTGTACATAGAACCCTCTACAACTGACAACCCTTCATACCCAGTTGGCAGTTTAAAAGTCATCCAAATGTTCAATCAGCGAATCACGTTGAGACAATCTTTTTAATATTCCCCTGGGTGATTGCCTCCCACACACCTCCTCATCCCCTGTGCCGTAAATCAGTGGGAATTTGGGGTGTAAGGAGATTGTGAGCAACAAATCTATTGACAGAGAATATGCCAGGTTGACGTTCTGGCTCTTCTCTAGCCATGCATATCAGAAAATCGCAGGCACATTATCTCAAATTCCCACTTGTGGATGGGAAATCAGCATTTCTGGATGACCATAGTCAAGACTTCCCGCTGACAGAAAACTGAACCGATGGTAGAGTGCACGCTTCAAAGGTACCACACCCTAGCAGTTAGGCTGCTGGATTAGCAAGCCAGAAGTTGAGAGCTCAGATCCACCATAGTCAATTGTGCATTGAATAAAACCTGGCGACATGTGGGCCGGCACTGGGTAAAACCGTGAAAGCTCCCGGATTGCCGTAATATGCCAACTGGTTCACTGATGGATGGGAAACACTTCCAGTGTTAATTTGTTGACCCCCCACCCCCAATTTCCCACCTCCAGCTCCCCCAGCATCCCACGGAGGTGGCCTAGAAGTCACTCGGTTGTCAAAATGATCACTTGAAGATGGAGCCACATCACCACCTTTAGCTAACACTGGACAATAAGTAAGGCCTTGCACACATCCCGAGAACAGAAAAAAATAAACCTAGAAGTTAGACAAAGAAACCTCCCATGTTCCTTCACTCAACCTCAGTCTGCAACAACTATTGAGCTCAATGGGGTTGGGATGATGTGGGATAGCAGGCAGCAGAGATGGCTAACCTATACCCTGTCTCAGTCGCTCTAAGAAAGACTCCCTTTCTCGCTCGCTGACTAGATGCACCATCCAATTTCGAACTGAGTGTTAGACTGCTCTTAGGTTCAGTGCCTGGGCTCGAATGAATTTGATCGTCTCAGTCAGGGCTGCAGAAGAAGGTCCTGCATTTAACTTCAGCACTCTGCAGCAGAGAAAGAGAAGAAAGCAAAAAAAAAAAAATCAGCCAAGAATCTCCCTCCTAGGAATCATTATCCCCTCGGAAGGTGTACCTGCGCGTAAGGAAGTCAGTTGAGGATCAGACTGGGTGCCAACACTGTGAAGGCTGGCAGCATCTGGGCTCACAGTCACTTATAGAAGTGATTAATGAGGCATAGCTTTGGAACCATATCCAGTGTGAATAGACACCTTCAGGAGGGCGAGAGAACTGAAGTCCAAAAATAAAATAAATTGCTGATAAGATAATGGCCCGGAGTAGAAGAGTAGCTGCATCAAGGTGCACTGGATTTTGTTTGCAAAGCTCAGAGGTGTGTTTTTTTGTTTAAAATTGAGCAGAGGTCTGCATTTTTGAAGTAAATTCTTGAGTACAAGGCCCCCATTGACTATTCTGGTGGAGTTACTGAGAATCCCCTGTCTTCACCCATGAGGAAGTTCCCTGCTTGAATTGCGCAAGAAACAAGAGACAGATGCTAGTTTTCCACGTATGCGGTTTCCAGATACAATTTGGTTTTTGGCGCCAGGCTTGCTGTGCAGACCCACAGCTAATTCCCTTACCAGGCCCAAGTGATTAAAGGCAAGGGACGGTCTGTGGGTATTAAAGGGGAAGGGCTCTCTACAGGTAATTGCTCTGAATGTTAAGCGCTTCCCCAAGACGTCTTCCAGGTAGTAGTCTTTTTTCTTCTATTTTTCTAAGATCCATTTGTTAGGGGATGAAAAAGCCCATTCGCTGAGGCCTGTTCCTCAGAGCCCAGGAGACATCCATTTCCTACAGAAAGAATTCAAGAGGATGCGCTTCGGTGAAGATGGCCGTGAGGACACCTGCAGAGTGCGTCTGCTACTCAACATTGACGGCAGTTTTAGTTGCTCTGTTTCCGGGACAAATGAGAGCCATTATTCTTTTTCTCTCTGCCTCTGTTAACTCAGTGCTTGCTGAAGGTTTGCAAGTTTGGAACTTGGAACAGCAATGGTGATTCAACTTGAACTTATATCGCACCAAGGCACTTAACATGCAATGGATTACAGTGACCATTGTCGAGTGGCCCAAATTGCACACAGTAAGATCCCACAATTGAAATCAATGATCGGTTAAGCTGCTTTCATTGGCTGAAGGAAGAGCGTTGGGCCAGGACACAGGGGAACCCTCTGAACTTTCTCAAGTAGCTCCAGGAGATTTTTAACCCCCAAATGCACCACTGGAGAAGGCAGACAGGGCAGTGGGCTAACATCTCATCCGAAGGACAGTACTTATGACAGTGCAGCATTCCCTCATCACTGAATACCTCAAGACCACTCAGGCTAAGGGGCGAGCGTACCCTGAGACAAACAGACATTCAATAAGATTAGCAGGAGCAGGATTTCAGCTCATTAGATGCTCGCTGGTGTGTGTGTCTGTCCAACAGTCATGTTCCAATAATTCTGTGATTTTAACATTTTGATATAAACCAATTTAGTGCTTAAATTAATTTTGTTAAAGGACTTCCTTGATTCTTCGTTTGGCAAATCCATTGACCTGATGTACCCGACAGGTTTCTACTTGAAACAGACAACTTTATTACAGAGAGCTTTTTCAGAAGCTACATACTTGAACCAGGTCCTCGACTAGAATGCCACGCACCCCCCCACCCCCCCCCCCGGGATTACCCACACTTTAGGAGATCATTGGTTGGAGTCTCCGAGAACAATCACGTGACCCCTGATAGGCAGTAGGAAAGGCCATACCTTCAATTACTACAAGTGCCTAGTGCAAAACTGAGCCATTCCATAACCGGAATGTTCCAGGCTCAATCTCCACAGTGCTGGATTAGCTAACCTCAGTGAGACCAGTAGTAAGGATGCTACCACTGGCCTTGGCATGCTGAACTAGGATTCAGCCAGGGTTTCCACCCCTCATTGCGTACAAAGTTCATATATTGGCCTGCACTGTTCTCCTAAGTCTTAAAGCACTCACTGTCTAGCATCAAGCATAAAGAGAGATGATTTCAAAGAGGACTGGGGAGCTTGTGGCATCCTGTTGAATAGTGATAGTTCTTTTACATCCACCCGAGAGGGCAGACAAGGCCTCAGTTTAATATCATGTCCAACATATGGTACCTCTGACAGTACAGCACTCCCACAGCTCTACACTGGAGTGTCAGCTTCGATTTCTTATATAAGCCCTTGAACCCATAATCTTCTGACTTAGAGGCAAGAGCACTGTCACTGAGCCACAGTAAAGAGCGGCCCACAAAAAAGCAATGATTTGTTCACAGCTCATCGAGGCTATCAGAGCCTGTGAGTGCTTGGTGCTGACCTAAAGTAACAGGAAAGTGTTCCATTATTGAGCACAATCCCTCACAAATAAGCACAGAGGGAAATATAGGGAGCTCTTCCACTCTGCAATCAGATTGTAGGGGCAAGATTAAAAAGCTGTTTGTCAAATGAACCCATTCAGATTATCGCAGGCCGGATCAGCCTCGAGTGGGCCTGCAATTCTCTTTTCATTTCCAGCGACTGGTTATCAGGCAGTCAGTGAAATGTCAGGTCTGAATGGCGCTCAGTGAGTCCCGCACACATCAAACGCAGATAATTTCACAGGAATTTCTGGCAAAATTATTAAACAATCCCAAACAAAAGCAACATTCAGAAAATAAAATGATCATTTATTTCCGTTGATCTTTGGAATTGCTTTGTTTAAACAGGCTGTTCTGCTGACATCACTGGGGGAAAACCAGTATGGAAGGGTTTCCCAGTGCCTGAACTATGTCCTAAAAATGAAACGGGTGAGCCATTGGGGTACAGTTGTTACCTCAGGGTTCAGTGGCTTTGAATCTATCTGTTAGTGGACACCACCGGGCTCAGAAACTACACACATCCATTCCCACGGTAAAGTCATCCACACTTATCGTTTAATGATCCAGGTCAGTTCGGATGAAGAAAGTCCTTCCTGCTCATTTGATCTCACCCTTCCAGAACACCAACCCTACCCTTTCCTCTGTTACGTCATCGATTTGTTTCCTGGCCTTGAACACGCTTCTGTGCAGCCAATTCCAGCTGCTGATGTGCCAATGCACAAAGAAGTGTTTCCTGGAGTCGGTGATGCATTTGCCCTTTACGACTCCCTACCTCTGCCCTCCTGTCCATGTCAGAAAATGTTCTTTCAGTTGACTTTTGTGTCCGGCTAATGGGCCTCTATAGATTGTCAAAACAAACATTCACATAATTAGTGAAAATGGCTAGAAGCAATCATTTTAATTGTAATTCTTTGCAACTGTGCCATATTAAATGAGGCAGTTGATAAGGAGACCCCAATTTTAAGATACTTCCGTAGTAATTCAGTCCTACACAGACCAGGAAATTCCCTCACTTATGCTCTGTTGACTAATCTTGGCTGTAACGAGGATGCTATGATTTAGCCAGCAACTCCAGGTTAGGGTGGGAATGATCGCGTGGGATCCTGCTCCTAATTATTGGGAGTATGTGTGTGTGGGTGTGTGGATGTTAGGTGATGTCAGGGCTGGTCATGATCGCTACACCCTTAATCATTGGAACAAGTGGATTGGAGTGAGTGAAAGCTTTTTGGCCCAATGACAACGTCCAGAGTCTATGAGGGTGGGATTGGTCTTCGTGATAGCACAAAGTGGATGACAGTGAATCAGTGGGCCCTTACACTGTACCAAATTTGCTTTCCAATTGAAGTCAATGGAAAAGAATATCAAGCACATTGTAAAACTGGCTGTCTTGCTGCTATCAGCCCACTTCACGCTATTGTTAAGGTTCAATTTCAGCCCCTATTTTTTTTTTATTTGTACTCAGGGTGTATTTTTCTTTATTGAAGGCATCACTGGTAAGCCCAGTATTTGTTGCCCGTCCCTAATTGCCTTTGAACTAAGAGGCTTGCTCGGCTGTTGATGCTGAGAGGCTATTTTCCATAGCTGCTTGATCTAAGGGTCATAGACTTGGGATAATTAAGGGGTCAGCCAGTCAGGACTGAGAGGAGAAACTTCTTTTTCTCCTCCATTCACAAGATGTGAGCGTTGCTGGCAAGGCCAGCAATTGTTACCCATCCCTAATTGCCCTTGAAGAAGGTGGCTTGATGCCAATAAATGAAATGGGTGGCTTTCTGCGCTATTTAATAGGACAGCTAAGAGCCAGTTAAGAGTCTGGAGTCACATGTAGGCCAAACCACAAAAGGACATTAGTGGTCCAGATAGGTTTTTACAACAATCAATGATAGTTATCATGATCACCATCACTGATTTGGCTTCGTATTCCAGATTTATTAATTGAATTCAAATTTCACCCAGTGCCATGGTGGGAATTGAACCCATGTCCTCAAAGGATTAGCCTGGGCCTCTGGATCACTAGTCCAGTGGCGCTACCACGACACCACTGTCCCCCCATGTGACACTGCCAAGACTGCACTAATTGCCCATCCCTATACTTATTCTGAGCAACCATCTAGTAATTGTCTTTTTACAACTAAATGGCTAGTTAAGCTACTTCAGTGGGTGTTAAAAATCTACCCACATGCCCACCGTTTCTGCTGCTGGATCACAGAAGTACCAGATTTATTGAACTCAGTTTCAGAACTTGTTATGGTGGGATTTTGAACATTCAGTTTTCTGGGTTATGAGTTCAGACCTCAATCAGCTGAGGGATCATTAACTTTTCCATCATGGATGACTCAACAACCATCAGGATCACAACCCGTTAATCGTCTGCTTGAAGGAGCAGAAAGTTATTTTAAACCCTACCTCTTTTGAAAAAACAAGTCAAACAGTGCTCTTAACATCGCTAACATGCTCCGTTCCCCTTCTAAACTAAGGGTCATCAATGTAAGAGAGTCGCAAATAAATCCAATAAGGAATTCAGGAGAAACCTCTTTACCCAGAGAGTGCTTAGAATGTAGAACTGGCCACCATATGGGGTAATAATGATGACTAGCATAGCAGAACATTAGGGAAGCTGGATAACCACATCAAGGAGAAAATAATATTGTTTTGCTGATAGGGTTGGATGAAGTAGGGTTGGAAAAAACTCATGTAAAATATTAACACTGGCTAAGACTGGCTGTGCTGGACCACATCCGGCCCAAGAAGCCATTCTATGTGGCCCCCTGGACCCACTGTTCAAATTGCTGGTAAGCTGGGTAACTGAAACTGAAGCTTCTGCAAGGGCTTACTCCTCCAATCACAGGCCGGTCCTCTCACGCGTTCGCTGCTGATTGGCTCGCTAGCCTATGTGAGCCTATCAGCAGCGAGTATGGGAGAGAAACAGATTGTGATTGGAGGAGCAGTGAACCACGGCGGTAGTGAATAGGAAATAGAGAGGTTTTCGGGAGGGGTGGTGGGGGCAAGAGAGAGAGAGAGAGAGAGAAGTAGCCAGGATCTGTAGGGAGAGAGAGGCTGTGGGGCCCAGGCGGTAGGGTGGGGGGGGTGGAAGGAGAAGCTGCAGAGCCCATGGGGAGAGAGAGGGGCTGCTGAGGCCGGGGAAGAAAGACGCTGCTGGGGCCAGGGAGGAGAAGCAAACTGCCGGGCCGAGGGTTGGGGGGCGGGGCGGTGGGAAGAGACTGGTTACAGGGCCTGGGGGGAAAAGGCTGGCTGTAGGGCACGGCTGGGGGAGGGGGGATGAAGAGTCTCACTACCGGTGGGGGTGTGTGAGAGAGAGAATGAGAGAGTATGTATGTGTGAGAGAGAAGGAGAGAGAGTATGTGTGTGTGAGAGAGAAGGAGAGCGTATGGGCAGGATTTTATGCCTCGCAGGTGGGCATGTGCCCGACCCAACCGGGCGTGAAATCGCACAAGACGACGTCGGCCGAGTGTCACGACATCATCCCGCATCCCACGAGCGATCTTCAGGTCGGCGGGCACGCACAGGTGTCAGAGCCGCGCCCACCATCAATTAAGAGGCCACTTAAGGCCATTAAAAAGGCAGTTGTTTGCGATTTTACGTTGCCCATTGATTTCATGCTCATCGCACGGGCAAAACGGGCAGGCGGGCAGCCCACATTTTGTAAAACCTATCCAAGGGCGGGATAAAAAGTGTCAGCAACATTGCCAGTGGGAGTAGTGAGGAGTTTAGGAGATAGTTTGTTGCTGGCTGCTTATTGGAACATGACAGCTTCAGCTCTGTTCTGAGCTTCATTCTTAGCATTTCCAGGCTCCATTTCAGGGCTCATAGGTGCCTCCAAGGCCCCTGGAGAATTTTGACCATGTGAACTCTTCCAGGTATCAGACAGCCTCCTGTTACCCTGGTAACGGGGATTGTGGTCTCCGCTGGTGGCACCTCCTCTGAGGAGGAAGAGAGGGGCAGAAGGGAGAGGAGGCCGGGTGTCCCAGTGCAGCTTCCAGGGGATCGACCTGTGGGAGGAGAGGCGCAGGCACAAGGGGCACAGGGCCAACAGGAAGGCCAAGGCGGAAGGGGCCGCAGAATATGCCACTATCCTGCTGCCAGGATATACAGGCAACGATGCAGCTACCTCAGTATGTCCGAGGTGCAATGCTGAAGGCGGTTCCACATCTCCAGGGAGACAGTGACCTCCATTTGTCAGATGATTGGGCCTGAGATCAGCTCCGACTGTGTGGGTGGACACCCCATGCCAATGGCTTTGAAGGTCATGGTGGCCCTCAGCTTCTATGCCTCTGGCTCTTCCCAGGGGTCAGTGGGGGATCTGTGTGGAGTCTCCCAATCAGCTGTCCACAGTTGTGTCAAGCTGGTGACAGACGCTCTGTTCAGGTGGGTATTGATTTCCCTTCATTTTCGTACAGACGAGGCCAGCTAGTCTGAGTGAGCCAGAGGCTTTGCAGTGATTGCTGGGTTCCCCCGCGTCCAGGGTGCAATCGACTGCACACATGTGGCCTCAAGGCACCAGCGGGTCAGCCGGGTGCCTTCGTCAACAGGAAGGGATTCCCAATGAACATCCAGATAGTGTGTGACCACAGGATGCAGCTTCTGCAAGTCTGTGCAAGGTACCCAGACAGCTCCCATGACGCTTATATCCTCAGACACTCCCAGGTGCCAAAGCTATTCAGTGCTCCATCCCGAGTAGATAGATGGCTGCTGGGTGACAAGGGCTATCCATTGAAAAGGTGGCTCATGATGCCTCTCCGCCACCCAAGAACAGAGGCAGAGCAGCGTTATAATAGGAGTCATGGCTCCACAAGGGCAGTGGTAGAGAGGACCATAGGTCTTCTGAGGATGCGCTTCTGATGCCTGGCACCAGGGGGTGCACTACAATACCCCCCAGAGTGGGTGTCACTGATCGTGGTTGCATGCTGCACTCTCCACAATCTGACACTGGCAAGGGGGCACCCACTGGAGGAAGAGGATCTTGAGGCAGCTCCACAGGTGACAGAGGATGAATCCAGCAGTGAGTCAGAAGAGGAGCACGGTGAGGAGAACGCTGAGGGTGTGGAGCCAGACCTCAGTAACCTCCAGGGAGGCAGGGACACCAGGGATGCCATAATCCAACGCTCCTTCAGCTAGGCTGCCAAAGATCTGCTTCCACCTCATGCCAGGGCTGCCACCACCATCCCGGGTGTCTGAAATGACCCTTTCATTTGAACCCAAAGTCCACTCAGTGCCTGTGCAATAAAGTTTAGAGTCACTCACATCCAACATTACATACTGGCATACCCTGCACCAAAAAAAATGATGAAGCATACTCAGGCCATTAAGACAGAAGCAAACTTTATACAAGTTTGACACTCAAAACAAATGAACATTATCATATCTGGTGTTAATGCCCACACCAGTAAACATATAAACAAAACATGGCAGAGCAGAAGATCGCCCATGAACAGTCCCTCTTGTGCTCATGGTGCCCTTAGCTTATGTTTACAAGTGCTACGTCTTGGTGCCCACTTCCCACCCACACACCCCTCCTCGCTGGCAGCGGCATTGGAGACAGCCTGTTGACTCTGCTGTCTTATTGGCTTTGATGACCTTGACAGTCGTCCCCTGGCCAGTGGAGCCTGTGCTGGCTCCACCTGGGAGGGAGAGGCCAGTGCCACACTGGCATCTACCCAGTCATTGCAGCCTCATCAGGTGCCATGGTCACTGGCAGAGGGGTGGACGAGCTGCTGCTGCCGTCATCCAGAGCGCCCTGAGAGGAACCCGCAGAGATGACAGACAGGTCGGGCGCTAACGCCAGGTCGTCCTGGATCACCCTGCTCGCCATTGATGGAAGGGCATCTAGCTGGGATACTGGGTGCCACATTCATCTCCCACACTGGCACTGACCACCTGAGGTCAATGCCTGTGTGAGGGCTTGGAGGTTGCAGGTCCGAGCGCAACTCCAGGAACCCCTGATTCTGTCCCTGGAGCTGCCTCTCCATGAGAGTCACCACTCTCTCAATGGAGAAGGCAGTGTGCTCAGCCATGAGGGTCAACGCAGTACTCACGCTCCACGTGGACTCCTCCACAACAGAGGCCATGGCACACATACCTTCATGGATCGCCGCCAGATCCCCCGGCACATCCTGTTGGACATCCAGCATCTGCCTGCTAATGGATGACTCCAGAGGCTCATCATCTGCCTTCAACTGAGCATCATCCTGGCCTCCAGTAGTCCTCTGACTGCCAGCGCCCTGGGCACTCTCTGCCTCTGCAGAGTGTGAAGTGCCCTCACCAATATGCACCGACATTCTAGCTGCCGATCTAATGCCCACCAAGGTGCTGGTATCTGCACTGGTGCCTGGTACAGAAAGCGGGTGTGACACAGGTGCATCTGAAGCCCAGTGGTCCTCTGGAATCACTTCGAGGTCCTGTATATGAATGCGTGTTGGCGAATCTAAGAGACAACAACGTTAGTTAAAGCTAACACACTGCCAGGTGCCCTGGTGAGACAATGCAGATCTGCATCATGGTGCCATCGTCTTTCAATGATCAATGGGGACTCCAGGTTTGAGGGTCTCATGAATGCTGAGACTACACAAGAACGTTTGCACCATCTGACACTCTCACCTCTGTGCACTGAACTCTTACCTTCATCAGAGACCCTGCCTCTCCACGACCAGCTGAAGGAGGTGGGTGGTGGATCTCCAACTCCAAAGCATCCTTTCAAACCTCGTCATGATCAGGAGGTTTGGGGGGCCTCTGCCTGTCCTTACCTCTCGATGGTGTTATAGATCCTCTTTTCCTGAAAGGACAGGCGAGCATTGGTTCATCCACTCTCTACCTGCAGCCTGGCCCAGGTGAGGAACACCTGGCAGGGCACACCTGAGTTGTGGCCCTCTAGCTGCAAGGCCCCAAGTCCAAGAACCAAGGCTCACCCACCTTTGCCAGCTCTGGCATCATTGACAATTGGCACTCAGACTCTAACACCCCTGAGCTCCACTGGGGGATAGCCAGTCCTTAACACTTCTCCACACTGCTCCATGCCAACATGGTGCTCACCCTTGCCGAGCGCAGCAGGTGGTTGAACCTTTTGCGGCATTGCAGCCACGTGTGCCACACAACAGCAAGACTGCTGATCTTGGCTGCCACCTCCTCCCAAGCTTTCCTGGTCTGATGCGATGGCCTCCTCCTGCCATCCCTGGGAACGAGGTGCCCCCCCTGGGAAATGGGAGGGGCCGAGTGCCCACCCAACCTGCCCTCCCGCCTGACATCTCCAGCCGCTGTTGAGCCCATTGCTCCCGTCTCCAGGACGCAGAATGATTCTCCCCTGGCAGCCTTCAGGAAGCTGCCACAGCCGATTTTAAACTGCCCGCCCGGTCACCATTGGGTCAATCAGTCAGGCGGCCTTTACATTTTTGACGAAACCTCATCTCAGGGCGGGATGAAATCTCCGTTAAGAAATAAAATAAAATGAAATATCAGGGGACAGCATTTTTATGAGGCATGATTTCAGGTGCTTGATTCTCCTGCATGGATATTTTTTGCAGCGTTTTTATGCTTTATTTTATTATTTGAAGGTCTTCAGCTCCCTGGGGCAGTGGTCTGCCTTCAGCGAGCTCTCTCGAATAGCTCACCCCGTGCCCGCAGCCAGATTCCTGACCTCTCTCAGGCCTGCTGATCACACCCAGCCGACAAGGGAAAAAATCCGGCCAGTGTGAAAGAGACAGAGTGAGTGTGTGTGAGAGAGACAGAGTGAGTGTGTGTGTGTGAGACAGAGTGAGTGTGTGTGTGTGAGACAGAGTGAGTGTGTGTGTGTGAGAGACAGAGTGAGTGTGTGTGTGTGAGAGACAGAGTGAGTGTGTGTGTGTGAGAGACAGAGTGAGTGTGTGTGTGTGAGAGACAGAGTGAGTGTGTGTGTGTGAGAGACAGAGTGAGTGTGTGTGTGTGAGAGACAGAGTGAGTGTGTGTGTGAGAGACAGAGTGAGTGTGTGTGTGTGAGAGACAGAGTGAGTGTGTGTGTGTGAGAGACAGAGTGAGTGTGTGTGTGTGAGAGACAGAGTGAGTGTGTGTGTGTGAGAGACAGAGTGAGTGTGTGTGTGTGAGAGACAGAGTGAGTGTGTGTGTGTGAGAGACAGAGTGAGTGTGTGTGTGTGAGAGACAGAGTGAGTGTGTGTGTGAGAGACAGAGTGAGTGTGTGTGTGTGAGAGACAGAGTGAGTGTGTGTGTGTGAGAGACAGAGTGAGTGTGTGTGTGAGACAGAGCGAGTGTGTGTGTGAGAGACAGAGTGAGTGTGTGTGTGAGAGACAGAGTGAGTGTGTGTGTGAGAGACAGAGTGAGTGTGTGTGTGTGAGAGACAGAGTGAGTGTTTGTGTGAGACAGAGTGAGTGTGTGTGTGAGAGACAGAGTGAGTGTGTGTGAGACAGAGTGAGTGTGTGTGTGAGAGAGACAGAGTGAGTGTGTGTGTGAGAGACAGAGTGAGTGTGTGTGTGAGACAGAGTGAGTGTGTGTGAGAGAGACAGAGTGAGTGTGTGTGTGAGAGACAGAGTGAGTGTGTGTGAGAGAGACAGAGTGAGTGTGTGTGTGAGACAGAGTGAGTGTGTGTGTGAGAGACAGAGTGAGAGTGTGAGAGAGAGACAGAGTGAGTGTGTGAGAGAGACAGAGTGAGTGTGTGTGTGAGACAGAGTGAGTGTGTATGTGAGAGACAGAGTGAGTGTGTGTGTGTTAGAGATAGAGTGAGTGTGTGTGTGAGAGAGAGTGAGTGTGCTTATGTGAGAGACAGAGTGAGTGTGTGGAGTGTGTGTGTGAGACAGAGTGAGTGTGTGTGTGTGAGACAGAGTGAGTGTGTGTGTGTGAGAGACAGAGTGAGTGTGTGTGTGTGAGAGACAGAGTGAGTGTGTGTGTGTTAGAGACAGAGTGAGTGTGTGTGTGAGAGAGAGTGAGTGTGCTTATGTGAGAGACAGAGTGAGTGTGTGGAGTGTGTGTGTGTGTGAGACAGAGTGAGTGTGTGTGTGTGAGACAGAGTGTGTGTGTGTGTGTGTGTGTGTGTGTGGGAGACAGAGTGTGTGTGTGTGAGAGAGACAGAGTGAGTGTGTGTCTGTTAGAGACAGAGTGCGTGTGTGTGTGTGAGAGACAGAGTGAGTGTGTGTGTGTGAGAGACAGAGTGAGTGTGTGTGTGTGAGAGACAGAGTGAGTGTGTGTGTGTGAGAGACAGAGTGAGTGTGTGTGTGTGAGAGACAGAGTGAGTGTGTGTGTGTGAGACAGAGTGAGTGTGTGTGTGAGAGACAGAGTGAGTGTGTGTGTGAGAGACAGAGTGAGTGTGTGTGTGTGAGAGACAGAGTGAGTGTGTGTGTGAGACAGAGTGAGTGTGTGAGAGACAGAGTGAGTGTGTGTGTGAGACAGAGTGAGTGTGTGTGTGAGAGACAGAGTGAGTGTGTGTGTGAGAGAGACAGAGTGAGTGTGTGAGAGAGACAGAGTGAGTGTGACAGAGTGAGTGTGTGTGTGAGACAGAGTGAGTCTGTGTGAGAGAGACAGAGTGAGTGTGTGAGAGAGACAGAGTGAGTGTGTGTGTGAGAGAGACAGAGTGAGTGTGTGTGAGAGAGACAGAGTGAGTGTGTGTGTGTGTGTGAGAGACAGAGTGTGTGTGTGTTAGAGACAGAGTGAGTGTGTGTGTGAGACAGAGTGAGTGTGTGTGTGAGAGACAGAGTGAGTGTGTGTGTGTTAGAGACAGAGTGAGTGTGTGTGTAAGAGAGAGTGAGTGTGCTTATGTGAGAGACAGAGTGAGTGTGTGGAGTGTGTGTGTGTGTGAGACAGAGTGAGTGTGTGTGTGAGACAGAGTGAGTGTGTGTGTGTGAGAGACAGAGTGAGTGTGTGTGTGTTAGAGACAGAGTGAGTGTGTGTGTGTGAGAGACAGAGTGAGTGTGTGCGTGAGAGAGACAGAGTGAGTGTGTGTGTGTGAGAGACAGAGTGAGTATGTGTGTGAGAGACAGAGTGTGTGTGTGTGTGGGAGACAGAGTGTGTGTGTGTGAGAGAGACAGAGTGAGTGTGTGTGTGAGAGACAGAGTGAGTGTGTGTGTGAGAGAGACAGAGTGAGTGTGTGAGAGAGACAGAGTGAGTCTGCGTGTGAGAGACAGAGTGTGTGTGTGAGACAGAGTGAGTGTGTGTGTGAGAGACAGAGTGAGTGTGTGTGAGAGAGACAGAGTGAGTGTGTGTGAGAGAGACAGAGTGAGTGTGTGTGTGTGTGAGAGACAGAGTTAGTGTGTGTGAGAGAGACAGAGTGTGTGTGTGTGAGAGAGACAGAGTGAGTGTGTGTCTGTTAGAGACAGAGTGCGTGTGTGTGTGTGTGTGAGACAGAGTGAGTGTGTGTGTGAGGGACAGAGTGAGTGTGTGTGTGAGAGACAGTGAGTGTGTGTGTGTGAGAGACAGAGTGAGTGTGTGTGTGTGAGAGAGACAGAGTGAGTGTGTGTGAGAGAGACAGAGTGAGTATGTGTGTGTGAGAGAGACAGAGTGAGTGTGTGTGAGAGAGACAGAGTGAGTGTGTGTCTGTTAGAGACAGAGTGAATGTGTGTGAGAGACAGAGCGAGTGTGTGTGTGAGAGAGACAGTGTGTGTGTGTGTTAGCGACAGAGTGAGTGTGTGTGTGAGAGAGACAGTGAGTGTGTGTGTGTGTGTGAGACAGAGTGAGTGTGTGTGTGTGTGAGAGACAGAGTGAGTGTGTGTGTGTGTGTGTGTGTGAGACAGAGTGAGTGTGTGTGTGTGAGAGAGACAGAGTGAGTGTGTGTGTGTGTGAGAGACAGAGTGAGTGTGTGTGTGAGACAGAGTGAGTGTGTGTGTGAGAGAGACAGAGTGAGTGTGTGTGTGAGAGAGACAGAGTGAGTGTGTGTGAGAGAGAGAGTGAGTGTGTGTGTGAGAGAGACAGAGTGAGTGTGTGTGTGTGAGAGAGACAGTGAGTGTGTGTGTGTTAGAGACAGTGTGAGTGTGTGTGTGAGAGAGACAGAGTGAGTGTGTGTGTTAGAGACAGAGTGAGTGTGTGTGTGTGAGAGAGACAGAGTGAGTGTGTGTGTGTTAGAGACAGTGTGAGTGTGTGTGTGAGAGAGACAGAGTGTGTGTGTGTGTGTGAGACAGAGTGAGTGTGTGTGTGTGAGAGAGACAGAGTGAGTGTGTGTGTGTTAGAGACAGTGTGAGTGTGTGTGTGAGAGAGACGAGTGAGTGTGTGTGTGAGAGAGAGAGTGAGTGTGTGTGAGGGAGTGAGAATGTGTGTTTGAAAGAGAGAGGGTTTGTGTGTGTGTGCAAGTGAGGGTGCATGTGTGTGAGAGAGGGACAGAGTGCGTGAGTGAGTGAGAGTGTGTGTGAGGGAGAGAGAATGTGTGTGAGGGAGAGAGAATGCGTGTTTGAAAGAGAGAGAGAGTGTTTGTGTGTGTGTGCAAGTGAGAGTGCATGTGTGAGAGAGAGAGAGTGTATGGCGCATTTGTCTCCAATTTTTCATGACCCATCCAACCTTATGGTTGGCGGAAAAGCAAATCGGCCAGGCAGACTTTGCATTTTTCATCAAAACTCATCCAAGGGAGGGACAAAATCTCTATTATGAAACAAAATAATAATAAATACCTGTGGACAGCATTTTTATGCGGTATATTTTCAGGTGCTCGATAGTGATGCAGGGACATTTTTTGGCAGCTTTTTAAACCTTTATTTAATCGTTTGCAGGACTGCAGCTCCCTGAGGCAGCTGCCTGTCTTCAGGGAGCTCTCTTTCAGCGCTCGCCCGCAGTGACATCATCGCCTGCCCTCTTCCTGCCCCCGCTCCAGCAGCGCTGAGCATTTCAGCATGCATTTCATGTTGGCTGGCCTGCCAAGGGTAAAATTCAGGCCTGTGTGTGCGAGAGAAAGAGGGTGTGTGTGTGTGGGTGTGTGTGTGTGCGAGAGAAAGAGGGTGTGTGTGTGTGCAAGAGAAAGAGGGTGTGTGTGTGTGTGTGTGTGTGTGTGCAAGAGAAAGAGGGTGTGTGTGTGTGCGACAGAAAGAGGGTGTGTGTGTGTGTGTGTGTGTGTGTGAGAGAAAGAGGGTGTGTGTGTGCGAGAGAAAGAGACGGTGTGTGTGTGAGAGCCAGAGTGATAGTGTCTGTGTGGCAGTGTGTGTGTGAGAGAAAGAGATTGTCTGTGTGTGTGTGTGTGTATGTGCGTGTGAGAGAGGGTGTGCGTGAGAGAGTGAGTGTGTGTGAGTGTCTGGCTCACTCCCACTCTCAGGTCCCTCAACCTCACACCTCCGCAGCAACACATACTCACACCCACTCAGACAGTGTGCGAGGGTGAGTGGGTAAACACCCTGGAGACAGAGTGAGCTGGACTCCCACAGCCTCACCCTCTCACACACTAATAGTCATTTTTATTAATTACTCCTTTTTTTAAATTATCAATTTATTGCTTTGACATTGCTATATTTTTGCCCAGCAGGTTGTTTTTTTTTTAAAGCCTCAACACTTCTTTGAAATTCATGTTTAATGTTGTGCCGAGCCTTATCTTTCTGAAATGTGCACATCGGCCCCTTGAGTGAGAAAAGGATGGAAATGTGGCCTCCACCAAACCATGACCCACCCGCCCCCATCCCCACCCACGCGAAGAGGTTGGATAAGCCCGCGCTCGGCCCTGTTTCTACACTATAGATTCTATGTAATATGTAAATCATTTTCAGCCCACTGTTGAAGGGTCATGTTGGACTCGAAACGTCAACTCTTTTCTTCTCCACCGATGCTGCCAGACCTGCTGAGTTTTTCCAGGTAATTCTCTTTTTGTTTTTGTTTTGGATTTCCAGCATCCGCAGTAGCTTTTTGTTTTTATTCCTTTTAATGGTGTCAGTTGACTCCACATCAACGACCTTCTCTGGGGTGCCATTCCCACGCCCACATGTACAATGGTCACTTGGAGAGGATGCTGGTGGTTGATTGGCAGCCATTGATTCATAGCCCAGCAGACAAGTAATACCATTAACATAGGAAAGGGGGGTCAAATTGTCGAGAAGGGAGGGAACCAACATTGGTTCGAATGACAGAGCCTTTCCCTCTGAGCATTTTTGCCGTATGGCACTGGGTAGCAATATTTTTTAATGACATCCACTGATTACTTTTGCACGCTAATAAAAGCATAATGGTGTAGATTTATTTGTGTTGCTCTTTTTTATTGGGTGCTAGGTGTAGGATAATTGAACTTGATGAGTCACTGGTAAAAACTAGGCATACGGTTTTGTTTAAGTAACCTTAGATTGTCCTGAAAATAATTAACTTTGTGGTGCTTGGTGCAAATTGTGCACTGTAGTATTTAACAAAAACTTTATAATGACCACTGCTGCCTCTAGCACCCTCAGACGGCAAAGGGAGAATTGGGCCTGGAACTCACTCTCTTGTACCTCAATTCCTCGAAATGGCTTACTGCAAATATGGCACTGAGGCGGTCAGAGTGTGGGAGGGAGAAAAGACCTCAGTAGTAAAGAGAGAGAAAGAGAGAGCAGCAAGAGGCAGATGGTTAGAGAAAATTAGATAAGGAAAAAGAAGAAGGAAGAAGCCTAGAGAAAGAGTTCAAAGTGGACTGAAAATCGGAAGAAAAGGAAGGAAGTAGACCGAAGATGTAAAACGTGAAAGCTGCTTCAAATAACAAGGGGAGTGAGAAATTGGATGTCTTTGACCATGGGCAGAAAATAAGGGAAAAAACGGGGTCTAATTTCATGGCACTACTTCCCATGCCTCAAGAATGCCTGAAATAGATCTGATGCCCTTCTAACTTCAGACAATGTTCAGGAGTCCGGGGCAGCCACCTTAAACAGGCGTTAGGCCCCTTGCAGAAGCAAATGAGTGGCCTGTTTAAGGACCCCCTTAGGTCCTTAGGCAGGGCTGAAGAAACGGTGGTGGGGGGCTTTTTATCGACACATACCAATCAGCAGGAGTTGGCAGCTCAGTATCACTCAGGGTGGCTACAAGGATGGTTGCGAATGGAAATGCAAGAAACAAAAAAAAAGTGTTCATTTTCGGGCAAGTTCATTGTTGGAACAGAGTACAGGAACTTTATTCTGCATCTAACCTGTGCTATACAAGACTTGGACACGGAGCAAATGTCAAACAAATTTTTCACACCAGAACACCAAATCCTCTCATGTTAATCACCAACACAATTGTCAAACAGTACGAGAAAATGGCAGTAACATAGATCCTGGATAGTTTTGCAATAGGTGAGCAGGTTGTGTAAAATGTCTTGCAATATGTCTTGCATTGAATAATCCTACTACTGTCTCTAATGCTATCAATGTTTTATTTTTCTCAGTTCTATAACAAAAAGGCAAAGATTAAACATCTGAACTAGGCATGGAGTCTCCAGGAATTGAAGGTCAATCTCCAGGACACTGCTGTGTGCAATCCTGGAG